>NC_084867.1:17500-1308418 GCF_951802175.1 Populus nigra | reverse complement strand
CAGTGAGAAAGAAAATTTAAAGTGAATCTTTGGATAAACTAGGTGGGAGTTTATATAGTTGTTTTAATCGTCAAACCAATTGACCTTAATTAGTTGTTCTTGTTTTGAAGAGGAAGGAGAAAGGGCCTAAGTTTACACCTGACACCCAAACCAGGACGTCTCATGTATTCTCTGCGCCGATATGAGTTGCTTGTACTGCTGTTTCTTCTTGGGTTACTTGAAAAACCTGGTATTTAGATCAGTCTGATCCAGGTCGGGGTTTTAAGTTGAAACATAAAATATATCGAGCTAATAAAATTAGTGTTTGTTTGTAATAATAATAAATGTTATTTTTTAAAGTGTTTTTTATTTGGAAATATATTAATTTTTTTTTATTTTTATTATCAGCATATAAAAACAATCTAAAGATATAAAAATTAATTGGAAGCTAAAAAAATTAAAATTTTTTAAATACACGATCCAACTACAATCCCAAATACCTAATAAATCCAAAAAAAATTTGAATATCGAATATGTGAACTGATGATTAGAGAACTTTAGCTAGTAAAAAAAACAGTGAAGAATCAAGCTAAAGCAATAACCAAGATTTGTAGTACCTCTTAAAAGACAATATTATTCTAGACTAGTCATATATTTCAGACTGTACAGAAGAATAAAAGATTCGAAACTTAAAAAATAAAAATTCCAATAACCAACGTAAACCATTAATATAACATGTCATCCAAACACCTAGAAAAACATCTATTAATTAATTCCCCATCAAGATATAATTCTCATCTAAATATTCCAAGCAAAATCACAATGAATGAAAAGGTGGTCATTGTTCTGAATAGCTATATCACAAAGATTGCAAGTTGCTTGAGCCTCCAGCACCAAACGGTGATGAAACAAGAAACTCTTCGTGCTGAGTTTATTCGGAACTAGCCAAATGAAGCATTGGATTTTTGAAGGGCAATTCTTCAAGCAAACATCTATTTGAAAGTGAAGATCCCCTCCATTTATAGTTTGTTTGATCAACGTACAACAGGTCTTCACCAAAAAGCTGTCATCAGTGTTGGTTGTCCAAATTTTCTTGTCATGATCACTATTACTCACAACAGCTGAAGCTAGGAGAGAATTAAAAGAGGCTGCATCTTTTGAATCATTTATCAGAAGTTATCTTCGCCATTTTAAAAACTAGATCCAATTTTCTTGAATCCAATGTCTTGAATCTGCCATTGTTGCGTCCCGAGAGCTGGAGATAAGAAACAATCTTGGAAATGAATTTTATAGAGTAACCGATCCGACCCACACATCAGTCCAGAAACGGATAGATGAATCATTACAAACAATATATCGAATGTTGCTTCTAATAACATCGAAGGAAGGATCAACAGGTGCAAGAGAGACATTATGCTAATATTGATGAAGGAAAGACTTGAACTTCCCACAACACACAACAAGAGTTCTTTTGCAATTAATTAATTGGTTGATTTTGCTTGTTGATGAAGAATATTCGAGAATATTCTGCAATTCTCTTCATCTCCCATTGCTATCAAGTGGAGGCACTTAATATTTTGGTGATTCATCTATAAATTTAATCTATAACTTCTATGTCAACAGTGGCAACACATGCAAGTGAGAATCTCAGACTGATTTGTAGTTTGTTCAACGGTTAGAGCTTTTTCGAGTCAATTTTTTATACAAAGATTAAAGTTATTTTAATTAGCGAGATTCCAGGCATGTTACTTGCATTACTTGGATCGTAGTTGTTTCTGTTTTTTAAAATATTTTTTTAAAAAAATTATATAAAATATATTAAATTGATGTTTTTTAAATATATTTTGATAATTTTAATGTGTTAATATTAAAAATTAAAAAAAAATCTAAAAAACAAATACTATTTTAATATATTTTTAATTAAAAAGCACTTTATACTATAATATTAAATACACAAGTACTATGAAAGCTTTTGTATTTTTTAAGTTTTCATGTCACGGTTTTATTTTTTATCAATTAAATTACCATCATTAATTGATAATGTTATAATTAAGTAATTTTGGTGTGCGTCTATGAAAAACCTGTTAATGTTTAAATAATGACATAGACACCAAAATCTTAAAGGGCAAAAAAAAAAGTCAATATCATAAACGCAAGCATGAAATATTGGTTTTATTTTACCAATTTTTAAAAGTTTTGTTTTCAGACACTTTATAAACTTAAAAGCTAGATTGTTGATACTTGTTACATGGTTTAGTTAGTGACGTGATATATCTAGAAATAACATTATTTTTTTATATAAAATTATAGTATTCATGTTATAGTTTTGAAATCCAGATCAGCCCAGCAGATTGATACGGAGCTGGAATCTGGCTAGATTAAAAAAAAATAGAAAAAAAAAATCCGATGTGATCAGGTAAGCTAACCTGGTAAGACCCGGTTAAAATTCTGGTTGCAACCCTTTGATTTTTGTTTTTCTTACTAAAACGACGTTATTTTGATTTTAAAAAAATTGACCAGAGTAACCTGGTGACCCGGTCAAAACCTGAAACTCGAGCTTTAGACTGGGTCGAGTCTAAAAACTATGATTCATGTCATCATTTAATTAATACATCACTAAATCTTCAACAAATATTAATAAAAACAATTAATTATGTCTTTTTTCAATTGATAAAAAGTTAAAATTAAAACATTTAATTAATAAAATAAAAAATTAAATATTCAATACATCTCTATCTATGAAATAATAACAAGTATAGTTTGAATTATAATTGTTAAATTTAGCTGGCGAATTGACACAAAAAAACTCAGTCTCTAACCTCATCAAAAACTAATTTTTAAGTTTAATTAAAATCTAATTAATTTATTTAAGTTTTTATCAATTTAGTTGGTCCAATTAAATTCATTTGTACAACACCAAATAAGATTTTAAAAAATAAAACCATGTTATTTTAATAAAAATAATTAATATAAATTAACATAAAAAATCATATATTAATATGATAATTCACAAATTAGCTCTATAATCTGAAGACCCGGATCGATCCTCCAACCGTGTTGACTATTCTGGCTTGGACTGTGACCACAGAAGGCTTCAAAGTTGTCAGGCTACTGCGCAAGTTGCCGGGAGTCGCTTTCATACGACTTTTCTTTCTTACTGACTCCCCATATTTTTGGAAAAAGTTGGAAGGGCAGAATCGGCAAAAAAAAAAAACAAAAAAAACCTTGGACACGTTCTCTAATAAAAATAAAATTCCAACATGGCATCGAGGGTCTTGGCCTGGCGGTAGGAGGGGTTTGTCTTCTCCTGTTGTTACTGGGTTTGAGTCCTCATGTATATGTCTGTCACACCTGCGGTGCTTTACATGTCCACTGAATTTGTAGGGTGTTCATTGGACCGTGGAATTAGTCGTGGTGTGCGCAAGCTGACCCGGACACCCACATAAATAAATAAATAAAAAAATTCCAACATGGCGACCTCATTCAATGTCATAAAGTCAGTCTTGAAGCAGAAAATATATATAAAACGAGTCGAAAGATTAATTAAAGACTAATTACCCACGTAAATAAATAAATAAAAAATTCCAACATGGCGACCTCATTCAATGTCATAAAGTCAGTCTTGAAGCAGAATATATATATAAAACGAGTCGAAAGATTAATTAAAGACTAATTCATGCTAAATATCTTTAGTAGTGTTCTGATTAATTCGTTCTAGCAAATTCCTCGGTTATTATTTTTCTTTTTAAATGAAATTATTAAGGTTGATTTTTCATTGTTTTAAAATTGATAAATTGATCCATAACTTGAATAATTTAAAATCTAAACCGAGCCGAATCTCTACAAAAATAATTAAAGAATTGGTCAAGTACGACATATTAAAAATTTGAATTACCCGCAACCTGGTTAATCTAGAAAAAATTTAGTTAAAACTCGTTGATTTTTTTTAAAGTGATGCATTTTAATTTTTTAAAAAATAAAAAAAATTGGGTTGATTGTGACCAGAGAATTATCTCGAGTTGATCCCGGATCAGGTTTAAAAGATATATAATTTTTTTGATAGAAATAGATTGATTAAAAAATATCATTTGGATACTAAATCAAATAATTTCTTGAAAAATATAATGAGCTTTGTTATTTTTTTTTTGTATTATCATCAAGAAAAAAATAATATAAATCTTGAATCTCTTATACTTGAGGTTTGAATCTTGATAGCTAAGAGCTGACCAATAGCTAATAAATTCGATTGACTCATTTTGTACACTTAGCTATTAAAACAACAGAATAATTTATCATTTGTTCAAAATTCATCCATGACTACTATTTTTCCACAAGAGAATCATCTCAATTAGAAATTTAGTTTACTCGTATCCATATCTCATGGACTTTTTAAGTTGGGTGTTTCTTCAACTGTTTTTTAAAAGATATTAAAAGATATTATGCAAGACCGAACATATATAAAATATTATTTAAAAAAAATATAAATGAATTAAAAAAATATATTGAAAACCCAAATATAAACAAGACAATTTTTTAAAAAACTTATATTATAAAAAGGAATGCAAAACCTGCAACTTACGTCATGAGACCATAATAAATTCATACAAAATAAATCAAAGAAAATCACAAGACTAATCTTTTAAAAAACTAATACATAAAGATAAGATCGCACAAAGCCGAATTCCTAACAAATCAATTATCAAAAGATGAAACCAAGAAAAAAAAATCAATTACATAAATGGATTTAAGAAAAATAAAGGTGAAAATAAAAAAATTAATCAGAGGACAAACAAAAATGTTTAATTGGAGGGTTAAATTTAATTGAAAAATAGTTTTAATAAAAAAAATTAAAAGAATGAAAATCAAATTATAAAAAATAAAATAACAAAAATTTTGATTGAATGATGAAATTGAAAGAAAAAAAAATAAAAAGACCAAGAAAAAAAAATAAAAATCAAAAAAATAAAGAATGTAGAAAAATACTAATCAAAGTAGACCACATATGCCTTATAAAAATAAAATGTGTTATTCACCCATTGGACAATGTATATAGCCTACGTTTTAATATATTTTTAGAATCTTGTTATATTTTTTTTCTCCCTTTTTCCTTTTATTTTTAACTCATTTAATCATTTTTTAAATTATAATTATAATAATAGTGAATTTTTAAAAAATCACAGTTTTTACTCTATTTGTTTTCGTGTTCCAAAATTGATTTTCAAAAAAATTAAATCCTTCTCAACAACTCTAAATATTTTTGGCTTCAAAAGTAAAATAGTATTTTTAATGTAGAAAAAAACAAAAAAAAAACTTAAACATCGCTAGATAATATTTTAATAACTAATAGATAATAAAAAAGAACAAAGCACCCATCATCAAAGCTTTTCTTTTTCTCCAATCGAGGATAAATATATAATTTTATTATAAAATCCATAGGAAACCGTGTCTATAGCTCTAATAAAAAACTTACACCCACTCTCTATAATTTATATATAAACCTTCCTTAAACCTCACCAGAAGAAAGTCGAAACAAAAATACCAAAACGTCCTCTAAATCTCTCTTTTATATCTCCGCAAACTTTCTAAATTCTAACCAAAGAAACCGACAAGGAAAAAAAAAAAAGAAAGAAAACTTCCCATCTTGTGGCATTCCTGATCATCAAGATGATGATGGCAAGCCGTGGCGGAGGCGTCAAGTTGGCGAGTTCCATGATGTTTGTTTCACGTTCTTTCTCAACAGCCATCTCTCGTGGCATAGTAGCCAAAGAGGCAGTCACAGCCAAAGCGGTGGGGTTTCATGGGGATGTTGTGCGTAAGAATATTGGTGAATTTTGGGTTCGTGGTTCGGTTTTTGGTGTGAGGCATGGAAGTACTATGAGTTTCGGCGAGAAGGACCAACAGAAGGTGGAGATGAAGCAAACCCAACCGGTTGCGGAAGGTAGTGATAAAGAGGAGAAGAAGGAGATTGCTAGTTACTGGGGTGTTCCTCCTAGTAGGGTTACTAAAGAAGATGGGGCTGAATGGAAGTGGAATTGTTTCAGGGTAAGGTTGTTAATTTCTTTAAATATTTTTGTGGTTTTTATTTTGATAAAGATTTAAGGGTTATTTCCTTTTTTTTTTATGTATGGTTTTGGTTTCTTGAATCAAAGTTGCTTTCTTGGTAAAAAAGTTTTCTTCGTCGTTTATTTGGAAACTTTTTGTTCTTGTTAGGGTGTTATAGGAGAGCAGGTTGAAGATCTGCTCTCTTTTTCAAGTCTGTGAGGCGAGGATCAATACTGCACTAGATATGCATAAAAAATCTTGTGGAATTCAGTGCATGTTTTCTTTTCATTTTGGGATTTGAAGATTGATCTTGTACTTATGGTTTGTTCTATGAAATTGAAGCCATGGGAGACGTATTCTGCTGATTTATCAATTGACCTGAAGAAACATCATGTCCCAGCTACCTTTTTGGACAAAATGGCTTATTGGACTGTCAAGGCTTTGAGATTGCCCACTGATCTGTTCTTTCAGGTATGATTAGTTCAATTTCTTCACTTTACGCTTGTTTTCATTTGTTCTTTTTGATCAATTTAATTAAAGGGTTTGCAAATTCTGACTCTTTAGATTCATTAAGTTGTGTCTGTTCAAATACCTCTACACCAAATTATCAAGATTGTTTTTTGTTAACGAAACTGAACGATCATCCTTGAAAATATTGCTATTGGGCCATAAGCTTGACTTCTGTTTTGGTTTTTAAGGTAATACAGAATGCTAGCCCTCTGTTGTTGTGTGAAATATAGTATCAGAGGCCAATTGATTGGCGTTTATCTGTGAAATGAAAATTACTTGCGGAAGAGTTCAGCGAAAAATGATCTGGGAAAGTATTCTTTTATGAATAATTACCGGGAAAGTATTCTTTTATGAATAAATACCAAAATTGTAGCTCAGGAAAGATGGTTCTGTTGATTCCCTGCCGAATGATCATCCATGAAACATATTGCAAATGGGTCATAAATTTGATGATCAGTTCTTAAATATCAGGAATCAAATTTCTAAATTCTCCTATCTTTTGCTAGGAAAAACAACTCTGTGAATCTTGCTACCTACAAAAGATTGTTAGATTTACATTCAAAATTATAATTAATGCCGATGTATTAAAAACTTGGTCTTATTTGTGCATGTAACAGAGGAGGTATGGCTGCCGTGCAATGATGCTAGAAACTGTGGCAGCAGTGCCAGGAATGGTAGGAGGCATGCTGCTACATTGCAAGTCATTGAGGCGATTTGAGCACAGTGGAGGATGGATCAAAACATTACTTGACGAGGCTGAAAACGAGCGTATGCATCTCATGACATTCATGGAGGTGGCAAAGCCCAGGTGGTATGAGCGCGCTCTGGTGATTACTGTCCAAGGTGTTTTCTTGAATGCTTACTTCCTTGGCTACATTATCTCCCCCAAATTCGCTCATCGCATGGTGGGGTACCTCGAGGAAGAAGCTATCCATTCCTACACCGAGTTCCTGAAGGAGTTGGACAAAGGCAACATTGAGAATGTTCCTGCTCCTGCCATTGCTGTTGATTACTGGCGGTTGCCTCCTAACGCCACCCTCCGCGATGTTGTTCTGGTTGTGAGAGCTGATGAGGCCCACCACCGCGATGTGAATCATTTTGCTTCGGTAATTAATTAAGAATCTGATTGAAATTCTTCAAATTCGCCATTCTTGAACCCTTATCTTCATTTAAGACAGCTCTTCTTTCCAAATTCTTATCTGTCCGTTGTTCTTGAATCAATTGCAGGACATACACTATCAAGGACGTGAACTAAAAGAAGCTCCTGCTCCTATTGGTTATCACTAAAATGCCTACTTGCGGCTGCTGCCAGGAGACAGGCTGAAACTTTTTAACTATTGTGGTATGGTGCCACGTTATATTATGCTATTAAATAGCAATTTATGGTCATTGGTGGAACGGCGAGGTGGTTGATTAGAATTGTGGGGCCCCGGCCACCAATCATAGTGGCTGATTAGTATTGGATATCACCATCGGCCGGTGGGTGGTACTTGTCATCGCGACCGTGACCCTTAACGTTCAGGCAACAATGGCGGCGAGTGATGATTATTAATGATAAGATGCTTATTACAGTGGGAAAACCACTGCACACATTTCTTGATTTACTGTATTGTAACGGTATGGTTAATTTGTCGTTCTATAATTATTTAGAGACATATCTGTACTTTCACTGTTTTTTAGATCCTTCAAAAAAAAATTCTGCCATGTTTTAGGAACTTTTTGATTTTTTTTATATATTTTTTTTGCTAGAGACACCCTTGCCCTTTAAATCAATTTTTCCATAGTTTTGCCACATGGGCTTATTCATGAATTATTCATATTTATTAAGTTATAGAAGCAAAGTAGTATTTTTATAAATAAATAAATAAAGCTACTAACGCGTCTGCTGCACGAGTTAGCTTTTCCGCCACCATCAGGCATGACGTACGACTGACTTCAGGCCGCCATCTTGGCCTGCTTTCCCTTCCTATTAGGCATGTGTCATAATCATGATGATTATTAATGATCAGATTATTATAGCACCACCACATGTTTATGGGCTGAGCCTTTAACCTATTTTGAAGAAATGTTTCAGTCTTGGCCCATTTGGAACTTGACAAAATAGAGGGCCTGAACCAGCCCATGAACATGCCCAATGGCCATGGCATCTGTTTAAGGAAAGTCAAAAGTGGTTCTGTAACTATTAATTGTGCTAATCTAATCCCTGTATGGAAGAAATTTTTCCTATTCTAGTAATTGTTTTCATTTTAAAATATATGAAAAAAATTTATTTTTGATATTACAACTTTAAAACAATTAAAAAACATCAAAATAAAATAAAATAAAATAAAACAATCTAATTTTTTTTAATAAATATTTTTAAAATATAAAAACAAATGGTGTGTTAGCAAATTATCATATATGTATCCAAACCAAAATAGAAAACTAGTTATGTTGGATTTCAATTACTCTTAACATGTTGCGGATATGAATCCAAGAATCTAGTGAAAGATGGAAACCTAGTTACTAAAATATTTGAAACCTTTTATCAAAATTATTTATAAAATTACATTCGTTGAATTTTATAAAGTTGAGCACTAGCACGCTCGTTTTCGTCAATGATTATATATGAATGATCGCCGGTTATTATCTCATGACGAGATAAATATATACTGTTCACATATAACAATTTAATTGCAATCTCAAAATATCAGGGACTGATAGATAACTTCTGTCATGTTTGGATGGTAAGAAAATTTAGAGTAGAAAAGTTTTTGGGCTAAGAAAGCCCAAGAATTTCGCAAACAAGCCCAGAAAATGTCACTTCTTTCTTTATTTAGATAGTGACCAACTTTCAGGTGCACCCTTAAGAGAGACGTAGAAAGCTAGAACTGGAACACTGTCATTCCTTATTTGTAGTGGCTGGCCAACATTGGCCACTAACCCTCTTTCAATACCAGTGAAGGTAAGATATTTGTGATCGTAAACATTTTAAGGGTTTTATTTTTTGTGATTTGTTGGCAATTCTCAAGTTTTTGTAATCTGGGGTGATTTAAAGTTTAAAACTCTTTTTTTTTGGAGCTGGGTGTGTTTGGTTGCTTACAAAATTGGGATTATGAACTTCAATGAGTTGTTGATTTGGTTGAGTTCTTCATTTGTTTGTTTATGAAGTGAATAAGAAAATGAAATAAAAAATATTCTGTGAGGAATTTAAATTTTGGTTACTCAAAGTTTGAATCTTTTTGCTGTTTTTTGTTGGATTGGATGTGTTTGATTGCTTAGAAGATGACAGAATGAAACTTCAACTTCCTTTAATTGTTATTTTCATTATCATTAATTAAATGTGATTATGGCTTAAATTACTGTTTGATAGTCTTAATTTTGAATCTCTTGCCATTATCTGGAACTGGCTTTGTTTGGTTGCTAAAGAAAATGCAAGAAAGAAAAAAATCGAATCTTGTTTCATTCCAGGTGATTTTTTTGTTCTAATCCTTGTTTTGAATTTTGGTTATTTATCAAGTTCACGAAAAAAATCTCCTTGTTTTGATCTAATCTTATTTATTTCAGGCACAAAACATATAATTGTGTAGAATTCGAAGAATCATTTTTCTTTATATATATATATATATATATATATTTAATTTCTAATTTATATTATCAAATTCAGGTAACCATACATTTCCTTTACAGCATCAAGAGAGATCCTTGCTATTATTGAGTTAAAATGAAGTTTGAAAAGGTATTGACTTCATCAACTCGTACTTTCTTTGTCTGTTTTCTTAAAGTAATCAGTCAATTATCTCAAGTCTTATGTCATATGGTATTAATGTTGTAGTTAGTAGCAAACCAGCTTTGAGTGCTGTCACAGCTCATCTCTGTTGTGGAACACTGATATTGAATTACCAGTAAGAATCTGGGCTGGTTATACGCATGGAGTTATTGGCCACGATGAACATTTTTTATTTCTGTTGAAAATTTTGTTCTAATCAAATTACAGACAATGCTAGATAAGTAATAGGCATTTCCAATTATTGAAAACCCCCTCCCAGATTGCTTGCATTGCTGTGCCAAGTGAAGATAATTGAGCCCTATTAAACCTATTTTGTTTCCTATTGGTTTGGATCACTAATTGAAATAAACTTTCACAGGATCCGGCCGAAGCAAGACTAAGAAACCAACAAAATATGACACCTGGGGCTCCTGGTGTGGGTACTGGTTCAGTGTCCATTGCAAGAAACAGCAGAACAGCTTCTCTCTGTAGAGAAATTAAAATTGTAAGAGAATACATTTGATGCTCATCTGCATCAGTGTATGGTTTTGTTGATTTATAGATTGCAATTGAGATAAATCATTCTATGTTTTTGCTTTGTTTTTATATAAATGGCTGTGTAGGTCCAAGATTTGATCGAAAGGTGTCTTCAACTTTATATGAATAAAGATGAAGTGGTTAAGACACTCTTAGAACAAGCTAGAATTCAGCCTGGCTTTACAAGCATAGGTAAATCACTCATTCGTCACTACAAGTCTTCTTACTTGCTCTTCTACATACAGTGGTGCTTGGTTGTCATCACTCGATAAATGGACAAAAAGAATGAGATGTTAGTGCAATGGTGCTTCTATCATTGGAGTGCCTGTGCTGATATTATATCATTGTGATCCAGTGTTGCTAACGATAATCTTTTCCTTTTCCCCTATTCTTCTGTTCCATGCTATCTTTATCCGGTGCTTATCTTTGGGATTAAGTGCGCATGAATCCATGGTTCGTATTAGTATAATATTTTTTATATATATAATAGCTCCAACATTCTTTTTTCCCTAGTATGGAATAGATTGGAGCAAGAAAACGCAGGATTTTTTAAGGCCTATTACACAAAGTTAGTTTTGAAGAAACAAATTGCTAAGTTCAATGAATTACTTGAGAATCACCACAATTTGCTGAGTTATGCTGCACCTCTAGAGGCTCCCTTGGCTTCCATGCAGGAAGGCATTCAGCGCATGCCAGGTAAGTTTATGGCATAAATATTATATTGTATCAAAAGCATAATAAAGTTAAAGAATACAAGTTAGCATTTGAATAAATTTGAAAAAAATATACTGATAGAAAAAATATGCTCTCAACATTTTTCTCTACTGCCTTTATTTGTAAAGGCTAATTTTATTATCTTGAATGGAAGATTGGAGCTGGGCGTCTGATGCCCTGAAATCAACCTTTACCCCCTAGCTAGGTAGCACCTCCGCTGTCTTCCTTTTTTGCACTGGTATGCAAGGGGATCATTGTTAATTGCACAGACAATTCTGAGAAATCTTTTGAGTGAAAGGAATAACCATGGTATTGATAGTATGATATTTCTATAGTCATGTACATTACAAAGAGGTGGCCAAAGGAGTGCGTAAGAGTTGGACACTTTGAATCTCTTATCGGGCACATAAAACACAATCCAAAACTTTCTTCAAGATAAAAAACCACATCCAAGCACAAAACATATACAATTTCGCTAGGTTGTCTGAATTATTCTCAAGCTGTTATTTATCATGCCAATTATTTCCAGCAAGTAAAAATCCTTATTGCTATTTTATCATGATATTTTTTCTGAATTAGAGCTTTTTGCTCCTTTTCTGTAGCACAGTTAACCATTTACATAAGGTATATACCCTCCCGCAGCAGCATCCAATTCCATCAACTAGTAATTCCCAGAATGATTCCACAGGCACCATTTCCAACTATGACCCGGTATATGAAAACCCAGAATGTGACAATTTCCTCTCAACTCAGATGAATTATGGGATATGGTGAGACTTCCTTCTCAGTCTTGGTTTCCTGTCTTTTCTCTTCTTAACGTTTAATGCTCATGTGGCTTGTAATTCATACAATTACACTGGTGATATCATAGGAAGTTGCCATGTGGATGTTTCATGAATGATACCTTTGCACTTTTGCTTATTATTCAGTGTGCTCTAAATGCTATCGCTATAGATATATACTCTCAACAGTATAAATCTGCATTGATTTTGAAATATGCTTCTTCCATAGAAATTTTCATTATCATCCATGCATTATGTTGTGACTGTTGATCTGCCTGGAACTTGGTGAATCTTGTCGCACAAGTAACAAAACAGAAACAGAGTTGACAAACATAAATGTGTTTGTAGATATACAAAATATTGATAAATTAGATTGAACTGAAAAGTTTAGAGGTCATACAAATTATCAAGCGATATATTAGGAATAAAATAAATACTTGGTTTATGCTGTTGTGATCGTACTGCTCTGCTGTTTATTGAAGGATGGCAGTGGACAATAATGCAGCAGATATAGAACCTAACCATCCTTTTATGAAGCCAGAGATTCCAAGTCCTGTATCAGTTACATCCCATGATCATTTTCCTTTCATTCCAAGAGAGATACAAGAGAGTGTGGCCCCATCAGCTGTTGAATTTGCTGAGTTATCTCATTTGCAAAGTGTAAGACAGGTGCCACTTGGACCTGGTAATGCTAGCTTCAATAACTTGGTAGAAGGTGAGACAAACACATTATATTCTGAAGCTCTTCGTGGTGCTGGTCTGCTAGGTTATAATCTATGGTGTGTGTGTGTGTGTGTGTGTGTGTGTGTGTGTGTGATCATTCTAAATTATTTCCAGGTAATTCACTGTTTCATCTATCAAATCATTAACTGACTCAAGGAAACTCAACAACAGCAATTAAGCAAAAACTGCATTAGACTTGATTACATAATATGATAAAAATCCCCCTTTTATTTGCTGAGTTGCTTAATTCATGCTATTCTTTCATATGCTGAGCAGCGTATTCAGGTTCCAGTTCTACTGGATTGCTTCATCCTTCAGAGCAAAATGACAATGGTAAATTGCCAGTTCTTTCATTCATGTTTTAGACTCACTCTATCTTCAGATATTTTATATAACGTTTTTGTTATTTGCATCACTCTATCTCCAGATTTTTTATTTAACTTTTTTGTTATTTGCATCAGTCGAGGAGTTCTTTGTCGATACCTTTCCTGCCGCAAGCTCTCAATCAGAAGAAGAATCTTAAGTGAAGCCCTCACAGTTTTAGCCCTAGTTTATATTTAGCTAGATCTTAGTTTGAACTCGAGAAGTTTCCCTACTTTGCTTGACTTTCTAGAGGGATCTAGTGCACTATGGTGAATTTGAAACCTTAAAGCAGATTAAGGCAGGCATCAATAAGCGTTCTGCTATATTTTATCTTTCTAATAAGCAAATTCACCTGCATTTTGCTGCGGGCCAAATAAAAAAATAATTTTAATGCAATAAAAAAATGTACAGACATTATTAATATATTTTTACATCCAGAAAGTTTTTATTTATGAATTGAGAACTTGAAGCGTGCATTTAATAAAATTAACTTTTTATCTATCAGGGGTTGTTAACATTTTTGCCCGCACTGCATTGCAGGTAGTATAGGGTGTTGTGGGTAGAATTTTGCAATGCGTTTTTGAACAGAAATTAAAGGATATTGGAAGCTAATAACTTTAGCTTTGATCCCATTTTATCCTGTTATACAGTAGAATATTTGTTATAAGACTTTGCTACAAGTGCATGTGAAGGGTGCTTGGGCGCCTGAATCCTCAACGCCTTAAGTAAACCGTTTCCTCCCGCACCTTCACTACGACTACAAACAACTTTTTCCAAAGGACTACGTTTATGACACCTGCATGAAAGTTTCTCAGAGACTTTTTCTGGGTAGAGAATCGACGCGGGCAGGAGCTGTTTTTTTTGCCATGGTTACTTTAGCAATAAGCGTTCCATGGGAATCAATTAATGTCAAGCCACAATGTTTCATCTTGATTTTATAACCTTTCTCCAATAATTATTCCATATATTTGTTTTTTATAGTTAGGATATTATAAATATTACCAATAAATTGATGATTATCATCTTTCATTCGCACCAGTATTTTTACCTTTCTGTTTTATGCAAATCTTTGAATGATCTATAAAAATAGTAATTGATTTATCAAGTTTTATGAACTTGTTTTTATCTACACATGTTGTTGTTGATTTTATTGTCAAGATACCGCATGCACATGTTTTCTTTGATTTTCAATTGTTCATCATATAGACTAGGAATAGGGTGGCTTCCTACTACTCTTCTACTGGAAAATTGACATGCTCTTGAAACCCTTTTGGTTTGCTTTTTTTTTTTTTTTTTTTGACAATTATAACATTTAATTTTTTATTTGTCAAACGTGGATATCGGATTGCTACTGCTACTGCTACTGCTTAAGGATTTTATAGTCCGGTTGGCTTCATCCAGTTTATTGAGACTACCTTAGTCTTCTTTTTCAAATCTGCCTCTTCCTCCTCTTCCTCTTCTGCACCTTTGGCTGGATCCTGGAATATCATGTTTCTCTTTTAGAGAAAACTTTAAAAACAGTATTTGTGCACTTGTATCTCTTTTGTTCTCACTAACTCTATCTTCATGGGCTTAAAGGGTTCCCATGGTTGACTGAATGGTCACAGATTCCTCTACCGAGATTACTACAGAGATGAACCTTCTAGGCATTGATCTCATGATTTTTTCTAGTACAAGTATTTCTTTCACATCATCACCGCATGTAATCATCTGACTGTAAATTGTCAACACTCTACCAAAGTAACCTGAAACTGATTGAGATTCATGCATTCATAATGCCTCAAATTCTCCCTTTAGTTTCTGAAGGCGAACCCTTTTTATTTTCTCAGTTCCTTGGTTTGTCCCTTACAAAATATCTCATGCTTTCTTAGCTGTGGTTGCTCTTGAGACCCTTAGAAAAGTGGTGTCATCCAAACAATGATGAATCATTGTTAGTGCGGGTTGATTCTTTTTTCGTGCCTTTTGCACAACCTCTTTTTGGACAGGTGTTAACACAGCTCCTTCAACAGGTCCATTAAAACATGTTTTAACTATCTCTTATACATCTTGAGCTCTTAACCAAGCCTTTGCAAGGACACTCTATATCTCATAATTGTCCTTTGTCAAATAAAGACATGAGGGGAGAGATTTGAGTTGGCCATTACATACAATCAAATTTAGCCATAAATAATCCAACCTGGCTCTAATTGCACTTGTTGAAAGGAGATTGGTGCATAAACTTATTCTGGAGAGTAATGCTAATTTGCAAAACTAAAGAATAAGAAGAAATTGAGAGGAATGTATACTTTATTAATTGTTTCATTCTGATTTTGTCTATGCTATACTCTGCTTCTTATAACTCTAATTACAAGCTTATTTATATGCCTAAAGTTCTAGAAAAATAAGAAATTGAAATGAACGATAAATGTATTCTAACTAGGAAAGTAATTATGCTGACTCAATCTGGAAGTCCGGATGCCTCGGGATGCAAGAAATTTTAGTTTAATTTTATTTTCAACACGATCATCATTTCCCATTTCTTGAATATGATGAAAAGAAGTCTAGTCGTAGTGATGATGCCTGATAGTTTCTATGTGGGAAAATGTTTGTATTTTTTTTTTTTTAAAAAAAACTTCATTAGGTATGGAAATGTGAAGGTCTTGGTTAGAGTTCAGGATAAGGAATTAAAGATATATACAAGTGGAACACATGAACAAGTAGAGATGCAGATATGTGAGTTATTAGTATGAAGGACATTGTTCTCATTATTTTCTAATGTGATTCTTTTGGTCTTGGTCAGTCGAATGATCAAAAGGCCTGCTGTACAGAATGCGTTTGTATAATTCCCTTTATGTTAAATCATGTAAGTCGTAGCTTAAAACCTGCACTTCTGGATGGAATTCAATAATTTGGTCATTGATGATAAAGAAAACCGTGTTTGCTCACTTTGATTTTGATGGAGGGGATTTCAAAGGTTCTGAACAGTTAATTGCAAATATATTATAATTTAACCATGTAGAAAACCTAGGATATATATATATATATATATATATATATATATATATATATATATATATCAACTAGGACAAGTGAAGCCTGATCACGTCATATGACTTCTTTGACGAAATAATTCATAATTTTTATTTGATTATTGTATCGTGCTCAGATTCAGCTAGAAGGTTTTACAAATCCAGTTATATAGGGGTTGGATCACTGTAATCGGTCGAGGTTTGGGAAGGCCCTCAAATTAAGCTTGAAACATGTTTCATTAGTTTTGTTATTTTCTGTTTTAATTTTGGATTTTGTGTTATTTTTCCAACTTAATCGAGGATTCTAATTTTTCCTTCCTTGTAAGAGCCAATTTCTGACCTATAAATGGGGGTTGTAATCCTCTTTCAAGAGGCAGACCATCGTAGAGAATAAAATTCAGTAATAAAACACGGATTAAAGCTCTTGTTGTTGAGACATTTTTTCTGATAATTTTGTCTTATATGTGCTTTACTTCCTTAATGCCTAGGTTCGGCTTTGTCAGTTTTGCTCTGCAAAACCTAACATACCTATTTTATTTACTGGTGAGCTTCCACTTCAATCCAGTGAACCAATGCTTTTTCCATCTTTATTATTAATGATGATGAAGATGATCAAACTGCAAAGTTAATTGGTAAAAAAGTTAAAGATGGAGATTTTTTTACTAAACATAGTATAAATTAGATTAAACTATGAATTATCTGTATTTAACAAGAGACCATTTCATTACACTGTCAGATCCCAAAAATCCAGGAATAGTTACTATAGGCTGATTTGTTTTAGCCTATAGTAACTATTCCTGGATTTTTGGGATTTTCTTCAGTTGTCTTGTCTTTACAAAATCTGATGTAGAGTGACAGTTTGCTTGGAATGGTAATTGCCGGATGGGCTTGTTGATGAGATTAAAAGTGGGCTTAGCTTGTTATTTGTGCAGGTTTCATGTAGTGTCAGAGTTTGATGGTGAAAAGAGGAGTTGTAGGAGGACATTGGCAGAGCGCAGAGAAAGAAGAAGAAAGAGCTCTCAGGATTCTGTTTCAAGGAATGCTTCTGAAGGTATGTATGTAATGTCCTTTCAATTGACTTGTTTCTGTAGCTCTTTGAAAAAAAAAACAATCAGTTTTGTCTTGCGCTTCCATTCTTTCTAGGTAATTCAATTTCCATTGTTGGAATTAGATGATGATGACTAGCTTTTTTTCTAAAGAACTGTCAGGAATAACCTCATGAAGATGTCCCTTTTCTTTTCTTTTATTTTGAGAAGCAAAGTTCATGTTCTTTCATAATTTGAACAGAATATCTGATTTCTGGTGTACTTACCAGCTTCCATGGCCAAATCTCAATCCACGCTCTACTACATTGCCTGATGCTCCAGCGCCAAATTCCAATCCAGATTTTGGTACTCTGCTTGATCATTCACAGCCAAAAATCGATGTTAAATCTTCATTTCTTCCCTTTATCTTCTTATTCCGTCTCTTTTTGACAAATTGTGTTCCATTATGTTGTCAGTTGATGAGAATCTCAATCATCCTTGGACGCTCAATCAGAAGAAGAATCCTAACGCAAGGCGCTTACAATATTAAGCCTGGAAAAGTTTCACTGGTTGTTTGGCTGCATGGTGCATCTACTTCATCAGGGTAACTTTGAAACCTGAAGATGATTAAGGCTAGCGAAAAATGTTGTCCCGCTACTGTACTTTTCCCCTTCTCTTTTTGCAGCAGAATGTTTCATGTATATTGAAGCAAACAAATCCATGCAGTTGACTCCCAATTGAGTTAGATTGAGTTTTATTCCAAAGCTTATTTATAATTACTTGTTCAGAAAAAATTCAAAGTGCAGGTACACATACGACACAAAAATCAACTTAATTACAGTAAAGCAAGTCTTGCAAATGGAATAGCTGCTTTCCCTCCAAAAATTACTGTCTAACCAACTCTACAACCAACTAACTGTATTAACAGCTTGAATCCTCACCATTTGCCAAAGTATTCTTGTTTGAGAGAGAGAGAGAGAGAGAGAGAGAGGAATAAAAAACAAAGTATTAGGTACTTTACAAACTAAACAGGACTAAACAAAACAATGTCTTAATAACCCACTAACATAAACCAAACTTAGAGATTAATAAAAACTAAAACCATGCAACTAAATCTGTTTCTCTGGGGAATCCTTGCTTTGCCAAATGATCCACGACATGATTTCTTTCTCTAAAAATATGTGTAAAGTTCAAAAAACAGAGGATACTACCAGAATTTGAAATGTCACAGAATTCATCTTATAAGCGTCATGGTCTCGTGATATTGTGGCTCTTGATCCATGTAATGGCATTATATGAATCAAACTCCACAATCGAGCTTTAGTAAGTGTATAGGAACAATCAATCAATGCACTTGAAAAGCTTTTTTAATTGTCAAAACCTCAGTCACATTTGATTCTTTTATACATGTAGAACAAAAAAAAAAAAAACAAATAAAAGATTTCCTTCATGATCTCTTAAAAAGCCACCAATGCTAAATGGTTCTAGTTTGCCATTTGAAGAACCATCAATATTCCACTTTAATGTCGAATTACATTGTATTTTAGTCGTGTCAGTCCACATAAGAAGCTCATCAGGTGATTGAAGCAAATTTGTTCCAGTATAGCAAAAAATTTCACAATCATATTTTGCTCAAGTTGCAACTTTATGGGAAAGGGAATGATAGATATCATCCCAATCAAGAACTACCTAGTTGAAAACCAAATTATTTTGAGCATTCCAAATGGACCACACAATACCATAGAAGAATAATAACCACATTTTTCTTTGCATAGAACCCATTATCATTTCATGCCACTGTAGTCTGTAGCAAGAATGCATCTAAATTCTCTGGAAAAATCCATTGCTGTCCTAGCCATGCCACCACACATGACTATAATTTCCATACCAAATGACAATAAAGTAAAACATGTTAAGAGGTTTTATCCCTTGATTATAAAAAGGGCATGTTAAATCATTTCCTTGTAACAGACCTTTTCTCTGAAGAAAAACTTTTGTGGGTAATTTATTCAAAATGATCAGCCAAAGATTAAAATGCACCTTTGGAAAACCCAAAGAGAACTATTTATCTATTTGAAATGGTTTATTACCTGGTAAAAGAATTGTCTCTAGAACAGATGAACAACTTTTAACTAAATTGATAGCGCTTGGATCTTTGTATATCTTTATACCCAAAATCTATTTGATTATACTTAAATCCTTCATTTCAGACTCATTATTTAACCGATTCTTTAAAATATTAATTTTAAACATGTTCTTAGAGGCAATTAACATGTCATTAACATATAACAACAAGTACATAAATAAAAAAATTAAGAAATTCTTAAAATACTCACAACTATCATAGTCGCTCCTAAAATAATTATATCTAAGTATAAAAGTATTAAATCTTTTTATACTGTTACCTCAGTGATTGTTTCAAGCCATATAATGACTTCTTTAATAAGTACACATGGTCTTTTTTTTTTTTTTACCTTGAGCATTGAAACCTTCTAGCTGATGCTATATAGATCTTTTCCTTCAGCTCACCATGTAGAAAAGTTGTTTTGATATCTAATTGCTAAAGCTCTAAGTCAAATAAAGCAACCATAGCAAGCAATATCAAAATGGAACCATGCTTCACAATTGAAGAGAACACTTTATTAAAATCAACATATTCTCTTTGTGTAAAGCCCTAAACAATTAGGCATGTTTTAAACCTTGCATCCTTAA
The DNA here is from genome assembly GCF_951802175.1 of Populus nigra. NCBI lineage: Eukaryota > Viridiplantae > Streptophyta > Magnoliopsida > Malpighiales > Salicaceae > Populus > Populus nigra. The sequence continues at coordinate 1,288,275 of NC_084867.1, read as the reverse complement.
CCAGCAAGATTCCATCTTTCCTCTTATAAATCCATTTGCACCTAACAATCTTTTGGCCTTGTAGTGGTTTAACAAGCTTATATGTTTGGTTCTTATAAAGAATAAATCTATTCATTGATAATAAGCATCCACTGAGAAAATGTTTTGCAAGAAATTAATTTTTATAAAAATAAAACTTCTGATCATCAAGATTCTCTATAATATTCAAGGCAAAATCAACTAAATTAACAAATCATACTTAATTACTGATTTTATCTATCTTCCTTGTCTTTTTATTGCAATACTGTAATGTTTTTCTTCATGAGTATTGTTATCAACTATATCCTGGACCACTTCCTCAATATGGTAAGTTAAAACATCTTTATACACCATCTTTGAGGCTCTAATCTCAAATTTCACTTGCTTATTAGTACCCTGGTTCATCTCAACATCAAAACAAGTTGATTTCTTTTCCTTACGAAATATAATAGACTTATTAAATATCATATCGCTACAAGTAATAAACTTAAGTAACTTGGAATCAACACACCATAACCAATATACCTTTATCCTAGATGTATGGTCTAGGAATTTACATTTCTTTGCTCTCAACCAAAGTTTACATTCCTTAACATGAGTATAAGTAAGTCAACTAAATACTTTTAATTTAGAGTAATTAGCAGGAAAACTAGACCATATCTCATTTAGAATCTTTAACTCTAAAACTATTAATGAAGATTTATTCACCATATAACAAGCCGTGTTAACTGCTTCATCCCAAAAGTTATTTGACAATCCAGCTTGTGAAAGTATACAACGTGCTCTTTTCAAGAATGTTATATTCATACATTCTACAATCTTATTTTGTTATGTTATATTCTTGATAGTGTGATATCTATTAATTCCTTCATTCATGTATAACTCATTAAACTTTCCTAAACAAACTCCAAACTATTATTAATTCTTAAACGTTTAATTTTTTTACTAGCCTGCTTCTCAATCAAGGCTTTTTACTACTTGAAGGTAATTATCACATCACTCTCTCTTTAAAAATTACACTTAGATTTTCTTATAGTAGTTATCAAGATATATCAATAAATATTGTGCTCCATCTTTTGACATAATAGGAGAAAGACTCTAAATGTCAAAATGAATATAATTCATAATATTCTTGGTATAATGAATAGTCATACTGGATTTTATCAACATTGTTTACCATAAACACAATGTTCATAAAAATCTAATTTGCCTATTTTCTGAACACATAATTACAAATGTTGTTTGCTTAACTATATTACCCCCTTTTCACTCATATGTCCTAGTTGGATGTATCATAATTTAGTAGAAACACTATTAATTATATAAAGACCCAAGACTAAGTCGCATATATTTTCACTAAGCCACTTAAATATGATGTTTTTGCCAAAATGAGAGATATTCTGGGAGTTATAAAGAAATCAAGTTTAAAGAGAGATGTTGAAAGTAAATTAGATTTTGATTTTTCTAAAAAACAAAGGAGTTGGTCTATCAATTGAGAACTAGTGGACCGATTGAATTAAATGAATCGATTGACCGATTTAGATCAACCAGTTGAGTTGACATAATATTTTTTTTCTTATCAATTTAAGTTTTTTTTTGTTAATTTAATTCTTTGAATGTCTAGCACTTTATACCTATAAATAAACTTGTAATCAAAACGTGAGAGAAGCAATAAAAAAGAGAATAAAAGTGTATCTTTAAAAAAACACTTAATGAAAAATATATCTTTTCTCTCATATATCTTATTGTTCATAGCTTTGTTATTTTGTTTTGCCACCCATAAACACCTACAACACCTATCCTTTCTTCCAACAAATAACTCAATAAATAAATAAATAAATACCTTCTGCGTAATAAAATAAAATAAAAAATATTACATGCATTAATACCATTTTTTTTCTTGTTATGGGTAGAATTGTGTCCAAATCTTAAACTAAATCCAATATTCTTAAACGAAATCAAATTTTTCTGGTATGATTCTGATATTCCAGACAGTCTTTTAACTGAAATCCTCATCAGGCTTCCCTTGAAATCCATCATCTTCAAAACTGTCTCCTAGCGCTGGCTTTCTCAGATTTCTGTTCCTTTCTTCGCTTGATATTATGCCACCCGAATCAACAGTGATTCAGTACTATCTCGGTCTCATCAGCTACGGATCCTTCTGTTTCCTTATTTTCTTAAACAAGTGATACCACCGGATACAGTGATTCGGTTTCCTACTTCTTTCAATCCTGAAGAATTCTCCGAGCTGTCCTCTTCAGTGTTTTCGCTTTCGTTTCTTCCTAACTAGACAGAAGATTCAGTACTTTCTCTACATATTATAGCGTCAAGCAAAGGTTTGGTGTTGTGTTGCAGGAATGCGTACCCCTTAACTGAAAATGTGTGTAATCCACTCACCAACTCACCAAACAACATGTCATTCTGCCAACGCCACCGAGGCCAGCTAGTTTCAGCCATGCAATGGATGCTAGAATTATTTGCCAAGATGATGGTAGTTACACAGTAGTGAGAATCCCGAATCAAGATGGTTCGTCAAATATGCTTGAATTGGAGATTTTCTCTTCTGAAACGGGTACATGGGCAGAGTTAATTTTTTTATAAGATTAAGTTATTGAGTGTGGGAAATAAAAGAGAGAAAGAAATGGTGAGAGTTTGCAATTTTATCTAAACTTGTTTTTTATGAAATAAAACATTTTGTTTTTATTTTTTTTAAGTGTTTCAAAATCATCACTAGTGATCTCTCCCACCAACACATATGCACTTTTGCATCCAGGTCGTTGCCTGGTAACTAAAATTCTTGACACTTGATTTCAATAACATGGCCAATCTGTGAAGAATCAAGTCAAAAACCGTGTCCCAGTTTGGTTGTTTTGAATTGAAGATTAGGTTATTCCGAGCTAACCATATACCCCACGCTATCCCATAAGAGAGAATATTCCATGTTTTTTCTGCATCTTATCATTAACCAACGCATGCCATTGCAGAATCTGATGATCATCTACCAGTTTAGGAAAGCAACTATAGACACCCCACCACGAAAGGAAGCGGGTCTATATTTTCCACAAAACTGGACACCGAAGAAGGAGGTGATCTGAAGTCTCAAGTTCGCTATCACCAAAAGGACATTGAGCTCTTCGTCCCTAGGAATTAATCCACGAATGAAAAAGTAAGCTCTCTCTCTCTCCCTCTCTATATTGTACATGATAGTTTCAGTTCAAGCTAACAGAACGTCACTGATTATCTTTGCTTAATGTCGATTCAAAGCATCTAATGCTTCAAGGTAACATGTTCAAGCTCAGGATTGTCTAAGATAATTGTTCTTTGGGATAAATTGCAAAAGGTCATTCTCAACTTTACTAATAAAGTTAAGCTAATAGTGGACTAGCTGCTTTCCCTCCAAATAATAACTCTGTAACTAACCGTATCATCTCCACCTGCAACGTGTCCCCTGACTCTCATTCGAGTTTTTTGCTCCATGCTTGCAGTCAAGCTGCTTCTGCTTCTGCTTTCTGCCTCCCCTTACAGCCAGCAAAAAGTGACAAGATAAAGAAAGCCAGAATGATTAAAACGATAGCTCCTACGACTTAACCTTGCAGTAATGTAATCATTCATCTTGCTTCTTCAAACCAACCTTCTAACTACAATTACTGTACCTGCATGCAAGGCCAACAACCACGCGAAGATTAATTTAATTGATTCTAATTAACTTGCAAAAAAGATTAGTCAATTACCAGGAGCCAGGAGAGCTTCACAGCAAGAAATCGAATTCGATGTATGAGTTTTTGACTAATAATTAACTGCATTTACCTTCACTGCATAACCTGTAACGATACATGTTATACACTAAAATTAACAGGATGTCAAAACCAGACTTGATAAAATCCACACTGAATGTGTACGGTGAATAAAAGGTATAAAGAATTTACATGGTACAATATTTTTAAAATAAAAAATTAGTTGGTAGATATTTTGAATAGGGTGAATGAATAATTATCAAAAGTTATCTTGAATAAGGTAAGTGGGTAGTTATTGAAACTTGGAGGAACACAACTTAAAAACTCAACAAAACAACAACTGCATTATAATTCAATCAAGTTCATAAGATTTTAAAACTTATTTATCAAATAGACATATAATTGAAGACTTATAACTAATAGATAATAGTTTGTAGGGAATAATTTTGTAGGTGATGATCAAGTAGATTTATAATTTTCTTTATAATCGGGCTTGTAGTTTCAATTCTATAAATCAATAATATCAAAAAAATATTTTATTATTTAGAAGTTTCAATTCATGAATGTAATCAGAATATAAATCACTATATAAATATAAAAATTTATTTTCTAAGTTATTGAATTTACTTTATATTTAAGTTGTTTTAATTATTTAATTTGATTACTTCTTCAATTAAATTAATCTTTATGTGAAAGTTAATTTAATCATATTAATACTTGTATAATTCTATAATATGAAATTATGTTAATAGATTTAGAACTAAATTAATCCAAAGTTCAAACTAGTTTACTTAAAAGTTAAAACCATAATCTTAAATTGCAAATTCCTTTTAATTGAGATAAACACAAAATTACTTACATCAAACAATAACTTCAGTGCACGACCTCATAAAGATAACTTCACTGCACGATTCATGTTTTTTCATATTTCGAATAGGAATAATGAACTGTGTTAATTGATGGAATCTTCTCTCCAGAGCCAAGTATCAATGGTAAATTGTCAGTTCTTCCCTATATGTTCTTAGACTTTCTGTTTTCCACCGAGTTTTAAAGGAAGGTGTTATTTATTGTGTCAGTTGATCACTATTTCAACTTCTTTTCCTCATGCTCGCAATCAGAAAAGGAATCTTAAGGCAAGGTCCTTTCCAATATATTAAGCCCTTAGATTGTTGGAATAGATTAGTGCAGTTTAGACTAGAAAAACTTCGCTGATTATCTTGTCTGTAATTTGAAACCTGAAACTCATTGAGGCTGTTGTTGTGTCCTTGCCCATTTTATTTCTCACAGTAGAGCAGAATGGTTCATGGATCTTAAAGCAGACAAATCAACCTGGTTGTGTTGAATCATTTCAAGAGTTTTTTTTTTCCTGTTCTTTTGGATTAAGAAGCGTTGTTCTATTCCTCAGTAACTTGTCGAGATTGATTGACTTTTGGATAGTTAATTCCTTCTCTTTTATCTTGTGTAAGTTAAACGTGATTTAGCAATAATTAATAGGAGGGCAACCTTCAAGGAATCACTAGTAGAACCTTGAGTTGGCGAGTTCTTGGAAATAACTGACACTAAAAAAATTAAATTATAGTAGCATTAATTAATTTAACCGAAGATAAAAATAAAAATAAAATAGATGAGCAGGGTATGCTCTTTATTTTTAAATTGAATACTTAAACTAATAACTTTTTTAACTACATCAGGAGGCACTAATTAAAGATGGTTATGATGGCAGGAAGGTTCCCCATGCTTGCTGTCAAGCTGCTTCTGCTGATTGCCTCCCCTTACAGCCAGCAATAAGTGACCAGGCAAAAAAAGCCAGAATGATTAAAACGATAGTTCCTACGACCAACCCTGCAGGAATGTAATCATTCATCTTGCTTCTTCAAATCAACCTTCTAGCTTCAAGTACTGGACCTGCATGCAAGGCCAACAATCACACAACGATTTAACTTAATGGATTCTAATAAACATGAAAAAGATTAGTCAAAAACAATTACAGCAGCCAGGAGCTTCACAGCAAGAACTCGACTTCAATGTACGAGTTTTGAAAAAAGTATGGCCTATATTTATATTGAGTATTCAGTAGTCTATACAGGAAATTGTTTTTTTCCCTTAATTGCTAGGTTAACAGTTCAGGAAGTTTGGCTACAAGATGCCCGAAACAGTATAGGAAATTGCTTCTTGTGGCATAGGAAGTTATTTGTCGGAAATAGTATAGGAATTTTTTCTTTTTGCAAGTTCGACTACAACTATACGTGCAGGAACCTTTGTTTTAGCCCTTTATTTATTTATTTATTTATTTTATCTCTGGAGCAATTCCTTGAAAGTCTGTTACATGGCAGCCCGTGATAAGCAAAACACGGGCAAGACAAGCTGCATTATGACAACTGCACTGCACAGCTTCGACCTGCATAATCTCATAAGTATGCCTTTTTTTTCCCTAGTTTTCAGTTGCACAATTCAAGTTCTTCCATATATTTTGAACAGGAAATCAGCAGCTGGTACATTTGTTGAGTCGTCTCCTGACTCAGGTGTACCTTTACCAGTGGCAAATAGCCAGTTCGTCCCTTAATGTTCCAAGACACTCTGTTTCCCGTAAAAGATTTTAATGAAATGTGGGGTTCTTTATTGTGTCAGTTGATCAGTGTTCCTCAGACTCGCAGTCAGGAAAGGAGTCTTAAGGCAAGGTACTTGCAGTATTTAAACTTTCAGTCGGTTGATGAGACAATTTTGCGTCAGGGTAAGTTTGAAACCTGAATTTGATTCAAGGCTGGAGAAGGCTAGCTCGGTTGTGCATTACCCTGCTTTATTTCTGTATCTTAGAACAGAAAAATCTATGCGGTGATGGAGCTTTGTTGGTCGAATCAAATCGATTTAGATTTGAGTTCTCAACTATAATTTACTTGTTCAATCAGTATCAAAAGTGCAAAAAAACAAAAAAGACCGCTGAATCGGCTTAATTAAACATTCTTAAGATCAACTTTTGTTTATGATCATTTCATATTGAAACAGCTGATAAACAAAAATATGAACTACTTTGTACAGGACACAAGTCCATGTTCTCAAGGTGGGCAAATGGAGAAATTTATTTTAAAAAAAAATGGATAAACAAATTGGATCCTTCATATGCAAATTCAGCTATATGCATGCATAGATATCAATAATAGATTGCCTACAACATCAATGAATCTATACATGCAGAATACGTGGCAATGTCTAATCCTGCTGGGAATTGGATGGATCGATCTTGTCACGGTGGAATCTCACTACAATGCATGTTATGTTATCAGCACTGCCCCGGGTAAAAGCAGCCTCGGTTAATTTCCTAGCTGCTGTCTCAGGTTCTTCTTCTGTTCTAGCAATGGAAACAGCATCCTACACATGATTCAGGCAAGGGGAGGCAAAAACAGCTCAAAGTCTAGAAATTGTACACCAGGAAAAGAAACCTCAAGCAAACATTCCATATCACCAGTCAGATGTTTAATTCAATGCACTGTAAAGAGCAATCAATTATTTCTATGATAAGCAAAATGTCTAATAGCCTAAGCAGTGGACCAAATGTAAATGGTCAACTCGCATAATCCATTATAATCTCACATCAAAAGTGAACAAAGACATGTATTCATGCTTACGCGCTTTTATGTATCAATGTGTGTGTGAGAGAGGGGGGGTTAGCATAATTACCTCATTGGGTACCACATCCCATAGTCCATCACTTGCGAGCACAAGCAATTCAAATTCTTGATCTATTTTCTGCTCCTGAAAGAGCGAAAAGTATACAAACAAGTAGCTGATTAATTTTGAATAAACTTCAATCGGAAGAAGTTCATGCAGTTTGATCCAGGAAAATGGAAGAAATCCTAGACTGAATTCTATTTTGATAGACACCACGAAGGCTATTATAAGCAGAAGTTCATTAACCTGGTCGAAACATTACACACAGCAGCACTGAAGGGAAAGAGGACCCTGAAAGGAAACTTCTTTATTTTTTAGGTCTGTATATAACATTAAAAGTTTTTCCTTACCCCACTTCCATGTTTTAGTGAAGATAACAATTAAATCCCGCATCTTTGATACAACACCATGGAATTACAATCTTAATTAGCTGGCATCTCACGTTGATATTACAGTTCAGTTCAGGTGCTCAAGAAAAACCACCAAGATCAAAAGTCGAAACAATAAAAGATCTGGTTTTCACCTGCTGTTTCAGCATAAATATAACTTCGTGTCAAACACTAATACACTCTTTTTAAAAGTTTACAGTCAACTGAGGAAGGTAATTTGCTCTCCCGAGATAATTCCTAGGATGAAAGAAGAAGAAAAAATAAAAAAATTCAATAATCTTAATACCCTGACTCGAAAATGAAGCATTCCTTGAACATATTGCTTGTATAAATGCTTGAAACCAAAAGGCAGAAAGTTTATCACATAATCAAAATCATTTCAAAGAAATCAAAATGATATAAGACTACATTCAGAAAATGGGAGAGATATTTTCATAGAATACCTGGATATCAGGTTCTGCAACAACAAATTGCTTCAACATGCGGTTACCAAAAGCACGGGACATGGCCAATACACCTCCTACTCTCCAAGTGCCTGACAAGACAGTCAAAGCAGTATGATTTCAGTTTTTAGGAACTGTCTCAAACTTATTGGCATTTAATGCACGTGTGGTAGAAGAAATAAATGAAGCTCCCTCCGTCCCAAATTTCCTGACAACTCTCTTAGCTACAGTATATATTTATCTGATACGTCTAATGGCAGCAAAAATCATGGCTACGGGTTACAAAGGTGGACTGAGATAGTCAATAGTTGGAGATGTTCAGTAACAGTGGGTTCCGCCACCCATGGACAAACAGCATCACAGTCAGTCTGGGATGAGTAGCATAAAGTGAGGCACCAGATCAGGAAACTAGGGTTTTGGGTAGGATTTTTCATCTCAAATACTGCTTTACTTGCTATGCTCAAAGCTTGGAACGGTGCATAGTGTTGCACCAAAGAGAAAGACTTATGTGAATACCAACACCAATCCTTCGGACATATCACAGATATACCACAATTCACAGGAAGATTTAAACCAATTAGATGTTCCCTGGTGTCCCAAAGCTTTCATCCTTTTGAATGACAATTTTTCTTGACAATCTAAAAGGAAGTAATATTTCAAAATTCCTACACAAGACGTAGAACCCATTGGATGATTGACTGCCACTTGCTGATCAGATGAAATGAGAATGCTTGAAAACATTTATCACAGCCAGTAAACAGATTTACCTGCCCACATTACAACACCTCCAGCACTTTCAATTCTCTTCCGCTCATCACTTCTGTTAGGTTTATGATCCTCGGAGAGAGGAATCGCTGTCCATTGAAAAAAGAGAAAGTAAGAAAATCATTCAAGTAACCCAAAGAGAAAATAATCACGAAATTCATTAAAATTCTTGTCTAGAAAAAAATTACCAACAGTTGAGTGAAAAATTAACTCATAGCATCACTAATACCTTTTCCACCCTTTGAAATCACAGTCCGTGAATCTCCAACATTGGCAACATAAAGATGATCACCAACTAGCACTGCTGTTGAAGCAGTAGAACCATCATCACGGTAGGTATCCTTTTCAGAGTCCAAAAAGTCTACATCAGTCTGCTGATATGATTGGCCTGCATACTTAAAAAGGATATTTTACAAAACCATAACAAACCTATTTCACACCATTTAACACGAACTGAATAAAAAAGCAAATGACAGACTTGGATTCATTATATTGGTCCCAGCTTTGTCCTTGACAGAGATGTAAAAGAACCAAGCAACTACATGGGACCCTGCTTGAGGATGCTACCAGGAACCAACAAAAGAATATTTGCTGATGTTATGCAGTTCATAATAATGGGCATAAGAGAACTTGGACGTACTTATAGCTAATTTGGTGTCTGCCATAAATTGTGGATGCTTCAGTAGATTCTCAAACAGGTGCTCCTTCAAATACTCAGCAGCACGAGAACCACCATGACCTGTAATAGTACATCATATAACTATTACAAGGACAGAGAAGGAAAAACTCTGCAGTCTTAAAAAGCAAAATTGCTAGTGACAGCATAGTATCCAAAACTTGAATCTGATGAGAACTGGTTTATTGAGAATTATGTGAGATACATGACCAACAGGAACCTGACTGGTGGTCACGATAACAAGAGATATAGCCTACAAATTTTCTTCTCTTGAATGATCCTATCTTAACTGAAACCAAGTGGCAGCTTAGGTTACAAAGAATTGGTCTAGTCTGATAGTGTAATTTCCTAGGTGGAAGCCATTAAAGACAACAGCCATGTCCAACACCATGTGTTTAGACATCCCTTGAACAGATGGTGGTTACCATGAAAATAATTGTCAGAAACATGGAGATACATAAATAGTTGATAACCTAACTCTCATGCAACGCGTGTACTCTTCCATTCACAAGGTATTGGCACTTTCTAACTGGGTCAAACATAGGCATTCATGCAAAACAAAAATAGTTCGACAACTTCAATAAACGGAAGAATACTGAGAGAATATAACCATCAAATATTCCAAACATGCAGACTCTTTGCCCATCAATCGTGGTGCTTTTGACATCATAGAAATCCTCCATGGTAACTCTCTTTCCCCTGAAACTTGAATATCCACAGCTCAATTCCCCGTCTTCACTGCCAATAACATAAGAAGCCAAATTAAGGTTGGCAAATCGCATTAGACTGCTAATACCAGAAATGGTAATTTCAAACTTGCAAGGAAGAGACGTATTGCTCTGGGAAACCTTCCAATTATAAGGAATTCGAGCAAATTATTACAGTGGAAATACAATATTTCTTGGGAAGAAGAAAAAATTATTAAAATAGACACACTCAAATGCAGAAGCACTGAAAATCAAAGTCTCATAATACTATTGCAAGTCAATTCTTTAACAATGGTTAACAGCTAACCAATCAATCCTTTTCATAATTGCATTAGCTAAAGCAAAACAAGCCTAGATTATCCTTGTAACAAGTATTTCCTAGAACATTCACCAGAAACAGACACAATAACAAATAACGGAACCAAGAACGAACCTTTTCCACCATCCACTAACAAATCCACCATCATCTTGTTTCTCCTTCAAAAGATCAACAGTAGGTCCCCTTGTATCAGTAGAATCAGAATCAACCATCATACTTATACTACTCTTTAAAAAAACCTGTCTATTCCACTTATAATTTATGCTGCGGCTTGCATTCAAACTCCTCTCAATGTTGCCTAATTGCAACCTTGTTTTGCGAAAAATTCCAGCTTGTACGATCACACTCCTTATGCAGCTGTTACATAACATCTAAATACACCCGAACTCTGGCCTTCAATGCCAGATCTGTTCCTGATCAACAAAACATCTGCACAAGTCCAATAACATTATCAAAACTACCAAAAAACACCCTCAAAACTTAAAAAATCAAATCCAAATAATAAATATTCAATAATTCTAACATGACCCTTTTGAGGTACATGATTATCAAATAGAATTAAAATACCCCAGATGTAAAATCATCAAAATCTTGACTCTTTGCATTAATTTTCATTGATTTTAATCCAAAATAAACACAAACCAATCCCAGAAAAAAAAAATCTTACCTCTAAATCATTATACTCCATTACTAATGGAGCTGAGAAATCAAATAATAACAATAAAAGAGCTTAAAAACCAAAAAAATGAAAATAATAAAGAAATTTTAAATCTTTTTAATAGAAAATCAAGAGTTTATTTTATTTCATAATGGATAGGATCCAGGTACTAATCTGGGATGGTTCAAAAAGAGGAGAATCCGAATCTGAGATGGAAAAAGGAATGGTCTTTTAGAATCAACAGAATAATGATGAATGATGAATGCTGAACCTTGTTTCTGTCTTTAAAAACAGCAACTCTGGACAGACAAAGGGAGATTCAGACAGAGACAGAGAAGAGATGATGATGTCCGTTTTTGAGTTTGGCAACAAAGAGAAGATGAAACGTGGCACACTCCATGCATCCACTTACTTAGCTGTTTTTAAGGTGTGTCCAGATCCACTTTTGGTATCTTACGGTACCAATCACAGTTTGACACCAATAAAAACCCATTTTATCCCATGTGTTTGTGTCAAAGAAGTTATTTTTTAAATCTTGATCTATTATAAATCGGAGTCCATCTAAGAGATTTGTTTTTTTGATCTTGAGATTAGTTTTTGATAAAAAAGACAATACTTGATCCATATAAAAGTATGTTAACCAGAGGAAATCCTTTATTATCGAGTTTTTAACATATACTTATTAGGTTAGCCACACACTTAACAATTCTGTTTTATAAATTATTTTTTGTGGGAAAAATATTAATTTAATATATATATATATATATATATATAAATTTAAGAATTTTTAGGAGTATATCATTTAAAAAAAATCAATAATTAGATTTGAATTAAAAACCTCTAAACTGAATGAAGTTAACTTGATTAATAATAATGGAATTCAGGCAACGTCTAAACTTTTTATAAGCATTGTAGGTGGAAGAAGGATGGAGATTCTTAATAAATTGCTAAATTTAATGAACAGAGGGGAAACAATTGATTATAATTGATTTTACACTCTCATTATATACATTTAAAAAAAAATCTTATTTTTTCAATTGAAAAATCAGTTTGGACATCAATTGTATTTATCAGACTAAGTTAAAAAATATGTTTGAAAATATATTAAAATTATCTAAAAACACCTAAAAATATTAAGTTAATTTTTTTCAAACGAAAATCAATTTTAAAAACATTTTAAAAATAAATAATAATACGAAAGTAAACACTTACTTTATCGGTACATAATAAGTGTCTTGTCGAACTAATTAAAGTTTAGTTATTTCTTAAGAGAGTTAACTACTAATTGTTGAATAATGCTAATTAAAAAAATTGGAATTTCAAAATCTTCGTTAGATTTGAATACCTAATGCCTATTCATGAACTATTATGTTCAAAGGCTTTGTGATGCAATCGGATATAAAATTTAAAGAGGGTAAAGTACTTAGTCATGATAATCTTTTTTTTTATTTATTTTAGAAAACTCTACCTTTCAAAAAACATACTTTTATTTTATAAATTCAGGTAAATAAATAAAATCCCGATTATTTTAGGTTCTTATAAGAGATACACTTGATGATCATGATAATCACTCGAAGATCATTCTGCTTTGGACAATGGCCGCTCCATAGGCTCCAATTGCCTTGTTGAAATTCGGAAAGTTTGCCCTTTGAAAACCGCTCCACTAAAAGAGAAGCAATCTCTTCCTCTTTCATGCATAATGATGAGCAAAAGGTTAACAGATTTCAAATTATTAAATTGTGAGGAATAAAATTTCATATTTTTTTTAGTTTTGATATAAATAATGATAATGTTTATAATCAGATTTAATATCTAAAAAATGGCTTAAATATATCATTATAAATGAGAGAAGAATTAGTTATGTAATTTGTTTATAAGAGCCTTTTATTTATCAGAGCTCTAAGGGTCACTTGAACAATGATTCAAGTCTCTTCATTTAACGAAAAACTATAAGAATAATTCAGATATATTTAGTAATTATATGTTTTATAAAATTAAAATGGTTTTTATTTAATAAAAAATTTTATTTACAAAATGAAAATTATTTAAGACATCACTTGTTAGACTTACATAAAAATAATAATAAAATATTTTACTTATAATTTCATCTAGGATTTTATTCCATCTAAGTCTGATGCGTATTCAATCTAAGTTGGAACAATGTCCGATAAAAAGGCAAATTACATTATTAGCCCCCACAAAACAATCGAGGATATTTTTCAAATCTAACAAGGAATCAAAATTCATGAAAAGTAAGCATTATAATTGAAAAGGGACATCGATTATCCAATGGAAAATCTTGGTTTTGGACCATCAGTCAGCTACTCCAATCATAACAATTTATTTATTTTTATCATCTTTTAAGGAAAATAGTATTCTACGGTATCATGAGGAGGACGAAAGCAATATGATTATGATAGTAACTTAATTATTATTTATTTAGCATTAATATCTTCACAAAAAAGGACAGTGTCCATTGATTAAATGGATTTATTGTTAAATTCAGTGCACTCGTGCTACAATGAATTCGTCCAATCCGAGCCATGCACGTTGCTGGTCATCAAAACTTAGTGCTAGTCTGACTCAGACCTGGTCCTTGTTGACATGAACATGCCACTGGCAAACGAGGAAGACGCCATAGGCATACCTGTGGTTTTCTGCCCTAGACTGAGTTTTTAATTCAATTCTTGTGACTTTGAATATCTTTTTATTGATTGATTGGATGACTTGAAAATAACATAAAGCATACACAATGCAAATTTGATTTCAGATCAGCCATGATAATTTGTGCCTTTGAAGTTGACAATAGAGTGTTTGATTATGTGTTTCAAGCTATTTTTACAGTGTTTTTAATTTATTTTTTATAAAAAAAATATCTAATTGATATATTTTATGTTTTTTATTTATTAATATAAAAAATTTTAAAAATATATTATTTTAATATATTTTTAATTGAAAAATATTTTTATAAAAATATCTTATCTGATATTACCGAACATTGTGGTAACTTCAATTCTTTTTATCTGAAAATATATTAAATTAATATTTTTCAAATATTTTTTTATAGTTTAAATATTTTGATATAAAAAATAATATTTTAATATATTTTTAATTAAAAATATAATTTTATAAAAATATTTTACATCATATTATCAAAGATACACTGAGAAGAGAAACTCATGGTTGCCATGATTTTTTTTAAAAAAAGAAAAACTGAAATAGTTTCAATGCTTAAACTTTTATTTTATTCAATAGTAAAACATATATATTTTTTAATATAGTGAATATTTTTAAGTTAGTTTGTTTTGAATAATTTTAAGAATAGGCCTTTTTATACCAACTTAGTATATATAGCAAAATAATTTTTTAAAAAATATAAATTTGAAAATCTGAGCCAAAAAAATCGAGAGATAATTCACACGTGTTCTGCCCAAATTTAAGCAAGTCCATCATTAAAGTGTATCGTGATTATTAATTTCCAGAATTTGTTTAAATGCTCCACTTGCAGTAGACAACACCAAGTACACAACCACTTGGCTTCTAACTCGATCTGAAGTTACGTGCTGTGATGGATGGATTTAATTCATGTTCCCATGATTGCTCTGGTTTTGCTGACAGCTCAGTGCAATCCGCCATGAACATGCCCTTTTCAAGCATTCATTCTGGGCAAGCTGATTACTGGTCAATTTCATGGTTTTTTTCTTGGTGAACATTATGAGCTTTGAATTAATGCAGATGATAAGATCAATCTGTCAAACATTTGGGGGTTGGGCCTTCTTCATTTAATTTCTTTTGCTGGGCCAAGTCTTAAACTAGTCTGGCCTTTCATGCCTGTCTGCTTGCTTTGTCCCTCGTTAGTTTTTGCAAAGTTCTTCTAAAAAAGAAAAAGAAAATTGTTGCAGAAGGGATTGTCCCTCTCTCGAAAATGAATATCAATTTGAGCTGGCTTCCTTTTAATCCAGATTTTTCATTAATGATGACAGATCTATTAGTTGTCCGAGATCAATTTAGAGTTTAGATAACGTGGTGGATGTTTGGTACCGTGGCAAAGAATTTTTTAAAAAATATTTTTTTAATTAAAATTATATTTAAATGATTTTAATTGGGATTTGGTATGGGATCTACTATAAAGACATGTAGGATTTAGAGTGTGTTTGATATTGCGGTTGCTGTTGTGGTTATAATTTTAAAAAAAATATTTTATAAAAAATATTTTTAGTTAAGATTGGTTTAAAAAAATATATGTTTGGTTAAAACTGTGGTTGAAATTGAGGTTGAATAAAAAGTAGTTTAATGTGTTTGGTTAAAAAAATACTTTTCAAATTGAAGTTATAAAATAATTAATATATATATATATATATATATATTAATATTAATGATTTTTAATTTAAATATTATAGATTTAACTACTGTTATTATATCATGAAATAAATAATATTGATATAAAATATTTTTTTATTATTCCATTAAACTATGTGCAATGTCATTACATATGAAATATATCCAACAATGACTATATTTTCCATGATTTCTTAAGCGCGCAACAACAAAAATTGAAATTTTTAATTTATGTAGTGTTATTAAATAATAAAGATTGTGATATCTTTATTATTGGAATTGCGATCAAATTCCACAAAGGTTACGTCATCATGCGATATCTTTCTAATTTATGTAGTGTTATTAAATAATATTAAATACTAGTTTTTCGAGTAAAACACAATTTTTTAAAAAAAATTTACAATTTCATTACAATACGAGTAAATTTTATTCATCTTAAACTAATTTTTTTAAAAAAAAATATTGTTCACGATTAACTGCATTGGTTTTTCGGGAAAAAAAAACTAAACTTTTCTCATTGGTTTTTCAAAAAAAAAACAAACAAACAAACTGAACATTACATCTACTGTTCCTAAAAATAACCACAAGAAGCAGCTTCTCCAATCCGGCGGCTGGGCAGCAAAAATTAGTGGGCTCTACCAAGCAAAATCAGTTTTGTTTCCTTTACCAAACATTAAAATGTGTGGCTGCGGGTAAACCTCACACGCAGCCACATTACCAAACAACATCTTAAGCTAGGGCACCTGAGGTTCGGATCACGACCAATGTCGTCGTCTAAGGCACCCAATTATAATCTATGATTCTGTTTAAAAATGTAATATTTTTTACTTAAAAATATATTTAAATAATATTTTTTTTATTTTAAAAAAATTATTTTTGATATCAGCGTATCAAAATAATTTAAAAATATAAAAAACATATTAATTTAAAACAAAAATAAATTAAATAAATTTTTTTAAAAATATTTTTAAATTGCAAAACTAAACAATACAATCCATGATGCTCGGTTTTGATTTGAGCACCCGAGTTATAGAGGTGAAACCTGTGCTAGGGCGCTCGGTGTTAGGGCTTTGATGTGATTTGGCATGCTTAGGTCTTAAGACATGGCATAGGGTTAGGACTAAGGGAACGTTTGGGAACGCGGCTGCGGCGGCGTTCCCAAAAAATTTGAAAATTTTGTTTTTTGTTAAAATTTAATATGGTTTGTATGTTTTGGATCATTTTGATGTGCTGATGTCAAAAATAATTTTTTAAAAATAAAAAAATATCATTGGCATGTATTTTGGTACGAAAAGTTATTCGAAAAGCACTCGCAACCACACTACCAAACACGCTCTAAATCTAGATCACAGACACACAGGGTTAAGGTTGTGATCGAATCTGAGGTGTCTGACTAAATGTCTAAATCTAAATTTAATTTTTCCTGGTTTTATGGGGAGAATAATATCAAGTTCTATTTCCTAGCCCCTAGCCTCTTGTCTTCGTCACTGTTTAGATCTTCAAGGATCGACCACATATAAGGCTGTAAGGTGTTGGGTTAAGATTAGGTTCATACTTAGATCCTGTTTGGGAACGCGGTTGTGGCTGTGTTTCCAAAAAATTTGAAATTTTTTTTATTTTTGCTAAAATTTAATATGGTTTGTACGTTTTGGATCGTTTTGATGTGCTGATGTCAAAAATAATTTTTAAAAAATGAAAAAACATCGTTGGCATGAATTTTGGCACGAAAAGTTATTTGAAAAGCACCCGCAACCACACTGTCAAACACGCTCTTAGTGTCTCGAGGCAGAGGTCAGCAGCATCTTGAGTTCAAGAGCCCGATTAATTTCTAATTAAAAATATTTTTTTTAATGTTTTAAAAGTATTTTTAAAAAAATTAAAAAAATATTTTTTATTTTAAATTAATAATTTTTTAAAATTTTTAGATGATATGCTGATGTAAAAAATAATTTTTTTAAAATTAAAAAAATATTATGATTCATAAAAACAGCCTCATAATCAAATTGTCGCATCAAGTACTCGTGTATGATTGACCCTCTACGTGGATTACGTAATATATTTATATACCATGTTGTTCTTAAGATAGACAAATTAATAAGGCAAGCCTCGATGATCCTGAAGCCAGGCAAAACAAGTACAGGCAAGCTGTACGTCACTGAAATAGAAACTCCTGGCAAATAGTCTTGAATTCTGAAACGTTTGTTAGCGAGGTTGAGGAAGTCTATTTCTTTTTTTTTTTTTTTTTTTTTGATTTACGTGGGGTGTCCGGGCCAGCTTACGCGCACCACGACTATTCCCCACGGCCCGCTGGACATCCTGCAAGCCCAGGAGCAGGTAAGGCACCGCGGGGGTGACAGGCGTGCACATAGAGGGTCGAACCCGGGACGGGGGCGGAACAAGTCACACGATTGACCACAGCGGCTAGGCCCTCAAGTGCGAGGAAGTCTATTTCTATTTTATGGACTTGAATTCTGAAACGTTTGTTAGCGAGGTTGAGGAAGTCTATTTCTATTTTATGGACTTGGAGGCCAACCTGAGAACCGAACCGTGATAATATTGTTAACTTTTTATTTTAATAATTTTTTTTTTATGGAGTGATCGGTAGATCATGCTTGTTATTTGTAAAATGTTTTTTTTTTTAATTTGAGATCTCCCTAATAATTAAATTAATTTAATCAATGTGGATTTAGAGAGAGATCAATTATATTTATATTTGTTGGAAAATAGCTTTTATCATTGTAAAATATTTTAAAAAAATTAAACCTAACTGAAAGTTATCTTTTTTTTTTTATATAGTTCTTAAGGTCTCTCCTAGCATATTAGTAAAATATATTTATCTTGTCAAGGTAAAAAAAATTTTATGTATTAAGATAAGATATTATTGTCTTGTTAGGATAAAAAAAATCTCTTAGGATAAGAAATCCATGTCCTGTCAGGGTAAAAAATATATTTAACTCGTTAGGATAAAATATCTTTGTCATATCAAAGTTGAAAATATATCTAATTTATTATGATAAAAATATTTCAAACTTATTAATATAAAAATATTTATAACTCATAGTCCCATCACGAAGCTTAAGATTATTCGAGAGTTGAAAAGAGAGTATAGGCTTGTCTGATAAATTGCTAAATTCATAGACATAAGTTTATCGACTCGTCAAATTCATACACATCTTAGTTTAGTACTTGATTGATTCAGAGATTATGATTCTAGTAACTCATTAAACTCATATAAATTCAAGCTCAATGATTGATTAAATATAAGAATAACATGTCAAACACCAAATATATATATATATATAGAGAGAGAGAGAGAGAGTTAACATTAGGTTAATTCCAGATATAATAGAATAAACAAAAAGATGATAAATGTCGATTCATCAGCGGTTGGTTCGCCATGTTAATAAAATTTTGATATTTTTAACACAATAAACTGTGCTTGATATTTTTAACGGGACCAACCATGCTATTAGCTGTGTTAACTGTTAACACACACAGTGTTTTTTTTTTTTTTTTTTTTTTTCACATGCTATGCCCATTTCCATTTAGGTATTCCTGGTCTGATGCATAGGCGTTGGTCAACTTGGCACATTGCTTTCGGTTTGGCACTGAAACTTTGTTAATTCCTATGTTATGGTTCTCAGCGGTGCCTGTTTATTTTTATATTTAAAAAATATTTTTAAAAAAATTTAAATTTTTTTTATATTTTAAATTATCTTGATGTGCTATATCAAAAATAATTTTTAAAAAATAAAAAAATTATTATTTTAATATATTTCTAAATAAAAAACACTTTGAAAAGCAATCGCAACCACACTTCTAAACATACTTAATATAACTATTAATTTGGATTTTTTCCCTAATAATTTGGGGCAATACTACAAAGGGCAACAAAGTGTTTTAGTTCAAAATCTCTCATCATGATCATTTATTCAGCTTTTTTTTTTAATCCTAATAAAACGAATTTAGTTACACGAGTTAATCCCTTAAATCTTATTTTAAATATAATTTTTTTTAACAAAATGTGAACACTTTAGTTGGTCCAATTTAGAAAATCTTCTTGTTACACCACTAACATTGCCCCTAACTTTTGCAAAATCCAGAACTTATAGTTCAATTTGTAAGAAATCTCTACCACATGTAATTAGACGCAATGGTTAATTTTCTAAACTATGTGATTTAGGGCATTGCATTAGATAATTAAGTGAATATTTTCTAACTATCAACTGAACAAAAACAGAAGAAAAAAAAAGCTAAGAAACAACAGCCCCAAAAGGAGTTATAAAAGTTGTTTGGAAACATGATAAAAGATATTTTTTAAAGTATTTTTAGCTTAAAAATATATTAATAATATTTTTTTTATTTTTAAAATTTTATTTTTAACATCAGCACATCAAAAGAATAAAAAAAAATATAAAAATTAATTTAAAATTAAAATAAAAATTTTTCAAAAACACGATTGGACTACAATATTAAACAGAGTCAAAGCTTCTCGTCCAGTTTCATGAAGTATAAAATATTCAGGGAATATTTATGATAATAGTAGATATTGCTTTTCAAAAAAAATTTTTAATTGAAAATATATTAAAATAATATTTATTTTTTTAAAAATAATTTTTAAGATCAATTCATCAAAATAATTAAAAATAAAATAAAATTTAAAATATTTTTTCTTAAAAAAAGAAGAAGCAGTAAACGTTCCCTTAACGCTAGATATTCAAGGGGGCAGACATTCACGCAAAAGTCAGAGGTTATTATTGTTTCTCAACATATTTTATGTTAGAAGAAATCAAATCTCTACCGGTAGCTTTGACTTTTGCACCAAAGATTAAAAAAAAAAAAAAACCAGTACAGTTGGTGGCTCTTTGTCTAGCAATTATATTTATGGTCCAGGAGCTTAACATAATGACAAATAATTTGAGATTTACAGTTTTACCCAATAAATTTCAAGTTTGAGTTAGGATGTGTAATTTTTATAAAAATTTGGGATAATTGGGATTTTACTCGTTTACTTGAACCATAAAATACACTTTTTAAAAAATAAGATTTCATCGAATTCAAAAAAAAAAAATTATATTTATGGCGTCAGCCCAGCTATGAATACAGAATCCCTCTTCTTCTTCTACCTATAGTTCTTGATCTGCAGTTGACCATTTCAATTGCTTCTTGGGTGAGATTTATTAAAATTTAATCTGATGGAGTTTTGAGTCAATTTTAACAGTGAAAATCCTATTCTTTCTTGATTCATCGTTTTGACTGGGTAGAATATGAAGAAGAGTCGATGGAAATTGTACAAAAAAAATATTAAAAAAAGTTATGCCTCCTCTTAAATCAAGGAAAATAAATAAATAAATAAACCTCAATCTTTTATCATCTTATAAAATAATTTAATCACATTGTTTTGAGTGTTTGTTATTGGTTCAACTGATTTTCAGTGTGGTTATGGTTGTTTTTTAAATAATTTTTCGTGCTAAAATGTATGTCAATGATTTTTTTTTATTTTTAAAAAATTATTTTTGACATCAGTACATCAAAATAATTTAAAAATACTAAAAACATATTAATTTGAAGTTAAAAAAAATAAAAAAATTTCAAATTTTTAAAAACGCTTTTGAAACGCATAAAAAAAACAATAGTTTTTAAAATACTTTTTAAATTATTTTTTATTAAAAAATATTAAATTAATATATTTTATTTTTTAAATAATTTTAATATGTTTGTATAAAAATAAAAAATTTATAGAAAAAATATTATTTTAATATATTTTAAATTAAAAAGTATTTTTAAAAACATATTGTGACATAATACTAAACTCAGAACCCCTTTCACATGTAAAACACAAATCTTTTTGAGACTTGAGACAACTTTGTGAGCAAATTGAAGTTCAACATTTTAACATTCAAATTCTTTTTTTTTCTCTTTTTGTTAGTTCAGCAATAAAAAACTTAAAAGCCTAATTTAAGTTATTCATTAGATCAATCGTCGTTCAATGAGTGCAGTCTGGCCATTTCGAAACATTGCAGTTATCGAAGGAAAGCGCGACCCATCAGCACTAACTTGACTTCTTGGCTCTTGCCTCAGCCAGTCACCCCCTTTGACAGCAACTCTCTTTGGGATTTCACTTCTCTTCCTTTCTCTCTCTATACTCTAAACTAAGCTAAACCATACCAGTAAGGGAGAGGAAACGCTCAAAGAAGGGACCTTTACACATTTTCCAGGAAATTTCCTTCCTTCCTTCTTCAATCACATGAATGATTTAAGAAAAAGTAAGTCTCTTTATCTTCCTTTGATACTAACAAACAAAGCCAACCTTTTGTTTTACAACAATCACTTGGATTTCTTCCTCTTTTAGAGGTACCATTCTCCCTTTCCCTCTCTTAAAAACCCTCCCTTTTTCCTTAAAAATCCTTGTCTTTCTCTTACATGTAGTTTAATTTTGCTTCTGTTGGTTGAGTTTCAGTTTATTCTCTTATGGGGTATTTTAGTTCTGCTTATCTTTTTTTTTTGGTTTTTGAATTTTGCAACAAGTACTTTAAAGTTGTCCTGATTCTGGTTTTCTGTTTAATTTTGGAAAATATTTTTCCATGAAACTTAACTTTCACAAAAACAAAGGTCATTTATTGTATATATTTGTTGTGTGCCTGTCTATTGGCTGTCAAGGTATTATTTTTGTAAGGATTTTAGTGTCATATCTGCAATTGGGTGTGTCCTTTGGAAAATCTCTCCAGGTGTCACTTTTATGTAATTCTAAAAAAAAAAGTCTTTGATTAACCGTACCATTTCCGTGAGTCTATAAAATTTTCAACAAGTGTGTGAAGATAGGGTTTCTGAGTTTGTTTTATCCAATGTTTTATAATCCATTTTGTGTTTTAACAGTCAGTTTTAACTATTAGGGTTATTGTTTCTATAAATTATGATTCCAAATGTTCATGAACTGCAAAGGGTTGCATTTGCTGGAGTAGGGTTGAACAGGAATGCATTAATACAAGTTTTTATTTTATTTTATTTTATTTTATTTTACTTACTGTTTTTCTTGCAGGGGTTGGCATTTTAGTAGATTAGTGCGCAGTATATGAAGAAGTTTCTTGGATTTAATTTTTTGATTAAAGGTTGATTTTTTTATTGTGGACTACCACTTAAATTAAGCCAGAGTCATGAATCAACCACAAGAGAAGTTTGTGAGGTTAGTTCATTTCCACATTGCAGATATTTGTTAACTTAAGTGTTTTATTTACTTTTGATGGCATTTTTATGCTGGAATTTAAGGAACAATTGTAACATTTCAGAATTACATTTCTTAAACATGCAAGCAAATGATAATTGATGCATCATCTGTACTGCTGCTTCACATAGACGCGGAGAGAATGAGGGTGCTGATTGCTTGCTTTTAAAAGTGAAGTTTTGTATTACTGTTCCATCATGGATGCCTTTGTAGCATTAATGGTCTCTACGTTGCCAAGTTTTGTTGTTATATTGGAACCAACTTTGGAATCTCCACTTATTATGCATTGTTTAACAAGAATGAATTATTATTCTGTAATTTGTTATTAGCAACTTTTAACTGCCAGCGTCACTACCAGTTTCCTTTCTCTTCTCCCCAGCCATCATCATTGCTATTGTTTTTTTGCATCTAATAGCTGACATCCAGGTGTGGTCTTGAGATGTTATATAATTTTGGTGTTGCATTTCGTGCTTCTGTGATTGCTTGTTGCACATTTGATGTTCAATTTAAGTGGATGGTTTAGAGTGAGGGTAAACCATTATGTTGATAATGTGTTGTTCAGGTTTCAAGATTGGAAATCAGAGAAAACTACTGAAGGTCGGTATTCTGCAAGTAATGGGATATATCCAGGAAAAATTAGAACAACAATAAGCTCAGTTTCGGAGAAGGTTCAAAGAGGATTGGAATCTGGTTCTGCAAGCTTTAGAAGGATTACAAAATCATTAAAATCACATTCATTCAACAGTGAGTTTGCTTCCAAGCAGAAAATTCTTGACCCACAGGGGCCTTTCCTTCAAAGGTGGAACAAGATATTCGTATTATCATGCGTGATTGCTGTTTCACTGGATCCTTTGTTTTTCTATGTCCCTGTGATTGATGATAAGAAGAACTGTCTTTCTTTGGACAACACGATGGAGATTACAGCAAGTGTTTTGCGCTCTTTTACGGACATCTTTTATATACTACATATTATCTTTGAATTCCGCACTGGATTCATCGCTCCTTCTTCTCGGGTATTTGGAAGAGGTGTTTTGGTCGAGGATACTTGGGCAATAGCTAAGAGATATCTATCATCATATTTCTTAATTGACATTCTTGCAGTCCTTCCACTCCCACAGGTAAAGGAACTTCTTTTCCCTGCCTATATACTGTTTGTGACATGCTTATCAGACACAGTATTTACAAAGAGGACTATATTTCATTTGGCCTTTATACTTGTGATGGATACTTAAACTTGTTTTCCTAAGGTGAACACGGAAGAACTTTGTGCCTGTATATAACCCTCATTAGTAGACCTTGAACTGTGAATTGGGGTCACTTGAGATTGTTATGCGAGATATCCATGGGTTTATCCATGGAAATTCTCCATCCACCATCAAAGTTTTTCTTCACTTTTCCTTTGCCCTATCCTTTTAATCAATCAGATGCTCCTTGTACCATGGGGAATATACATATGCTATCCATGTGGCAGAAACTGGGAGGATAGGTTTAGCTCCCAAAACTAAATGCTTTTGGTATCTAATACTAAAATTTGGCATTTTATCAAAGCAAGTTGCTTGAAGAACCATAGTTTTCAATTTTTTTGCTCTTGGGAAACTTTTACTGGTGAAAATCTTGGCTTAGTTGGCATTGTTATTTATAGAGTTTGATGTGGCTTGTAGGCTTCTAACTCGCTGCTCAATTTCCAGGTGGTGATTTTAATTATCATTCCGAAAATGGGCGGCTCAAGTTATTTGAATACAAAGAACTTGTTAAAATTTGTTGTTATCTTCCAGTATGTTCCAAGGTTTGTGCGAATCTATCCATTATATAAGGAAGTTACAACTTCTGGCATCCTTACCGAAACTGCATGGGCTGGAGCTGCATTTAATCTGTTTCTGTACATGCTTGCGAGTCATGTAAGTTTGACTTACTTGATCTGTGTTTAATTTATAGTAAAATAGATGAGAAATCTACTGCATGTGCCATTCATATATATATATATATGTTGAATAAGCTATCCATAGGATAGTTTATGTTGGGATCAACTAAGGATGAGCTGGCCTAATAAACACTCGTTACCTTAACACTATTATGTCAATAAAAGTTTTAAGGGAATGCATTTTAAACTGAGGTGGCATCAAAAGGTTGATCAATTATGTCTACCGGTATATATAATGATATTCATCTTTTGTTGTACAATTATTTCAATAAATTCTACCATTTTTCTATTAGCTTACTCAGATGTTTTATTAGTTTGTCCTTTATCGTGTCATGTGAACTACACTCCATGCATTTTAATGTTTTATATGCTCTGGACATGTGCTCATATTTTTTTTAAAAAAAGTGGATTTGGTGCTTGGCTCATTCTATTGAACACGAAATGATATGTTGGGTCTATTGATAACTGAAGAAGATTATGGAAAGGGCTGCAACTTTTCATAATTTGAAAGTTTTGTCATTGTCTTTCATGAATTCATTTCTGTTTAAAACCTGATTAGATTAAGCATGCTGTATTATGCCAGAGCTCTCTCTCTCTCTCTTTTCTTTTTTCTTTTTCGGAGTCAGAATTTGATTGTGATTGGAAGTGCATCTTCTGGCTTGAAGCATAACTTTCAGACTACTAATTGGTTTAACTCAAATTTTAGATACTTGGAGCCTTTTGGTATTTGTTCTCAATAGAACGAGAAACAAATTGTTGGAGAAAAGCTTGTGGGAAAAATTCTGGATGCAAGCCTGAACTTTTGTTTTGTGATAGCGATGTTGTTGGAGATGTCACATTTCTGGATGATCATTGCCCAATACAAACACCAAACGAAACAATCTTCAATTTTGGAATATTCCTTGATGCCCTTCAGTCTGGTGTTGTTTTGTCGTCCATGGATTTTCCACAGAAGTTCTTTTACTGTTTTTGGTGGGGCCTGCAAAATCTGAGGTAACCGTCATTTAAATTATTTTCACATTACCGGGTTTATGCATCATCAATCAAGGCAGAAAGGCTGAACACTAAATTATGAAGTGATTAGTGTTCGTAACCTCATTCGGTAAAAGACCACTACCCAATTATGTTCTATCTGAACTCTTTAGAGAGAGTATGTGAGAACAGTCCTGTCCTTTTTTCATGAGATGGTTGTACTGAAACCTACAAGTTTGTAAACATCCTTTTAAAAATATTGTGGTTTTTGTTCTGCAAAGGTCTCTGCTTTATAATAGTTATGATCACCATTTTGTTATTTAGGGCTTTTGAATCTTGGTTATGTGTCCCCCCTCCCCCCACAGTGCATGCATGCACACACCAATGATGTTTTGATTGTCTCTTTGAATCTTGGTTTTATGTCCTCTTCTTCAGTCCATTTCTATTTTTTTTTTTTGCGGTCCAACTCCTTGTATATTTTTATGCTCTCTGCATTCATGTCCTGTAATGAACTATTGGTACTGAAAAGGTTCTCTGATATCTCATGTGTGTCTTTTGCAGTTCTCTTGGTCAAAATCTTCAAACAAGTACCTATGTTTGGGAAATCTGCTTTGCAGTTTTCATTTCTATCTCCGGCTTGGTACTATTTTCATTTCTCATCGGAAATATGCAGGTCGGTATTATTATCTTTATTTTATAGCTCTTTGTAATGCAGTTATATGCGGCAGAGTAGTGTAGAACTTTTTCTAATTTCAAGCAGGAGTTTATTAAATTTTTGTTGTTGGGAGCATGCATCTTATGCTTTCATGCCATGGTCCCAAAATTGAGTCCCACAAACACCTGATCAGGACCTTCCTTATAGTTTGCATCTGGTGGTATTGGTAGGGTAGCTTAATCTTTAGTGGAATCTCTCATTAACAATATGTACAATATGAAGGCGCTAGGATTTATTTCTTTTTACTTTTCTGTCATCTTTGTTTTTCTTATTTTTTTGTTCTTTGAAAAAAACATCTAGTATCTGTGATGCCGCTTTGAGAATAGTAAGTAGGATTCTTATTCATTATGGCCACCAATGACATGCTCCTTGGTTTGCTTAACCATTGTCAAAGGGTTACCATCTTGATTTTTGGACTATCCAAGGAACATAGGTTCCTGAAAGTTCATAAATAGTTTAGTTTACAGATCAAGCATGGGATATTTGTTAATGAAATGGTTGAGAGACATCTTTTATTTTCACGATGCCCATATCTTTTGTGTTTTGATGAACTGAAGTTATTCTTAATCAGACATATTTGCAATCCACAACTACAAGATTGGAGGAAATGAGAATCAAAAGACGAGATGCAGAGCAGTGGATGTCCCATCGCTTGCTTCCAGATAATATAAAGGAGCGGATTAGGCGGTATGAGCAATATAGATGGCAAGAAACTAGAGGTGTTGATGAAGAGACCCTTGTCCATAATCTTCCCAAGGACCTTAGAAGAGACATTAAGCGTCACCTCTGCTTGGCTTTGCTCATGAGAGTGAGTTATTCCTCTTTTTGTAATTTCCACTGGTGTTGCACATATTGATGGTGATTTAACTGATATTTCCCTTGCTACTACCTGCAAATGTTGGCTTAATCTCCTTGTGGTTTCAAATGTTCTTTCAAATTACGTCTTTGGGTAGCAATTTATTGATATGACTAGTTGATCTGCATTTATCATTTGACATCTATTTAGTGGACTTTTATTGGAGATGACTTGAGTAGTCATGTCATGAGAATCCTTTAAACCACCCATTTTGGAGAAAGGTTCATTTTTCTATAGTTTTTTTTCCATGAGTGTTATATGAAGAGGTTTAAGCTCTTAATGCCTGCTTATTTTATTGTGCATGCATACTCCACGACCCACAAAGAAGAAAGGCTGCCAGAAGTTACTTTGCAAGTTGAAATTTCATCGCATCCTTGGTTAACTGCTAGATGTTTAATTTCTTCTCTTGTTTGGGATGTGATTCTCAGGTGCCGATGTTTGAAAAAATGGATGAACAATTACTAGATGCTATGTGTGACCGTCTTAAGCCAGCATTATACACAGAGGAGAGCTATGTTGTTCGTGAGGGTGACCCGGTTGATGAAATGCTCTTTGTTATGCGGGGCAAGCTATTGACCATGACCACCAATGGTGGAAGAACGGGCTTCTTCAACTCTGAATACCTCAAGGCTGGTGACTTTTGTGGAGAGGAACTTCTCACATGGGCTTTAGATCCCCACTCCTCATCTAATCTGCCTATCTCAACTAGAACAGTTCAAACCATTACAGAAGTTGAAGCCTTCGCTCTAATGGCCGATGACTTGAAATTTGTTGCTTCTCAATTCCGGCGGCTCCACAGCAAGCAGCTCCGGCACACTTTCAGGTTTTACTCACAGCAGTGGAGGACATGGGCAGCCTGTTTTATACAGGCTGCATGGCGTCGTTATAGTAAAAAGAAGCTCGAAGAGTCTCTTCGGCAAGAGGAAAATAGACTGCAAGATGCATTAGCCAAGGCTAGTGTGAGCTCACCAAGTTTAGGTGCCACAATATATGCCTCCAGATTTGCTGCTAACGCTTTGCGTGCTCTACGGCGTGGTGGCAATCGCAAGTCAAGGGTACCAGATAGAGTTCCACCAATGCTGCTGCAGAAGCCAGCAGAGCCTGATTTTACTGCTGAAGAATGAATGACGGGAAGTATGCTACTTTTCATAATTTGTGCTTTTGATTGTTTGTAGAAACTAGACCAACTTTTTCCAGCAAAATATTAGATAAAAAAAAAAAAAATCAAGAAAGAAGAGCTTGGCACAATGTTATAGCAGATGGCTGCAGTTAGTGGGTGTTACGAGGCCTGTATATGTATATGTATATCATGTTGTATATGGAAGTGTTCAATTGTTTCCTGAGTTGATTTATGTTCATAGTTTAGAACAGAGAAATCTAACAGGATGTAATGAATTAGTGCAGAGTGGTGTCTGAATATGCAGAACTATGTTAAGGAAAGGCATGCTAGATTACTTATTCGAGCCTTTTCTTATTTTTTATTTTATTAAGAATATCACTAATTGATTTGTTTCTCAAATAATTATTAAGATGTTGCATGTCATCATCCTATTAGTTAATAGATGGTCAATTGATGACAAATGGTCAAACTAACATAGCTTCATCATAGAGATAGACAGAAGAATACATGTCAAGATGTTTTTCAAGGGCAAGAAATGGAATGTGCTTTTAGTTTTCACTATTGTAGGGATCAAATTGAAAACATTTTTAGAAAATGGACTGAATTTATTATATTGTTAGAGGTGAGCCACGCCCGCGCCTACTGAACAACTCCCGATTGACAATCTAGAAAATCCAGAAATTTTCCCAGTAGTTAGATTTTTTGAACATAAAATCAATTGTTGGATGTTCAAATAGTTCGGATTTTATGAACATAACATAGTATGCATTTCAAAACATGACATGACAAATCATGTTTTAAATTTCATAATTAATTTTGGAATTAATAATCTAAAACAAAAAGAAAAAAAAAATTAATAGTCTGTTTGTTACCATTTACTGTTTTCTATTTTTAGAAAATCAAATATTCCAGAACATGCATGGCAATAACATATTTGCAAAGGATATAAAGATAATAATGATAGTATTAGTGAAGTTAATGATAATAATTAATGATGATGTTAAAGAAAGTGATGATTGTGAAAGAGTTAGATAAAAATGTTGGTTGTGGTATCTAATAGCAGTGTTTGGAAACGTAGTTGAAATCGTGTTTTTTAAAAAAATAATTTTTTTTGTTTAAAATTATTATTTTATGTTTTCAGATTGTTTTGATATACTGATGTCAAAAATAATTTTTTAAAAATAAAAAAATATTATTTTAATACATTTTTGAGGAAAAAATATTTTAAACCGCAACTACTACCACATTGCCAAACACTCCTTTAATGATGGTGATATTTTGATGATGATTCTGATGATGATAACGGGGATGATATTTTAATAATGATAATATTAATGGTGGTGATATTTTGATAATGATTATAATAGTAACGAGAATGACATTTTAATAATTATATTATCAGAGAAGTTAGGCCATGTTTGTTTCCCAGAAAGTGGTTTCCAGAAAACCACTTTCCAAACTTTTCCGTGTTTGTTTGCCATCAAGAAAGTTGGTCAACGGAAAACACTTTCCAGTCAAAGAAAAATTTAGCTTGGTTTCCAGGAAAGTGTTTTTCTGGAAAATTTAGGCGGAAACACTTTCTGTAAGTTGTAAAAAATTTAAAAATGTCATATTATTTGCTGATTGTATCAAATTTGGTCCTCAAACTTTTGATTGCTATATATATTTTATTTTGAATATTTATTTTTCAATTTCATCTCTTAAAATTTATTTTTTATATTAACTTTGGTCCTCATTTTTATGATTGTTATTTGCCTTTTTCTTATCATTTTTTTATTGAAAATTTTTATCTATCAAATTTAATTTTTATTCTTTTGATTGTTACTTATTTTATTTGAAATAATTTATGAAATGTTAATTATTATTATTTTAATTTCTTCATCTTTTTTTTTTTAGATTTGATCTCTATTATTTTGATTATTATTTATTTTATTTGAGATAATTTATGAATTTTTTTTTTAATTTCATTCTCATTCAACTTTTTAAGTTGTAAGATTTGTTCCTCATTATTTTAATAAACTTTAGAAAAATAAAATATTAATAAGTTATTTTCCAGCTCATTTTCCATGACATAATCAAACACTGGAAAATGTTTTCCAATTTATTTTTCATTACACTACCAAATATCAGAAAATAATTCACTTTTTCAGAATTCACTTTTCAAATGAAAATTACTTTCCAGCAAACAAATGGGGCCTTAATGATATTTTGAACCGCAATTGCTATTATATTCTCAAACATCCCTTTAATGATGGTGATATTTTGATGATAATTATGATGATGGTAACATAATGATGTTTTAATAATTATAGTAGCAGTGAAATTAATGATATTAATATTTTTTTATGTAACCGTTAAAGCCTATTTAAGCTATCTTTTAATATCCTCCACGCATTTCACACTTTACCAAAAAAAAAAAAAGGAAAGAAAAAAAAGAGTCTAGAAAGTTATTAATTATTTCTTAACGAATAGCAGAAATCATTAACATCATATTATGTTTACATAAATCAATATCAAGTAGATTTCTTTTGGCAATTTTTCTAATTATAAATATGAACAATCAAACATAAAATGCAATGCTTATGACCTTAAAAATATTATGATTTTCACATTCAAATAATTATTTAAAAAATGCATTGAGATCCTGAATGTAATTTAAAGAAGAAAACTATGTTTCTTTTTTAATCCTCAATTATTTTTTACGTGAGTTTGTTTATGGAATTTTATGGAATAAAACGTACATTCGTATGTGATTGGGGTTACACATTCACATTAATATTTATATATTACACAAACTACCTATTAAATAGAAAATTACTTCTCAAATCAACAAATAGAATTTTAACATCAATATTTATTAAAATATTTAATAGCCTATCATCTCATTTATATAAGTCACGTCTTACAATCTACACATTGTCATTGGGGTTAAGTTAAATACTCGAAACTTCATTGCCATGTTATATATTACTAAGGCATTTTAAAATTAAATTTGTTAATACGGTAGTGATTATTTTTTAAAAATTATTTTTAACATCAGTATATTAAAATTATACAAAGACAGCAAAAAAATAATAATTTAAAGTAAAAAAAAAAATAATTAAAAAAAACACATTTAAAATATAAAAACAAAGGGTTCTATATTCTTTGAAAAAATTAACATGTTTGGTCAACTTCATTAAGAAGCCTCAAAAAACCCGAAAGTTAACTTTATCTAATGTTAGTTAACCAAGATCTGCTCCCTTGATGATAAATTGATAGATTTGATTTTATGAAGATTAAATTGTTGTTTTAGGTAATTGAAGTGTCGTTACCTTGATTTAGTTTTTTTCTTTTATATAATAATATATTGTTTTTTAATGTTTTTTTGGTTTCATATAATATCATATCTATTATATGAGATTTTTTTCATCCACGTCTTTAAATTTAATAATTATATTTTTATCTCGATTTGTTTAGGTTAAAATTAGGAAAATAAAAAGGAAATTTAGACAAAATATATAGTATGATGTTTTAAGAAATATAAAATTTGATCTCTATACGGAAATACTTATTTCAACCCACTTAAATCATATTTTATCACTCCATTTAAATTGCCTCTTATTCCTACTAAGCTTATGATTTGACGCATAGGGACTTAATTGATTTTTTTTTAATTTAAATACTAATTATATTTATTTTAAAATATAAGGAAAGAAAATTCACATAAGGATGTATTTGTAAAGAGATAAAATAGAAAGACTAAAGTAAAATTTTCAATAAAAGACCAAAACGAATACAAACGAAAAAATCATTTTGTGGGCTGAATTTTTAAACGGGTTAAAAGGAATTGGTAGCTTTGGCCGCCTTAGTCCCACTCTCCTAACACAAAAAAAAATAAAAAAAATCATAATAATATCAATCAATTATAAAATACAATCCCAATTATAACATTAGCTGATCCTACAATGTCATAAACTTTGAAATGAATTCTATAAAGAGGTGTATATATGAGTGTTCGATAGTGATTTTTATGTTTTTCAATGGAGGACATTTCTCTGTTTTACACTTAAAAAAAAATGTTTTACTCATAACGAGTACACAGACACAATTCCGAGGTTATTTGGCAAGAAAGATTCTACGTACGTTTGATCCCCGGCCTGTCTGTTTAACACAAAATGGAAACACAAGATCTGCTAGCTGCAAGGATAACTTCTACTGATCTATCCAACAATATTCAATTGTTTATCAAAATTCGAAAGATGAGATTAAAGTTCATCTCCGTACAAATTAAAGTTCATGGTTCTTTCTTTTCTTCGCTTTTGCATTTTCAAGCTTTCATGGAGCCAGTAAAGCATATATATTGAAGCTATCTTTATCCCCCACGCATTTCACATCTTACAGCATGGAAAAATAATACTTCTTAATTACATATATAAAGTTATGCATGCATGGCCCTCCAAAATAGAATATTAATGGATGAAGAACAAGCTGTCTTCTTCTTTCCCTTCTTTTTCTAGCTGATATAGAGGTTATCCCTGCCACTTATCATGTCTTTTCAATCTTGTGTTGAGCAAGATCAGACAGAATTTCTTTTCACCCTTACCAGTGTTACAAGCAACTGCATAAATAAAGATAAAAAGAAAGATTCATAAATGAGAAAGATTCTATGATTGTGTCTGTGTACTCGTTATGAGTAAAACTTTTTTTTTTTTAATGTAAAACAGAGAAATGTCCTCCATTGAAAAACATAAAAATCACCATCAAACACTCATATATACACCTCTTCATAGAATTCATTTCAAAGTTTATGACATTGTAGGATCAACTAAAAATTGAGTTCATGCTTTGGCGCGTTTATGAACTCTTTACTTTATTTTTAAAACATTCTTCTACCTTTTTTATTCCATGAAAATCAACTTTATTTATTATATTTTTGATCATTTGATGGTACTAATAATTAACACGTATCTTGAAAATGAATTTTATTAGCGAAGTAACAGCTTAACACGTTTCTTGGATCTTAGGTTTACTAGCTCATATATAGTTATTAAACTATGAATTGATATAATAGTCCAATAATTTAAAGTTTGATTTAAGTTAGGTTTCATTTCAAATTATTGTTGACCTGCAGTTCAATTACTGTTGGCCTGGTAAAATAAAAAATTTAAACTTTTTTTTTGAAAAAAAAAATATTAAACTCATGTCTTAAATTGGATTAAATTCTAGACCGGATGTGACAACTATAATTTACATAAATCATTAACATACTTCATCTATATTTGCATAATTTCTGAGGTTATTTGGTTAGAAAAGTTCTACATTAATTCTGGATTTTATTTTCGAACTAGTGTAATTTTTAATTAATCTTAATTCCTTAAACCGGCCGGGTAGTTGCAAGCTTATTTTCTAAAACAAACATAATGGTATTAAAACACGGCTGATTTAGATGACGTGGAAATTCATGAAGAAAAAATAAGATGACATGTAAATTGAAATAAATAAGAATTATTTGACACAAACTGATATTAATTTTAATATTGAAAAGGCAAATTAAGCTCCCTCTCATTTCTAAACCTGTAATCTTTTTGCATTCATATTCCATAAACAACCAAAATAAATACAAGCATAAGAATTATATTAAATTATTATGAAATTTAAAATTTAAAATAATAATGTCATTTTTCTTACTAATTATTATCACTACAACTAAAAAACTTGGGCTCAGTTTAACTAATCATATAAACAATAATTAAGTTAATATATTTTTTTAATTGTTTGATTAACAACTTCTTAATTACTTCATATCATAGCTCAATGGTTAACATTTGTGTATAATAAGAGCGATGAGGGAGAATTTTATTAATTTTGAGGAAATAGACAACCTTTCTTTCTCTCTCTTCAAATAAATATATTATCTACCCCCTATAAAAAAAAATAAAAGATAGGAGCATATTTTAATTCAAATATTACAATAATATATTTATTCATGACACAATAAATTGATTGTTTTGTTTCATGGCATAAAGCAACATAACACGATGAACAAACAGGGACAATCAAATCATTGTGCAGCACAATACTGTACAACGAGAATTCAAATAGGCTCAAAGTAATTAAGCTCGACTTTCAAGTAAGCTAAAATACTTGTTCCAAACTAAAAGCAACTTCATTTTCAAGCTAGGTCGATCAATCACTTGGTATAAATTAATACTAATTAGTTCTATTTAATATATGTTATCCCTCTGTCGATGTGCATCATCTAGAACTGGTACTTGCTTATCATTAGTGAGTATACGTACTAACAATGTCTATAGCACTAAATATTGAGGGCCCTTCACTTAGTCCTTCACATAGTCATCCTTCGCATAGTACAAGCTGCTGTACTGATCATGCGTGGCTGCAGTCCTTGATGACCGAAAGTAGGGCCGGAAATTCCAACCAAGTGAATGAGCTAGAGGTTCCAAGGGTTCCATCACAGTTTCGCAAAATGAAAGAGAACACGGATTGCTATGAGCCACTGGTTGTCTCCATCGGTCCCTATCACCATGGGAAAAAAGAACTCAAGGAAATGGAGAAGCTCAAGGCTGAAATGGCCGGCCAGTTTGTCAAAGATAGTAGAGTGACTGCTGAAGAAATGTACAGCAAGGTCAAAGAATTGGTCAGCGATGCAAGGAAATGCTATGCAGAGGAGTCAACATGTCAGTTCAACGATGAGAAATTCGCCCAGATGATGTTTCTTGATGGCTATTTCATTCTCCAGGTTGTCTCCGACAAGCTTGAGAAACAGAACCTGAGGAAGGAAGAATTTGCTTCGGTTAGAAGGGACTTGTTCTTACTAGAGAACCAACTCCCCTTTCGAGTTCTTATCCCATTGATGAGGTTGTTGGTTACAAGTATGCTAATGTTTAATTTAACTAGATGTGATTTAGCATGAACATGAACTAGAATTTTTAGTTTGTTTAAATCTTAGCAATAAATTTATATATAATTGTTGATGAACTTAGGATATATAAAAGCAAAGCGGATCACATTGCTTGGAAGGATAAGCCTTCATCCCGACAAGTAAGTAAAACATATCTACTTTGTGCCATCGATTTTAGTTCTTTTGTATTTAGTTTAGGAACATGCTAAATTAATTAATTTTTTATTAAATATTTTATATTATTCTGCTCATAACTTGCATGCATCATAAAAATTTGAACTAAACATTTTTATTTCAATTTTCCTAGAAGCTGAGTTCGGAAAGTGAAGATCAAGATTTGATGAAAATGTTTGTACATTTCTTCGAAGACATTCATGCAATACCTCCTCAAACAGAGTCGTGCTGGGAAATGATATCCAATTTTCTTTCAGAATTGCCAAGAAAATTAATATCAAGATCCACGGGTACTGTCAATAGTTTAGATTTCTGCTATCATCTTCTCGATTTTTTTTGTTGGAAGTTCGTATACGTCGGCGAAGAATTAGAACGTGAACGAGGGGGAAGAAGGTACGGGGAGATCACAAGCTGGAACCGGTATTATTCTGTCAACGAGCTTAAGAACGTTGGAATTTCTTTTATGCCAAGCAACACCCGTGTTTTCACCGATGTCAAGTTCAAAAATACATTGCTCGGTGGAGCACTCTGCATTCCTCCACTAAGCATAGAGGAAGAAACCAAGTCCTTGCTTCTGAACTTGGCAGCCTATGAAACATGCGCTGGTTGGTATTATGGTAGGTGCACTTCGTATGTATGCCTTATGGGTTCTCTGATTGATAAACCTGAAGATGTGAAGGAGCTGCGATCAAAGGGAATACTCCGCACCACTATAGGAAGTGACGATCGGATAGCACAAATCTTCAAAGAGATAACAACCAATCTTGTGCCCAACCCTACTGCTTACAATGAGGTCAAACGCTCTGTTGAATCGCATTATAGAAGCAGTGTGAAGAGATGGATCCTTGAAAATAAGGGTCCTTTTTCTAGAGCAGTGGTCAAGTACTCTTTTATTTATGGCATTGCAGTAAGTGCCTTACAAGCTTACTTAGCAGAAACAAAAGAGAAACCAGGTTTCGGCAACTGCAGCTGCTCAAACGCCACCCTATAATTAACACCCTTAAAACTTGATCATATATACACATAAGAGCTGTTTTTTTTTCTTCGTCCTTTTTTTTCCCCCATTAACAGTGTGGATTGGTTTGCCATATATATGTAATGTTGTACTGTTTGGATTGTTATTTCTTTCAAGAAGTCGTGTGATTCAAATTGATAATTAATAAGCAATATCATTTTCAGATACAAATTTATTAATGCATTCGCTTTTGCACTTTCAAGAAGTCGTACAATTTACAGTTCATGGTTCTTTCTTTTCTTCCCTTTTGCATTTTCAAGCTTTCATGGACCGGTAAAGCGTATATACTGAAGCTATCTTTACCCCCCACGCATTTCACATCTTACCACTGGACACCGTTTAGAGATGGTAGTACAATAATAAAAAATTAGAATTAAAAAATTTATTCTGGTTTCAGATTTGAATCTTGTAGTTGTTTATATAATGATCACTGAATGCTTACATAGTCGTTAACTTCAGGATCCGTGGAATTAGTCGAGGTACGTACAAGTTAGTCCGGACACCCACGTTAAAATAAAAATAATAAATTAAAAAAAATCAAGTCTAGCTTGAACAAGAAACGATGAGTTACTTCTTAATTATGAGCAGAAATCATTAACATCACTTAAATATTGGGTATAGATAAATCGATATTGACAAACACCCTACATCTAAAAGTTAATTTTTTTTTTAATATGAGCCTACTACCTTCAGATAAAAGGATAATTAATATGATATCAATGCTATATTTTCTATTAAAAAAATATATGAAATAGATAAAGCAAATCCAAGGTGTAGGGTATTAGTGTGCATAAAAGAAAGAGATAAAAACTTAATAAAATTGATTTTTTTTAGAGTTGCTGGGGATATAGGATGATGATGTGATACATTAATTAATAGGATTGAATGAGTATTATAAAATTGTTTTTAGATATTTTCAGTCAATATTTTTCCTCCGATTAAATAAGAAATTATTAGGTATATTTTTTTATATAATAATTATTAGGTAGGGCATTAATTATTACCAGACATTTTAATATTTTTTTAAACATTAAAAAACCTAAAAAAATTTAAAAGTCAACTTTATATGACTCACCACAACTAGATTTGGCTCCTCTTCACGAAAAATAAAATTTCATAACAGCTGTTTTAGAAGGTATTTAAAAATGTTGTAGTAATTAATTTTTAAAATATTTTTTGTTTAAAAATATATTAAAATAATATTTTTTAATTTTAAAAAATTAAAAAGTTAACTTCATATGACTCACGACAACTAGATTTGGCTACTCTTCACGTAAAATAAAATTTTATAACAACTGTTTTAGAAGGTGTTTAAAAATGTTGTTGTAATTAATTTTTAAAATATTTTTTTATTTAAAAATACATTAAAATAATATTTTTTAATTTTAAAAAATTATTTTTAACATAAACTCATTAAAACAAACTAAAAATATATAAAAAAATAATTTTAAATAACAAAATTAAATTTTTAAAAAAGCTATTTGTAATGCAATTCCAAATAACCTTAAGATGACGGCTCAAGAGGAACAAGTTTTTTTTTTTTCAAAACTGAAGCAAAAGAAAACTTAACAACTGTTAGTTTTTTTTTTTTTTCCTTTCCTGATAATCCTTTAAATCTTCACGAGAGTTGTGATTTGGATTTGGTATCAATTTCTACAAAATGGGGGAGGAAGACCTGCATCATGTAGATCTTGTAGAAAGAATTACTATCCACCTTCAGTGGACTTCCTAATGGCCAATAGGGCTGCTAGAAACCTAGTTTAAACGTTCTGCAATTAATCTTTCAGGGTGTTTGTGCTGCTAACCCAAATATATCAAAATGCAGTTAATAAAGATTGATATCATACTCGTGATAACGTGGCAACCTACAATTATATTAAAATTAAGATCTAATTCTAAAAAGTTAAAAGATATTTGATAAGAATGACTTATCATGTTAAATATTAAATATCATGTCATGCGTGCTTAGTTTCCAACTAGCATTGATAATGAACACCATTAGTTCTCCTACAATTATTATCAGAGCATGATTTTATATTGGTGTTTGGTCTTTGTTTAAAAATAAAAGTGATCCAAATGATATTTTGGACATACTATCATGTAGATGATATTAAGAAAGGCATGCTGGTGAACACAGCACAAAATTCTAACATGGAACTTGGTCGCATATACTATCACATGTCGAGGAGGGAAGCCTCATGTGAGCCACATGTTTTATTCGCCCAAATGGGTTGATCGAACCTGACCCATATATGCAACCTGAATTATGATGACATTATCATAACATAAATATGGCATCAACATGCACAACTAACATGTCATGTTGTTCTTGTATGATGACTCTATTTAATAGAATGTTTTGTGTTGTTTGCATTTGTTGTTTTTCTAGTGTTACTTTTATTCATGTTACTTTTAATCCGATCATTGAATCGACTCTTTTCTATTATTTATTTTACTAGCATATTTTACAGGTCCAGTTTTATAAAGGTTCGGTTAAATGTAACCATTTAAGGTCGTTTTAACATCTACATAAGGCTAGTAGTTGTTGTTCAATATTTTTCTTTATTTTTCTACTTATTTTTATGAAAATAACTTATGTTCAATATCCTATAATGTCCTATAATTTTGGTCAAGTATCTTTAGCAATTGAAAAGCCCAGAATTGCCTCTTCTCTGTTACTTGATTCCGCTGATACAATTATCTCGACAGAATAATTTTAAATTCATGAGGAAATATGCATTTTAACCATTTAAAACAATTTGGATAAATCTGCAGTTTCTAATTACCTGAGTTCAGTAACTTATGTTCAACATCCTATAATGTTCCTAGTGTTAGGATACTAGCATGCAAACCCGACAAGATAAAAGGTAAAGAATATGATAAAATGAGAAATTAGACACACAAGAATTTACGTGGTTCACCCAATTTGGCTCTGTTCATGGGCAAGTATAGAAGGATTTTACTAAGTAATGTGAGAATTACACCCTCTCTCTACTAATAGGAGAACAACTGAAATCTCTCTATTACTAGGAGAAAACACCTCACTTACTATCTGATCACAAATACCTCACAACTTTGTGGGATTACTCTCCTTCACTCTCTCTTCTTGCTCTCTTGTTTCTCTCTTTTGGTGTGATATATATGGCAAGGATGCACTGCCTATTTATAGGCAAGCATCTTTGCCTTTGTCTTGCAAAAGACAAGAGCAAGGCAAGTGGCACCGAATTTGTGCCCATTTTGTTGACTTAGTTGCACCAATTGGTGCCAGCTAGCTTCACATTCTCCCACTTGAAGACTTTAATGATTTAATCAAGTCTTCACACTTGATCATTTGTGATCTTTTATCCTTTCTATACTTTCCATCTTCATGCTGCTTACATTCTTGTTAGGCCATAAGAGAATCTGCACCATATATACTTGTCAGTGTTGACTGGTTTGGTCAAAGCATCTGCTGGGTTTTCCTTTGTGTTAACCTTCTGAAAATCTACACTTCCATCTTCCACCACTTCGCGAACAAAGTGATACTGAACATCTATGTGTTTTGTTCTTGAATGAAACGCGAGATTCCTTGCAATATGCAAAGCACTCTGACTATCACAATACAAAAGAATCTTCTCTTGTTTGTGCCCGAGCTCCTCCATAA
The DNA here is from genome assembly GCF_951802175.1 of Populus nigra. Taxonomy (NCBI): domain Eukaryota; kingdom Viridiplantae; phylum Streptophyta; class Magnoliopsida; order Malpighiales; family Salicaceae; genus Populus; species Populus nigra. Next base: position 1,248,020 of record NC_084867.1, on the reverse strand, counting down.
GTTTCTTCATCCATATTGCTCCTTTACAAGCTTGTGTAGCTGCCATGTACTCAGCTTCTGTTGTGGATAAAGCTACAACAGTCTGAAGTTTAAAGACCCAACTTACAGCTCCTCCTGCAATTATGAACACATAGCCTGTAGTGGATTTTCTTTTCTCAAGGTTGCCAGCAAAATATGAATCAATATAACCTCTGATAGTAAGTTCTGATCCTCCATAACATGATGCAGCATCTGAGGTTCCCTTGATGTATCTCAAGATCCTTTTAATAGTATTTCAATGCTCTCTACCAGGATTTGCCATGTATCGACTAGCTGCTCCCACTGCTTGTGCAATGTCTGGTCTTGTACATATCATGACAAACATTAAACTTCTTACTGCTGATGCATACGGTACTCGAGACATCTCCATCCTCTCTATTTCATTGATAGGAGACATACTTGAGGATAATTTGAAGTTAACTGGAAGTGGGGTGGAAATTGGCTTACAATCTTGCATGTTGAAGCGTCGCAAGATCTTCTTCAAATAATTCTTCTGAGAAAGCCAAATATTCCTCTTACTTCTGTCTCAGTGAATTTGCATCCCTAAAATCTTATATGCTGTTCCCAAGTCCTTCATATTAAACTCCCTAGCCAACTGTGCCTTTAATTCTTGGACTCGGTTTTTGTTGGGGCCTATTACCAATATGTCATTCATGTACAACAACAGAATGATGAAAACATCATTCTCTTCAATTCTCTTGTAATACGTACAATGGTCTGAACTGAATCTAATGTACCCAAGGCTAATTATGAAGGAATCAAATCTTTTGTACCAACACCTCGGCGTCTGTTTGAGACCGTATAGAGATTTGTTCAACCTGCAAACCAAGTTCTCCTTGCCTGTTTCAGCAAAACCCTCTGGTTGGAGCATATAAATTTCTTCTTCAAGTTCTCCATGAAGAAATGCAGTTTTCACATCTAACTGCTCTAAGTGAAGATCAAATATAACACACATTGCCAAGACTACTCTGATTATAGTAAGTCGTAACATTGGAGAAAATATCTCATTGAAGTCTATTCCTTCTTTCTGAGCATATCCTTTCACCACCAATCTTGCACGATATCACTCCACTTGGTCATTGCCTTCACGCTTTATGTTGTAAACCCATTTGTTGCTAATGGCCTTTCTTCCTTGTGGTAGCGGAACAAGATCCCAAGTGTTATTCTTATGCAGAGCTTCAATCTCCTCTTGCATTGCTGTCATCTACATAGATACATCTGTGCTTTTGATAGCCTCATGGAAAGTTGATAGCTCTCCATCCTCTGTTAGAAGACAGTATGCAATGTTGCTCTCAGTAACATATTCTGAGTGCCAAGCCGGTGGTCTTCTTTCACGAGTTGATCGTCAAACTTCTGGAGTTTCAGACTCTATTTGTTCTTGTTCTTCATGCTCTGATGCAGCTTCAGAAGAAGTACAATTCTGAGTATTTTTCATCTGGACTTCTGTAGTCTCCTTTAAAATGCTATTATTTTCTTCCATTTGCATTTTATCTTCTGCAAATATAACATCTTTGCTGATGACTACCTTATAGGCAGTAGGATCCCATAAGCGATACCCCTTCACTCCATCAGCATATCCCAAGAATACACATTTTCTGGATTTTGAATCCAGCTTGCTCACTTCTTGAGTATTGTACATCACGTACATAAGACTTCCAAATATGTGTAATCGAGAATAATCAGTTGGCTTCCTAGTCCACATCTCCATCGGTGTCTTTAGCTCAATTGCAGTTGATGGAGATCGATTTATCACATAAAAGGCGGTATTGACTGCTTCTGCCCAGAATGACTTTCCTAGACCTGCAGCCTTCAACATTGCTCTTATTCTTTCTAATAGAGTTCTATTCATCCGCTCTGCCACTCCATTTTGCTATGGAGTGTATGCTGTTGTGAACTGCCTTTTGATACCTTCATGTTGATAAAAGTTATCAAATTCATCACTGGTATATTCTCCTTCATTGTCAGTCCTCAAACACTTGATCTTCTTTTCAGATTCAAGTTCCACCCGCGCTTTGAAAATTTTAAAGACTGCAAGCACATCTACCTTCCTTCTAATTGGATACACCCAACATCTCCTGGAGAAGTCATCTATGAATGATACAAAGTATCTTGCTCCTCTCAAAGATACAACCAGTGCTTGCCAAACATCAGAGTGAATCAGGTCTAAGATGCATTTGCTCTTAGTTGTTGATGTGCCAAACTTAAACCTGTGTTGTTTACTTGTAACATAGTGCTCACAAAAAGGTAAAGTAACCTTTGTAAGCCTAGGGAGTAACTTCTAATAAGAGAGAACCTTTAAACCTTTCTCTGACATATGGCCTAGTTTTTGATGCCACATCATCGTCTTCTCTTCTACAGGACTGGCTGATGCGATTGACGCTTCTACCCCATGATATGTTTCTCCCATTAATACAAACATGTTTGCAACTGTCTTTCTTACCTTTAAAACCACCAGCGCTCCTTTGATAATTTTCATTATTCCATTGTCTGTTCAAATCTTACAGCCAAGACTATCAAATTGTCCTACGGATAAAAGATTCTTCTTTAAGTCTTTCACATGTCGCACTCCTGAAATAGTATGAATTAAGCCATCATACATCTTTAATTTGATGGTGCCAATGCCAGCAATCTCTAAAGCATGATTATCACCCATGAACATTGAGCCTTCAGATATGGGTTTATATGTATGGAACCAATCTCGATTAGGAGTCATATGCCATGTTGCTCCTGAATCCATTAGCCAGACCTCAGTGAGCTCTTCTCTATTTGTAGAGATTGTCGTTGCTTCACTATATAAAACCTCTCCATCTTCTGAGATGCTTGCAACACATCTTTGAGGTTTTGATGACTCTACAGTATTCTCTATACCCTTTTTAAACCAACAATCCCTTTTGAAGTACCCTTTTCTGCCATAGTTGTAGCATTTCACAGTCTTTTTAATTCTTGATTTGGACCTCCCTTGCCTTTGACCCTTACTGGAGCCACGCTCCATTGATCTCCCTCTTGACACCAATAATGCCTCTGCTTAGTTTGAACTATTTCTGTCTCCTTTATTTTTGCGCCTATTTTCTTCTTCCAAGATGGCGGCTGCAACATCATCAAAGACTAAATAGCCTATAAGGATATTATTTGTCAAGTTGATAATGAGCTGATCATACGAATCTAGAAGACTTTGAAGTAGAAGCTCTGCACGTTCACTTTCCTCTATTTGTTGACCCAACGTAGTGAGTTGTGAAAATAGAGTTCTTATTGTGTTGATGTAGTCAGTCACCACCGTGGTTTCTGTCATTTGAAGGGTATAAAGTCTCCGCTTTAAGCAAATCTTATTGTGCAAAGACTTGGACTCATATAGCTTTGTTAGAGTCTCCCATATCTCCTTAGCTATTTTCTCTCCGCCACACTTGATAATACTTCATCGGCTAATGCTGAATGTATGTTAGCAATAACATTGCCATCTATCTCATTCCATTTTGCATTATCAGTGATCTCCGCGGGTCGATCCCCAATTGCTGCTAAGCAATTGTCTTTCCTTAAGATTGCCTTGATTCTCATTTTTCAGAGTGATAAATTGCTCCCACTGAACCTCTCAATCTCATACTTGGCTGCCATTTTATTCACCGTGATCTATTCAGCTATCACCGTTTCATAGATCTCTATTACTAGGAGAAAACACCTCACTTACTATCTGATCACAAATACCTCACAACTTTGTGGGATTACTCTCCTTCACTCTCTCTTCTTGCTCTCTGTTTCTCCCTTTTGGTGTGATATATATGGCAAGGATGCACTGTCTATTTATAAGCAAGCATCCTTGTCTTTGTCTTGCAAAAGACAAGAGCAAGGCAAGTGGCACCGAATTTGTGCCCATTTTATTGATTTAGTTGCACCAATTGGTGCTAGCTAGCTTCATATCTGGCTTATATAATAAAAATTTAATGGCCAAAGCCACGAAATAACTACGGAGTGTGGTCTCCTTTTGATAGGGATCATAGAGGAAGCTCACCTCCCTTGGTCTTGGAGGAGGCTCACCTCTCTCTTCAAAAATCTTGGCAATGCAAAGGCAGCTGAGTGAACCTGTCCAGAAAGCATCACAGACAATATTCAGCTCTGCGAGTTTTAAGTCGACACAGTTTAATTTCTCCATAGGAGTCCCAGTCGAGAAATTAGTATTAAAGATGAGAAACTCCGTGAAATACAGTTACCATCAATGTAATAGAGATTCCAAGACAGAATCTCATTTCCATGATGCAACATAAGAAAAATAAAAATATGGGGTTTTTGCAAATCCCAAATTGGCCGTGAGAAATCAACTCTTGCAGGTACTGCTTATCTCTTATCCAGCTACAGCAAAAAGCTGTGCTCATGTCTACATTTTTAACCATCATTTGAAAGGAAATAGACCACAGTAGTGAAATGAAACCATGAGCAGATAAAGTTGAATTTTGACCAAGCAAGAAGCATTTTTACCTAATGAACCTATGAACATTAGAGATATGAAGACAAGTCCAGATTGGAGCAATTCAACAGTGCACAAAAGTCGAGACATTGTTCATCAGCAACCATCACATTCACCTAATGAACCTATGAGCATTAGAGATATGAAGAAGCGAGGAGATGACATGTACTTGAATTTCAAACTTTAAAACGGAGCTATTACCTCAGAATTAGAGTACTTGAGTTCTCTTTTATGCTTGGTAGCTCCTTCTAACTTCTCGATAGGATTGACAGGATTCAAGAAACCAACAGGCGGGCCCTCTGTTGAGCATAGGACAAAGCCGATCACACCGCTGCATGCCAGATAGCAAAAGAGACATGTAAGAATCAGTTCATACTCAGATAGAGAATTCACTAACATTAATAAAAACCAAAATCTCAACTTCATGTTGAAATTATTCAGCATTCAACACAAACAACAAAGGGTGTGATTGCAGAACTATACTTCAAGTGAGCATGATTTAAGTATCCACTAGTCCCACAATTGTTAGAAAAATATTTATGAGATGAAAAAAAGCAAAAACTCAATTCTTAGTTGATCCTAAAATATATATCATAAACTTTGAAATAAATTCTGCTTTACATTAAAAAAACAGAGGTTTTACTCATAACGACGAGAGTGCACAGACACAATCATAGAGGTTTCGAATGTGATTTGACGTCTCTCATTTATGAATCTTTCTTTTTATCTTTAATATTTATGCAGTTGCTTATTACGCTGGTTGATTCTCTAAAAAGGTGAAAAGAAATTCTGTCTGATCTTGCTTAATTAACACAAGATTGAAAAGACATGGTAAGTGGCAGGGATATCTTCCATATTAGCTAGAAAAAGAAGAGAAAGAAGAAGACAGCTTGTTCTTTATCCAATATTATATCAAAAGTTATAAAGGGCAGAGAGAACAAATTAAAGTTCAAATAACTAATTACTTCTTAATAAAGACCAGAAATCATTAACTTTTCTTGGATATTAGGTTTCCTCATAGTTATTAAACTATGAATTGAAATAATAATCTAATAATTTAAAGTTTGATTTAAGTTAGGTTTCATTTCAAATTATTGTTGACCTGCAGTTCAATTACTGTTGGCTTGGCAAAATAAAAAATTTTAAAAATTATTTTTTTAGAAAAAAAATGTTAGACTCATATTATCAAGATAATTTAATAACTCAAGCCTTAAATTGAATTAATTAAATTCTAGACCAGATGTGACAACTACGATTTACATGAATCATTGACAAACTTCATCTATATAATATTTGGATCATTTCTGAGGTTATCTGGTTAGAAAAATTCTACAATATTAGGTCTGGATTTTATTTTCCAATTATTGTAATTTTTAAATCTTAATTCCTTAAACCGGGTACGTAGTTGCAAACTTATTTTTTAAAACAAAGATCATTTTTTCCATAATGGCATTAAAACACGACTGATTTAGATGACGTGGAAATTCATGAAGAAAAAAGAAGATGACATGTAAATTGAAATAAATAAGAATTATTTGGCACAAACTGTTATTAATTTTAATATTGAAAAGGCAAATTAAGCTCCCTCTCCATTCCTTGCATTTCTAAACCTGTAATCTTTTTGCATTCATATTCCATAAACAACCAAAATAAATACAAGTATAAGAATTATATTAAATTATTATGAAATTTAAAATTTAAAATAATAATGTCATTTTTCTTACTAATTATTATCACTACAACTAAAAAACTTGGGCTCAGTTTAACTAATCATATAAACAATAATTAAGTTAATATATTTTTTTAATTGTTTGATTAACAACTTCTTAATTACTTCATATCATAGCTCAATGGTTAACATTTGTGTATAATAAGAGCGATGAGGGAGAATTTTATTAATTTTGAGGAAATAGACAACCTTTCTTTCTCTCTCTTCAAATAAATATATTATCTACCCCCTATAAAAAAAATAAAAGATAGGAGCATATTTTAATTCAAATATTACAATAATATATTTATTCATGACACAATAAATTGATTGTTTTGTTTCATGGCATAAAGCAACATAACACGATGAACAAACAGGGACAATCAAATCATTGTGCAGCACAATACTGTACAACGAGAATTCAAATAGGCTCAAAGTAATTAAGCTCGACTTTCAAGTAAGCTAAAATACTTGTTCCAAACTAAAAGCAACTTCATTTTCAAGCTAGGTCGATCAATCACTTGGTATAAATTAATACTAATTAGTTTTATTTAATATATGTTATCCCTCTGTCGATGTGCATCATCTAGAACTGGTACTTGCTTATCATTAGTGAGTATACGTACTAACAATGTCTATAGCACTAAATATTGAGGGCCCTTCACTTAGTCCTTCACATAGTCCTCCTTCGCATAGTACAAGCTGCTGTACTGATCATGCGTGGCTGCAGTCCTTGATGACCGAAAGTAGGGCCGGAAATTCCAACCAAGTGAATGAGCTAGAGGTTCCAAGGGTTCCATCACAGTTTCGCAAAATGAAAGAGAACACGGATTGCTATGAGCCACTGGTTGTCTCCATCGGTCCCTATCACCATGGGAAAAAAGAACTCAAGGAAATGGAGAAGCTCAAGGCTGAAATGGCCGGCCAGTTTGTCAAAGATAGTAGAGTGACTGCTGAAGAAATGTACAGCAAGGTCAAAGAATTGGTCAGCGATGCAAGGAAATGCTATGCAGAGGAGTCAACATGTCAGTTCAACGATGAGAAATTCGCCCAGATGATGTTTCTTGATGGCTATTTCATTCTCCAGGTTGTCTCCGACAAGCTTGAGAAACAGAACCTGAGGAAGGAAGAATTTGCTTCGGTTAGAAGGGACTTGTTCTTACTAGAGAACCAACTCCCCTTTCGAGTTCTTATCCCATTGATGAGGTTGTTGGTTACAAGTATGCTAATGTTTAATTTAACTAGATGTGATTTAGCATGAACATGAACTAGAATTTTTAGTTTGTTTAAATCTTAGCAATAAATTTATATATAATTGTTGATGAACTTAGGATATATAAAAGCAAAGCGGATCACATTGCTTGGAAGGATAAGCCTTCATCCCGACAAGTAAGTAAAACATATCTACTTTGTGCCATCGATTTTAGTTCTTTTGTATTTAGTTTAGGAACATGCTAAATTAATTAATTTTTTATTAAATATTTTATATTATTCTACTCATAACTTGCATGCATCATAAAAATTTGAACTAAACATTTTTATTTCAATTTTCCTAGAAGCTGAGTTCGGAAAGTGAAGATCAAGATTTGATGAAAATGTTTGTACATTTCTTCGAAGACATTCATGCAATACCTTCTCAAACAGAGTCGTTCTGGGAAATGATATCCAATTTTCTTTCAGAATTGCCAAGAAAATTAATATCAAGATCCACGGGTACTGTCAATAGTTTAGATTTCTGCTATCATCTTCTCGATTTTTTTTGTTGGAAGTTCGTATACGTCGGCGAAGAATTAGAACGTGAACGAGGGGGAAGAAGGTACGGGGAGATCACAAGCTGGAACCGGTATTATTCTGTCAACGAGCTTAAGAACGTTGGAATTTCTTTTATGCCAAGCAACACCCGTGTTTTCACCGATGTCAAGTTCAAAAATACATTGCTCGGTGGAGCACTCTGCATTCCTCCACTAAGCATAGAGGAAGAAACCAAGCCCTTGCTTTTGAACTTGGCAGCCTACGAAACATGCGCTGGTTGGTATTATGCTAGGTGCACTTCGTATGTATGCCTTATGCGTTCTCTGATTGATAAACCTGAAGATGTGAAGGAGCTGCGATCAAAGGGAATACTCCGCACCACTATAGGAAGTGACGATCGGATAGCACAAATCTTCAAAGAGATAACAACCAATCTGGCGCCCAACCCTACTGCTTATACGAAGGTCAAACGCTCTGTTGAATCACATTATAGAAGCAGTGTTAAGAGATGGATCATTGAAAATAAGGGTCCTTTTTCTAGATCAGTGGTCAAGTACTCTTTTATTTATGGCATTGCAGTAAGTGCCATACAAGCTTACTTAGCAGAAACAAAAGAGAAACCAGGTTTCGGCAACTGCAGCTGCTCAAACGCCACCCTATAACACCCTTAAAACTTGATCATATATACACATAAGAGCTGTTTTTTTTTCTTCGTCCTTTTTTTTCCCCCATTAACAGTGTGGATTGGTTTGCCATATATATGCAATGTTGTACTGTTTGGATTGTCATTTCTTTCAAGAAGTCGTGTGATTCAAATTGATAATTAATAAGCAATATCATTTTCAGATACAAATTTATTAATGCATTCGCTTTTGCACTTTCAAGAAGTCGTACAATTTACAGTTCATGGTTCTTTCTTTTCTTCTCCTTTGCATTTTCAAGCTTTCATGGGACCAGTAAAGCATACATATTGAAGCTATCTCTATCCACCACGCATTTCACATCTTACAGCATGGAAAACAAATTTTAAAAATCAAGTCTAGCTTGAACAAGAAACGATGAGTTACTTCTTAATTAAGAGCAGAAATCATTAACATCACTTGAATATTGGGTATACATAAATCGATATTGAGCCGAGCTACCTTCAGATAAAAGGATAATTAATATGATATCAATGCCATATTTTCTATTAAAAAAATATATGAAATAGATAAAGCAAATCCAAGGTGTAGGGTTTTACTAGGGTGTTCAAAAAAACTGAAAAACCGATTAAATCGAGAAAACCGGAAAAAAAATAATCAAAAAAACCAAACCATGAAAAAAACCGATTAAAATTTTGAAAAAACCAACCGGTTCGGTTCGGTTTCGGTTTTTTAAGCCTTGAATCAAAAAAACCAAACCGAAAAAAACTGGATAAAAAATCGAGCCAAAACCGAGCCAAACCAAAAAAACCGAGCCAAACCGGAAAAAACCGAGCCAACCAGTTTGAACCGGTTTTTGCTCTAAAAAACCGAACCAAACTGAAACCGGTCGGTTTGAACCGGTTTTGGTTCAGTTTTGGTTTTTTAAAAAAAATCAATTTAATTATTTTTTTGATAAAAATCGAACCAAATCAAAAATAAATATTTTAGTGTGCATAAAAGAAAGAGATGAAGCTGAATGAAATTGATATTTTTTTAGACTTGCAGGGGATATAGGATAATGATGTTATACATTAATATATAGGATTGAATGAGTATTATAAAATTGTTTTTAGATATTTTCAGTCAATATCTTTACTCCAATTAAATAAGAAATCATTAGGTGTACTTTTTTTATATAATAATTATTAGGTAGGGTATTATTACCAGACATTTTAATATTTTTAAATATTAAAAATTTAAAAAAATTGAAAAGTCTACTTCTAAAGTTTATGAGATCGTGGTTATGATTGTTTTTCAAAATATTTTTTATTTAAAACTACATTAAAATAATATGTTTTAAAAAAATTATTTGTAATATTAGTGTATCAAAAAAATCTAAAAACACTAAATAAATATTAATTTTAAATAAAATAAAATTTTAAAATTTTTAGTAACCGTATCCCAAAACGGTCTCCACGTCTAAATTTGGCTCTTGTAGATCTTGTAGAAAGAATTACTATGGTGTCCCCCGTTCAGTGGATTTCCTAATGACATTTTCTTTGCTGGTAAATGTCAAAATGCAGTTAAGAATTACTATGGTGTCCCCCACATGTTTTCTTCTCTCAAATAAGTTGACCCTACCCGACCCACGCATACAACCCGAATCATGATGACATCATCATGACATCAACAAGCATAGTTGGCACGCTATGTTTACAATCAGTCAGCATCCGATGGTGTATTTATATGATAATTCTATTAAGTAGAATTTTGTGTTGTTTGTACTTATTTTTCTAATATTATTTTTATTTATATTACTTTTAATTTGATATTTAAATCGACTCTTTCTTATTGTTTATTTTACCAGCATGTTTTACAAGTTCAGTTCTATAAATGATCGGCTAGATGTAATCATTTAAGCTCGTTTTTGAAATCTACATGAGGCATGAGGCATGAGGCATGAGGCTCAGAAGTTGTTATTTAAGATTATTCTTTATTTTTCTAGTTATTTTTATGTTCTTCTTTTGGTTAGATTTCAAAATTTCAATTATATCAAAACAGAGTAGCATCGTATCTTTAGCACTTGAGAAGCCCAGAATTGCCTCAATGGAAGAAATGGCCGTAAGAGATGCAAGAACCAACTGATGAATCAAAGTCCTCTTCTCTGTTACCTGATTCCATTTAAGTGCAGTAACTTATGTTCAATATCCTATAATGTCCCTGGCTGATACAATAAAAATCCAATGGCCAAAGCCACAAAAAAACTACGGAGTGTGGTCTCCTTTTGATGGGGATCATGGAGTAAGCTCACCTCCCTTGGTCTTGGAGTAGGCTCACCTCTCTCTTCAAAAATCTTGGCAATGCAAAGGCAGCTGAGTGAACCTGTCCAGAAAGCATCACAGACAAAATTCAGCTCTGCGAGTTTGAAGTCGACAGTTCAATTACACTGCTACTCTGAGTAACAGGATATCTTCTCCCTGGGAGTCCCAGGCGAGAAATTAGTATTAAAGATGAGAAAATCCGTGAGATGCAGTTACCATCACATTGTTCATCAGCAACCATCACATTCACCTATTGAACCTATGAGCATTAGAGATATGAAGAAGCGAGGAGATGACATGTACTTGAATTTCAAACTTTAAAACGGAGCTATTACCTCAGAATTATAGTACTTGAGTTCTCTTTTATGCTTGGTAGCTCCTTCTAACTTCTCGATAGGATTGACAGGATTCAAGAAATCAACAGGCGGGCCCTCTGTTGAGCATAGGACAAAGCCGATCACACCGCTGCATGCCAGATAACAAAAGAGACGTGTAAGAATCAGTTCATACTCAGATAGAGAATTCACTAACATTAATAAAAACCAAAATCTCAACTTCATGTTGAAATTATTCAGCATTGAACATAAACAACAAAGGGTGTGATTGCAGAACTATACTTCAAGTGGGCATGATTTAAGTATCCACTGGTCCCACAATTGTTAGAAAAATATTTATGAGACGAAAAAAGGCAAGAACAAGTATGAAAAGAAATAGAGCTCATCATTACCTTGGATATGTTGGAACACTTGCCCAGGCATAACGGACAGAACCCTTGAATGTTTCACAGCATATAGAGATCATATCCTGAATAAGATGTGTATGTAGCCACATACTTTCTGCCATGTTACAGAGCACACCACCAGGCCTTAATGCTCTAGCTATCGACTCGAAAAATGGCTTCTCTACAAGCTCTTGAGCAGGACCTTAATCAGGAAGAGAAATCTCATGAGCAACATTCCTAAATGCTACAAGGCTTAAAACTACAGAAGTTTCTATGAAGATCACAGAAACCAAGTTTTCAAATACTTCAGTTCTGACCTGTAAAAGGCAAATTAGGAAACTCTAGAACCAAAAAATTATTTCTCAAACTCAAAGGACAGTTTCTAGCAAAAATTTTCAATCAAATCAAACCAACACTTACGTTGAGAATATCCTCCAAATATAAACAACTAGAAACCAGCAGTTACAACAAGTTCATTCATTGGCACAGTTCCGTGGTTCCAAAACATGATTCTACCTCAATAAGTTACTGGCCAGGTATCCTGATTTTCCCTCTGGTGTTAACCACTCAACCTTATAATAGGACAAAGACATGTGCGCAAGGAAAGAGAGAGAAAATAAAGAAAGCACCACTTATTCATATTCTAGAACATACCTACAGGGTCTGACGAATCAACAATAATGGCATCGTACTTCCCTTCAGGAGCTGACCGGAAAAACTCTACAGCTGTAAAGATTTCAAAAGTGAGATCAGCTAGGAAGATAACTGCAATTCGCTTCAATTAACCCAAGGAAAATTCATGCACAAATAATGAAGTCTTTATATAACCCAAGGAAAAGTGTAGAAAGAGGAACATGAAAAAAAAAATGTTTGAACATACCATCACCTACATGAAGTCGGACACGAGGATCCTCAAACCCAACAGATAATTGTGGAAAAAACTTCTTAGACACCTACAGTAAATTGAAGGAGTTAGATGGAGAAGCACATAGCTTGTGATACATGAAGTGTTTCACCAAATCATCGCTTACATCTATAACCATCTGATCTATTTCACATATATCAATAAGGTCCACAGAACTATGGTGAGAAAGTTCGTCAAGAACTCCACCATCACCACCGCCAACCACCAAAACTTGCGTTAAGCGTTGCATGAAGTGAGTATGAACCAAACATGAAAATGAAATTAAATACAACAAGTTCAAAAGACATCAAGACACAAAACATGAAAATGCTGTTTCCAAGGAAAAGCAACCAGTCAAATTTTAGCTGGATGGATGGATGGCAAGAAAAAAAAATGATTCCAAAAGACCTAAAACATATCCATAAAGTTCTAACAAGGAAATACAAAAACTGTAGCAAAGTAAATGACTATTTCATACAAAAACTGTAGCAAGGTAAAAACTGTAGCAAGGAGAAGTTCTAACATGAAGTTCTACACAGAGTACTACGGCATCATATCAGGATTCATACAAGGGTAGTGGAAACACTATTGCATGACATCTCATGAATTTCAGATTGAAGACTCAAGCTTATCTTAAACTCAAGTTTCATTCTACTATCATTTTCTCGTGCTTTTCTTGCTTTAATTTACTATTTCAGAAAGAAAGGTAATTATAGTTCTTTCTTTGGAATGGAAGTTTTCATAACTCATTGACAAGTATAACTGTGAGAAAAAAAGAGAAGCAATTGTTCATCTTCCATTTCAAAATTTCCTCCTAGAGTTCCAGCGAACAGGTATTTGGCGGGAAAAAAAAATGAATGTTGCCTAACCAATCACTTCTAGCAGTAAATAAAATACAAGAGGGTGAAATTATTAGCACTGGTTCATACAGTTTTGGGAGATGGAATCGAACAAAGGGGAAGATGAGTGATCATCTCCTGGTATGCACATTCATCTTTCTCAGTCAATTGAACAATACCATCAAGAACAAGCACTTTCCCATATGATGTTGACTGCGAAGAAAAAACTCTGTATCAGCCATGTCATATACAAACTACACAGATGCATCAGATGTAGGTAGACTTCATAAAGAGAGGTGGCCAAACCTCAAAAACGAGGATCTCTTGGTAATCTGACTTTCCCTGGTATAAAATCTCTTTCACTTCCAATGTGTGTGCTTCTCCTGAAAAAGGATGCCTCAAACAACATCTGAAGAGAAATTAAAATTTTTATTGCTGATACATTCTATATAGGACGAGATTTGCTGCATAAGAGAAAATTAAAAAGAAGAAGAAGAAGTAAGCAAAAAATTAAAGAACTCTATTGTGGAAGCTAAAAGATGGCAGGTTGAACCTCTGGCATCCTCTGTCCCTAATATTATTTCCCAAGGTTCTCCTCTGTCGTGCAATGTTTTAAATTAACTTCAGCAATTAAAAGAACAACAGAAAACACTTGGAGATTACTATTCACCTCAAAAACTGCAGAATTCGATACAAATAATTTGAAGTTGCAAGTTATTTACTATTATCAGTAAAAACACAATCCCAGATAAGCGTATACAGGATCAACAAGTGGAGATAGTATTGCATTAAATGGAAATTCCGTAAAGGAGTGATGCATACCGGGCCACATGGGGTTGTTGAAGTAAACCCTTTTGCTAGCTTTACCTATAATAACAAGGGAAAAGGACTGTTAGCAATAGTAGCAACCAATAAAAACCAAAATTCCCAAAATCAAAAACAGAAATTAAAAAATAAATATAATGACCAGAGCAAGAATGAGATTCTGAGAACCACCCAGAAACAACTGTAGAGTGGCATTTTGCATCAAGCTCAGGGGCAGATGCCTTAGCCTTCAAGCAACAAGAAGGAATAGCCTTCTCTGAACTATTCCCGTTATTCACCCTCCCATCCATAGTCTTCTGGCATTCCAAACCTCTTCCTGCGCCGCCCTCCATAGATTATCCTTTTCTTCTCCGGCTCCAGCCTCTGAACACCACAGAGTCAAGAAAAATTAGTAAATGCAAATAAAAAAAAAACAAACTTTATTAGTGAATACAAATGAAAAAACAATCATGGTGGTTAATCAATGATAACAAAATCAAAAGTTGGCCTTCAAATACAATCATTCAAAACATAAGAGTAAAGATTACCAAAAAAACTGTATAATTAGTGAATATAAATTATTAAAAAAATGAATGATTAGTGAATAAATACCGCATTGATAACAGGATCAAGAGTAATGATAATCAATAAATTCCAGATTAGTGATTGATTCAGTACCAGATAGAAAACACAAGAATATATAACTAAGACTCTAATTGGATACAGATGCTACTTTCACTGAATATCAGAGAAGAAATTATTCATTTCCATTTTTGAATAATGTCACGGCATGCAAAGTGTATAACTGTAGGAACAAACGCGCAATAAACAAAAAAGGGTATGTTTGGTTCCCAAGAAACTGTAGGAAAATAAAAAAGAATCAAGAACATCAACATTCTTTTTCCACCAACAGTAGTTTTTTTGTTTTATCGTTCTTTGAGAAATTAAAGAAAGGGTGCAAGAAACTGAATTTTCTCGAGAAACAAACAAGAAAACGTTAGGGTTTACTAAAAATGGAAAAAGAAACAAAGCCTTTAAAAAAATTACTCTTAAAAAAAACCCAAGAATGAATTCAAGAAAATTAAAAAACTAGAAAAAAAATATATGAAAAAAATGATAAAAGCAATACATAGAGATATGACTGAAAGAACGCTTAAAAGATAAAGAAAAATTAAGATTATAAGAAAAGAAAGGTTCTTTCCTGGTGTTAATGTCAGTGAGAGACTGTATTATTGTCAGGCTTAATCTATGATGATCAGAAAGAATGAAGTGAGTAAGCGGGTAATGAGAGAGAGAGAGAGAGCGAGAGAGAATCTCTCCCTTGTGATGTCATTCTTTTACCACCACTTGTCGAGTAACCCCTCATGTATTGACATGTTTTCTTGGATAATTTTATTATAAGCGAAAAGGATCAATAATGTAGTGATTTCATAGCCCACATTTCGGTTTTTTAAACATTGAAATAAAATTTGAATTTTTTTTTATGTTTTTATATTGTTTTATGTATTGATATTAAAAATAAAATTTTTAAAAATATATATTATTTTAATTTATTTAAAAAAATACTTTAAAAATTAATTGTTATCACGATGTCAAACACAAATTATATCAAATAATTTAATTACAAAGAGTATTTATGACAATAATAATAAAAATAACTTTTAAATCATAACTAAATAGCTTCTAATAAAAATATATCTAATAGAAAAATGAACTTGAAATATTTTAAAAAAAGAATTGAAGGTGGTAAAAATTAGAAAAAATGAGTTAAAGTTTTCTAAAATAAAAATTTGAGTCTTTTAACTATCTTTTTTATTCAAGTCAAAAATCACTTTTAATCAAATATATTTATAATTTTTTATTCAAAATCTAAATACACAATTTAAATTAACTTATAAAAGTTATATTAAATATAATTCAAATTATCCGGTATCAATGATGTAATATTTTGAATTAAATGATTTAGGAAAAGGCTAGAAAGCCCTTAGTGGCTTAAAGAGAGAGTATAAATAAATAAGGGTATAATAGTAATTGAATAATAGTTGATAAATATAAATAGAAATGAAAAAAAAAACAAGAGATCTGAAAATTTAGAGTGAAAAACTTACGGGAGAGAGAAGGGAGAAAGAGGAAGAGGAAGAAGAAGAAGAAGAAGAGAAAAGAGGGAAATTAGAAGGGAAATAAAAAAGAGTTGAAGGAAATAAGTTTAAAGGTAAGATTATGTATAAATATGTGTTAATTAGACTTTAATTTCAGTTTTGATGGATGTTAGGGTTTTGAAAATTTATGTTTTGAGTTTGATTGATGAATTAATTTGAATGTTATAGAGTTAATTGTTGTGGATATATGATTATTTGGATGATTTTGAGAGATTGAATTGAAAGATGATGATTTTGAGTTATGATTTTGTTTGAATGGTGAAATTGTGCTAGGAATTTGGAGAGAACAGTAGGTTTCTGTTAAAATTCTGGGTTGGAGGTTGAAGATGATGAAAATTCAATTTGGTCCCTCAATTTGTGAACATTACAATTTAGTCCCCAAACTTTGGAAAATTTGCAGAATGGCCCCTGGAGCCTATTCCGAGATTCTGAACAGAAAAACATATGAATTATGGACAGAATTACTGTATAGATAAGAGAATTTAACACTTTCAATTTGGTCCTCCAATTTGACAAAAATTACAATTTGACCCTAAAAAATTGGTAAAATTCCAGAATGGTCCCTGGAGTATAATGAGATGATCTGGACAGAAATGAGGATGAATTATGGACATAATTTCAGTATATTCATGGATTTATGATAAATTTTAGTTTGGTCCTCCAATTTGACAAAAGTTGCAATTTAACCCTTAAGAATATGATAAATTCTAGATTAGTCCCTAGCTGTAACATTACCTTTTTCAGATTGGTATGATGAATAATTGAGGGTTATTTAGTGAATTATTACCAATTTTATTAATTGTTTTATTATGGATTAGATTTCGGGAAAACCGTTAAATGTTGGGTTTTTCGGAAAGATAACTAGTTAGTTCAAAAACATTTAGGGTTATGGAATACACCCCTGGATAAGTGTATTAAATAGGTTATATATATATATTCTTTTGAGTCATTCTTAAATATGTCTCCTTTATATTCAGATAATCCTGATATTCTACCGGCGGGACGTCAGTAGGATTTTCTTCGATATCAGCTTTGAGTTTTGTTGCTTTCGAGTCAGGTGAGTGGATAATTTTCCATATGCATGAGAAATATTATAAATATTTGATTTGTTAATATGAATTGGATCATGCTTCTTGATAATATATATGTTGATTATTATCCTTGTTTTGATAAAGCATGATCAATTATTGAATCTGAATTCTTGATATGAACCAACATATATTTTGAATTTACTTCTGAATTGATAGCTCCTCATTTGATTGATGTCATGAGTTGAGCTTTGAGATATGAATATGTTTGTTAGATTATGATTATGAACCTATGGTATGTCAGTTAGAATACTCATGCTAACAGGGTAGTGTTAGTCTTTGTGCACATCGTATCTGAACCCTAGTTGGTCGGGGGAGTCACCAACCTGTGTGGACTGATCATCCCACAGTACGGAGCCTCATGCTCATTGCATTTTGATTTTCTGACGAGTTTTACCATATGATCTTCTTGTTATGACCAATTTGAGAACACTTCCATAAGAACCTAAAGCCATACTTGTATATATATTTCTCATTGCTGTATTACCTCGTGTGTGTGTATTGAACGTTATCTACTCACTGAGTTGTTGAACTCACCCTCTCATTATTTATCCTTTTCAGGCTTATAGCTTGATAGCAGGTTATTTTGTTGGACCTTCAGAACCTGCTTTTTGGTTGTACTTTGTACCTTTCCTTTATGTCTAGTTAGTGCTCCAAAACTCTGAACTTTTATAAACTTTTGTATTAAGACAATTCAATTATATTATGAAATTGATTTTGTTATTAATGTTGTGTTGAACTCTGATTGAGTTAGGATAAATTTGTGTGTAAGTTTGGGTTCGCATAGGTATGGAACCTTGGAGGGGAACCTTGCCTATGTGCCAGTCATGGATCCGGGACTCGGGTCGTGACAAATGAATTAATATAATGGTTAATAAAATGTAGATTCAAAACTCACACTTGCTAAGTAAAATCTTATAAATACTTTAATTTGGATGTGATTAGTATGTGTTTATTAATAGAGTGCAAGATGTTTTTTTAAAAATATTTTTTAATTAAAAATTTATCAAAATAATATTTTTTATTTTTAATATTAGCATATCAAAATAATTAAAAAAACATATAAAAATTATTAATTTAATATTTAAACATGTGAAAAGTAATTTGAGAAGTAGAAACTAGAAACTAAAACCAATTCAAGAATATCATCGAACATTAAAAGATTTTGATTGGAAATATTTTTATTATTTTATAAAATTATTTTTAATATCAATATATTAAAATAATTTTAAATAAAATAATAAATTTAAAACAAACAGAGTTTTAACTGCAGTCCCTAGCTTTCCTTGTCAGATTCTGTCTTTTCTTCAAAAAGTAGCTTGTTGCCTAAAGAGAAACGATTTGTACAGTAGATGTTGCTGTCCTCCGTACAGTTTCTTAGATCGAGAAACGGTACTTTACCTTGATCGAGCTTCCATTTTCATGGCTCTGTTTTTTCTCAGCTTCACATTAGAAATGGTCCCAATGTTAATGATGTGATTGGATGTCACGTTCATTTGATGCTCGAGGCCAATGTCGTTGTGCTAGACAAATAGAAAGTTATAATTTTTTTGATTCCTAAAAAGTGTGTTTGTTTTGTGTTTAAATATTTTAAAAAAAATTAAATTTTTTATTAAATTTTTTTATAAATTTAAATTGTTTTAATGTCCTGATATTAAAAATAAATTTTAAAAATAAAAATATTATTTTAATATATTTTTAAGTAAAAAACACTTTGAAAAACAATTGTTACCATAATTTCAAACACTACCTAAAAATTACACTTTTAAATTGTAAAAAAACTCAAATTCTGAATAAATTTATAAAAAGATTAATTATAAAACTAATCTCAACATCAATTATAAAACTACTTGCTTTTTAACCTAGCGGGTTGTAAATGTTTTTCCAAAAAAAATACTGGGTATACAAGCTATTTCAAAATGTTTTTTATATAAAAAAAATTCAAAGTTAAAATAAAAAATATTTATGAAAATATCTAATTAAATAAATCAATAATCATCAATATAAATAAACAAAAAAAATATTGTCAACAATAACTAAAAGAGAAATTGATGAAATTAAAAGATGAATGTATATCAAGATATTTAATAACATAAAATAAAATGTTTATCTGATTGTGTTTACTGAACTTGTTTATTTAAATAAATAAATGATAATAAAAATATAAACATAAATAAAACTGATTGAATAAACTCATGTCCTAAAAAATATTATGTTAGGCCGAACACACAAGAAATATTATTTAAAAATAAATATTTTTTATTTTGAAAAATAAAGCTCATTTGTATAAAACAAAAAAAATGAATGAATTAAAATAATATCTTTAAAAATCAAATACAAACAAAATAGTTTTTTTTAGAAAAAAACTTATATTCAAAAAACGCTTGAAAACTTGTGATTCAAGTAATAAGACTGGAATAAAATTATAGAAAATAAATATAAGATAATCACAAAATCAATCTTTATTTTTAGAATGACAAGATATCTAATGACATTAACTTTTTAAACATGTAACCCGAGTCATTAACTAGATCAAAATCATTGCAAATGGAAAACAAATGAAGCTCAATCCGCGATAAACAAATGTCGATGATGAAACTAGAAAAAAAAATTAATTACACAAAAGAATCTAAAAATATTATAATTAAGAGAATGAGGGTGAAGATAAAAAAAAAATAGAGCACAGACAAAAACTTTCAATTAGAGGGTTAAAATTGAAATGAAAAATAAATTTAACAAAATAAAAACAAATCAAAATAATGAGGGTCAAATTAAAAAAAATAATATAAACTTTGATTGAATGGTGAAATTGAAAACCAATCAAATTTTAACAAAAGGGACAAGGAGAAAAATAAAAAAAGGGATAAGAATGAAAAAAATACTAAAAATTATAATTAAAGTACTAAATTGAAAACATTTTTTTTTCTAAAAGGGATAAGAATGAAAATAATAAATCAAAATAATGAGAATTGAAATTGAAATAACAAAAATAAAAAGTAAAATCATGTACTTTTCCTAGCAGGAGAGAGAAAGGAAGCGGAAAAAAAATGATAATTAGCTACAAATCGCTATCATATGTTGTCAGGCATTACACCATAAGAAAAAAGATGTGGTGATGCTTCTAATAACACAATAAAAGTGCATGTTTGGCCACAGGGTGACGTCTCATGTGCCGCCTAAAAAGTACTGATGTCACCTATACACTAATATATAATAAGCACAACACTACAGCTTTCTGAAATAAAAAAAAAATTGAAAATTGAAAATAAATATATCAAAACACCCCTCATTACTCTGGAAATTACAAATAAACTCATATGAAAGGACAAAAACATCTCTAAACACAAAAGGTTATTTTTTGTCTTTTCTAAGGGCAAACACATATTTCTAATGTATTATATAAGGGCAGAATAAAAAAAACTCTTGGTCAACAACTTAATATTTTTTTTTTACCTTGGAGGTAAATATTTTTACTATTTTAAAGTCTTTAGAAAGACTAAAAAACCCTTGAAGAATCAACAATTCTAATTTCTCTTGACTCCAAGGGTAGAAATGTAATTTAAGTGTACAAAAAAATTAGAAAAGATTAAGATACTCCCAAATAATCTTTTAATGACAAATGAACCTCTAGAAAAGACCAAACCACCCTCATCACAAAATCTCCCATTTTTTTCCATCCAATAACAAAATGATAATTTCATTATAGCTATCCACAATAAACTAGAGCTATCCAAGGGCAAAATGATAATTTTACTTACTCCTTGAACATGATAGAATAATTTAGTGTATAACTAGATGCATGTCCAGTACTACGCCATGAGCTAACCTATATTTTTTTCAATGTAAAAAGAATATTAAAGTTATGCAAGCATTTCCAAAAAAGAAAGAAAATTTGAGACTCATGTTATTATTTCAACTGTATTTAATAAACTTGGATAATTTAAATAACTTGAATATAAAATACAATGATAATAAATAAACTGGCAAAAAATTCATAATGACAAAAAAAACATGTTCAATTTGAGACCCTGATCATTGATTTGACTAGGTTCAATAAACTTGATTGATGGAATAATATGATTAAAAAAACCATCAATAGTAAATTAATCATTTTTTTTGTAATAATAATTAACTGTAAAAATGAGTTGCCAAAATAATAATAATGAGGAGAATAAAGAAATGCAAGTTGAAAACTCATCATTAGTTTGTTGTGGACATCCCTTTAGCACAAAAAAGAGTTAATCAAGATGGTTCTGATGCTACAATGAAAGGTTGTATTATAACATCAAAAGAGGCTACACGCATCGTAAGAGAAATGACTTAGAAAGCAAATCAAACATAAAATTATAAAGTGAGCATCTCATACTTATATTTACTTAATTAATTTAATTTAAAAAAAAAGATTCGAGATATCCCTGCTCAATTCCAAACCTAGTGAAAATTCCTATAGAAAGGAAATAAAAAAATAATGAAGTCTAATCTCCAATTAAATAAATATTGATGAATAAAACTTAAAAATGCATGAGCTTAGAAAATGAAAAAAAAACAAGCAGATTCAGGAGAATCTCTTAAACTTGAGTTAATCTCTTAAATTCACAACTCGTGAAATCCTTTATCCAGACTCAATCAATAAGCTCAATTCTCAACCAATTTAATGTTAAAGAATGAAATTTTAAAAAAATCAATTTAAAAAGTTTATCATAGCAGAAAAAATAACTATAAGAGAAAAAATGGAGGATGAAATAGTAAAAAATCAATTTAAAAAACCATCTAAAATAAAATAAATAACAATAAAAAGAATAAGAACTAAATCTGATAAATAAAAATAATTTAAAAGAGGATGAAATTGAAAAAAATCCAATTCTATAAATTAATTTAAATAAAACAAATAGTAATTAAAAGAACATGGACTAAATCAGAAGGAAAACAAATTGAAAGGTTGCTTTAAAAGTTTAGAGGGTCAGGTATAAAAATCAAGGAGGAGAGGGAAAAAAAGACTGAAGGAGCCAATCTAGAGATCCGTTGGCCATACGTGCCCCATAAGCAATCGTTTGATTGTCAAACACCAACGCGTGCGGCACATGTCAATCACTTTGTTTTATTAGTATTAGTATTTATTAAATGACTAAATTACCTTGAAATTAACTTGATTATAACAAAAAAAAAACCATAAAAATATGAAAAAGCTCATGAATGTTAGTCAAGGAATTTTTTTTTCTTAGAAGGGTATTTTAAGTAAGAAAATAAACACATAGATTTGTTTTAATAAAAGCAAAGGCACAAAATAGCAAAAGAACATATTATTGCCATATATAGTATTTTTTGACATGATACAAAGTAAAAACATTATCTCTTTGAAATTGTAGTGTATTATTTTTTTAAAAAGTGATTTTTACTTGAAAATATATTACATTAAAATCATATAATATTTTGACGTGTTAGCCAATTTAATGTTTTTTGAAATTTGTTTTTTTATTTTTAATATCAATACATCAAAATCATAAAAAAAATACTACAAAAAATTAATTTAATATTTTCAAAAAAATATATATTTTTAAAAAGCATATAAAAACAAAGCCATTACACTCCCAAAAATAGTTTTTAATTTTTATTTATTTATTTATTTATTTTTGTTAATGGTAATTGATTTTTTCACTTTAAATTAAAATGTTTTAGTATTTTTTGATTTTTTGATGTAATGATATTAAAAATAAATTAAAAAACAAAAAAAACATTGAATTCAATATATTTTCAAGAGAAAAACAATTTGAAAAACAATTGTTATCATAATACCAAACAAGAAGGCAAAATTAGATGATTATGGTAGCTTATGCTTTTATGGTAGATCAAAGTTAAAATAACATATTTTTTATTTATTTTATATATAAAAACATATCTAACTAAACATATATTTTTTTAAAATCAATTTTTATAAAACTATGTTATAAAAGTTGAGGATCATTACAAATGCTGGGGCAAGTTTACCAACCATGGAGGCCTTTAAGCAATTTGGACTTTTAGTCCTTTAAAGGGGGGAGTAGATGATGCACAACTCCAAGTTGAGGTAGGAGCTTAGACTGTGTTTGGTATTGCGGTAGCTGTTGTGGTTGTGGTTTAAAAAAAGTTGTTTTATAAAAAGTACTTTTAGTTGAGGTTGGTTTGAAAAAATAGATGTTTGGTTAAAACTGTGGTTGAAATTGAGGTTGAAGAAAAAGTAGTTTTAACGTGTTTGGTTAAAAAAATGCTTTTCAAATTGAAGTTATATATATATATATATATATATATATATATATATATATAACTTCAATTTGAAAAGCATTTTTTTAACCAAACACGTTAAAACTACTTTTTCTTCAACCTCAATATATATTAATGATTTTTAACTTAAATATTGTAGATTTAACTACTGTTATTACATCATGAAATAAATAATATTGATATCAAATATTTTTTATTATTCCATTAAACTATATGCAATGTCATTACATACGAAATCTATTCAACAAGGACTATATTTTTCATGGTTTCTTAAGCGCGCAACAACAAAAACTGAATTTTTTAATTTATGTAGTGTTATTAAATAATAAAGATTGTGATATCTTTATTATTGGAATTGCGATCAAATTCCACAAATGTTACGTTATCATGCGATATCTTTCTAATTTATGTAGTGTTATTAAATAATATTAAATACTAATTTTTCGAGTACAACACAATTTTTTTTAAAAAATTTACAATTCATTAAAGTACGAGTAAATTTAATTTACCTTAAACTAATTTTTTTAAAAAAACAAAAAAAATATTGTTCACAATTAACTGCACTAGTGTTGTTCGGAAAAAAAAACTAAACTTTTTTCATTGATTTTTTTTTTTTTAAAAAAAGAAAAAACTGACCATTGCAACAGTGGAGCCATGCTCCACTGTTCCAAAAACTTACCATGAGAAGCAGCAAATGCTGCTTCTCCATTCTTGAGGCTGGGGCAGCAAAAATGAGTAGGCTCTACCAAATAAAATTAGGTTTGTTTCCTTTACCAAATATCAAAATATGTGGTTGCGGGTGAACCTCACCCGTAGCCACAAAACCAAACAGCATCTTAACCAAGTATAAAATATATATTGCATTTCCTTCAACTCTACCGGGCCTTTGCTTAACATGTGTAATAATAATTTTTTTTAAATATTTTTTATTTTAAAAAATATTAAAATAATATTTTTTTATTTTTAAAAAATTATTTTTAACACCAATACAATACATCATCGTAATTTGAAAATACCAAAAAAATATTAATTTAAAATAAAAAAATAATTTTTTTTAAATTTTTTTCAAACAAACAGGCTAATATATCTAAATATCTAAGAAAACCTACAATTACACCCTTGTATCTAGTTTAGGATCTGATTTGATTCAAAATTCTTTTTATGATTTACTATGTAAATTCTAAAATAATATCATTTTAATTTTTTTAAATGAAGCAACATTATTTTAAATAAATAAATAAAATTTTTGTTAAAATAAATAAAATTCTTGAAACAGATCGGGTTGTAACTCAGCTAAGTCATACAAGTTTGATCAAATTAAATATATTCAAGATCTATATATCTTTAAATCACTAAAACTCGCCCTGAACTAAACTCCAAACCCTTAAATTACCAAGTTAATCATTCAGATGTACTAATTGCTGTTTGGTAGAGCGATTAGACCGCATTTAGATTTAATAGAATAAACTAAATCAAACAAGTTCGATCAAATTAAATATATTCAAGAAGATCCATCTTCCAAACCCATATATTATCAAGTTAATTCGGTTCTAACGTAACCATTAGTTAGATATCATTATTCAGTTGTACTAATTGCCGTTTGGTAGAGCGATTATACTGCTTTCGAAAATACTTTCAACTTGAAGCAGAAAGTTTATGATCCATCTAGATCTAGTTATAGTATTTCAAAGTCAAATACAACGAAAAATATATAAATATAAACAGGTACCGTCCTGTACGCATACGTATGTTAAATACTCTATATTAACAGGGAAAACTGCGGAGCTTCTTTAGCTCAACAACGATCACAGTAATGTTATCTTTACTACCCCGAGCCATTGCAAGCTCCGTTAGCACTGCCGCTGCCTCAGCTGCGCGACAACTCTCGCTCACGACTCCCTCCCGGGACGACCCCCTCCTCCTCATCCGGCCACTTAGACATCTCTTTGTGACCCGGCATGCGAATTCGTTGGCGATGACATCCCATAGGCCATCGCTTGCTAGGATGAGGAATTCATCATCTTCTGTTCGTTCAATCACGGTGACATCTGGTTTGGATGATACAAATGGTTTGAGATACTCATCGCCTGCACCAGGATATTAAAGCCTCGTGAGGAAGGATTTATAATAATAATCATAATAAAATCTACAGAGAACAGAAGCAATTAAATAAGCTTTAGACATACCTATGGATCTAGAAGTGGCAAGAACTCCAAGAACACGGTGTCCATTCCAGTTTATAACCCTTCCACCTGCCGCCTCAACCCTCTCCAACTCATCAGGTCTGTCGGGCTTTGCAAAAAAGAGGTGTCAACAGATTGTTCATTAATTCTTATATATTTATATTTTTACAGTAGCAGTGTAATTTACAGATTCTGATTTCATTTTCCTTTTGAAATTTAATATAGGACCTTGAGTTAAGATAAAAAGGTGACCGTCCCATTTGATTATCATAATATTCTATTATTATCAAATGACTTTTACTAACTAATTAAACAACACACAGCACCCTAAAGACAAATTTTATTGAACATTACCTTATGATCAACAGACAATGGCGCAGCAACCCCACTTGTACAAAT
The DNA here is from genome assembly GCF_951802175.1 of Populus nigra. Lineage (NCBI taxonomy): Eukaryota > Viridiplantae > Streptophyta > Magnoliopsida > Malpighiales > Salicaceae > Populus > Populus nigra. Next base: position 1,221,766 of record NC_084867.1, on the reverse strand, counting down.
CACAGCTCTGGAGTCCCCACAATTAGCCACCACAACCTCGTCCTTCCCAACCACCGCAACAACCGCCGTGGACCCAATCATCTTATTCTTCACCACCTCCTCATCCATCCTCCTAAAACAATTTTCCATCAACTCCTCCCACTCCACACCACTAACCCCTTTCTTTCCGAGCTTTCTCTCCATTATCTCCTCCACAATAAGTCCATGCAACCTCTCTTTACAAGCCTCCGCCACAAGAGCCCCACCATGTCCATCATAAACACCAAAAAAATCATACTTCTTTTGACCTCCATTAAAACTCAAAAACCCCAACTCCACCTTCATTGTATCCTCCATTTCTTTCCTCATCCCTATAACCGAAGCTGATCCATAAGACGAAACAAAGTCATCTTCCAAAACAACATCATTTCTCAGCGATGTTAACGACAAAGACTCTTCCTTTGACTCTTCACCATCGTTAGCTTTTGCACCAAAGAATTCTTCTATCTTCTTCTCTTCTTTCTTATCTTCACCCCACAAATTACCACCCTTCCTCTCAGTGCCACCATCCCCGCCGGAGATTGTGACATGGGATATACTATTTTGACACGTGTACCTCATTCGCCGGATTTTTAATCTTCTACTTGATTCATTTCTCGCTGTAAGCTATCTCAAAAAAATCGCCAAGTTGTCGCAACGGACCACAACACGAACAAAAAAGGGAAAAAATCAGTCTTTCTAGTGTTACCAAAACAATCCCCACAAAAAGCAAAACTCAAAGTCTTGGTGCCGACACCTTCATTTGCATGCATGAAAGAAGAAAGCTTTTTAGCAGTACAGAAAGAAAGGCACTTACACCAAAATATAAACAAATTAGCAATGGTGATTAACCAAGGGTGAGGCCATTGATATTTTTTGGTCCACTTGGACACTGCCACATGGGATGTATAAGAGCCGTGGAGGGTGGAGATATTGTAAGAGAGACGTGGAGGGTGGAGATTGAATAAGGAGTACGTGGAGGGTGGATATGTCAGTTCGAGATTCGATGCGGTAGAGAGTGGGACCCAAGAGGGTATCGTGTTGTTTAATTAAAGTAGTGAGAGTTTGGGTTTTGGATGTGTTCGTATCTGACAAGGAAATTTTTAAGACACGTGTTTAATGACGCAGAGTCGCTTGTCCGATGGGCTGCTGCTTTGACTATCAGTGTCGGTTATGAAATTCTGTGTTTATCTTATTGGACGGTTGCTACGTATACGTTAAAATGTTCACGGTGGGTGCGTGTACAATAATCGGAGGCATGTCGTTAGTCGGGAGAAAATTTCAAATTGTACGATATATTAATTTTTATTTAAAAATATATTAAAATAATATTTTTTTATTTTTAAAAATTATTTTTAATATTAACGTATTAAAATAATATAAAAATTTAAAAAAATAATTTAAAATTAAAAAATTAATTTTTTTTTAAAAATCGATTTTGAAACACGAAAACAAATAGAGTGAAAACCGTGATTTTTTAAAAATACACTGTTATTATAATTATAATTTAAAAAATAATTAAATGAGTTAAAAATAAAAGGAAAAAGGGAAAAGAAAATATAACAAGATTCTAAAAATATATTAAAACGTAGTTTATATACATTGTCCAATGGGTGAATAACACATTTTATTTTTATAAGGCATATGCGGTCTTCTTTGATTATCATTGATGATTTTTTTTATATTATTTAATTTATCTCATCAAAACATTTTTAATAATTTTAAAAATAATTTTTAATAATTTTAAAGATGTAATCATCGAGGCTTCGATATTATTTGATATTCTTATTTATTCTTTGTTTCTTTCCTTTTCATTTCTCTCTCTTACCTTTTTATTTTAACAACTCTTTAAAATGTCAACTTTTAAAAAGCTTATATTTTCTTTTATAAAATGGAGTTATTTTTCAAAATCTTTTTTAAGCAGTGCTATTTTTTTAATTTTTTTAAACAATACATTTCAGATATTTTTAATCCATTAAATTTATTTATATAAATGATATTAGAAAAATTATAAATAACTAGTCAAGAAAACACACACATGTATGTATGTATGTATGTATAATTGGATTGATTCTGTAATTCAAATATTTTTTATTACATTTTCCTGAGAATTTATTTTTTAAATAAGTTTGAGATATTTTTGAAAGTGTTAGCTTCTAATTGGAGGCAATTTTCGAAGGATAAATTTTCTACGATACCCTTCAGAAACGTCAAAGGTATTGGTCAAGTAGAACTTATGTATTTTTTTCTAAAATAGTTTATTGTATAAAAGGGATATTAAAAGGAAGTGATTTTAGGATCATGAAAATGTTATAAAAATAATCAATTAAACTATATTTTGATTCGATTATTTATACAATGACATGAAAATACACGCAGAAATTGATGTCTATAGTTCTTTATTTTGAGCCCATCCCTTTACTTTTATTTTTATTTATCTTTTCACATAGGTCGAGATAAAACGTATTGATTATCGCCCTTAATTTTTCTAACCTTTCCCTTTGTTCCTTGTGTGTGTGTGTGTGTGTGTGTGTGTGTGTGTGTGTGTGTGTGTATAGATTCAAATAAAAATACATCAAGTTCCCACTAATATCTATGGCTTCACTACTGCAGTCCAAACATATTTAGACTGAAAATACAATGAAAAATACAATATTATCAATGAGAATATTGGGGGATGTTTACTGTTATTAAACCTTCTTCTAACTTTGTTACTCCTTAAAACGGTCATGTTTTTTTTATTTCTTCATAAGCTCTGCTTATCCATCCATGAAGATTAGCAGTTGAAGAATTTTTATCAAGAACATAACTAGTAAGTTTACAAATCCCAGGCCAGTCAACAAATGGCAAATGGAATCTCCTTGTAGCTTTCTTGAATGAACAAACGTATACTACATTGAGTTGTCAATAACTTTCTGTCAAACAATGTGATTACATTTACCAGTAATCATTGCAGGAGCAGGTTCCATCCTTGAAATGATGAAATCTATTGGCATCCCTTAACACTATTTCTTTCCTTCTGACAATGGAGAAGTATTTGAATGCGGTGTGACAATCTCCACAGACGCGAAGATTTTTGAACACCCTTATAGGTCTTGATGTGGATGTGCTTATAAAACCATATGCAACAGCAATTTTCTCACTGTGCTGGAACAAGTATTGCTCCTTCTGTTCTTCTTCCACATCATGAAGAACAAAATCTGTGCTGGGAATATAGCCTAATTCCTTTATTTTTAAAGCCAATTGATCTAGTTCATCATAAATCTCTTGTGCTTGTGGGTGTGAAGTATCCCCAACATAGAACTTGTGCACCTTGTTTTCCACTTCTATCCAGCTACAACCAGCTTCTTTAGTCAAATTTCTCTCCTTCATTTTCTTTCTGATTTCAGCCACCTCTTCCCACTGACCAGCTGAAGCATGCAAGTTCGAAAGCAGGATATATGCTGCCGGATCATTTGGATCCTGCTCAAGAATCATCTCCGCAGCATGTTTCCCGAGATCCATGTTGCCATGAACTCGGCATGCTCCAAGAAATGTACGGAGGACCAAGGCATCGGCCTTGAAGGGCATCGAGTTAACAAGCTCCATTGCTTCTTCAAGACGTCCTGATCGACCCAATAAATCCACCACACATGCGTAATGTTCCATTCTCGGAACAATCCCATGTTCTACCTTCATTGACTTGAAGTGTTTCAATCCCTCAGAAATCAAACCCACATGACTACAAGCTGATAAAACAGCAATATAGGTGACCTCATTTGGGCTCACACCTGCTTCTAGCATTTTATGGAAGGTTTCCAGAGCTCTTGTTGCAAATCCATGTTTTGCAAACCCTGTGATCATTGATGTCCAGGATATAACATTGCCATCTCCCATCTCATTAAAAACTTGAAAAGCAGCTTCTATATTTCCACACCTAGAGTACATGGAGATCAGAGCATTACAGATGTGAAGGTTTGACTTAAAACCTGATTTCAGTATCCGAGCATGGATTTGCTCGCCCTTACCAATTGCTCCAATGCTAGAAGCTCCACTTAAGAGACTAGCAAACGTGAAAGCATTAACCCCAGTCCCTGTACCCTCAATTTCATTAAACAGTTCAAATGCTTCTTCAGAATTCAAACTCTTGGCATATGCATTAACAATCGTATTATAAGAAACCAAATTCTTCTCAAACAGAACATCAAAGGCTTTCCTAGCATTTTCCATGTTACCACACCGAGAATACATGCTAATAAGAGAATTCCCAACACAATTAATTGACGCAAGCCTCAATTTAACCACAAGTGCATAAACCTGTTCACCAAGCCAAATATCAGAAAGATTTGCACATGCCTTGAGAACGCTAGAAAATGTGAAATGGTTCGGTTTAACTTGTCCCTGAACCATTTCCAAGAAGAGTTCAATTGCTTCCCTATCACATCCTCCACTCTGCACATATCCCGTGATAATTGCAGTCCAAGACATAACATTATGAACTGGCATCCTATCAAACACTTTCCTAGCATCATCGACAGACCCATCTGCCACACACTTTGCATACATATCCACCAAACTACACCCAACACAAACATCCAAATCCAACCCTGACTTCATAACCAAACAATGGAATTGCCTCCCTAGCGACAACAAACCCATTTCAGCACAAGCCGAAACAACCCCACTTAACGTAAACCTATCCGGGACATATCCACTTAGAACCATATCTAAAAACAAACCAACAGCATCTCTTGAAAATCCCAATTGTTGAAACCTAGTTATCATCAAAGTCCAAGTAACCACGTTTCTGTCAGGCATTCTATCAAACACCTTATAAGCAGATTCCAAATCACCATTCCCCTTCACAAACATATCAATCAAAGCACAACCCACACATACATCAGACTCAAAATACCCAGTTTTTAACAAAAACCCAAAAATGATTTCCCCAAGCGAAATGTTCTCTTTGTTCGAACATGCCCGAAAAACCCCTGTAAAACAATACTCATTAGGATAAAGCCCACATTCAAGCATGTTAAAAAAAGCACTAATAGCCTCAAATTCTTTCTCATTATTAGCATAACAAGAAATCAATGCGCTCCATGACACCAAATCTCTCTTATTTCCCATACTTTCAAAGATTTCATGTGCTTGTTGCCAATCACCACATTTTGAGTAGAGACTGATTAAAGAGTTCAAAATGACCGAGTCAAGCTCGAGTCCCGACTGAGTCAAACGATGATGGACGAGGTGACCCAGTTGGTAATTATGTGACCTGATGCAGGATTTGAGGAGGAGAGAGTAAGTGATGAGGTCTGGGTGGGTCCCTTGTTGGGACATTTGATCAAGGGTCGAGATTGCTTTCTGGAGATGACCCGCATTGAGGTGGTGAAACAGACGGTCCTTGAGGGAGTAGAAGCTGCTGCTTTGGGGTTTGAAGGTTGTTGACGATGGAGGTTTTTGGCGGGAAGGGTGGTTAGTGGGTTTTGGAGAAGGTAGAGGGATTTTGGCGGGAGAAGAAGGTAGAGAGAGGCTCATCATTGTTCGTTATGACAATTTGATGTCTGAAGAGGTCCATGTGTTTGGTTATTAACTTATTATGGAGTAAATTCTCTTTTAATCCCTCAGTTTTGAACATTGTTATAAATTAGTCCTTTAACTTTTATAACCATTGTTATTAAACTCAGCCCAACAAATCTACTGTTGTTGAAATTTAATATTATTTTTACCCGACCAGATTCCCTAATGAATACCATAGGCTAGCATAAGGGTTTCCTGTTGTTGAAACTTCCTTTTGAACAAAAACTTTCACCGAAACAGAACTTAATCAATATCGCATGCATCATTGAAGACCTAAACAATCCACGAAATTAATATTATCCGGAGTTTGAATTTAAGAGAAGGCCATGACTTTTTATGAATTCCTAAATTTTAATATGAATAACACTTGTAAGACTCAACTGAAAAGGGTTTTTCATTCTGCAAAAGCTTGCTTTAACATACTATGATCATTTAAATTAAAAAAAATCATGTGCTTTTAAATTTTGTAATGCCCACCTATGGATTTGCATGGTTAGCAAGTAGACTTGCTTCCAAAATGTGTTTTGGTTTGAGTGCTAGATCATGAGGATCTATTTTCCCAGTAAATTTAATTCTAGTATGTGTAAGCTATTTAAGAATAAAGCTTTATACTATCAAAAAATTGATATATGAAGAAAATAGCCTGGCTGTATGGAATTTCTCACCAAAATTTGCCTCAGCATATTCTTATCACCTGCGATACTAAATGCCGATGTTCCTTCAGGATCTGGAGCAGACTTTGGAGGCAATGTTAGGCTTTCTACTCCTTGTTCCAGCATCTCCAGGACTTTGTTCATTGGAGGGCGGTTGTCAGGAATTATTTGTATGCACCATAGCGCGGCGGCGACAACTATCTTCTTTGCTGTTGTCTTCTCCTCCTCTCCTGTTGCATCTCCAAATTCCATGTCTTTTCCTTGCAAAATTTTACTGTAACAAACGTGAAGGAAAGTAAATCTGGATTGAATTTTCTTGTTCGGCCACTTTATTCAACCTCTTTCTTTAGCCTGCCATTTCCATTAACAGCATGCCAAAACTATAAATATCAGCTTTCCGTGAAATACTTCCAACGTTTTAGTAGAAACAAATCTGGTGCTATGTATCTTATTGTTCCTGTTGCTGCAGTCAGAAACAGTACTGTTGCTGCTCGAAGGATACAATTTAGCAAGTCCGAAATCAGAAACTTTCGGAGTGAAATTCTCTCCAAGAAGAACGATCTGTGGCTTGATGTCAAAATGCAGAATCTGCATTTCACAGCCCCGATGAAAATATTCAATCCCACCAGCCACCTCAAGAGAAATCTCATACATTTTTTGCCAACTCAAAAAGGTATTTCCTTTTCGAGATAGAAAACATTTACCGAGAGATCCATTAGGCATGAAGCCATGCACCAAAGGACGCTTTGATCACTCATCACAGAAACCAGCGAGCCTAACATGGTGAATCCTTACTAGAAAAATTAGTATTGAAAGAAAAAAACCAGGAAGATGGAAATAACAAAGAGCGCTTGCGGAACGTTAGATGTCGTCGTTTGAGTGTTTGAATAAAATAGGCACTTAGCCGACTTAGTTAGAAAATAATGAAAATCCTAAAATTATTAGAAAAATAAAAAAAATAAAAAATATCTAGGAAAAATGAAAGAAAATTAAAAACAATATATTCTAGGTTTAATTTTGAGACCTTCCCTACCTGAACTTTAGCTGACATCGCTATAAAACAGAGCCTGTAAAACATTCAGGTAAAATTCAAGTAAGATTCACTGATCAGATATGAAAAGTTATGCATATTTTTATTAGAAAAATCATTTGATGCGTCTGAATTTTTTCTTGGGCTTACACTCATCCATTTAGTTCATAAACATATCTATTAGACGTTTCATGAGATACGAAAAAAAAGAAAAAAGAAAAAAAAAAGACAGATTTAAGAGAAGTAAGATGGTAGAAGTAAGAAGTTGAGAGTTAGAAGAAACTGAGTTGAAGAATAGAGAAAGGAGATGAAAAAGGGCAGAGATTAGAGGGTTGAAAAATCAAGACTAACATTATCTTTTATATTTTAACTTGGAGATTAATCAAGAATAGCATACATGAAAAAAATTAAAAGCATGCAATGCTTGATTGACCTTTTAAGTATAAATGATTAACTAAATAATTATCTTAATTTTTCACTAGTTTCAACAAGCTATGTAATTAGTGAAAAAACTAATTGCTAATATGAATGGCAAAGTTAGATGATAAAGAAAAAGAAAAAAATATAACAAATAAAATGCACATGATTTTTTTTTTGTCTGGCACAAAAGCAATATAAACTACAATCTTAAATGATAAGTGCAAAAATCACCAACATAAAATTAAATGATTTAGGGACCAAATTGCTAAATAATAATGATATATAACTTGGATCACACTTGCTCAAGTTATTGTTTGGGAATGCGGTTGCGGTTGCGGTTGCTTTTTAAAATGCTTTTTACTCGGAAATGTATTAAAATAATATTTTTTATTTTTAAAAAATTATTTTTGATATTAACGCATTAAAATGATCTGAAAATACTAAAAAAATATTAATTTAAAGCAAAGAAAAAAATAAATTTAATTTTTTAAAAAGATATTTTTAAAACACAAAAAGAAACAGAAGAATACTAATACATAAATTTAATTAGTATTATCAACGTAGTTATGTATTAGTTGATCTTACTTTTGCTATTGTTGTTTTTTATCTCACTTTTCTCTCCTCTCTCTGTTTTATTTTTTTCACCATCACTTCTCATTCTTTTGATTTTTTTTATTTTTTATCTGTCACCTTTTTTTTTAAGATAATAAAAAATAAAAAGACAAGAAAATAAAAGTAAAAAGAAAAATTTTAGGAGAAAACACCACTTTCTTCTTGTCTCTCTTTTTCAAACTTTGATGTGCAGATGGAGTCTAGAGAGAGACCACACTAAGGCTGGATCAATTAGGGTGTGCTTTTCCAGTCGGTTTTTAGTGTATGTGTGTGTGTGTGTAGAAAATCTTGATATTGTGCCTGAAGGATATCAACTGTTTTTAAGATCTTTTGCTTTTTAGCATGTAAGCTGATAATTTTTCATATACCACGCAACTAATATAAATACTTGAATTATTAATATAAATTTATCATGTTTCTTGATAATTTTTATATTATTATTTATTATTTATTTATAATTAAATATAATTATTTATTAATATTAAATCTTTAATATGAAAAATTATATATTTATGAATTGATATCTCTCATTTGATTAATGGTATTAGTTGAGTCTTGAGATATAAATACATGTTTGATTATGATATAAACATATGGTATATCAGTTAGAATACTCATGTCAATATGGTTGTGTTTGTCTTATGCACATCTGAAACCCTAAAAAGTCATCAACCTATATGAACTAATCATTTCACAATACGGAGCCTCATACTCATTACATTTTGATTTTTTTATGAGCTTTATTTTATAATATTCTTATTATGGTTTATTTAAGAAACTTTCCCATGAGACCCTAAAGTTATATTTGTATATATATTTATCATTGTTGTATTACCTTGTGTATGTGTATTAAATATTATCTACTCACTAAATTGTTGAACTCACTCTCTTATTATTTATCGTTTTCAGGTTTATAACTTGTTAGCAAGTCGTTTTGTTTTACCTTCAGAATTTGTTTTTTTATTGTAGTTAGTACTTTTTAATTATGTTTAATTAGTGTTCCGCAATTACAAAAATTTATATTTAACTTTTGTATTAAAAAAATCAAATTATATTACGAAATAAATTTTGTATTAATGTTTTGTTAAATAATGATTGAGTTATTTAAAAAGTAAATTTGTATGTAAATTTAGATTCGTTTAGGTATGAGTGTCTAGAGGATGATTTTGTCTATATACTGATCATCATGGATCCGGAAATTGGATCGTGACATGATATCTTATACCAAAATGTATCACATTTCATCATTTCCAGATGAAATCATTAGAGGAAACAATAGTCTTTCTTTGAATTGGACCAGACCAGAGTGTGGATTTTGTGAAGAGCAAGGCAAGTACAATAAATTGAAGGTTAACACTTCCATGCTTGAAACTGAATGTTATGACAAGCCCAAACCAAATAGAGGTATATTCATACTTCCACATTGTATGATAGTTTTGCGGTATGTTATGATTCTTTCAAGTTCCGTCAACTTTACAAGCTAAAAGAAACCATTTCTATTGCAGGAACCACAAGAAAGATTGCGGCTGCTGGTGGGTTGTCTGTGCTTTTCGCTTTTATGCTTTGTTAATATTTTTTTGCCTGTACTAATTGTGTAGAAGACATGGATTCTTGACTAGTAATTTTTTATGCAGTTACAACTATTGGTTTGTTTCTTCTAGTACTATTGGTGGTTGCATTCTACCCCAGATTAAGGCCTGACAAACCACCGAAAGAAAACCAAGAGAGGGTTGAAAGATTTTTGGAGGATTATAAAGCTCTCAAGCCTGCAAGATGTTCATATGCCGATATCAAAAGGATTTCAAATGACTTGAAGGAAACTCTGGGTCTGGGAACTTGGAAAAGTGTTCAAGGGAAAGCTTTCTGTTGAAATCTTTGTTTCTGTGAAGAGCTGTTTCAACACGAAACGGGGACGAGTTCACTGATGAAGTAGGAATAATGGGAAAAACATGTCAGCATTGTTCGTTTAGTTGGCTATTGTGCTGATGATTCAAAAGGGCTCTAGTTTATGAGTACCTTGCAAATGAATCACTAGAGAAATTTTATCTTCAGTTCTTGGAAAGAGTGTTCCTCTTGGTTGGAAGAAGCTTCAGGATTTTTCCCTTAGGCATCGCCAGAGGCATTATTGAGTATCTTCATCAAGGATGTGACCAGAGAATCCTTCATTTTGACATTAAGCCTCAGAATATCCTGCTGGATGAAAAATTGCAATCCAAAAATTTCTGATTTCGGTCTGGCGAAATTATGTTCCAAGGTTCAGAGTGCTGTTTCCATGACTATAGTTCGAGGGACTATGGCCTATATTGCACCTGAAGTTTTCTCTAGGAACTTTGGGAACGTGTGCTATAAGTCTGATGTTCACTGTTTTGGGATGGTATTGCTAGCAATAGTTGGGGGCAGGAAAAATACAGATGATACAGCAGAGAACACTGGCCAAGTATATTTCCCAGAATGGATATACAACTGTTTAGATGGAGGAGAGCTGAGACTCAAGATCCAGGAAGCAGAGGATGCAGAAATTGCAAAGAAACTTGCGATTGTAGGATTTTGGTGCATTCAGTGGCACCCTATGGATCGTCCCTCAATGAAAACTGAAGTTCAAATGTTGGAAGGAGAAGGAAACATATTTGCAATGCCTCAAAATCCTTTTGCCTCTGCAGGTGCAGGGAGAATGAATGCAAATATGGCTAGCAGACAACTTCACCATCACTTGGTTGCGATTCCTGAAGCGGAATGAAGTTTCATACCACGTATAACATTCAGAGATGGAAAGGAAGATCATGATTAAGCCCAGCAATGTAATTTTTCTTCCACTAAAGGTTTCCAAAAGTGTAATTTTGCATGACATACCAGACAATAAATTAATTGCACATATATTTTATTTTTTTACTAAGTTTGATGGGCATCATGGTGAGGCATATGCCGTTTCTTACCTGAAGTCAAGTTAATTGTTATAGGCTGAGCTCTGCAGTGAAAGTAACCTCAACACTAATACACATTAAAAAATTGCTCCAACTAAGAAGAAAGAATACTCAGCAATTTTGAGAGAAAATTCTCTGCCAAGGAATCTCACTATCCTCAGTATGTACATGAGTAAAATTTTTGCAGAAAGCAGGTAAAATTGAGCCTTTACAAATTAGTAATTCAACCAGAGTTTATAAGTAAACTAATTGTGTCATTCGAGTCAAATAGCATAGAAGATGAATGTGTTTCGTCCGTAGAGTAAGTGTAATTCGTAGGTGTTTCATCTGGAAATAGAACAGGTTTTGGAGGAAATTTTAGGTTTTCAACATCTCCTTCAAGCATCTCCACAACTTTGTTCATCGGAGGACGATCAATAGGCTTCATTTGTATGCACCACAGTGCCACAATAATAATCTTCTTTGCCAATTTATTTTCATCTATTGTGGCATCTCCAATTTCAACTCTTCCATCAACAACTTGGTTGTAAACCCATTCAGGGAAGTAGTTTTCACTGTTACTCTCTGTCACCGGATTTGTATTCTGTCTCTTTCCAACCATTTCCATTAACAACATACCAAAACTATAAACATCAGCTTTGTAGGAAACATTACCGATGTTTTTGTAGAACAATTCTGGTGCTATGTATCCTATTGTCCCTCTTGCCGCAGTAAGCATGACAGTGTTGTTATTTGTAGGATATAATTTAGCAAGTCCAAAATCGGAAACTTTTGGAGTGAAATTCTCATCAAGAAGAACATTGTGAGGCTTAATGTCAAAATGTAGAATCTGCATGTCACAACCTCGGTGTAGATATTCGATGCCACGAGCCACTCCCAGAGAAATTTCATACATTTTTTGCCAGCTTAAAGTAGTATTCCCTTGTCGAGATAGAACATATTTGTCAAGTGATCCATTAGGCATGAAATCATATACAAGCGCACGCTTTGATCCCTCAGCACAAAAGCCAATTAATCTCACAACATTAACATGGTGAATCCTTCCAATTGTTGCTACTTCATTGATGAAATCTTGACCATTTGCACTGGACTTGTCCAGCATCTTTACTGCTGCAAGATTTCCACTACGGAGCTTCCCTTTATAGACAGATCCATAGCCTCCTTGACCTAACTTTTCCTTGAAACCATTGGTTATCTTCTTAATATCCGAGTAAGAGTACCTTATAGGTGCAAAGTTATTTTGACTTTGCAAAAATTCTTCAATAATGTCATACATCGATAAATGTCTCCTTAGCCATCTATATACCAAGAATGCGAACACAAATGGACTGCATAGTACAGTTCTTGCAATGATGAGTCCCGCTGTGTAGTAAAAATTTCAGGGAAAAGAAAGTCAGCTGCTATTGGCATCTTTGCCTGCTGGAAAAGATGATTTAAACGTATAATCCAAGGAACGGAAAGGCTCTTACCAATCATCATCAATATAAACCACCAAAGTGCTGTAAGAACAAAATAACATTAATCAGGGAGTCATAATCAGATAGCTGAAACCCAATTACACTATCTTCTAAACCAAATGCAAGCTGAGATAGGCAGGGGCCAGAAACACTGTCCTCATGAATACACACCCTGCCTAACATGATCATATTCTTTGGCTACCTATGCATAGATTCAGAGGCTCCTGCTATTTTTTGGTATTTGTGCAATCTGTTGCTGTAACATCCCGGTTGACGAAACATAACATGCTTAGTAATGGGCATAGCAAATAGTATGGTAATTTGTTTTTTGTTCTAAATTCATTTGGTGGTTATGGAATTTCTACCGAAATTTCGGTGGAATTTCCCCTATAGTTAAGCATGTTATGTTTTGCCAACCGGGATGTTACATTTCAGCATTAGAGCCCTGGTTGGGGTTCTAGGAATGATGTGGTGATAAAACTAAGCATGTTATGTTTCGTCAAGCGGGATGTTATAGTTGCAGCTTCGTTTTGTAATCCATATCTATAAACAATGGCTAGCATCCATTTACCATTCTATCAGGTCCGTATGCATTGTGAACTATTTCCATTTCTAAAATTCACTGCCAAAAATGACCTCTTTAAAGACTACATTTTTATCTACATTATGATGACATCTTGTTGCTAGATAAACATTTTCTGCAGAAATTTTTCATGGTGCTGTGGGGGGAGTGATCAGTGCTAGCTGCTAGGTGTATGCTTATGCAAAGCAGGAGCCAATAATAAAATGGAGAGAGAATCCTTACATATGATTTGGGTGATTATTTGAACAAATATACCTACACATTACGAAAAACAGATAACATCAGCAAAAAAATAGGGAAGATAAATCTATAACAGAACAAGAGTGCTGCGATTTTAAACGAAAATGGAATAATTTATGACCAAGTGGCTCAGTTGGTGCCATTAACTCTACCAAGATGGTGTTTGATAAAAACAAGGTTAGTATTGTCACATATGCAAGGAATTCAAAGTTTCAGCTGAGCTATGATTTTTCTTGAAAACAAAGGGATCCGCACAAGGTAAAACAAGACAGTAATCGCTTACTTTCTGTGGAACAGTGCAAACCTTCGCTTGAGAGGTAGCACTTTTCTTTTCCTTTGCAAATTCCACAGAATACTTCTTTCCACCAAAGCTCAAATCCATAGACAAGTCTATTGTGGATGTCCATGTAGGAAATGTTTCTGTAATCTTTTATCGGCAACGATGACCTAGCAATCAGCTCCACTTTGCACAAGTTCTCCACATATGACAAATTGGCCTCAATTAGAACATAAGAATTTGTTCCATTGATGCAAGGAGCAGTGTCCATATAAAGAGGAGACTTCACCGGATTCGCACACTTCATGAACATCATTACCTTCTGTGATTCATTACTGGGTGACCAAAAAGAGGTTCGCCAATCAAAAGGGTCTCTGTAACTGAAGTTACTTCCTGTCAAAGAATGCTGAGGGAGAGAGGAGCAGTTACCCTTATTAACATTGGAATCAACAACTCTAATTGTGGAGTTATTGTAATTAATGGACTGTACAAGGTATCTTCCTGAATACATGTACAGGACTGTCTGATTGTTCTCACACGATAGCTCGTAGAAAGAGAAACCACAGTTTGGTGGATCCCCTTTTAGCCTAAAAGGCAAGCTGATGTTATGGAGACTGCCACAAGAAGAAGGAGCACAAACATGATCAGTCTGTGATGTGCAAGTTTGGACTTGGATACAGATGATGAGAGAGAGAAGAAGAGCTGTGCCTGTGTAACTAGCAAGGAGGATCTTTGTTGCAGACATCTCAAGAAAGTCAGAGGTACTGCAATTACAAGGGCATGAAAGGTGTTGATAATGTAAAAGCAAGGGCACCCCTTGGGATCTCAGAGCATCTATATATATATATATATATATATATATATATATATATATATATATATATATATATATTATTTAATTTTTCTTTAATTTACATGTTTTAAAAAATTACTAAACAAAAAATTATTTTACTTTTTTTATATAAAAATATTATTCTCACTAATCTTATAAAAATACTAAAATACTATTTATTGAATATTGTTTTTCTTTCATTATTTTTTTTATTTTTTTAAAATTTATATTTTTTATAAAATTATTTGATTAGTTATAGATTTGACGAGTTTATCCAGTTAACTCGTGTTATTTTTTTGTTTTTTAATTAATATTTTTTTAATTTTATTATTTAATATTATATTAATTAAAAATAACCCAAGTTATTTTTAAATTTATCAAATTAATTAAATCATATTAAATTATTTAAATAATTATATATTTAAATACAATAAGCTTTTCTAAAAGACTATTTGGTATTGGAATATACATTAAAAAAAATATTTACACTGTTCATAGTCATATTATCAAATGTGATGTCAGCCATATGCACGAATTGATTCAAACTTGACTTAGTTTTATTTTTTATTTTCCATTTGGTTCATAAACAATGGACTATATTCCCTGGTTTGGAAAGGTATCCATTTATTTAAAAAAGAAAAAAGAAAAAAGAAAAAAAAGCATATGGATATTGCATTTTAAAATGCTATCGGAGTCCCTTTCAAAATTATTGGGATTTCCTGCATATGGGCAGCGTCAGCTTATGCATCTTTAAGAACAAAAACAAAAAATCCATATTCATAAAGAAAATCATACATGAGAGTTGTGGAAAATGCAAAGGTGACAAATTTGACTTCACTTTCCCCCACCCTTTTCTTTAATGTATCCATGTTTGACTTCTTCTTAGCAGTTCCCCATCACGACATTCACTGCTCCAAGAAAAAACAATGGTATCCGCTGCATCTGTGTGCGCACCACAAAGCTACAATAATCATTTTCATTGCTGTTTTCTTTTCATCTTCTGCTGCATCTCCAATTTCAAGTATTTCTTCAACAATTTGGTTATAAACCCAAGAGGGAAAATAGCTTTCACTGGAACTCTCTGCCACTGGATTAGTGTTATTTCTTTTGCCAGCCACTTCCAAGAACAACATTCCAAAACTATAAACATCAGCTTTATATGAAACACTGACGATGTTTTTGTAGAACAATTCCGGTGCAATATATCCTATTGTGCCTCTTGCTGCAGTAAGAGTGACAGTACTGTAGTTTGTAGGATACAATTTAGCAAGTCCAAAATCAGAGACTTTTGGAGTGAAATTCTCATCAAGAAAAATATTTTGATGCTAGATGTCAAAATATAGAATCTGCATGTCACAATCTCGGTATAGATATTCGATGCCACGAGCCACTTCTAAAGAAATTTCTTACATTTTTTTCAGCTTAAAGTAGTATTCCCTTGTCGAGATAGAACATATTTGTCAAGTGACCCATTAGGCATGAAATCATATACAAGCGCACGATTTGATTCCTCAGCACAAAAGCCAGTAAATCTTACCACATTACCATGGTGAATCCTTCCAATTGTTACTACTTCATTGATGAAATCTTGGCCATTTCCACTGGACTTGCCCAACATTTTCACTTCTGCAAGACTTCCACTACGAAGCTTCCCTTCGTAGACAGATCCATAGCCTCCTTGACCCAGCTTGTTCTTAAAGCCATTGGTTCTTTTCTTAATTTCTGAGTAAGAGCATCTTATTGGTCTGAAGCTATTCTGATGTTGCAGAAATTCTTCGATATTCTGGTACATTGGTGTATGCCTCCTTCGCCATGTGTAAATCAAAAAAGCAAACACAAATGGACAGAAAAAAATTTCCCTTCCAACAATTAGTGCCCCTGTGCAGTAAAACTATTAGGGAAATGATTTCAGTTGCTGTTGGCATCCTTGACAACCTGGAAATTATGCGATCAAAAGAATATATGCATTCAAATATAAAAAATTTAAGTACTTACCAATGAGCATCATTGTGAACCAACGTTCTACTGCATCAACAGGAAAATAATTAGGTTGGTTAGATATATTAAGTTGAAAGCTAGCATATTTTCCCTACCCCATTCTACTACCATCTAAAACAAATGACCGGATAGAGAAGCCAGGGATAGAAACTTTTTTCAGTTTAGGATTGAAGCTTTGTTGTTGTTTTGTTGTATTTTATAGTATCTTGCTTTTAGATAAACATGATCATTGCAGTTGCAACTCTTAATTATGCTGTGAGTATTTTAGGATAGATGAATCTTGATTTTACTTTTTCGTGAAAAAAAAAAGAAGTAAAATGGATGGCTCTGTTCGATTATGCTGCCAATGATATCTGTAATAGATGACAGTACAGTAAAATCAGCGAATCTCACATGCAGATCATACTAGATCAGAGAAATTCTCACAAGAAAATTATTGAAGAGATAGTTGTCCCTACCTTTTGAGGGGCATGGAAAACGTTGGCCTGGAAGGCAGCACCTTTCTTCTCCTCTGCAAACTACACAGTAAATTTCATTTCAGGAGAGCTCGAATCCGTAAGCTAGCCTGTTGTGGATGTCCATGTAGGAAATGTTTCTGTAATCTTTTATCGGCATTGATGATATAGCAATCAGCTCCACTTTGCACAAGTTCTCCACATATGTGATATTGCTCTTAATTAGAACATAAGAACACGTTCCATTAATGCAAGGAGCAGTGTTCACATAAAAAGGAGACTTCACTGGATTTGCACACTTCATGAATATCATTAGCATCTGTGATTCTTCAACGAATGAAGATTAAGAAAAAGGCGGGTTATAAGGGTCTCCATAGTTGAAGTTGGTTATGGTCAAAGGATGCTGAGGGAGAGAGGAGCAGTTGTCCTTATTAACACCGGCATCCATAACTCTTATTGTGGACTTGTTGTAATTGATTGACTGTAGAAGGTATTTCCCCGAATACAAGTGCAGGAATGTTTGATTTTTCTCTCAAGCTAGCTCATAGAAAGAGTAACCACAGCCTGGTGCCAGAAAGGTGAGCTTACATTTCGGATATTGCCACAGGAAGAAGGAGCACAACGGTGACTAGTCTGTGCAGTGCCAGTCTGGACTTGGAAACTTATGACTATCTGCAGAGAGAGTGAGAGGCTCTGCGATCTTTGATGCATGTGTAAAACCTGTCCATAGTTTCTTTGAACATACCAATTCTTCACCCTATGTATAAGAACATAAGATAATTTCAACAAAACAATAAACTCTGTAATTTTAATGTAACACTTTACTTACCATGTATCTATAATCATCAAAATCCATGATCTACGACCCTGTCACAAATCATATATCATCATTAGGCTCCAATAAACTCTGTAATTTATCTGTGAGTACTAATCCATAAATATGATTTGCTCATGTAGACCCAATTGAATGTCAATCATTGATTTTAAGAACCAAATCATGACATTTCAAACTCCAATGACTAGAATGTATCATTATAAACTTACAGGGACCATTGATGATTTTTACACATCATCTTCCTCAAATTTCATGCAAATCCCTTCGTTCAATAATAGTAACAAAGTCAAATCAAAGATCATAACAACAACAACGATCCTCTTACTTCTAAATTCATATAAAACCATTAAATTTCCAAAAATTTCTAAAAGAACATTAATGCAGACAAAGTATAAGCATATATGAACTTTAAGAATGACAAGAGTGGAGTTTGTTCAAACCTTCAACCCTACATCCCTTGTTGGTTTGGAAAGGTGAGAGACCCCCTTCAAGAATTCTGATGGGGAACCCTTTTGCATATGGCCAACATTAGATCATGGCATTTCACGTTTGCTTAATATGTCCTGTAACTAATTAGTGAGTTACACATGGTATTATTATATTCATATAAATACATATTTATTATTAACAAAATCTTAATTTATTTTTAGTATTCATATAATATTATATAAATAAATTTAGAATAAAGATAAGTTCACGAGTCAAAAGTATTTTGTAAAGAAAATTATAAAATTATTATAATTATGATATTCATATTGCATCAAAGCATTGTTTCTAAAATGTTCATGGTTTATGCTTTCTTAAATACTAGATATTTATTAGAGCCGTAAAAACTAGTACATATTATGTTCTTTTTTTATGAAAAGAAACAGTTATTCTCATAAGTTAAGGTATAAGGGATACTTCGAATTAATATGTAAGTGTTTGTCACAAGACATGTAAACTGGACTAATCTATATGAGAATTCTATATGGAAAGATCACCTATATCTATAGAAAGACTCATGTGACGGTACGTTGTGTAAATAATTCTTAGACTTGAGATCATTAAGTCATTTTATATAGAGAATATTATATTTTGATCATGTTACATGTTATTTTAATTGAGGGAATGAAAGAACAGACATTGGGTATAGCATAAATTATATGAAGGTATTTGAATGATTAAGAGATGATTCATAATCCTAAATTAATTAGAAAAAATGTTCATCTGTTCTCAAATAATATTGACTGAGAAATCCTTGATCAAAGTGGAATGAGATTTTAAAAGAGTTTCAAATCTTATTCAAACGATCAATAACTATTATGTATAAAACAAACATGGTTTAACATGACAAATATACTCTTTGCTTTAATGTTAAATCGAAACATTATTGATGAAAGAATATTAATTACACTAAGAAATCAGTCACTATAAAGGTTAAGTCAAACCACTAATGATTTTTCTAATATTTGAAGGATCATGACACATTGCTAGACGATGCACTTAATCTTCAAATATAAATTAATCAATTGTTTAATTGTTAATAAATTAAATTGTTTAATTCATTTAATTCTATTTAATTATAATTATA
Organism: Populus nigra; assembly: GCF_951802175.1. Taxonomy (NCBI): domain Eukaryota; kingdom Viridiplantae; phylum Streptophyta; class Magnoliopsida; order Malpighiales; family Salicaceae; genus Populus; species Populus nigra. Next base: position 1,202,303 of record NC_084867.1, on the reverse strand, counting down.
ATTATAATTATAATTATAATTATAATTTGGACCAACATATTATAAATTTAATGGATTGCGCATATTAAGAATTATTAGTCATAAATTAAATTGGGATAATTTAATTAAGTATGACTTGATTAAAATATATTTTAAAATTAAGGACTAGAATATAATTAATGCATGAATTATATATCTAGACCTAGAAAAATCAAGTAAGGACTTGATTGAGTTAATTTTTAAATTATCTTAAATTAATATATAAATATTATTCATGTGAAAAATTGATATTTTATCATTTTATAGGATCTTTTTATTTTCCTATAAATAGTGAGTTATGCCTCTTATTTTTAAGAGTTATTGTATGTTAGATAGAAAAATTACAAAAATATAGAATTAGAGTTAGCACTTTTGGCATAGCAATCTCTCTTTTCTAAATAAGAATTTAAAAGATTTCTCACGGGTAGTTTGTGTGAATTACCGTTGAAAGCCGGACAATTGATCGACTTGTGGTTTGTGACAATCCAACCTTTAAAAAATTATTTAATGCCAAAAAAAATCAGTTCTTCAGGTAATAAATTCTTAAATAACTTTAAATTTATTTAACAAAATCATAAAAACTCCTAAATAATTTTATTTTATAGTTTAGTTTCCACTACATATCTTATTAAGAGGCCAACATTTCCATGAATCAAAAACTCCATGTTTAAGAAGAAAAATGACACATAATTTAATGTTTTTTTAAAAATCAATTTAGTGCTGCCTCTCGGGATCAAGATTGTCAATTCCGTTTCGGTAGGTGTTTTGTTATTTCAATTGGAATGGAATATTTCAGTTTCGAAATGTTTTGGCGTGCCGTTTCAGGGTTGTACTGTTCATATATATATATATATATATATTCAACAAACATAATTCAAATTCAAGATAAATTAATTATAAATTATGTAATACAAACACAATGCCAAACAAATATAATTTCAAATTTTAAAATATTTCTAAATAGTCAAGATTAAATAGATCTTTAACTTAAAGTAATTTAACTTAAACAAAATATCAAAATATTATGAAAGTAAAATGTTTTAACACAAATATTTTAAATATAAAGTTAGGTTAATGTTATTAAGGCTTATGGAATCTAAAGCATCCCTTATTTTGCTCAAATTCCTACAAAGTATAAACATGAAAAAAACAATATGAATATAAACCATATATATTAGTGATAAATCTAATTTTAAAAAATTAATATCATTGTTAATGAAAATAGTAATAATAAATTTCAATATTATTATTAATATCATTATTATTGAAAATAGTAATGAAAAAGAGCTTTTTATATTTTGATGGTTTAATTAATTAAATTGAACAAGGTTTAATTTGATAAAATAGCTTTTCAAGAGCGGAACGGAACATGTGGAATGAAACCGGAACGTTTTGGTCGAAATTTAGCCAAAAAAATCCAGAATAAATCAAGATTTAAAATAAGATAAAAATTATTCTATTTTGTTTTATTTTTTAAATTAATATAGAATATTTCAGCTATTCTAAATAAAATAAAATGAAATTGACAACCTTCGGATCATGGATCTAGGGATGGATCATGGAAGAAGGAATATTGCTCATCTTTTTCGTGGAACATGACAAACTTGACTATATTTTTTCCGTATCCTATGGTCACAACTCACAAGAGTTAATGCTTTCTCGAGGTGGCAGATTTGACTCCCGACTCTTCCCAGCACCACAACATCGTTACCCCACACGGACAAAAAAAATATTTGTTTTTTCAAATTGAGAAAGTCATTGAATTATTTCAAGTCAACTATGTGTAAAGAGCCAAACCACAAGTTACAATCTCAAGATAACAACATCATTTGCAGGGCAGCTGAGCTCAAAAGAATTGTCTTTGGAAATGGATCTCTCTGTAGTTGGCTTGTTGATGCTGGTCCTTGTAGGTCATGGAGTTGGCCTTAATGATCTGTGCCAAGAAGCGAGGTGTAAGAAACACGGTCCAGCCGTAAGATTTCCATTCAGCCTCAGAGAAAAGCAGCCAGATAACTGTGGCTATCGTGGGTTTGAGCTATCCTGCACGGACAGGAGAGAAACGTTGTTGCAGCTACCAAATTCTGTGAAACTATACGTCAACAAAATTGACTATGCATCACAGTTGATCTTTGCTGCTGACCCAGATAAATGCCTTCCAAAGCAACTCAGAAACTTCAATTTGTCTACATCTCCTTTCAAGTTTGGAGACATGCGGCAGGATGATTATGCTTTTTTCAACTGTACATCATGGAAGGGAGATACATATCAGAAACTGGCTTGCCTTAGTGGTCCTGGATATGATATTTTTGCCTATACATCTGATTATCTCATCAGCTATACAGACCTGACATCTTGTACTAAGATATATAGTCTTTCATCAGTTCCATGGGAAATCATCAGGCAGGAAAAAATACTACGTTTGAATTGGTCAATGCCAGCATGTAGACTTTGTGAAGCACAAGGCAAGTTCTGCAGATGGAAGACTAATGCTAGGCTTGACACTGAATGCTATGACAAGCCTAAATCAAATAAAGGTATGGTCTTTCTTACACCTTTCTCAGTTCACTTTTAAACTATTGGATTATTTGTTAGTTAATAAAATCAAACTTGTTTATGAGTTCTTCAAGTATTAGTAATGAAACATATAGTATCCATGTCAATTTGAACAGAAAAATAAGTTTAAGTAATCTTGTTTGGAAATAAATCAGTCCAATTATCAGTAGATTGGGTAGTTGATAAATGATAGGAATTAGGAATTTCTGCTAATTAGTCCTGATTTGCATTGAATCCATGGATTATGATTCTCAAATGCATGCTGTAAAAGAAACTGATGATACCATAAATTTTCATTCACAGGCATCAGGAAAAAGATAGCGGCTGCAGGTGAGAATTCTGCGAATATAGCATTTTCAACTTGTTTCCTTGTCTTGCAACTTCTAAACTATATTGATGACTTATTGATCACAAATGTTTTATTTGCAGTCGCGACCGTGGGTTGGGTTCTTCTATTACTGGTATTTTTTGCAGCATACCGTGTCTACAGCTCTGATAAAGCAGCGAAAGAAAATCAGAAAAGGATTGAAAACTTTTTGGCAGATTATAAAGCTTTCAAGCCCACCAGATATACGTATGCCGACATAAAAAGGATTACGAATGAATTCAAGGACAAGTTGGGTCAGGGAGCGTATGGAACTGTGTTCAAAGGACAGCTTTCTGATGAGATCTTTGTAGCCGTGAAGATCCTGAACAATTCAACAGGGAATGGAGAAGAGTTCGTTAATGAAGTGGGAACAATGGGAAAAATCCATCACGTCAACGTTATTCGCTTAGTCGGCTACTGTGCTGATGGATTTAGAAGAGCTCTAGTTTACGACTACCTGTCAAATGAATCACTAGAGAAATTTATATCTTCAGAGCATGGCGACGCATCCGCTCTTAGTTGGGAGAAACTTCAGGATATTGCTCTTGGCATGGCTAAGGGAATAGAGTATCTTCACCAAGGTTGTGATCAGCGAATCCTCCATTTCGACATCAAACCTCATAACATCTTGCTAGATGACAATTTCAATCCAAAAATATCTGATTTTGGTCTGGCGAAACTATGCTCCAAGGATCAGAGTGCAGTTTCCATGACTACAGCTAGAGGAACCTTGGGGTACATTGCACCTGAAGTGTTCTCTAGGAACTTTGGTAATGTATCCTACAAGTCTGATGTTTATAGTTTTGGAATGGTGCTGCTTGAAATGGTTGGAGGGAGGAAGACTATCGATGATAAGATAGAGAACAACAACCAAATCTACTTCCCAGAATGGGTCTACAACAGCCTGGATAATGGAGAAGAGCTGAGAATCAGAATTGAAAAGGAGGGTGATGCACAGATTGCCAAGAAGCTGACAATTGTAGGACTTTGGTGCATTCAATGGCACCCTGTGGATCGTCCCTCAATGAATGCTGTAGTTCAAATGTTGGAAGGAGCAGGGGACACATTAACAATGCCTCCCAGCCCTTTTGCTTCTGCAGGTCAAGGAAGAAGGAATGTCAATATGCCGGGGAGACCTCTTCATCAAGCTCTGGAAGTGATCTCAGAGGCAGAGTGACCATACAATGCTCTATACTAGATAATCGTTTTTTCAGGAGACTTCACTTGATTTACACTCTTCAGTGACATCCTAAGCGTGTTCATTGCTGAATAGAAGCCGGTCAAAGAGGTCTCCGTAACTGGAGTATTTTCCTGAACTACTCGATTGTTCTCACAAGCTAGCTCATATAAGGTGTAACCACATTTTTGGTGGATCCCCTAAAGCTTTCAATAAATATGATCAATGCATACAGAGCATGAATCTTTGAACTCTATTCTTTGGTTCTTTAAGTGATAAGAATGAAGGTTGATTCCGAATGTTTTTCGCCTTTCCCCTGGATTGGAAAGGTATGAGCCAGACTCCAATGGATATTTGAATGTTTCAACAGAACTATCATCACTGCTGATGCAGTCCCCCATAAAAAATATTGAGCTTTTCCATATGGCCAGCATTTGCTAGCTTGTGCATTCCAACCAAAAAAAAGAGGAAAAACTCTTTTGCTCTGCATCAACTTCGTGAAATAGCATAGTACTGATTGTTCCAGATATCTGGTTCAGTACCAAACATCCAGTTCAAGGACTCTGAGTTTTGACAAGGATAAATTCATCCTACTCTGAATTTGGTCGTGGAGGTCCTTCAACTTCAGAATATTGTTTGTGCGCGCGTCCCCTGCCTTCATATCTGACGAGGTGGATGGGCTGCTAACTCTGTTGGGCTTGTAAAATTGAGGGTCTGATACGTGCCTGGGTGACAATTGAGATTAATATAATAAAATTAAATTTAAAAAAGTCTTATAACCAAATTTGATTATTGCCGGTATTTTCTGAAATAGTTACTTTGGTCCCCAAACTGTTGTAATTTGACTAATCAAGTCCCTTGACTGCTGATTTAATTCATTAATTCCATTAAATACTCGTTTTGTTTGCAAACAGAACCATTCATCCATGATGGAATTAGCAACGAGTTTCCATCACACTCGATACATGACACGTTTTTATGTTGACAAATCTATCATGATCCTTAGTTCTTAAATAAAAGGCAAAAAAAGCTAGGAAGAGATATAATAATTTTAAAACAACAAAAAAACATCAAAACATCCCATAAATTCCATTAAAATAATTAAGAAAAAGAAACAGTAATTTAAAGATAAGTTTTTAATTTAGTTACGGGATATCTTAGGGTTTTACATTGTTGTTATTTATATTATTCAATTTTCTTAAATAATTCAAAGTTCATAAAAATCAAATATCATTTGTTGATCGTTTTTTTTTCTTTTACAAATTGAATACCAAGCTAGATTTAGTCAATATGAACATGTATCAAAACACCGCTAATGTCTTTATAAATAGTACAGGGACTCAATTGATCAAATTAATAATATGAGGACTTCATTAATACATTTTGTAATATGTTGAAAATAATGGATTGAAAAAGACATTTATACCATTTGATGAATAGTTAAGGGTATAAATAATTTAGAGATATTTTGGATCTTTTCATATATTTTTTATAAATATAAATAGAAAATCAATAAAAATAAATAAAGAAGATGAACTAAGAGAATTTGGGGGGGGGGGGGGGTTGATTTGGTTAGAGGATTTTAGGTAATTTAAGATGTTTAATTGATGTTTTAGAGTGTTAATTTAACTTAATTAATTTGATACGAGGATTGGATATATGAATTTTTAAAAAATAGGTTGGATTATTTTAGAATATTTTAAGCTTGAGTTAAAATGCAGTGAAATTTTATATAATTTATTTTTTTATATATGTATTAAGATTTAATGTAGATGGGGTTGGAAAACACTAATAAAATGTCAAATTTAGGTGTGCTGAAGCTTAACGAGGTTTCCTCATGATTTATGATCAACCTTAACACTAAAAGAAAAAACTAAAACCAATTTATAATTCATCCCTTTCAACATCTATGTGCATTGAAGTCCTGCATCAAGGAAGAATTTCTGAGCTATGCATCAACTATGGAAATGGGAAAATTGTATTGCTTTAGATGACCGTACTTTTGTTTTCAAAAAATATTTGATCTCTCTTAAAATGGAAGAAAAATCACACAAAATTTAATGCTTTCTCTTGGGATGGAAGAAGGATTCTTGCTTATCTAATCCATGGAAAATTTACAAACTAGAGTAACTAGACAACAACTTATGACTTATCCCTAACCTTTGGTTACAATTCCATGCTTTCTTGAGGTGACAGATTTGGCTCCGACTTTCCTAGCAATTTCACATCCCAATCTCACCACCTCACACGCAAAAATATATTCCACAAAGACCATGACAGTTCTTGAAATATTTTTCCATGATTTAAGTCAATGGAGTAAAGTAAGCAGAAATTACTCTAAAGAGCCAAACCACAAGTTACGATCTCAAGATAACACATCATTTGCAGGGCACTTGAGCCCAAAAGAACTTGTCTTTGGAAATGGATCTCTCTGTAGTTGGCTTGTTGATGCTGGTCCTTGTAGGTCATGGAGTTGGCCTTAATGATCTGTGCCAAGAAGAGAGGTGTGGGAAACACGGTCCAGCCGTAAGATTTCCATTCAGCCTCAGAGAAAAGCAGCCAGATAACTGTAGCTATCGTGGGTTTGAGCTATCCTGCACGGACAGGGAAGAAACCTTGTTGCAGCTACCAAATTCTGTGAAACTATACGTCAACAAAATTGACTATGCATCACAGTTGATCATCGCTAGTGACCCAGATCAATGCCTTCCAAAGCAACTCAGAAACTTCAATTTGTCTACATCTCCTTTCAAGTTTGGAGACATGCGGCAGGGTGATTATGCTTTTTTCAACTGTACATCATGGAAGGGAGATACAGATCAGAAACTGGCTTGCCTTAGTGGTCCTGGATATGATATTTTTGCCTATTTTTCCTCTTATCCCATCGGCTATAGCGACCTGACTTCTTGTACCAAGATGTATAATCTTTCATCAATTCCACGGGAAATCTTTTGGCAGAACAATATACTTCATTTGAATTGGTCAGGGCCAGAATGTGTACATTGTGAAGCTCATGGCAAGTTCTGCAGATCGAAGAATAACAGTGCTGGGCTTGAAACTGAATGCTATGACAAGCCTAAATCAAAAGAAGGTATGGTCTGTCTTGCACATTTTTCTGTTCATCTTGGAACTATTGGGTCATTTGTTAGTTTAGAAAATCAAATTTTCTTGTCAGTTCTTCAAGCATTAGAGATGAAATATATAGTATCCATGCCAGGCTGAACATAAAATTAAGTTTGAAGTGAACTTAATTGAACATAAAAATAAGTTTGAAGTGAACTTAATTGGAAACAAATCTGTCCATATATCATTAGGTTGGCTACTTGATAAATGTTTGGAATTAGGCTCTTTACTCATGGTTTCCATAGAATCCATGGATTATTATTCTCAAATACATGCTGCTAAAGAAGCTGACGATACCATATATTTTCTTTCCAGACATCAAGAAAAAGACGGAGGCTTCAGGTGAGAATTCTGCGAATTTGGCATTTTCAACATCTTTCCTTGTCTTGCAACTTCAAAACTAAATTGACGACTTATTGATCACAAATGTTTTCTATGCAGTCGCGACCGTGGGTTCGGTTCTTCTATTACTGTTTTTTTTTGCAGCCTTCCGTGTCTACAGCTCTGACAAAGCAGCGAAAGAAAATCAGAAAAGGATTGAAAACTTTTTGGCAGATTATAAAGCTTTCAAGCCCACCAGATATACGTATGCCGACATAAAAAGGATTACGAATGAATTCAAGGACAAGTTGGGTCAGGGAGCGTATGGAACTGTGTTCAAAGGACAGCTTTCTGATGAGATCTTTGTAGCCGTGAAGATCCTGAACAATTCAACAGGGAATGGAGAAGAGTTCGTTAATGAAGTGGGAACAATGGGAAAAATCCATCACGTCAACGTTATTCGCTTAGTCGGCTACTGTGCTGATGGATTTAGAAGAGCTCTAGTTTACGACTACCTGTCAAATGAATCACTAGAGAAATTTATATCTTCAGAGCATGGCGACGCAACCGCTCTTAGTTGGGAGAAACTTCAGGATATTGCTCTTGGCATGGCCAAAGGAATAGAGTATCTTCACCAAGGTTGTGATCAGCGAATCCTCCATTTCGACATCAAACCTCATAACATCTTGCTAGACGAAAATTTCAATCCAAAAATCTCTGATTTCGGTCTGGCGAAACTATGCTCCAAGGATCAGAGTGCAGTTTCCATGACTACAGCTAGAGGAACCTTGGGGTACATTGCACCTGAAGTGTTCTCTAGGAACTTCGGTAATGTATCCTACAAGTCTGACGTTTATGGTTTTGGAATGGTGCTGCTTGAAATGGTTGGAGGGAGGAAGACTATCAATGATAAGATACAGAACAACAACCAAATCTACTTCCCAGAATGGGTCTACAACAGCCTGGATAATGGAGAAGAGCTGAGAATCAGAATTGAAAAGGAGGGTGATGCACAGATTGCCAAGAAGCTGACAATTGTAGGACTTTGGTGCATTCAATGGCACCCCGTGGATCGTCCCTCCATGAATGCTGTAGTTCAAATGCTGGAAGGACAAGGGGACACATTGACAATGCCTCCCAGCCCTTTTGCTTCTGCAGGTTCAGGAAGACGGAATGCCAATATGCCGGGGAGACCTCTTCATCAAGCTCTGGAAGTGATCACTGAGGCAGAGTGATCATACAATGCTCTATACTAGATAATCGTTTTTAGCAGATGAATATTTTCCTGAATACATGTAGAGGACTATTTGATTGTTCCCACAAGCTACCTCATACAAAGTGTAGCCACAGTTTGTTGGATACCCTAAAGCGTTCAATAAATATGATCGATGCGTGCAAAGTATGAATCTTTGAACTATATTCTTTTGGTTCTTGGAGTGATAAGAGGGAAGGTTGATTCCAAATGTTTTTCACCTTTCCCCTGAACTGGAAAGGTTTGTGTAATGTTTTGTATTAAAGGGATTGGAAAATACAATAAAGCCCTTGAAGGCTGGTTGTTAAATGTATAAATATGTGTTCATTAAGCTTTAATTTTGGTTTTGATAAATGTTAGGGTTTTGAAAATTTGTGTTTTGGGTTAATTGATGAATTAAGTTGAATGTTATAGAGTTAATTGTTGTGGGTATTTGATTATTTGGATGATTTTGAGAGATTGAATTGAAAGATGATGATGTTAAGTTATGGTCTTGTTTGAATGGTGAATTTTGAGTTAAAAATCAGGGGAGAACAGTAGGTTTCTGTGAAAATTCTGGGTTGGAGGTTGAAGATGACGAAAATTCAATTTGGTCCCTCAATTTTGGCAAATTACAGTTTAGTCCCCAAACTTTGGAAAATTTGCAGAATGGTCCCTGGAGCCTATTCCGAGATTCTGAACAGAATAACATATGAATTATGGACAGAATTACTGTATAGATAAGAGAATTTAACACTTTCAATTAGGTCCTCCAATTTGACAAAAATTACAATTTGACCCTAAAAATTTGGTAAAATTCCAGAATGGTCCCTGGAGTATAATGAGATGATCTGGACAGAAATGAGGATGAATTATGGACATAATTTCAGTATATTCATGGATTTATGATAAATTTTAGTTTGGTCCTCCAATTTGACAAAAGTTGCAATTTAACCCTTAAGAATATGATAAATTACAGATTAGCCCCTAGCTGTAATATTACCTTTTTCAGATTGGTTTGATGAATAATTGAGGGTTATTTAGTGAATTATTACCAATTTTATTAATTGTTTTATTATGGATTAGATTTCAGGAAAAACCGTTAAATGTTGGGTTTTTATGAAAGATAACTAGTTAGTTCAAAAATATATAGGGTTACGGAATACACCCTTAGATAAGTGTATTAAATAAGTTATATATATTCTTTTGAGTCATTCTTAAATACGTCTCCTTTATATTCAAATAATCCTGATATTCTACCGGCGGGACGTCAGTAGGATTTTCTTCGATATCAGCTTTGAGTTTTGTTGCTTTTGAGTCAGACGAGTGGATAATTTTCCATATGCATGAGAAATAGTATAAATATTTGATTTGTTAATATGAATTGAATCATGCTTCTTGATAATATATATATATATATATATATATATATATATATATATATATGTTGATTATTATCCTTGTTATGATAAATCATGATCAATTATTGAATCTGAATTCTTGATATGAACCAACATATATTTTGAATGGACTTCTGAATTGATAGCTCCTCATTTGATTGATGTCATGAGTTGAGCTTTGAGATATGAATATGTTTGTTAGATTATGATTATGAACCTATGGTATGTCAGTCAGAATACCCATGCTAACAGGGTAGTGTTAGTCTTTGTGCACATCGTATCTGAACCCTAGTTGGTCGGGGAGTCACCACCCTGTGTGGACTGATCATCCCACAGTACGGAGCCTCATGCTCATTGCATTTTGATTTTCTGACGAGTTTTACCATATGATCTTCTTGTTATGGCCAATTTGAGAACACTTCCATAAGAACCTAAAGCCATATTTGTATATATATTTCTCATTGTTGTATTACCTCGTGTGTGTATATTGAACGTTATCTACTCACTAAGTTGTTGAACTCACCATCTCATTATTTATCCTTTTCAGGCTTATAGCTTGATAGCAGGTCATTTTGTTGGACCTTCAGAACCTGCTCTTTTGGTAGTAATTTGTACCTTCCTTTATGTCTAGTTAGTGCTCCAAAACTCTGAACTTATATAAACTCTTGTATTAAGACAATTCAATTATATTATGAAGTTGATTTTGTTGTTAATGCTGCGTCTAACTCTGATTGAGTTAGGATAAGTTTGTGTGTAAGTTTGGGTTCGCATAGGTATGGAACCTTGGAGGGGAACCTTGCCTATGTGTCGGTCATGGATCCAGGATTCGGGTCGTGACAGTTCGTATAAGCCAAACTCCAATGGATACTTCGATATTTCAGCAGAAATATCATCACTACTAATGGAGTCTCCCATCTGGCCAGCATTTGCTTGTGCGCCTCAACCACAAAGAAAAAATTATTTTGGTGTTGAACGATTTGTGTTCCCTGTAGTCTTGAAAGTTATTCATATTAACCCTTGTACTCCGAATCTGATATGTGCCAAGGGGACAGGTAAGATTAAATACACTAAAATTAAATAAAAATGAAAAACAAGAAAGTTCGAGACCCAAATCTGAATGGTGCCAATTTTTTATGCAAGGTTGATTGTAGATGTGGTCCTTGTTCTATTGTAGTTTGACTAATTGAGTCTCTCAACTACTAATTTAATTAATTGAGTCCCTCCATTATGCATTTTTCTTCTTCCAATCAAGGCCCTTCATCCACAATGGTGTCAGCACTGACTTGCAGTCATCCTCAATGCAAAACACATGTTCTTCAATTTTTTAAAAGAGAAAGCTTACAGCACATTTTATTTAATAAAATGTTTTTGACTTATGTTACTTTGTGAAAAATCTTTTTTTCAAACAATAGTAATTTTAAAAAAAAAACCACAAACTCACATAATATATTTTCTTATTTTTTTCATAGTAATAATCTAGAGATTTACCTATTAAAAGCATGTTTAATATTGTAGTAATAGTTATTTTTAAAAGTTTTTTTATTTAGAAATGTATCAAAATAATATTTTTAATATCAATATATTAAAATTTAAAAAATATCGAAATAAAATTAATTTAAAAAAAAACTAAAAAATATATTTTTTTTAACATAAAAATTAACATGCTCTAAAAAGAAGAAGAAGAAAAACCGGTGGTTCCTCAAGTTGACATATTTGACCTCTTTCCTAGCAGTTACATTTTCAGGCATTAAGAAACACTAATTTAATGCTCAAAAATTAGCATTGATCAAATAGAGTAATAAAGCCAAGTCAAAGGAAATATTGCTAGTCAGTGGAGATAAAGGCAAACTAACAAGGATGTTTTAAGATAAGATCATTTGTTAGGGCATGGAGCTGAAAATATTTCAAGTCATGGACGTGGATCTCTCTTTACTTTGCTTGTTATTGCTACTCCTAGTAAGCCATGGAGTTGGCCTTAAAGATATGTGCCAAGAAGCAAGGTGTAAGAAGCATGGTCCAGTCATAAGATTCCCGTTCAGAATCAAAGGCAAGCAGCCAGATTACTGTGGCTATCCTGGGTTTGATCTATCTTGCACTGACAGGAAAGAAACATTGTTGGAGCTGCCAACTTCAGTGAAACTCTACATCAAGAATATTGATTATGCATCAGAGTTGATCACTGCAACTGATCCAGAAAACTGCCTTCCAAGGCAGCTCTTGAACTTCAGTTTATCAACATCTCCTTTCAAATTTGCAGCACAGTTACAGAGGGACTTGGACTTTTTCAACTGCACTTCAAGGCAGAGAGACTCTTATCTATGGACGTCTTGCCTTGGTGTTCCAGGATATGATATTTATGCCTTTATGTCTGGTAGTCTCGTTACTTATTTCGACCTGACTTCTTGTAGCAAGATGTATAACCTTTCATCGGTTCCAGATGATTTAAATAGCAGGGACAACATTCTTCATTTGAATTGGTCAAGACCGGCATGTGGACTTTGTGGAGCACTGGGTAAGTTCTGCAGATTGAAGAATAACACAGATAGGATCGAGACTGAATGCTATGACAAGCCTAAATCAAATGAAGGTATAGCTTGTCTTACACTTTCTGCTTTAATTTATTTGAAGCCAATCCAAATTGTGTGTTTATTTTGGAACTGTTGGATTATTTGTTTAGTTAAGAAAATAAGATTTAAGTATTCTTAATTGAAATTCTTGAAATACCCATCAAAAACACTTTAAACCCACCTCTAGCTTCCATCGTCTAGTTTGCTCTTGATTGGATCCTGCTTTGGTCCTTTCCAATGGATCTATGGATGAGGAATATGATAAGTTAGTGCTTTGAGTTGTTCGCTTTGATAATTGATATTCTACAACCTGCTGCTGCGTCTGGTCTAACTGCCCTGTTGCTTTCATTTGCAAAAGGCTGGTGTTTTAGTTGTTTTTTAGCTCAGTTTTCCTGTTTGTGGCTAAGGCATTGAGGTGGATGAAGGTCTGCAATTTGGTTGTTGGAATTTAGTGTTCTACAGAGAAAGTTCAGGTTGGTGATGGTTAAACAGTTGAAGGCGTTGTCAGGGGACTAGTCAGAGGAGATGGTGATCTTGCGAGGGGAGTTGTCTTGGGTATAATGCAGGTGGATTTGTAGGGTTTAGCTAGTTAAGGCGGAATTGAGTTTCTTGTTTGGAGCTACTAGTACTTGCACAGTCAAATCGGAGCTTGGACTTCAAGGGGTGAATTTTGGTGATGGATATAAATTTGGGAGATGGTGATTCAGGTGAATCATGGGCAATTGAGATTATTCTCAGCTGTGGGAGCAGCAACAGCAATAGCAGTAGGAGCAGCTATAAGGGTTTTGGCACGCAGCAGCAGCATGGCATTTTATATGTTGATATTTATGACGTTCATCAGTCTTGTTTCACCGTCTACCTCTTGAGCCATGTTCGTTTTGGCCTAGCATGAGTAGTGCTACTCTTGGCATTGGTGATTTGTATAAGTGGCTCGACGAATGGTTGTAGTGCTTTATCATACACTGTTTTGGATATTGGTGATTTGCAGATGTTGCTTGGGGAATGTTTGGGTGCAGAATCTCCTTTTAGCCAGAACTATTTAGTGAGTTGTTGTATTGATATACAGTGGGATTTGCTCACCTTTTCTCTCCTTATGAGGAGCATTTATAGGATATGTCAGGTTTTCAAAATTTAAAAGTATTCTTAATTGGAAACAAATCGGTCCATTTGTCAGTAGGTCGACTGTGTTGATAAATGTTGAGCACCACTTTCTTGTGCTAATTAGTCATGATTTCATAGAAGCCATGAAGTATGATTGTCAAATGTCATGCTGCTGAGAAGCTGACAGTTCCATTTTCTTGTGCAGGCATAATAAAAAAGATAGCGGCTGCAGGTAAGATTTCTCCAAATTTGGCATTCTGGGCTTCTTTCCTTGCCTAGCATCTGCTAAACTATCTAGAATGTCTTTTCTTGACTAGAAATGTTTCCTGTGCAGTTACAACTGTTGGTTCAGCTATTCTGCTGCTGATAGTCTTTGCACTCTATCGTGTCTACAGCTCCGACAAAGCAGCAAAACAACATCAGAAAAGGATTGAGATTTTTTTGGCAGATTATAAAGCTCTCAAGCCCGCTAGATACACTTATGCTGACATAAAAAGGATTACAAATGATTTCAAGGAGAAATTGGGTCAGGGTGCATATGGAACTGTGTTTAAAGGAAAGCTTTCTAATGAGATCTTTGTAGCTGTGAAGATCCTGAACAATTCAACAGGGAATGGTGAAGAGTTCGTTAATGAAGTGGGAACAATGGGAAGAATTCATCATGTCAACATTGTTCGATTAGTCGGTTACTGTGCTGATGGATTTAGAAGAGCTCTAGTTTACGACTACCTGCCAAATGAATCACTAGAGAAATTTGTATCTTCAGAACACGGCAAGACCTTTCCTCTTAGCTGGGAGAAGCTTCAGGATATTGCTCTTGGCATAGCTAAGGGAATAGAGTATCTTCACCAAGGTTGTGATCAGCGAATCCTCCATTTCGACATCAAACCTCATAATATCTTGCTAGACGATAATTTCAGTCCAAAAATTTCTGATTTTGGTCTGGCAAAACTATGTTGCAAGGATCAGAGTGCTGTTTCCATGACTACAGCTAGAGGAACCATGGGGTACATTGCACCTGAAGTTTTCTCTAGGAACTTTGGGAATGTGTCCTCCAAGGCAGATGTTTATAGTTATGGAATGGTGTTGCTTGAAATGGTTGGAGGAAGGAAAACTGTCGATAATGAAGTAGAGAACACCACCCAAATCTACTTCCCTGAATGGGTCTACAACAGCCTGGATAACGGAGAAGAGCTGATAATCCGGATTGAAAAGGAGGGAGATGCACAAATTGCAAAGAAGCTGACAATTGTTGGTCTATGGTGCATTCAGTGGCACCCTGTGGAGCGTCCCTCAATGAATACTGTAGTTCAAATGTTGGAAGGAGGAGACAAATTAACAATGCCTCCTAGCCCTTTTTCGTCGGCAGGTCCAGGAAGAATGAAATCACATTTACCAGGGAGACCTCTTCATCAGATATTGGAAGTGATCTCTGAAAAAGATTGACCATGGAATGGTCAACAGTACACAACTCCTTTAGCAGGTGTAAATTTTCTGTTATTCATGGATTCTGATCTTTGAATGCTACATCAAAAATTCAAAAATGAAGCTGACAAACAAAATCATATTTAACAGCAACGACCATGCCAGTAACAATTGTTGAATCTTACTAAAATCATAGTTAAATCTGCTTCAGAGACTTCAAATATTGTATATGAAGTACAGTGAAGAGTAGAGACAAGATGCAACCATTGGATCAAAGTATTGTAAATTAATGCAGAAATCTGTCCAAAAAGAAAAGATTCCTCATTAGATACCAACTTCTGTGGAACTTTGATTTAAGTTTGATTATATGCATCCCATTTGATCAATGCAACTGATCAAAGAAACAGCCTCTAAGACAGCTCAAAAACTACAATTAATCAGTCTCAAGAAAATTGACTTTTTCAGGTAAAATGGGCCACTTCAAATTCAACAATTCAACCAGAGTGTCTAATTAAACTAACTGAGTCTCTACAGTCTAGTAGCATAGAGCGTGACCACGTTTCATCTGTAGAATCTATCTACTGTACAGGTTTTTCTTCTGGAAAAAGAACAGGCTTGGGAGGCAATTATAAGCTTTCAATCTCTTCTTCAAGCATCTCCACAACTTTGTTCATTGGAGGACGATCAATAGGCTTCATCTGTATGCACCACAATGCGACTATGATCATCTTCTTTGCTATTTTCTTTTCATCTTCTGCTCCATCTCCGATTTCAAATCTTTCGTCTACTATTTGTTTATAAACCCAGGAAGTGAAGTAGTTTTAGCTGGAACTCTCTGCCGCCGGATTCTTATTCTTTCTTTTTCCATCCATTTCCATTAACAACATTCCAAAGCTACAAACGTCAGCTTTGTAGGAAACATTGGGAAAACTTTTGTAGAACAGTTCTGGTGCAATTTATCCTATTGTTCCTCATGCTGCAGTAAGAGTGACAGCGTTGATATTTGTAGGATACAATTTTGCATCAGAAACTTTCGTAGTTTTCTCATCAAGAAGTATATGTTGTGAGGCTTGATATAAAAGTTTAGGATTTGCATATCACCACTTCGATGCAGGTATTCAATCCCTCAAGCAGTCCCGAGAGAAATCTCATACATTTTCTCCCAGCTTAAGGAAGTACTCCCTTCTCCAGGAAAAACACATGAGCTGCCAAAGGCAAATGAGCCTCGTCATTTTTAGAATGCTAGCATGATCCACTCCGATTTTTATTAATAATATTTTTTTATTATCATTGTATTCATCTACTTTTAGATCTTTTCAATGATACATTATCAAAGTTTTGGTATGTTTTTAAAGTTGTTTTTTTTTCTTTTTCACTCTCCTCTCTCTCTATTCAATTTAATTTTTGCATACCATTTTATAATTTTAGAGGACATATGCTAGCCATGAGTTGTAAATATCATCCGTTATTTTTTCTAAATGCTTCATGGACTGTTATTTCATAAAAAATAATAATAATAATTGCACTGAAGTACAAAAAAATCTATGCTGCTGTGTATCCAAGAGTGAGATCACCATGCATGACAAAATTGTCATGAAATTAAGATCCTCGTGACATTACAGCATGCCGGAAATCCATGATTCTTGCTGGATTGATGATTACTTTGAAAAGTACCAAAGACAGGTTACTAAAAATCCTTGAATTTCTTCGGCGGTTATTTTTTTAAGTTTTTTATTTTTAAATGCATTAAAATAATATTTTTAAAAAATTCATTTTTGATATTAATAAATAAAATTAAAAAACACATTATTTTTTAAAAACATATTTTTTAAATAGAAAAACAAATCTCAATATTTTGTCTCTCTGCAGCAATTAATTTGGACAACAACCCATGGCCCTTGTTTTTTTCTGAAAACTTGTACTGGTATCACCAGCTGCCTCTTGATTTTTATTCACTTTGATTTTTCTATTGAAAACCTGCGCACTCCTCGACTGCTAAATCCACGTCCTTTCATTGAACCTTCAACCGTTGATTTTCTTTCCTCTGCTGCTTCCTCTGATAGTTGGTACAAATAAAATACAGATTCTCACTTTGCCTCTTATTTTGGAAAGGCATCCGCCTGCCTTTGTACCTCTGGCATCTCAATCTGTTTTTTTGAGAGACCTTCCACCCCTTTTGTAATCTCAACTGGAAGTGTTTAAAGAACTCAGCACAGGTAGATGATCTCTTCAGTCATTTAGATCAATCCTGCGTGCACTTTTCTATCATATAGAAGTATCAGACTTGCCATTTTGCCTTCAAACTTCAAAATGATCTCTTAAAGACTGATAACTAGTGGAAATGTTACAAATATAACCTAGGCATCATCATCCATGTTATGATAGAACCCGACTCCTCTTTCTCAACATTCAGCTGTTTCAAAAGAAGATGGACAATAGATCTTTACAAGCAATATTAATATTCTAAGTTTCTAACACAAGCAAGCAAGGAGTGTGGCCCAATGCAATAGTTTTGATCAAGATTCAGCTGGTGGCAGTCTTTCAGGAGAATTTCTGCAGATGGGACAAGAAGCATTCAACCGAAGCCATTCATCAATGCAATCAGAATGGAAGCAATGCTTGCATTCAGGAATTGTCTTGAGCGTCTCCTTAGGCTTGTACTCACACAAGCATATTGAGCAAGTGTTGTCATCAGGCTTAGGCAACCTTCTGCTCTCGCCAAGGACTATCTTGGGATAGGACTCTATTGTTGGTCTATCCAACCCAGCAATAATAACTACAGATTCTGTATCAACCGTGGAATCGACTTCCGGTAGACCGCCTGATTCGCTGCTGCTTCTATCACAGTATCTGACCCTGCCACAGATGAAACATAGGAGACCTAGTAGGATTAATGCCCCTGGTATCCCAGCTGCTGTGGTGATGGCATAGATAGCTGACCTTGGAAATTCTGACCATGTTGTAGCCACTAGATTAGTTTACGGTATAATTCTACTATCAGGAAGAGTAATGTTATTTTTATTGAATATTAAGAGAACACGTGTCTCAACAAAGATTGAAAAATATTTGCCACTCATTTTCCTAGACAAATTAAGTTTACCCCTCGAGAAAATTAAGAAGGATCCGTGTTGAAACTGTATTTTGCTATAATCACATAATCAATATATAATATAGTTTTGCATGGTTTCAAACGTAATCTAATTTTTTTTAAATCTATTTTTTCAAATTAAAATCACAAAAACTATCATAATATCAAACATCAATCAATCGATTGCCAATGAGAACTTGTATGATCTTTGTTACATGTTGCATTAGGTATAATTTGCTAGTGTGGCCAAAGGGGAAATAGTCTGAGTCAACCATCAAAAATTATGATTGCAATCTGGAAGGTGTTGAATCCATTTCAAGCGAGGAGGAGGGTACTACATAATCTTCAGACCAATTCCTGGAGAAATATAGTATATGTAATAATTGGTCAACACTTCAGCTCTAGCAAGGCAGCCAATCACTAGCCTTAATTAAATTATCCAAAACGATAACCTCATGCAACTAATTAATCTGTGTTCTATAGAATATCATGTGGATAATAAGTTGCTAAGTGTGTATATAGGGATAAGCTGCCAAGTCTCTACTTGTTCATGAGTTGATGATTATTAAATAAATTTAACAAAAAAAAAACTTGAAATATATATCTCCATGATTAAGATATAATTAAGATAATACAAAGAATAATCACACTTAATTAACAACTTACGGTAAACTAATTTACTAATTTATCAGAGTTTAACATTTCAGTCCCTAATCACCAACCAAAAACAAGAATAAAAATTCTAACCTCCATCAGACTCTACCAACTTAGATTATGTCCTACCCAAATGGGGTCTTTTTTAATTATTATTTGGGAACATGATGTAATAGAATTTGATTACTTCAACTCTTAAAATTATAGTTTTTATTTTAATTCTCTTGATTATAAAACTTAATCAGTCACCTAAAACCTAACTCAAGTTATTTTAAATTGATTTTTTTTATCAAAAATAATATCATTTAAGAGGTTTCAAAAAAAACTCTAAAATTTTTATGTTAAAGGTTTCAAAAAATCGAAACTTAAATGAAACAATAACTCAGAGGTCAATTCACTCCACCCATGACCAGAGTCTTGGATTGAGTCACCTGATCAAGTTTGTTCTTATAGCTATTTTTACTATGTTTACCACTAGATAATTGCTATACCAAGGAGGTACCGATATTTGTCATGATGATGGCCATATATATACATGGGAAGAAATTAGGCAAAGATCAGATAGAGAGTATGAAGCAAATTACCATGACGGGGAAGATTTGAGCAAACAACTTTACTAGAATTGGTCTTGAGGGCACACCGTCCACCCCTCGACTCGCACTTTCCGCAGTCAGGTTCTTCCCAAGTGAGATGCAGGTCCTCGCTAAGGTCCGAGGACGAAATTTGCTGATAAAATGGCCAGTCAACTGGAACAGGAACCACCCTGATTAAATTACAGGATGAATTCCCATTCTGTAGAGAACTTACAACCGTTGAAGAAGATGTAGCAAAAACTGTGTACGTAGAGCCACTAAGACAAGCTATTGGATTTAGCCCGTATTTCCTATAATCAGAAGATGAACAATTAAAGAACGTGAAAGATTGATAGTAGAGGCCAATAAAAGGAGAGCCAGAGAGATTAAGCGAAAGGATTCGATCGGCAAGGCAGTTTCCCTGATCATTAATCCATATTTCTTGTGTGGCATAGTCTATAGCTTGAACAACAAATTTTCCTGAAGAGTGTAGCTCTAGCATGGTCTCATTGGAGCTACCACAGGATATGTCAAAACCTGGATAACCACATGCCTTCGATTGACGATTTTGAATCCGAAAAGGGAATCGAATCACTGGCTCGCTGCGGTTACAAGCAGTCCTCAAGCAAAGGTTTTGACTTGTTGCAATGTTTAGATAGGAGATCATGGTAAGGAAGAGGGAGATGGAGGAGATGACTTTGAGAGAGTACACCATTTTGGTGGAGAAAATCTGATGCTTTGTGATATGTAGAGACCAAATGAAGAGCAAAGATTTTAATAAAGAGAAGAGTAGAGGGGGGTTGATACTAGTGCAGGTTCCACTTGCTGCAATGTTGGAACTTAATCACACAACCACATAGAAGGAACAAGTCTACCAGGACATCTTTTGTAATAAAAAAATGGAAGTCAACCCTGTCGTTAAATCATAACAGAACCAAGGATTCAAATTGCCATGTATGATGCTTCATTTTCTCTAGTGTCAAATAGGATTTACATGCAAGAAAAAGCTGTGATTGCTTATTTCAATCGATTAGATGTGGAGAAAATGATCACTTCTTGACTCATGTGGATACAAATTCTACCATGATTTGTAAAGCCATGATTGTCCTTGCCGAGCTAGCACAATATTTTTACAATTACATGGATATAAACGAAGATTGATTTCGAAAAAAGCTTATGTCATTAGATTGATTTATAGATTTTTAGATCAATTACTTTTATTAAAATAATAATATTTTATTTTTTTATAAAATATTAACTCGACTATATTTAAATTAGATTATCATTAAAAGCTCAATCGGATCGAATGAGTTTGGCTATATCGACTAAAAACCACCTTGCTTGTAACAAGCTTCAAGTTCATATCAATCCGCTAGCTTGAGTCGTGTTTAACAACTTTGGATGAGGGCATTTCAAACTACAATTTACCTAAATCAGAATGGTTAGTATCCATCACTTATTATAGAATCAATAGGTGATCATGTGTTGGGCACCGACCATCCAGATTTCTGCATTTGCGAGATGGTGTCTCTCTTATCAAGATTTCCAATCATAACATGGTTGACTGAAACTTGTTTGCATATGTGAGATGACATTGATAAGAAATTTTTCAAGTAAATTGTCTTCCAAGATCAATTATGGCAGGATGGACGTGAATGCATATATCTTTGAATACCTTTTGAGAAGATTTGCAGATTGGATTCTGAATACACATTGGTTACTTCAATTGGATGAAACTGAAGTTTTCAACTTCATATTCAAAAATGAAGTTAAAACTCGTCAATTATGGCGGCTAGATTGTATAAATAACGAACAAGGCTAAGATCCACTTGGTCCTGTTTCAGCCTGACTCGTAGGTGCACCAATCTCCATAGCATCAGCCTGCGGGATTAGCTTGAGCCCAGGAGGTGGGGAGTTCCACTCTGCCAGAAGAGAAGCTTGACTGCACCAGAACAAGCCATATAAATCTGCACAAAAGTTCCCCACTTTAAACTGGAGCTGCATCTCACTCTCCAAAATCTTGAATAGCTTGCTCAACACCATTCACCAAGTGCAAAAGGGTGTGGCAATCAGCAGGATTTGAATTAAGTATTCCAACAGACTCTCCATGGAATCTGACTCAACCTCAAGAAGTCTGCAACCTCTCCCTTTAAAGTGCTCATCTGGAATTTCTCCACCAGCACCAGCCCGTACCGACTGCCCAATGAGCTACCATCTACATTTAACTTCCACCAGCCAGCTGCCAGTTTTTTCCCAGAGATTTCATGACAGCTAGACAGCTTAGAAGTCGTGGCAAACCTTTTAAAACCCAGAAGAAGGAAATTTTTCTTCATATTTTGCCTAACAACAATCTGCGACGGCAGATCCACCATGAAGAATTGCCCAATCCTATTAAAGCCATCCAGAAGACAATACAAAAACGAAACAATTTATAACCACTAGAAGGCATATAAGAAGTAGTAAACTACATCCCATTCTGTCCAAATAAGCTTTATCACCTGCTCTTGTAGGACTAGACAGAAGCACAGACACAGCATAAATAAGCCATGCAGCACTCTTCA
Organism: Populus nigra; assembly: GCF_951802175.1. Lineage (NCBI taxonomy): Eukaryota > Viridiplantae > Streptophyta > Magnoliopsida > Malpighiales > Salicaceae > Populus > Populus nigra. Next base: position 1,180,145 of record NC_084867.1, on the reverse strand, counting down.
TAAGCAAAATAATGTGGGCTAGAAGAAAATGACAACAATCTTAAAGAGTTGAAAAACACCACATGTCCCATTTAACACTCAACAAGATTGAACAACAGCGACACCCCATTTAGTAAGCTTTGATGATTCATGGTTACAACCCAGAAAATCACTACAATCAATATTATTAGCAAGATCCAAAATTAAACTAGCATTAATAAAAACAAAAAACATGGGGAAAAAGAAATCTAAAAATCAGAGCAACGACCATTGCGTTCCCAATCACCAAATCGAGTAGGCTCAGGTCCTTTCGGCCCACCAATCTCACCAGTCTCTTTATTCACATACTCTCCACCATCTTCATCATCTTCTTCATTTTGAGAATCTTGATGGGTTATTTCTTCCTGTTCTTGTTTCTTGACAGTTTCTTGATCTTGATTTTCTTGTGGCAGCTGCTGGGTTGCAAGCTTCACGATTCGGTCCGTGTATTCGGATCTAACGGGGGTTGTGTCTATGACCCAAGTTTTGGAGATGGTGTTTGATGATGATGATGGTGCTAGTGATGAAAACAGACGGTTCAGATTGATTCTTCTTGCTGCTGCCATTTTTGGGTTTCTTGTTTAGCTCTCTCTCTCTCTCTCTCTCTCTCTGCATCTGCTAAAGTGAAAAACAAAACCAATCACGTTTTTTATAAGAGAGAGACAGACAGACCGCGGCGCTGTTTCAGGGCTGTTTTGTTGACACGTACTGCTCCTATAACCTGCCACGTGCTAGAAAGATATAAATTAAGAAGCACGTAATTTTTCAAGAAGTAAATTGTAATTTAGTCCCTAATTTTTAAAAAAACTATTGCAATGCGAAACACATTTATATTATATAGTCAAGAGAATTGCAGGCATTAAATTCCCACAAAGGCTGTGATTTTCGAAATTAGTCTCTGGTAATGTGATTTATGATCTTATATATACATTAGTTGATGGTAGAGGTCAAAGGTACAAGGTCATGGCTCTGGTGGTACAGTGCTCTGATGCTTCTTCAAGCCCTTTCTCACCACCTTCATCCATTCTTTTTTTCTCCAGATTACCATTGTTACCGTCAAGCTTCATGGCTTACCGTAAACCATCTCAGCTGGCTTCTACATATCCAGCACAGTTTATAATCTCAACTCTTCAGCAAACACCATTCCTATTACACACAAACAAGCTTGTGCAAATAAAGCTTCCCGCACCACCAGCCAATGCTGCTGAGGGGGGCAAAGCTTCTCTTCAGCCTGAATGCACAGTACCAGTCTCAGGGAAGACGTTTTTTGCCATCTTGAGGCTTCAGGACGCTGAACATTTTGACAAAATCACGTAAATATATATGACATTGAAGAACTGTTCAAGAAATTAGCCTAATTCAACCAAACAACCGTCAAGAATTTACAACAGTGTACCCAGCTCAGTCCAGGATAACAGTTCTCGAAAATTATTTCCTCGAGGATTCTTTGGAAGCTTTTAAGAACGGCACTGCTGTCTTGTTTTCTGGTTCAGCAAGCAAATCTTTTTGTCACCTCTTGCATAACCAATTCGTTTTGTTCCCTCTTGCAGGTGGGTGGCATCTTCTGACTTCACAACCAATAAGCTTATGGAAGAAGGGCACTGCTATCTTATTTTCTGATCTAATATTTCATCCTTTGCTCCAGTGAACTGTTCATTTGCACTTCTAACTTTTGTTGCCGATGTATAAAGGAGTGAAGTGACTCACGGTGGTGGATTGGAATAGTGAAAGTATGCATTTGCCCTTGACAAAAAAAAAATTGGATGAACTGGATCTTGGGGATAAAATGGTTTTTAAGAGATCCATTCGTCATTTTATAATTGTTAGGAGGCATCTCGATTTTTTTGCAATTTTATAGTGAAATTATTTTAATACTCTTAAAAACAAAAAAAAAAAAACAAAAAAAATTAACTATAGTCTAAGAGCATTTTTTGTATTTTAATTTTTTAAGTACAGGGTAATAACTTTATTGCTTTTAAAACCAAATTTCTCAAAATATGGTTATAAGGATTTTTCGTAATTTTATAATGGTTTTTTCATATTAATTATTTGGTCCCATAATGGGATATTTTGATAAATAAAAAATAAAAAAAATATTGACATATATATTGCACAGTCAGCTGCTCTACTATCTTTAGACAGAGCATGCAGCTGACTCTGGTGGTAGGAACCGTCATTCCGCCTTGTCATTTAATTTGTTTCAACATCCTTTTTCTTTTTAGACAGCATGTGCATGGTGATTCCCTCTAATTTGATTCCAGTTTGATTTTTTTTTTTTCATTTCTCTTTCTACACCTCGATTTGCACGCTACCCCTCAAATAAATCACGACAACCCTTTAATAATCGTTGTCACATGTCACACGCATCATTCGATTCATCTCGACATCTTTTTTCTCTCCACGGGGCACATGCATGGTGGTTCTGTTTGGTTTGGAGTCGATTTGATTTTCTTTTATTTCCTTCATCTCTCTTGTTCGTCAAGATTTGTGTGTTGCCCTCAAAAAAATCAAAACGACTCTTCAATTTCTTTTTCCTTTAGATTTAATTCTTGTTCTTTTAATTATGATTTTTTATTTAAAAAAATATTTCAAATTGAAAATTATTTTTAATTTTATTATCCTTTAATTTTTTTTTCTTTTATATTTGGTCCTCGTTCTTTTAATTATTATTTTTTATTTTTTATTTCTTAAATTATTATTTTTTTGTGATTTCATTTCTTCATTTTTCTATTCTATAGGCATGATTCTAATTCTTTTTAATGTTATTTTTATGTTAACAAGTTTTTTAGATTGTTTTATTTTATATTAAATTAATTGAAAATTAATTTTTTTATTATTGAATCTAAATTTAACATTTCAGGGGTTATAATTTTAAAAAATTAACCTAATTTTAAAATGTTCACTTGATTTTTCATGTTATTAAATTATAGTGAGTTTTAAATTTTTTTTATTTCAAAAAAAAAAAACTAGCATTGCCCTGACTTTTTATTCTTAAATCCGGAAAAACTTGGCCTGGCCGTAGTGCTGGTCATCAATATTAGAACACACAGTTCTCCAATCCATCCTCTAAATTGAAGCCAGAATAGTTTCAACTCTTCCATAGCAGATCAAATTCAATTGAAGTCTGCACTTCTTTATGTATATAGCTAAACCACAAGGCACAAGGTTATCCTTCTGCCAAAAAAATTATATCTGTTACTCAAGAACAAATAACTGGACAATCCAGAACAAAACAATTTCCCACATATTTCCATAAAATATTTGAAGAAACAAAACTGTACATTATTCCTCAACAACTACCAAATGAGCTTAACAATTTTCAAGCAAGCTGGTTGAAAGCTATTATAAAAAAATAAAAATGCGCACCTTAAATATCCTAATTTCTATACCAGCTGCACAATGCTACTTCTCACTTCTGCTCAATCATTCCAAGTCCTCAGGGTTCACATGTGGGAACCAAGCACCATTCTGGTGATCTTCAATTTATTCCTTCCACAGCATCATTCTATGAGATGATTGATCGTAGAATGATGTGCATCCTGTGTATCCCTTTTCAGCAGAGTCTGAGGAAGAGAAGAAAAAAGACTCAAGGGTTGTCTACGTCATGACAGTGTGCTTGCTGCTGTCTTGATGTCTCTTGTTGAGGTCCTGGTGCCTCTTGACAAGGTCATCCTGAGTATTATCGGTGTTAATGGTAGCATCCTCTTCTTTCATGAGATATTTGTCGACCTGGGAAGCAGCTTGTCGTCCTTCTGATATTGCCCATACAACTAGGGACTGGCCTCGCCTGCAATCCCCAGCTGCAAAGATCCCTTCCACATTGGTTGAGAAGCGGCCATATTCTGCCTTGAAATTCGATCTATTATCTTGCTCCAAGCCCAACTTCTCTGCCACATTCTGTTAAAAACGAAGATGGGAAAAAAAACAGTATGAGAATTGTTGTGCAAGTATTAAAGAATTAAGGGTGAATTTTCAATCTTTTTTATTCTTATAGTTCTATTAATAAAATACTATTTTTTGACATTCTAATTACTATAGTGCTTAATTATTTAAATATAAATATAACATTATGGACATTTGTGTTTATCAGATGTGATTATATTCACTCATTTTCAAAAGAAGAGAGAAGATGAGGAAGGAAATACGAACCGGCTCAGGACCAAGGAATCCCATTGCTAGTAGGACTAGGTCAGCCTCAATAACTTCCTCAGAGCCCTCAACCTCCTTAAATTGAAATTTCCCTGTGGCATCCTTCTCCCAATGGACACGTACCAGCTCAAGTCCTTTCACATTCCCATTCTCATCTCCAATGAAACGCTTAGTCAACACCTCATAAGACCTCGGGTCTTTCCCGAACTTGGCAGCAGCTTCCTGGTGCCCATAGTCTACCCGGAATACTCTAGGCCACTGCCAAAAGAAATAAATTAGAACAGGTTCACGGCATCTTATACTTGGGTGTGGTGCCCAAGCCAGCATGCATTTTGATCATGTTATTTTTATCCAAGTTTGTGAAATTATGTAAAGATTGATCGACATAAGATGAACCAACAAAACAAATAACAAGCATTAAGCACAATATAATCCAGATCCAAACAATCCCCCAACACCTCCCTCCCCTAAAAAAGACAATTGAAAACATGGAGGGCAATGGTGAAATCAACATGCAGCAACAGAATGAAAGATCGTACCTGTGGCCAAGGGTTGCCCGGACCTCTAGTTCGTGGTGGCTCAGGTAGAAGCTCTAGATTTACAATGCTACTACACCCATGGCGAATAGATGTCCCAATGCAATCTGTTCCAGTGTCACCTCCACCAATGACAACAACTTTCTTGCCCATTGCGGATATGTAGTTACCGTCCTGCAAATTGCTGTCAAGCAAACTTTTGGTATTTGCATGAAGAAACTGCATAGCAAAATAGACGCCTGACAACTCCCGACCAGGTACCGGAAGGTCCCTGCAAAAAAAATTATTAAAGGTAACCATATCATCCAACACTTCATTAAAGTACTGTATTCCTATCAGGCAGGTAAGAATGTTCTTAACAATAAAAATCACTTCCTGAGAGACCAAAACTTCTCCAGCAAAAAAAAAAATTGTTAACAAGGATCCAGAATCCAACAATGGCATCTAATATTTGCTTTCTACTCATGACTTACCTAGGTTTTGTGGCTCCCACTGCCAAAACAATTGCATTGTTCTCATCTCGAAGCCGATCAAGAGAATACAAAGGATCAATTCCAACATTAGCATTTACCACAAAATTGATGCCTTCCTCAGACATAAGGTTAACACGCCGTTGAACTATATCCACTTTGTCAGTTTTCATGTTCGGAACTCCATACATCATTAGCCCTCCAATTCGATCAGCACGCTCATACACAGTCACCAAATGACCCATTTTGTTTAGTTGATCAGCAGCAGCCAAACCAGAAGGCCCGCTTCCAACAATAGCCACTCGTCTCCTGCAAGAGAAGGTATATGACATGACATTCTTCACTCATATAACATAGCATATTCTCATACAAATGAAATTCAAAAATATTTTAATTGTATAATTCATTAGGATATCGCCATTTCAATCAATGTCACATTTAAAATGACACCAGTAGCATAGAAGAAACCTTGATCAGTTCAAAATATGAAAAAACCCATGATCAGTTCAAAAGATGAAAAAACTAAGCAATAAAAGGCTTCTACTCATAATGCCAAGGTAAAAGAAAGGTATACCCAGTTCTCTTGAGGGGAGGCCGCGGAACCATCCAACCCTCCTCAAAGGCCTTGTCAATAATTGAACATTCAATGTTTTTTATAGATACTGGATCATCAATTATGCCAAGAACACAGGAACCTTCACAGGGTGCAGGGCACACTCTGCCAGTGAACTCTGGGAAGTTATTTGTCTCGAGTAACCTATCTAATGCTTCACGCCACCGATTTTGATGCACTAGCTCATTAAATTCAGGGATTTTGTTTCCAAGAGGGCATCCTGAGTTCTCCTGCATTTACCATTGAGAAGAACAAGGTGTAAAAATTCATTTCAAAATAGTGTAGAATTGACACCTGGTGCATATGCAGGATAAAGGTAGAATAATGCTTACCTGGTGACAGAAAGGAGTGCCACAGTCCATGCAACGGGCTGACTGGGTCTTTAAAAGAGGGCCAGGTTTTGACTCCTCCGTAACTTCCTTCCAGTCATTCATACGAATATTTGGATCTCTGTACTGAACACCTTCTCGCTCATAAGCAATAAACCCTCGATGTTTAACAGCATCATTAACACGGGTAGGCCTTTTCAGAGGTCCATCTTCTACCTTCAGTGAATTTCAATGTTTCGTATTAAAACATGTACAAAAACCATTTCACCAATCATAAAACTGCATATGTCCATATATAAAGCATGAATAAGCTCAAGTTATTGGACAATTTTCACTAAACTCTAATAACCCCTTCTAGTAGTGCTTCAAATAATTATATCCACACAAATGCAAATCAGTTGTATCATAATTTTGTTTCATACACTATATACCAAACTCTGCAAAATGAGTCTTACATTTTTAAAACTGCCATCAATATAGGAATTTTAAGAACCTTAATAAAGATAAAAACAGTATACAAGACTTTTACATAAAAAAAAAAAAGACTATCAAAGAATTTACCTGAATGGAATTCCCATTCAAAGATGCAGCTGCCAGCTTCTTTAGCTCCTCAAAAGCATCTTTCTCCTTCAACTCTGCTTCATCTAGCTCCTCAGCTTCCTCAACTTCTTTAGCAGCTAGGTCAGCAGCCTCTTTTGTGGCAGATTCCTCTTTCATGTTGGCAAGAACACGTTTGTAATCCCTCGGGAAGACCTTAATAAATTTAGGTAGAAGATTATCAAAATCAGCAAGTACTTCTCTAGCTAGCAGGCTATTTGTGTGACGCTGGTGTTGTTGTATCATCATTTTTAGAGTTGTAATGTCCTCCTCTTCCTCGACTTTGTCAAGATCTACGAGTTCAGGATTGCAACGAGATCTGAATTTCCCATCCAAATCAAGAACATAAGCAACACCACCACTCATACCAGCAGCAAAATTCCTTCCAGTTTTCCCAAGCACAACAACAGTTCCTCCTGTCATGTACTCACAGCCATGATCACCAACACCTTCTACAACAGCCCTAGCCCCAGAATTACGGACACAAAATCTTTCTGCTGCCATCCCATTGAAATATGCTTCACCACATGTGGCTCCATAAAGAGCTACATTACCGATCACAATGTTTTCTTTTGGATCAAACAGGCTTCCTTTTGGAGGATAAACTACAATCTTCCCACCTGATAATCCTTTACCAACGTAGTCATTGCCATCCCCTTCCAGCTCCAGCATAATGCCAGGGCAAAGGAAAGCTCCTAGACTCTGCCCAGCACTTCCTGTGAGTTTGATGTGAATAGTATCTGCGGGAAGCCCTGCCAAGTGGTAACGCTTAGTAACTTCATGACTAAGCATCGTTCCAACAGCACGGTTCACATTGCAGATAGGTGTTTCAATGTACACAGGAAGACCTTTTTCCAATGCAGCCTCAGAGAGTTTAATGAGTTTATTATCCAATGCCATGTCCAAACCATGATCCTGCTTTTGGACACAATACTGAGCAGCTTCAGGTCGAATGTCAGCAGCAGGTCTAAGTAACAAAGAGAGATCAATATTTTCCAGCTTCTCGTTGCTCTTAACAACTTCTTTATCAACTTCAAGCATGTCTGAACGACCAACCATCTCAGTCATCGTACGGAAACCAAGCTGAGCCATGATCTCCCTGAGCTCCTCTGCTAGCATAAAAAAGAAGTTGATAACATGTTCAGGTTCTCCAGCAAACTTTTCCCTCAGCACTGGATCTTGAGTAGCAATGCCTACGGGGCAGGTGTTCTTATGGCACTTTCGCATCATGATGCAACCAAGTGTTATAAGGGGTGCAGTGCTGAAACCAAACTCTTCTGCGCCAAGAAGAGCTGCAATGGCCACATCCCGGCCAGTTTTTAGTTGGCCATCAGTCTGAAGAACTGTTCGGCCACGAAGGTCATTGGCAACAAGTGTTTGATGGGTCTCGGCCAAACCAAGTTCCCATGGGAGCCCAGCATTCTTGATGCCAGTCCATCGAGAAGCACCTGTACCTCCATCATGACCTGAGATCAAAACATGGTCAGCATGTCCCTTCACCACCCCACTGGCAATGACTCCTACACCAGCTTCGGATACCAACTTGACACTTATTCTGGCTGCTGGATTGGCATTCTGGGAAACAAAACGAGAGATTCAAAGGTATCAGCAGGAGTGACCAACAGGTTGAACATATGAAGCGAGGACATAGCACATGAAGCAGCAAATGCACATACCTTGAGATCGTGAATCAATTGAGCAAGGTCTTCAATTGAATAGATATCATGATGGGGAGGAGGACTAATGAGGCCCACCCCTGCAGTAGAATTTCTGGTAATTGCAATGTCTCCTATGACCTTGTGGCCAGGAAGCTCACCTCCTTCACCAGGCTTGGCACCCTGTGATCCAAAGCACACAAAAATCAGTCTAAATCAAATGACAAAAAGTCAACAAATTCAGTTCATATTTAATCTCACCAAATGCCAAAGCTATCACTTAAAGATGCAATGCACCCAGGGGTGCTTTGCAGACACAGCATCATCTGCCATGAACATAAATCCATAAACAATAGGAACCTCTGTTCCAATAGGAAAGCAGGGGCTAAATAGGAACACACAATGACAACAGCAGGACCATGACATAAACAAGAAGTTTCGATTTCAAAATGTGTGATTTTGACAAATACCTGAGCCATCTTTATCTGCAGCTCATCAGCATTTGTAAGATAGTAACTTGACACTCCAAATCTCCCACTTGCAACCTGCTTAATTGCACTCCTCTTTGGGTTCATTGAACCATCAGGAAGAGTCTCCATCCGAGATGGTTGTTCACCTCCCTCACCTTCAGTGGAAGAAAAGTTAAAAAGAAAGAAATTACAACAAAGCAAATGTAGTGAGACAAAAGAATAGAAAAGGAATTCAGAACCATAATTTTAGTGAAAATTCAACTATGGAAGACCAAAAAATACTTGTTATTAAACGTAAAAAAGCAAACAGGGTGATTCTATAATTTAAAAGCCAAACAGAGCGATCTATAATTTAAAAAACAAAAAGAATAAAAGGTGTTCTTGAAAAAGGTGAGAACATAGCTATCCTCTCCCCAAGTAGATACGTGCTTTTGCAAAATGGAAAGATAGACACAAGGAATTTATGACTTGCAGAACATACCTGTGTTTGATTTTCCTCCAATTTTGTTCATAGCCTGAGCCAGTGTGGTGTGTGCCTCCAATGATATGGATCCATAACTCATTGCACCAGTACAGAACCTTTTAACAATCTCACTGGCTGGTTCTACTTCATCCAAAGAAACTTTCACATCTGCCTCTTTGAACTTCAAAAGCCCACGCAAATTACAAGCTTTGTTCAACTCCTGAACACGTTTAGAATATTCCTTATAGGCAGCCACACTATTACCTCTGGCAGCTTCTTGAAGCTTTGCAATAGCAAGAGGATCATTAAGGTGAATCTCACCACCTTTTCTCCAATGATAATCCCCCGGATTGGGCAGTGCTACAGCTTCTGCACTTCCAGGAGGGAGAACACGGGAAGGAAATGCCAACTCATGCAAATGAAGTGAATCACGGGCAAGCATCTCAAATGTTGCTCCTTCTACCCTGCTTGGAGTTCCTGCAAAGCACTTGTCAATCACTTCTGATGAAAGGCCCAGGCCTTCAAAAATCTGAGCACCCTTGTAGGAGGCCAAAGTTGAAATTCCCATTTTGGCAAGCACTTTCATCATGCCATAGTTGCTTGCCTTGAAATACTTCTTGACTAGCTCATCCTTTGTGTGGAACTCGCCAGTGGATTTTGGTGGGATCTTGCCATCAACCTGTAATCTCCAAATGGCCTCTACAGCTAAGTATGGACAGATAGCATCTGCGCCAAAACCAACCAACGTACAGAAATGGTGCACTTCACGTGGTTCGGCAGATTCAACTATCAACCCGACTTGAGTTCGCTCAAGCTTTTTTACTAGATATTGGTGGACAGCTCCAACAGCCAAGAGGGAGCTTGCAGCAACACGCTTTGATGAGAAGGCTAGCATGAAATAAAACCCAAAAGAAGTTAACTCACTGCCCATGTAGATCACTATGCTGTAATAAACTTCTAACTGCATGAGTTTACAAGGCCTTGGTACATGTAAATCGAAGAATAGAAGTCATACCTCTGTCAGAAAGAACCAACACGGTATAACCTTCCTTGATTGCCTCATGAGCTTCAGCACAAATCCTATCTAAAGTCTCCTCCAATCCCTTCCTACCCCGTTCCTTTGAATAAGTTATGTCGAGAACTTTGCTTCGCCAACCTCTAAAGTTCAATTTTTTCATTGCTTCCATTTGCTCAATTGATAAAAGAGGGCCTTTTAGAGAGAGACGGTGGCATTGTTCTTCAGTTGTTTCTGTCAAATCACCTTCTGGCCCAATCATGCATTCCATGGAAGTGACAATCTTCTCTCTGATGGGATCAATTGGAGGGTTTGTCACTTGAGCAAACATTTGCTTGAAGTACTCGAAAGTGAGTTTTTCCCTGTTAGACATGACAGCCAAGGGAGCATCATTTCCCATCGAACCAAGAGCCTCTGTGGCGTCCTTTGCCATGGGAAGCATCAGCATCTCCAAGGCTTCAACAGTATAGCTGCATGAGATTTATACAAAATCAGTATAAACTGCTTTTAAAAAAGTATTGGCTTCCAGATTCAAAGAAAGTTGATGCAGCCATAAGATTCACATACCCAAAAGCTTTTAATGGTGCCAGCAAACCATGAGTGCCCATATTCTGCATGCTGGTGTCATCATCAGATGCCTGAAGTGATGAAAAATCTAACTATAATGAGACTTGCACATGCACACAGAGGGAAAAATGAAGTATTTGAAAGTTTGTATAACACATACAGGAACAACCCCAGAAATGGCTGGAGCAACTCTCTCAGATTCTTGAACCGAGTCAACTATGTCACTGAGTTCAATCTTTTGCCTCTTCAGCCACTCTCCATAGGGCCTTGCTAGGGAATATTGTTGCTTCAAGGCTTCATCATCTACAATAATATGCTTCTCAAAATCCACCAGAAGCATCATTCCAGGGTTAAGTCTTCCTTTCCTAAGGACATCTTCAGGAGGAATATCCACAACACCAACTTCACTAGCCATGATAACTCGTCCACTTCGTGTAACATAAAATCTTCCTGGACGTAACCCATTGCGATCCAGAGTAGCTCCCAAGTAGTGGCCATCAGTAACTGAAAACAAAATAAAATAAAATAAATTAGCAAAAAGCAATAAATCAAATAGTGTACATGACAGCATTTGAAGAGAGCACATGAATTGTTCAAAACAATTACATGAGATAAGTGCAGGCCCATCCCACGGTTCCATAAGAGCTGAGAAGTATTCGTACAGTGCCCTCCTTTGAGGATCCATATTCTTGTCATTTTGCCAGGCTTCAGGAATCATCATCATGACAGCTTCAGGGAGACTTCTACCAGCTCGAATTAAAAGCTCCAGCACACCATCAAAAGCCCCTGCAATTCAATTATAAAAAAATAAATGTCAAAGAAGAGTCAATATAAATATGGTATCAAAGATGCACATGTAAACACACTGTTTATATTAATTTAAGCCTCTATAAATTCAAAACAAAAGAAATTCACCTGAGTCGGAAGAACTAGCATCTACAATTGGAAGAAGCTTCTTCATCTCATTTTTTGAGAGACCGAGCTCCTTGCACTTTATTAGGCCCTCACGAGCCTTCATCCTGAAAAGCAATATTGGAAGTTAATATTCTTTCCCATACAAAAAAACAAGCCCATAATAATTCCAGAGAGATAAAATAGCATATTACTATGCAATTGCAGATCAATGACACTAAACAAGGCCAAAACCGTCTCAGTTGGGGTGCTTACCAGTTTACATTGCCTCTTAGCGTGTTGATTTCCCCATTATGGCCCAAGACACGCATGGGTTGTGCACGATCCCAGCTAGGAAATGTATTTGTTGAAAATCGTGAGTGTACCTGAACCAAAAGAAAGGAACCAAGAATGTTATTTCAAGAATCCAGCCACTCAATTCATGAAAAGTAAAAGTGGTTTGAAAACCACAAGCATGAGAGTTGTCTTCAGGGCACTTCAACAAACTTTTATTGCAGCGTCTATACAAGAAACACTCAAACCTTAAGCTACCTTGACCAAACACCAACTGGAATTTTCACCTCAAACAAGTGATCATATAGAGCACTGCAGTAAGTTTCTTACTTTCAACAATGAGGTTTCTTACCAACTCACCCATGCCATCCAATTCAGCATCCAAATTCAAATAGAAATGAAGGGAGTGGAAGAACTTAAGAGATCATTCAACTTCAATGCCTCAGAAGTCATTCCTCAACCTTGCATATCTTCAGTTATCGGTGGGTCCCATGCTGTTTGTTGAAGCATGTGTTAGTGTAATAGGAGAAAAGTGAAAGGATAAAATATTTACCAGGGCCATGTAGCTCGTAAACCTTTCATTGCCAAGATCTGCATAATAGTAACCCTTCAACTGTTCAGGCTTCAACTGACCTTTATAAACAATCGTCCTGCAGAATTCAATCAAAGGAATTGATAATTCTGTCAAGAGAAGCATTAGATAGGACCATATAAAATAGCTTATGACACACAAACCTTGAGGAAAGGGAACAGATATAAAAGTCCCTAACACCACCATATTGAAGGTTTAGTGCAGCTCTAATAGCTACCATTGACACCCTCCTTAATATGTACATCTGCAAAAACAGTGCAAACAATCATCAACAACGTAACTGTGGAACCTGAAGGTATAAAAATGCTCACTTGCATTGTTCAGAACCTGAAACAAATCCCTTCTTCCTCTTCATCTCCCCAATTTCTACCTCAAACATGGACAGCTACAATTACTTTGTGATGCTAATTACTTCTTTTGCTATATACTATTTAACAAAAATTCGAATTAAAAGCTACCTGCTGCTCAAAATCAGCCTTCGACCTAGGAGTGGCTGTAAGGAACACTTGCTCAATGACAGGCTCGGTCTGCAAAGCAGAATTTCCCAGTCCAGAGTTATCTGTTGGTACTGGTCGCCACCCAAGTACAGTATGCCCAAGAGACTCCGCAACCTTCATTACCATCAAAATCAAAAACATAAGGAACACCGCCAAAAAAAAAAGTTAAGGTTATTTCAATTTTGACGGTCTCAAGATCACCTTAGTGAATACATTCTTGCTTTCTTCCTTACGATTTTCAGATGTGGGCAAAAAGAACATGCCAACTGCATATTCCCCTGGAGGTGGCAGTTCGAACCCAATATCCTTGGCAACCTGAATAAACCAAATTGAAGTAAAATCAGCACCATGATCTAGTTTCCTTTTTAAATTAAATTCAGTAAAACTACTAATTCAAGGTTCGAAAAAAACATTATGCATGCATAAAAGGCAAGAGATTTTAACCAAAAGTGCCGATTTTCATAGTTGTCCCCAATCATTCATTAAATTCCCGAGCCTAAACCATGCAGGGATGCATTTGAAACATCAGATATGATTTCAGATGAAATATCAATTTTTTTTCTGTAAGAAAATATTATAAATGGAAAACATAGTGGGAAAATTGTAAGGAAATTAAATCCATTAAATATATCACCGTAAAGTCATTTTCACCATAACAAAAAAATAAATAAAAATAGAAAACAGCGAAGGAAATAAAAAGACACCTGCTTGTAGAAATCATGAGGAAGAGCCACAAGAATACCAGCCCCATCACCAGTATTCGTCTCACATCCACAAGCCCCTCTATGTGTCATCCTCACCAACATCTCCAAAGCATCATTTACCTTTAAAAACAACCGAAAAACAATCCTGTCCATAAAAGTCTTTAAATAAATAAATAAAAAGAAATTATCTTGAAATATCATACCGTTTTACGACTACTATCCCCGGATAATTCAGCCACAAAACCAACCCCGCACGAATCCTTATCAAACGATGGGTCATACAACCCAAGCGGCTTCTCCGGCACACCGGACAATGCAGACCGGACAACAACTCGAAGTTTCGGCTCTCTACCCGGTCCATCCGACTGCCAAAAATGCAATCTCTCCGATCCAGCAGACCCCCGCACTTTACTTCCCAAAAACGATTTTCTCTCAACAACCACCGATTTCCTCGTCGAAGCACATCGGTTTGCCCTCGCGCTCCGCCGAGAAACAGATGCTGCTGTGGCAACATTGAGCGAAGGAGAAAGACAAGACGATTTACTAAGCGAAGAAAACGGAGCTTTCACCGATTTTGGTTGAAGGAGAGCTCCAGAGCTCGCTGCAGCCGACATTACTCTCGTTTACAAAAAAAACCTGAACAGTGAAGCTGTTTATTGTTCGGAAAAGCCAACAGGATTGGATTCGTATAAGGATTACAGTCTGATAACGATTATCAGCTTTTTTATAGTTATTTGTTGTGTAAGAAATAGTTCTTATTTTTATAAGAGTTTCACTAAAAATCAACCACTAACCCACTGATTCAGATCCGGAATTCAGATTTACGGAACTTGAGAGATCCGAATACGAAGAAAACAATCAGATAACACACAGAATATTCAAAAAAAAATTGATAGAAAAAAAAAAAGCAGCGCCGACGGTGAGCGGAAGGGGGGCTGCTGAGAGAAAGATTATGGGTAAGTGAGTAGGTGTGTAATTGGAACCGGCGAGTCAAATTTATAGAGAAGAGAGACCGATAAAAATGGAGAGGGGGAGGAGGAAAGAAAAGGCGGGGGGTGGGGTCGACATGGATGCCAAATTTAACCTCACGATTGATGAAGAGAGTTTGACAGCTTAGATGACACGTGTGTAGTGTCCCTATGCGGCACGCGACAGCCGCTCATGGTGGGTCCCAAGGAGAAGGGATTGGGATAAACACACCCACCCTTTTCCGTCGGAGGCAACAGATGAGAGGTTAGTGTTTGTTTTTAGGTTCGGAGCCGAAGCTAGTGAGGTTAATTAAGATGGTGCATTTTATTTTGCGAAGTGAATGTTTTTAGTAAATAGACGTTGAAAAGGAAGGTAGTGTTTTTTTACTATAATTCGCGGCAGCGGATTGATATAATAAATTCATAACCTTAACTGAATTTTAATTTAGACTTGGACTAATTTTAATATTAATTCGGTAAATTGATATGTTTTTTATTGTAATTATTAAATATAGAACAACAAAATAACATAATAAATTTATAATCCAAAACTTGAATTGCACTGGATTTTAATTTCAATTAATTTTAATATTGATTAGGTGAATTATTCTGTTTTTTACTATAATTATTAAATTTGAAACAATAAATTGGCATGATAAATTCATTATCCAAAACGGATTGAATTTTAATTTTAACTAGTTTTAATATTAATTTGGTGAATTTATTTGATCAAATCAAATCTAAACCTAGTTGATTGAGAACAATTAATATTTTTAATAAAAAATAAAATAATATTATTTTAAATAAAAATAATAGACATAAGTTTATATGATAGCTCATAAATTAACTCAATAACTTAATAAATATACCCTTTTCAAGTTAATAAATAAACCCTTTTTCATGTTAAACCTTGATACAAGTATAGTAATTATATATTTTTTTACCTTTCTGTTTTCTGTATGTATATGCATGTAATATATATATTTTTTTTTATACAAACGCTCCACGTTGATTATTAATATTTTTCACACCAAGTTAATTATTTAAAATTCTTGCAAATTATATTTTACTATTTATAAACTTGACACATGAGAGTTTGTGTGAAAAAATAGCATAAGAAGTTGTTTTATTAAATTGTTCTGAATAAATTATATATGTGTGTGTGTGTAAATTTATTGTTAAAATTGTTCGCGGAATTAAATTGGTATATAATTTGATGTTAAAATATCTATTTTCGTCCAATAAAAGAAGTGACAACGTGACGTGACGCTATACGACGAAAATGAACTAGACCAAAAAAAAAAAAAAAACCGAAAATTACATACGCGGCCACTTGTAAACGTGATTTCTTGATGGCTGGGAGGTTTTTTTTTTTTTTATGCGGCCAGTAGTTAAAGTGACTGTTGCCCATACCAGTTCCACCATAACTTTAATTAACGTTGCCTAATTAAGGTAATTCCATTAACTATTTTAAAATAATATTTCTATATATTTTTTAATTTATTCAAACACTCGAAAACAGAAACTATTATATTTCCAAATACTCACACTTCATGCAAATCCATGAACCATGTTTGTTGCATTTAATTAGTATCTCATAATAAATAACATAGACATATTTGGTTGAAAAACATAAAAATATATATAAAATAACTTTGTTTTTTAAATGGTTTTTCAGTCATTTTTTTGTGTTTTCAAAACAATAACAAAATAAAAACATATTTCTTTTATTCCCATAATTTCTATCCTCCAACAATAATAAAATGCTACATAAACAAAATATATATATATATATATAAGGCAGGAGTTTTTTTTTGGAGAATTTAATTTTTTTAGTTTTTCTTCTTTTATTTCTTTTTCAGTTTATAAATTTTATTTGTTACTATTTTTATTTTTCTATTCAATATTATTAAGCTTTTATAGTTTTCTTCTTTTCTTTTTTAATCAGTAATGACAAGTTTTTATAGTTTATTTTATATAAAATGTTGTGGTAGCTTTTTGACGAGGAAGATTTTAATAAATAAAAATTAAATATCGTGAATATCTCTATATATTTATAGTATTTTTAATGTAGAAGAGTTTTAACTTGTTAAACATTATTTTTTTATATGAAAGTGAATAATTTATTATAACCCAATTAATAAGAGATTCATTAAGTTGATGAAAAGGTTCGGTTCGCCAAACTTGATTAATTAAAATTTTAATTTTAATATACAAAAAATAATCTGAAAATATCCCGATTTTAAAATTAAAAAGAAAAATCCACTGACATCATCTATTTTGGAAAATTAACCAAGTTAATGCTGATTCATTTTTACCAGAAAAAGAGAATGGACCTTGCACACCAATAGCGAGGGATCACACCCTAAATAAAGTACTTTAAATAAAAGAAGCCATGATTCACTCCCTCCTTTTCCTCGAAGTTCTCCCTGGTTCAAACTTTGAATACAGTGGCCCATTACATTATAGAAACCTATAAAAGTAATTTTTTATAGCCCTCCTGAATTTTAAAGTTATTTTTATATGAAAATATATGAAAATAATATAAATATATGAAAATATTTAAAAATACTAGAAATAATAATTTTTTTAAAAAAAATAAATTTTAGATAAATAATGTTCTTGTCCCATTACCAAACACCCCCATCAACATGGGTATAAATGCTACTAGATAACAAAGTTATTGAACCACGTTTATGACTCGAGCTTGAGCCGGTTAAGGATTGGGTAGTTATTTAGAGATTAATTTTTTTAAATAAAATAATATTACTTAATATATATATATATATATTAAAAAAATCAAATTAAATCTTGACCGGGTCATATTTCGACCCATTATATCTCCACTGTATTAATTCCTATCCAGTTTTTTAAAACCCAGTGCAAGTTAGGTTTCGATTCCAACAAGTTTTGAGGGATCATTTGAGAACGCAGTATAACCTGTATTTTCATAAATTTTAATTTTTTTAAATTAATATTTTTTAATATTTCTAAATTATTTTGATGCCCCGGTATAAAAAATGATTTAAAAAAATATATTATTTTAATACATTTAAAAAAACTCTTTAAAAAACAATCACAACCACACTATCAAATAAACACTTCTTTTTCAACGGGAACAGCCCGGATTTAATAACAGTAATTGCCGGTCAATGAAGGAAAAGAGGTCAACGAGAATTCACTTAAAACAAAATTTTTGCGGGGAAAGGTAGATTTTGCTCCCACCTACTACCTTTATGAAGGTGGCATCTACCATTTTAACAACGTGGAAACTGCTTCTGGGCCAAAGTTACTGAGAGCCAAAAGCGCAAGGAAGCTTTATATGATCACAGAGCCTTTGTCTTTTACGTAGATTGTTTTTTACCTGTAATATTTTATTAGCCTTCCTCTTTTGCTCCTGCTCAGAACTTGCCTGTCTTGGTACAGGACCTGGAAAGACTAAAAAGGAGCTCATAAAAAGAGAGCCGAGCCAGAGCCAGAGCCAGAGCCAGTAATATTTCGCAGCAGCAAAGTAAAATTTATTCTTACGCTATATTTCATGGAAAATGGAAAGAGATATTCTACTTTATAATATATATATATGTGTGTGTGTGTGTGTGAGATTATTTAAAAATAATAAATTACTAATATCT
The DNA here is from genome assembly GCF_951802175.1 of Populus nigra. NCBI lineage: Eukaryota > Viridiplantae > Streptophyta > Magnoliopsida > Malpighiales > Salicaceae > Populus > Populus nigra. Next base: position 1,161,685 of record NC_084867.1, on the reverse strand, counting down.
ATATATATATGAAATAATATACAAGGATACATAAGTATATAGTACATAAAATTTATATTAATTTAATATATTAGTGCATATCATGTTTTGATTCATATAGTATAATAAGAAAATACATTAATTTCACTGTGGAGATGGGATATCATAGAAAATAACTTTCAAGGTTCAACAAATTCCCAAAAAAAATATATATCAATGTTTTTTTTAATATAATGTTTTCTATTATTTTAAAAACAAGTTAATGTCTTCAAAATGTTATTTTTTAACTTATATGATTTCGAGAAAAAAATTAATTTATTTTTTATAACATGACTAAATATCTCAAAAAATATTTATTTTCTAAAAAAAATCATTTTCCATGCATAGAATTTACTTTCAAGAAAAAAGCCGAGCCTCATGTTGAATACATTATATTATTCTAAATCAACCCCATTTCTTCCTCAACGCGTGGTAGTTGACTCACCCAAAAAAAAAACAACTGTGTGGTTGGTGGCTAGCAACCCCCTAGTTTAATTTATATATGGTTTAATATATGATATTTTATCTTCCTTTCAGCTTTTAATCCAACCATGCACTTCTAGGAAATGGTCCCTATATAATAAGTTCGAGTGGTTTAATCATAAATTAGCAACATTATAACTCACATGCTTTATCCCCACCTACTCCCATGTCTCAATCTTCTAGCTAACCATTAATAAAGACTGTTTAGTATAAATTGTTTTTTAAAAAATACTTATTTAAAAATATATTAAAATAATATTTTTTTAATTTTTTTAATTATTTTTTACATTAACATATAAAAATATCAGAAAACAAAAAAAATCTAAAAAGTGTTATTGGACCGCAATACCCTGCTAACAAAGTAAAAGGGACTTGAAATTTAATTTCAGTCAAAGTCAGGGACTGCTTTGTAAGGAAAAAGTTATAAGAACTCCTTGTTATCAAAGTTTGGAGAATTACGAAGTTTTCTTAAATATACAGGATTGTATTCTCTTAGTTGATAACAGGACAGGACAGGCAAACCTTCTTGTGTTTTAAGGTTGGAGTAATTGGACCTTCCGGCAGACTTTTTTTTTTCCTCTTGGAAATAAATTATTTTGGTGAATTAAGAGTCTTAATCTCTATAGTAGTATCTTGACTATTTGTTGTCTACTTACTCAAGTTATACTTACCCGTTAATTTTCAATTATGGTTTTGGTTGGTTGATACATACATGTTCTTAAGATATTATATATATATATATATATATATATATATATATATATATATATATATATATATATATATATATATATATATCTTGTTATAGGTGTATAAAATATATCACCACCTAACTTGCATTGACTTGTTAGGTGAAAGCATGTTTGGTTGGGATTGTTTTTTAAAGTGTTTTTCACTCAGAAATGTATTAAAATGAATGTTTTTTTATTTTTAAAAAATTATTTTTAATATTAGAGTATCAAAATGATCTGAAAACACTACAAAGTAATAATTTGAAGCAAAGAAAAAAATAATAAAAATTTAATTTTTTTTTTAAATGTTTTTAAAACATAAAAATAAACAGGGTTAAATGTATATTTGAAATTGTGATTATAGTGCGGAAAAAAAAAAGAGAAAATGATTTGGTCTATTTTTATATAATATAACGGGATAGGTTTCTAATCTATATTTATACTTTTAAGATTGAATTTCCAGCCTGTCATTCTGTTTTTTTCACCTAAATTAACATATTCAATCATGTATATGATTTAATACTATATAAAATAAGCAAGCCCGGTGGACGAGGAGAGAGCCATCAAGGAGATAAGTATATAAGGAGAGAAAAAGGTATCAAAAGGGTTGATTTAATCCTTTAATATGTACTTAATTTTAAATTTATTTTTATAAATTATTTTAATTTGTTTTTTATAAAATTATCATATTCTCAAATGAATATTTTAACATATTTATTCTTGATTTTACAAACATATATTTTTGTATTTATTATTCAAAAATAAATAAATAAATAATGATACATAACGGTCCCCCCGTGGCAACTACATACAAGATGGCATTTACTACCAGTATTTCGTTGCATACTTGGTGCTATACTATTTGTCAATTATTATGTGTATAAAACAAGCTCTCCCCGTCGCGGCCACCTTAGCACTTTAACCAGACATCGAAAGGATGAAACTGACCGCCGCTGTCTTGTCTAGTTTTTTGGAAGTTCCCAGGCAGAACCTGAAAACAAGACATGCATAGACTTCTACCGGCATGTATTTTGTTATTGCTGTAATTTCTGGTGCTGTAGTTTTAAAAATTATATTTTAAAAAATCACAAATTGGGCTATTTTTTTAGCCACTATTTTTTTAAAAAAAATCAGACAATCCATATAAAACTATAGCATATATTAATTAGCTAAATATTTTTAAATATATGATCAGGGCTAGCTAAAAGACAAACTGCACCGAACCATATCTCAAAAACAAATAATAGAGCCTAGCTGTCACATTTTACAGAGAATTCTTATACATGCAGGGTCCTTGATCAACAACGATCCAATCCTGTGATTTTAATGGCATATTTATGTGATAAATCGAGTAGATAACTTCACACACGTGTGACGTTACCACACATATGTATCCATAATATTTTTCAAAAATTTTTTTTGATTGGATTTAATGGTGGAAATTTCGATCCCTTGTCGATGGATTGATTGACTTTCTGTTGTTTTTTTGTCCATAATTCATGTTACTGGAGGATAAGATAATGACTTCCAATAATCATCGTAATCATGCTCAAGAATATATTTACAATATAAATTAAAAAAATGAATTAATTCAAGGTTTTTTCCCCCCTAGAAACACGATGTCTGTATAGTTGTGGCCATGAAAACAATGTGACGTGAGTTCAGAGGAGAGCTGATCACGCCAGTGGCAGAAAAAACAGGGATGGTCCATCAAGACGTGGCAACCAACGACGTGTCACTGATATCAATCTCCTCGATTATTTGTCCGTGGGTGGTCACTGTGTATCTTGTAACATATGAAAAACATTGAAAGATATATATATAAAAATTAATTAGATATTTTTTAAATAAAAAATAATTTTAAAACATCTTAAAAAATAAAAGTCACCGTCATGCACCTACACTATTGAGCTTATTCGGTAAGGTTTTCCGCCTCGTGTTGCATAAACTTTTGAAATTATTTTTATTTAAAATTAATTTGTTTTATATTTTTAGATTATTTTGATGATTTGATATAAAAATAATTTTAAAAAAATATTAATTTAATATGTTTTTAAACAAAAAAAATACAATAAAAAACAATAATTTTAGCATTATGGACATGATCGATTGAGAACGTAGTTGAAACTGTGTTTCTTTAAATTTTTTTAAAAAGCTTTTGCTAATTTTTTTTTTTAAATTTTTAAATTTTTTTATTGTGTTGATCTCAAAAATAATTTTAAAAAAATATAAAAAAATTATTTTAATATATTTTTAAATAAAAAACATTTAAAACCACAAACATTATTATAATCCCGAACTTAAAAACAGAGTCCGCCATGAACGATGAAACAACTCTGTTCTCTTGTTGTTTACTGGAAAGAATTGTCTACTCGCTTTCATACATGTATATGGATGCTAGAAAGTAAGAACACACGACCATCATTTTTGGAAGATTCACTGTCTCTGCCCTTGTCCATTCGAGGGGACGATTCATAATAATCTGTCTGGGATCAACTCACCAAGAATCTTTGTATTTATTTTCTTTTTATAAAAAACATCAAAATTTATTTCTTAACTCATATTGAATTAAATTAAAAAAATCTCAGTGGGATCAAATGACCCTATTAATTAAGCTATAATTCAGCATTGTTGAGGTCAGATCTTAAAATGTGACTAATTAATCAAATATAAATATATTGTTTTTCTTAATAAAATTTAAATATAATAAGATTCACTCGACTGACAAGGAGTATGATTATTAATTAACAAAAAGCTAAAACCCATGACATATTCACTGTAGCAATTTTTACTGTAGCTCTACACTGATTGTTACTGTTTTTTACCCTTCTCAACAAAACAATTGGCCTTGACATTAAGGGTAATAAAGATACTTGCTTTTTTTTTTCTCGATTTGAAATGATTAGAATACTTTTTAAAGCAAAAAAAAAAAGAAGATAAAAGGCAACTGCCATGGAGGGCCTGCCTAGACTTTTATCTTTTGAAATCACAGTAAAATAATTGCATTGTCCTTGAATCAATTTTTATTAAGATTATGTCTAAGCGTTCTCTAGGCTTTCTATCATGTTTTTCTTGGTAATTTATGGGTTGAATCTAGGGTAATTTGGTATTTTAATTGAGATAAACTATTATTTACTATTACAAAACTACCGACGCTAGTTGTTCAAGTAGTTGCGTTTTGCGTTCATGTATTTTAGACGGTGCGTTCAACGTTATTCATTGAACAAACACCAACTTTCATCGTGGCATTTGAATTCATAACCCTTTTATAATTGGATGATGTGTGTAACCAAAGTTCTTCTAATTGAGATAAAATATTATTTACTATTACAAAGTTGCCGACGCTAGTTGTTCAAGTAGTTGCGGGTTGCATCCGTGTATTTTAGATGGTACATTCAACTCTATTCATTGACCAAACACTAACTTTCATTGTGGTATTTGAATCTACAACCCTTTTATAGCTGGATATATGTGTAACTAAACTTCTTCTAATTTGGCACAAACAAATTTTTTTTTTTCATTCTTCTTCTCAATTTTGCCCTCCGGGGTGTCAAAGCAAACATTTTAATTTATTTTTCTTCCATAATTAGCTCTTTTTTTTATTGTTTTTTTTATTTTAATTTTTTTTAGTATTATTCAATCGAATTTGATCATATTAACCAAGTAAAAAAACCTAGTTGGGTCAACTTTCAAGTTAATATTTTATTTAACTTAACTAAAAACCCAACTTGAATTATGTGAAAATTCTTGTTGTGTGCATGAAATAATAAGTGATATTATAATAATTACTTATCGTGGTTGCTTGCTTTAAAGGAGAGATAAAGATAATAAAGACATATAATAAAATTCATAACCTATTAAAAAAATAAAAATAATACTCTACCTAGAATTTCTCTCCTCTTTGTATTTTTTAAATAATATAAAAAAAATTAACAAGATATCATTATTTTATCAACACCGTAATTTTTTTTTTTTTTAATGAAGCCGCCAATCTCAATTTTTTTATACATATCAACACGTAATAAGATGGCTGGAAAAATCTAGCAAATCATAGTGGTATCTAAAGCTATTTGACATGACCCGTGGTTCGAAAGCACGAGTCATTTTGAGTTCCACACGTGGTTCCATTCTTTCAAAAGTAGCTAAAGTTAAGACTGGGTCCGTGTTGCCCCCCGACCCACTAACCATGCATTATATTAACCCCATGAATTAGACCTAACTAAGAGAGCTTCAATTATTGGTTTGATTTTTAACCTTTAGACAAAAGCATGCAACTAGCATGGACACATCCTCAAAAGAAAAGGTAACACGGTACATGGGTTTTTTTTATTTACTTATATATATATATAATAATAATAATTATTCTCATATTTTACATAAAAGTCAGCGTTGTGACATTACTTGCTTGCTTTACTGCCTATGTTGAGAGGTTTGGCACGATGAACACTTCCTATGATCACCAAACATGATCCCACCTACCTTCGACAATTATTAATTTTAATTTGCATTTGCATTTGCATTACATGACGACGAAGATGATGCCAACATGGAGATTCTTGTTTTTTTTTTCTTTTTTTTTTGTCTCTACCTACTTTTTTTTTATTGAGATAAAATTTGTAAGCCGATTTGCAAGTGTTTGGTGCGTGTGTGAGTGTGATTATTGCAATTTAATGATGTATTTGATGAATTTATAGAATATAGTCTTTTTTTTCCTGTTATATGTGCACCAAAAACATCACAATTGAAATTATTTTATTGCCATGTAATGAAAATTACCCAACTAATACTTGTTTAAGTATGCAATTTTTGTGTAATGGCCTTTACAATGCAAAAATATTTTCTAATTCTAAGTGAAAGAACTTTATATTTGTTTTTTTTTCAAATTTAAAATTAACATCCACCATGCACCTAAGATATAGCAAAATATTTTATTCATTTCAGCAGCCTATATGGTATTGTAATAATAGTTTTTTTTTAAAATGTTTTTTATAATTTAGAGATGTATTAAAATAATATATTTTTTAATATTTTTATTAGTATATTAAATAATCTAAAAATATAAAAAAATTAATTTGAAGCAAAAATAATTTTGATTTTAATTTTTTAAAATACAAAAACATGCAGCTCCAAATTTCATTTCAATAAGGATGAGAGTTCCTCTATGATAATGGATTATTCTTTAGATATATTATTAAATTAGAATAATTGGAGTAGCTAGCAAGAAAAATCGTGGACCATCATAATTTGAAAGAAAAAAAAATATTTCCCTTTTCTTTTCCTGCTGTAAAGGATATTCGTTTCAACATATCATAATTCCCAACAAGGAATATATAAATAAAAATTCCAACATCTCCTTCTCCTGGATGATTGCTGCTTCACTGCAATTATTGGGCTCTCCAGTTTGGTTAAGTTCTAAATTGCTCTTTTAACAATGGTTGGTTGTAGGTTTATTCAGGGAAATCAAATCAAACCAATAAAATCAATTTAATTAAAAATTAATTAGATTTGGCTGAGTTAATTCAAATTTGAATAAGTTTATCTCCAGATTAATTTTTTTTAAAAAATCTCAACTTATATCATGATTTAAAATGGTTATTATTGAATCAACTTGCTTGGCCAACCGGATCGAATCTAGTAACTACAATCATTACAAGAAAACGCAGCTACCACGATGTTTTGTCCCTCTCTTACAAGTTCTTTCCTCAGGGAAAGGAAATTCGTAGGAGGAAGAGGGAATTGCTGCTATGGAGTCAAGAGATGCGCCTGTCATATGAGCATTATAATGGAGGAGGGATCTCTGAACTTGGTCAATACAGAATCCATAGACGTAGCTAGACATCTAATTAGTACATATACTACACTACACAAGAGTATCTAAATTAAAATCCATATATAGTTGTTTGAATATTTCTTAAATCGGCAACATTGCTGTATTTTTGCTTAAATTTCAGGAATATGAACTAAATAAATAAACAATTCTTTCTAAATCCCTCTTATTATTAATTGGATATTCTATGACAAGAAAATGTAATTGGATCATTCGATTTAAAAAACAAAACAATTTATTAATTTGTAAGATTATAAAATACCCACTTAGTACTACACCATTTTTAATAAAATCCAAGGTGTGATTGATTTTTTATAATCATCATGACGACGATTGATTACCGATTTCTTGGTTGGTAGCAGGCATATACATAATTTTCCATATTCAAAATTCAAGATTCATGTACTATAATGCTTGCATTTCTTGAACCAACCACCCCCAGGAATTAAAATAAATAACGTGCAGAGCAGCTTGCTTAAAACATTATTATGAAATCCAAGTCAGATTAATATGGGTGTGTTTGGCCTTTTCTATCGTCCAATTTGTGAGGTGGAATCTTTGACCACCATGAATCTAAAATTAGTGTGCAATTAGAGTTCTTTAATACCCTTTCCTACACTCCTAATGCTTAATTAATCGAGGTTTATCTATAATCAACCATTTTAATATCCCAGCAGGCTTTAATTTACAACAAATTAACTTAAACTGTTAATCACGAACTGGGATTTGGATTGCATATTCCTGGTGCTCTATATAATGGTCTGCTTACATTTTGAATTAATTATGGAGCAGAAGTGATTAACAATCAAGCAGATATAGGGGTTGGTATTGAATTTATTTGTTAAAAAAAGAAATATTTAGGTCTTAATTAACATGTAAACTGGTCTAATTACTCCAACTGTTAAACGAAATAAAAGTAATAATCTTCTATGATTAACAATAAAATGGAGAAATATGTCAAAACCAGAGAAAAGTGAATGCCTCACCACACTAATGTCAAACCATAGATTAAAATCCACATGGGAAAATGTTGACTTTTTCTTCACAGCAGATCCTAATTACTTACCTACCACAAGAGTCATTTTCAAGGGACGTGGCAAGTTATTTGGTGTAATAGCAATATGATTTAATTAGGGATAGAAATTAATTGTAACAACTTAATTACATGGAGGTTGATGTTCGATTATTCGAATAATTAAAGACGAGTGTAGAGAGGTTCTTACTTTTATATATGAAGGAAGAAGTGAAGATATAATTAAAAATATTTATCAAATATGAAGGTGGATAGAGTATTCTTTGATTCGATAGATTAATTTCTATACTCGTGTGTGTGTGTATAATTTACCGTATCTATAATTCTTAGTATATATTTAAAATAATTTATGTAGTTTTTTCTTTCTTTCTAAAATTATCTTAATTATTTTCGACAAATGATGCAGGGAATTTTCAAAAAAAATATGTTTTTTCCTTATTTTTTTTATATTTTTTTAGTTTAGGAATTTCATTCTTTTCCATTTTTATTTTCATATGAAAATAGAGAATAGTTTTCTTATTTTTATTTTTGTATCTAGTATTAATATATTTGTTTAGATTTTTCCATATAGAGAGATGTAATTACTTTTTGGCAAGTGAGATTTGAATAAATACAAATTAAATGTTTTGGGTGTCTCTCTACAATTATAATATTTTATTTATTTATTCATTTTTTTTTTATCTTTGGGGGGTTTTTTTATTTATAACAAATTTTATTATCTTTTATTTTTTGACCACACTAGTTGACATTATAGCCCAACAATTCTTGATAGTTAGATTATATATGCTAGTTGTTATTAGAAATTTTAGCGGTGGGATCCATGAAAGGGTGACTATCATAAAAGTGTTTCTTGTGGTTAAATGTTATGTGTTGTTGTTAGAAATTCTAGTGGTGAGGCTTATGAAAGATGTTAAGGGTCCATGACGGGATGACGTGCATATAAAAAGATCATTGAATTTCCAACCAAGATGGTTCTGGTCGAAAAATATTATGTTGGATTTTTTATGGAGACTGATGGTCTTTGACTAAGAAGGTTATACTCTATGAATAGTTTAAACTCGAGAATGAGTTCCTTCCAACTTGTAAAGAGTACTGTTTCATGAAATTTTTTGATAAAATAAATATTTTTTTTAATTTTTTTTATTTCTTCTTCATCAATTCAGGAATTTTATTTTTTCCCATTTTTTTCCCTGTGCTTTTCTAGTTTTACTATTTGAAGATATATTTTTTTTCGGATTTTAACTTATAATAGATGCCATTATCTTTTGTTTCTTGATTACGTCACTTAATAACATGTCTTGAACCTCAGCCAAACGTCTAGTTCTATAACCTCCACACCTTACTCGTATAGTGAAGTAGACATTCAGTTTTGTGATGACCGTAAGAGGGAACTAGAAATTAATTTCAAGTGAGACTTTATAGACTAATAAAAGTGGAGTTTCCCCCCAAATATCACAGTGAGGAAAAACCATACCCTAACCAACACAATTGAAAAGGAGAAAAGATGGGATGAAGGCAATACTCCTTAACCATCAAAAATATCTCATCGAGACAAATTTATAAACATAAAAAAAAATTATTTTTGAAGATCTTAAAAAGTTACACACGTTATCTAAAAACCACGATGTATTTATTTATTGACGAGTATAACATACATGCTAATAACAAAATTTTCATCTATTTTTTTAATACGTGCAACACGATATTGTTGGTGTGTGTACAACACGCGATAACACATGCATTACAAGCACCAGATTCAAAGAAATCTACTGCTTTCAGTCGTGCATATGTAACATCTGCTTGTCTTGATCTGGGTCCTGTGCGTCCCATAAGCTATGCTAGTCTGGAAAAAAAGAATTCCACTACATTAATTCCATCAAATATTAATGCATCTCTCTTTGTTAGTGAAAAGTCGTGTGCTAATAAGCAGCAACTACACTCATGAATAATTAATCTTTCATAGTTTTGATGTTGACATGGAAATTAGAAGACTTACATGAAGATAAGTGCAAACGAGGCAACGGATCTCCATCTTTCATCTTCCATCCGTATACATTTTATTGCTTAAGCACAAGGTAAAATTAAATTTTACTCAACTCCAAACCTAGCAGTAGCTTGGCTAGGCAACCGAACCAAACCAAAACCTAGGTCATGGCTCCTTAACCAAGCAACTAAGGAATTCGTTACATGTCTTTCATCGAAGAATCAATAAACAAAGAGAGAGAGGTAAAGGAGAGGAAGGAATAAAAGGGAGAGCATGGAACATGGCGCATCTTGCAAGCTCCGCTAGGTTTAGTTTATTAATATCAGCACATTCAAGGAGCTACGAGAACAAAGAAGAAGCTGGATCCATAGAGAGAAACCCTATTTTATTCACCTAGCTCAAGGAATCAAGGAAAACAGATCATTTCTAGGCTTAAAAAACATGTAACATTGGGCGTTGTCATCCTAATATTTGAAATCATCAACGTTACAGTAGTTATATATGACATTGCAGGGATCGAGTTTTGAGAGATCCGAGCAGTCGGATACGAGTTTTACTATGATTGGATCATGTGGGATATTTAATAGAAATGTTTATGGATTAAATAGATAAGTTAAAACTTGAAAAAAAAATTTAATTTCTTCTATATCATAAAATCAATTCAACCGAAAAACTTAAGTTATTAGATAAAATCTAATTAATATATGATTTATATTATTTTCTAACGTATTTATTCAAGTAAAAGTCTTTTGAATTTGAAATTTGCACATGCTAACACTATTTTGTGCTTAATTTTTATCAAATAAATAAGGACAGTGAGATTCGAACTTATGTTCGTTTGGTTATCAAGGCTCTAATATTATATTTAAAAAATATCTTAATCTAAATATCTAAATTATGAGATAAATTTTTAAAATATAATTTATATTATTTTTGAAATTATGGAATGATGATAACGAAGACTAGAATTCATGATGGATATGAATATCTAGTTTCACCACCAGGAGAGAACCCCCCGCGATACTCTAATTTGGTCTTAGAGAGAGTGTCAAATTTGCTTTGTTGGAGTGATTCATTGATGATGGTAGGTGCGTGGGTTACATCAATAAAAAATGAATATAGAAATGAATTATCAAACAACTTCAAACAGTTTTTGTCAGTTGGAAACAGTTGCTTTTCCTCTGGCTGCTTTTGTAGAACTGAAAAATCACTTGTTTAATCAAGGAATAGCATCTTCATTACTATTTAGAGGCTGTTCGAGAGCACTGTGCTGCGTGTTTTAAGATTTTTTTTTAGTATTAAATCAATATTTTTTAATACACTAATATTAAAAATAAAAAAAAATATTATTTTAATATATTTTCAAATAAAAAAAACATCATATACAAGAAATCTCATCACTATCTTAATAAATGCACGCCTAATGAGACACAATCACAAAGTATCTGCAAATGGGGTGGTGGACTTAGCTCTTGAGAGATAAAAAAATTAATAAAATTATGATCTTAGCATTTCTATTATAAAAAAAGAAGATAAAATCATTGTTAATGTAGCATCCAATGCATCTCTCATGGCATGCACATTTAACTAAGTGGTTTGAGAGTTAACAATGGGCTAGTAGTGCTAAACAATGAACATAAATTAAAAAAAAGGGTGATAGCTAAAATGGTTTCAAGTTATTGGTTACTTTACTTTTTTTTTTTCGTTATTAAAAAATAAGTAAAGTATTTCTATTTATCAGGGTGATTATTTTTAATTCGATTCGATTTTTACCTAAAACATAATCAAATCAATTTTTTTTTTAAAATTAAAATCGAACCGAAACCGATTTAAACCGACTAGTTTTAGTTCGGTTATTTTAGAACAAAAACCAAAACCTAACCAACTGGTTTTGGTTCAGTCTGGTTCAATTATTTTATATTAAAAATAAAAAACTATATTTTTTTTGGGGGTTTTGTTTTTGTAATTTCTAATGGGTTTGGTTTCGGTTTGACTCGGTTTTTTTTAATTTGGCTTGATTTTTTTTTGTTCGGTTTTTTTATTAATTTTGGTTAAGTTTGGTTCGGTTTTTCAGTTTCAGGCTTATGAAACCAAAACCGAACTGGTCAGTTTTTTAAAATATTTTAATCGGTTTAATCGATTTTTTTTCATGATTCAGTTTTTTTGATTATTTTTTTTTGTTTTCTCGGTTTAATTAATTTTTCGGTTTTTTTTTGCTCCCCTACTATTTATCTAATTTAGATATAAGAAATAAATTAAATTTAACCAAAATCATGATAAATTGATACCATGAAAGAAAATATTTGAAAAATAAATTCAAAGAGAAAATTAATGCTTATGATTCTAATCATACATAACTCTCGGCTAGTGTTTAATTACTATATCAAGATAAAGTACTTTGTTATCTTTTTATTTCTGTTTTGTCCAACGGAGAGTGACAAAACTTACACCATCCCATATACAAAGTGAGTTTCATGCCCCCAAATGGATATTTCTAAAAGAAAAATAATAAAAAATTCCAATGGGGATAACTTAGAGAAAATCTTGTATTAATTTAGTGATTGTTAGAGAATAATATAAATTATATTTTGAGATTTTACTTAATAATTTAAATTATTGAATTAAGATGGTTATTTAACAATGATGTAGAAAGGTCCAATATAGAATTTTTCTTGCCACACTATTTTGTCACTTGCGCATGAACAAGTATAGAAGCAGACAAAGATTTCTTCTATTATATATTTCATAATTATTCCTTATAATTAATTTAACTCTTTGATTGTTCCATACAATTTCGAATTACATCTACACATAGATTAAACAAGCCATGATCTTTGCAACTAAAATTATTGGAAAACAATAATTAGAAACTAATCAAATGCGGCTTCTCGGGGCAGATCGATTGGCACTAAATTCTTATTATTTTATAGAGACAGGGAGAGATCCATGCATGGAAGAGACACAAGGGTTGGATCAAAATGTCTCATGTTATTTTATGAGGCTAGTGGCTATGATCCTACAGAGTCGTGCGCGATCTAGCTAGCTAGATTACATCACTTAGGTCGGCAAAAATGCAAGCTCAGATCTTATAAAATGGTCAATGGATTTGATTAATAAGCCCTTTTGGCTTACTTTTGATTGCAAAAGAAGCAAGATAATGTTTGTTCATCGTGGACATGGAGGCAAGTGGTCAAGTTCTCAAGAACTAAAGAAAATTATGATTCATTCCAGTAGGTGAGAAGTCCTCTTTTGTGTACTCCTTCACGGATTCAAGGGTCCGAGAACACGCAAGGAGCCAAAACAAACTCCATATTGCTTATATTATTCGCTGTTTTGGTCACTGATTGGATTGCATTTCACGTGTAGGGATCTGGCATAGGACACCGGGTTGTTTTTATTACTGGTTTTCAAGTGGGGTTTAAAAGCCTATTTTTTAGTATTATAATAATAATTATCTTTTATTTAAAAATATATCAAAATATTTTTTTAAAATTTATTTTTAACAACAACACATTAAAAAAATTTACAAATACCAAAACAATAATTTGAAGAAAAAAAAGTTTAATTTTTTTTTAAAAACACTTTTCCACCGTAAAAAGAAACAAGTTCTAAAAACATGTTTGTGGTAGCTTTTGTGGTTACAGTTTAAAAAAATAGGTTTTTAAAAAATAATTTTAGTTATGTTTTTTTTTTAAATATATGTTTAGTTAAAACTGTTAAAGTAATTCTAATCAAACATAAAAGGAGACTAGAATTCTCAATAAGATGTTTATTATGAGTGCTTTTTGGTTAACCTAAATACAAAGGAATTATATATAGGTTAAACTGAAAATACTATTCTACCCTTAATAAATAAAACTAGATAAATATTACTTAACATCTCCCCTCAAACTCACGATGCGACATCTACAAGCATCGAGAGTTTGCTAACTAGAAAACGAAAATGAGATATGGAATGTGTCTTGGTAAAGAAATCTGCAATCTGCAAGGAAGAATGAACAAAAGGCAAAGTAATGGTGCCATGCTTGAGATGATGACGAGTAAGATGACAATCGATCTCAATATGCTTAGTTCGCTCATAAAAACCGAGTTGTGAGCAATCTGAATAGAACTCTGGTTGTCACAATTCATAGGAGTAGGATGAGAAAATAAAACTCTCATATCAGCAAGTAATCAACATAACCAAACAATCTCTTTGGTAGTAGATGCCATGACAGAAGCTGTAGGAAAGTCGAAATACCAGATTGTGCAGAAGCGGAAGACAAAATATCACTCCAAATTTTTGTATTTTTCTTGCAGAAAGTTAACTCAAATACCAAATTGTAGAAACTGAAGAGAAGACGAAATACCAAAACAATTGCAGAGACAGAACAGAAATACCAAATTGCAGAAGCTGATACCAAATTGCAGAACAGAAATACCAAATTGCAGAAGCTGAAGAGAAGACGAAATACCAAAACAATTGCAGAGACAGAACAGAAATACCAAATTGCAGAAGCTGATACCAAATTGCAGAACAGAAATACCAAATTGCAGAAGCTGATACCAAATTGCAGAAACTGAAGAGAAGATGAAATACCAAAACAATTGCAGAGACATATAGAAATACCAAATTGCAGAAGCTGATTCCAAATTGCAGAAACTGAAGAGAAGACGAAATACCAAAACAATTGCAGAGACAGAACAGAAATACCAAATTGCAGAAACTGATACCAAATTGCAGAGACTGATGAGAAGACGAAATGCCAAAACAATTGCAGAGGCAGAACAGAAATACCAAATTGCAGAAGCTGAAAAATCTAAAATAAAGTTTCAGATATTAATTCTTCAGCTGCAAGCACAAAACTTGATCTTCATCCTCTATCTTTTAATAGGTCAAACAACTCATGTCTGATGTTTTGAAAAATAAATCTGAAGTTAAGCTTTAAAGGAATGCATTGAGCATGCTGGAACATCCTACAGGGAATGAAGTGGATGATGATAACAATTTTGATACGAGCAATGGCTCTGACATTGGTGAACATGATTTCTACAAGGGCAGCGAGTTCCATAAAATTAACAAGCTAAGGGTTCGATCAACTAGGCTCTGATACCATGTTAAAGTAATTCTAATCAAACATAAAAGGAGGCTAGAATTCTCAATAAGATGTTTATTATGAGTGCTTTTTGGTTAACCTAAATACAAAGGAATTATATATAGGTTAAACTGAAAATACTATTCTACCCTTAATAAATAAAATTAGATAAATATTACTTAACAAAAACTTCTATAAATTTTTGTATGTAAAATAAATAAAAAATAAATTTTCATTAATAAAAACAAGTTATTTCAACTTTCATAAAATTAAAATTTAAAACGTAATTATAGATGCAATCAAGTAAAAAAAGGAAATATAAAACTACCCGACGAACCAAACTATTTTTTCTCAATAATTAGGTAAGAAGTAGGAAGTATGGCAAAGTTCCAAATGATCTCTAAGAGGGTGAAGTTGTTAGTGAGGAGGCTTGATTTTCTTGACAGAGACACTTACACTATGCCCTTTGACTGCAGGTGTCTATATATATATATATATATATATATATATATATATATATATGATATGTCTTGGTAGGGTAGGTCCATAATGTAACATTTCTTTCTCACAAAAAGTTAAGCTAGGGTTTGGTATAAGATTAAAATTGGAGGTGAAATGTTTGGAGGAATGCTAGCTCGTCTCTTTTTTAGCCCTAATTGGTCAATATGAAATTGTAGGTACGCCATGAAAAGTTTCTTTTTTCTTGCTGAGGAAAACATATCGGACTACAAGATTATCTCTGAAGATCTTCTTTCAATCATCTTCAATAATGACTATTGATTCTAAAGCACATTCTTGTGACCTTCATCAAACCATCGTTTAGATTATTCGACTGGCTAGGTCTTGGTCATGTTATTCCGAGCATTGTTGTTAATTATGTGCTATTGGTGAGTTCATTCAAAACATTCACGATTCAAATATATTTTATGAATTTTTATTTCAACCAGATAAAATATTAAATTAGTAAAACTTGATTGATCTAACTAGATTTTTAATGATTTAGTTAACACGATCAAATCTAATAATCTAGTTAACACGAACAAATCATGTCCAAATCTTTTAATAAAAATAATTACTCATAAATTAGTAAAGCAATAAAGCTTAATTGGCTTGACTAAATTTTTAATAATTTAGTTAACACGACTAAACTCTATCCAAACCTTTTAATAAAAATAATCACTCACGTATCAGTAAAGTTTGATTGACCTAACTAGATTTTTAATAATTTAATTAATTTGATCAAACTCTATCTAAATCTTTTAATAAAAATAGCCATCCATGAATTTTCCGATTCAATGAATTAAACTTCAACTATGATATAAATAAATTATAATATAAATCTACCATGCCAGCTATCAAACACAACTTTGATACATACAAAGTTTGAAGGAAAATAAAGAAGCATTGACAAGATTTATACAGTGATTTCTTGATTTTTAGAGGATGGGTGGGAGGTTGGTTTCTAAAATATTAGTAGCTGTTCATGGACCCTACATGAGGAGTGGGTAGCTGGGAATGTCGAAGGAAATGGGTTTGAAACTTCAAGCTAAACAATATCATAAGAGATATAACCTTGTGAATATCATGCTGTTAACTCCTTCCCACCAACCCCATTTTCGTATCACTCTCCTTCTTGGACACACACACACACACACTCATATATGTATTTCGTTCAAAAATAAAAAATATAAAAATAAATATGTTTTTAAAATAAAATTTATCTTTTAAAATAAAAATATTTAAAATGAAATCTATTTTTTTTCTAGATGTTTCTGTTTTTTTTTTTTGGGTTAGAAAATAGTAACCAAATATTATAAAAAACTGATTTTAAATATGATTTTGATGTTGGGATTTTGTTGGTGAACATATAGAATATGATTTTGGGTTTTTCAAGAGGCTAATAAAGGGCACGGTAAATAGTTGGTTGGTGTTTAGAGCTTGTAAATTTAATCGAGAGGTATATAAACTGGTCTGAATATTCATAGTCACTCGGTGAGAATTAGTTCTGGAAAAATTACATAGGATGTAAGAAAAACTGAGTATTATTAAGCATTATGATGAATAAATCTGCACAATGATGCTGTATATGAGAAATGATGATGCCAATATTTTACATCTTCGACAAATCAAAAGTTTTTTCTTAAAAAAATAAACTATTTTAAAGACGACCCATCTTAATTGCATGTCGATGCCTAATTGCCCATGCTGGGACAATTCAACATCATCAAGAATCACCTACCAACTTTGGGGTCAATTATGTTTTAGGCCCCAAGTCTTGAATTTTCTTCCAAGACTAGCAGGGTGGTACTGGTAGTATTCACATGGACAGCAGCAGCATAAGAGGAGGGCATTTGCATTTTGCACCACAAGTTCTAAAAAATCTAGATGCGCAAGACCATACACGCAATCATGTCACTGACTTTAATCTTGCACGCAGGACATGCTTGGGGTATAGCCATGGTCCATGTATAATGGAGAAAAGGACTGACCACTTGCCTCTGGTGCAGTAAGTAGATGCTACTACTGATCACAGATTTGTCTACTTGGGCATAAAGTTTTGGTATTTTGAAGACACGTTCTATTCTGAGGTAGGTAGGTAGCTACCACCATGGTTGTTCAATGCAGATCTCTCACATGCTGCTTTAGGTGCAATGTTTATATCATCACAGGTCACCAGACTCCAAAGCATGGATGTGGAAAGACGTCCATCATTTTCAACCTCTGATGAGCTAGAAGACTGATAATAAACACCTTTTTTCTTTCCCATCTTCGAGACATGCGAGATTCCCGATCCATTTTTCCTATTTATACCTCCTGGAGGGATGTATTTGCTGGCCCTAGACTTGGTATCCATCTGGGATATTATTTGCCTGGCCTAAAAGGAGTAGTTGAGCTGAATTTAAACTTGGCCCATCTGGGCTGTCATTTCACGATTCCTTATCTGCAACACTGCATGGAGGAGTAAAAACCCGATTCTCTTTATAGCATGAACCCCATCTAATCAAAGCATGCATGTAACTTTCTGTGGTTTATATCGACGTGCGTCCACCCGTCTTGTATTCCTCCAAGCCCAGTTCCTTTTACCTTCGACAATGGTCCAGTTTGAACTTTGAGGCATCTTTTAAGAACAACAGACTGGGCTGGATAGTGGATTCTTTATCTCATGCCAAGGTTTTCTCTCTCTCTGTCTCTCTCTCAGTTTTCTCCATGTAAAGGTAGTTCAAAAAACCTGAAGTTATGTTATGCCTGAGGATTTTAACCAAACAGATTACTTGGTAGGATAAGGAGGTGTCAAGTCCTTGAAACTGAATATTATAGATAAGATCAATTTAAGTTTCTGTTCTATTATTATAAGGAAAAAAATCTTGACTCTATTATTTGCTTCAACAGAAATCTTGACTCCATATGCTGCAACAGAACAGATTCTTTCGAGTGCAATCCTCATCTAATCAAGAGAATGGAATAGAAACATCTTAAGGGTCAGCACAGTGCCAGCAAAAACCATGACTACGTATTTTCATATGGCATCTCTTAAAGTACACGGCCATCTTACACCAACCCAACCCAAAACTTTTTACCCTTACAATGGTCCATCTTGAGGCCTCTATTCAAAACCAGACTGGCTGCATTTTCATCCCTAGCAAACCGTTCTTAGTTCCCTTCCTTGATTGAGGCAACACAGAAGGTTGTTTCGAATGAAACGATATCATGAGGGGGTAAGTAGCTAACTATTAAGCAAGTGATCAGGAAAGAGTTCATTCTTCATATTGTCTTTTGCATATTTACAACTTGCAAGCAGATAGTATTTTTTGCAAAAGCAAAAAGTGAAGCCGAATGTACCAGGTCTCTTCGGGGTCAAGGCCATGTTCCTTTAGCCCAAGGAAAGTTGAAAGGAGACGAGGTAAAAGTAAATGAAGTTGAAATAAGAAACCAAGAACCATATAATGCCAAATTAACAATCAGAAGTGCCAAGCTCTAAACTCAAGTGGAAAAAATTCTTTCTGCACGAACTCAGATAAAAAGCAGGGAGACAGCAGCCATAAGCCAAAGGTTTCAAGAATCTCTCATTTTATTGCCCTCCTAGAATTTGCATTAGCTATGAGCCTATAACTCAGTGTCGCATAACCGGATCATCAAACTAGACACCATTCTTCGAGCGAAAGGAATATAGCTCAGACCGTACCTGAAACAGCTTAAAGAAGACATATAAGTGGCGCGAACAAAGCATTTAAAATGCCCAATTGAACTTCTTATTGTTAAACTAAGAGAAGCTATTGCAGAGATGTTGCCTGATATATAAGATAAATAGCTGGAAATCATGTACTGTAGTCTGAAAATTCTGAGAAGCAACCATGTACTGTCTATGAAAAACAAATAAGAGCGCTGTATAATTTCCATTCCAAATAGTCTGAATATCCTTCTGTACTGTCTATGATATCGCAAGTCTTTACTGTACAATTCTAATCTTATATCCTCATGCCTTACCATAAAACTAATGAAATGGGTGAAAATGAGAGACAAACTTACCAGATAAGGGCACAAATCTCAGATATGATTGCAAACACTGTTAAAATCTTGCTATGAATCTGCAACATGAAAAAAAAGCGCAGAAAACCTGTTGGTAAGCCATTATGAAATAAGTAGAAATGATCTAAATCTTAAGTAGAAATGATCTAAATCTGCTTCCACAATCAGAAAGCATTTTTAACTAGAAAAATGCATATTTAAGGGGTTTTTAATGTCAGGTATTCATCACAATAGCAGTTCTCTTATATATATATATTTTAATTTTCTTTCCCATTTGGAGACGCCTTGTTCTTCAAATTGATCTTGAATGTTATTTTTCTCTAATAAAAGCAGGGGAAGCTTTAGCTTTATAAGGACACGGGGACCACAATGTGTGATGACAAGGCCATTTTAGTCTATAACCTTGTTCAAACTAGAAGCTTTTCAAGAATTGACCTTCACTGAAATCTTGGTGAATTTGTGAAAGAGGGAGAGAAGTTCTTCTGAAAGACAGCACAAGAATGAAAGTACAAGGAATGAAAGCTCATCAAAAGGCACAGCAGAGGCAAAAATGATTTCAAATTTAACCCCTCGGCTATAATTCAGAGGAATTTTGAAATTTCAATGCTTCAGTATATCTTAGGAATTCACAGACGGTGGTAAAAGCAAGTCCTACGCTTCATTAGTTAGTGTTACTGAGGCAGAAAAGTTTCTCAGCAGTGTAACTTCATTTGCAAATTAACGATGCAAATAGATACAATGACAGGTAGTTATAAATAAAGCCTGCATTATTTAAATTAGCATCCATAGCTCAGAATCAAAATGCCAAGATGGTGTAAATTCTGCTGTGGTAGATAGAAAAGAATGCGATGACGACAAAGAAAAGGAGGGAAGAAGATGAAGAAAAGATGACAAAATACCAGATAATTAGGAATGCACTTATCAGTGTTATCAGTCAAGAAGTACCTTAATCTTTACAAAAGGAATTGTAGTGGCAAATCTAATAACTTGAGGTAAAAACAGTTAGGTGCACATGATAAATAAATGATAACTTGCAAGGCAGTGAAAAGAAATGAGCATGATCCAGAATATTGATCTACTAAGAGAACATGTTTGCGGTTGAAGATTTAAACAATCTAAGGATAGTAACCATACGGGTCACGAAAAGCAATCATAATTTACTGCACTTTAATTTCCCAAATTTCTCTGTTATTAAGGGGCACTAACATTATTATATTTGACAAATGAATTGAAACTATTGACTTACCAAGAGAGCAAAAATGAGAGCCAGAACAACACATCCGATGTAAATAACTGTTGCATATATGCGGACAGGGTCAAACATCATACCTAGCTGTCGCCCAGGTCCAATGAGGAAGGCTGTGCTGCCATTCACAAAACAAGTTTAGAATGCAAAAAACCCTAAGAAGAACAGCGATTCAGTTGAACTGAATTGCAGATGATCTCAGGGATACTATCTGTGTGGAATCATGGAACTCTTTAAGCTATGTAAACTCTCTTCCAAATACACAACAACACTACACTGAACTTGGAGTGCCTAAAATTCTCAGATCAAAAGTGATCAGATTAAACTAGTTTTTGTCAGAAGATTCAAAGTGTTTATAAAAAGAAAGAATTAAAATGAAGCTATGCCAAGAATCGAAGAAAAGGAGAAAAAAGTCCCTTCCTTTGTTATGATGAATAAGAAGTGGTGTTTTTGTTTTACATGTGATGAGAGAAAAGCAAAAAAGCACGGAAGTTTTTTAATACCAGTGGAAG
This sequence comes from Populus nigra, assembly GCF_951802175.1. Lineage (NCBI taxonomy): Eukaryota > Viridiplantae > Streptophyta > Magnoliopsida > Malpighiales > Salicaceae > Populus > Populus nigra. The sequence continues at coordinate 1,140,249 of NC_084867.1, read as the reverse complement.
GAAAAAAAAATTCCAGAGTGAAAGAAATATTATAAATCAGGATGGGATGGGACAGAATATAAACTTGTTGGCCTGCAGAAACCAGCAAATGGAAAGATTAAAAATATCAAATTCAAAACGTATTGCTAAATTGAGTAAAAATGACAATGTACCTTCCAACTGCCAACACATTGCCAAAGGTGAACAATAGTGCAAATTTGATAGGCTTGGCAAAGACAATCAAGGACTGCAACACATGCAAAATTTGTAAAGCTATCAGCATTTTATACAGCCAAATGCTTCCATAGAAATACAGCTTTTAAAATGTCACAATAAATGGTCACAAAATATTCCTTGAACATGCTTAGATTCTCAATGTTCTATAATCCCATATTTTCCCTCAACTAATCTAAACTTACCTCCTGAAGCAGGAAAGAAAAGGGACTGCTTCCTAGTAATAATGGGACTTGCAGCTTCTTGAGCAAGATGTAAGCAAGACACATAGAGTTTATATGCCCACATAAAAGGAAAAAGGTTAACTTAGGAGATCAAAATTTACAGATATTGGTAGTAACACACCTCTTATGCAATTAGGTATATTAACAATCTGACCAAAGGAAGAACCTGAGAAACATTTCTCTAGATACACATCCTATTCATTTACCGCTTTCCATTTTTTGACAGCCTCAAACTATATAACTATAGCAATAATAAAGTACAATACATATCATCGTTAACCTCTAAGATATAATCTAAACTTCTATTTATTATGCTGATTTAGAAATGCGATCTTCTTTTAATAGATTGGCTTAATGATCTAATTTGAGGACAGCTTACTAAGTGTCTTTTCCATGAATGATAGAGAGGGTTAACATATAGAGGTTTTGAGAAAAAGCAAAATAGATGGAAGTTTTAAAAGAAAGAAAGCAAATAAATTGAAATTGTTAGCAAGGGGCTCTATATATGGTCCATGCTTGTAGGCTCCAGACTGTTATAGACAGTCCAGAAGCAGCAATTGTCAAACATCTCCAAGATGCGAGGAAGTCTCATATTCTTCTCAAGGCAAGCTTAGAGGACTGTTCCTCAGTGTATATTTCAGAGCTAACTCCTTATAAACCAACAAGCCAAGGTATGCTAACACTACCCCAAGGGAGTGATGGTTTCATAAATGAGAAATATAAATAGTGCTCGAGGCATCCTACTCACAAAGTTTGATAGATGTAGTGGAAGCATGACAAAAGCCAAGTGATCTGCAGATGCTGAAAACTTGTCCCTCTTAGATGCCTTGGCAGGGAAAACGAAGTTTAATATCAAGCTTGCTATGGGCTGTACCATGTTGGTAATATGTAAAGTAGTCTAATAAAAGGCATGCTGCAAGATCAAGCAGAAAAGCTACTAACCTTCCCAGTCAAAATAAATCATCTCAATCTTCTATAGTTTCCCTATAAGCCAAATCATTAGCGAACAAAGGCACTACGAATGACCCTATAAAATTTTGGAAACCATTGTAATCTCAAACTTCAAACTAGCTTGATTAAGGAACTTCCAACGAATAGTGCAGTCCAGAAAAGACTGAACTGACAATATTAAATTAGTAGAGCATGAGTTACAAGACCCAACTCTATATTGCACTGAAAACATTAAACATTCTATGAACTCTTCGGAAGCAATTCCACTGTTTTATAGACAAACACTCAGTTCAAGAAAGAAATTTAAAACCTTGGACACAAATAAAAACACAGAGGAAGAAAATCTTTAAGCTCCTTAAAATACTATAATATTTCTACCATTAATTACTTTCAAAATTTCCTCTTTAAAAGCCAAACTTACTGCATATTACCACTCCAAAAAGGCCCATTAAAATTCAATCACTAACATTGCATAAAGAACACATTTTATGCTTCAATAAAACCCAAAAAGAAACAAAAAGATGACCTTTAAGCACAAAAGGTGGACATACCAGAAACATAAGAATCAAACCAGCGGCCAAAGAAGCAGCAAATGCATACATTCTCTACATAAACAAAAACCCAGATAGAAAAAAAAAGCTTTAAACTACAAAAAGATGAAAACTTTTTAATCAAGAAACAAACAAGATTTGAGGTGGAATTAGAAAAACAAACCTGCGTAGGAGAAAGTGAAAAAATCCCATCTGATTCTTCTTCCAAGAAACTCTCCTCTCTCTCCCCATCATCACCTGGTATGAACTGATTTAGCTTCCACATTACTATATTTTTTGCAAAAAATTAAGCTTTTTCAATGCGTTTGATCGTTGTTCTTCTTTCTAACAACATTCTAAAGTTTCTCGCAACAGAATAACGGGTCTCTGAGAGAGAAGACAAGACAGGGCAATGCTTATATGAGCTGGCTAAGCAGCTTAAACAGTCCTCGTTGAAAAGCCATTATTGCATTCTAGTCCCTTTAATTTGGATATCTCGAGCATGATGCTCTGAGTCTGAGTAAATTACATGAGAACCCCTAAAAAATTTGTTAAATTAGAGAGGTTATTCAAAAGTTTTTAACCTTTGACCAAATAATGTATAGTATTATTATAATCCTTCTAAATTATAATGGTCTTCATCTAAAATTTAATTATAAGGTACATAAACCTTAACCCATTTTCACGCATTTAAGGTTGAAAATAGGTCAAAGAATCTTATGATGAAAAAAGGATTCATAAACTCTTTGGTTCACCATCAAACAATATATATTTTTTATGCTAAAAGAAAATTAAAAATTGACCTCATTTGCAAAAACAAACAAACTTATACATAGCAAATTATATAATTTGAAAAGTAAGAAGTTACTAATATAATTATATCAAATTCCAGGGCATGCGATGCAATTTACTTTCCAAAGTAAACATTACACAAAAACGACGACGTTATCGAACATTTCTATTGTCACAATAAAAATAAAATAAACCAGACCTGAACTCGCCACTGCAACTTCTTTTCTCAACAGAAAAAACCCTAATCAAAACCACACTGAAATCCACCACAAGTTTCACCGGAACCTGAGGCAGAGGCCACCGTGAAGATGTCGTCGACTCTATTAGAGGTGACTCGAGCCTCTCACGAGGAAGTAGAGAGACTCGAACGACTTATCGTTAAAGATCTCCAAAATGAACCAGCAAACAACAAGGACCGTCTTTTTCAAAGCCACCGTGTTCGTAACATGATCGAAAATATCATTGCCACTACTGAGAAACTCGTAATTCTTCTCTCTCTCTCTCTCATTAATTAAGTTTAATGGAAGGCAATTATAATTATAATAAGTGTTTGATTTTGATTTTTTTTCAGGTTGAGGTTTATGAAGATAGAGATAATGCGAGGAAGGATGAGATTGCGGCGCTTGGTGGACAAACGGCGACCGGAACCAATGTGTTTAGTGCTTTTTATGATAGATTAAAAGAGGTAATTTATTTTTTCATTAATTTTGATTAAGCAATTTATCTGATAATTAACGGTTACTTGTTATTTATTGAAATTACTTGTATTTTATCTTATCATTATCATTGTTTTTCTTTTGTTTTTCTTTTGCCTGCGAAGATTCGTGAGTATCATAGAAGGCATCCAGCGGCGCGTGTGGTTGATGCTAATGAGGATTATGAGGCAATGCTTAAAGAGGAACCAGTTATTGAGTTTACTGGTGAGGTCAGTCTCTCTAACTTGTGTCACTTAATGATTATTTTACCATAGTGCAGTTGTTGATATGTTAGGGCTCTAGTCTCATGTATGGATATTTGAGGTGTTTGTGCCAGGCAACTGGGATGCTGTAGTTTATAGCATTTGAGGAAACTGATCTGGGTTATTTTTATCTACTTTTTTACTCTATAAGTGTACCTACTCAATTAGATGGTGTTCTCATATAATGTATGTGCGAGCTCTAAATTAGGCGTTACATTTCAAAATCTTGAGATTTGAGATTCTGTTGGCAGTTTCAAATTCATCTACTGTGAGATTTGTTGCCTTTCAGTTTGATATTTTAGGACTTTAGTTTTATAAACTAATATCTGAATTTTTATGCTAGTTAACAGATAATTTAGGGCTGTAGTAGTTTCTAGTTTTTTCCCTTCATATAAAAGTGAACTAGTGACTGCACAACATTTATTATCGTAATTGATGCATTGTTTATGCAGTGGAGAACAAGTATGTTCTTTTTTTCTACCACGACTTTACCTAATTATGCTGTATGATTTTGCCCAGCAATTTAAATTAACTAATACTTTAGCTGGATTTATATTACAGGAAGCATTTGGGAAATACTTAGACATGCATGAATTGTATAACCAGTTCAATAATTTAAAATTCGAGAAGCCTATTGAATACTCTACTTACCTTGACATTTTCTCCCAACCACATAATTTACCCCGTAAAGTGAAGTTTACAAGGTATTCTCTCTTTCTCCCCCACTGCCCTCCTGATTTTTATTTTGAATTTATTTTAAGTTAATGATCAGATGTTATATTCACCCGCATCTGTACCTCACTTGAAATTATTTATCCAAGTTAATGTCTTTTTTGTTTCATTTTTTTTTCAATTTTCTGCAGGCAATACAGGGAATACATGGAGAATCTACTTGAATATTTATTTTATTTTTTCCAGAGGACAGAGCCCTTGCAAGATCTTGATAGGATTTTGTCAAAGGTTTGTTTTATATGACGTTTTCCCTTCCATTTTTTTTTTAAATTCATCTCCTCATGGTGTTTTTGATGTTCTATTATACGTGCCTGCTTGATTTATGTGATGCTAATGCTAGTGTTGAGCAGTAATTTCTTTTTTCTATCTAAATTCCAAGCGCTGCTAAAATTATCTCTAATCATTTTTTTTTTTACCTAAAGATTTGAAGTGTGAAGTTTTCATGGGTACTATATAGGCCTATGGGGCTAAAAAATGTGCTACATTTAAATTTTATGATGCTAGACTTGGCTCAGCCACAATTCATACCTTATAATGTTAAGGACAAAACAGAAAGAAAACCCTGTTTTCATTTTATTTTAAATACATTCTCTGCCACAAGACGTGCAAGACATTTGCTCACAAGAAATGATATTATGGCATTTTGATTGCCTGCCTCTTTTTATTTGCAAAAACTCAAGTCTATAGAACAAAGGAGATTTTGACCATGCTTGGTCGGAGCCAATCATGTGCTTCATTTAACAATGTAGATTATTGTTGTAGGTTACTACTGAATTTGAAGAGCAATGGGAAAATGGCACGGTACAAGGATGGGAAAAGAATGCTCAAGAAAATGGGCATGTGCCAGCTGATCATACTGTTATTGATCTTGATTTTTACAGCACTGTTGAGGAGCTTAAAGAAGTGGGCCCTGAAAAATTGAAGGAGGTAAGAATATCATTTTTTGCAGCTGCTTGATATTTCCTTGAATCATTTTCTTTTTTCCTGGAAATCTATAATCATAGAGCATTCTCTTGCTGAATGCTGATAGTTTATGTTAATGTCAAAGAAACAAGGATGTACTTCTGTATTTTGTTATCACCAACTGTCAGCTGATGCTGACATGTTGCTGCTGTTATCATTCTCCTTATAGTGTTGAGCTTAAAGTGCAAAATTAGATTCTGTTCTTAGCTGTTGATTGCTTGGTATTTTAACATTTCTGTTCCTTGTTGTTGATTGCTTGGTAGTTTAACATGAAATACTCCGATATCATACAATGTGATCAATGTTAAGCTACTCTGATATCATGCAATATGATCAAACACTGAAAAATATTAATTATATCCATAGCATCACTGTGGAGTCACATTTCTTTGTCGCTGTTTACTTCATTTGTTTAATAAGAAATATTCTGATATCAGACAGTGTGATCAACACTGGAAAATATTAAAAATATCCAGTGGGTAGCCATGGAGTCATTGAAGTATGTAATATACAAACTACGCCATAACTTGGGCAACTGTTATTATTGTATTTCTCCATCATCATTTCATGGTTTTTATTTTATTTCTCCATCATCATTTCATGGTTTGTGACAGTTTTGCTAGCAGAATTCTATCTTGTTGGTTTAGTTGTCCTTTCTAATTAGCAGTTATTAAATCGTTTGCTGCATGTTTTCCTGGCAGGCATTGGCTGCATTGGGGCTCAAGAGTGGCGGTACCATTCAGCAGCGTGCTGAAAGGCTTTTTCTCACAAAGGTTGGAATAGTTCTTTTACCTTGTATGGGCTTTGTAAGTTTAGGAATGAAAAAGATCCAGTGAGCATCCCCATTGTTTCTAGTTTCTTAGTTAATCATTAATCTTCTAGTAAGGGAGGGGTTATATTACTGTGAAAATTAGGATGGCCAGATAGTGCTTTGTGTGTGCACTTTGTTTATTTATTATGTTTCTTTAGGGGGGAGGGGGTTATATATATTTGTTTGTTTGTGTGTTTGTTGTTAAGCATAGCTACATAAACAGTCTTATTTCCTTAAATTAATTACTTCTCAACATGACTTTTTTTTTTCCTTAATAGATTTAATGTGGCATTTCGTGTTTTACTTGTTTATTTGTTCATTCTGTGCAGCATACACCTCTTGAAAAGCTGGACAAGAAACATTTTGTGAAAGGTTCATGTGCATCAGAACCGAATGGAGGTGCTGTGAACTCAAAGGAAGTTGTCAATTCAAAAGAAATTGCCCTGATGGAGACCAAAATGAATAAATTGTGTGATTTACTGGATGAGGTTAGCTTTGGTGCAGTCATCCAGTTTCTTTTCCATCCTCTTGATCAATATCGCATTGAGATTTTGTTCTTTGGTTATCTGCCAGCTTTTTTGTATATTTTAATAATGTGCATTTGAATACTGGCTGCATGTGCCTTAAATAATTCGTTTTTTTTTGTGGTAGTTGGATATTTGATTTTCCTGTGACCCTGTGCAGACAATTGTACGGACAAAAGAAAATGTTGTGAAGAAGCAGGCTTTGACATATGATGAAATGGAAGCAGAACGTGAGGAGGTATGTTGTCTTAGGCTCCGTTTGTTTTTGCGGTTGGAAAGCGTCTTTGCAAAAATTTGAATTTTGTTTTGCTTCTAATTAATTTTTTTTGGTGTTTTTAAATCGTTTTGATGTGCTAATGTCAAAAATAATTTTTTAAAAATAAAAAATACATTATTTCATTGCATTTCCAAGTAAAAAACACTTTTAAAAGCAATAGCTATCACAATGCCAAACAAGCTCTTAAGCTATTGCAAATTCTTCAAGTGCTTTAGCCTTTTTAACTAGAGTGCGAATCATAGCTTTTTGTCTAGCATTTCATTATGACCTTCAATTTTATTTTGGTACCTGCTTTAATTTGAAGCAAGCCGTTTGCACCATGGTGATATAATGGGATCAAACCCCTTTACAACCCAGTACAAGCAGAATATATTTCCTCACATATACTGGCCAGGTATGCTAATGGCATATTGGCAACTGTGCATCTAGAGACCATTTGTGATACAAACAGCAAGACCATTTGCATGAAACTTTTCTTTCCGACTGCTTTAATTGGATGCTTGATTATTATTGTGGAAGAAGTGAGACTTTAATGTCTGGGATGACAATAATCTATAATGCGATGTTGAAACTGATGCAGGAAGAGACACAGGCTGACACTGAAAGTGACGATGAAGAACAACAGATTTACAATCCCCTCAAGTTGCCAATGGGTTGGGATGGGAAGCCTATACCGTACTGGCTGTATAAACTTCATGGTCTTGGTCAGGTATTTCTCTCCCTAATTGTATAAACCCATTGCGGTCATTGTAAGTATTATATCTCCTCACCAGTATCTTTCATTTCCATCAGCATTTTGGTTTTGGAGTTTTTTCTTTCTACATTTGGAGAGTAGTTTTTTCTGTTGTATATTTTTTCCCAGATGTATTTAATTGATATGTGTGATAGTTTTTATTTTCAAGTTGCAATAAGTAACACCTAGTATCATTATATATCATTTTGATGCATGTAATACTTCTCTAATTATACTAGTTGTTTAGTGGAGGATCTTTGTCTGCAATCCTTGTCTAGTTATACTATTTGATAGTTTCTATGGCTAGAGGATCTCAATTATTTTTCTGCATGTCAGGAACTTAAATGCGAGATATGTGGGAACTATAGTTACTGGGGTCGTAGAGCGTTTGAGCGGCATTTCAAGGAATGGCGTCATCAGCATGGAATGCGTTGCCTTGGCATCCCAAACACCAAGAACTTCAATGAGATCACATCGATCGAGGTGCACTTTCTCAGACCTTGTTCTGAAATCCGATCCTTTCTTTGTTATATGCCTTTTATTTTGTTTATGCCACTCAAACTCTGATTTTTTTTAATGTGAAATTCTTAGTTCAGATCTTGTATGTTAGTTTGGAATGTGACACCTGCATTCATTTATTCACTTTTTTTTTTCAGGAAGCACAGGAATTATGGAAGAGGATACAAGCGCGGCAAGGAGTGAACAAGTGGCGCCCAGATCTTGAGGAAGAATATGAAGATAAAGAGGGCAACATTTACAATAAAAAGACATATACTGATCTGCAGCGCCAGGGACTGATTTGAAGTACAATACACTGCCAGAAAAGCATCCTTTTGATTTTGAATTTTTGTGGTAAGAGTGACCTGCCCAACCCGGTGATGGAGATCTTTTGCAGTTCTCAAACATTTTGACAACTTAGGCATGGCTATGTAACTTCGATGTATTTATTTGCTAGCATCTAGTCTAAAAGTTTCACTTATAAAACGGATTAAATGAAATCCAATATAATGGATAAAGCTGAATTTTTGTAAAATGAGTCGCACCTTCATTATTCATTGCTTCATCTCTCTTTTACTCATATACGACGATGATTTTATATTATTTTTTTATTTTTTAAATTTTTATTTCACCTAAAATACAAGGTGTGATTTTTTAAATTGCAGCGGAAAAAAAATAGATTTTTTTAATATAATTATCAATTTATTTTATATTAAATAATAGATAGTACTTTATTAATAAATTCAGGATTATACTCGTAAAATCTGATCAATAGCAAGGCTTGAACACAGGCTGAGATAATTAATCCAGTTTAATTTATTTATTTTTTAAAAAATAAATAATATTGTTTTAACTAATTTTTTTAAAAAGAAATTAATGATTTTTTTTATTCTGTTCTTAGACAGGGTAACAGGTCAATCTATCTTTGTGATTAGGTCACCTTAGTTTTTCTCTTTTTTTCTTTTTTTTTTTAATTCAGACTAGTCTATACCATGAATTAACTTTCATGACCGATTTAATTTTTATAACAATGATATGGATATTCAAAATCCGATAAATAAAGTATAATTTTTTAACTTCATACATCATAAATATTTGATAAAACAAAAATATATTACAAACATGATAATTGGATATTCAATACAATCCCTCGTTATATAAATATAATAGAAACATAATAGAAGGATATTAAATGCAATCCCACATTAATATCAATAGCTCAAACTTGTTTGTAACCCTTTGCATACAAAGCATTTCTCATTCTCTTGTTCATAAAAGAAAAAAAGTACTTTCTGATCGTTATGAATGTCAATAAGTCGTCCAATCGTGTCTTTTCTTGCCAAGTTCAAAGCTAGAAAAGCTTATTCTTGACCTTGTTTAGGTACTCGTCCGTCCAGAAGTTGCAAAGCCATGCCCTTTCTCCCTTAGATGGCCGTTTGATCGTTGTAATGGATTGATGCCTCTAATTACACATCATAATGCCATCATTTAAATCCTCAACAAGATGCCAAAACGGATCTGCCAGATTATCCACTAATTTCTTTTGTTCTTGTAAAGTTGAAATGGAATAATCTTTAATATTGCATGAACTTGTTAAGTTTGTGTGTTCTTTGTTACCACGTTCAATGCTAGAAAGACTTCTTCTTGAACTTGTTCAGACACTTAGAACGCCTAACAAATCATTCATGGACTCAATCAATAAGTTCAAATAAAAAAAAAGTTTGAATGGGTTAAACAAGTTTTTTAATAGAAATATGCATAATTTTTACTTTAATTGTTGAATCATGTTTAAATTTTATTAGCATATTCTAGAAGCCTAATTGTATAGTAGATCATTTTGTAACTAGTTGAGGTCATTTTCATTCATTTAGGTTCAAAAGTTAGTGTTCATTTTTTTTTAATTTTCATTGTTAATCTCGAATTCATTTCCTAATTGATTTAAGAGTTTTATTTAATTTAAGATTTTATTAGTTAGTTTGGATTAGATGCTATTTAAACAATTTTGTATGCTTTTTTTTTTAGAATTATTGACATTTTAATATTGGAGGGTTATTAAAGGTTGAGGTGGTTTTAAACGGTTTGTGTTGCAGATCTGCCACAGCTGAATCACGTAGAAAGTCTAATAATTTTATTTATGAATTATTAGGATAAAAAGCTAAGCCTAAAAAGAGACTTGACCATACTAAATGACTAGTAAGTTGCGGATTTGCCATGATTGAATCACATGGAAAACCTCTAGATTCGTTTATGGATAATTGAGATAGAATTAAGTTTAAAAAGAGATCCAATCATGTTACATGACAATTTAATGAAAAAACTCATAACTTTTAATTTAACCATTGAATCTCATTTAAATTTGTAAATATATTAGACCAATGAACAAAGATATTTAGTTTATCATAACAAGACATGCTAAACATAAAAATATTTTAAAGAAAAGTCTAGAGTTTATATAAGTTTAAATGCAAAATAATAATTCATGGTAAGGCTTTCAACATAAATATAATAGTAGAACACTAACATGCATACTAAACATGTATTCAAATTTACAATTGTTATTAATTCAATTTCCTAGCATGATACTAATAATAAAAATATCTATACTTAAATTAAAACAAAAAAGATTACTTATTTATTAAAGTATTTTAAAGTAATAAAACTTTTGATGTGGTCAATGAAGAATTTGTTATCCTTCAAGCTTTATTGCTTCTTACTTGTGTAATTAATATATTTGTAATATGCCCCTCAAGATTTCAATAACACCATCTAGGTTCAGATGCATTTCTAAACAAGATCTTTGAACCAAAAAATATAAAAACTCAAATATCTTTCAACAGAAAAAACATAACCCTTAGATTTGGAAAGAAAACTAAAGTTTAAAATAAGAAGAAAATATTAAAATATAAGGTTACGAAGAATATTTAAAAATACAAAAAAATCAAGTTGGAAAACTCATTCACCCTTTTTATAGTGAATTTTAAAAATTAAAATGTTGAAAAATTAATTGTTATTATTATCAATTTTTAATTAGTCATCATAAATTAAGAATTAAATTTTAAAAAATTATTTTTTTTAAATTATTTTTTTATCTATTTAAATCATATTAATTAATTTTTTTTTCAACCGTTACAAGATTCTATAAACTAAATTTTATATGTTATTGACTGAGTATAACTAGTTAAGAGCTTTCATATTAAATTTGAAAGATATTATTTAAGCCGATCAATTAAATCAATATATTTTTCACTTCAACTTAAAACCCAATTCAAATTAATTATAAATTTTGTAAATTAACATGTAAAAAAAGCCGTGCTTAACCACTATGCACGACACAGTAATAGCACTGCTATAATATAATTATTTTTGAGCTCAAGAACAAAAACGTGGACAACAACGAAAAGTGACGTGGCGGAGATAGGAGTGTGCACGGAACGCAAAACACAGAAAATAACAGGAGGTAAATGCCGGAGATATTTGGAAAAACAGACATTGACACGAGCCAAGCCCAGGGCTCTGTATTCCTTCACGCAATTCTCACACTCTCTTCTCTATTTCTTCATACTTTCCTCTCCTTCCTTCTGCTAACTAACTCCTCTTTGGATCAAAAAAATTCTGAGAGTTGTAACGGATTGATCGATTGATGGCGGCGACGGTGGCAATATATGGAGTCGGATTCTGTTCTTTTTCTGATAATTTGTCGAAGAAGAAACTGATTAAACGACGTGGTAATGGTAGTATCATCGGTGTGAGAAGTATTTGTTCTAGGAGAGAAGTAGGGACGGTGGTGAGGTGTTCGTCGTCTAGTAAGGCCGTGGCTCCGTTGGAATCGGAAGGAGATGGAAGGAGATGTATGATTGAGGAGGAGGAGGAGGAGGAAGGAGGAAGAGATGTTATGAGGTTCAAGATGTCTGATTTTAAGGTGCTTGATCGTGTCAGTATTGGCCTTGGTGGCCGGGTAAGCCAGAAAACTCTACTTCAATTTTTTTTTCATCTTTATTTGTTAAATATTGTTAATTTCGTTGGAATTGGGGTTTTTTTAGGCGGATGAGTTGGTTTTCGAAGCAATAGTGAAGGATTCTAATAGGTTAGCTTTCTTTTCTTATTTGATTTTGTGATATTGTGTGATTATTGGAGGTCATGAGTATAATGTGGAATTGCAGCCCTTTGCATAACATTAAAGTTGTGCTTAGGAAACTTGTCAGTACTCAAGCAAAACGTAGAGGAATGCGAGCAATAGAGGTTTGGGGCTTTGTTTTGGAGTTTGTTTATTTTGTATTTGAGGTTTTGAATATTGGTGTAACCTTGGTGTTGTTAAAGTGTTTTTAGGTATTGAAGAAGCTGGTTCGCCGTAAACTTATGTACCATTCTTATTCAATGCAAGTTTATGGTTATATTTCTTCACCTACTGGTGGCCGTGGTTCGTTTACTCTGGTACATGGGGTATGTTCTGTTTCTGAGTAAGGTTTTTATATTGCGTATGCATTAAATGTTTCGTTGTGTGAAGCCATTTAGTTGTTTATGCTAGGCAGGTTAGTCTTTCTACAAGACCCCTATTGGAGAATTTCTGTTTATTGGACGAGCCTTCATTTCTCTGCATGTTGCGTGTGGAAGCAGTTCTTCTCATATTTCAATTTTTCCATTTGTGAGTTTAGGGATTTGAAAGTTTATTTCTTCCTTTTTATTTTATGGCAGTATCATGGTAGTTTTTCTTTGAGACATTGGCTTCAACAATCAGATTGGCTTCCTACCTTGGAAGCCACTCTGGCATTGGATGAGGAATCTGTCAGGAGGGTGGGAGATGACACGGTTGGAGGACCTGCTGTCTCTCGGCAGTTGCGAATAACACGCATATTGATGAGGGATCTCTTGATTGGAGTATGTATATCTTAATTGTATTCATGTATTCTCTGTGCACAAATAGTTGCCATTTGTTGTGTACAACTAAAGTGTAAGGTGTTTGCTTTGCTTACTTAAGGTGAACTACTTGCACAGTCATGGACTTGCGCATACAGAGTTGAGGCTGGAGAATGTGCATATAAGCCCAGTGGATAGGCATATTAAAGTAAATGCAAGCTTTCCCCCTTTTTATGCTGTTTTTGAATTTTATATTCTCTGAATTTAGAATTAAATTCGATATATACAGACTAAGGAAAGCAATTCTGTAAGGAGAAGGGTGTTCGAGGAAAACCCTTGTTGATTTGTGTTGTCTGATATGACAACACTTGATGCCAACAATTTCCATTGATGTAGTGAAGTCAAATTTTATTTCTGGTATTCTGCTTTGAAAGTTTGGTGGTTCTAGACTTATTGTTGAGGAAAGGTTTATTAGCACAAATATTGGGGAACGAAACAAGACATGAATAAATCAGCACCATTGAATTAGTGCACCTCCCACACATGGGTACAACTATCCACTGTTTTCTGCTCCATAACTTCTGCTATAAAGCACTACTTCATTGATTAAGTTGCGTAACATGTGGTTTCTTTCTTGCATTGATGTCTTACTTTGTGAAACTTCTGAAATTCCAACTTTTCAGGTAGGGATACTAGGGAATGCTGCTGACTTTTACGAGGATGGTCCAAATAGTAGCACACTGGACAACATGGACAGACGGCAGATGATGATTGCATTTGACATGAGGTATGGATAGATAGATAGACCTAAAAGTGTATCCAGTTAGTGCTGCTAGCAGAGCTGCTGATGTACTGAATTCTGTTTCATCCATGTTGAAAAGATGTGTAGGATTTATGATGGCTAAAATGGTGCTGCGGGAACTCATGGATCCATTAATTTTCTTGAAGTTCAAATCATTCCTCATGAAGGTACAACATGCTAGCCCCCCCACCACCACCCTGTTTTTTGTTTTCCTGAAAAGCTTTTGGATTAATCAATCCAGAACCTGGTGGAATTTTTGTTGACTTCCCTTACGTCTCTGGATAAGATCAAGTTTCTCTTCATTAATTTCTACCAGTTTCTTGAAGACTGGGATACATTGGCAATCACTTTATTTGCTCAACATTAAAAAAAATCCTATAGTATCATCATGCACTACTCATCATGTGTTGGTACTGATCTTAATTAGGAAGTTGTACTGGCATATTGAGTGTTAACTTTGTTACCAAATTTCTCTTTTATGGATGAGTGCAGGGGAATGATCCTTCATGCTTGCGTGAATTTTTATTGCAAATCCTCAGTAGGAATTCTCCATCTGGAAATGTTGGACTCCAAGTAAGTAGTACGAATGCAAATTACCATACTTTAAGCTACGCCTTTCACAATATCTATAAAGATTGTTTTTTTATAAGTAAAAGCCACATGAATTATTAGGATGTTTTAAGTTCATTTTGTTTCTTCTAGATACTTGATCGGAACTGGGGTGCCGGTTGGAACCTTTTATCCTTGTTATTGGCAACCAAACCTTCCAAAAGAATAAGGTATTCATCAGTTCATCTCTTATTAGACAATAGTAAAGACAACACAAGGTTAACCATATTGAATGGAATCTGTATTAATTTGAGAGAGATGAGGCATCTATGATGACTATTTTGATTTGCTTTACAGTTGTTTGGATGCCCTCAGGCATCCATTTCTGTGTGGACCAAGATGGCGGGTGGCGCCATCCATGGATATCATCAGATGGGGTCTTGGCTCAACTGCAGTTCGAATTACGGAGGAATACATTTATAAGCAGCCCCAGGTGTGTCTACAGTTAGCATTTCTAAGTTCTCTATTGTCATTCAGATGGATTCATCGGTTGTGATTCTTTCAAGCCAGTGCCTTGAGTGACTAGCTGGAAATTTTGAAAGTTTCATGTTCTGAGCATAGAGAAGCGCAACCATGCATCTTGATCATTTATCAGAGGCTTTGTAAACCTAGAAAGTACCCTGTTTTTCTAGGGAAGCACAAGTATGAGATGGAACAATTAGTGTTACTAATTAATTTCCTGTTACTTGAAAGATATCTTAGTGTGCTTCTATTTCTATTCGACTACTAAATGTTTGCATGTAAACTCATTATATATCTGGTGTTGGTTTATAGCTCACAATGACATTACATTGACAAAACTGACTGGTGAATTTTGATGTGATAGCGTAATAGGCTTTCCTATTTTATCGAATTGATGGAGATGCTGAATGCTCATTCGAGGCCAAAGGTTAGCAATTATCCACATTGTTCATAGCTTTTGTAGATTCATTAATTCTTTTGCTCTCTCCAAAGAGTCATATGGATCTATTTCTAGTTGCCTCAAAGATATTATAATTTGTATCATCACCTTTACTTTCAAAGGCTTCTTCTAATTTATGGTCACTTGTTCTTTGCCATTTACTCTCTCGTTTTGTTACATGAACAATTTATGTGAAATGGTCTAACTGCTACGTGCATTGATATGATATGAAGAAAAAGAAGCTAGAAACTTATTTGGTTCTTTACTGTTGTACTTCTTCAGCCGCCAATATTCTTTGGATTCTTCCTTCCGGTAGAACATGAAACATTTTATTGATTGATTATGCTTTTACCATCTATCTCCAATGGGCTTGGGATCGAGGCCTTGTTATTCTCAAAGGTTACTCAATATTGAAATTTCTGCTCTACTTCAATGTGCAGAACTGGTTGGAGTTGCTTCCAGGAAAATGGCGTCTATTATACTGTACTGGGAGACAAATAGGATTGACCCTTCGGCAGCCTTCTGCTCGTGTCCTGATTGGTGATGTTTATCTAACTATAAATAGAGCATCAAAATTAAATACTAGTATTTCCTTCACATCGGACATTGGCTTCACAGTCATGAATGGTCGAGACTGGCCTCATGACAAAAGTGGTATAACTGGGAAATTGGAAGTAAACTCTTTATTCCGGTTGACATCTGGGAGACGGTTGTATCTTAAGGAGGAAAAGACATCAGAGAAGTTATCCTTTGGGCAACCAAACAATCAAGATTCTTTAGCCCAGAAATTGTCAGCTAAAAAATGGAGGAAACTTGTCCCGTATAAGGAGTTTCCATCGAGCCTTCCAGTGGCCAAACTTGTTTCAGCTGACATTGAGGTGACAATGAGTCTCGGGGACAACCTTAATCAAAATGATGTTACACCAAGCAGTATAGTTCAAGAAATTCGTGTGCAAGTGCCACCTGAGATGTTTGATTTGTCTAGGCTTGTCTGTGGAACATATGTGGACGCCAGACTGCTAATCCTGCGCGGGGTCAATGGATCAGCTCTTTTATTTACAAGATCTATGTGTTGATGAAACCTGTAGATAGCAATTGCGTAGAAACTGTAGATAAAAATTTCTGTTGGGAGTGTAAATAGCTGTTGTGTTCCTGCTCGTATAATTTGTACAGTCGATTAATTGAAGATCAATCTCTTCCAAATGCAGTGCGGCCTGATGTTTGAGTGGCTTGTCAAATTTTGCAATGTTGTAAAGCTTTATTTGAAAAATGATTCTACCCAGTGAAGACAGCCTGAAAGATTTCTGAGTCGAATGCGCCATGTAGCTATGAAAATAACTTCATTTACCACACCCTCTGAAATATTGTCAAGTTTATATATTTTGCATCAGGTTAGTTACTGCTTCTCAACAAAAGAAGAATTGAGCTCATGTTAGGTTAATGTGAACTTAGCTAAACCTTAATATGAAGACAGCCAGAGCCCAGAGGTAGTCAAGATGATACCAAACAGGCTATAAAACCATCAGCAGGGGGGAACAGTTTCTGCTGTTGTACGTTCATGCTCAATCGATTTTGCAGCCACGAACCATTCTCGACTTCGAAAGCTTGCAATACGGAGAGTGGCGCTCACTTGTCAAAGCGTGGGGGAAAAGTCTTGATTCTGACCGACCTAAAATGATGCTATGGCTATATATTACCAGTCGAACACACACCTCTAAAATTTATTGCTCATGTCAATCCAATTATAACCAGAGCGTCAAGATTAAATGTCATGTAGTCTTTATTTCACTTGTGATGATGGCTTTCTTAGTCATGATTATAGCTGTTAAACTCTACGCACCTTGCTTTGTTGATTGATTCGGAAAATTCAAGACATAGATTAGGGCTGGGTTTTTTTTAATTGAATTTGATAACATATTGTTACGGACAAATCATTTCAATATGGTCGGAATTTTAGTGATCCGTTTGGAACTATTCGGATTAAAAAAAAGCAATATTATTTTAATAAAATGTTTTTACTCGAGGGTGACCCCCGCTGACCCATATATTGGATAGTCTCTGGATTTTGTTTAACAATTAAATTATATATAATTGTCGAGATTCGCCTCCTAAAAAATGTCATCCCTCCGAGATTTTATGGAGACCCAATTTTGGATGAAAAACTAACAGCATCTCAACACCCAGATGTGAAGTATCAAATGATTCAATCATCGCAATGAGAATCATAAGACTATTTTTGTAAAAACTTTAATGTTATTCATTACATCTGCTGGAAATATATCTTTTAAGAGTCTAGGGCCGAGATGTAATTATGCATGTGGTAGGGCCCGACGGTGGATTCGCCCACCATTCTCACCATCACCTTGACTCTAGTGCCACTGGAAGCCAATAAAAGAAATGAACCGCACGAGCGCCGTTTTTTATAGTTTTGTGACGAGGATTCCCTGATCGAACCAACATTAATGCTCTATGATTATACCAATATTCTACGTCGATAGGAAGTCGAGGAGGATTCAGGTAATTTATAAACCCTAGCTATATATTATCTCTCTATTTCAAGAGGTGTATATATTTTCAAGATCAAACCCACTTTGATATCATAATTTTAAACATGAAATAATACCTCTTATAGAGCCAATCACGCAACGGATTAAGCCAACATTGTTACTTTCTTTCGTCAAGATGCCAAATATGCAAAATAATTCACATTTCATATGCAAGAGCGCAATCACATATACCACATTACTACTACTACGTACCCTTGCATGAGAAGTGGCCTCGCGAGCTACCTATTGCGTTATTCAGAGATCAGTAATTCCATATATATTCTTGAAAGAAAGGTGCAAAAGGAGCATCTTGAGAGACCTTAGCAGATGGGATGGCTTTTCAAAGTTAAACATACTAATTGCAGAAGCAGCACACATGCATATATGAGAATTCAAGAAACTTGAAACTCACCCAACTTGTAAATCTAACATGTCCCCCTAAGCGGGAAACATGGCTCCATTTCATTCACTACTGGATATAGAATAAGCCACCCATTAATAACAACCAACGTGTAGTTTAGTAGAGTAGAATTACGACTGAGGAAACTTAGTAGAGTAGATAAAATTACGACTGAGGAGAAGTAAAATGCAGAAGTACAGAAAGGGACTCGATTAAGAACCATGCAAGCCAGTGCATGAAACCGACACTATTATTTGCTAGCTTGACTTACAGAGCTATTAATTAGGGAAATGGACTAGATCCGTGCATAGCCAAATGTAGCACCAAAGATCTTGATTGCCTTTTCAGCACGAACCTTGTAAGAGATTGTTGCAGTTGCTCGGTTCATATGTCTAATAAACCTGACCTTGTCACCAACTTGTAGCTTCTTGCTCTTAACGAATGCAACCCAACCTCTTGTGAGGACTGGCTTCGGGTGTCCTCTCTTGCGGATGGAGCATTGAAAGGTCCAAGCTTTGCCTTTCTCGTCTGTAGCTTCAAAGGTGACGGCATGGCTGCCTAGTTTGAAAGGTGGAAGAGACCTGAGAAACCTGATAGGAACTGACAGCCTCTTCGTAGTATCAGTCTTTCTGAGGATCTTCGAGAACTGTGACATTTTCTAGGACAAGCAAAAGCAAAGCAAATGAAATGGGTTTCTTCTTGCTTGTGGGAGCTTTCAATGAGCTTATATATATAATTAAGGAACCACCACCTCCCTCCACTTCTTCAATTAAAGTAAGGGTAGCTACGTAAGAAGCTAGCATGTTTTATCCACCGCGCGATATCGCACGATATCGTGCGATATCGCGTATAATGTTATATATATATAATATTAATCGTGCGATCTCGGTAGATGGCAAAGACAAAAAAAATGCTAGTACTGACAGTCAAGAATTACAAAAAAAACTAACACTACTCAATAAATCACTGTAGATGGTGTTTAGAAGTACTTTGAATTGCTATGCTGTTTTTAATGTGAATTCAAAGTATTTATCGGAGAGTTTTATTTGTTCTCGCAATAAGTTCTGGTCCTTTTGTTTTCGTTACTTTTGGTGATTATGTAGCAAGCTCCCTGCCACCAATGTGGGCTGGTTCAAATGGTAAGCAGCTTGTTCCGCTTAAGCGAAGTCTCAGTTTCGAGTCCTCGTATATGCCAGCAACATTCATTAGTAGCCTCACCTGTCCCTGTCAGGCATGAAACCCGGGGCGACCGCCAGATTAGCCATATTTCTCCTTAAGTTTTTTTTGACAGGTTATAGCTTTCCCATCTCTTTCTTTCTGCACCAGAAAACACTTTAGAGATAAACTAAGTAACACGTTCGTAGTTGTAGATACTAGATCCACTTCACAAGCACCACTATGCAGCCATTCCATCTCCCAACCCAGAACCATCAACGTTCTGATTTGCTTCTTCTAGTGTTATATATATTCAGATGAAAAAAGATGAAAAGAAGAAAGATATACATATATATTGTAAGGTAAGAAAAAAAGAAAAAATAAATCCATGTCTAGTGCTATCTCCAAGCGAGGCAATCCCTACGTTGTCAAGACTCTGAAGCCTGAATTGATGTGACCATTAAATTAAAAAAAAAACAATAATAAAACATGGAATTTTAACCAAAAATCAATTACGCAATTTACTTCATGAGATTTCTCCCGGTGGTGTCTTGAGTATTGAAGATATGCTGTGATAGCTCTTTTTTTTAATTATAAAGAAAAAGATTATTTGATTAGGTTAATAGTTTTTTTTAATAGTATTGCCCATGTATAATTATGTTTTAAATTTTAATTTTATAAAATTTAGAATAATTTTTTTTATTTACTTTACATACAAAAATTCATCTTACAGTAATTATATACACACACACACGCTCTGTTTCTTTTAGAATCACAACTATTTTTTTTTAAAAAAACCCCAACCCATATCATTATTGGTCTTTTAACACACACAACTTTCACACGCATAACTAGTACATAGTTTAATGATAAAAATTTAGATGGATTGCCATTTCTTGCACTAATAGATGCTAAGCAGGTCGAGCCAATTTTTGCTTTTTATATAAAAAAGCAAGTGAAATGTTGTTGTTTATGTAATTAAGTTACATAAAATGTTTTGATTTTACAAAGTTATTCGATGTGGTGGTAGATCTGCATGTTATTTACCTAAAAACCATGTTCAAATTAAGGAAATAAAGGTAAGGTGATATCTTAATTTCATCAAGTATAGCAAATTACTGAGCTTAAATATATATAAGTTTAGTAAATTATTAAATTTAATATTTTTAAATTTAATTAAGCATTGAGTTCAAGCATGTATAAGTCTGGCGAGCTACCAGACTCAACATCGTTTTGAGCTCATGTATAGATGGGTCTGATGAGCTACCTGACCCAGTATTTTTGAGCTCAACTAAGCACTTAACCCAAATATATAGGTCGGTGTGGTGAGCTACCAGATTTAGCACCTTTTGGGTTCAGTCAAGTACTGAGCCCAAACATATATTAGTCTAGCGAGCTACCACACCTAACATCCTTTTGAACCTAAATATAGATGAGTTTGGCTAGCTACTTGAATCAGCATCCTTAGGTTTAGTCAAACGTTGAGCCCAAACATGTATAAATCGGTCTAGAGAGCTACCAGACTTAACATCTTTGAGTTCAACCAAGTGTTGAGTCTAAACATACATGGATCTGATGAACACAAGATTCAACATCATTGGAACCAGCCAAGCGTTGAACCTAAATACATGTGGCTCTAATAATCTTATCATGCTCCATATTGAACCACAAGATTTGACGAGTCAGAGATCTTTTTTCCTGTGATAAGTCAAAGATCTTTTTTGTGTGATGAGTTAGAAAATATTTTTTCCACTTGAATACATAAAAGATATTTTAATACTATCATAAAAGGAGGACATTGGGGTCCTCCCCTCGATAAAAAAAAAATAAGAATCAAGGACTATATAAAGGCCTATTGATTTTTTAGAAGAAAAGAATCAATCTTTTCAAGTTGATAGAATTTTTAACATATATATTTTCAGATTTTATCTCTCTAACAGATATTAGCATTTTCTGCATTTTCTCTAAAAAAAGATGCTTAAGCATTAGATAGTCGCTAAATTTACAAAAGGAGATCTATTATAGGTATCAATCACCAATCATTTTGGCTTACCAGACACTAGGTATTGGTTATTAGCCACCTTTACTTTGAAATAATAAACTCGATAGAATCAAGAGATTAACTGATTATTCAACACGTAAACCTTATTTCTAAGCTACTCTTGTTAATTGACGTTACCAATGAAAACTGATAAAAAACCATTGACTATTCTTCAAAACTAGTTTATTAACTAGATGTCATGCCCGCACGATGTCGCGGGCTTATGGCATGCTTGTGTGTTGTTGTGGGTTTGTGGAAAAAATAAAAAAAATTATATGAAGAAAAACTATTGCAATTTACAATGTTTTCAAGGAAAAAACTACAAAGCTAAATTCTTAACCAGATTAATATTTAAAAAATAAAATGAACAAAGAAAATTTTGAAAAAAATCATAACAAAAAAAACCGAAAGGAAAAAAAACCATCCAGGAAAATACTGTAGCAATCTATAATGTTTCATGAGGAAATTTATAGTTATAATTCTCAACCAGCTCAATATTGAAAATAATAAAATCGATAAAGATAATTTTAAAAAAAATCATAACAAAAAAAATCATGTGGGGGAACACTGTAGCAATCCACAATATTTTAAAGAAAAAAACTACGAAGCTAAATTCTCAACCAGCTCAATATAAAAAAATAAAATCGACAAAGACAATTCTGGAAAAAAAAAAACAAAAAAATTCATAAAAAAGGGAAAAAAAACCATTTGGGGAAACACTGTAGCAATCCATAGTGTTTTAAAAAGAAAAAACTACAAAGCTAAATTTTCAATCAGCTCCATATTAAAAAAATAAAATCAACAAAAATAATTTTGAAAAAAAAAACACAAAAATATGAATAAAAAGAAGAAGACAATTTTGAAAAATAAAAAGAAAAAAAATGAAAAAAAACATGTGGGGAAATTTACAGTTGTAATTCTCAACCAACTCAATATTAAAATGTTTTTTGACAAAGATAATTTTGAAAAAAAAAATATGTGGGGAAACACTGTAGCAAAACAAAAACCATATGGAGAAACATTGTAATAATCCACAATGTTCTAAATAAAAAAATTACGACGCAAAATCGACAAAGACTATTTTGAAAAAAAAAAAGAAAAAAATTCATAGAAAAAAGTCATGTAGAGAAAAATTGTAATAATCCATAATGTTTTAAAGAAAAATAATACAGAACTATATTTTTAACCAGTTTAATATTAAAAAAATCGATAAAAATAATTTAAAAAACAAAAAAACAAAAAAGAATTAAAAAAAAAGACAATCTTGGAAAAAAAAACATATAAAACCAAAAAAAAAAAGGAAAAAAATATGGGAAAAAAAAGAAAGACAAAAAAAATATAAAAAAATATGTACCTTTTAAAGTATTAGTTAATATCTCTGATTACCATTAAAAATAAAAAAAATAAAAACTAAAACACCCTCCAGGAGGACATATGATGGGCCTTTCTATAGTTTTCGATGTATCTGTTATGTCAGAACTCTAACAACTCTTTGATGGGAGTAACTACCACCCTTATCAAAAAGTCATTTCGATTACACACGAGGCTTGTAGCTCAGTGGTCTTGGTAGGCTTTGCCCTGCCTGAGTCTCCTGGTTCGAGCTCTCGTGTGTACCCAGCACATGAGGGTTTAACTGTTGTGGTCAATTCGTGTGACTTGTTCCGTCCCCGTCCCGGGTTCGACCCTCTATGTGTACGCCTGTCACCCCCGCGGTGCCTTACCTGCTCCTGGGCTTGCAGGATGTCCAGCGGGCCGTGGGGAATAATCGTGATGCGCGTAAGCTGACCCGGACACCCCATATAAATCAAAAAAAAAAAAAGTCATTTCGATCAAAACATAACTCTATTCTAATTATCGCCATAGTTTATTTCAATCCAAAGGCTAATTAACCAGCACCACCACACCCCTGAACCAGTTCTTAACCGTGCACATGGCTGGATAAAAGATCAAAGAGGTAAGAAAGTCCAAATAACAAGCACAAAAGCTTTTGGGTTGTTGACTTCCCCTTGCCCATAAAATTTCCACCAGATCTGTTCTTCAATTGGAAAAGAGAAATCAATTTAGGGTTTTCTTAGGAGAGAGAAATTATGTTTGGAGAGAGATTTGTAGTGTTTGTATCATATTATACATGAGGAATAATTAATTTATATTTTCATTTAAATTAAAAATTATATTCACCTAGAATGTAAATTATAAATAAAAACTGGAGTCAAAGTGAAAAAAATATGGATAATGAGAATAATTTTTTCATTAATTTATATATATATATTTAATGGAGTTAACATCACTAAAAAGTCAATTCAATCTCAAAATTACAAATTTTTCAACTGAATTCATTAGACATTCCCGGTTTAACAACCTTGAGCATAACAATCTATAATAATATAATTATTTTTTTAGCTCCAAAACAAAAACGTGGGAAACAACGAAAAGTGACGTGGGGGAGAAAGGAGCGTGCACCGTACGCAAAACACAAAAAATAACAGGAGGTGAAATGTAAGAGATACTCGGAAAAACAGAAGTTGACACTAGCCAAGCCCGGGGCTCCGGATTCCTTCACGCATCTCTCACACTCTTCTCTGTTTCTTCACACTTTCCTCTCCTTCCTTCTGCTAACTAACTCCTCTCTGAATCAAAAAATATTCTTAGACTTGTAACGGATTGATCGATTGACGGCGGCGACGGCGGCAATATATGGAGTCGGATTCTGTTCTCTTTCTGATAATTTGTCGACGATGAAACTGATTTAACGACGTAGTAATGGTAGTATCATCGGTGTGAGAAGCAGTTGTTCTGGGAGAGAAGCAGTTGATCGTGTCAGTATTGGCCTTGGTGGCCGGGTAAGCCAGAAAACTCTACTTCAATTTTTTTTTATTTTTTATCTTTATCTGTTAAATATTGTTAATTTCGTTGTGATTTTCGGTTATTAACACTTAAGGATAGTGTTTAATGTCCAAAAGTGATTGTTCTTAGCACTGATAATTATGGCATGGATAACTGAATTGGGGTTTGTTTTAGGCGGATGAGGTGGTTTTCGAAGCAATAGTAAAGGATTCTAATAGGTTAGCTTTCTTTTCTTATTTGATTTCGTGTGATTATTGGAGGTAATGAGTATAATGTGGAATTGCAGCCCTTTGCATAACATTAAAGTTGTGCTTAGGAAACTTGTCAGTACTCAAGCAAAACGTAGAGGAATGCGAGCAATAGAGGTTTGGGGATTAGTTTTGGAGTTTTGTTTATTTTGTATTTGAGGTTTTGAATATTGGTGTAACCTTGGTGTTGTTAAAGTGTTTTTAGGTATTGAAGAAGCTGGTTCGCCGTAAACTTATGTACCATTCTTATTCGATGCAAGTTTATGGTTATATTTCTTCACCTACTAGTGGCCGTGGTTCGTTTACTCTGGTACATGGGGTATGTTCTGTTTCTGTGTAAGATTTTTATATTGCGTATGCATTAACTGTTTCGTTTTGTGAAGCCATTTAGTTGTTTATGCTAGGCAGGTTAGTCTTTCTACAAGACCCCTGTTGGAGATTTTCTGTTTATTGGACGAGCCTTCATTTCTCTGCATGTTGCGTGTGGAAGCAGTTCTTCTCATATTTCAATTTTTCCATTTGTGAGGTTAGGGATTTGAAAGTTTATGTCTTCCTTTTTATTTTATGGCAGTATCATGGTAGTTTTTCTTTGAGACATTGGCTTCAACAATCAGATTGGCTTCCTACCTTGGAAGCCACTCTGGCATTGGATGAGGAATCTGTCAGGAGGGTGGGAGATGACACGGTTGGAGGACCTGCTGTCTCTCGGCAGTTGCGAATAACACGCATATTGATGAGGGATCTCTTGATTGGAGTATGTATAGCTTAATTGTATTCATGTATTATCTGTGCACAAATAGTTGCCATTTGTTGTGTACAACTAAAGTGTAAGGTGTTTGCTTTGCTTACTTAAGGTGAACTACTTGCACGGTCATGGACTTGCACATACAGAATACAGAGTTGAGGCTGGAGAATGTGCATATAAGCCCAGTGGATAGGCATATTAAAGTAAATGCAAGCTTTCCCCCTTTTTATGATGTTTTTGAATTTTATATTCTCTGAATTTAGAATTAAATTCGATATTTATAGATTAAGGAAAGCAATTCTGTAAGGAGAAGGGTGTTGGAGGAAAACTCTTGTTGATTTGTGTTGTCTGATATGACAACACTTGATGCACAACAATTTCCATTGATCTAGTGAAGTCAAATTTTATTTCTGGTATTCTGATTTGAAAGTTTGGTGGTTCTAGACTTATGGTTGAGGAAAGGTTTATTAGCACAAATATTGGGGAACGAAACAAGACATGAATAAATCAGCACCATTGAATTAGTGCACCTCCCACACATGGGTACAACTATCCACTGTTTTCTGCTCCATAACTTATGCTATAAAGCACTACGTCATTGATTAAGCTGTGTAACATGTGGTTTCTTTCTTGCATTGATGTCTTACTGTGTGAAACTTCTGAAATTCCAACTTTTCAGGTAGGGATACTAGGGAATGCTGCTGACTTTTACGACGATGGTCCAAATAGTAGCACACTGGACAACATGGACAGGTGGCAGATGATGATTGCATTTGACATGAGGTATGAATAGATAGATAGACCTAAAAGTGTATCCAGTTAGTGCTGCTAGCAGAGCTGCTGATGTACTGAATTCTGTTTCATCCATGTTGAAAAGATGTGTAGGATTTATGATGGCAAATATGGTGCTGCGGGAACTCATGGATCCATTAATTTTCTTGAAGTTCAAATCATTCCTCATGAAGGTCCAACATGCTAGTCTCTTTTTTTTTTTTTTTCTTTTTTTCCTGTAAAGCTTTTGGATTAATCAATCCAGAACCTGGTGGAATTTTTGTTGACTTGCATTGCATCTCTGGATAAGATCAAGTTTCTCTTCATTAATTTCTGCCAGTTTCTTGAAGACTGGAATACATTGGCAGTCACTTTATTTGCTCAATAAGAAAAAAATCCTATATTATCATCATGCACTACTCATCATGTGTTGGTACTGATCCTAAGATGTTGTACTGGCATATTGAGTGTTAACTGTGTTACCAAATTTCTCTTTTATGGATGAGTGCAGGGGAATGATCCTTCATGCTTGCGTGAATTTTTTTTGCAAATCCTCAGTAGGAATTCTCCTTCTGGAAATGTTGGACTGCAAGTAGTCCGAATGCAAATTACCATACTTTAAGCTACACCTTTCACAATATGTATAAAGATTGTTTTTTATAAGTAAAAGCCACATGAATTATTAGGATGTTTAAGTTCGTTTTGTAGATACTTGATCGGAACTGGGGTGCTGGTTGGAACCTTTTATCCTTGTTATTGGCAACCAAACCTTCAAAAAGAATAAGGTATTCATCAGTTCATCTCTTATTAGACAATAGTAAAGACAACACGAGGTTAACCATATTGAATGGAATCTGAATTAATTTGAGAGAGATGAAGCATCTATTATGACTATTTTGTTATGCTTTGCAGTTGTTTGGATGCCCTCAGGCATCTATTTCTGTGTGGACCAAGATGGCGGGTGGCGCCGTCCATGGATATCATCAGATGGGGTCTTGGCTCAACTGCAGTTCGAATTACGGAGGAATACATTTATAAGCAGCCCCAGGTTTGTCTACAGCTAGCATTTCTAAGTTCTCTAATGTCACTCAGATGGATTCATCGTTTGTTATTTCAAGCCTGTGCCTTGAGTGATTAGCTGGAAATTAGTTTCATGTTCTGAGCATGGAGTAGCGCAACCATGCATCCTGATCATTTATCAGAGGCTTTGGGAACCTAGAAAGTACCCTGTTTTTCTAGGGAAGCACAAGTATGAGATGGAACAATTAGTGTTACTAATTAATTTCCTGTTACTTGAAAGATATCTTAGTGTGCTTCTATTTCTATTTGAACTACTAAATGTTTGCATGTAAACTCATTATATATCTGGTGTTGGTTTATAGCTCGCAATGACATTACATTGACAATGTAAACTGACTGGTGAATTTTGATGTGATAGCGTAATAGGCTTTCCTATTTTATCGAATTGATGGAGATGCTGAATGCTCATTCAAGGCCAAAGGTTAGCAATTATCTGCTTTGTTCGTAGCTTTTGTAGATTCATTAATTCTTTTGCTCTCTCCGAAGAGTCATATGGGTCTATGTGTAGTTGCCTCAAAGATATTATAACTTGTATCATCCATCACCTTTACTTTCAAAGGCTTCTTCTAATTTATGGTCACTTGTTCTTTGCCATTTACTCTCTCGTTTTGTTAAGTGAACACTTTATGTGAAATGGTCTAACTGCTAAATGCATTGATACAATAGAAAGAAAAAGAAGCTAGAAACTTATTTGGTTCTTAAGCTGTTGTACTTCTTCAGCAGCCAATATTCTTTGGATTCTTCCTTCTGGTAGAACATGAAACATTTTATTGATTGATTATGCTTTTACAATCTATCTCCAACGAGCTCGGGATCGAGGCCTTGTTATTCTCAAAGGTTACTCAATATTGAAATTTCTGCTCTATTTCAATGTGCAGAACTGGTTGGAGTTGCTTCTAGGAAATTGGCGTCTATTATACTGTACTGGGAGACAAATAGGATTGACCCTCCGTTAGCCTTCTGCTCGCGTCCTGATTGGTGATGTTTATCTAACTATAAATAGAGCATTAAAATTAAATACTAGTATTTCCTTCACATCGGACATTGGCTTCACGGTCATGAATGGTGGAGCCTGGCCTCATGACAAAAGTGGTATAACTGGGAAATTGGAAGTAAACTCTTTATTCCGGTTGACATCTGGGAGACGGTTGTATCTTAAGGAGGAAAAGACATCAGAGAAGTTATCCTTTGGGCAACCAAACAATCTAGATTCTTTAGCCCAGAAATTGTCAGCTAAAAAATGGAGGAAACTTGTCCCGTATAAGGAGTTTCCCTCGAGCCTTCCAGTGGCCAAACTTGTTTCAGCTGACATTGAAGTGAAAATGAATCTCGGGGACAACCTTAATCAAAATGATGTTACACCAAGCAGTATAGTTCAAGAAATTCGTGTGCAAGTTCCGCCTGAGATGTTTGATTTGTCTAGGCTCGTCTGCGGAACATGTGGATTCCAGACTGCTAGTCCTGTGCGGGGTCAATGGATCAGCTCTCTTATTTACAAGATCTATGTGTTGATGAAACCTGTAGATAGCCATTGCGCGCAAGTACTGTAGATAGAAATTGCTGTTGTGTTCTAGCACGTGTAATTTGTACAGTCGATTAATTGAAGAAGATCAACCTTTTCCAAATGCAGTGCGGCCTGATGTCTGAGTGGCTTGTCAAATGTTGCAATGTTATAAAGCTTTGTTTGAAAAATGATTCTACCCTTAATTTGGCCAAACCTTAATTTATAAACAGAATACTATTTTATATACGTTTTTAAATTGAATCTTGAGGTGATAATTTTGTTTATCCAATGCTACATGCTAGAGTAGTATTTGTAACAGCACCTATAGAAATAGTTTCTTTATTGTATGTATATATATAGTCGTGACTATATATGTAGGATCTTTTGCAAGCCCGAGTGACTCTCTACCTTTGGTGCAAATCTTTTCAACAAGTGGATAGTGTTTGTATAGCTAATGATAGTATACTAGCTAGTTAAGAGATGAGTATGAAAATAAGGTGCAAAATAGCTTTCATGGTTGCTATCTTCATGGCCAATGAAGTAAAGAGCTAGAGGACAAATTAATACGAGCTCTTAGATGAGCAAACTCTCGTAAAAAGACTACTCAGTTTCTTTTGTTGCAATAACGATGATATGCATCTGTCGAGGTATACTCAATATGAGCTGTGAAATATATATATATATATATATATATATATATATATATATATATTATTTTAATAAAAAAATAATCTAGATTAATCTAACAATCTTCTTCATATTAATTTCCAAACCAACATGACAACTGTAGTTTCAAGTACAATTGGACCAGGCCAAAAGATACTGGAAGATGTGCCCTGTGGTTGTAATTTTAGCCAAGTGAACTAATTTAGCCGGCTGGAAAATTATAGGTTGGTTTTTTTATTTATGAATTTATTTTTTATTTATTTTTTTAAAATACATAAATATTACTCTTATAACATTAAGAAAAAAACTAATTTATCAAGCTAAAAAATCTAAAAAAATAGTTCAGGAATATAAAATCAAACCAGATAATTTTTTTTTTGTTTCGACCTGTTTTTCAAATAATATTAAAATTTAAAGAAATCACCATTAAACTTTTATTATGAGCATCATCACAAATAATAATTTATTTGAGATTATGGTGGTAAAAAAAAAAGAAACTTGAAAATCTTAAATTTTTGGTTTCTTGTTATATATAATTTATTGCATAATTCATGGGATTGGTGGGGCATCTGCATTCTATTCTTTTACCTTCGTAATCTTACCCCATCTTCTTGGAAGAAATAATAATAATATATATATATATATATATATTTTTTTTTTTAAAAAAAGAACACTTGTAATCTTACCCAATCTCTTCAAATACCAACTGTCGTGGAACTGGCTCAGGCTTTATCCACAATTGCTTATCTCAGTCTGATTATTATACATTTTACAACTTTAAAATCTTCACACCTGCTGTGTTACAGTCATTGTTGCTAGCATCATCATCTTGAAGCTCCATGTGGGCTAGAGAGAAGTTTCAATTCAACTTTGCTCTAGTTTTAAAATCTTCACACCTCACGGGTTCTGTCCAGCTGATTATCTTACACGAACAGGTTTAGTTTTACAAATTTTAATGATCAGAAGATCTGAGATGAAATTCAATCTGCATGTAGCTGCTAATTAATGAACATGTGTTGAATTGTAATAATAATTGTTTTTTAATGTATTTTTTACTTAGAAATATATCGAAATAATTTTTTTTATTTTTAAAAATTTATTTTTAATTTCAACACATTAAAATAATCTAAAAATAAAAAAAATATTAATCCGAAGAAGAAAAATAAAAAATTTTAATTTTTTTAATAATATTACTAGTCGAACACACACCTCTGAGATTTATTGCTCATGTCAATCCAATTATAACCAGCGTCAAAATTAAATGTCATGTGGTCCTTATTTCACTTATGATAATGGCTTTTTTTGTACGTGTTGGATATTGTTGTAATGATTGTTTTTTAAAATATTTTTTATTTAAAAATATATTAAAATAATATATATTTTTTATTTTTTAAAAAATAATTTTTAATATTGATATATAAAAATAATATGAAAACATCAAAAAATATTAATTTTAAAAAAATAAAAAAGTTTTAATTTTTTTAATTTTTTTTTAAAATGTAAAAATAAACAGTAATTTTAATGAATGATTATAGCTGTTAAACTCTACCTTGTTGACTGATTCGGAAAATTCTAGACATATATTAGGGCTGGGTTTTTTTTAATTGAATTTTATAAGATATTGTTACGGACAAATCATTTCAATGTGGTCGGAATTTTAGTGACCTGTTGGAACTAATCGGATCAATAATAATAATAATAATAATAATAATAATATTTTTAATTAAAGTACACGTAGGTCCAGATATCCCACATAAATAAATAATAAAAAAAACAATATATTTTAATGAAAAAATTGACTCAAGGGGTGACCCGTATATTGGATAGTCTCCGGAGTCTGGATTTTGTTTAACAATTAAGATCATTATAATTGTCGAGATTCGCCTCCTAAAAAATGTCATCCCTCCGAGATGTCATAAAGATCCAATTTTGGATGAAAAACTAACAGCATCTCATCACCCATATATGAAGTATCAAATTATCGCAGTGATAATCATAAAACTACTTTTGTAAAAACTTTAATGTCATAAAAATATGCACGTGGGAGGCCCGAGGGTGTATTTGGTCTTCTTCTGTTTGTGTTTGACTTATAGCTACAATTGACTTTTTTTTGTAGGATCTATATAAAAAACGTATATTTTTTTATTTTTGTTAAACGTAATTTATATTTTTTTAAAATTATACTTTTACAACAACAACCAATCATATCTTCAAACCATATACATCGAGAAGGCGCCCACCATTCTCACCATCACCTTGACCACGTAGCGCCGCCAGTGTAAGCCAAAAAGAAAAGAAATGAACGGTACGAGTGCCGTTTTTGGAGTTCTGTGACGAGGATTCCATGACTGAACCAACAAGCCTCCTCATTACTAATGCTCTATGATTATATCATTATTCTGCGTCGATAGGAAGTCGAGGATTCAGGTAATTTATAAACCCTAGCTATTATCTCTCTATTTCAAGAGGTGTTTTTTCAAGATCAAACCCACTTTGATATCATAATTTTAAACATGAAATAATAATACCTCTTAAAGAGGCAATCAGGCAACGGATTTAAGCCAACATCGTTACTTTCTTTCGTCAAGATGCCGAATATGCAAAATAATTCACATTTTATATGCAAGAGCGCAACCACATTACTACTACTATACGTACCCTTGCATGAGAAGTGGCCTCGCGAGCTACCTATTGCGTTATTCAGAGATCAGTACTAATTCCATATTCTTGAAAGAAAGGTGCAGAAGGAAACATCTTGAGAGACCTTAGCAGATGGGATGGCTTTTGAAAGTTAAACATTTATACTAGTTGCAGAAGCAGCACAAATATATGAGAATTCGAGAAACTTGAAACTCACCCAACTTAGAAAGCTAACATGTCCCCCTAAGCGGGAAACATGGCTCCATTTCATTCACTACTGGATATAGTTAACAAGCCAACCATTAATAACAACCTTGGTGTTTCCTGTCTGGTGCATGAGAATATTCAAGTCACCGAGGTAACTTAGTAGACTAGAATTACGACTGAGGAGAAGTAAAATGCAAAAGTACAGAAAGGGACTCGATTAAGAACCATGCAAGCCAGGGCATGAAACCGGCACTATTATTTGCCAGCTTGACTTACAGAGCTATTAATTAGGGAAGTGGAGCATAGCCAAATATAGCACCAAAGACCTTGATTTCCTTTTCAGCACGAACTTTGTAAGAGATTGTTGCAGTAGCTCGGTTCATATGTTTAATAAACCTGACCTTGTCACCAACTTGTAGCTTCTTGCTCTTAACGAATGCAACCCAACCTCTTGTGAGGACTGGCTTTGGGTACTGTCCTCTCTTGCGGATGAAGCATTGAAAGGCCCAAGCTTCGCCTTTCTCGTCTGTAGCTTCAAACGTGACGGCATGGCTGCCTAGTTTGAAAGGTGGAAGAGACCTGAGAAACCTGATAGGAACTGACAGCCTCTTCCTAGTATCAGTTTTTCTGAGGATCTTCGAGAACTCTGCCATTTTCTAGGACAAGCAAAAGCTAGCGAAGCAAATGAAATGGGTTGTGGGAGCTTTCCTTTTATTATTTAAAAGGATCCACCAGGACCTCCCTCTACTCCAATTAATTTAAAGTAGCTACGTGGAAAGTTAACATGATGTATCCTATCGCGCGATAAACGTGCGATCTCGGTAGATGGCAAGGATTATATATGTATTAAAAAGATTATGATAGCTTAATGAGGTTTCTCCCGGTGGTGTACTCTTGAGTTTTAACCAAAAATCAATTACGCAACTTACTTAATGAGGTTTCTCCCGGTGGTGTCTTGAGTATTGAAGATATGTTGTGATAGCTTTTTTTTTGGGTTTAATTATATAGAAAAGATTATTTGATTAGGTAAATAGTTTATATATATATATATACATACTAGGGCCATTTAAAAATATTTTTTTAATTTATTTTACATATAAAAATTCATCTCACAATAATTTTAATAATATATATTACACCTTTTATTTTAAAACTATAACTAAAAATATCTTTTTAAACCGTAACCTTTATCATTATTAATATTCTTTTAACACAAACATTATCTTTAGCTTTCAACCGCATAACTATAACTAGTATATAGTTTAGCGATAAAATTTTTGATTGACTGTCATTTATTGTACTGATAAATGCTAACCAATTCAATTCAAGCGAATTTTTTCTTTTTACATAGAAAAGAATATTAAATGTTGTTGTTGTTGTTGTAGAAGTTATGTTAGGCGGTGATATATCAGCGTGTTTATATATATATATATATATATATATATATATATATATATATATATATATATATATATATATTAAATGTTGCTGTTGTTGTCGTCGTCGACGACTTTGGAGGACCTGCTGTCTCTCGGCAGTTGCGAATAGCAACCATATTGATGAGGGATCCATTAATTTTCATGAAGTTTAAATCATTCCTCATGAAGGTAATCCTTAACCCAACCTCTTCATGGTACTGCCCTCTCTTGCGGATGGAGCGTTGAAAGGCAAACAGTGTCTTAACTACACTGTCCATCAATATTATCAAAAACGCGTTTCAGTAACGTCTACTCGTGAAATTATATCTATCAATATTATTAAAAACATATGTAATGACTCGTAAAATTATATTCATCAATGTTATCTAAAATATGTTTTAAAAACGTGTATTGACTTGTAAAATTATATCCATTAGTATTATTAAAAACTAATGGATATAATTTTACAAGTTAAAACATATAAAATATATAAAATTATGTTAAAAATTTAAAAACCAGTAAACTTGTAAGGAGACTTATATTTCATCAAGCTCTCTCCAGGCATCATTATCAGCCGTAAATATAAGGAAGGCAAATTATATATATATATATATATATATATATATATCATTTTATTTTAAACAGCAACTAAAATATTTTTTAAAATAACCTTAATGTATATCATTATTTTTCTTTAATACACGTTATCTTTAAGCTTTCAAATGCATAATAACTAGTACGTAGTTTAATGATAAATAATTAGATTGATTACCATTTCTCATACAGATAAATGCTAACCAAGTCGAGTCAATTTTTACTTTTTACATAGAAAAGCAAGTGAAATGTTGTTGTTTATGTAATTAAATTACATAAAATGATTTGATTTTATGAAATTTTTGTGACGTGATGATATATATATCATTGTGTTATTTGTCTAAAAACCATGTTCAAAATATAGAAATAAAAATAGAGTGATAATCTAAAATTATTAAGCTTAATTAAGTATTCAGTCTAAATATATATAGGTCTAGCAAATTATTATATCTAGTATTTTTTTACTCAATCAAGTGTTGAACCTAAATATATATGATTCTGACGAGTTATCAGATCAAGCATCATTATGAGCCCAAACATAAATAGATCTGACGAGATACCATACCCCATATCTTTGAGCTTAGCCAAGCGTTGAGCCCAGACATGTATAGATCAGTTTGACGAGCTACCACACCTAACATTCTTAAACTCAATCAAGTGCTGAGTCCAATCATATATAAGTCTGGCGAACTATTATAACATACATTCGTGAGCTCAGCTAAGCGCTAATCTCAAACATGTATGGTTCTTGCAAATTACCAGACCCAACATTCTTGGACCCGTCAATTGTTGAACCCAAGTACATGTAGCTCTAACAATCTTATCATGCTCCATATTGAATCATGAGAATATTTTGATGAGCTAGAGATTTTTTTTCCATGTGATGTGATGAGTCATAGATATATTTTCTCTAATGAGTTAGAGATCTTTTACTCTATGATGAGTTAGAGATCTTTTTCTCCCTTTAACACAAAAAAAATAGTTTAATGATATCAGAAAAAGAGGACTGTGGGGTCCTCTTCTTGATAAAAAAAAGAAAAAGAAAAAAAAAGATAAGAATCATGGGCTATAAAGATTTATTAGATCTTAAGAAGAAAATAATTAATTTTTTCAAGCTACTAAAATTTTTAGCATATATACTTTCAGATTTTATCTCTCTAATAGATTTTAGCCTTTTCTCTAAAAAAAATATTTAAGTATCAGAGAGCCTCTAAATCTACAAAAAGAATCTTTCACATGTATTATCGACCAATCACTTTGCTTTACCAAGCACTAGGTACTGACTACTAGCCACCTTCACCAGAAAAAAGGAATCAAATATCAATAAAATCAAAAAATTAACCAATTATCCAATATGTATATCTTATTACCAAGCTACTTAAATTTCTCAAGATCTAATTAATTAATGTTGTATGTGAAAACTGTTAAAAAAACGATCTACCATTTTTCACTAACTGGTTTAATGATATATATATATATATATATAATAATTGGTAAAAGTAGAAAATCAAAACACTTTTGTGATGGACCATGTCATAGTGGAAACTGATAAAAAAGAAACTCAATTATTCTTCAACAACTGGTTTATTGACATCACTAATTACAGTCAACGACTATTATTCGACAACTGATTTACTGAAATCACTAATCACCGTCAAAAATAGAAAATCAAAACACTTTCGTAATGTGCCGTATCATGATAGTTATTGACACATCTGCCCCACAGCAAGTAACTACCACCCACCCTTATTCTTTTCTTTTTTTCTTTTTTTCTGGACCGCCCAATAATCCAACAAACTAAAATATAGTACATCAAACTTAAGGGTGACAGAGGGTTCCAAGTTCATATCTCCATTTGCCTCATCAAACAGCTGGACCTGCATTCACCATGATTTATTTCACTTTCTCTCTCTCTCTCTCTCTCTTTTCTCCATTAAAGGCAGACAGAGTACTGAGAAACAATTTCATGCGCTAATAAAGAAAAATTAAAGAAGAGCAGGAACATATGCTTGACAAAAAAAGAGATATTCTGGCAGATTGGCTTCATCAAGGCACCAAGGTTTTAATGAACATGAGAAGCTGGGCCATGCAAAAACTTATCAAAAAGTCATTTTGATTAATTAGGGCAATCAAAACATAACTCTTTTCTAATTATCGCCATAGTTTATTTCAATCCAGAGGCCAACCATCACTACCCATGAACCAGTTCTTGACCTTACACGTGGAGTTAACATAATTAAAAAGTCAATTCAATCTCGAGTAAAATTAAAAAAAGAGTCGAGCCATAAATTACGAATTTTTGAAATTGAATTCATTAGACATTCCCGGTTTAACAACCTTGAGCATAACAATCTATAATAATAGAATTATTTTTTTAGCTCCAAAGCAAAAACGTGGGAAACAACGAAAAGTGACGTGGCGCAGCTAGGAGTGTGCACCGTACGCAAAACACAAAAAATAACGGGAGGTGAAATGTAGGAGATATTCGGAAAAACAGAAGTTGACACTAGCCAAGCCCGGGGCTCCGGATTCCTTCACGCATCTCTCACACTCTTCTCTGTTTCTTCACACTTTCCTCTCCTTCCTTCTGCTAACTAACTCCTCTCTGAATCAAAAAATATTCTTAGACTTGTAACGGATTGATCGATTGACGGCGGCGACGGCGGCAATATATGGAGTCGGATTCTGTTCTCTTTCTGATAATTTGTCGACGATGAAACTGATTTAACGACGTAGTAATGGTAGTATCATCGGTGTGAGAAGCAGTTGTTCTGGGAGAGAAGCAGTTGATCGTGTCAGTATTGGCCTTGGTGGCCGGGTAAGCCAGAAAACTCTACTTCAATTTTTTTTTATTTTTTATCTTTATCTGTTAAATATTGTTAATTTCGTTGTGATTTTCGGTTATTAACACTTAAGGATAGTGTTTAATGTCCAAAAGTGATTGTTCTTAGCACTGATAATTATGGCATGGATAACTGAATTGGGGTTTGTTTTAGGCGGATGAGGTGGTTTTCGAAGCAATAGTAAAGGATTCTAATAGGTTAGCTTTCTTTTCTTATTTGATTTCGTGTGATTATTGGAGGTAATGAGTATAATGTGGAATTGCAGCCCTTTGCATAACATTAAAGTTGTGCTTAGGAAACTTGTCAGTACTCAAGCAAAACGTAGAGGAATGCGAGCAATAGAGGTTTGGGGATTAGTTTTGGAGTTTTGTTTATTTTGTATTTGAGGTTTTGAATTTTGGTGTAACTTTCGTGTTGTTAAAGTGTTTTTAGGTGTTGAAGAAGCTGGTTCGCCGTGAACTTATGTACCATTCTTATTCGATGCAAGTTATGGTTATACTTCACCTTCTAGTGGCCGTGGTTCGTTTACTCTGGTACATGGGGTAAGTTCTGTTTCTGTGTAAGATCTTTATATTGCGTGTGCATTAAATGTTCGTTGTATGAAGCCATTTAGATGTTTATGCTAGGTAGGTTAGTCTTTCTAGGAGACCCCTGTTGGAGATTTTCCGTTTATTGGACAAGCCTTCATTTCCGTGCATGTTGCGTGTGGAAGCAGTTCTTCCCATATTTCAATTTTTCCATTTGTGAGTTTAGGGATGTGAAAGTTTATCTCTTCCTTTTTATTTTATGGCAGTATCATGGTAGTTTTTCTTTGAGACATTGGCTTCAACAATCAGATTGGATTCCTACCTTGGAAGCTAATCTTGCATTGGATGAGGAATCTGTCAGGAGGGTGGGAGATGACACCGTTGGAGGACTTGCTGTCTCTCGGCAGTTGCAAATAACACGCATATTGATGAGGGATCTCTTGATTGGAGTATCAAGTTTGTATATCTTAATTGTATTATCTGTGCACAAATAGTTGCCATTTGCTGTGCACAACTACAGTTTAAGGTGTTTGTTTAGCTTACTTAAGGTGAACTACTTGCACAGTCATGGACTTTCGGATACAGAGTTGAGGCTGGAGAATGTGCATATAAGCCCAGTGGATGGGCATATTAAAGTAAATGCAAGCTTTCCCCCCTCTTATGCTGTTTTTTTTTTTTTTAGATTCTCTGAATTTAGAATTAAATTTGATATATATAGAATAAGGAAAGAAATTCTTTAAGGAGAAGGTGTTTGAGGAAAACTCTTGTTGATTTGTGCTTTCTGATAAGACAACACTTGATGCACAACAATTTCAGTTTATCTATTGAAGTCAAATTTTATTTCTGGTATTCTGCTTTGAAAGTTTGCTATCTCTTCAACAGCATTGAATAATGGGAAATTTTTTTGGTTCTAGACTTATGGTTGAGGAAAGGTTTATTAGCACAAATATTGAGGAACGAAACAAGACATGAATAAATCAGCACCATTGAATTAGTGCACCTCCCACACATGATTGCATTTGACATGAGGTATGAATAGATAGATAGACCTAATAGTGTATCCAGTTAGCGCTGCTAGCAGAGCTACTGATGTACTGAATTCTGTTTCATCCATGTTGAAAAGATGTGTAGGATCTATGATGGCAAAAATGGTGCTGCGGGAACTCATGGATCCATTAATTTTCATGAAGTTCAAATCATTCCTCATGATGGTACAACATGCTAGTCCCATCCCCCCACCCCTTTTTTTTTTGGATTAATCAATCCAGAACCTGGTGGAATTTTTGTTGACTTGCATTATGTCTCTGGATAAGCTCAAGTTTCTCTTCATTAATTTCTACCAGTTTCTTGAAGACTGGAATGCATTGGCAGCCGCTTTATTTGCTCAATATGAAAAAAAATCTATAGTATCATCATGCACTACTCATCATGTGTTGGTACTGATCCTAATTACGAAGTTGTACCTTCATGCTTGCGTGAGTTAGGAATTCTCCTTCTGGAAATGTTGGACTCCAAGGAGTACGAATGCAAATTACCATACTTTAAGCTACACCTTTCACAATATCTATAAAGATTGTTTTTTATAAGTAAAAGCCACATGAATTATTAGGATGTTTAAGTTCGTTTTGTAGATACTTGATCGGAACTGGGGTGCTGGTTGGAACCTTTTATCCTTGTTATTGGCAGCCAAACCTTCGTAAAGAATAAGGTATTCATCAGTTCATCTCTTATTAGACAATAGTAAAGGCAACACGAGGTTAACCATATTGAATGGAATCTGAATTAATTTGAGAGAGATGAGGCATATGACTATTTTGATATGCTTTGCAGTTGTTTGGATGCCCTCAGGCATCCATTTCTGTGTCGACCAAGATGGCGGGTTGTTGCGATGTCGCGGTCGCACAAATTAATTACCCTAGCTTCAAACACAACACACAAGATAGTATAGAGCAAGCAAGGGGTCGATCCCACGAGGAAGATTCAAGTCAGATTTTTATGCTAGATGATATGCAATTTGGGGAGGGGGGGGGTTGGACGTTATCTAGGCTAAAGCAAAAGAAAACAGAAAACTATCAAACTAAATTTAATAAAATCAAAAAATTATCAAGAGAACAAACCTTGGTCACAAGCACACATCCACCTACAGAAATCAGAACTGATCATGGAAACGAAACATCAATTTATATTTTGAATATTTATCTCTTCTTAACATTGGTTAGTTAACGGATCCGCCGTATAACTAGCCCTAACCATCAAACAACCACAGTGTCCGCACTAGTAATTTAATTCAATGGCAGCCTTAAGAACTAGATAAGTTGATTAATCAAGAAAACATAACTGTCCGCAGTCTATGTTTGATTTGATTGAATGTTCTCCCTAAGATTAATAATGTAGATCCGCCACAATTATTAAACTCAGTTGCTTCACAAGTTCATATACCACAACTCCGGTTTTGATATCAAACTTAACAATAGATTGTCTACAATAATAACTTAGAGTCCGCTCTAGCAATTAAAATAAACAATCATAGGAAAAATAAGCATAGGAGAACAAACATATTCATCATATAAACTGAAAAGAAAAGGTAAAATAAATCTCACAGTTCTTGAAATCCGAAGGTTTCCGTGTCCTTGCAACCAAGAAAAAGTGTTTAGCCTTGCATGTTTGTTGAACAACTAATCAAAAAGAAGAAAGAATGCATAATTTAGGGTTTCTTAGAGGAAGGGGGCGTTTTTCTCTCCTTGGCTGGCTGCTCCCCTTCTCTTCTCTCATTCTTTTTATATCCTAGGAAACCCTAGGTCTCTATTTTACAAAATAGTCCTCCATTAAGTAGACTGTTTACATTTAAGTACTTCAATAACTATTTTCCTAAAAAGGAGAAATAGCCTTGCATGAAATCTTCAAGCTTTTATTTAGAGGAGCTAAATTGCTGAAATAAAAACTTGGATATCGGTTTAAATGCTTCGGAATGTCATTTGGACTCGTTTCTTCACGAAACCTGTTTGCTGGCAGAATTCAGATGTCATCTTTGAAAAATCATATCTCCCTCATATGACATCGTTTTTGGCTGAAATTTTGAGCGTTTATATAACTTTGAGTCATGAATCCAACAAAATTGAGTTTGCATCAATTGGACTTCTGTAGCTCCAGATATTCAAGTTGGAATGGCCAAAGGTCAACACTGGCAGATTGCGAGATTTGACTTTGAAGGCTGCGATTTCCATGCTCTTTCTTATTTTATTTTCTTGCCTTAGATGTCCAGAAAGGTATGGATGTTACCTTTTTAATTCCACTGGAATCACTTCATTTCAACCTCTAGAGCTCACGCTCTGCACAAAACATCGACTGAAGGTCAAATCTGCCAATTATCTCCAATTTACTCCTTTTTGCATCTTTCATCCAAAAGTGCCTTCAAAACATAAAACAAAGAATATCAAGGCATTTTATATATAAAACATAAGCAAAACACTAGTTAAATGTGGGTGAAACTATTGAATAATATGATTGCATCAAATACCCCCACACTTACCTCTTGCTCGTCCTCGAGAAAGGATAGGTAAAACCAAATTGAAGTTAAATTAAATGAAATCACTATGACTAATCTTCTAATCTCCCATCAATATCCAAGAATATATGCATTATAAACAAGAACACAATTAAGAAGGATAAAGAGTATAAATTTTCATGAATTTATTTACATGCAAACTTCAAAACTTAATTAATCGTCGGGATTTAAATGAAATCTATGCCATGCCAAAGTGATAGGTCCTCTCATTGATATACACTCCAACACTCACGTGTTTAGGGCTTATGTGTTTAAATCTCTCAAATTCAATCAATGAATATGTTCTACTATAAGCTTGCTCTTCAATCTCATCTCCATTAATAACATATTACAAACAATGCATGAATCAAAAGGTCTTATTTTCTGGTTGTAATGGGGCTAAGGTAAAGGTGAGGTAAAAGAGAGTAAAAGAAAAAGGTTCAAACCAAAGAAAGTAGAGCATTCTGAAAAATGATATTTCAAACAAGATATTCCATCGAAGCACATAAATTTTCCATCTTTAATCACCAATGCTTAACTTCTTTTGATTTCAAGCTTTTTCAATATAAAATCTTAAGAACATAAAGGAACACTTTTTTCTTTTTCTTTTTTCTGTTTTTTTTTTTTTTTTACCTTTGGCAACTTTGCCCATCTTTTCATCAAACATCACTTCTTCTTTCTTTTCACATAATTTCCAACCATAATTCCATGAAATATCACTAGTATATGCTCTACTAATCCTTGGCCAAGGGAAAAGGAAAACATATATAAAGTTAAGGCTTATACATGGATAAAGCAAAGAAAAGATAAACAAGCTCAAAAGGGGTTTACTAAGGATAATATGCTTTAGGTTGGCTTTTTGGCTCAAATGGTTAAAATTCCTAATGCCTTTATCATCTTCATGTATGTATGTAATATGAATGTAATCTCAACAAGATATGAAGCAAGTTCTAAAGATACATATCATTGAAAGAAGACACAATCAAAGAATATAATGTTGAAGGCTCAAAAGCTTGCATTGGTATAACACTATAAAGTCAACATGGCATATTCTCAAAGTCAATCCCTAAACCAATTAAACCTTAAAACTTGCATGCACACTCCTTCATTCGATTTATATCTTCATCTATCTCAACTAATTCTCATACATAATACTCATATTCTCAAAAACCAATGGGAGTTCAAAAGATCAAACATAATTTTTTTTTTATTTTGAAAAATAACAAAGAAAACCAAAATTAGAAAACCAACATTCTCCCAATACCCCCACACTTAAAACATAACATTGTCCTCAATGTTAAAATAAAAGAAAAGGAATATTGGAGAATGACAAAAATAAAGTAAAATGCGAAAAATAAAAGACAAGGGAAAAAGAAAGCAAATCTGTTTTTTTTTTGTGCTGGGTTGCCTCCCAGTAAGCGCTTTTGTTTTATGTCATTGGCTCGACATGTTGCATGCTTATTCTTCATAGATTGGTTCAGCTAACTCCGCAGAGGCGGTGAGTTCTGTCGTCCAACCTTCATAGAAAGGTTTCAAGCGATGCCCATTGACCTTGAGTACTTTGTTGGTTTCTAAACTTGTAATTTCAACTGCACCATAAGAAAAAACATTAGAAACAACAAATGGTCCAATCCAACGAGAGCGTAACTTTCCAGGAAAAAGTTTCAAACGTGAATGATAAAGAAGGACTTTGTCTCCAACATTAAACTCTTTTCTTGTAATCATTCGGTCATGGAGACTCTTAGTCTTTTCTTTATAAATCCTTGCATTCTCGTAAGCATCATTTCGAATCTCTTCCAACTCTTGCAATTGCAACTTTCTTGCAATCCCAGCAGCATCATAATCCATGTTACATTTTTTAATGGCCCAAAAAGCTTTGTGTTCAAGCTCCACCGGTAGATGACATGCTTTTCCATAAATCATCCTATAAGGTGACATTCCTATAGGTGATTTGTAAGCAGTCCGATAAGCCCAAAGTGCATCACCAAGTCGTAGACTCCAATCTCGCCGGTTAGGTTGCACTGTCTTCTCCAAAATGGACTTGATTTCTCGATTTGAAATTTCAGCTTGGCCATTCGTTTGAGGATGGTATGCTGTGGAAGTTCGATGAGTCACATGATATTTGCGTAACAATGCTTCCATTGAACGATTGCAAAAATGAGTGCCACGATCACTAATGATAGCTTTAGGGATTCCAAACCTGTCAACTATGTGAGTCCTGACAAAATCTAAAACAACCTTAGCATCGTTAGTTCGTGTGGCTTTCGCCTCAATCCATTTGGACACATAATCAACAGCAAGAAGGATATAAAGATTGCCAAAAGAAGAAGGAAATGGACCCATAAAATCAATACCCCAAACATCAAAAATTTCACTCACAAGAATATTTGTTAAAGGCATTTGATTCTTGTGAGTGATATTACCTGTTTTTTGGCATTTTTCACATGATTTGCAAAAATGATATGCATCCTTAAAAATAGAAGGCCAATAAAAACCACTTTCAAGTACCTTGTGGGCCGTTCTTTTTGCTCCAAAATGCCCACCACAAGAATGAGAATGACAAAAGGTAAGAATGGAATGAAA
Source organism: Populus nigra (assembly GCF_951802175.1). NCBI lineage: Eukaryota > Viridiplantae > Streptophyta > Magnoliopsida > Malpighiales > Salicaceae > Populus > Populus nigra. The sequence continues at coordinate 1,096,521 of NC_084867.1, read as the reverse complement.
TTCATCTTGTGGTACACATCTCCTAACTACTTGATCCACACAAAATTTCCACAGATAAGGAGTATCCCAAAAATAATATTTAGCATCAGCTCGTAACTTGTCTTTTTGGGATGTAGACAAACCTGGAGGGAATTCTTTGGTGACTAAATAGTTCACCAAATCAGCATACCATGGTCTTGTAGAGGAATGTAACACATACAACTGTTCATCGGGGAATGTCTCTCTTATTGTTTCGGTTTGTATATCCTCAGTCCTTAGTCGGCTCAAGTGATCAGCCACATGATTTTCGGCACCTTTTTTGTCTTTGATCTCAAGATCAAATTCTTGTAAAAGCAAGATCCACCTAATCAATCTTGGTTTGGACTCCTTTTTCTTCAAAAGATACCTTAAAGCTGCATGATCAGTAAAAACAATGACTTTTGTACCAAGTAGATATGACCTAAATTTTTCAAGAGCAAACACCACTGCAAAAAGTTCCTTCTCAGTTGTATGGTAATTGCATTGTGCACCGTTCAACATGCGGGAAGCATAGGCGATAACATGCAAATTCTTCCCAATTCTTTGCCCAAGGACAGCCCCTACCGCATAGTCACTTGCATCACACATTATCTCAAAAGGCTCATCCCAATTTGGTGGTTGGATGATAGGGGCAGATGTGACACGCCTCTTAAGCTCATCATGGGCATCTTTACATGCTTGATCAAACACAAAATCCACTTCTTTGGCTAATAGTTTGCACAAGGGTGCTGTAATCTTTGAGAAATCTTTAATAAAGCGTCGATAGAAACCTGCATGGCCAAGAAAAGAACGAATTTCCCTCACGCAGGAGGGGTAAGGCAATGATGAAATAACGTCTATTTTAGCTTTATCAACCTCTAATCCACGTGAAGACACAACATGCCCAAGAACTATTCCTTGTTCTACCATAAAATAACACTTCTCATAGTTTAAGACAAGGTTAGTTTCAATGCACCTTTTCAAGATCAAAGATAAATTTTCTAGACATTTATCAAAAGAATCACCATACACCGTGAAATCATCCATGAAAACCTCAATTATTCTTTCAACATAGTCAGAAAAAATACTCATCATGCATCTTTGAAAAGTTGCAGGTGCATTACAGAGACCAAAAGGCATTCTCCTATATGCATATGTACCAAATGGACATGTAAATGTAGTCTTTTCTTGATCCTCAGGATTAATAACAATCTGATTGTATCCACTATATCCATCAAGAAAGCAATAAAAAGACTTACCTGCTAGGCGTTCAAGCATTTGATCCATGAATGGTAATGGAAAATGATCTTTGCGTGTAGCAAGATTTAGCTTTCTGTAATCAACACACATTCTCCATCCACTCGAGATGCGAGTAGGAATGAGCTCATCATTTTTGTTTTTCACCAACGTGATTCCGGTCTTTTTAGGCACCACATGGATTGGCGCAACCCATTTACTGTCCGTGATGGGATAAATGACTCCTGCATCTAACAGTTTTAAAATTTCAGCTTTCACTACCTCCATCATAGGCGGGTTCAACCTCCTTTGCATTTCCCTTGTTGGTTTCACATTGTCCTCCAATAGTATGTGATGCATACACATTGAGGGACTAATGCCCTTGATGTCAGCTAAAGTCCATCCAATGGCCGTCTTGTGATCACATAACAATTTCACAAGTTTTTCCTCTTGCGTATTTGTCAAACCTGATGCTATAATAACGGGAAGTGTATTGTTGTCGCCAATGAATACATACTTCAAATTATCGGGCAAAGGTTTCAATTCTAACTCGGGTGCCTGTAAAATAGATGGCAAAAGCTTTTTATGTGAGAGTACTAAATCAACAAAGACATTACCATGGGGAACAGTTTGCAATGATTGCAAAGCCAATGCTGATTCGTGCACGTTTTGGGGAACACATATGTGCCTCTCCATCTCTTCTATCTCAGTAAAATCATAGCCATAGCTCAAAGCTACGCTTAATCCATCCTCACAATCAAAATCAAAAACTTGCTGCACACACTTATCAACTTGGTCATAGCATGTGATAGAATAAACATTGCTATAAGGATATTTCATTGCATCATGAAAATTAAATTCAATCTTTTCATCTCCTACTTCCATAGACAAAGTATCCTTACCACAATCTATCCTTGTATTGGCAGTTTTCAAGAATGGTCTCCCAAACAATATAGGAGTGCTGTTTGATGAATCACAAGAATCATGTTCCATATCAAGAATATAAAAGTCGCATGGAATGACCAAACTATCAATCTTAACTAGGACATCTTCTATCACACCAAGTGGGTAAACAAAACTACGATCCGCAAGTTGTATTACAATGCTAGTTTTATTCAAAGGCTCAAGACTAAGAGAATCATAAACATGTTTGGGCATAACACTAATGGATGCACCTAAATCGCATAAAGCTCTTTTAAAACTAGCATTACCAATAACACATGGGATAGTAAACGCACCTGGGTCTTTTTGTTTCAAAGGCAGATTCTTTTGAACAACGGCAGATACAACTTCACCCATACTTACCGTTTCATGACCTTTCAGTTTGAAAGCTCTCTTAGTAGTACACAACTCCTTCAAGAATTTTGCATACTTGGGAATTTGCTTGATAGCATCAAGCAAAGGAATGTTGAGTTCTACTTTCTTGAAAACCTCTAAAATCTCTTTTTCTTTGTCCTCTTTCTTTGACCTAGAAGAACTCACAGGAAAGGGTGGAATTGTTTTAAAACTGGAAGTCATTGATTGAGGACTTACCTTTAGAGTGTTGGTCGTGGTTTCAATTTGTGAAGGAGAAGGATGTTTCTTTTTTGTACTCAATTCAGTTTCTATCTCTTCTTCCTCCATCTCAATTTGTTTCGACCTTTTCTCTTCAAGTTCTTTCCCACTTCGCAGCATGATCGCACTAACATTCTCTTTTGGATTCAATGCTTGGGAGGGCAATTTTCCATTCATTTGTGCTTCCAATTTCCCCACACTTGAAGCTACTTGCCCCATTTGCTTCTCCAAGTTGTGAATACTTGACCTTGTTTCCTGTTGAAAAGACATGACATTTTGTTGCAAGGTCACAGTGTTAGAAGCCAAAGTTTTCATCATCTCACGAAGATCATCACTGGATGATGACCCCATAACATTGGAATTTGTGAATGAAGGGGGTTGTCTTGCTTGATAATTCTGTTGGGGCTGAAATCCATGGGGATGGAATTGTCGGCCTTGATTGCCTTGTTGAGGCTAGTTCCCATACCGTAGGTTGGGATGATCTCTCCATCCAGGATTGTACGTGTGGGAAAAAGGATCATACTTACGCTGAGGTTGTCCATTGAATGCTCCATCAACTGCATTAGCTTGTTCAATGTAATCTTCTTGCATTGTTGGGCACATATCTGAAGCATGTCCTTGTAAGGAGCATATGCTACAAACTTTCACCTGCTGTACATTGCCACAAGCCAAAGAACGCACAAGAGAAGTAAGATCATTAACTTTATTCTCAAGGTTAGAAATACTTATCTCATTTACTCGTTTATTTGCAAAGTCTCCACGAGTGCCAAACTGTTTCGAGTTGGCTGCCATGTTTGAGATCAATTGGCGTGCAGCCTCGGGTGTCTTATCTACCAATGCCCCTCCACTTGCAGCATCAATGATACTACGGTCAGTAGGCATCAATCCTTCATAGAAATATTGAATGAGCAGCTGATCGGGTATTTGATGATGAGGGCATTGAATGCACAGTTGCTCAAATCTTTCCCAATACTCGGAAAGTGTCTCTCCATGAGATTGTCGAATCCCACATATTTCTTTCCTTATGTTGGCAACTAGAGATGCTGGGAAATACTTCTCAAGGAAGATCTTCTTCATGCCATTCCACGTTCCAATTGAACCTGGGAGAATGGAGAAAAGCCATACCTTTGCTGCCCCTTTTAAAGAGAAAGGGAAAGCTTTCAACTTAACTTGTTCTTCATCAACTCCATTCGGTTTCATGCCAACGCAAACCATATGGAATTCCTTGAGATGAGTATGAGGATCTTCTCCTGCAAGACCATTGAAAGTTGGTAGCAAATGTATAAAACCAGATTTGAGCTCAAAGTTTACATTATTGTCGATGTTTATGCACAATGGCTGATTTTCCACGTTAGGAGCAGCAAGCTCCTTGAGTGTTTGTTGTCGTGCAACAGCCATGGTGTTAAGGCGAGCTTCCTTTCGTAACCTGCGTAAAGTTTTTTCTATTTCGAGATCCAAATGCACTTGACTTTGATTAGTAGAACGGGTTACTGGCATAAATCATCAAGAAAATTCAAAATAAACCAACCACACAAGAGATCGAAAACAATGCAAATTGTACGAAAATCCTACGGTAGAAAACAAAAACTGCGTAAAAACCCTAGAAAACAGCGGAATTTGGCCTCGATAGGGTGGGGCTAGTGCTTTATCACTAGTCCTGTTTAGAACGTCGTTTCCCTTCAGAAAACAAATGGCCGATACCTAATTCCACAAAAAAATCTGTTTTGAACAGTACCGCTGCCGTAATGAACAGTACCGCAGCAAACAAAAATTCTGTTTTTTTTTCTCAGAAAAAGAAATAAAAATCACAGCAAATAAAAATAATAGCACAAGAATCAACTAAAATTACTTCCCCGGCAACGGCGCCAAAATTTGTTGCGATGTCGCGGTCGCACAAATTAATTACCCTAGCTTCAAACACAACACACAAGATAGTATAGAGCAAGCAAGGGGTCGATCCCACAAGGAAGATTCAAGTCAGATTTTTATGCTAGATGATATGCAATTTGGGGGGGGCGGTTGGACGTTATCTAGGCTAAAGCAAAAGAAAACAGAAAACTATCAAACTAAATTTAATAAAATCAGAAAATTATCAAGAGAACAAACCTTGGTCACAAGCACACATCCACCTACAGAAATCAGAACTGATCATGGAAACGAAACATCAATTTATATTCTGAATATTTATCTCTTCTTAACATTGGTTAGTTAACGGTTCTGCCGTATAACTAGCCCTAACCATCAAACAACCACAGTGTCCGCACTAGTAATTTAATTCAATGGCAGCCTTAAGAACTAGATAAGTTGATTAATCAAGAAAACATAACTGTCCGCAGTCTATGTTTGATTTGATTGAATGTTCTCCCTAAGATTAATAATGTAGATCCGCCACAATTATTAAACTCAGTTGCTTCACAAGTTCATATACCACAACTCCGGTTTTGATATCAAACTTAACAATAGATTGTCTACAATAATAACTTAGAGTCCGCTCTAGCAATTAAAATAAACAATCATAGGAAAAATAAGCATAGGAGAACAAACATATTCATCATATAAACTGAAAAGAAAAGGTAAAATAAATCTCACAGTTCTTGAAATCCGAAGGTTTCCGTGTCCTTGCAACCAAGAAAAAGTGTTTAGTCTTGCATGTTTGTTGAACAACTAATCAAAAAGAAGAAAGAATGCATAATTTAGGGTTTCTTAGAGGAAGGGGGCGTTTTTCTCTCCTTGGCTGGCTGCTCCCCTTCTCTTCTCTCATTCTTTTTATATCCTAGGAAACCCTAGGTCTCTATTTTACAAAATAGTCCTCCATTAAGTAGACTGTTTACATTTAAGTACTTCAATAACTATTTTCCTAAAAAGGAGAAATAGCCTTGCATGAAATCTTCAAGCTTTTATTTAGAGGAGCTAAATTGCTGAAATAAAAACTTGGATATCGGTTTAAATGCTTCGGAATGTCATTTGGACTCGTTTCTTCACGAAACCTGTTTGCTGGCAGAATTCAGATGTCATCTTTGAAAACTCATATCTCCCTCATATGACATCGTTTTTGGCTGAAATTTTGAGCGTTTATATAACTTTGAGTCATGAATCCAACAAAATTGAGTTTGCATCAATTGGACTTCTGTAGCTCCAGATATTCAAGTTGGAATGGCCAAAGGTCAACACTGGCAGATTGCGAGATTTGACTTTGAAGGCTGCGATTTTCATGCTCTTCCTTATTTTATTTTCTTGCCTTAGATGTCCAGAAAGGTATGGATGTTACCTTTTTAATTCCACTGGAATCACTTCATTTCAACCTCTAGAGCTCACGCTCTGCACAAAACATCGACTGAAGGTCAAATCTGCCAATTATCTCCAATTTACTCATTTTTGCATCTTTCATCCAAAAGTGCCTTCAAAACATAAAATAAAGAATATCAAGGCATTTTATATATAAAACATAGGCAAAATACTAGTTAAATGTGGGTGAAACTATTGAATAATATGGTTGCATCACGGGTGGCGCCATCCATGGATATCATCAGATGGGTTCTTATCTCAACTGCAGTTCGAATTACAGAGGAATGCATTTATAAGCAGCCCCAGGTGTGTCTACAGTTAGCATCTCTAAGTTCTCTATTGTCATTCAGATGGATTCATCGGTTGTGACTCTTTCAAGCCAGTGCCTTAGAGTGATTAGCTGGAAATTTTGACAGTTTCATGTTCTGAGCATAGAGGAGCACAACCATGCATCTTGATCATTTATCAGAGGCTTTGTGAACTTATAAAGTACCCTGTTTTTCTAGGGAAGCACAAGTATGAGATGGAACAATTAGTGTTACTAATTAATTTGTGCTTCTATTTCTATTCGTACTACTAAATGTTTTAGCATGTAAACTCATTATCTATGTGTATGTGTGTGTTCAAATTGATAGAGATGCTGAATGCTCATTCAAGGCCAAAGGTTAGCGATTATCTGCTTTGTTCGTAGCTTTTGTAGATTCATTAATTCTTTTGCTCTCCCAAAGAGTCATATGGGTCCATGTCTAGTTGCATCAAAGATATTATAACTTGTATCATCACCCGTACTTTCAAAGGCGTCTTCTAATTTATGGTCACTTGTTCTAGGCTCGTCTGGGGGACATATGTGGACTCCTGAGTCCAGACTGCTAGTCCTGCGCGATGTCAATGGATCAGCTCTTTTATTTACAAGATCTATGTGTTGATGAAACCTGTAGATAGCAATTGCGTACAAACTGTAGATAAAAATTGCTGTTGTGTTCTTGCTCGTGCAATTTATTTGTACAGTCGATTAATTGAAGATCAACCGTTTCCAAATGCAGTGCGGCCTGATGTCTGAGTGGCTTGTCAAATGTTACAATGTTATAAAGCTTTATTTGAAAAATGATTCTACCCAGTGAAGACAGCCTGAAAGATTTTTGAGTTAAATGCGCTATGAAAGTAATTTCATTTACCACACCCTCTGAATTATTGACAAACATATATATTTTGCAACGAAAGAAGAATTGGGCTCATGCTAGGTTGGTATGAACTTGGCTAAACCTTAATAAAAAGACAGCCAGAGGTAGTGAAGATGATACCAAACAGACTATAAAACCATCAGCAGGGGAACAGCTTCTGCTTTGGTACGTTCATGCTCAATCGAATTTGCAGCCACGAACCATTCCGACCTAAAATTATGCTATGGCTATTACCAGTCGAACACCCACCTCTAAGATTTATTGCTCATGTCAATCCAATTATAACCTAAATGTCATGTAGTCTTTATTTCACTTGTGATAATGGCTTTCCTAGTCATGAATGATTATAGCTGTTAAACTCTACCTGGCTTTGTTGATTGATTCTGAAAATTCAAGACATAGATTAGGGCTGGTTTTTTTTGTAAGTGATTGTTACGGACAAATCATTTCAATGTGGTCGGAATTTTAGTGACCTGTTCGAACTAATGGGATCAATAATAATAATAATAAAAAAAAGCAATATTATTTTAATAAAAAAAATTGACTCCAGGGGTGACCCGGTTACCCATATATTGGATATTCTCTGGATTTTGTTTAACAGTTAAGATCATTATAATTGTCGAGATTCGCCTCCTAAAAAATGTCATCCCTCCGAGATGTCATAGAGATCCAATTTTTGGTGAAAAACCAACTGTATCTCAACACCCAGATGTGAAGCATCAAATTATCGCAAGGAGAATCATAATACTATTTTTGTAAAAACATTAATGCCATAAAAATATGCATGTGGTAGGGCCCGAGGGTGGATTTGGTCTTCTCCTATGTTTTGGAGGCGCCCACCATTCTCACCCATCACCTCGACCATAGCGCCACTATTATTTGCTAGCTTATTAATTAGGGAAATGGACTAGATCCGTGCCTGGCCAAATGGAGCACCAAAGATCTTGATTGCCTTTTCAGCACGAACTTTGTAAGAGATTGCTGCAGTAGCTCTGTTCATACGTTTAATAAACCTGACCTTGTCACCAACTTGTAGCTTCTTGCTCTTAACGAATGCAACCCAACCTCTTGTGAGGACTGGCTTCGGGTACTGTCCTCTCTTGCGGATGGAGCATTGAAAGGTCCAAGCTTCGCCTTTCTCGTCTGTAGCTTCAAACGTGACGGCATGGCTGCCTAGTTTGAAAGGTGGAAGAGACCTGAGAAACCTGATAGGAACTGACAGCCTCTTCCTAGTATCAGTCTCTCTGAGGATCTTCGAGAACTCTGCCATTTTCTAGGACAAGCAAAAGCGAGAAGCAAATGAAATGGGTTTCTTATTTGCTTGTGGGAGCTTTCCTCTTACTTATTTATAGGGTTCGAATAATATATCCCTAAAAGGAATATTGGCTTTCTTTCATTGTCTTGTCCTTTTGTTACCTAGCTACTCATAAAGCTAACATGATTTATCGTATGAGCTAGCTAGCGAGTCGTGCGACCCCTCCACTCACCCCCCCTCCCGGCCGATGGGCTAAGGAAAGTATAAAAAAACAAAGCTCATCGCGCGATTACATCCTTGTTCCTTGAAGTCAATAACGTGGAGTAATAAAAAGATGGCAAATTATGTTTATTCCATTAATTATGATATAAAATTAATTTTCTCACTCAGACTCTAAATTGTAACTATGATGTGATCATTTCTTAATATCATTAACATTAATCTAATCCAAAAATAAATTACAAGTTTCTTTAAATATTAACTAAACTGATCTAAGTTCGAAAAACAAAAAAAATAATCTAAAATAACCTGGAAAATAAAGAAAAAAGTCCACAAATTATATATATATATATATATATGAAATAGAATCTTCAAGTTTAAATGGTTATTCTTAAAATTTAAGCAGAAAAATGCATATAATGATATATATTAAATATAATTTATGGTTGAAGTTAATTTAATGAAAATATATGCACACCTTGACCCTTGTGTAAAGAAAATGAGCAACACAAATTATTTTTATATAAAGATCATGCTCGTGCAACTATGCTAGCTACAAGCAAGAGGAGAGTGGGAAATGTGCTTTTCTGATATTAAACCATGAATTATTCTTCTTAATTTATCTCAGTTTATACTTTTAAAAATAATATTGAATTTTGATTAAAACATAAAATCCATCAAATATATACTCTCCAATTAATAATAATAAAAAACGTCACATTCAATTAAACAAAAAAAGCTAAGCTATCGATCGGGTTAATCCTTATATACGTAATATGCTTCCCATTTTCAGTCTTTGATAAATGTGAGATTTATTTCACACAAACACAGTCAAACTCACACGCATTAACAATAAATTAAAAGAAGACGGCTTTTTAAACACAAATCACTATTTATTTGAATAGAATAGTTATTTTTTTCATTTATTTTTTTTATTTTTTTTATCAATATTTTTTTTAATTTTATCCTTTAATATTAGGTTTTTCTTTTAATGAGTTATCACACTCTCATGACATGAATCGTGGGTTCAACCAATTGACTAAGGTTTTTTTTTTAATTATCTTTTTTTTAATATTGAGTTGACTGAGATTGAGATTTTATAATTTGTTTTGTTTACTTTCTATTATGTTATTTTAGCCTCATGACCCAAGAATAATGCTTCTCGGGTTAACCAAAATTGACTTAAGTTATTGTTTATGTCATTTTAAAGTGATTTTTTTCTTCCAATTTCATCGTTTAACATTAGATTGATTAGAAATTGAACTTCATAATCTATTTTGATTTACTTCCTATGAAGATATATCTTAGTCTCATGATCAAGATTATGGGTTTTGGCATTTTAATCCTAGTTAAATGGATTCATTTTTTTTTATTTTTTTTACAGGTTATCTTGATCTCATGACCTAGATCACTAGTCCTTTAACAACGAATTTGTTTTTTATTGGGTTATCATCATCTCATAACCTAGGTCGTTATTTTGACGAGTTGACTCAATTGACTCATTTTCTTTTCTTTTCTTATTGGAATTTTTTCCAAATTTGTCATTTAATATTGTGTTTAATTAGAAATTAGGTTTCATGATTTGTTTTGGTTTATTTTTTATTAGGTTATCCCGGTTTCATAACCCGAAGATAGTGCTTAATGGGTTAACTTGGGTTGACTTGACTTATTTTTTGTTAATTTTTTAATTAATTGTTTTATAAATTTATCGTTGAACATTAGATCCAACATAGAATTGTTAATAGAGCTTCATAATTTATTTTGATTTACTCTATATTAGGTTATTTTAATCTTATAACCAAAGTCATGAATTTTGAAGGTTAACCAGGGTTAAATCAAGTTAATTTTAAAAAATTTCATTTTATGAGGTTATCTTAATCTGATATGGTGGTTATGAGTTTAGCGGATTGACTTAAACTGTTTCTTATATATGTTCTTTTTTAAACTGATTTTTTTTAATCTCATCCTTTAATATTTGGCCGATTGGGGATTGAATTTTATAATTTGTTTTTATTTGCTTTATATGAGGTTATCTAGGTCTTATGACTCGGGTAGCGGGTTTGACAGGTTAATTAGGGTCTCTTTTTTAGGTCCTTTTTAAATTGATTTTTTTTTAAATTATTTCATCATCTAGCATTGAGTTAATTGATAATTAGGTTTCATAATTTATTTTGATTTGCTTTCTATAAAGTTATCATAGTCTCATAACCCGGGTCACGGATCTGACATGTTAATCTAGGTTGATCCAAATCAATCTAATATATTATTGTCTTGATATTAAAAAAAAATGTCATGTTGAAAAAAATTTAATTAAACTATATTTCTACGAGTTGTATGAGTTGCTTTTAAACATATGCAAAGTCAATCAAGTTATATCAAGTTAACCCGATTTAAATTATTTTTTTATTAAAATAAACATTAAAAAATTTTAAAAAAATTAATTCAATACACCACAGAACATGACACAGGTGAATGATCTAGTTCATATCTTGACATGTTTGAACTCTAATTTCGTTTCACACTTCTAAAGGCTTTGATTTTCTTTTGGATATTCAAACACGGAATATCTCTAGGGAAAATATCGCACGATACAGCTGAAAAACAAAAACCACATCGCGCGACCTCCAAACCACATCGTTCGATTCCCACATCGCGCGACCTCCAAACCACATCGTGCGATCTCCAACATGTTAAGGCAACGGCTTGGACTCCGAACCAAAAATCAATTACTCAATTTATTGTAATTAATTTTTTCCCGGTAGTGTCTTTAAGCAATTAAGTGTGTATCTGATTTTATAGTAGTTTTTGTTTTTAATTTTTTTTCAAAAAAAATTAATTGTAGTTTCTTAAAAAAATATATGTTTAATTAAAATTATTGTTCATTAAATTTTTACCTATAAAATAAATAAAAAATACATTATTTTAATTTGTATAAAATTAAAATTTAAAACACGCATAAAGTATTTAATTAACTAAATAATTTTTTTTTAATCTATGATAGATAAAAATACATAAATTATCATAATACTTTTTCTAAATTTTGTTCTCCTTGGCATCCTTCATATTTTCTCCATTTTCGGAGACATGAAAAGAATGACCTTGGATTCTTTGCGCCGTCCAACTATCATTGTTATCAAGCATATTTGGAGGATTAAAGACGAATTATAAATAATTAGTGACTAAATACAACCATTTAGCTTTCAAACGCATATTATCTATAACTAGTACATAGTTTAATGACAAAAACTGAGATTAATTGGCATTTCTCATACTAATTAATTAGATGCTGACCGGGTCAAGCCATTTTTTTTTCTTTTTATAGAAAAGCAAGTGATGTGTTGTCGTTTATGTAACTTGTGTGTGTGTGTGTGTAATACTTTAAAATATAATATTTATCTCAGCACTCACGCACATTCATGTCTTGACATGTTGAACTCTAATTCTCCTTTGACAGTTCTAGAAGCTTTGATTTTCTTCTGTCAACGAACATGGTATCTCTCCTGGAAAAACATCGCACGACACAGCTGAAAAAGAACCCCAGATCGCGCGATTCCCATGTATCTTAGTGAAGCCGCTGCATCCGAGTCAACTCACACTTGTTGGCCAACAAGTCCCACTCACTCTAGTTACATATCCCATGTATCTTAAATTAAAAAAAATATATATTATATATAAGTCACATCAGAACCCCTATTATACAAAATGGATTGATTTTACAAAGTTACATGACGGAGAATATATATGAGATAAGGGTTTTTTAAGTTCTAAATTATATCCCTAAACTCTCTCTATATATAAACTTTGATTGTTTAAATTTTGAATGTCTATAATATGAAATCTATAATTTATTCTGAAAAAAATAAAGAAAACCGGCCAAGTTAATAAAACATAAATCAAATAAAATTTTGAAATTTAGTTAAAATTAAAATAAAATAAATAAATCCAAAACAATATATTTTAAATCTAATTTAGATATAAAAATGGACCCCATTTGATTATAGTAAATTGTTCCATTATAGAATTGGAAATGTAGAATTTATTGGCAAAGTTTTAGTTTGATGGATATATTTGGATCATGATAGGTATTATATTTTAAGGTGTTTGTTTTTAGAAATATATTAAAAATATATATATTTTTTAAAAAATTATTTTTAATATAGTATATCAATATCATTTAAATATATATAATTATTTTTAATTTTATGTAAACAGTATCTTAACTATACTGTCAATCGCCTCCTAGTAATTCAATTAAAAACGATTTTCGTACACACTAAAGTCTTTGATCTCTTCTCTCCTCGGCATATTTATTTTCTTTGTTTTCGCACGATAGACGAAAAAAACAACATGAAAGACAATACACATCGTGCGAAATCGCACGATAAGGCCCTGTACGAGACATGTCATCATGCATCCTAGCTTTTTGGTGTTTTATCTATTTGTGTTTGTAACTGTTTTAAGACATATCTTATAACAGGCTCCAATTTCTTCGGGCATCTATCATGTGATTTATTCAAGTCATGCATGACAATTCAATTTCCTCAATTATTGGACAGTCCCCTTGGCTACTTGCGTCAACTCAAATTCTAAAAAAAAATAGATGCTTTACGGAAATTATAATTTCAGCTCAGAATCCTACAATGCAAGATTAGTATGATAAAGCTTTGTGTTATAAAAACTTATTTTTTCTTTGTAATAAAATTACCAAAAATAATTTAAAAGGTGTTTTTCAAATGCATCCTTAAACCCAAAAACCATTAACCCAAAAAAGGACAAACCAAACACGGTATTAGACCAAATTTTGTTTTGACCTAACCCGATCAGGCTCATCTGAGATTTTTGGTTCAATCATAAACCGAACAAAAAATTATTGTTTGACTTGAAAACAACCCGAAAATAAAACTAAATAAAAAACATAATAAACTCTATTAGCAATATGGAACCCAAAACATACCAAATTTGGTATGAAAGAGGCTCATAAATGTTGAAAATCATGCAAGAATCAATAATCTAGTATCTATTCATTTCGATTATCTCTTAAACATTACGATTTTGTCAAAATGAGTTTCGATTCTAAATCAAAACTCTAGGATTAAAAACCATTAAAATCATGTTATTGATGCAAATAAATACTAAATTATTGGTTAACCATACATAAGGAAAGGTTCTGTATAAAGAAATGGACCAAGATTGGTACAAATCAAAGGGTTAATGCAATTTTCTTGCTAAGAACACGAAAAACATTGCCTATAAACCTAGAAAAAAGACCCAGTCATGCCCAGTCAACACTAAGCCCATAAATGAGCATTTTTTTTTGCTTTTAAAACATGTTTTTTTTTATCATAACAAGTCACAATACCATACACAAACATGTTTAAATAAAAAAAAACTAACAAAAAAAATCAAAATTAAGCATAAGGTACCAAATCCAAAAACTACCACCCTAAAACATCATTCATGTTTATGTAACATGGATTCAAAATTGCTTTTCTGAACTCATTTTGTACATAAATAGGCTTAGCAAACCCAAGATAAACACCTTATCTTTAACATGCATAGTTTAAGCTAAATAAAAACTAAAACAACATTATATATATATATATATATATATATATATATATATATAACTTAAATAACAACTTTAATATATCAAAAATATAAAAAGACTCAAAAGAACATAATTAAATAAAACAACACAACAACAAAGAAGTGAATGCAACATTGTTGTTAAACATTCCAAATCTCTTTTCTATGCTTGTTAAAATAATTGTAAACCAAAATAAATAAATAAATAAAAACAACAAAAACATGCCATAAAGGATCTATTTTTGGGTTTGCAATGGAACAACAACTCTCTTTTGGTTTTTTTTTGGGAAAGTTTGCCTTTCGCAAACTTACAAAACTTAAGAAAACTTTTGTTTAGGCTTCTGAATCTCTACACTCATGTTTCTTATTGATATTTCTCTTCCTTTTCTTATCTTTTCTTTTTATTTTTTTTTATCTTAAGGGGGATATTTATAAGGTTTTAAGAGGTATTAAATCTATTTTTGATCTCTTGGTCTCGAGAAAAGTGTTATACACCCTTGATAGACAATCAATTGAGAAGCTTTTCTATGTGAACACACGAAAACCAAATTAATTTTTGCATGATGGTTGCATTGTTGGGGCTGACTAGGTTGCCCATTTTCGAGGTCTTGTTAGAGCAATTTTGATGACAACGTCGCCTAAGATCACTTGAAGTTTATAGAGATGGTGCACATTTTTCATTTGGATCTAATCTTATTTAATTTGAAGGTCTGTAACTCCATATTTATTTGTTTAAAGTTATCAACTCAATCAGCAAAAACTGTTTAAATAGAAGTGCAACCTGACAAACGTCGTGTCATTCACCTTCTTTTCATTGAGTTTAAATGACATGTCATTTTGGATTTTTAATTTGGGATTTGAGAAAATTCAATTGAGTCCATATTCTTCCAATTTCTTTTAATTGTATATGTAATTGCCTCTAGACTTTTAATTTCATGTAATTTCATCCTTACCAAACTCAATTGTTAGCCCCAAATTTAACTGTTATTTTCATTTTAGTCTTTGATTCTAAATTTATGCATTTCAACCTTTAATTGACCAATAAATTTTTAATTTCTTCAATTTGGCCTTGATTTAGTCAATTTCAACCCTTGCATTAACACACCTTTTTTTATTTTGGTCATTGGATTTGAATTTCTTTAATCAAGTCCCTAATTGTCTATCAAACTTTAATATTTATGCAATTAAGCCCATGATTTAACCAAATTAACTTTTAAAAATTGCAATTTGACTCCTAGACTTTAATTCTTTATAATTAAAGCTTAAATTAACTTCAAAAATCAATTTTTTTTTTGCAATTAAGCTCTTAATAAATTCAATTAAACCTTGAAAAATTCCAATTGAGTCCTTAAACATCCAATTTTAAATTTTTCTCCTTAAATTAATTTTTCCTTTGCCAATGGGGCCTCCATCAGATGAAAATAAACTATCAAATTTTTCAATCTTGTATATTTTAATCTTTCCCAACCAATCTTCGATAATTTTCTGGACATTCTGGTATATTCTTTTTACTGATATATATATATTTGTGATTTTCTTCCAGCAATTTTTCTTTTTTTCTCTATTTGAAAATTTACTTTAATCATGTTTTGGATTATAGATTTTTTTAAAAAAATTAAATCATTGATGAGATCGAGTTTAATAATTATTAAGACTAGGTGTAAATAATTTTCAATAAAAATGACAGACCTGGATAATTATATGAATCAGGACGAAATTATCTTCAGAATTTTTCTTTTTGCATGTGAACATAAACATTTCTGGGCACATGGTATTGGAAAAAGGAAGGGCCACTTGCGAATTGCGATACCTAGTAGCCATCTTGATGACGAGAAGTCAAAACGCATGAGAATCTTTGTTGGATGGGACCCTCTAGTGACGGATTGGCAGCTTTTAGTTGCTTGATACGTCATGAGGCATAGTTTTCAAGGAATTTTACGGTTTTATATATTATTTTGGGATTGTAAATAAAGACTACCATTTCAATAATTAGATATTAAAATTTATTTATTAAATACTGAAAATGTATTTATTTTTTTCATGATCGAGAATAAACATACTTATAATCACATAACGTCACTTAACAAGGAACTTTTTCTAATCACCGTCTCTATTCAAATTATGAAAAATAATAATTAAAAGAAAAAAAAAATTTTTAAAATTTTAAATAGAATACAAGGTCATTATGAGAGAATAGAATACAAAATTAGTCCCACCATGGAAAAAACTACTACTACTAATAATAATAATAATAATAATAATAATTATCTTGGATTAATGGTATACAAAGTTCCGTGTTATATTTTTGTTTGCTGGGGAGATTATAAATTAAATTTTTGATCAATGAATTACTTTTTTCAAGTGATTATATACACATGTTTATCAGGTTTAGGAGATATTTAAAAGTATGATTATATTTTTTTAAAAAAATATCTTTTATTTATAAATATTAATATATCAAGATAATTTAAAAATATATAATTTTTTTTTTAAAAAAATCATAAAACCCACTGGCAACCCTAAATAGCAACTTAACGGATCACCTCTGTTTTGTGAGAGGATTTCATGAGGAAAGCTTATTACTGACCTCCTCATGTAAACTCCATGGAATCTATTATAAAATGATTATGGGATTCATGACGTTATAAGTACGGATCAAGAACAAATCTCACTCGTACGTGTGATAAATACCCTTTCTTACGGATGGGAGTGAATTTAATTCATCGTTTAGTAAACTAAATTGACTTGTCGCCTGGGGTAACAAATGAAAATGGTATGCATATCGGCTATGTAGACCTTTGTCGAGTTAGAAGTAAGAGGATAGGTCAATTCAGACCAGTAATTAATTTTGAAGTCAATGGTTTGAATTTTCTTATTAAAAAATAAATACTAATTAAAAAAAATTCAATTATCCAAAATCCTTATCATTTTGCCGTTTTTGTTGGGTCATAATTCCTCTTATGAAGTTTTGTGCTTTGTTGGTGAATGATTTAGCTTCAAATGAATGTACGAAGGCATTAATTCCTAAAAAGAATAAGATCTTCATTATCCAGTTATTCCAAATATAACTTGCGATTTAGGATTCAATGGTGCCGCCTCTCACAAGGACCTAATTACAGCCACAAGAAGAGAAGAGTTTAGGAGCCACGGTGCCGGTGCCACCCCTCTCCCCCTCACACATTTATGGTGCTAGACAGCTCAACCTGCCGTGTGGAAAATATGCATCAACCCAGAAGGGCCCCAGCCTCTTCCACTAAGCAACTGACCACGTGCCACTCCAATACAACCTTCTGCTTAGTAAAAGGTGACTTCGACTTGCAAGGCAAGTTATTAGATTCCCACATTTATTATAGATATCAAAAGTGTATTGGTTTAAGGTGGTAATTGTGTTTTTAAAAAATTTATTTATTTTTGTTAAAATTTAATATGTTTATTTATGTTTTAAATTGTTTTGATATGCTAATGTTAAAAATAATTTTTAAAAAATAAAAAAAACATTGATATATATTTCAGTACGAGAAGTTATTTGAAAAACACTCGCAACTATACTGTCAAATATACTCTTACTCAGTGTATCAAACTCGAGTAAAATCCATCTAATATTTTTGTTTTAAATCTAAAATGATAGTATTTTAATTTTTTTTATTTAAAATGATAATGTTTTTGTAAAAAAAACTCAATAAACCTGACTTAATAGGGCAATCAACCACTATAATATAGAAATTTAAAATGCAAATAAACAAAAATTAATGGGTCCGAGGATGCTTGAGAAATTGAGATGCATTCAAACAATATCTCATTTAGCCAAAGAGAACAAAATTTGTAGCCACGTGCGCACATCACATGATAATTTCTTCAAACCAAAATAAGTTTAATAACGAATGCTGTCCACACAATGACTTGTCTTTTCTATCATCTTTCTTTGTCAATTTTTTTTTTAAAGGGATATCTTCCACGTCTTTATATATATATATATATATATATATATTATGAACTACATGTCATTCATTTACAATATTTTATGATCATAAAAAGCAATTTTATTGGTTTAAAAAATTAATATCCATTTTTTATACTTTGAAACCCAAATTTCAAACTTTTTTTTGCTCAAAAACATGGAAAAACAATCATATGAACTCTAAAAACCCATCCTGGCCACAAAAACATATTTTAATTGGACAAAAACACCTCAAAATTAAACCAAATCAAGTATTTTTTTGGAACCCCAATGTACGTTACTTAGTATTATTTAAGGTATAAACCATTTTCATTGAATTCTTCTTTTAAAGAGAAATTCAAAGACACAAGATTTACAGTTCTATGAGGCTGATATTTCTTAATGACTTTCTCTCTCCCCATCATACATTTAGGGACTGAAATGTAAAAAAAACTTGAGGATCAAAACATAAAAATTCCAAATAAGTTGAACCAAATATGAAAAAGTGAAACTTATGGGATCAAACTGAATATTTCCATGCCTATTGAATAGTAAACATGTGGAAAGGTTTTTTCAAATGCCAATCAATTTTAATCCTTAATCTTTTAATTTTAGCTTTAAAAATATAAAGGTTTTTTTTATATCTAAAACTGGTGTCTAATTCAATGTCAGAATACTTATCGATGTATTGGAAACATTGGACATGCTAGAATATGCAAATCAAAGCAGATAACAATAAACAAAATCATGTCAATATAACTTGCAAGGAAGTGTTTGAAAATAAATAAAGTTCAGTGACCAAAATGCAAGAAGGCCAAAGTTTTAGGGACTAAGAAAGGAAAGCTATGAAATATAATGTGTATAGTGAAATGTGAAACGATGAGTAGTATATTAACAGTAAAAAAAACCCTCTTCTATAATATTATTACAATACTCTGACTATAGTTCTCAGCCTGTGGGAAGGTCCCGTGGCTTTTAGCTTGGGGTCTCACATCAACTTTTGGGCTTAGTCTGATTTGAGCTTGTTTTATTTGGATTAAGATCCCGGCCTTTTTTCTTTTCTTTAATCTTTGGGCTTACGCTCCACACACACACAGATATATATATATTGAGAATAAAATGGAAAAAGCCAGGCAAGGCATAAGAAACCAGGGGTTAGTTTTAAAACATGGTGGGGAATGCTCCTGGGGAATCATCGACTATTTTCTGGAGAAACAGAAAATTCACAGAAAACATGTTCATATATAATTACTCGTTTTTTAAAACTATCAAAAATTGGTTTTCCATATCCTTCATTTTAGAAACAAGATCACGGTAGGTTTATTCTTGTGTGTCAAAAATGTTAGCCATGTCATTTGATCGTTGTGAAGTAGATTAACAGCACCATAAATCCATGATCAGAGGATATTCTTGTGGTGATTACTTCTGAAAGCGTTATTTTTCTCTTGCTAATCTCAAGGAATTTGTTAAGAAATTAAATCACAGAAATTATTATCACCATCAAGCCATTCTTTTGCATTCCTTTGGGATGAGCCAGCCAACCTCATCGTCTACCTTACCTTCGGCCTGCGCTTGGATCTCTCGTCTGAGATCCCCTGCTCAAGCGCTGTCCCAAGTATTCATGTGTTTTCTCTTTATTTAATTATCTTGTTTTTCCAAAAGCATATGAAACCCGTCTCCTCTACTTTTCAAAGAACTTAATATTCTTGATTCCAACTAATGGGGAAATTTAGCAAGTGCTTAGAAAAGAATGTCCATAATTAGCACTATAAGTACGTTATTGGTATATTTATTTGGATGGATATGAACCCTAACTCTAGCTATATACCCAGCTCTAGTTCATTAAATTTAGTTTTCTCGATTCAAATTTCTGTTTCAATTAATTTTGCAAAACTTATTGGATTTGCTTCCAGGAAAGTAGAGTCTAATATTGTACTACCCGGGAGGCACCTAGGCTTCAACATCACCCCATAAATGGCCGCCCCCGAAAGCCTCATGGCATATTTGATGATTAGAATGTGTCTGTTTTTATGTTTAAAAAATGTCTTTTAAAAAAAATTGTTTTAAATTAATTGATGATTAATGATTTTAAATTATTATTTTAATGTGCTAAAATTAAAAATTAAAAGTATTATTTTAATATATTTTTATAAAAATTATTTAAAAAACCATTTATTATCGCAATTCCAAACTCTATAATGCAGCTATAAAGTAAAAAAAACAGAGTCTTGTTAAATAGAAAATCAACCATTTTAATTATAGAGGGCGCCGCACTTGCTTTTGCTTGCTATCACTGTAGTTTCTCGAATGTTGCAAGCATTACAATTTACAATGTACATCTGCCAAAGAAAATAAATGGCAAGTGTGTGTGTCTATATATATATATATATATATATATATATAGATATAAAATAAAGTTTCTTGATTGACTATTTTATTTTAATACAATATTATCACTATAGCATAACTCCATACTAAATTTCTAATTTGTAAATATCAACAAACCTTAGTAAAGAAAAGGAAGTTTATCCTTTTTTTCACTATTTTTTATTTTCAAAACATTAAAGAATAATGTAAACTTCTTAAATCACTCATAATCTATACACCTTAATATCTTATGACACTTTATTTTGATCATAGAAACTCTAAAAACACTTGAAATGCTAATAATATATTTCCTTAATAGTATATCAATTTCTAACTACATGACTATAAGTAAATCAATGCTGAATTTTTAATGATTGTTATTTCTAAATAAATAAACATTAACTGACATCCAAGGGCAGCTTAGACATTTTTATTTTCTAAGAACATTAAAATTGCTTATCTACTTTATAAAGAGACAAAAATAAAGCTTCTTCTTTTTTTAGAATGATTACAAGTTCAACTCTAGTTATATACCTAATTTTAGTTTGTTAAATTCAATTTTCTCGTTTGAAATATCTTGATGGTAGAGTGGTGTTCACGACAAACTAACAACGTGTTTTTAATGAGTTTTTTTTTTCTATATAGTATGATATTAATAACTTATTTTTTATAGTTAATTATTGCAATTCTTTTATTCATCTTATTTACTGTTAATTTTTTTAATCATATTATTAAATTAATAAAATTTATTTAACTCTAAATAACCTGAAATTCAAATCTTTTTTTTATTTTTAAAAAACTTTAGTGTGCCTTGAATACACACACACCCCTTAGGAAAAGTTGACCCGGCCATGGACGCAGAAACCAATCTAGTACACAGATTGCATGCTTTGAACCCTTTTTTTTAATGCTAAATATCGCCGACTCCCGACCTCTTCCAACTCTTTTATAAAAGTGTTTCTAAATAGTTTATCGTCTACCTTACTTTCGGCTCGCGCTTGGATCTTTCATTTGAGATCCTCTACATAGTGGTGTCCCACGTAGAATAATTTTCAACATATATCCCAAAATAACTATTTATGATTTAAAGAATAACTAAAAATTAAGAAAATAATCAGCTTATTTAGAAACGATATTTTGATCTTTAATTACATTATATTTAACAACAAAAATACTAATTTCCCTCGAAAACAATGTTTTTTTTAAAATAAAATTTAAATTTTGAATGGAACCCATGAATAGAGGGACTCAGATTAATATTTCTTAAATCCTAGGAACCTCATTCAAACTAAAATTGTTTGGGCATTCCATCAAAGTTTATGAATTTCTTTTATATTTGCCTAAAAATTGTTATTGAAAGTGTAATAATATATATTTTAGTTAGTTTATGTATTAATCAATTTTATTTTTTTTCCTAATATTTTAAAAAATGCCTCCATTTGTTTGAGGATAATTTTACTTGGTTTTTTTTTTTTTTTTTATGAAAAAGCATGAGGTGCTTTTATTAGGAACAAAAGGCAGCTCCCACTTGTATGGTACGGAGATACTCTTGTGTTTATTGCTGTCGGCAAGGTAGTACACTGTACAGTGTGAGATCACAAGTCTGATGCAAGCGATAACATCAGCCCATGTGGCACCCCCGCTGGATAGGCTTCACGCGTGGCCTGTCCGTTTCACTAAGATGCTGCTTCTGTTTTTTAGGTTAAATTTATTTTACATGCTTTTCAACTCAACAAGCAAGCTACATATTTTAATAGTATTTGGTTTTATTATAACGGGTTTTTTTTAATATTTTAATAATAATTTTTATTCTATAAGTATCTCTCAATCTTTTTTGAATATCCTTTTGTGTGTTTATCATTATCAAATATGTATTTAACACTTTGTTAATAATATTGCAATCTGATGGGAAAGAGGATGCTAGATTTCTCACAAAAAAAATTAAGAATTTACTACATGATTGGTTGGATATAATGAACTATATAATGTAATGATGTATTATTTTCTTGTGTTTGATTTTATAATTTTCAAAATTATAATGTAATGGACTATACATTACAATTATATATAATGATTCATTACATTAAAAATACCACATAAAAAACCATGTAATGAATAATTACACGATGAAGAGTAATCTAACTCGACTGTAAAAAGTTTTTATTATAAAGATTCAATTATAAATTATATAAAGTACAAGGAAAAAATAATCTGAATATAGATCAATTTTTAATCAAATATATATTTTTATAAAAAAGTTTTTATTTATTTTGCATATAAAAATCAATCTTCACAATAATTTTAACTCAAAATATATATTTTTTAAAACCTTTTTTTTATAAAATCAGAACTAAAATTATTTTTTTAAAACCTATATATTTTCTTTAAATCGTAACTGCAAACACTAGCAGAGTACCCAACATACACTTAGAACTTCCGGTCCATAGTGATTAAAAATATAAATAAAAAGCAGGCAGAGTCAATTATACTGGGTGCCGCCGGACGTGCATTTGCTCGTATCATTGTAGCTTGTCAAAAGATCGCAATTTTAACAAATAACAAGTACATTTGCCAACGGAAAAAGAAAAAACAAATGTACATTAATACTATATATTAAACAACGACTTTTCTTGAAAGAAATTTATCTTTTTCCGGACGAGACAACCTGAAACATGTGCAGGTATGTTGTCCAGGGGTGCCTTCAGATCTATGTTTGGATGTGTCTCTAAAAGGAGATGGGAAAAGGTAGGTCTGAACAGGACGCAAGCATGGCAGCCCAGATTTCATTGGAAAATAAAATTGGAAGAGGGTTTAATTGCTGGCAACCATGGGGCGGGACGCTACAGTTATATACTCCTGAGAGACCCATTAAGGGTTCATATAGCCAATAACAGCACCGAGTATCTTGATTTCTCTTTCAACTCGAACTCCATAAAAGGGTTTTTCAGTTTCTTGATTTCTACCCCTGTAAAACACGATCTTGTCACCCACTTTAAGTTTCTTCTTGTTTGCAAATGCAAGCCAACCCTTGGAAAGAACTGGCTTCTTGTACCGTCCTTTCTTGCGAGTGGAGCATTGAAAAGTCCAGACTTTTCCCCTCTCATCTTTAGCTTGAAAATCTACCGCATGGCCGCTTTTGAATGGCGGGAGAGACTTGAGAAACTTGATAGGCACTGACAGTCTCTTCTCAGCATCTGTCTTGGTGAGGATCTTGGAGAAGATGGCCATTTCTTAGGACAAACAAGAAGGATAATGGAAAGTTATTTCTATTTGTTAATGCCAGCTTCTTCTCTGGGCGTGGGTGTCTGTGTCTGTATGTGCGTGTGTGTGTGTAGAGAAAGAGAGAGAGACAAAAAGTTTCCAAAAAGGACATTAATAGTCCGTCGTCTATCAGCTTTTTCCATCATCTCATGCTGTAATAATTTGAGTACAGTCCCATATAGGGATAGACTACCTTTTGTAAGAGACCCAAAAAGAAATTTGTGGAATCGAGCGATGTGTAGCTAAACAACAAAAAGTATCGTGCGATGTACTTTTGAAAATGAATACAATATACGTACGCGATATGCATGTGCGCAATATAATTTCCTGTCCTCGTTTGTGTATAATATTCTAATTATAAAAAAATAATTAAAATTAAAATAATTGTATGGATTTTAAAAAATAACAGAATATTTTTAGGTTTTTTTATACTATGATGTTAAAAATAAATTTTAAAAAATAAAAAATATATTATTTAAATATTTTTTTAAATACTTTTAAAAATAACAAGTGTGAAACTTAAAAACACTCCATTTTAATTAGTGGCACGACCCTTCCCTCTCCTTGGTGAAATCTCTGGTTTTGACTATTTATTTTTTGTTTAGAAAATAGAAAAGTAGCCGAAATTTATGTGTCCAGAACATTTTCATCTAGAAAATGGAGTCTTTTATTTTCTCTGCCAATATGAACTATCACTTATACGTTACTATTACCGAGTTTCAAACTTTCAATGTTGACTAGTATATTGTTAAGCGTGGGTAAATATTTTTTTTATTAAAATTTCAAAAAATATTAAAATTATAAAGAATATTTTAAATATTTTTAGGTTTGGTAACCATATCAAATCCAAGAAATTTAAGTCTAGTGGCTATGACAAGCTTAAGAGTTTTGAAAAATAAAACATTTAAATTATCCTTAAAGTATTCTAAACAGAAATTCTAATTAATTTTTTTTATATTTTTATAAATTTTTATAAAAAAATATTTAAACTATTATTGAAGTATCCCAAATAGAAATTCTAATTAATTTTTTTAATTTTTTATAGGCTCTTGGGTCTAGCGGTTATGTCATGCCTAAGAGCCTTGGAATGACAAATATGCTTAATTTGACGAACAAAAAAAAAGAAAACAATTATGTACTTTAGTTGTCAGAAAGAAGGAAAAAAACACAAACAATCAAATAAATGTGAAAAGATAAGATAAGAAATTAAAAGTGAAACAATTATTATAATTCATAGTAAAATATCTCTTAATCTACAGTAATTTCCTAACATCATTTAACTTTTGTTATAATAATAATGCAACTAATGAAAGTATATGACAATGTTGCAACTATGACAAAAAGGTATTTTATCTAATTAGCAATAAAAGTTTCTGGGAAATAAAAAAAAGAAAATACTTAAAAAATAGTATAATTTTGACTGAACCACGATTGAAAAACAAGGTTTTATTAACAACCGCTAAAATTAATAACGGGTGTTCTCTTTAGTGTTTTATTAAACAATAGTTTTTATTATTAGCAGTTATTTAGAATCGCTAAGCAGCCAATATTCTCATTAGTATTTTATTAAATAACTATTATTATCAGTAGGAGTTATTAAAACCGATAATGGGGTTGATTGTACATGAGAGATTAGAGGCAAGGACGAGTTTAAGGATTTCCCTGGTTATGCATAAAGAGTTTTCGAAATCCTCCCTAGTTCTGCATAAATTTTCAAGTCAATTTTATAAAATGGCCCGTCCAAAATTAAACTGCTACACTCTCACCTCTAATGTCATGCTCTGAGTTCGTCCCTGGAGAGAAGGGCTGGCTACTGCTTATTGTGCAGACACCCTCTGGAACCAGGAAACAAGATCTAGCCCTGTGCTTAACTTTTTGGTTAAGGATTACATACAATAATAATTACTCTATGGTGGTAATTAATACTGATGCTGTTGTTGGAATGCCCTCGGATTGAAAATAAATAATAAAAAAACCTACAAAAAAGTAAAAAAGAAAAAGAAAAAGATTTTAAACAAGTTAAAAAACAAACATACAAAGTACGTATCAAACAATTGGTGTGTGTATTAAGATTAAGTTAAAATGGATTACTATTAGACTGCTGACTATAATTGTGATTAATATAATTATTAAACCTGATCATGTAAGTTGTGTGAAACGTTATTAACTTAGCTAATTTTTTAGTAATTTGTTTTTTTTTATTTGTTTTTTGAGTGAAACGTTATTAACTTAACAAATTTTTTAATAATTTGATTGATTCAATTAAATCCAATTCAAACTGACTTGTGCTAATTCCAATAACATTTTTATTTTTTTTACTAAAATAATATTATTTTAATAAAAATAATTAACCCAATAATAATTTATAATCAAATAATCCAAGATTACTTTCCAAGTCAATATGAACTCTACTGTACTCACATTTATGATAATTTATGATCCACTACCACTAGAATGATTCCTCAATTAATATACCAGTAAGGTTCTACCATCATATTTAACTCACACATTTAAGAGCCCATGTTAGAAGGAAGACTCTTACGAAGCTAATTAAAGACACGACAAACTAACAATTTTTTTTATAAAACATAAAAAGAAAAGAAAAGAAAACCCAACCTCCGAAAAATAAACTAGAAAAATAAACGTATAAGACAAGGTAGATTGCATGTACAAATTAAACAACCATCAGCGGAACCAAATGAAATGGTCTTTGGAGTTGATCAAATCAACCTCCATATAAACATTTGAAGGAATGCTTGCAAAAACTAGTAAGAATGCTATATTTGACTCGCGTTTTATCATGGTCAAATAACTTTTTTAATTAAAAAAAATAAAGATACAAGCTTTTCCAACATGTTTTTAGATATAAAAAAACGTTTTCCCACATAAAACAAAATGAAAAAAAAAGCACAAAAACCAATTAAAAAAATCAAATGTTGAAAGATTAAACTATAATTAATTAATTTTATAAAAGGATTTTAAAAAATAAAAATTAACTCGTATTAACAATCAAACCCGTAACCTGGCCATGAGGTCGGGACTAACCCTACCGAAAGGGAAAAAAACAACAAAGATAAAACCTCAATTAAAAAAAATACCAACAAGATGGCGAGTCTAAATGAAGTTATTGACTTTATCACCAGAGAATCTCAATGTCCATAAAAAAAAACCTTTTACAAGTACCGACCACCAATTACCTTGGCTTACTAGGAACCTCCTACTACTGTCACAACTATTTGCCATATTGGCTTATCAAGGCACTACCTGCTACTAGCAGACGATGCTACTATCAACCACCTAGACTTTCCATATCAAGCTGCTAAACACTTTGGTTAGGAAAAAAGAATCAAATTACTTAAACTAAGAGATTAATCAATTATTAAATACATCAACCTTATTCCAAAGCATTTTAGATTTTGGGACTCATCAATTGGTGTAATATGTAGGAAGCTGATAAAAAAAAACCATCAGTTTTTAAAAACTTGTTTTTGACATTTCCAAGTTATTCCATGACACACAACCAAGACACACCTAGATCAAGAAGCAAAATAAATCTAGATGTTACCACAGACACTTCTACTCAACCAGACCTTCAATAACTCACTATTTATGTGCACTTACTTACTCGTACTGTGTTGGCATCCCAAGATCAAAATCAGACATTGTTACTCTGACAAGTCTTGACATCCTCGACAACACATAACACCTTAACACCATAGCTACTGACTGCACCAGGCACTTGTAAATGATTATACTACTAAAAAAAGGACTAAACATAATGACAATATTGAGAGTCCCTCAAAAGGTCACTTGTGTCATTGCGATACCCATGTACAAAGCTAGTACTCTGAATGTCCTCACCCTAGCTACCATTAGATGGACACCAGTTACTATAACAATTGTTATACCCATGTACAGAGCTGGTACTCTGAATGTCCTCAGCCTAACTACTATTAGATGGACACTAGTTACAATAACAATTGTTTAATGCTAAATTCCCTGGGCTCCCAAGAACCTAATAGAAAAAGGATTAAGAGAAGGTATGTATATGAGTATACACAAGATAGTGATTACAACCTCCATCAGTGGAGGGGTTCTTCCTTTTCCAAACGAGTATTGCAATACTTCACTCCCCAAGAATTACATTTCCATAAAAATAAGTCGCAATAATTATGATGGCTTGACTTACCTGAGAGAGCATGAACAAAATGTGCACGGTATCTCAGAGGTGGTAGTGACTCAATGTGAAAAATCCTTCCCCAACTTTCTAGGGGTCTATGTGTGCATGGTATAATAATTTGGAGCTAAGCTTCATTGAAAGGTTCAACGATCTTTGCGTTAAGATAGAGTGCAAGTCTACATGAACATATTTGAAGAGGTACAATGAGGAAATGCTTAAGGTAGAAGAATTTCTTGAGCTAATAGCTTTAGAAGTCTTGATAAGAGCGGTAAAAGAGCATGTTATCTGGAGCAAACTCCATGCCTTACTAGACAAAAGCTTGCTCAAGGTGAAGCAAGACATGAAAAATTATATACAGGTGGAGGAAGTTGATTTGCTATGATATGAGCCCCTTTGTTATTATATGGACAATTAATATGGATCTTCCAAGCAAAATCATTCTCCTAGTAGAAATGAAAGCTTATAGAAGAACCAAAAGGGACCAGCTCATGAGTGCTTGGTGTATTCTAAGGAATTACCTCCCTCTTAAATCAAAATAAGATCACCCATTTAAGGTTATTAGGGCAGCCAAGGCGAACACCTATCAATTCCATTACATGTTTGGTAAAATCTACACCATACTTGGTACTTGGATCACCTTAAGATGCATAATCCTATAAGGGAATGTAAGTTTATTTTTGAAATAAAAATATTGTATCTTTGACATGCATTTCCTATTTATAAATCTCCAGTCTTGGATTGACACATTCTCCATGTGATGCCTGAGAGTCTCTCACTAACTCGCTAGAGGTTGATCATGGATCCCCTATTCTCCAGTGCACTCTCGGACTGACATATTCTCCAGGTGATGCTAAAATGCCTCTCACCAATTCGCCAGGGATTGATCTTGGATCTCCCGCCTTTCCAATACAGTTTTGGACTAGTATGCCTTTCTAGTGGGCTTCACAGGCTTTATATTATCTTAAGGGATGATCTTGGATTTCTCACTTTTAGATACAATCTCTTTCTATTAGGGGCTCTCATGCCCCATTACATCGTTGGGAAGGCCACCCACACTCAGAAAATAACCACTCTTTAGTGAGAGGCTCTTCTGTGCCATATGACAATGCTAGGGAAGTCAATTAGCATACTCTCTAATGAGAGGACTCCCAAGCCTTTATGCCATCACCAGAGAGGCATCAAACCTCGTATTCTTTAGTGAAATATTTCTCCAATCAAGGGCTTCCAAGCCTTACGTCATCGCTAGGGAAGCCACATACCTACCACTCTAGTACAACCACTCTCTAGTAGAAGGGCTTCTAAGCCCCATATCATTGCAAAAAAGGCTATAAATCTCCCACTCTAGTGCGATCTCTTCTCAGTTAAGGCTTCTTAGCCTTATACCATCGACTAGAAAGCCATAAGCCCCCCTCTCTCTAGCATGATCTTGGATTAGTACAAGGCTTTCATGCCTCATATTATTATAGGGAACGACCTTTATGGAATTCCCTTGCCTTTTAGAAAATTTTCTAAATATAGACTTACCCTCTTTGGTTTTCCACTAGCCATTTAGAAAAAAATTTAAGTATGGATTTCTTCTCCATAGGTTTTCCCTAACCTTTTAGAAAAATTTTCGAAGTATGGAGTCTTTTGTATCTTAGTTTACTCTCTTAGAATATTTTCTAAGTATGAGATCCTCTATGATTCTCCTATACATACTTATAAATTTCTTCAAACTTGATGCATGCCTCTACACACGAGTTCTTTTTTAATAACCTTGGGGTTTTCACCCCTCTTCTCTTATTGAAAAAATTTAACGAACTCGTCATGGTAACTGAATATTTTTTATAAGTCTTTGTGGATCAATATCACAAAGACTTAATGGGGTTACTGATAAACCCAAATAAAATGGGCCCAAGAAACCCCTCTAAAGGCGAGGAAAAAGCTATATAAAAAAAACTCAATGACATTGGGCTCAGGCACCTTGCTCGAGCTCAGCTCTCAGGGGCATAGGCTTGAGCAAAATCCCGATCCCATGCAAGGCGTGCACTCATGGGCAAGGAGTATGGTTAAATGCTCAACTTCCTATACAGGGCATTCACTCATGTAAGGCATGACACGCCCAACTAGGCATGATGTCAGTCCTAACATTAAGGTGCTAAGCATACACCTCAGTATCCTTATAAACTTAAGCCAACACGTCTAAGCCCAACATGTTTGGTTCAAGCAGCGTGTTTGGATCTATTTTTCACATCTAATGGGTTCGAGCACCTTGGTCGAGCCCAACACTCCCTTGAGAATTTTTTTAGGACTCCATACAAGTCCCTCAATATTTTACATTGATCATGTACGTATTATTTCGAGTAGAATACAACTCAAAATATCATAAGGGTAAAATTACACTTTAACATTTTCTCTCTACAAAAGGACAAGACTCATAGGCTATAAATACATCATGAATCATTCAAACCAAAGGTTCACAATCTCTTTATTCTTAACATTTTCAGCATATATATT
Source organism: Populus nigra (assembly GCF_951802175.1). NCBI lineage: Eukaryota > Viridiplantae > Streptophyta > Magnoliopsida > Malpighiales > Salicaceae > Populus > Populus nigra. The sequence goes on along the minus strand of NC_084867.1, from coordinate 1,065,967 downwards.
TTCATAATATATCTCACTAAAATATCATTGCACATTTTCTCTCTATAAAGTTACTAATTTTACCGTCAGAGAGTTTCCATATCCATCAAATTGGACCTTTTACAAGTGTCATAACCCATTTCTAGATTATTCCTCAAACTCAATTTTTTCTTCCAAAATAAAAAATAAAATAAAGGCTGGCATCATGAAGAAAGCAGGTCGAGAAGGATTCCAAAAAATACATAAAAATTAAGCTGTAATTTTGGATGAAATTTGAAGCCTACTTGTACTCCATTATACCCAAGACAGAAGAAACAATGTAGATTTAAGGTTAAATTAAATGATTATTAGACGAATCTGCATAAAAAATAAGTTTAAGGACATAATTAGATTTTTAATAGGCCAATTTGATTTAATCATGGGTCAATTTAAAGTTTAATTATATTTATGAATTAATTTGGGTCCAATTGAAGGATTTAATAAGGTGCAAGGACTTAATTATTCTTTAAATAGATCAAATTAATTTTATTAAAAGTTTAATTGGTGAAAATTAAGTGTGGAACCCTAATTTGGGCTTAATTATGAAAATTGGAATTTTAAGAGATCAAATTTGATTTTTACCAAGTCAATTGATTGAAATCAAGGGTTAAATCGCAAAAAATCAAAGTTTTAGGGTCAATTAGGGCTTAAATTAAAAAAATTTCACAGCTAAAGACCAATCAGCAAAAGAAATTGAACTATAGGGACCCAATTGAATGAAATCAGGGGGTGAAATTAAAAACAATTAAAAGTTTAATGGTCAATTAGGGGTTAAATTAATGAAATTCAAAACCAAGGACCAAAATGAAAAAGGCATCGAGATCTGGGGTTGAAATTGAAGTTTGCCAGGGGCTAAAATGCATAAAATTAAAAGTTTGAAGCCAATTATGAATGTAATTGAGAGAAATCAGAAATCGAAGTACTGTATTGAACTTTATCAAAACGACGCTGTTTTGGTCCTCTAATTTTCACCAAATTTGACAACATATGCACTAAAATGATCACCTGACATGTCTCTACACTCGGGTATGGTCTGTTGTGGCCGATTGACACCACAACAGGCTGTGACGTTGACCTAAAGAGGCCAACTCAAAAGGCCTTCAACTGTCAAATTTAACAATTCATGATGTCTACTTTGAGCCAACGGTTGAGATCTTTCCCAAATGAATCAAGGGTCAAAATTTTTCTTAAATGAAGAAAAGATTACGCTCTTGCAACCCCTACTAGTTTTTCTACCATTTTTTTCTTTCCCTTTCTCCGCTGCTCTAGCCACTGACCGCCATCACCTCCGGCTTGTCCACCACCATCTTCCCCACAAGCCGTCAGCACAAGTCATCTCCACATTAGGAATTACTATGCTAACTTTTCTATCTCCTCCACCAGTTTTTCTTCTTTCTCCAGCACCGGCAACAGTGAACCATCATGCTAGCTCCTTAATGAATGATTTTCATCAGCTTCGCGTTGACCTCCCAGACCAACAACTCCTTCCATGCCAAGTGAGTTTCCCTTTCCCCTTCTCATCCTCCTCCTCTTTCTCCTCTTCCTTTCTTCAGGTTCCACTGTTTTTGAATAGTAGAACGTGAAATATAATTCACGCCTTGTTCATGCAACCCAGTCACTGGGTTGGGCCAATGACTGAGTTGTGTTGGGCTGGACTTGTCTCAGCCCAGCCTAGATGGTTAGGCCAAGTCCTTCCTAGTAAAAGAAAAAAAAGAAGATTTGTTGGATAGACATAGGCTCAACCCCCCTTTTTAGGTCGATCTCGGCCAAACCATGATGGGCTCGACCTCTATAGTTGGGTCAGACCCAGGCCAATATATATATATATATATATATATATATATATAAACTAAAAAAATTAAAAAATCCTTTCAAAAGATTATGATTTTCTCAAATGTTTTTTTACAAATTTTGCATAACATCGGACTGTATATTTACACTATAATATACATATCCGATATTAAATACTCGGTTTTCTCTTAAACGATTCTAAAAAAAAAATCAAATTAATTTCTTCTTAAAATTTGTGTTTTTATGCATATGTCCAAATCCTAAAAGTTTTCCAAGCATATTTTTATTAAAAAAAAAAAATTGTATCTTTCTCATATTTTTAAAATGCAAAAAATAGATATCATAACTAGTTTATGATTATTCGTTAGGATTTGGCTAAAATGTCAAAAATCCTTCACCAATCATTTTGTTCATTTTATATTAGAGTTTAGATGTAGACTTTAATATTTGGAGGTATAAAATTATACGGCAGAGTATATCATCAAGTATTAAAGATACTAAGTTCAAAATAAATGCGATACTAAAATTCAGATTTTAGAATGGTTAGGATTAAATTTAATAAGGTAGAGATTTTTCCACGAAGAGAGATCTGCCTTGAACCTTAGACGAGATCAACGAATAAAAACATGACATAGAAAAACAATCAAACAACAATGCATCCTATCTCAGGTAGGGTGCACTGGGGGTGATGTGTCTTTACCTTGCACAATACTAAGTGGCGACTCTTGAACTTTAATAATAATTCACATACCATAGGGTTCCTAGTAATTATAATATTAAGTGGCGACTCTTGAACTTTAATAATAATTTTATGATTAAATCCAAAACCATTTCTTTCCCAATTACAATACCCCTAATGAGGCACAAAAAATGCGTCATCCCGACGTTGCCCCATGAAAACAGGCACAAGCTACAAATCACTTTGACTTACCAGATGCCACCTACTACTACCACAGCTATCAGTCACCTTGACTTACCAAGCATCATTTGTTACTACCAACCACTGGGCTTTTTATATTAAGCTGAAAGACATATTGGTTAGGGAGAACATATCAAATTGCTTGAATTATAAGATTAATTAATTATCCAACATATCAATTTTATTTCAAAGCATCTTGTATTTTGGGACTCATCATCAAGCAATGTAAAAATTCCAATGATTATATATATATATATATATATATATATATATATATATATAATTCCTTCACTATGTTTGTTAGTCTATTATAATTTCATCATCTCGTTGGACTCATTAAAAAAACAAAAAAGACAGACTTGGTCAATCCAACATTGATCACTTTAGTTATAAAGTGTTATGACGCCGTGTATTTAATGGCCATCATTGTAGTTTGTAAAGTTATTAAATCTGGTATAGTTTATTACCCAATTTAAAGTTTACAATAGGTTAGTTAATTACTTTGGAGATCAAAGTAAATTTGAAATGGTATTATTAAAAAAAAAATTATTTTAATTTTTTAAAATTAAACTATATTTTAACTAGATATATAAAATTAGAGGTTGATCCGGAAAGTGAACTTGAGGTTGACATGGTTGGTTCTAAAAATGTGATAGTTTGTCAAAATATTACAATTTTAACTATAACAAGTACATTTACCAAAGGAAAGAAAGAAAGAAAGAAGTACATTAATATATTGAGCGATTTTCCTGGAGAGAAATATATATTTTGCTGCCTAGACAACCTGAAACGTGCAGTCAATTTTCCTTGATAATAATAAAAAAAAACTATATTTGCACGTGTCTCAAAAAGAAGATGGGAAGCGTGGGTCTGGACAGGACCAAAGCTGGGCAACCTAAGATTCATGGGAAATAAAATTAGAAAAAAGGTTTAATTGCTGACAACCATGGGCGGGACACTACAGTTATATACTCGTCAGAGACCCATTAAGGGTTCATACAGCCAATAACAGCACCGAGTATCTTGATTTCTCTTTCAACTCGAACTCCATAAAAGGGTTTTTCAGTTTCTTGATCTCTAGCCTTGTAAAACTCGATCTTGTCGCCCACTTTAAGTTTCTTCTTCCTCGCAAATGCAAGCCAACCCTTGGAAAGAACTGGCTTCTGATACGGCCCTTTCTTGCGAGTGGAGCACTGAAAAGTCCAGACTTTGCCTCTCTCCTCTTTAGCTTGAAAAAACACCGCATGGCCGCCTTTGAATGGTGGGAGAGACTTGAGAAACTTGGTAGGCACTGACAGTCTCTTCTCAGTATCTGTCTTGGTGAGGATCTTGGAGCAGCTAGCCATTTCTTAGGACAAACGAGAAGGACAATAAAAAAGAAAAATGATCTCTGTTTGTTTATTCGACCTTCTTAATTTGTGCACATATTTATAGATATAATAGAATGTTCCGAAAAGATAAAATCATTTCTCATACATGCTCTGTGTCACAATCCGGTCATCTCAAGACGTCACAGCATCTCCATCGAAGACTTTCTGAAAAAAATAATAATAAAAAAAAGCCTTGGAAGATATATATTAGGATCGGGCGATCTAGTAAGCAATCTAGCGAGGTCTTGTTGTAGAAAAAAAGGTATCGCACGATGTGGAATGGATTTCATTAATATCATTTCTTTTCCTAGGGTAAATGTATAAATGGAATTAAATAAATGTGTGATTCTGGATTGAAATTATAATATCTCATTTGGGTTATTCATGAGTTGGATTAATTTAATTGACAAATAATCTTGCAATGAAACACTAGTGGTTACATGTCGCTATCTCGACTTCTATGCATATTTATAAAACATTTTCATGTCTATATCGGGTCATTTCCATGACTTTTTGACTCAAAATGTAGATTGACTGAGGTTTAATTTTATTTTTTATAATTAAAATAATATTATTTTAATAAAAAAATTAATCTACTAACTCATGCTTAATTCAGATCAAATCTTATAACTATGATTTTTCTTTTCTTTGACTAGAAAATTAGATTTTTATATTTTATGAACCGATAAAATTAATTCTCTATTATTAAATCTACTCTCCCTTCCATCTAACACTAACAATTAATTAATTATATAAGCTTACAAAAAAAGTTAATTAGATCTTATGGGGTAGTTTATTTGACAAAACCACTAGCTATCTAGTTATTACCTTAATTAGCTTCCCGTAGTAAACATGAACTTTGTTATTATTCTCGGTAAAAAAAGTCTTGGAATTTGTTTATTGGGTGCTTGAAAAACAAGTTTTGAAATTTACTTTCTAGCTATTTAATTTGTTGGGTTTATTATGAGATATATTTAAAAATATAATAGTAGTTATGGTTTAAAATGTTTTTTTTTATAATATATTAATTTTTTTTACATAATTTTTTTTAAAAAATAAATTTTAAAATAATACAATTTACAGCTGTTCCCAAGACACTCTTAGCATGTTTTAATTCTATCTGCTTTGAAACTTGCGTAGTTACACGGCCGCCACACCCTTTGATTGACTATGCAACCCTTTTCTTGACTACGAAGTCTCTGGTTCTCTCCTTTTATTTTTTCTTATAAAAGAAATGGATAAACATCAGAAATAGCGCACGCTTATTTGCCCACGACATCTTCTTCTGGAAAACATAGAATCTTTTTTAGCGTAAATACAAGTGGTTAATTTGTTTTTTATTTAAAATTAATTTTTTATATTTTTAAATTATTTTAATAAATCAATATAAAAAATAAATCAATATCAAAAACCACAGCTCGTAGCTTGCCAGCCAATCCTATCACTTGCATGTGTCACCAGCCAGTTTCAAACTTTGAACATTGAATCATTTGTCTGGTGGTCGTGTGTTGCAAGATCATATTTGTGGTCTTGGAGAAAGACCACCACTCCACCGGCGACTCTTCTTTCTCTTTCCTATTTTATTTATTTTAAACTGTGCTTTCTTTCTTTCTCTTGCCCAATCATATTTTATAATCATCCATATACATCGACCAAATTATTAATTGCATTCATAATTGTATCCTTTATTATGAAATCTTTTCTAAAAAATAATTATATTTTTTATATATTTTTTATTTTTTTAATTTCATCAATAATATATGTGATTTTATATAAGTACCGGCTCATGAAAATCACAAATGAATATATATATATACAGGGGTGAAGACAGGTGGATGGTAAGGGCCTCGGCTCCTAAAAAAAAAATTGTTTTTCCAACCCCTTTCTTAACAGTATTGTGTTTAATTAATTTTTTTTCTAGTAATTAAAATTATAGATCTCTCCCTTTTGAATAAATATCCAACACCTATAATTTTCAGATAATAAAAAGCCATGATTCTTTTTGGTTTTTCTATGTTAAGTTTGGCTTATAAACTTAATATGATTGGGTTGGGAAACCTATTAATTATACGATAATAAGAAAAAATTCTAATAATAAAAGAAAAACAACGGCATTTTAATTGAAATTCTTTTTATCATTGGTTATTTTTGTCTTTCTAGTAGACATTTAACTTCCTAGCGGGGATGTAGAATTTTTCCATCTATATATAGCATGTGCATGTGCGATTCGGTCTCTCTACTTTTCTTTAGAGAAAAAATCAACTTAAAAAGGAATCTGTGTTCAACTTGGACTTTATATCCACTTTGATTAATTTGCCATTTTACAACAGAGATTTGCACTCCCATGAAAAGATAGGCTGGAAATAATTAATTAAAAAAACGAACTAAATCATGACCAGATATATTGCACTCGTTATCTGACAAAGAAAAAGAAACCCAATTAGGTCCTACACGGTACATGCCTTGAACTTGGTCCGGTGATTAATCTGAATTAATGATGTGAAACAGATTTAAACACAATTAGTTGTCAATTGATTTGCTATGAGGCACATTTTATATATATATATATATATATATATATATATATATATATGTAATTATTGTTAATACATATTTTTTTTTAATAAAAATTATGAGTTCTATCGTAATCTTTTGAGATTCTCAAGATTACTATTTTTTTAAATATAGACTATAATAAAATAAAATGATTTACAAGGGATTAAAAGTGCATTTTTCCAATAAATTCTTGTCACCGGTACGACTTGCTTATTATTACCCAAGTCTCCGGGTTGAAATTTGAATATACGTACAGATTATTTGTGTTGTGTGATCCAACTAATTTCTTTTTCCATCTTGTGATAATATATTTTGGCTTGATTTAAGTGAGAGACTAGAGAGTCATAGGGAGTGATGGGTACTTCCCCCTATATATATATATATATATATATATATATAGTTTATAGTTTATTATGTGTGTGTGTGTGTGTGAGGGTCGCTGGGTCCCAAAGATTTACAGAATTTTCAACCCCCCCTGTAGTTCTGAATAAATTTTCAAGTCAATTCCCTAAAATGGCCCACCCAAAATTAAAATGTTACATTCTTGCCGGAATGTTATGCCTCCGAATTGGTCCCTACAGAGAAGGGCTGGCTTCGAGAAGAAGTGGACTAGACATTCTAATGAACCAGACACGGCCTTCTGCTAAACTTTTTGTTCAGCTCTGCAGGTGACTCCCTCGATTTCTAATCCTGATGCGATGACACTGTTTAGCATGCCCTGGTGGCCTTCTGTATTCTCTTTCATGGCTTTTTTAAGAAACTAATATGATAATTACATATGTACATGTTGAATTTATTAAAAATAAATTTATAAATAATTTAAATATGTATAAACTAGATCTAAAAGTAATGATTCCTCACTCAATTTTAAATGAAAAATATAAAAATTTAGAAGTAATAAGTTCAAGTAAACTTACAAAAAATCAGAATGTTAGAAAGAAAAACAAATGTAAATATATTTTATTTCTACTAATTTAATTGTATTTTTTATGAAAAGTGATAAAAACATAATATTGAAAAGGATATCTATAATACTAAACGTGAAAGATGATCCAAAAACATTTTGTGAAGCTATATCTTTTAGAGATGTTGTCTTTTAGAAAGAAACAGTACATGATGAAACAAATTCAATATTATTTAACAATATTTGGGTCTTAGTAGATTTATCTCTAGGCTCTAAGCCAATAGGATGTAAATCGGTGTTTCGAAAAAAAAAAAATACCGATGATTCTTTATAAACCTTTAAGGCAAGATTAGTTGACAAATATTTTACTCAAAAGAAGGGTGTTGATTATTTTAATACTTATTCTTCAGTGATAGGGATTACATCCATTAGATTTTTATTTGCATTAGCATTAATTTATAAATCGTATGTTCATCAAATAGATATTAAGATGACTTTTTTAAATAGAGATTTAAAGGAGTAGGGTGTATATGAAGCAAACTAAGGGTTTTATACTTCCTATAAATGATAAAAAGGTCTGTAAATTGATAAAGAATTTATATGGTTTAAAGCAAGTTATGAAACAATGGCATGAGAAGTTTGACAAAGCAATTAATTTATTGAATGGTTTTCATTATAATGATGCCGATAAATGTATGTATTCCAAATTTACAAAAGATTTTAGTGTGATTATTTGTCTCTATATAGATGACATGTTAATCTTTAGCACCAATATGGTTAAAATAGTTGAAATCAAACGGTATCTCACTTCCATCTTTAAAATAAAAGATCTTGGTGAAGTGGATACAATTTTAGGTATCAAATTTAAAAAACATAGTAGTAGATATGAACTTAATCGATCACATTGTATTGAAAAAATGCTTGATAAGTTTAAATATCTCAATATAAAGGAGACTAATACCTTATTTGATTCTAATATGAAGTTAAATGATTATTTTGATAAAACAGTATCACAACTAAAATATGCTAGTGCCATTAAAGTCTTATATATGTTATGCATTGTATAAGATTAGATATGACTTTTGTTATATGTGAGTTATCAAAATATACAATTAAGCCAAATGCGAATCATTGGAAGGCTATTGCAAGAGTCTTTGATTATCTAAAAAGAACATTCAATTTAGACTTGTTTTATTCTGATTTTCCAGTTGTGTTGTAAGGATATTGTGATGCAAGTTAGATAATTAGTTTGAGTGATAATAAGTCCATATCAATATGAATTTTCTCACTTGGAGGAGGTGAAATATATTGGGCATCTAAGAAACAAACGTGCATCTCTTATTCTACCATGAAATCATGATTTATTGATATAGCTGTTGAAAGTAAAGAAGCAGAACGCCTAAGAAATATATTGTTAGATATTAAGTTGTGGCCACAACCTTTGTTAGTTATTTCTTTATACTGCGATAGTGAAACAACTATTTCTCGAGCTTACAATAACATTTACAATGATAAATCAAGACATATAATCATTCGACGTGGATATATACCTTATTTGATTCTAATATAAAGTTAAATGATTATTTTGATAAAACAATATCACAACTAAAATATGCTAGTGCCATTAAAGTCTTATATATGTTATGCATTGTATAAGAATAGATATGGCTTTTGTTATATGTGAGTTATCAAAATATACAATTAAGTCAAATGCGAATCATTGGAAGGCTATTGCAAGAGTCTTTGATTATCTAAAAAGAACATTCGATTTAGACTTGTTTTATTCTGATTTTCAAGTTGTGTTGTAAGGATATTGTGATGCAAGTTAGATAATTAGTTTGAGTGATAATAAGTTCATATCAATATGAATTTTCTCACTTGGAGGAGGTGAAATATATTGGGCATCTAAGAAACAAACGTGCATCTCTTATTCTACAATGAAATCATGATTTATTGATATAGCTGTTGAAAGTAAAGAAGCAGAACACCTAAGAAATATATTGTTAGATATTAAGTTGTGGCCACAACCTTTGTTAGTTATTTCTTTATACTGCGATAGTGAAACAACTATTTCTCGAGCTTACAATAACATTTACAATGGTAAATCAAGACATATAATCATTCGACGTGGATATATTTGAGAGTTGATTACAAATAGGGTAATCACCATTATCTATGTAAAGTTTGTGAATAATTTAATGGATCCACTTACAAAAGGACTATCTAGACACATGATAAGAAAAGCAACTAGTGGAATAGGGTTGAAAGTCGTTATTAAAGATACCAGTAATAGGAACCCAACTTCGGATTAGCAATAAACTTATCTCTAAGTTTAATGGGTAATAACAAGTTACTATTTAGTATTTGTTGGATACTGATAATGAATTTTGAACCCTATTCTGATAGTATTCAGTGTGTTTTATTATTTAAAAAAGAATGAGTGTAGGCTCTTGATGGAATTTAAAGTTCTTGTTAAACATAACATGACATGTATAATTCCACCTATATAAATATAGAAGTGGTGCTGCTTTTGACAAGAGTTAGGGTTTTCTCTTATAAATATTCATGAAAATAAGATTTTAGCACATTCTCGTAATAGTGTTAAATAGTTGTAAACCTCTTCAAGAGTTTGGATAGTATTATGTGTGCATTATCTTTGATTCTACAACAAAAAATTTGGTTTAATTTATGGACACCAATAGATTTAGTAGTATTCAAGTTTTAATACTGATTGAAGGTTTAAATTACAAAATATATTCTTGTAAGCATAATTCTATCAAGTGAAAAGACATTCATTACAAACTAGTGGGGGATTTTTTGGTGTAGTTTGTAAATGAATAAAGAAAGAAAAAAATATATATCCCATATTGAAAAGAAACACTCCCTCCTATGTGTTTATAAGTGTCGGTTTCTATTGTGTAGTAAATTAAGTTAAAACCATTGTGGATAGGTTGTCCTAGTGGGCTTCCTAATGCTATTATATGGATATTTATAATATCAAAATATAACACTTGATTAATAGTCATAATGTTTCAGGTCTAATAAACATGTTACTACATAGAGAACACATATACAAAAAACAAGTATTTTCTTTTCTTAGTCTTCTTTTCTTATTCTTTCAGAGGTCAACACTAGTTGTTGGTCTCTTTGTGGCATTGATGAGTATGATCAAAGACAAGCCATTTCAATCATAAAGAGAGACAAAGATCTCAAACCATCAAGGAAATGGTAAAAAGAGACAATTCAGAGTGAATATAGCAACAAAGTTCGTTGCCAATATTTAGTTGCCAATTATTTTCCCACAACATCTTTTTCTGGAACATAAACTCTTCATTTCTTACCAACTTGAACTATCACTTACATGCCACTAACCAATTTTAAATTCTCAATAGGATCATTTATATGGTCCTCTTATGTTGCATGTTCATATTTGTGGGGTCTTTAAGAAACAACAACACTTGTGAATTTTCTTTCTCTTTTCTCTTCTTCTTCTTTTTATTTCTCTTACCCAATTATATCTAATCATCCATTTTATTGTTTGTTATTGTATAAACATGAAATCTATCATAAAAATTATTTATGAATTTTTTAATTTTGTTAATGATGTTGTTGGAATTGGTGTATATATAAAACATGTGATGGACACCAAATTATAAGAGAGATCCACTTACATTTTGTAATCCAACATGAGTTTTTTTAACATAGAATATTAAAATGTTTTAAAAACCAATTAAAGATAAATGAAAAATTGTTCTTAAAGAACTTTTGGATAACAAAGTTTTAAATCCAAAATGGCTTTGTAGATTAGACAGTGGCTTTGTTGACTCATGAGTTTGGACTTAGGTTTATTTAATGAAAAATATTTGCTACTTGAGTTTAGTTAATGAAGAATATTTACTATCAAGTCCCTCTTTGATCAAATTTAGTTTTTAAAATATCTTAGTACATGAACCAATATATTAATTATGTGATGAGAATGAATGTTATTATGAGTAATTCTTGATCACTATAAATATTTATGAATTATGAACATTTATCATAAGTATTAAATATTCATGAATTATGAGAAATTAATGTTTTGGTTTCCAAGTTCTATAGAAGTGTCTTGTATGGGTGGAAAGTCATATGAAATTTTTCGGTTCTTTTTTTTTTTTGATTATCGTGGGTGTCCGGGCCAGCTTGCGCGCACCTCGACTAATCCCACGGGCCCTGAAGTTAACGACCATGTAAGCCTCCAGTGGCCATCATATGAGCAGCCATAGGGTTTGAACCTGAGACCTAAGAGGGAGCAAACCCCTTAGTCCCAAGCTCTTACCACTAGGCCACCACCTAGATGGTTAATTTGAACCTGAAATTTTTCGGTTCTTTCCTTCCTTTGTTATTGGTTTTTTTTTTACTTGTTCTTCTACTCTTTCCTTCTACTCTATATCTTAAGTCTGGTCATTATAGAGAAATAATAAATATAATTCATTTGAGTCCATTAGATCTTGTTTAGGAGTATACCTAAACAAGGTGGTGTTGATGGCATCCTAAGATATTAATTGAAAAAAGTCATTTTGCAACAAGGGATGAATAATAAAGTTTTAAAGATAAAAAATTGATTATAGACAATAAATAAGAATTTAAGTTTGATTAAATTCTAAAAGCTTTATTAAGTAAGTGCTTCACATGCTTTTACTTTAAGAATTATTTGAATTTGAATGCATGCAATATGCATGCTTGAAGTTAATTTCAATCTTTTATGTATGATTTAATATTTATTTTATATTTATATTGTGGGTTAAGTTTTTACAAACGATATCATTTTAACCTCTAAGAACTAAGACCTTGCGCCCCCCCCCCCCCCCCCCCCCCCCCCAAGATTTATACAATCTCCCGTCTGCATAAATTTTGCAAGTCGATTCTCTACAATGGCCCACCTAAGCCCCTGACGTTTGCTCTGTATTCATCCCTGCAGTGAAAGGCTGGATACGAGAGAAGTGTATTCGGCACTCTAATGAACCACTAACGAAGACCTGGCCTTTTGCTAAACGTTTAGTTCAGCTCCGTAACTTGCAATCTATTTCTAATCCTGATGCAGTCTAATGATGCTCTTTTGCATGCCCTAATGGCTTTTAGCTATCTTGACATCTTTTTAAATTGTAACCCTTACCAGTACCATGGCTCTTTTTAGGGGGACTCAGCACCTTAGCTGTAGCTTTTTACGTTGCTTTTCTACCTTTCTCACTTCGTGATTGTTTAATTTGCCTTCACCAATTGCATGGTTCATGATGATCCGTGATAATTTGATTAATTTTGAAACAGATAAGAAGCTATTGTAGTTTATTTGTATATCTCATGTTGTTTTGTTCATCCCTTAAATGTTCCATATTAGTTGGACCTCTTCCAGGCCATTATCGATGAAACGTTTCATCGATAGAAATTCTTATATAGATTTTACAGACGAGCACTGCCCTAAAATGTAAAATATGTGTCCCCTGTTGGTCTTTTCTGAGTACGATCAAAGTCATACCATTTCAATATACAGTGTCCTGATCAAAATATATCTGTTTTGCAAAATAAAAAACCGTTCAGAACGAAACAAAATTATTTAGAATAAGCTTTGTAAGAGCGTTGCTTTTGGAGTTTTCCATAGGCATATTAGAAAATGCTTGTTGTTTGAGAAAGAGAGACAGAGATCCCAAACCATCAAGTAAATGACTAAAGGAGACCAGTCACACTAGCTACTAATATTTAGTTACTTACAAACACTTAGGGCAATCAAAGAATGCTAACCTGCAAAAATGAACAGAATCCTTTAACAAACCAAGGTGAGTCCGCCATTGAGTAGTGGCAGAGGAAGGTGACCAAACAGTAGTATGAGAGCAATCATACATATATTAGGAGAAATCAATAAATGTTTACAATATAGCAGCAAAATGATATATATAATGCACCAGAAGTCCAGAACAGTAACAAAACATCAGAAATACAAGGATAGTTTGGTGGCCCACACAACACCATGGGCTGGATCAATTTTTTTTAAGTACAGGAAAAATTGTTTAGATGACGTAGCATTTTTAAACAAGTAAGAGAAATTTGAGAGTTAAATTAATCCTTAATTAATTTGATTATATAATTAAAAAAAACAAGAATAACAATAAATAAAAAAATATTGGATCGGGTAAAACTAGATTAACAAGCAAAACTCTTTACCTGGCACATGCAATCAGGATAACTCAATAGAAGAATCAAATAAAAAAAGTCAATTGTAAAAAACAACATTAAAAAGAGATCCAAGCTAACTCGGTCAAATCTTTCAAGCCCGTGACCTAAAAGGTTAACAGAATTCCGATCAATAAAATATCAAGAGATCAAATCAAAAAAGAAAGTTTCAATAAAAAAGGATTATAAACAAAACAAATAGCAATAAAAAGAATATATAAGAACCAAATCTGATATAAAATAAAATAAACTAAAAAATTGAGGGATGCAATTGAAAAAAATAGTTCAATCAAGAGAATGATATAAAAAATGAAGGGATGTAATTGAAAAAATAATTTAATTCAGAGAATGATTAAAAAAATAACAATCAGAAGAATAGGAATCAAATTTGAAAAGTGAGAAAACCAAATGATGGTTAAATCGAAAGAAAATTCCAATTCTATAGGTTATTTAAAATAAAAGAAATTGCAAGAAAAAAAATAGGGATCAAATCTAAAAGAAAAAAAAATCAAAGGGTTGTTATACGCACCGCCCAGGAATGGAGGTAACTCTATAAGGATGAAAACAAAATTGTTGAAGCCAAAGTTTAGTCGTCATACACGTCATCACGGGAGCACCTAGGTGCGTCCTTGTTAGGTCCACATGCAGCCAACTTTTTCAAATTAAATAATGTTTTATATATGCCAAAATACTAAACTGCCTCTTGTCAAACTCGATAATTATAGAAAAAATAAAAACCAAACTGAAAACACATTTTAACTCAAGGCAAAGGCTATTCTAATTCAAAGGTATTATGGTAATTTTACTGTGCAACTAAAACAAAAAAGTCAAAGGTGCCCTTGCCCGCAATTAATTTTTGTCTCCAAGGGCATATCAATCAATTTATTATACAAATAACAATAAAAATACTATTATACCTCGCTTCCAAGGTTAATTGTTATATGTTTATAGGGACACAATAATCTATGTGCACAGTAATAAAGCTACAATAAAAGTTGAAGACCTTTTAGTTTCTTTTAATATGATAGTTTGAATTAAGTAGAGAGCGTGAAAGAGCTTATGAGATACTACAATAAAGCCTAAAAGGCAGGACCAACACTCAAATAATGCATCAAAACTAAATATTTGAGTTACCTACTAAAAGCGGGTTATACAATCTTAACAATATGGCCCTTGTTATAATGCTTTAAATATGGTTCATAAAAGACATGAATCTAAAGTAATGATAAGCCATGAAGCTTAATTAGAAATCAAAGGTCTAAAAAAAGCTTGTATCCATTTGAATATGAGTGTGTCGTATGACTTGGTGCTTTCCTAAAATAGGATTCATTGAATTTAGCTCCCGGAAGCCTTGATGCTCGACAGTTTCAAAACATTTACCATCAAGTTAGACTTAGGATGTCCATAGAGCTCAATATAATGACATCCTTAAATAGAAGGCATACTGAGACGATAGGTCAATTGAATTTAAAATGAGACTAATATACCTAAATCCAACTACTACACCTGAATGCACCACTCTTGGTTAAATATGGTCCACTTACCACTAATCATAAGGATAAAACATGCTTACATTAAATGAGGGCAAACTTTTGGTTGTGTGTTGATTCGTACTTAAAAATGTATTCTCATTAAGGCTTTATAACATCATATCGCACTAAAGTATCATTAAATTCCCTAACTAAAGCATGTTTTATAATAACAAGCCTGATAATATAAGATATCTTTAATTTATGGTAAATGCTTATTTTTAATACAGGTATATCTCACAATTCAAAGGATTGATTGATGTGATTAACTATTGAAATTAGAAAGACAAAGAAAGGGCTAACAGAAGAGATGTCGGTTCCAACTGGAACACCATTCGGTTATTAGATCATAACTGGAGTTGTAGACCTTAGATTTAGATCTTCTTTATATGGATGGAAAGCTAAGACATAGACCTAAAACTTTCATGGGAGTCCAAGACTCAATTTTGCCGTTTTCAAGTTCAAATCTTAGCAACAACGAAGAAGTCAACTCAGACACTGTTTGGTGTTCAACTCATATCTTGAGTTCTAGAAGTTTAAATGAGCTCTGGTTTTTTTTTTTTGTTGGAAAGTTGAGATAATTGCCCATAACTTTCATGGTTTTAAATTTTTCTAATTCTGATGTTAGCAATGACATTTTGGCTAACCAATAATATTAATAACCAGTAGCCAACAATGTCAAAAACCAGCCACCAAATCAATGGTTGGCTACCAACTAAATAGTTTGTCAACCAATAAATAGTTCCAAATTTTAGCCTATAAAAGGAGGCATTTGCCATGTATTTAGTCATCTTGGTTTTGAGATCAAGATCATGTTCTTGCTTTCTTTCTTTATATTTTTGTAATGCTTAAGTTTTGCTTTCATTAATCTCTTGTTTATGCTTTTCATCATAACTATGTTCTTATCTAGTTTATTTATGTTCTTCTTCTTCTTCTTCATTATGTTTAGGTAAGTTAATTATGTCAAGGTGAAAAGATTTTACTAATGATGTTAGAATATGTATAATATAAACTCAACATGGACTTCAATGTTTATATCTAAGAAAGTTTGCTATTAACATGTTTTATCTTTTTATCTTACTAATTCTTAATACCTTGCTTGTTAAATGGTTAATCTAGATTTATGTTGTATAACACTTGATACATGAAATACTTGATCCTTCATATTCTTCGGCCGACATCGTTATTATGATAGGAACTTGATTTGTTGTTAACATAAGCTAGCAACATGAATGCCTGATGATATTTATAAGTATGGTGTTACTTAGATAAGATGATTAATATGATTATGTTAATAATTTATAATGAGCTAATAATGATAAATCATCCGATTGGAACCTCCTCTAACCTTGATATCTGTTTTATCATTGTTTAATCCTTACATCAATATTACATCTCAAAGTTCTCTTCAACATCAATATCATTTTATTATTTATAATTTATATAATTCACCTCTCTGTGGTTCGATCTCGGTCTTACCGGGTTATTTATTACTTCGACACTCCTGCACTTGGGATAAGACATCAACTCTTTGATTGTGTCAAGTTTTTGACGCCGTTGCCGAGGAGGTAAGTATTGTATAAATTATATATTACTTTTATTTTTTCTTACTTTTATTTGTTTTTCTAATTTTTATTTTTTTTCTCTTTCCTTTTCTTTTTTTTTTTACACTTGCATGAGAGTTTGGACACGTACATTAAATGGTAGACTTTTTAGGATATCCTCATCTTTTTCAGAAAACATGGCCGGCGAAGATAACCAGTCAATTTATAATGAGAATAATCGCATTAGAACAATTAGAGATCCAACAAGAACAAGTGAATCATCATGTATTGTTTTTCCTCTTGATGCATCTCATTTTAATTTTAAGCCAAGTATTATTCAACTTTTACCCACTTTTCATAGCTTAGAATTAGAAAATCCATACTTGCATTTAAGAGAATTTGAAGAAGTTTGTAACACCTATAATGACTTAAATTGTAGCATGAACACCATCAGATTAAAGCTTTTTTCTTTTTCATTAAAAGATAAAGCTAAAACATGGCTACAAAATATTAGTTCAGAATCCATTCATGCTTGGGATGAAATGCAACAACAATTTTTAAAGAAAATTTTCCCTTCTCATTGAACAAACTCTTTCAAAAGACAAATCACCACTTTCACTCAAAAACTAAGAGAAACATTTTACAAGTGTTGGGATAGATATAAAGACTTGCTTAATACCTATCCTCATCATGGTTTTGAAAAATACAGATTGGTCTTATAATTTTATGAAGGGTTAACACCTAAAGATAGGCAAATGGTGGAATTGATGTGCAATGAAACTTTTAAAGATAAAGTCCCTAATGAAGCAATGGAGTATCTAGACTTACTAGCTGAAAATACTCAAAATTGGAACACCACAAGTACTTGTGAGGCACCAGGTAAAGCTCAACCTCATACATTTAATAAAGGCATGTACAACCTTAGGGAAGATCATGACCTCCAAGCCAAATTTGTATTTTTAGCTAAAAAAGTTGAGGCACTAGAATTAAAAAAGAGTGGTCAATTAAAATATGTTCAAGAAATTGTGTGTCAAGTTTGTGAAACTAATGAACACTCAATTAATGATTGTCCAACTTTGCCTTCTTTTAAGGAATGTCTCCATAAACAAGTCAATGTTTTAAATAGTTTCCAAAAGCCAAGTCATAACCCATCTTCGCAAATGTACAACCTTGGTTGAAAAAATCACTCAAATTTCAGTCAGAAGTGTGGAAACAATAATGCATAAACTTCACAACCACCATTGCAAGCACACCATAATTTTCAAAATTCTCATGGATATGCACCTCCTTATGTTCTCCCTCCTATAAGAAATCTTGAAAAAACATTACATGCATTAATTGAAAAGCAAGAGACAATTAACACTCAA
This sequence comes from Populus nigra, assembly GCF_951802175.1. NCBI lineage: Eukaryota > Viridiplantae > Streptophyta > Magnoliopsida > Malpighiales > Salicaceae > Populus > Populus nigra. Next base: position 1,047,765 of record NC_084867.1, on the reverse strand, counting down.
CTTGCTTAACAATATAACTTAGTTTATTATTCCCTAATAAATCAAGAAGAGAGTTGCTGCAATCAAATTAATTCTTTTGCTACTCTAGGCCTTTACAACAATTACAAATTGAAAGAAACTAGAAAGTATACATGCCATCTCAAAACAATTCAATAAGCTTGAATAACAATCAATAACATAATTCTGAACAAGGAAAAATAAATACTTAAATATGAGAGAATTACAATGATGACATTACCTCTCACAAATTGTTAATAGAGATGATGTGTATTCCCCGTGAATTGAAATTTAGAATTGGTTCATAGTTACTGAAAAATTGATAAAAACAAAGAAGAAAAGAATGTTACAGAGCCCCTGTTTCAACTATGTTTTGCTCTATTTATTCTCTCCATTGGCTTCTAAATTTCTTCAGAATTCTTAGGCTAATTAGAAGTCCTTATGCTATTTAACTCCTTTCTTCTTTATCTAGTTCTTAAAGTTGGTTAAATCTTTTAGAATTTATGCTAAAAACAGACTCTACTGCTGTCACAACTCTATTGCAATTTCATCTCTACTGCAACTTAGACTTTGTTTCTGACTTTGTTTCTTATAATATCTGATCATCCCAGCGGTATTCTTTCATTCATGGTACATTAGAGGCTTGATCTGCACATATCTTGGATTCTAAGATCCACTATGTCTATGTCAAACTCTTAGCCTTAGTAGGATGTTCAGCACTGTTAGTTTTCTAAACAGATCAGGAGATCAATTTTGTCCTTCGGATTGCGTCTGGATTTGTGCCTTAAAAAAAAATTTATCTGACTTGACATCCTTCATAAAAATTATAGTTCTAGACGTGTAAATGGTTTTGGGCTTTTAAATCACCTGATTTCAATGTCTGAGGCTTAAGATATGCTCATTTGAATCCGTAGTGTGAAAGTAGAGAATCTTGCTGCAATTAAAACTTCAGCTTGATTTTGCAGGTCTAATTAGAGGTTCAAACGAATTTGGATTTTTGCCCATGATATTTTCTTGAAAAGTTTGATATGTGTACTTTAACTTTGATTCAGCTTAATTCACATTCTGAAATTAAAACTGATTGAAAAACCTGTCACAAAAAGCAAGGTTCAAAATATAAAATACAGAAATTCTTTATTTTTTTACAATTAATTCATAAAGTTTTATAGATATATCAAACTCATAAAAATATCTTCTAATAAACTTACATAAGCTTAAGATACATTAAAAAAAAAAAAAACATAGTACACGTTTTATATCCCTTTGTTTTACAATGACGGCTGAGATTTTAAACAATTTTTTTTTTTTTGGAATCCGCAGCTAATTCATTGCAGATTTTATGTTGCCACATCAGCAATGAAAAATTCATTGCAAAAGTTCCTTATATAATTTTATTTTTTTTTATCTAATTTATTGTTCTGTAGCTATGGATTTTCCGTTGCTAAATCAACAATTGAACAATTCCATTACTAAAATCCATTTTTGTTTAGGAGTGTAAACATGTAAAAGGGTCTTGTTTTATAGGAGATTTGGTTGTCAAAGTCTAGTCTCCTACACCTTCCAACCCATCATAGCCTTAAAAAAAACAAACCGTAACTTCTAGAGGTTTTCTGCAACACCGTCACCTAGATAAAACACAATCAATGCACATTAAACGACCTTTCATACCATTAGCTAGCCTTAAATGGGACAGGAGATAGTGACTTAATAAAGTCAGCCTATTATATTATACATCTTGATTTGTTTTGCAACCTGAACCCTGTAAACATGTGTTGCGGTACTGGATTTCTTTTTAACCAGGTAAAACGTCAGCTTGTCACCACCTTAGAGACTCTTGCAAGCAACGAATGCAAGTCAATCCTTTGAAAGAAGTTTTGGATGCCCTTTCTTGCGAATGGAACACTTGAAGGTCCAAACGTTGCCTTCATTATCATTAGCTTGAATATCCACAGCATACCTTGAGATACTTGGATGGTACTGAGAGTCTCTCGTGAATATCTGTCTTGCTAAATATCTTTGTGAAAGCTTACCATTTGCTAGGCTAAGTGGAGAGGAGATGCGCTTTTAGAACGTACCGAGAGTCTTTTGTGAATATCCGTCTTGCAAAGTATCTTCACATTTATTTTTTAAATTGGGAATTGATAACCCATTGTTTTAGAAATTGTACGTAATCAAGTGGCTCATGCGTTTGCAAAGACGGCCGAAAATGCTGCTAGCTAGGATAGATGATAGAAGACATCCAGATTTTGTGGGTCCTCACCTAGTAGCTATGGGCTGCCATATTTTTTACGTTTTCTTTATGATAAAGATGAAATTATTCACCGGAAGCCAAACTGAGTTGATCGTTTGCAGCAAGAGTACTGATATCGAAAGGAAAAATCCTCCATAAAGAAAACAATTTCAGGACATACACGCCTAAGATTAACAAGGCCACTTTATTGTTAAACCTCCAGGTGAACTTGTACTCAAAGAACTGGAAAGAACTCGATAAGGAAATAATAATGTCAATTGCAATATTTTTCACTTAAAAGACCATTTCACTGAGGTTTAATGTTGTAAAATTGTGAGGTAGAAGTAAAAAAGCAAAATTACTAAAGTAAAAAAACATAGGTCTAACCCTGTCAATTCACCCGCTTATTAACTTGTTAAAATTTTATTACAATTTCACTTATGTGTTGACGATTTTTTTCATTTGATATGTGTTTTATTCTACTTTTCTCAAAATCATCTAATTAATAACATTATATTAATTAATATTAAAAACTATCTTACATGGGAAAAATGATTCATAATTAATGTGTGTGTGTGTGTGTGTGTGGAGGCTGGAGCCCTGTTTAATTTCGACAGAAATGATTAAATACACTTGCCAAATTGAAATTTTTTTACATACATAACGAAAAACATATCTAGACTACTAAACAAAAGTTCCAGATAACGTACCTGTTTTACTTTGATAATAACAAAAGTCAAAAGCACCAAAAGAAACAGCAGTAACAGGTAGACAACGTAACAAAAACAAGCACAACAGCATAGGTTTGAACATTTTTTTGTAAAATGCAAATACCAAAACAAGCCCTGTTTGAGAAGTCTTTAAGCTGAGGTTGTCATGGTGAGCCATATGCAGACTACTCTTATTAACCCTAATGCGATATGGAAAAACAGCTATATGGGTGCGTAGCCGAAAACAGCACCAAATATCTTGATTTCTTTTTCAGCTTGAACCCTGAAAACATGTGTTGCAGTGACTTTGTTGTTCTCCTTGTAAAATCTGACCTTGTAACCAGCTTTAAGCTTTTTGCTGCCAACGAACGCTAGCCAGCCTTTTGAAATAACTGGCTTGGGATGTCCTTTCTTGCGAATGGAGCATTTGAAGGTCCAAACCATGCCCTTCGCATCTATTGCCTTAAAATCCACGGAACAGCCACCATTAAGGGATGGGAGAGACTTGAGATAATTTGTTGGCACTGCCAGTCTCTTCTTGATATCAGTCTTGCTAAGTACCTTTGAGAAGGTCTCCATTTGTGTCAGGCAAAGTGATCAAAATAAGAACTCTTTTAGAAAGCACTCTAATTTTCTGTAAGAAAGCTTTTAGAGAACACTCCAATTTTCTTGTGCTAAGTGTTTACTTGAACCTTTATTTAAATGTGCGGCGACGACAAACTATCCTTAACTAGGTCCTTGCTTCCACTGTTTAATATGCTTGTCGTAATCTTTTTTTGAGATTTTTCAATACACATTGAGTTCAGATTTTGGAAAGGGAGAGGACAAATCGTGTGCAATTCTTAATTGAAGGTGTGCCCCGCCTTCTTTTTTTTTTTTGCGCAATGGATTTCACTATCAAATTTCTTAACATTAGTGTTCTTTTCAAGAATCCCACCAAGTGCTAAGTTGTGTGTGCATGTCATCTTTTGAGCACATGCAAATCCAAAATCTAACCAAGCTCAGCGTTTCGTGGGGTTCTTAAATTTAGTGTATTTTTCCGTCCTCGATAATATATTATAATCTGGGATAGCTGAGGTCTGCCAATTGGCAAAAGTGGATGAGAGAGGGGAAACCCAGTCGACACCAAAAATCTGAAAGGCCTGAGAGCCTGCCATCTGGCAAAAAACGATTGGGTAAGAGAGGGGAAACCCACTCAAAACCAAAAACCTGAAAGGCCTAAGAGTCTGCCAGCTGGAAGAACAATTAAAGGATTGGGTAAGAGAGGGGGAAACCGCTTACCACGCCTATGTCAAAATAACAATTCGAGTCCTTTTAACTTTATTGTTATTTCATTTACATATATATGTCTACGTTGGTAATGTATTTATATATTTTAGCCACATGAAATTACCTCCTGGAACATGAAAGTAATATGTAGAATAATAATGAAGAATAATTAGTTGAAAATAATTTACCTGACATGATAGTAAATTTCAGCCACCAAAAAGAAGGTAATATATATATTTCTATTTAATTCGTTTTGGTGGCTAAAATTTACTATAGTGTCAGGTAAATTATTTTGATTCACATTCTATATATACACACACACACTTGTAAAAAAGTGACAGCCCCATCAGAGAAAATTAAACAAGAAGGAAGAAAAGACAAAAAAATGCTGGATGTGCAAGTTAAAATTCAACTGGATCATCAAGTAATGCATGCATAGTTTCTTATATTGTAAAACTGAGGGTTAATTAGGTGCAATTAATCTAATAGCATCCGTTACTAGCACCGGTTTATGTTATAATTTCCTGTTGTAGAGATTAATTATACGAGATTGACTTTCAATAAAATTGCCTTCTTAATTTTCAAGTGATCATACAAGTTAAATTTATTGAGTCCTTAATCAATTGCGCACCCTTGTTGATTGTTATGAATATGAGTTAGTTCATTAATGTTAGTAAAATTAAAAAACAAATTATTGAGATACGAATCCTTTTCTTTTGTTTTTTTAGGCAAAGATACGAATATATTTTATGGGATCGCAAGGGTGGGTGAGCTTTTTAGTGGTGATTCTCCTGTGTGCTTGTCATGTGATTCTAATATTTAAAAAAGATATTTGCATAGTGGATTTTATATATAGAATTTCACAAGTGCTTCATGATTAATTATCAATACTTTTTTAATAAACTAATTATATATATATATATATATATATATATTCGAATCTATCAAAAATGATAAAGTTTATTTTGAAAATCTTACACTTGTCATCTTTCTCGTTCAAAATTCATTAGGTGATCTTTAAAAATAGAGTTGATTTTTTTCCATCAAATTAAATACTTTAAATAAGGAAATAACCCATAAAAAGATTATGAATAGATGAAATAAACAAAAAAAATGCTTATTTATTATTAAAACAATTTCATTTGAAAAAATCATTCATTTAACTCAACGCTGTTTTCATTTTGATATTAAACATATCCTTTATTTCTTTATTATATGATTTATTAAAAAAAAAACATATTGATGAACAATGTGCATGGATTTTTAAAAAACATAAGCTTTTCTTTAAAAAAAAAAAAAAAAACAGACTTGATTGTTCGAGCTTTGAAAAAATATAGGTTTTTTTCTTCTTAAAAATGAGTATAATTGATAAAATAAGAGTGCATTATTTTTTAGCTTCTTTTAAATAGGGATATTTTTTAATTTTTTTAAAAATAAACATTGTAAATTATGAAAGAAATATAAGGTGCAAAACGTAACAACGTCCTATATATATATATATATATATATATATATATATATATATATATATATATATATATATATATATATAATTCTCTCTATTTTTCAGATGTATCTCTCTTACAGATAAATCCAACGAACTATCACTTTGAGGTGATAAAAATTAAAGCGTACGTGCCCATCACATGGGATACGTATTGCCACTAAAGAACATAAGAAATGCTCCACAATGAATTGACTTTTTATAATAAGTTAATATTTTTTAATCGTCTTTGTACTTAGAAATGCTTCAAAACTATTATATTTATTATAGATCATTTGCAATTTCTTTTGTAATCATTATCTTCTCTTTTTATTCTTCTACTACCTATTTCTTTAATCTTGGAGTTTCCATCGCCTTCTTTATCTTCTACTTTTTTTTTTTTAAGTGGAGTTTGTTGGAGCATTCTGAACCTTTCCATTTATTGTTTTTTTAATTGTGATTTTTGTTTATTATATAATAATATAAATTATATTTTAAAACATTACCTAATATTTTAATATTTTAAATTATTAAGTTGAATTAATTGTTTAACATAGTATTAGAATCTTGTTACCAAATAGTCACGAATTCTAAATTTATCATCCTTGATTTCTCTTCTAATTAATAGCATAAGATAAGTTTATATAAATTTTAAATTTAAAAAGTTCTTATTTAAGAATATATTTTAAAAAATAAAATAAATTATATCTTTAAATTTTATCTAACCGTTTAAATTATTAAATTAGTTGATTCTTTAATAGTTTTACAAACATCTCTATGACATTGATAATTAGAAACCTTAATTTGTATTCGAAAAATATTGGAATGGAATTCTTAGTTACAAAAAGCTCTCTACCAAAGTTTCCGGATCGACTTCAAAATTATAGAATGGAATTCTTAGATCTTATCTTGCTAAATTAGATTTTGTTTTTTTAAAAAAAAAAAAAGTTTGGATATCTAGTGAGTGCCCGCTAGCATAAATGATAGACTCAGCTCGGAACCTGATATAACCAAGATTTTGGATCACTGCCCAATTAATTAACATCAGAGTCGAGTAATCGAGTCTGTGTGGTCTAGGCCTTGTGTTCTTGGGCTTGAGTATGATATAAACCCATGGGCTTAGCCAGATTTAAGGTTACATTAGTTTGTTCTTCCTTAATGGGATAAGATCCCAATTATCCTCTGTTTTTATTCTTTTTTACTTGGGCTTACATTCCACCATCCAACTGCCGCCGTAAAAACCTAATTTCTAATTATTAATTAAAAAGAAAGAAATAAAAATAAATAAACTTATAGCATTTCAATCAAAATGCTATAAAATAAACAAATAAAAATCTTTTGGATCATTTGCAAGTTCTTTTGTAAACATTATGTTGTTTTTTCTTCCCATTTCTTTAATCTTGGAGTTTCGTCCTTGGTGGTATCGTCTTCATATCTTGTGCCCTTTTCGAAGTGGGCATGTCGGAGCATACTAACCCTTTCCTTTGATTTATGTTACAAAAACCCTCTAGGGCATGTGATTTATCTCACAAAGCTTTCTACAAAAGTTCCTTTGATTTCGAAGTGGGCATGTGATTCTAAGTTCTTCAAGGCAAGTGTTATGGATTGGAGAAGGCGATAATAATCCAAAGCCCTTTTGTATAATTAATCGGAATCCAGCAACAAACGAATAAACTAACAATTTTAAATGCAAATTAATAGTAAAAGTTGATGTGTCTAAAGGGACATTGGAAATTTAATTAGATGAATTCAAACAAACTATCACTTCCAAGCGAACGAAAAGTAAAAGCATTTGTGCCCATCACATGGGATACATATCGGCACTAATTAATAAAATAAATAAGAAATGCTAAGGAGGGCATCCCCTCAATGAATTGATATTTTATAGTATCTGCTTCTTCTTCTTCTTTCTATTTCTTTAATCTTGGAGTTTCCTTGTTGGTATCGTCTTCTTATGTTGTGCTTTTTTTAAAAGTGGAGCATTCTAAACCTTTCCAGCTTTATGTATTGTTCTTTTTCCTTTGATTTGTGGTCCAGAAATCCTCTAGGGCATTGATAAGAAGACAAAACCTTACTGCTAGTTGCACAAAGCTTTCTACAAAAGTTTCCCTGTTCCAAATTTTTCAAGACAAACATGATATTGAATATTGGAGACGGCGATTCTAATTCAAAGACCTTTGGCAACAACAAAAAAAACAAGTTCCAAGTGGGGTGGAGGTGCAAATCAACTAGCTAGTGATCTCCAATTAGGTCTGGTATCTGATAGGTATTCTTTTAAATTTTTATTAGATCCTATCCAAACTTGACCCATAAAAACTTTAGATTACTCGACTGACCTAGCTATGGTAATATATAAACCATACAAATTAGTGTTGTTATCTACTTTTGGAACCCAAGCAAAAAAAATCAAAAACATTGTTGGAAAAATACTAAAAAGATATATAGTAATGAGAAGAAGACGTCGGGGTGTCCGGAAAATGGTTAAAGATTGGTTGAGGAAGTTTAAAAATACAAAGATTAAAATTTGACAATATATTTTTTTACTGATGAAAACTCTACCGACAAAGAAAATTTAATTTGAAGAAAAAAGTCCAAAATCATATATTTAAGGACTCAATTAGATTTTGTTGAAAGATTAATTGAGTTTATAAAGGGTTTGATTGCAAGAAAAATTAATGTTTAAGTCAATTTAGGTTTTAATTGGAAGAAATTAAATTTAGGAGTCAATTTCGTTAAAAATTGGAAGAATTAATAAGTTTGGAGACTTAATTGAACTTTGATTTAATTAATTAATGCAACTAAATGTTTAATTAAAAAAAATATCAAAGTTTGGGGTTGATTTGGATAAAATTGCAAGAAATTAAAGTCCAATGACCAAAGTAAAAAGGCAAGGGTACTCTGTAAGGAGCTTAATTGATTTTTTCAGGGGTAATTTTGAAAAGTTAAATAGTCAATTAAAGACTTAATTAAATAATTCAAAAATCAAAGACTATTTTGTAAATGGCGCTAAAATTCAGGAAGCCAATTGCAATTTATCCAGGGAAAAAATGAAAAAAAAAAACAAAGAGATTTTCCATTAATAAGGGTCCAATCATAAAAACTCAGAACTTTATGAGGCAAATTGAAATTCACTATATCAGTTAAGGAACGAGACAATGCCGTTTCAAAAGACATTGTTCATCTTTTTCAGTGGACCAAACTAGAAAGAAGAAATGCAGCCTTGCACCTCCACAATGCGTCTCCATTACAACTGTAACGATCCTGAGTGTCCTCTTCATATTGCTGGGCGAACGCATGGTATTATCTGGCTTTATAAAAGCCAGAGAAAGGCCATACAAGGGAGGGGGAGAGAACAAAACGAAGACGCAAGACAAACAGAAAAAACATAAGGAAAGAAAGGAAAAAAAGAAAGGAAAATAGAGAGGACGAAAAGAATAGAGAAGAGAAACGAGAGGAGAGGAACATAAACAAAAAAAACCAGAAGAAAAAACAGGAGAGATAAAGATGAAAAAACGGGGGGGAAAGAAAGAAAGGAAGAGGCATGTGCCTCTGCATAAAAAAGGAAAAAGGAATCTCATTTGCAGCCACCATCTATTCCCCGCAGTCGCTTAGAACCACCATCGTTCTGCCATCAGCACCACTAACACCACCAACGTTACCACTAGGTCAGCCTCCACTCTCCTCCTATTTCTCCTCCTCCTCCTTATTATTTTTCTTTTCTTTTCATCTTCCTTCTCCATTATTCTGTTATTGAACAATGGAGTCTCTCTACTATTTACTAGGCTGATCAGTTCCAACCCAAACCAAAATGATTGGGTGAGGTCTGGCCCAATCCCATAAAAAGAAAAGAAGATTTGTTGGGCTGATGTTGGCCAAACTATTTTGGGCCGACCTTGGCCCAATTTCTTTTAGGTTGATCTCAGGCCAGACAGGATGGGCTTTACCTATATAATTGGGTCAAGCCCATCTTATTATTATTAAAATATAATAACATTATATTATATATTAAAAACAAAAAAAACAGAAAAAAAATATTCAAAATCCTTTAAAAAATTATGGTTTTCTCGCATATTTTTCTATTTTTTTATTAATAGTGGTTTCTATTTTTATACTGTAAAAATATAAATCTGGTATTAAAATACTCGGTTTTCTCTGAAATTAACAAAAAATATATATGAAAAAAAATGCTTTATTTTCATGTATACGGTTAAGTCTCTAAAAAATATAAAAAATTTCATATTGTATTTTCATACAAAATAAAATTCAAAAAAATATGTATTAGCATGTATTTTGAGTTTTAACAACCAATTTATTAAAATCATGAGAACTAAGCCCATATTTTAAAAATAAAAAAAAATATTTTGTTTTCTTTTAGTATTTAGGATTACGAACTTATACGTAAGACATATTTTAAATATTAAAAGGGTAGTTTTTTTATTGACATTAGAATGATTAGGTTTTTACTCGATAAAATAAGGATCTCCTTACTAAGAAGGATTTGTCTTTAACCTTAGACAGCCCAATAATCAGACAACTAGTTTAATCAAACAATCCAATTTACCTAAGGTAAGGTGTATTGGGGGTGTTAATACATTTCCTTTACATAATCAGTCTCCGTGCCCGATCTCTAAGACCAATTAGGGTTCCTGATGACCAAGATGGCGACTCTCATTTCCTCTTTACACTGATAAAGGACAATAATTTCTTGTCATGTCCATTTCCATACACCATATACACTTGGATATTTCCATACACCATATGAACAAAACGAAGACAAAAGACAAACAGAAAAAACAAAAGGAAAGAGAGAGAGAGAGAAACAAAGGAAAATAGAGAGGATGAAAAAAATAGAGAACAGAAATGAGAGGAGAGGAGAGGAACATAAACAAAAAAACCGGAAGAAAAAATAGGAGAGATAGGGACGAAAAAACAGGAAAAAAAAAAGGAAAAAAGAATCCCATTTGTAGCCACCATCTATTCCTCGCGGCAGCTTGGAACCACCATCATTCTGCAACCAGCACCACTAACACCACCATCATCATCGCCAGGTTAGCCTCCCCTCTCTTTCTCCTTCTCCTCCTCCTCCTTATTCTTCTTCTTTTCTTTACTTCTTCCTCACCTTCCTTCTTCACTATTATACTATTGAATAATGGAGTCTCTCCACAATTTAATAGGCTAGACCAATTCTAGCCCAGACCAAAATGATTGGGTCGGGTCTGGCCCAATCACATAGAAAGAAAAGAAGATTTGTTAGGCTGATGTTGGCCAAACTCTTTTAGGCCGACCTCGACCTAATTTTTTTTAGGTCTATCTCAGCCCAGACAAGATGGGCTTTACCTATATAATTGGGTCAAGCCCATCTTTTTATTATTATAATATGATAATATTATATTTTATATTAAAAAGAAAAACAATTAGGAAAAAATTCAAAATCCTTTAAAACAATTGTGGTTTTCTCGCGTATTTTCTACTATTTTTTTGTTAATAGTGGTTTGTATTTCTATACTATAAAAATATAAATCTGGTATTAAAATACTTGGTTTTCTTCAAAATTTACAAGAAATATATATGGGAAAAAAATGATTTGTTTTCATGTATACGGTTAAGTCTCTAAAAAATATAAAAAATTTCATATTGTATTTTCATACAAAAAAATTAAAAAAAAAATATGTATTAGCATGCATTTTGAGTTTTAATAACTAATTTATTAAAGTCATGAGAACTAAGCCCATATTTCAAAAATACCAAAAAAAAATTTCTTTAAGTATTTAGGATTACGAACTTATACGTAAAATATATTTCAAATATTAAAAAGGTAGGTTTTTGTTTTACATTAGAACAATTAGGTTTTTACTCAATAAAATAAAGATCTCCTTACTAAGAAGGATTTGTCTTTAACCTTAGACAGCCTAACAATCAGACAACTAGTTTAATAAACCAATTAAATAATACAACTTACCTAAGGTAAGGTGTACTTGGAGTATTAATACATTTTCTTTATATAACAAGTCCTTGTGCCCGATCTTTGAGACCAGTTAGGGTTCCTAATGACCAAGATGGGACTCTCATTCCCTCTTTACACTGATAAAGGACAATAATTTCTTGTCATGTCCATTTCCCTACACCATATACACTTGGATATTCCAGGAGGAGGTTTGCCGCAATGCCGCACACGTGCAACAATATATATAATATTATTAATAACATACATTGCTTGTGTTAGCCTTGATGAATTGATATAACATTTTAGATGATAAAGAAAACTAAGGTTCGAATCCTACTCCAAACAACAAGTTTTCTTTTTTAATTAAAACTTTTGATTTGATCAGGTCTTCAACTAGATTTAACTGAGTCAATTGAGTTAAGCGTCAACTGAATTAGGTGTGTTTTGATTAGGTCAATACCTTGAGTGAACCTGATAGTCGAGCTGGATTTTAACACTCTACCTACTAGATAAAGAAATTCATTTGTCGAGCTGATTTAATTGGGTTGGAATAAGTCAATTAGGTTGAAGTGAAAGATAGATAATAAATTTGAATATTTTGGATAAAAAGGGGTGAAACTAAATATGGCTCTGGTCTAATCCAATTCATTATCGTCCTAAGAGAAGTTTAAAATGTGAGAGAAACTAAAAATAAAATAATAGATAAATTTTTTTAATTAAAGCCTTGCTGAAGAACCCTTAACTATAATAAATTTTTTTCCATGTTGTCATATGATTGATGAATTTTTCAATTCAACTATATCAACTTGGATATACAGGGCTAATTAAGAAACTCTTGTAAATTAAATTTGTAGTTTTTTTATCTAAAAATAAGAGTTAATTTAGTTTTTTTACATAAAATATAATCAAATTCAATTGTAACCAAATATTAAGATTTGAGCATGTTATATTTTGATAAAAACTAAGAAATCACTACAATAAGTCAAACTCTCATTGATGATTGATGAAAGATATATTGATTTGTTTATTTGTTACTTGTTGATGTTTGATTGTTATCTCCGGAAATGTTTTGTATGTTAAGTATTAATTAGACTGGATTAGATAGGATTGGACAATAATTATTTTGTCATGTGTTTGGTGTGCTATGAATTGGACTGGAGTATACAGGATTAGGCAAATAATTATCTTATCCTGTGTTTGGTGTGTTATGAATTGGACTAAACAATTTGCTTTATTTTGTGTTTGTTAGACACTAGACAGGACTCGGCTGACCCAAGGCCTAGACCGTTTTGATTTAAAAAAATAGATGAAAGATTGATCTGACTTGACCTAGTTAAAACTTGCGACCTCAACGACCCAAGATAAAACACGGGTCAAAAACCCATTAACTTTCTATATATTTCTTTGGTCAAAATGAGATTACTTTGATTTTTTTTAATTTTTATTCTTACATTACTTTAGGTCAACCCGGGTTGACCATCGCAACCCATGGCCTGAGCCTTGTCCCAGGTCGACCCATTAGTTAGGTTTTAAAACTATGATAATGATCACTTTTATCATTGCGTTAACTCAGGTCAATGGTCAACTCAGCCTTTGACCTAAACTTGGCCTCGAGTCAACCCTTAAGTAGGGTTTAAAAACTATAATAATAATTGTTTTTATCCTTATATTGACCCAAGTCAATCCTTAATCCAACTTGTGACCCGGCCTAGCCCCTTGTCAACTCTCGAGTCAGGTTCTAAGACTATAATAATAATCAATTTTATCATTACATTGACTTAAGTTAATGGTCAGCCCGACCTGTGACCTGAACTTCGCCTCAGGTCGACCCCCAAGTTGAGTTTCAAAACTATAATAATAGTCATTTTTATTTTTATGTTGACTTTGGTCAATAGTCAACCCTACTTGTAACTCGAGTCTGGCTCGGGTCGATCCTCTAGTTAGATTTTAAAAATTTAATAATAATCATTTTTTTATTATGTTGACCTAAGTCAATGGTCAACTCAACCCATGACCCGAGCCTAGCCCCGGGTCGACCCCTAAATAGGTTAAAACCATAATAATAATAATAATTTTTATCTTTATATTGACACGGGTCAATGGGAAACCCAACTCGTGACCCGAGTTTGGCCCCACGTCGACCCTCGACTCGGGTTTTTAAAACTTTGATAATAATCAATTTTATCCTTACGTTAACCCGGGTCAATGGTCTTCGCCCGCAACTCAGGCCCGGCTCCAGCTCGACCCCTAAATTAAGTTTTAAAGCTATAATAATTATTATTTTTTACCTTGATGTTTACCCGGGTTAATGGACAACCTGTGACCCGAATCTGGTCCTAGTTCGTCCCCCGAGTCGGGGTTTAAAACTATGATAATAACTTTTTTTTATCTTTACATTGATCTAAGTCAATTGTCAATACAGCCCGTGACCCGGTCTTACCCTGGGTCGGCTTCTAGTCGAGTTTTAAAACTATAATAACAACTTTTATTTTATTTTTATGTTAAGCAAGATTAGTTAGATTAACCTTTATATAGAGAATTTAACAGGTTTATTCTAACTCTTTCAATGAAACAAAAATTTCTCTACTAAAATAGCTTTAAACAGAATAAAAATTTGTTTTTATATTATCTAAAGAAATACCAAACAACTTCATAATAAAATTATCATATTAGTAAATCATTATTCAGCTTACCGATCACTGCATCAAGGACTTATGCTTTGTTTTCTTCCTATGGGTCGTAAAATTTATCTATTGTTTATTGGAAGTGTAATTAACAATTGCTCACTTCACCTTCGTTTACTCGCTAACAGCCGAGATTTTTTTTTTTAGTTTAATATGGATATTCATGTCTGTTTTTACGTACTTTAACTAATTTTATAGGTACTAAAGTTAACAACCATGTAAGTTTTCAGTGGCTATCATACGAGCAACTACAGGGCTCAAACCTGAAACCACAGAAAAAATAAACCTTTTAATCTTAAGTTCTTATCACTTGCCACCATCTAAATAAAGCTGAGGCTATTCTATTAGGCACCATTTGGTATTGTGTTTGTAACTGCGTTTCATCAAATTTTGAATTTTTTTTTGTTTTGCTAAAATTGAGTATGATTTGTTCTTTTTGAATCGTTTTGATGTGCTGATGTCAAAAATGATTTTTTAAAAATGAAAAAACATCATTGGCATGTATTTCGACATAAAAAGCTATTTGAAAAGCACCCGCAACCACACTGGCAAAGACACCCTTGCTCCACTGGTAAAAAGTCAATTTCTGAATAAGAATATAAAATTCAGCCACCGAATTAAGGTGGCTATTGCGGCGGTAATTTTTTTTTTTTTTTTGGATTGCTGATAGCCGTTGTTCTGAGAGAAGAAGGTCCTCGAATTTGAGAAAGGGAAGCAGTAGCTTTATTTATTTAGAAAATATTGTCGTTATCTTCTTACTCTTCTTGAAAAAAGTCATTTCACCTGGCCGACAAATCAATTTATAACCTTCTCAACTCAACAAAAAATTTTAAAAAATAAAAATAATATAATTTTTATTTTTATTAAAAAAATTCTTAAAACATATAATTTTAAATGGATAGAAACAACTTGCTTAACTTGTTACGCAAATAGTTTTAGGATGAGTCATAAACTGTACCAGTTTAATAACTTTGAAGAATACACAACCTCTTTCTGGCAATACACACACCTATACTCGGCCTTTTAATTTAATTAAACTAATATAAAAATTAAACATTATTATAATTTTATTTTTTTATCTACACAACAAGGGTAACTTCAGCCTAGTGTTTTCATGTGTATCTTCTATCCACCTCTTGTCTTTTTTCTGTACCGTGTTGTGTAAGAATGGGTGTACGGTTTGGTCAGAATCTGTGGTGATGATCATCAGGTTCTAAAAAGACAAAGTTACCGTGGAAAATATTGATGCGAGCCAAGAATATTAGACCGGAAGGCCTTTTGGACATACGAGGACTTATTGTAACGTTTATCTTGCCAAAATCTGACCAAAGAGGTTGGATCTCTGAATGTTTTGAAAATTTAATTAATTTCAGAAACTAAGTATTGAAATTTGTGTGTTCAAAATCAATTCTGGCCCATCCTTAGACATTCCGAACACGTAGGGAAGCCATTATTCAACAAAATGAGCACGTGTATTTGATTATATATATATAAATGCTCATGTCCATCCATGTATAATAGACCCCTAACCGATACGATGTATTTGGTGATGTACGTTTGTGCTCATGGAAAACACCTCTTGAAAAACAAATATGACTTTTATATTATATAAACTATTAATATCCTCGTTTTCTAGTCGAGATGAGATAACAAAAAGTCAATTTCTGGATCAAGAACATAAAATTCAGCCACCGAATTAAGGTGGCTATTGCGGCGGTAATTGTTTTTTTTTTTTTTTTTGCATTGTTGATAGTCGTTGTTCTGAGAGAAGAAGGTCCTCCAAATTGGGAAGGGCAGCGGTAGCTTTTTATTATTATTATTTAGAAAATGTTGTTGTTTCCTTCTTTACTCTTCTTGAAAAAAGTCATTTCACCCATGGGATGGCCGGGGCTCAGCTTTCACATCCTTTTTTAGTAAATCGTTGGACTTCGTCACCTAGTGAGTGTATAAAAAATGTAAATGGTCTCTGTGTAAAATCATTGCTTTTAGGTAGAAAAAACCTAATAGCATAATCTAACTATGCATATGATGAATATTAATAAATTAACCCAAAAACTTACTAATTTAAAATCTAGTTTAAGTTGAGTTTTAAATTAAATTAGATTGAATTTACTTGGTCAAATCTAATTGACCGGTAAATCAATTAACAATCCATCAACTCAATAAAATTTAAAAATTTTAAAATAATATAGTTATAAATTTTATTAAAAAAAATTCTTGAAACGATAGAATTTTAAATTGATACAAAACAACTTGTTTAACTGTACCAGTTTAATAACTCTGAACAATACACCACCTCTTTCTGGCAGTACACGCACATATACTCGGCCTTTTCTTATAAACAATAATGTTATTCAATACTTGCCACTTAAATACAGATGAAGTATAGAATCCTAATGTTTTGAGAATCAGTACAATTCCCATAACAATTTAGGTAATTGAATATGAACAGCATGGTAAAATAGAATTTACAGGGTAATTCAGTTCCTTATGCCTAGCACTAGCTAGCTATATGTTGGCTTCCTATACTATACATCACAGTTATATTGGAGAAACATCGCTGGAGTCATGGGTTATTGCAGTAATAGGAGCATACCCAAAAACAACACCAAATATCTTGATTTGTCTTTCAGCCCGAACCTTGTAAGCATGTGCTGTGGCGGCTTCGTTTGTCTCCTTGTAGAACTCGATCATGTCACCAGCTTTAAGGCCCTTGCTATCAACAAATGCGAGCCAATCCTTTGAAAGAACTGGTTTTGGGTGCCTTCGTTTGCGAATGGAGCATTTGAAGGTCCAAACCTCACCTCTTTCATCTGCAGCTTGAAAATATACAGCATGAGCACCATCGAAGGATGGAAGAGAGCTGAGAGACCTGGTTGGCACTGCGAGTCTCTTTCGGACGTCTGTCTTGCTAAGTTTCTTTGAGAACTTTGCCATCAATCTGTCAATAAGCCAAGTGAGTCTTTGAGGGTGGATTCTAAATTTTGGGCTCAGTACTGGTAATTTATTTATATGTCTTGCAAATGGCACAGTGTAGCCTCAACTTGCTCATCGTGCGATTGTACTAGGGAAAGCGACAGGAACCGCGCGAGTTTTCGTATGTGGAATGGCATTTGAATAGCGTTTGAAAACCGTGTTTTTTTAAATTTTTAAAAAATTATTTTTATTTTTTATTTAAAAATTAAAAAGGTTATGTTTTTGAATTGTTTTAACGTCAAAAATAATTTTTTAAAAATAAAAAAATATTTTAATATATTTTTAAATAAAAATTATTTTAAAACGTCACTGTTATTAAAATCTCAAATATACACGACGAAAAGACAGAGGTCGTAAAAGGAGAAAATTAAAATCAAATTGTGCGATTAGTTCTTGAAGGGGACCAGAAGAGAATCGGAAGAGAAAAATATAAAAAATAAAAAGGGCATCGCCTCGTCCGATTACCATTTTTATATTGCATTCCATCTTGCGTTGTTCATGCATCTGAATTCAACTAGTTGTATGCTTGTCGTCTGTATGTTTTAGAGTCTATTTTATACTTTGAGTAGAAATTATTTTTTAAAAGATTTTTTATTTAAAAATATATAAAAATAAATTGATTTCAGCACTTCCAAACGGTTTGATAATAAAAAAAAATAATTATAAATTTTTTAATTTTTTAGAAAATACTTTTTTAAAAAAAAAAGTAGGATCAAAAACATCTTTAACTTCAACTCTTGGATGTGTGGTTACTTAGAATCCATTCATTGAGAAGATATGGAGAAGTGTTGAACCTGAGAGTTACTAGAGTGAAAATTAATAGTTGATTTGAAACCAAATTAATTCATAATAAAATCTAATGAACCCAGTTGGATTTTAAGTGATTCAAATCTAATGCGATAGAATTCATTTATTATTCTCTAATTTAATTAAACTAATATAAAAATAAAACATTATTATAATTTTACTCATTTATCTAAACAACAAGGGTAACTTCAGCCTAGTGTTTTCATGTATATCTTCCATCCACCTCTTGTCTTTTTTCTATAGCGTGAATAATTTGTTGTGTAAGAATGGGTGTACGGTTTGGTCAGAATCTGTGGTGATGATCATCAGGTTCTAAAAAGACAAAGTTACCGTGGAAAATATTGATGCGAGCCAAGAATATTAGACTGGTTGGCCTTTTGGACATTCGAGGACTTATTGTAATGTTTATCTTCCCGAAATCGCACCCAAAGAGGTTGGATCTCGGAATGTTTTAAAATTTTAATTAATTCCAGAAACGATGTATTGAAATTGGTGTGTTCAAAATTAATTCTGGCCAATCCTTAGACATTCCGAACACCAAGTGAAGGCATTATTCAACGAAATGAGCACGTGTATTTCATTATATATATGCTCATAACCATGGATCATGATGGACCCTAGCCGATACGATGAATTTGATGGTGTATGTTTATGCTCATGGAAAACACCTCTTAAACAAAATATGACTTTTATATTATGCAAGCTATTAAGATCCTCATCTTTTAATTGATATGAGATAGTAACGCCTTAATTATTCATGGAGATAATAAAAATCATATGATTGATGTCAATCCATGAATCTGTGACTATTGATGTTTTTATAATAATGTTTTAATCTGATTTTTTTTTCTTAACTCTCTAACAATTAGCCAATAACTTGTAGTAGGTTTTTAAGAATTATGA
Organism: Populus nigra; assembly: GCF_951802175.1. Classification (NCBI taxonomy): domain Eukaryota; kingdom Viridiplantae; phylum Streptophyta; class Magnoliopsida; order Malpighiales; family Salicaceae; genus Populus; species Populus nigra. The sequence continues at coordinate 1,028,762 of NC_084867.1, read as the reverse complement.
GTGAAAGTCAATTAAAAAAGAATATTGAGGTCTACCATTTACCATTTACCGAAGGGGATATTCCATAGAACAAGAAACAAAAGAGAGAAATACCTCACCTCTTGAAGAACTGAAGATTGAAATTCATCCTCGGAACTAATTTCAGGCAAGTCGGTCCTTTTCGATCCTCAGAAATACTCCACCTGTGCTTGGAATTCAACGTTAGCTGGCTGTTGGGACATGAAAATTTCCAAGGAGCAGTTGCAAGCTCACATCGTGACGATGCACTTTTGAGGGTCCTATTACATAAAATCTCCACATGACGACAAGGTCAAGGGCAAGTCACCTTGCATGGGTCCCCTGTTCTTACAAGACACGGTTTCAAACAGAATGCAAAACGAACCTTTCTTCTGTTTTTCCTTGCGAAATTCAATCCATCTTATCCAGACTAACCTTTGAAATCAGCACTAAAATGCTTTTTAATTGTCCCTTCGGAGAATGCATCAGCTGAGATGTTTTTTTATTCTCCAGTGGACTTCAATGGACTTTGAAACAACCCCTTGAGTTTGAATCCTTGTAGCTTAATCTCTTGCTGATCATTATCTTGCAATTGAATCGCTTGGAGAAAAACCAATCGATGTTAATAAAATAATAAAAAAAAAGAAGTAAACACTAGTGAAGGGACTAAATTGTAAGATTTCAAACATAAAGGGCTAGATTATAACTTCAATAAGAACCCTGGGATTAAAGAATAATCTACTCTATTATTAAGGAGGGTTAAGGAAAAGTGGGTTTGACAATTTCATTTGGTCATGCACGTGATCTCTCTTTTTCTCTCACTATCAACCGACCTTCAGCCACGATTTCACACTCTTCTTCCTGGCAATTTGGGCGGGCAGTGTTTTCTCCTTGCCGCTCAACCTATGTTCTCTCTGGGTGTTGATGTCTAATAATACATGGCTAGCTAGTGCAAGTCAGCTTGCTGAAACGCACGAACAAAATTAAAGCAAGCATAATTTAGATTTCTTTGTTTTTTCATTTTAAAAATATTTTGTTATTTTTTCTTTGTTTCAAAGTAATATTTTTGTGTCTTCAAAGTTTTTGGAATGTTAAAAATGAATTTAAAAGAAAAAAATATATTATTTTAATATATTTCTAAATAAAAAATATTTTAAAAAATAAATTTTAAACAATTTTTTATTGGATTTTACTCGACTTGATTGAGTTACAAGTCAAATTAAGTTTTTTATCGAGTCGAGTTAATTTTCACTATTATTTTTTTCAACTTAAAAACAAATTTTAATTAATTTTTATCGGATTTTACTCAAGTTGATCAAATTATAAGTTAAATTAAATTTTTAATCGAGTTAAGATAAGTTAACTTTTTCTATTATATTTTTCAACCCAATCTAATTTAGGCTTCAAGTCAATTAGGTCTTCAATCGACCTCCAGACCGGTTAGAATTTAATAACTAAGATTAATGTAATGGTTAAGTGATCTATACATGACTCGTTCCTTAGCTATTAAAATAGGCTGAGTGAATTTTCCCTGCTATTAATAATCTGTATTTATATAAACTGAAGATGAATTTAATGTCCATGTTATATTATTGTAAAGATACATCTGGTAATTTTAAAAAAAATTACTTGTACCAAATTTGAGGTTAGCCCACAACCCTTTAAATGAAAATACAAGAGCTAACCATCTAGATAGTGGTCCGGTGGTAAGAGTTTGGGATTAAGATATTTGCTCCCTCTGTGATCTCAGATTCGAATCTTGTGGTTGCTAATATGATGGTCACTGGAGGTTTACATAGTTTTTAACTTTAGGATCCGTAAAATTAATCAAGATACGCACAAACTGACCCAGACATCCAGTTAAACTAAAAAAAAAATACAAGAGATGATGTCTCTAGTCAATCCCTACAGTTTCCGTACAGTCACGCTAGTCGTCTGTGTATCAACACCGATACCGCAACCGTCGCCGCCGCCATTTAACAGTCAAATTCTCCATTTATTATAAATTAAGTATCGGTCACAGCAGCTTGAATGATACTGCCTTTGCTGTCACAACTCATACACATCATCCCCGGTTTAGAGGGTGTTTGGGTGAGAGGTGTGGTTGTTTTTTTTCAAAAAGCTATCACATTTCTTATTAAAAAGTATGTATTTTTTGCTTTTAAAAAGTGTGGTGTATACTTTAAGAGGATGGTACCTTAAAAAAAAAGCTACCACACCTCCCACCCAAACACACTCTTAGAGGTCAAATTGATCTTACAGGGCTGGCTTGAATTATTTTTTTTTATCATAATATATAACAACTCATTAAAAAGTGCAAAATACATTATTATTACATTACTATTTTCAAAACACAATAGAAAAAAAACAATAGAAAAACAGACTGAAAATAGCAAAGTTCCAACTCATCAAAGTTGTATCCAACATATAAAAATTATCCTCCTAATATAATATGCTTGATCTTCAATTGTTATAGCTTTCTATAGCCTTGTTTTTCAAATTTATTTTTTGTTTAGATATATATTAAAATAATATATTATTTATTTTTAAAAAAAATTATTTTGATATCGGTATATCAAAACAATATAATATATATATATATAAATTAAAGCTAAAAATATTTTAAAAATATGATTGGATTATAAGACTAAACAAGATCTTTATTTGTTGGTTCTTAAAAAAATTTATTAAAATAATTCTTTTTAATTTTTTTAAATAAAGCTAATTCAAATGACTCGAGTTACTCGAGTTATCATGTCACCTAAACCTTACACTAGCATGTTGCTGGTAATCAACTATTCCATAAGCTTCTTCTTTTTTTAAAAAAAAAAAAACCATTACATGAACTTGAAGACTCGAGAGAGGCTTGAGATACTGGGATGATACTGAGGATCTTGTGGGAAGATACGCAGGGCTAAGTATCTTGGTGAAGTTTGCCATTTGGTAGCCAAGTGGGAAGAAGCGGTACTTGAGAATGGACGTCTCTCTCTTTTTTTTATAAATAATAATTTTGGGATTGCACTATTCGTAAGCACATTGGCCCACCTTGGTCATCGAGTGATTGCAAATGGTAAAATAAAGGAATCGTGCGATTGTCCTTGTTGACTAATTAATTGAGAAAACAAAAAACAAAAACAAAAATATTACTAAGATTAGAATAAGAAAGGAATCCATTGAAAGGGAATCTATGGAATTACACAAGTTCCCATTTTGAGTTGGCAGAATATAATAATAATAAGAAGAAGAAGAAGAGAGACGTGTTGATGTGGAAAAAAAAACAAAGCAAATTGACACAAGCCGTGCAATTCATTTCTCACCTAGATGTGGACTCAGAACATTAACGGATTGTTTGATATTGATATATATATATATATATATATATATATATATATATTGTTAAAAATTGATTTTATTTTATTTTAATGTTTTTAAATTATTTTAATGTGTTGATTTTAAAAAATAAAAACACAACAACCACAAAATTAAACATTAAAATAAACAGACACAAAGTAAAAAAATACAATATCAAAAGCATAATTTTATGTTTTTAATTTTTGTATTTTATGCTGTTGAGGGTTGTAGCATGTAACAAATACAAAATCAACCCCTAAAACAAACATGTATAAATTAAAAAATACAACAGTAAAAATACAATTTCATACTTTTAATTTTGTATTTTATACTATTAAGGATTGTATCCTAAAACAAAGACAAAATCAACCACTGAAACAACCACACACCTGATAATTTGTAAAAGCCATCCACCGAATGTGTTCCCATTGAACAAATATATTTTTAATTGTAATTTTTCTTACTACTCGTGGGGCAAGTCTAGCTAGTTTTAATTTTATAATTGATTTGATACAAGTTGTTTGCTCTATTTCTTCAGGTGGGCTTGCAGTTGCAGACTCTCTTGGAACTTGTTTATTACTAATATTTCTCTAGGCTCGTAGGGTTTCTCAGATGTTGGAATGCCTTTTTCTTTCTTTCTAAAATATTTTTATTGTTATTCTCACGAACATGTAATGGAGAGATTTTGGGTCACGTCAAATTTTAATATAAGTAATCAATTAACGATGATGGTCTCATCAGAGCCCTTGCGCCCACCACTTCCTAGGTCTTAGCCATCTCGAAACTTTGAACACATTGCCCAGACTTGTAGCCAGTTTGATGTCGACAGCTTAGTAGCAATTAAAGTAGAGTTTTTTTTTTTTTTTGGTCTTTATCACTTTTAAAAAAGGATGTAAAAATAATACCGAAGAAGTAAAGAAATAAAACTAAATAAAAAAACCCTAAGATACATTAGTGCTGAGTATTTTCAGTTCCGTCGGATCTAAATTAAAATAAATAATCAAATTAAAATTATTTTTTTTTAATTTTTAAACCGAATCGAATCAAAAACTAGTTCAAACTGACCAGTTTTTGTTTAGTTTTTTTCCCTTCAAAACTAGTCGGTTCGGTTTGCTAGCTTGAAAATCTTGGAAATGATACCGTTTTTGTACAAGCAACTCCTAGGTTCTAAAAAGAAATTTGCTTTTATCAACCCAATCCTTATCAAGAAGACTTGTTTTGGTGCTTGGAAGCATCTTTTCATGGAAAGTAGATATAATGCTATAAATTGAGTTCCTTAACACGTTAGCCACGGCACAAGCTTTTGCATGTAGAGGACTATCTCGTTTTTTTTTATTGTCGCAACATCTCTTCTTGTTGTGCTTGGAGTATTTCATTTAATAACAACCAGTTCCATCAGCTTTTTAGGTTGCAAGCTTGTCTTCTTCCCATGAAAGTTTCAATAGCAATTGAAAAGGCTTCCTATAAGTAGGTCATAGCTTGTTTGAGTTGAAAATTTAGTATGTTCGAGTTCGACGAAGAAGAAACAAAAGTTAAGAAAGACTCTGCGAGGTTCATTGAATAGGTGTTTGTGTGTGTATGTGGTGGGGGGCTTGCTAGTTAAGATCTAGAGAATGAGAGATGCAGAGGGCAAAGGGAGGGACGACGAATGATTTTTTTTTTAGGGAATGCTACTTTAGGTTTAGGGTTAGAAAAAACATCATATTTATACTTTTTTTTTAAATGTTGGCCTAGTTGAACCGGTTCGGTTTGGTTTGGTTCAATCGGTTTAAGACTTTAAAAACCAAAACCGAACTGAACCGAAACTTTTTTGTGATTTTTTAATCGATTAATTCAGTTTTTTTTGTTTGATTTTTTCAGTCATTTTTTTTGTTTTCTCAATTTATTAATTTTTTTACTCATCCCTATGATACATGAAATTTTGATGACAATTTCAGTGGTAATGTAAAGATTGTAATGAGAAGAGTCCAAATGTCTAATAATATTTAGGAATGTCAAAAATAATGATTCTTTTTATATTATTAGATTTTTCTTGTAAATATTTTTCTAACAATATTAATAATATTGTTATTTAAAATACTCAATTAAATTATGGTGGCTACAAAATCCGAAAGTAGTATTTATCAAAAACTCACTTGAAAAGGCGTCTTGTGAAATAAATGATAAAGAATATCGAATATCTGTCTATCATGGGAAGGGCAAGGGTTTGTAGGAGTGGCCAAAACTAGGATAATTTTTTAGGCGGCGTTAATTTTTTTTTTATGGGTCATATATAAAATATGTATATAACACTAAAAGAAAATTAAATTTCTTTACATGATTTTAAAAATAATTTTTATCATCCTCTTAAACACACCATAAACCACTACTTCTTCCGTGATTTTCCAGCCTAATCCTACGGAAATTCAACATCAACTTAATTGAGTAGCAACCAAAGGTTCTAATAAGCTCTGTTAATGACGATTCGATGAATTAAAATAATTGTTACTGATGCACAATTAGAGAAAATAATTCAAAAGAAAAAAAGAAAAAAAAAGGAAGGCAGGAGACCGAACATCTTAAGTGAGATTTTTTAACTGCAATCTCACAGCAGGTTGGATTAAAAAAAATTAGTGTAAAAAAATAACATTTAGGTTATCAGAAACTTTTTAACATTATTATAAAACTTTTATCATAGTTTAAATTTGAAAAATCTTAAACCATTTATTTGCTTAGCTCGAATTTTAAATTAAATTGTATAAGAATTGTTCTAAATTAACTTTATTCACGGGTAGATAAAAAAAATAAAATTAATGCAATACTAAATAATAAAATGGAGTAAAAAATTCAATAATGAATATGAGGAAAAGAATCAAGAGGTCAAAAAACCCAAATATTTATGTTTTTAATCTTTTATTAAAGAATGAAGTTGGAAAAAAAAAAGATAAGAAACTTTCATTGTATAAGAAAAAATACAAAAATTAATATAAATAAACTTCAATTTAATAGTGAAGAATAAAATTAAATAAAAATATTATATTAAATAATAAAATAAAAAAATATCTAAAAACCTAAATAATTAATCAAAGAAATTATATGTATTTTAAGAAAAAGCTCATGTGTGTGGACCGAGAAAGATCTAAGCACCTGATTGTTTTTATATATATTTAAATAATATATTGTTTATCACCCACGATAACTTTACGTGAATTCTATATTAAGCATAAAATTGTTGACCAGTAAATAAAAATATATATTAAATTATTTTATTGTTTATACTAACAATTATTAATAATAATTGTTTTAATGATATTACCAAGTGGTGTTCATTAAATCTTTTGGAATCTTATTGTAAAAGAAGTCTCGATAGATATCGATATTATTTTTATAATTATCATGAATGCTAGCTATAATTTTTACCTATTTATAAGTGGGAAAAGAAGGGGACAGGGACAGGTGCAGGGACAGGGACAGTCATCCATGATCTTTCACCCATCATGTGGTCACGACATGGAAAAAAAAATTTAAAGGTTTTTTATTTTTATTTTTTTGTGAGCAATATTAAACAGAAGCTGTTGACTAGCTTGTTTTGCTTGACCTACTTCCATGGAAGGGCCATATAATATTGTATTTTGTGAGAGATGAGATGTAATTGAACTAGATCTACTATTCAATAGAAATATGTGAAATAGATTAGATTAAAATAAATCTAATATTTTGAGAGTAACTATTCCTTTAAATGCATTTTTAACATTGAAATTGAATCTATAAAAAATTATTTTATTACTAAAACTTAACAGATTATTTATGCTTTTCAAGGATTTATAAGTGAGTGTTTAGAAATATAGTAGTTAATTTTTTATAGGTTTCAAAAATATTTTGTTACCTGAACAAATATTTTTAGTATTTTTCAATAATTTTAAAGTACTAATATAAAAATAATTTAATATATTTTTTTTAAAAAAAATATTTTTCTAAAAATGTTATAAACCACAATAAAAAAATACACTAAATGTTAATTCACTTAGCTTTGACCGGTGGCACTTGACTAGAGTGTCACTCTCCAAAATTCATGAGTATAAGGGGCCATGAATCTATTCATGAAAGAAAACAAAATCTTTATATACATTCATCGAACATTCCAGCTCAGATTGTCAATAAATTATTTAGATCCTAAGGTGCATATTGAATCAGATTTCTAAAGTTTTGACTATGAATCAAAGGCCTGAAATATGACAAATTAAGTGTCAATTATTTTGGTTTTGAAGGAGGAGGTGATAATTTCTTCCTCTATTTGTGGGATGTTAACTTGAGTAACCTAACCATATTCTTCTTTTTTTTTTTTATTTATGTGGATATCCAGGTCAGCTTGCAAGCACCACGACTAATCTCACGGTCCACTAAATACCCTGCAAACTTAGTAGGTATGTAAGGCCCACTAACCTAACCATATTCTCTTTCTTTCGGTGGTATATAGCATTCCGAGGCTGAGCAATATTCTACAACATGATCTTGTGTTTAAATTTTGTATTTCTTCATATATTTTTTTTACATGAATATTCACGTTGCTTATCTACAAATATAAAAGGAAATACCATAATATGAAAGAATTGTTAACCTCCCATCGAGTTTTATGATATTTACGTCTTGCTTTCAAAACTTGTATCTCGAGGATTCTTATCATATATCATGATAATTGCATCTTATAAACTATGAAAACTAAAAATAAAATAAAAAAAAAGAGTATTGAACATGGGAGGGATTATCATAAACAAAGCTACGCCCTAATGGTTTTTGCCCCACGTCTGTGCTAGCATGTATATAATAATTGGACTTCATCTTGTTTCCTATGGGCTGGTGGCTGAAATCATTATTGGGCTTAGTTAAAAGATTTGAGCTTTCTATTATTTATCTTCCATTGGGCTAAGATGCCTAATTACCTTGGTTTGGGCCTCCCTTCTTGTTTCCTATCAGCAATTAGCATTAGGTGTAGTATTTTTAAATGTTGAAAAATGTTGAAAAGGCCAATAAAGCTAATTTTAAATAACAATAGCTATCACCCTAACATTCATCCTCCAATCTCTAATATTTTTATTGAGTGATTCAGAAGCCATCATCATTCTCTCCACGACTTTGTGCTTATTCTCTCTTCCACTGATCTGGTTACAAAAAGAAATTAAGAGATGAATTGAAAAACGCGATCTGAGGTAAAGAGAAGGCGGGGATGCGGTAGAGGAGAAGCCGCATATACAGAGAAAAAAGAGAGCAAAAGATGAGAGATTGAATCTGCAGTAAAAAGCAAAATGAGAAACTGAAAAACTGAAATTACTATTTGAATCCAGGTAAAAGACACACTCCGAGCCCTTTTAGATTTTTGTTAATTAACTAGTGTTGGGGGCTGTTGGCCAAACAAGCACTTGCCCGCTGCTCTAGCCGCCCGCTTGACGGGCGGAGCGCTTGTTATCCTGACTGTTCTCTCTGCTGGGGCCCACTATTGCTCGAGCCATAAGCTATGCGAGGCCAGAGTGGGCTCAGCGGTCAGCCCCCATTCGAATTACGTTAGGGGGTCTTTCGCTTTTGCCAGATCTAGAGAGATACTACGAGTCCTCCGTCCCAGATTCTATCGCCGCGGCCATCTGGCTCACTGGAACTACCAAAAAGTCTCATGCTTACGTTACTGTTATTGATGGTTTAATTATCCTGGACCACGAAGACCCCGGTCGTGCTTCTGGTTTCCATTCCCATCATCATATGATGGTAAATCTCCTCGTGCTCCGCCATAACAACTTGGAGTCCGTATCATAGTGGCGCAGCCATAGCATGAATCAATGTCTACAGGTGGAAAATGTAGGGAAACGAATCTAAAATTAAATCATGGTTTGAATCATCAACCCAAATGTGTAGGAGCCTAATTTCCCTTCAAGTGCAAAAGAAATCTTGAGTTGCTTAAGAAAGGGCTGCTAACAGGGGAAGGGTTTATCGACGAATCATTCCCGATAAACCCTCTCTTCGCTCCTCCTCCTCCCCCGTTCACAGATGAATGCGGCGGCGGTGCTGGGAGCTCACGGTGGAGAGACGGACATGGGAATCTATTGCACTTTCCAGCTCTCCGGTGGTGACAGACCATCTGATTCTGCTGGTGGTGATGCTGATTTAACGTGTTGTTCACTGATTGGCCACCTCCTAGCCTGTGAGAAACTCGCTTGTTAATTTGTGATGGTGCTGCTGCCTCTGTTGTAGTCTTTCTCCGTCGCGGCACCCTTCTTTCATTTTTCTTCTGCCTGCTCGGTGCACCCTCTCCTCTGTCATCTGTCGGCTTGGTTTAGAAAAGGAAAGGGGAGAACTGAACATGGAGTAAAAATAAAAACAAAAGAAACCATGGCCTCGCGCGAGAAGAAAATATTAGAAATGGAACTTGAATCACTGTTTGAGACACAGTAAAATGCCTCGCAATCACACTGTTTGACACGTACAAATTGAAAATTTATTTTACTTTTATAATAACAAAAGTTGACGACACCGAAATATAGAAACAGCGGTAACATGTAGACAACGTTACAAGAACAAGAACAAGCACAGAAACAGCATTGCTAGGTTTGAACATTTTCTTTCTGTTTAATACAAAAACCAAAAACAAGCCCTGTTTGAGAAGTCCTTAGGCTGAGGTAGTCATGCCGAGCCAAAAGCAGACTAATCTTATTAGCCCTAATGCACGGAAGCGAAGCTATATTATGGTTGCATATCCGAAAACAGCACCAAATATCTTGATTTCTTTCTCAGCCTGAATCTCGTAAGCATGCGTTTTGGCGCCAGCTTCGTTTTTCTCCCTTAAGAACTGGACCTTGTCACCAACTTTAAGGCTCTTGCTATGAACAAAAGCGAGCCAACCCTTTGAAATAACTGGTTTTGGATGTCCTTTCTTGCGAATTGAGCATCTGAAGGCCCAAACACGGCCACTTCCATCTACAGCTTGAAAATCTACAGCATGACCACCAGCATTAAAAGATGGAAGAGAGCTGAGAAACCCGGTCGGCACTGAGAGTCTCTTTTTAATATCAGTCTTCCTGAGTGCCTTTGAGAATCTCGCCATTTATCAAGACCAAGTGAGTGTTCAAAGGAACACTTGGAGAGGACTGAGATTTTGTGTGCTGTGTGCCTTGTGTATACTTAGCATCTATTTATAATGCATGGCGATGGCGAACCTCTGTCGTTAAGTCACGAGAAATCAAGAATATGCGTGTGTTCGGTGGGGTAGTATTTTTTTTTGTTTCTTTTTTCTCATAGTTTTCGACTCAAGTCGGCGGTGTGTCCATATATTTTGGAAATTCAAGTGCTTGGTGGGATTCTTAAAATTAGTATATTACAAAAAGGTGTTTTTATTTCATTTTTGAGTATAATGTTGACAGAATATAGCGTTGGTGTTATGGAATATTCCGGTAGTGTTAAATTGTCACTTACAAAGTCCTCAGACGGCCACTTGTGTTCTCAGGATGCATAAAGTACTCTTGAGGACAGGGTCATGAATGCCCGGGACAGGCACGTGTAGAGCAATCACCATTCTTTTGATCTCATGAATGACTGGAACATGGGCGTAAATTTAGCTATTTGACTGTGGCCCAGATGCTACACTCTTGATGCTTTGTTGTTGTTTAGGCCTATGTCTAAACGGCAATAAATTAGCTCAGAACGACAACTACTCCTTGTTGCCGTTTGATTCGTGGCTCAAATGGCAACACATCATAGTTTAATATATGGAAAATTATTTTTAATTTTTCTTGTGTTTATTTGATATTAGAAAAATTAATTAATAAAAATTAATTTTTTATCAATAAAAAATAATTTCCTGTTAAAAAAATTGACTTGATTTTCAAGAAAGTATTTTCCTTTTATTTTGGACGGAGAACACTTTTTAGAAATTATAAAAAATTTAAAAATATCATATTATTTGCTGATTATATTAAATTTGATCCACAAACTTTTGATTGCTATATATTTTGTTTAAGTCTTTTTTTTTTCAAATTCATCCCTTAAAATTTAACTTAATTTGATTTTTATATTAATTTTGGTCCTTATTTTTATGATTGTTATTTACTTTTCTCTTATTATTTTTTAAATTGAAATTTTTTATCTATTAAATTTGGTTGTCATTTTTTTATTGTTACTTATTTTATTTAAAATAATTGATGAAATTATAATTATTATTATTTTAATTTCATCATCTTTTAATTTTTTTTATCTGTTAGATTTGATCTCTATTATTTTAATTATTATTTATTTTATTTGAGATAATTTATAAAATTAGATTTTTTTTCAATTCCATTCTCATTCAACTTTTTAATTTGTAAGATTTTTTCCTTATTATTTTAATAAACTTGAAAAAAAAATAAAACATTAATAAACTATTTTAATTCCAACTCATTTGTTATAACATAACCAAATACTGGAAAGTGTTTTCCAACTTACTTTTCATGATATTATCGAATATCACAAAATAATTTATTTTTTTGAAATTCTTCTTCCAAAAAAACAAATTTTTTAAAAAAAAACTAGAGCCCTGCTAAGGAAAACAGATTATGACGGCCTATATATGGTACACTCCTTGTTGCCACGTTGGCAACACATACCAAACTTTTGAAAACATTAATTTCACCAAACTAATATATATTTTTAGTCCTTATTATATTACAACATTAACATTGTTCTCCGGATTTTTTGGACTTAGGTTTTGTAATTATCCTGAAAGATATTAATATGTTTTGTTCATTAAATCTTATTGGAAAAGAAGTCACTATTATTTTTGTAATTATTATGAATGTTACCAATGAAAAATAATGTCGATATTTCTCTTGATATTCATCAATAAAATTATTTCGTGTAACGTGTAAATATTACAGGTAGAATTACTAATAAAATACGATAATCACTAATTTATGCTGGTGTATCCATTAATAATATGTAAAATATAACTTGATAAACAGATAAAAATCAGATTTATCATATCTACATCATCACAACCGAGAATATATAAATGAACAGTAGTGCGTCGTCGGCTATTAATTGAGTTCAAGCCAACAATGTCCGCACTAAGAGTCTCTTATTAATATCAGTCTTCCCAAATCCCAAGAACCTTTGAGAATCTCGCCATAAAGGAACACTTAGAGAGGACTGAGATTTTTCAAGACCAATTGGGTGACCAAAGGAACACTGTCACGGTGTTTAAATATATTTGGAAATTCAGGTGCTTGGTGGGGTTCTTAGAGCGGGTTTGGCAGTGTGATTGCGAGTGCTTTTTAAATAGCTTTTTATGTTGAAATACATGCCAATGATATTTTTTTATTTTTTAAAAATTATTTTTGATATCAGCACATCAAAACGATCCAAAAAGTACAAAACACACTCAATTTTAACAAAAAAAAATTTTTAAATTTTGACAAAACACAGATACAAACACAATAACAAACGTTCCCTTAGTTATAAGCCCCGTTTGCTAATGTAGTCCAAGAAGATAGCTGAAATTAAAACAAATATTGCAAATTAATTTTTTCATATTTTTAAATTATTTTAATGTATTAATATTAAAAATAAAAATATATTATTTAATATATTTATAAAAACATTTAAAAAAATAATTATTATCTTGACGTAAACAACTTCTTAGTATATTATATTATTAAATTACAATTCAAATACAAGTTAAAAAAATAATGGGCATGACTTTTTCACTTTTCATCAAAAGAAAAGTTATTATAAATTATAATAGTGTTTTATAGTGTTTTTTTTCTTTTTTTTTATTCATCCTTAGATAGAAATGTGTTTTTGTTTTAATTTTTACTAGTGGTTTTGATAAAACTCCCACTGTTTAATATTTTTATCACAGATTTATTCTCGGCATCTAGAAAATCTCCAGTGAACGAATATAATTTTAATTGTAATTTTTGTTACTATTTGTTGTGCAACTCTAGCTCTTTTTATTTTTATAATTGATTTGCTCCTCAGTTTCTTGAAAATATTTTTATTAATATAAATATACAAGTCAGTTTATATATTTTTTAATTAATTTTACAAGTTTTAAAATTAATAATTATATAAATCTTTAATAAACTTAAAAAAACATAAATATATTATCTTTAAAAAAATTTAAAATCTAATTAATTAAACCAGTGATATTGGCTTTTGGAAGTTATTTATTAATAATACTTTGCTCGGCCGTTGGGTTTTATAAAAAGTCAGAACGCATTTTCTCTGGAAAAGGAAAAAAAACAATAAGGAAAGGACGTCATATGTCGGCCACGTCAAAAGCCTACCAACGCCTAAACAGGGGAGGCGAGACTTTCCTAGTTCGATGGTCCACACCAAACAGGGGCGGCGAGATTTTCCCAGGGCCCGCTTGTTCTTCCACGGCATGCCTAGATCCTCGACGGCATAGCTCAGTCATTCAAACATGGATGGGTCAGGACTCAGGAGATTCTTTAGTGTGTCGTCTTTAAGTTTAATATAAGACGATGTTTGTCATTGTTAGGACAGCTGAAGTGAAAGACAAACTTTGAAGAATTTTGTGAAACCTTTTCTTTCATCATTTATGTATTCAAAGATTCTGAAGCCACTCCTGTGAGTGAGGTACTTCTGTATTCAAAGATTCTGAAGCCACTCCTGTGAGTGAGGTACTGAGAATTGAAATAACTATTTATGCATGACTATATTTAATATAAATTATTTATATTTATTTTTTAATATTTTGAAGAAAAAATTTAAATATTAATAAATTATTTTTAATTTATTTTTTAATAATTAAGTCAAATACTAAAAAATATTTTCCAACTTATTTTTTATTATACTATCAAATATAAAATAATTCACTTTATAATAATTTATTTTTTACTACAAATAAATGGTTAAACTCTTTCTAATTTGCTTACCAAATAAATAAACAAATTGATGCATTCATGGGCTCTCTCTCTCTCTCTCTCTCTCTCTCTCTCTCTCTCTCTCTCTCTCTCTCTCTCTCAGGTGCCCATAGCAGTTGAAATGAATTAACAAAATGAAGGGAAACATCACTTCATTTTAAAAAGATGATTCCATTTTTCAAGTTGTTCGTAATAAAATAATCTGTCATGTGATTTTGTTTCAATAAGAGTATAAAGGGGGGATCCGGAGGGAGATTTCTCATATTGTTAATTCATTTCGCTCTGTGCTGGCCACTTGAGTCGACGGTCGTTGTCCGAAAACACATGGGTAGCGGCTTAAGTCGGGCACGACACGAAATAAAAAAAACATGTTTGAGTGTCCAGACATGGTTGTGTGGAATTGACTTTGAATCAAAGGCTTGAGATACGACACGTGATCATTTCGTTCTTTATTTGTGAGATGATTTCTCAAATAACCCAAGCTTTATTCCTTTCTTTTGGGGTTACAACATACGTAGCGTTATGAGGCTGGGCGATTGGAAACTTGAACCCTAGCTCACTACCATTTTCCCACCTCATGAGCAAATAATAATTGTTTTAACGATATTATCGAGTGGTGTTCATTAAATCTTTTGGAATCTTATTGTAAAAGAAGTCTTGATAGATATCGATATTATTTTTATAATTATCATGACTGCTAGCTATAATTTTTACCTATTTATAAGGAGGAAAAGAAAGGGACAACACGACCATGTTTGTTTCCTCGAAAATAGTTTTCAAAAAATAACTTTCCAAACTTTCTCGTGTTCGTTTGTCATTAGAAAAGTTGGTCAACGGAAAACACTTTCCTGTCAACGAAAAATATTTTTCAGTCAAATAAAAATTTGGCTTGGTTTTCAGGAAAGTATTTTCCTTTTTGGCTGTGTTTGTTTTTCTGAAAAGTGATTTCCGAGAAATCACTTTTCAAACTTTCCTGTGTTTGTTTGCTATTAGGAAAGTTGGTCGACGGAAAACACTTTCCAATCAAAGAAAAATTTGGCTTGGTTTTCAGGAAAGTATTTTCCTGGAAAATTTGGGCGGAAAACACTTTCTGGAAGTTGTGAAAAATTTAAAAATGTCATTATTTGTTGATTATATCAAATTTGATCCTTAAACTTTTGATTGCTATATATATTTTGTTTTGAATATTTATTTTTCAATTTCATCTCTTAAAATTTAATTTTTATATTAACTTTGGTTCTTATTTTTATAATTGCTATTTGCTTTTTCCTTATCATTTTTTTATTGAAATTTTTTATCTATCAAATTTGGTCCTCATTCTTTTGATTGTTACTTATTTTATTTGAAATAATTTATGAAATGTTAATTATTATTATTTTAATTTCTTCATCTTTTAATTTTTTAATTTTTTAAATTTGATCTCTATTATTTTGATTATTATTTATTTTATTTAAAATAATTTATGAAATTATATTTTTTTCAATTTCATTCTTATTCAACTATTTAATTTATAAGATTTGTTTCTTATTATTTTAATAAACTTGAGAAAAATAAAATATTAATAAGTTATTTTCCAGCTCATTTTCCATGACATAACCAGACACTGGAAACTATTTTTCAATTTATTTTCCATTACACTACCAAATATCAGAAAGTAATTCACTTTCTTAAAATTCACTTTCTAAAAAGAAACTGCTTTTCAGCAAACAAACAGGATCTATATATGCATAGAGAGTGATCGTCATCCATGATCTCACATACATCATGTTGTGACAACATGGAATAAATTTTTGAAGGTTTTTTTATTTATATATATATATATATTTTGTGAGCAAAATTAAACAGAAGCTATTGACTAGCTTGTTGTTGCTTGACGCCTTGACCTGCTTCCATGGAATGGTCGTACAATATTGTATCCTGTGAGAAATGACAATCTTGTTTGTTTTTGTTTTTTTTAAAGTATTTTTGAAAATAATTATTTTATTTTTATTTTTATTTTTTTAAAATTAATATTTTTTTTATTTTTATATCATTTTGATGCATTCATATTAAAATTAAATTATCTTTTTAAAATAAAAAAATATTATTTTAATATACTTTTAAATTAAAAATTCTTTAAAAAATAATCACAATAACTAGATATACGCAACATGTCCAATAAAAATATGTGAGATATAATAGATCTTTTAAGATAGGAAAAGGGGCCCCTACATGCCTGTGTGAAGCCACGTGGCCGTCTAAAAACCCTTGTTACTAGTGACAGTTATCAAGGGGATCCACATGGAGAATTCTCATGCATTGTTTTTGAGGTAATTTTTATATTTGTAATTTAAAAAAATAAATTTAAAAATGTGAATAGTTACATTTATATGTGTATTTGATAAAAATTATAATTGAGGTTTATATATATATATATTAAAAAAACATGTATAAAATATTTGGTTGTGATTGTTTTTTAAAAGTACTTCATCTTAACAGTATTTCAAACTTAATTTTTTAGTGAACTTCACAGTATAAAACGTAGTTTAATGTATTACCAAACACCGAACTGCGTTTTTTACATCACAAATAAAAAAGTTATAACTAAACAAACGCACTCTAAATGGATAGCAGCTTTAGTTGTTCACGACACGAAATAAAATAAAAGAATGTTTGAATGTTTTGTTTTAAAGTATTTTTTATTTTAAAATATATTAAAATAATATTTAAAAAAATTAATTTTTTATATCAACAAATCAAAAAGATACAAAAATATAAAAATAAATTAATTTTAAGTAAATTATATTTTAAATTTTGCCTAACTAGAATTTGAAACGCAATACTAAACTGGTGGTTTGAATCAAATGCTTGAGATACGATACCTGATCATTTCATTCTTTATTTGTGAGATGGGGTGACAATGGAGGTATATAGCATTATGAGGCTGAGCGATTGGAAACTTGAACCCTAGCTCACTACCATTATCCCACCACATGAGCCAAAAATAATAATAATAATAATAATAATAATAATGTTTTGTATAATTTAATGTTTATAGAATTAATAAAAATACACGTAAGTTCGTTCGAGCATTCATGTTAATTAAAAAAAAAAACTAATGTTTTGTGTTATTGTGCTGACGTTTTCTTCGTTTTTTCCCTAGGAAGTCTCATGCTGCTTTTCTTCAAAAGATTGTGTTATTGTGCTGATATAAAAGGAAATATCACAAAATGAATAAATCATTAACTTTCCATCGAGTTTTATGTTTCTGTGGGCTGGTGGCTGAGATCACTATTGGGCTCAGTTAATAGATTTTAGCTTCGTATTATTATCTTTCACTGGGCTGAGATGCCTAATAACCTCGGCTCATGGGCCCTTCTAATGCCACCTCATGGATAATAAGTGAGAACAATATCAGCAATTGGCATTAGGCGACTGGTCGTGGAGGAGCATAGCATTGCAGCTCAGAGGTTCAAACCAGGCGAGCCAGAAAATGTGAATGAAGCAGTGCATTTTGGTGTTGTCGATGGCTTTCGTGGTGGGGCCAAGCATGGTTTTTGTTAAGTTTTGCCATCTATATTCGCATACTGTCATTTTCTATTTGTTACTTCCAACTTCATGCTGCAAAAACTCTTATATAACAGAAAATGCTGCTATGAGTTACTCGTGTTTGGATGAATATTGAGAAGGGGAGGATGAAGGGTTTTACATAATAATTTTTGTAAAAAGCAAAATGAGAAACTGAAAGATTGAAATTACTGTTTGAATCCAGGTAAAAGCCACACTCCGAGCTCTTTTAGATTTTTGTTAATTAACTACTGTCGGCGCCAGCGCAACCATAGCATGAATCAATGGTCTATATATAGGTGAAAAATGTAGGAAAATGAATCTAAAAATCATGGTTTGAATCGTCAACGCAAATGTGTGTAGGAGCCTAATTTCCCTTCAAGTGCAAGAGAAATCTTGAGTTGTTTAAGAAAGGGCTGCCACCAGGAGAAATCTTGAAATAGTAGATCAAAATGCATATCGAAAAGGAAAAAATGCAAAATAGCTGGGTGAAGGCGTAACGTTGTAGTAGAAGTTTAAGCGCGCGCGCGCGCGCGCGCACACACACACATATATATATATATATATATATATATATATATATATATATATATATATATATATATATATATATATATATAAAGCTCAAAAGGAAGCAAAATCTGAAGATTTCCATATGGAACTAATTGTTTTTCCTGAATCATCAGCTACTGGTAAAAATCCAAGCACAGACAACAGTAGAATTAAAGCAAAGTGAAGCTGGCAAATTGGCAGTAGAGCTGTACCGTTTTGCCTGCAAAATTCCCAAAGGACATGGAACAGTAAAATCAACGCAAGATAGAGCTGAAAATTGACAATTGAGCAGTACCATCTTGCCTGCACAAATTACAAAAGGAGGCAGAACAACATAAATGCATATCGACCATGTGAAAAAAAAAAAGTTTGTCACTGAACATTTAGACGAGTGAAGAAAAAACAGTTGATAAAAATAACTTTCTTCTCTCAAGCAAATATCTAATTCAAATTGCAATATCCGCAAGGAAAAACTACGGAAAAGAAAATATTGAAGCTTGAAGCAACTCCCCGCTAGCATCTTGCTTTTAAATATCTCAATATAATCATAGTCTTAGCTTTAACAGAAATTGGATAATTGATCCAATACAAACATCAGAGACATCAACTTGAAACAGCACATTAAAATTCAATTACAATATAGCATATTCCTTTCGTTCTTTATTTGTGAGATGATATCTCAAATAACCCAAGCTTTATTCCTTTCTTTTGGGGTTACAATATAGCATTATGAGGCTGAGCGATTGGAAACTTGAACCCTAGCTCACTACCATTATCCCACCACATGCGCAAATAAATAATAAAGTTCTGTGTTTCTTCGAGTTTTAGGTTTCCGTGGGCTGGTGGCTGAGATCACTATAGGGCTTGGTTAAAAGTTTTTATCTTTCACTGGGCTAAGATGCCTAATAACCTCGGCTCAGGTCTCCCCTTCTTATGGCACCTCATGGGATAATAAGGGAACAATATCAGCAATTGGCATTAGGCGACTGGGTGTGGAGGACCAAATGTGAAAGAAGCAATGCATTTTGGTGTGGGATTCTGTTAATTTATGTATGTTGAGGTATGTTATGCAATTGTCGTAAACCATGTCAATCAATACTGTGAAATTATCACATTATTCAATTTTTAATATTCAAAGCGAAGACAATTTTTATAAATTATAAATTATTAGATATGGATGAGCTAACTCCAATACATATTCGCAATCCCATGTAAAATATAATTTTTTTATAGTTTATATAATAAAAAGATAAAAAATTAAAAATGATCTCATAGATGAGTACTAATATTTTTAGAGTGGACTGTGAAGAGGATCTGAGTGAAGTAGGCTTTTGATTTAAACCACACGTACGCTCGCCTAGGCAAGTGCCTCCGGTCCTTTTTACGGTTCATAAATAATTATTTTTTATCGACATGTTTTAATTAGGATTGGTTTGGATTTTCCATAAAATATTTTTTTTCCTATAAATATTAATTATTTTTTGTCAACTTATTTTTTTATTTATTTATGAATAAAAAGTTTGAATAATCTTCTTCTTTAATCTAAATCACTTCTATTTATACAAAAAAAATTATATATTTTAAGGTAAAAAATTGTGACTGCAATTTTATTTTATAATGGATAATTAAAGCTAATAAATGCTTGAGCTATGATATAAAATTGTTAACCAAGTAAATAAAAATATATATTAAATTATAAGTGACTGTTTAAAAATATAGTAGTTAATTTCTTTTTTTTTGGGGTTTCAAAAATATTTTGTTATTTGAAAATGTATTTTTAGTATTTTTTAATAATTTTAATGTATTGATATAAAAATATATTTTAATATATATTTTATAGAAAATATATTTTTCTAAAAATATTATACATAACAATATAAAATCCAGTACTTGTTAATTCACTTAGCTTTGCCCTGTAGATTGTCACTCTCCAAAATTCATGTAGTATAAGGGGTAATGAATCTTATTAGCCCTAATTCATGCACGGAAACGGAGCTAGCTATGTTATGGAATATTCTGGTAGCACTTAAGACGGCCACTTGTTTGCTCGGGATGCATAAAGTCTCTAGGACACGGTCATGGGGTATGTACAATCATTTTATTGAAAAAATTTAAAATTTATTTTTTTTATTTAAAATTAATATTTTTTAAAATATTTAATATTATTTTAATACGTTAATATCAAAAATAATTTTAAAAAACTAAATAAAATTTCTTTAATATATTTTTAATTAAAAAACATTTAAAAAAATAATCAGTTCACCCTCCCGCGTGCACCCTTCTTATATTACAAAACCGTTTGGAAATGTGGTGCAAATCATGTTTCTAAAAAATTTTAAATTTTTTTTTGCTAAAATTTAATATGGTTTGTATATTTTGAATTGTTTTGATGTATTAATATCAAAAAATATTTTTTAAAAAATAAAAAAAATATTATTTGCATATATTTCAGCATAAAAAATTATTTAAAAAACAACTGCTACTACACTGCTAAACATGCACTACAAATGTCTTTTTATTTTAATTTGCAGATTATGAACAGTCTTTAGGACAAAATGGTACCTCTCATGTAACTCCACTGTAGTTTATGAACAGTGTGATGATTGTCCTCATGTTTGGGAAACCTTGATTTCGTTCGAGTCGGTGCACAAAAGGCAACACCTACGTTATTCGGACTGACAATGACAGCGTATCATTACTCGTGCCCCACATTTTTATATGATTTTTGCCATTTCTTGATTGGCATTGCCTTTTTATTCTGCTTTCTAAAATGATTTCTATATTTATTTATTAAAATTCTTTTTCTAAAAATAACCTTCAGAAAACTTCGACCTCGTTGTCGTTGTGCAGCCTTGTACCCCGATTTACTCGGCAGCTAGTCACAGGGACGCACGTGTAAGAGGTTCTTATTTGAATAAAATAAGCTTAAAAATATTTGATGTCGACAATTTATTATCAACCGAAGCGAAAATGTGTTCTGACTTTGAGGGAAAATAAAAGCTGAGTCAATAGAAGCTTCCTCAGCTTTTATCAAAAGCTGCATGTACAATGAAACAAGATAATTATAAAAATAATATTCATTTTTATAGGACTTCATTTATTAAAGTCTTTCTATTCCTTTTTTCTTATTTATTTATTTGTGTTTTTTGGTTTTTTAATTAAATTTTGATTTTTTTATTTTTAAATTAAAAATTTTAAATATTTTCGAGTTAAAAATAAATTTTTAAAAAATAAAAAATATTATATTAATATAATTAAAAAAAACTTTTTAAAAAACTTTTTTTACCATACCTTAAAGAATCGCACGAAGTTGAAAAGTCAAAGCTACTCCTTACTTTAACCACGCACGTTCGCATAGATTTGTTTGCGTTGGCAGCTTGACTTGATTGTCATTGTCCCAAAAGAAATGGGCAGCAGATTGGGCGTCTTAAGAAACGTGAGGCAACGTGTTCTTTTTTTAAAAAAAAATTCAATATTTTTAGAATTTCAAATTTTAAAAAAAAATATATTTTTTAATATTTTTACTGATATTAAAAATAATTTTTTTAAAATAAAAAAATATTATTTCAATATATTTTCAAATAAAAATCATTTTAAAAAATAATTTATATTATACTTCTGCCCCATAAACCAGATCAGCTATAAAATATAAATGAAGCAGCATATTTTGGTGTTGTCGATGGCTTTCTGTTTTTTTCTTTCATGGAGCATGGTTTTTGTTAAGTTTAGCCATCTATATTCACATGCTGTCATTTTCAATTTGGAATTTTCCAAATTCATGCTGCAAAAAGTCTTGTATAACAGTATAGTTTAAGTTAGGACGTGCATTTCTTGTAAGAGTTTGAAACAGTCGGGATTTTACTCACTCACTCACCTAAACTCATAAAATATGCTTTCTAGAGGGTGAAATTTTCTCGAATCCAAAAAATAAAAAAATTATCATTGTAATTTATTACGAAATAATATGGATTAAATGATGTTATATGAAACCTACACATATATGAAAGTGTATGGCTAAGTCAGTAGTAACAAGAGTTTTGTAAGATAATATTATTCAAGAGATCTTTTTCGTAAAGACATATACTTGATATAGACCTATTCCATGAACTAAATCACTTCTATTTATAACCAAAAAAAAAT
This sequence comes from Populus nigra, assembly GCF_951802175.1. Lineage (NCBI taxonomy): Eukaryota > Viridiplantae > Streptophyta > Magnoliopsida > Malpighiales > Salicaceae > Populus > Populus nigra. Next base: position 1,006,293 of record NC_084867.1, on the reverse strand, counting down.
GATATATTTTAAAGTAAAAAAATGTCATGTTAATTTTATTTTATAGTAGATAATTAAGGTTAATAAATAGATATAATTAATATGATTAATTTGGCTGAATTGTTTATTCAACTAATTCATTGTTTATTAACTTATACAGGCTTTTTTAAGATATAAACCCTTTTCGTTGATATATAAAACATTCCAAATTAAAGTTCAAGTTCAAGTCAGAACTACTCACTCAAATTTTATGCATGTTCAAGAAGATTTGCGAGCATAGTTTATTAAATTTTTTAAAAAATATAAAAATAAACAATACTCGAGTCAGTGTAAGGTGTTTACATCTCTATTTTGAAAATTCAAACTACTCACTCAACGCTTGATCATTTCTTCTTTATTTGTGAGATAACAATATAATTATATCTCCTAATTTTGTTGATTTGAAATACTTGCCTCAATTAATGATGCCATAAGAATCCCTAAGTATTTTGTAAGAGGATTGGAGTGAGTTTACATCATTCAAGGGATGTTTTATAAAGGCGGGCTTAGATGCAAGGTGTTACGTGCCTCGTGTATGCTTGTGGCTTTTATTATTTGTTTAATTTAAAATTAATATTTTTATATTATTTTAACGTCTTATATTAAAAATAATTTTTTTAAAACAAAATATTTTTTTTAATATATTTTAAAATTAAAAAGTAAACTCGTATTAATAAAAAGAAGGTTCAGATTATGGGTAGTTTTCTTCCCTTTTTGTCTTCTTTCTTTTTGTCATTTCGATCAAGGTAAACAGTGGGGCTTTTATAGTATATTACAAAAATGTGTTTTTATCGAAAGAGAGGGCCGCCGCTTGTTTTCTCGGGCAGAATTCATGAATTTTGGGACACGAAAATTCAGCAAAATTAGCAATTGCCAATTCTGGGACACGATGTCGATGAAAATATGAAAGAGCGGTCACCAATTGGTCGAGTACCTCACCGTTTAGGGAATCACCTAAAAGAATATATATATTCTAACGATAACAAATTATCTTTTGCCACCTGTCATAAACAGCCCGATCGTGTGATGTCAAGAAGTGAGATTTTAATAACTAGATAAAAACTTTGGATTAAAAAGTTTATTTTTTTATTTGAATTTTGCGATTGTTAATATAATAATAACTATTGAAAATTTATATGGTCATTAATTTTAAAATTTATAAAATTAATTAAAATATTACAAACTAACCTGAAACTTGGATAAACTAAAATAAAGACGTGAGATTTTAAAATTGATTGAAGAGGTATTTATAAAAATATAATCTATGACATATCATAAGTGGTTATTGTCTCCGAGTCTCACTTTCGACAAAAGAGGAGAGAGTGGATGCAAAAGTCGTTGTCAGCTGGAAAACTGATGTCGTGACGAGTGTCCTACATCATCATCTTTGACTTTAAACACGCGAGGACTTTGGAGAATCCTCCACGATCGGGCTGTGTATGACAGGTGGCAAAAGATAATTTGTTATCGTTAGATAAGAAGTTCTTGCCAACACCAATATGATTTCTACTTGCCTACCACACATTAAAATTTGGACTTTTTTTCTTCTTTAAAAATGGAAGCTCGTCGATTTGGATTAAATTTTAATTTTAATTGATTTTAATTTTTACTTAACCGGTGGCTTTGTTAATATTGTAAGATGTAATCCAAGCTTTGACCGGGATAAAATAAAATAAAATAAAAATAAAATGAAATGGAAATATTTTAAGAAAGATAATAAAATGAAATGGAAATATTTTTGTTAAGTTTCACATGCTGTCATTTTCAATTTGGAATTTCCCAAAATTCATGCTGCAAAAAGTCTTGTATAACAGTATAATGTTATCATTGTAATTTATTGCGAAATAATATGGATTTAATGATGTCCGATGAAACCTACACATATATGAAAGTGTATGGCTAAGTCAGTAGTAACAAGAGTTTTGTAAGATGACATTATTCAAGAGATCTTTTTCCTAAAGATATATACTTGATGTAGACCGACCTCTTCTATGAATTTTATCCCTGTTAACGAAATAACTCAAAATGCGCCATGATTCGTACTATTTGGAAATTAACCTCTTCATCTTTGTAAATGCTGATATGAGCTCCTCGTGTTTGGATGAATATTGAGAAGGGGAGAATTAAGGGTTTTACATAATAATTTTTTTTACACAATGAGTATTGAACATGGTTATATTTGAAACACAGGTTGGTTTGTGGGACTCGTTAAAATTTACGGTGCAACCACATGTTAACAAAAAACAACATTAACACGTTTTTACTGAGTTGCCAAGTTCTTATTCTAATGGTTTTTAAAAATAAAAAAATAATTATTTTAAAACATTTCCAAAATAAATCGCTGTCATATACACCCACCAATCTCTAATATTTTTCTAGAATGAAAATCACAGATTCAGAAGCGATCGGCAGCACTATCATCATTCTCTTCACAACTCTCTGCTTATTCTCTCTGCCAGTGATCTGGTTTACAAATTGGGTTTAGAGTGATATAAAAAACAATGAGAAAGGCTTGCCAAACTTTGACAACATTTGGAAGACCAACAAAAACCCAAGGACCTTCACTAATCACACAACCAAACACACCACCAAGATTAATCAGACCCCAAAATTGCCAAAGCAACAGGGGCAACAACAACATCCATAAAGCAAGTTTGTCACTGAACATTTAGACGAGTGAAGAAAAAACAGTTGATAAAAATAACTTTCTTCTCTCAAGCAAATACCTAATTCAAATTGCAGTATCCGCAAGGAAAAACTACAGAAAATAAAATATTGAAGCTTGAAGCAACTCCCCGCTAGCATCTTGCTTTTAAATATCTCAATATAATCATAGTCTTAGCTTTAACAGAAATTAATTGATCCAATACAAACATCAGAGACATCAACTTGAAACAGCACATTACAATTCATTCACAGTCATAAATTTCAATGTCTGCTGAAAATATTAGCTAAAATTCAAGCTGAAAATGGTAAAACTCAAACCTGTCCAGACTGGAAACCCCAAACTCTTAACAGTCTCATCCTTCAGACCCATATGGCAATGCGTCTCCTGATCACATCAAAACCCCCAAAATCAATCACCAAATCCAAAACCCACAAAAACCCATTACACAATACACTAAAGAATTACAAAAAAAAAAAAATCAAGTTTTGATGGCCTTCAAGTCAAGTCAACCCATCACCTAAGCTCCCAGCTCCAAAGAAAGCGAATTTTGCACCACCACTTATCACCAAAATTACAATTCCCCTTTTAGCCCTATAATATGACCCTTATTCCCAAAGTGCCCCAACTATTACAATAATTACTATTACTACCCCAACCCCAGAAAACGTTGATGAATCATTCCCCGTAAACCCTCTCTTCGCTACTCCTCCCCCGTTCCCAGCTCTCCAGTGGTTACAGACCTTCTGATTCTGCTGGTGGTGATGCTGATTTAACTTGTCGTTCACTGATCGGCCACCTCCTAATCTGTGAGAAACTCGCTTGTTTGTGATGGTGTTGCTTCCCCCGTGTAGTCTTTCTCCGTTGCGGCATCCTTCTCTTTTTTTTCTTCTGCCTGCTCGGTGCATCCTCTCCTCTGTCATCTGTCGGCTTGGCATAGAAAAAGAAAGGGGAGAACTGAACATGGAGTAAGAAAAAATGAATAAAAGAAACCATGCCCTCTCGCGATAAGAAAATATTAGAAATGGAACTTGAATCACTGCTTGAGTCACAGTAAAATGCCTCACAATCACACTGTTTGACACGAACAAATTGAGAATTTATTTTACTTCGATAATAGTACAAGTTGACAACACCGAAATATAGAAACAGCAGTAACCTGTAGACAAACAAGAACTAGAACAAGCACAGCTACAACATAGCTAGGTTTGAACCTTTTTTTTTTGTTAAATACAAATACCAAAAACAAGCCCTGTTTGAGAAGTCCTAGGCTTAGTCATGCCGGGCCATAAGCAGACTACTCTTTTTAGCCCTAATGCACGGAAACGGAGCTATATTATGGGTGCATATCCGACAACGGTACCAAATATCTTGATTTCTTTCTCAGCCCGAATCTCGTAAGCATGCGTTTTGGCGCCAGCTTCGTTTTTCTCCTTTGAAAACTGGACCTTGTCACCAGCTTTAAGGCTCTTGCTAGAAACAAAAGCGAGCCAGCCCTTTGAAATAACTGGTTTTGGATGTCCTTTCCTGCGAATTGAGCATCTGAAGGTCCAAACACGGCCACTTCCATCTACAGCTTGAAAATCTACAGCATAACCACCACCATTAAAAGGTGGAAGAGAGCTGAGAAACCCGGTCGGCACTGAGAGTCTCTTTTTAATATCAGTCCTCCTAAGGACCTTTGAGAATCTCGCCATTTATCAAGACCAAGTAAGTGACCGAAGGAGCACTTGAAGAGGGCTGAGGTTTTGTGTGCTGTGTGTGCCTCTATTTATTATGATGCATGGAGATGGTGATCCTCTGTAATTAGGTAAGGACAAAGCAAGATGCCGGTTAATTCGTGTTAATTTGGTGGGTTTTTTTTGTTTTTTTCCGACTCAAGTCAATGTAACTGCGATGTTTACATATATTTTGGAAATGTATATAAAAATGTGTTGTTATTTTATTTTTGAGTATAAAGTTAATTTAGAGAATACATTTGACAGGCGCGTCCTTGAGCAATCACCATTCTCTAATGACTGGTACAGGCACGTCCTTGAGCAATCACCATTTTAGACACCAACGTGTTTTTTAAAAAATTATTTTTTGAAACAAAAGTTTTTTTTTTTTTTGGTCGTTTGAGACCATTTTAGAGAATACATTTGAAGCACCAAGATTGGAATGCCTCAAGCTGGTTTGGCATAGTGTCTGGAAATATTTCAGTTGCACTCTTCATTTGTTATTTCATTTAGATACTTCTGTCCCATGGATATTGATCACTAGGCAGCCATGTTCTCTGACATGGACTCAAACTATGACTTGTCAAATTCCATACAACCATGCATAATGTCCAGTGATATGATTGGAAGGCTTATTTGTCTTGTAGTTTATTATGGAGGCGCTTTATCTGTTGTGAGACCCACATCATGCACGGCAAATTCGACATATTTGTAGTTAACGTTGGAAAGGAGGTGTACCCTTTTTATTTGTATAAAATTTTGATTGGTTTGGAGTTTTCTAACTTCCATATTAATTTAGTATTTGGTTTTGTTGATTTAAGTTTTTGGAGTCTCATGTTTTTATGATTTGATTTTTAATTTTTAATTTTTTTAATCAATATCATAATTGTTCATCAAATTTTAATATTTAAATAATTAAATATTAATTTAATTTGATTAGATTAACTTTTTTAAAAAGAAAAGGAGAAGAAACAAGAAAGAAAAGAAAATTAAAAAACAGGAGGAAAGATGGGATATTTATTACTTTGTCAGAACTTGAGTTCCAACCGAGTCTTGGAAACCTTTCCAGGCGTCCTTCTATGACCGATCACAATGCCATTGTCGGGGCCTGCAAAGGGAAAAGTCATCCCAAAAGGCAGAGAGAGAGAGAGAGAGAGATTTTGTGATGACAGCTTAAGGCTGGCAAATGGGGTTACAACAGGTGTCAGGTAGTTTTGAGAAGCAGTAACTCCATGATTTCTCAATTAATTAGTTCTTAGCATAACAAAAAATACAGTAAAGTCTAAAGAGGGCGTGCGAGCGTTCTTATTACAAGGCATGAAGAATGTTTTTGCGCCTTGAACGCGCAATGAAGAGGATTGGCTCGGGGTTGTTGTCAACAGAGACATATTTAAGTGGTGGACGGTTACATAATCGGACCCGTTCTGGAATACTAGGGATCGAGCTTACCATGTAGTTGGCATCTATAATTTGTTTGCTGGCCACATCAATTCCCTGTTCACATGAGTTATATGATTTGTCTCAAATTAGTGCATTATGTCTCATTTTGCGGGACTCCACATGATACTATGGATCCAACCTAAGTTGATTGACGGACGAGACCTTTGAGTTGATGTAAACGGGGGAAATTAACATAAAACCACTTAACATTTGACACCTTTCTCTCCTCGGAAGATGTTTCAAATTTGAAATCCTTAAAAAGTTTTTACTCTTGCAAATGTACCGATAGAGACTAATTAAGATCAAATTCAGTTTATAAATAACTTGAGATATCAAGAAAGGAGGTCTTTTTGTTTTAAGAAGGTCAAGGAAGGAGGTTGCCTTGTTACGTTTTGCCAAGAACATTAAGTCTCTATATAAGCATAATATTGGTGTCAAAAGAAAAGAAAAAAAACATCTATCAATTTTTGTTGGCCATTTCATCAATAATTAAATCACCAATACAATATTTTCTTGTTTTTTCATTAACAAAACATAAGCATTACTGATAAAATAGCTAATAAAATCCCAAGATTGACGATATAATTTTCATCATTAATTTTGTTATAAAGTTCTAAAACTTTTTAATCATTCTATAACTTTTTGATAAAATAACTCCTACATAGTTAATGGAATTACCGATATATTTTTTTTCGTTGAAAGTTTAATATTTTTTGAGTTATTTTTTGAGTCATGAGACCAGGATAACTTAATGAAAAACAAACAAAAACAAATCATAAAGCTTATTTTACAATTAAACACAATATTAATTGATGAAATTAGAAAAAATCATTTAAAAAAAGAGAGAGAAAATGAATCAATTAGGTTAACCCACGACTTGAATCATGAGACAAAGACAACCCAATCAAATGCAAGTCCAATATTGAAGGACTCGTGACCCAAGTAATAAAACTAATATAGCATCTTAGAAAGAAAATAAAAAAACAACATGATTTAACCAGGGTAAGAATACCAAAAATCGTGACCTTGATCTTAAGACCAAGATATTATTATAAAAAGCAAATCACAATAAATTATAAAGCTCAATTTCTAACCGATCCAATGTTAAATGATAAAAATAAAAATAAATCAATAAAATAAAAGATGCAAAATATAACCCGAGTTAAGTCAGGTTAATCCACTAAGCATTATTCTTGTGTCAAGATATTATGATAATATAATGAAAAATAAACAAAACAAATCATGAAGTTTAATTCTTAATCAAATCAATATTAAAAAATAAATCTGGAAGAAAAAAACTTATTAAGAAAAAGAATTTGAGTTAAGTAAGTTAACTTGCCAAAATAAGTTAATCTGTCAAACTTGGAATCCGTATCATAAGAGTATGATAATTAAATATAAATAAATCTAATATTAAATAATAAAATTAAACAAAAACAAAATATTAATTGAGAAAAATATAAAACAAAATACTATTCTAATAAATAAAATATTTTATGAGAAGGAATATAATAAAACCCTAGGCTGTTTTAGTTCAGAGTTAATTTGAGTGTTTGCTTGAATTAATGATGCATGTGAATCCGCACACATGTACGAAGTGCATGGCTAAGTCAGTAACAAATGTTTTGTAAGAGGATTAATGTAAGCTCAAATGTTCTATGATTTTATCTATGTCGAAGAACAGTTTAAAATAGAACATGATATATCCGAGTCAATGATTCGCGAAACCACTTCATCATCTTTGTAAATGCTATGAATTGCTTGTGTTTGGATAAATGGGAACGGAGGGTTCTGCATGATATGAAAGTTTTTTTTTTTTAAATGATTTTTTTTCAAATTTTTTTCATGTAAAGGAAATGAAAAATATTTCCAGTATTTGTTTTAAAGTTTTTAAACTTGAAATCAACAACTCTACATGGAAAAGTTGAAGGAGTTGGTAGTTTCTTAAATAATAAAAAGAAATACAAATCATAATATCCGTAATCTTATAATTTTATAATGCTTCGTTCCATTAACTATTTTAAAAAAAACATCTTGATCTATAGGAATTCAATTGAAAAAAATATTAAAAGGCATAAGTGATTTTCTGTATCTTTTAGAAACATCTTCCTATTCATTGCAGCATTATAATTATATTTTGACCCTCGAAAGAAAAATTGATTACACGTGTGTGCAATTGGGGTACAATTATCTTGCAAATTTGATTTGGAATAAATTGTTCTGAACACCTTTTTTTTTAAATTATAGTGTAATGATTATTTTGTCCTTGCAAGCAAATAAATGTTAAGCTTTGTAGAGGATTTTTTTAGTCTTTTCAAAACAAAAATACACAGTGAAGTTATAATCATATCCCTTCGGAGAGAAAAAATGGACTTGCACAAAAGGACTTCTCCGTCTTTTTCTTTTTTATAAAATAGTGAAACAGCAAAATTAACATAGGAATCTGGAAAAAACTAAGGTTAATTTCAAGAGTATCTTAATCTTTTCATATCTGATTGTGTTGTTATTTTATAATTTGGTTAGGGGTTATTTGATAATTTTAAACTATTAAATATTATTATAAAAAAAATTATTTATATATGTAATGCACATGTCAGCGTATGATAACCCCATGCCATTTAGATGGCGCATGAAAACCCGTTTAGCTACCAAAATCCTACTTCTACAGCGGCATTGGGACTAAAGAGTCATTCTCTTTCTGGTAATGTGGTGCGTCCTCACAAAGAAGGTCATGTTGGGTTGCGATGAAATTTTTTTTTCTTCTTTTTTTTTTCTCTTCGTGCTTAGAAATTTGCATGTAACCTTCCAAAAAATAATTGTGTCTCCCAGTTTGTAATTTTATTAATATTGACCCTCATTTTTTTAATGACTATTTATTTGGCTTTTAATTCTTTTTAAGTTTGGTTTTTTTTTTCAATTTCATCCATGAGCATTTTTTTTAATTTGATTTTTTATCCAGTTTTGTCCATTTACTTTTGATTGCTATATTTTTGTGTTTTATACTTGTCTTGATTTTTTTTGTAATTTCATCCCTTCTAATTTTATTGCGTTTGTTTTTTAATCTATTTTTTGTCCTTACTTTTTTTATTTCTATATTTTTTTTATTTTTATTTTTTAAAATTTTATCTTTTAATATTTAATTTAATTTATTCAATTTTATCGCATAGCGTTGCAGCTCAGAGGTTCAAACCAGGCGAGCCAGAAAATGTGAATGAAGCAGTGTATTTTGGTGTTGTCGATGGCTTTCGTGGTGGGGCTAAGCATGGTTTTTTACAAACACAGGAAAGTTTGGAAAGTGGTTTCCCAGAAACTACTTTCCAGAAAACAAACACAGTCAAATTGCTGATTGTTTTTGCATTTTATTTTTTGTGTTTTAAAAATGTTATTGATAAAATTTAAAATTTTTATATTTTTTATTTAAAATTAATAATTTTTTAATGTTTTCATATTATTTTAATGTATTAATGTTAAAATAATTTTAAAAAAATAAAAAATATATAATTTTAATATATTCATGAGTAAAAATAAATTTTTTAAAAAATCATAATTATACTTTTAAATATCTCTATTATGCATGACACAAAATAAAAATAAAAAAATTGTTTGAGTGTCCAGAGATGGTTGCATGAAATTAAAGAAAAATGTTTGAGCAAATAATAAAGTTGTGTTTTTCATTTTTCTTTTCCTGATGAAGTCTCATGCTGCTTTTCTTCAAAAGATTGTGTTATTTTTGCTGATATAGAAGGAAATATCACAAAATGAATAACTCATTAACTTTCCATCGAGTTTTATGTTTCTGTGGGCTTGTGGGCTAGTGGCTGAGACACTATTGGGCCTAGTTAAGAGAATTTAGCTTCGTCTTATTATTTCTCACTGGGCTGAGATGCCCAATAACCTCGGCTCATGTCCCCCTTCTTATGCCACCTCATGGGATAATAAGTGAACAATATCAGCAATTGGCATTAGGCGATTTAAACCAGCTGGGTGTGGAGGAGCAAAGCGTTGCTGCTCAGAGATGTAAACCAGGCGAGCCAGAAAATGTGAATGAAGTAGTGCATTTTGGTGTTGTCGATGGCTTTCATGGTGGGGCTACGCATGGTTTTTCGCTAAGCTTTGCCATCTACACTCAGATACTGTCATTTTCTATTTGTAATTTTCCGTTTGATTTTATGTTTATGATATTTACATGCTTATCATATAATTAAATTAAACAAACATATAATTTGAATTGACACCAGGTCCTATGGCAATCCAATCAGATCTCATGGATCGGCAAATAAAATTATTGTTAATGATTTAAAAATACCATTGACCTCATCATTCTCTCCACAACTTTGTGCTTATTCTCTCTTCCACTGATCTGGTTTACAAAAAGAAGGAGATGAATTGAAAAAGGCGATCTGAGGTAAAGAGAAGTGGGGATGCGGTAGAGGAGAAGCCACATATACGGAGAAAAAAGAGAGCAAAGGATGAGAGATTGAATCTGCAGTAAAAAGCAAAATGAGAAACTGAAAGGTTGAAATTACTGTTGGAATCCAGGTAAAAGCCACACTCCGAGCTCTTTTAGATTTTTGTTAACTAACTAGTGTTGGTGCCCGCGCAGCGATAGCATGAATCAACGGTCTATATATAGGTGAAAAATGTAGGAAAATGAATCTAAAAATCATGGTTTGAATCGCCAACGCAAATGTGTATACGATAATGAATACCAAAAGGAATAAAATGCTCTTTCATGCTAATTTACACAGTTGATTTTGAAAGATCAAAAGACAACTAAAATGACAAGTTTTTGGCTAATTACTGTGGGGGTAGAGACAAGTGTCCATGGCAGTGTGTGAGCATCTGGTAGACTACGGAAAGTACTCACCTATGGATGATAACTGTACCTGAGAGTTTCCACGAGAAGCGTGCACGTACGCAATATAAAGATGGCTATGGGATGAATGATACCATGGCTTAAGACACCACTGGTCTGGCACCAAACTAGTAAAGCAGGGAGAGAGAGGAAGTGAGTACTTGATCGTCAAGCGGAAAGCAAGAAAGAGTTGAAGAAAATTTCACAGCGAATTTTTTTTTTTCCAAAACTAAAAGGTATCTGGTAGTGCATGTTTTAAGAGATCCAAAACATTGTTCTGAAATTAAAAGATGAATAAGTTAGTAATGCAAAGAAAAACATTTAAGGTTTTTATCAATTAAGATTTCATATTTTAGTGATTTTGTGGCTTGCGCAGTAATAATATATTTCAATTGATACTTTTGCTTCAAATATGGTTTAGAATATGAAAATTGTAAATTACACATCTCCCATAATTCCCTTTAGCTGAAAAAAATCTTAACCTACTTTAAGGAAAATGATCCTCTTAGTGGCCATTAACAGACAACATCATTACCAGTCTGATATTTTGCAACCAAATCCAAGCATGATTCTGCACCAGTAATATTCTGGACTAATTTTATGTCACAAGAAAAATTTAAAACATAGTATGCAAAGCAAGAAATTTTAGTTAAACTCACCTCAATTGACAATCCTAAGAAGTGGAACTCTGGTAAAGAATGCGGCCAAGGTAAAGAAAAGCACCATTATCATATTCATAAGGTAACAGCGGGCTTAATAAACATTATCGTATTATGTGTAGGCTGCCAACAGGGGAAGGGGATCAAAATGCTTATTGAAAAGGAAAGCTGCCAACAGGGGAAGGGCATCAAAATGCATATTGAAAAGGAAAGTGGAAGCGTAGCGTTGTAGTAGAAGTTTGAGCAATCTTAGCACTTAATAAACATGCCGTTTAGTGATGATTGAAACACACACACACACACATCGTTTTTCCTGAATCATCAGCTACTGGTAAAAATCCAAGCACAAACAACAGTGAAATTAAAGCAAAGTGAAGCTGGAAAACTGGCAGTAGAGTTGTACCGTTTTGCCTTCAAGAATTCCAAAAAAAGAAAAAGTTTCACCTCAAGCGCCTCGCTGTCAACTAAATTCGATGTATATTGCCACTGCATCAATATTCTTCCCTGACGAGTTTCATCACAAACTCTCCTACCACCACAAAAAATGACCCTGCTTTGATTTATTAATGTCCCTGCTTCCTTGCACCAAAGGAAACAAACTGATGCAGAAATGAGATAATAGGTCTCGATACGAGAACATGAGAATCAATAGAACTTTTAAGGATAATACAAGCCCATGAAAGAAAAAGATCACTTGCGCACCGGCAAATAACAAGTAATTACCCACGAAAAAAGCATACACCTGTGCACTCCATGCCTGCAAAAAAAAAAAAACTGTGTCAGAGCCACTCCCATGGAGGTAAATTTGTTCTAAGCATTGCTACAAATTGGGTTTGGAGTGATAAAAAAAACAATGAGAAAGGCTTGCCTAACCTTGACAACATTTGGAAGGCCAACAAAATCATAGTCTTAAAAAGCAGTAGATAAAAATAACTTTCTTCTCTCAAGCAAATATCTAATTCAAATTGCAGTATCCGCAAGGAAAAACTACAGAAAAGAAAATATTGAAGCTTGAAGCAACTCGCATCTTGCTTTTAAATATCTCAATATAATCATAGTCTTAGCTTTAACAGAAATTGGATAATTGATCCAATACAAACATTAGAGACATCAATTTGAAACACCAATGCTCAAATCAACAGCACATTACAATTCAATCACAGTCATAAATTTCAATGTCAACTGAAAATATTAGCTAAAATCCCAGCTGAAAAGAGTAAAACTCAAACCTGTCCAGACTGAAAACCTCAAACTCTTAACAGTCTCATCTTTACTCCCTGTATAAAGCTTATCAGCCCCAGATTACAATGCATCACGGCTCGCATCAAAACCCCCTAAATCAATCACCAAATCCAAAACCCACAAAAACCCATTACACAAAACACTAAAGAATCACATTGAGTCAACTAATCACATAAGCTCCCAAGAAAGCAAATATTGCACTGACAATTATCACCAAAATCTCAAGTCCCTTGTACCCAATTAGTACACGCTTTCTCCGCACTTTCCCTTTTTACCCCTGTAATATAATCTTTATGCCCAAAGTGCTCCCAACTAATGCAATAATTACTATTACTACCCCCTCCAAGAGAACGACGACGAATCATTCCCGATGAACCCTCTCTTCGCTCCTCCCCCACCTCCCTCGTTCACAGACGCATGCGGCGGCGGTGCTGGAAGTTCACGGTGGAGAGACGGACATGAGAATCCATTGCACTTTCCAGCTCTCCAGTGGTGACAGACCTCCTGATTCTGCTGGTGGTGATGCTGATTTAAAGTGACGTTGACTGATTGGCCACCTCCTAATCGGTGAGAAACTCGCTTGTTGGTGATGGTGCTGTTGCCTCCGTTGTAGTCTTTCTCCGTTGCAGCACCCTTCTCTCATTTTTCTTCTGCCTGCTCGGTGCATCGTCTCCTCTGTCATCTATCGGCTTGGTTTAGAAAAAGAAATTAAGGGGAGAACTGAACATGGAGTAAAACAAAAACGAACAAAAGAAGTCGTCCCCTCTTGCGAAAAGAAGAAATTAGAAATGGAGCTTGAATCACCGTTTGAGACAGAGTAAAATGCCTCACAATCACACTGTTTGACACGAACAAATTGAAAATTTATGTACTTTGATAATAACACAAGTTGACAACACCGAAATATAGAAACAGCGGTAAGATGTAGAGAACGTTACAAGAACAAGCAAAACAACAGCATAGCTATGTAGTCATGCCGAGTCAGAAGCAGACTACTCTTATTAGCCCTAGTTAGTGCACGGAAACGGGGCTATATTATGGGTGCATATCCGAAAACAGCACCAAATATCTTGATTTCTTTCTCAGCCCGAATCTCGTAAGCATGCATTTTGGCGCCAGCGTCGTTTTTCTCCTTTAAAAACTGGACCTTGTCACCAACTTTAAGGCTCTTGCTATGAACATAAGCGAGCCAACCCTTTGAAATAACTGGTTTTGGATGTCCATTCCTGCGAATTGAGCATCTGAAGGTCCAAACACGGCCACTTCCATCTACAGCTTGAAAATCTACAGCATGACCACCAGCATTAAAAGATGGAAGAGAACTGAGAAACCCGGTCGGCACTGAGAGTCTCTTTTTAATATCAGTCTTCCTGAGTACCTTTGAGAATCTCGCCATTTATCAAGACCAAGTGACTTACCAAAGGAACAGGTGGAGAGGATTAAGATTTTGAGTGCTGTGTTCGTCGAGCATAACGAGCACCTATTTATAGTGCTGCCCTGGAACATCCGTAATGAGGTAAGGTAAAGCAAGAGGCGTTTGGTGGGCGTTTGGTGGGCCTTTTTTTCGACTCGAGTCAATGTAACGGGGGTGTTAATTTACATGTATTTTGGAAATTCAAATGCTTGGAGGAGTTCTTAAATTTAGTATATTATAGAAATGTGTTTTTATTTTATTTTTTTGTGTAATACTGATGGAATATTCTGGTACTGTTATGGGATACTCTCATGACATATCAAAGATCAAATATAAAACCCGTTTTTAAGTGAGAAATTATAAAGACCATTGGATTTTTTATTTTTATTTTTGTTATCTGAGAAATTATAAAGTGTTTAGTGGTAAAGCGCTAACGAGCATTAGTAGAATATTCTCATGACATGAATGATTAGGACAGTTATTTTTGTAACCAACTCCTTTCAAGGACAAGCACACAGGACTTGTATTAGAATTCGATGCTTCCTAACACGCAAAAGGAAGCATCCAACTCTAGAGATCATTTAGGAAAAATAAAAGCGCGCGTACGTGTTATCTACAAATCGCATACAAATAATTAATTAACCAGTCATTAAGCTTCGGTTATGCTGTTCGTTCAATTTAAATAATTGCTGACATATATATTTGCTATTGTAATTATATTGCTATATACAATCTTATACGCCTGATATTATCGAAGTGTATTGTTTTGATAGTACTGTATTGCAATATTTTATTTTTGATATATTGCAAAATCCATTAAATATAAACATCGTTTCTTTATCTTATTTAATTCTATGTAGAATCTATTTAGTGAGAAAATGTGATATTGAAAGTTGGTGGTTGTGCATGAAAACTCTCATGTAAATCAAAATATTTTTTTAAAAATGATACTCTACACACACACAAATAGATATAATTAATATGATTAATTTGGCTGAACTGTTTATTCAACTAATTCATTGTTTATTAACTTATACGGTATTTTTTAAGATATAAACCCTTTTTTGCTGATATAAAAAAATTTCCAAATTCAAGCTCATGTACAAGCCAGAACTGCTCACTCAATTTTTTATGCATGTTCCATAAGATTTGCGTGCATAATTTATTAATTTTAAAAAATATATTTTTAAAATATAAAATAAACAAATTTTTAGTCAGTGTGACATGGTGTTTACATTTATTTTGAAAATTCAAGTGCTTGGCTGGGTTTTTAAATTTAATTAATTTTAAAAATTATTTTTTTTATGTTTTTAAATTGTTTTGATATGTATGGTGTAATAAAAATGAATTTGAAAGAATAAAAATGCTTGAGATACGACACTTGATAGCTATTGGAAACTTGAACCCTATCTCACGGCGCATAATCCCACCACATGAGCAAATAAATAATAAAGTTTTGTGTTTTTTTTTTTCCTACACAGTAGTGTTTGGAATGTGATTTAACTCGTGTTTTTAAAAAATTTTAATTTTTTTATTAAAATTTAATATAATTTGTATATTTTAAATCGTTTTGATGTGCTGTTATTAAAAATAATTTTTAAAAAATTAAAAAACATCATTATTACATATTTTAACACATAAAATTATTTAAAAAATACTTATAATCACAGTATCAAACAAGCTCCTTTTCTTCGAAGCCTGTTGACAAGTTGATTCTTTAGTGGATAGTTCCATGTTCTAATTGAACAAAAACTTGGCTTAGTTTGGTTTAAGCAAAACAAGTTCACAAGTAAATCCTTAATAGACAAGAATTTTTATTTTTTAAAAAAAAATATTTCGTGGGCTGGTGGCTGAGATCACTATTACATAGGAAAGTACGTGATGTGTCTGTCGGCTATTACATCACGTCAAAAGCCTACCACCGCCTCAACTGGAGCGGCGAGACTTTTTTCATTGTTCGGGGGGGTCAGCTTCTTCTTCCACGTAGGATAGCTCAACTACTTCTTTTACAAGTTCATCAAGATTTCGAAGCATCTAATAACAAATAGATTCTGTGTCGTGTTTAAGTTTAATAAAAGACTAGCTAGTTCTGATCGATTCTATTATTTGCATTTGCAAACCTTGAAGTGCGTTTCTACGGCAATTTTGTGAAACCCTTTCTTTTGTCATTTCTGTATTTAAAAATTCTCAAGCCACTCGTGTGGCTGAGGTGCTGAGAATTGAAATTGTTAAAGCAAATTATTTATGCATAACTATGTTTTGATATAAAGCGTTTATATTTATTTTCTAATGCTAATGCTTAAAGGATATAAAAAATATGGTGTAGAATATATATATATATATATATATATATATATATATTAAAAAAAAATTAAAAATATATTTTATAGTTTATTTTATAATAACATAGTTAAATACTGGATTTCCCGACTTATTTTTTATTATATTATCAAATATCAAAAAATAATTCATCTTATAATAATCTATTTTCTATAAAAATTAATTTTTAAAAAAATTATTTTATAACAACTCCGTTACTAATAATAAAATTGTTTGTCGTCTAATTCAATTTTAATAAAATTGTATCTAAAGGATTAGGGTTTTTTTATCAAATTATTTCTATACAAAAAAAAATTTCATTAATTTTAAGGTTTGTATAATTAGTTGAGATGCACAAACTGATTCAAACACCATATTGATCTAAAAAAAAATCCTATTTTTCTATAATGTATCTAGTTCAATTATATCTATTTAATTTATACGTCCCTTCCATTGAAGGATGGGAAGCAAAACAAGCAAGCCAGTAGCTCCTGTTAAATTATGCTCACAAACAATAAAATAAAAATAAAAATAAACATAAATCCATGGAAGATCATCGAGGATGATGATACGCATCTCTCCCTGTCCCCTAGTTTTTTCCCTTATAAATGGGTGAGAATTAAGAGCGGAAAAGGGGGCCCTCTATGCACATGTGAAGCCAAAGTGGCCGTCTAAAGACCCTTGTTACTAGTGACGTTATCAAGGGGGTCCAGATGTAGAGTTCTCACACTGTTAATTCATTTCGCCTTGCGCTGGCCACTTGACTAAACTGTCCTTGTCCGAATATAAAGGGGCAGCGGCTCCAGCTGTGCACGACACCAAATAAAATAAAATAAAAGAATGTTTGAATGTTTTGAATTATGTGTGTTTTGAATGTTTTAATTTTTAAAGTGTTTGTAATTTTAAAATATATGAAATAATATTTTTTTAAATTTTTTTATATCAACAAATTAAAATGATACATAAATATAAAAATAAATAAATTTTAAATTTTACCTAACTAGAATTTGAAACGTAAAATCAAACTGGTGCTTTGAATTAAATGATTGAGATACAATACTTGATCATCTCGTTTTTTATTTGTGAGATGGGGTGACAATGGAGGTAAATAGCATTATGAGGCTGAGCGATTGGGAACTTGAACCCTAGCTCACTACCATTATCCCACCACATGAGCAAATAATAATGTTTTGTGTTATTGTGCTGATATTTTCTTCAGTTTTTCCCTATGAAGTCTCATGCTGCTTTTCTTCAAAAGATGGTGTTATTTTGCTGATATAAAAGGAAATATCACAATATGAATAAATCATTAACTTTCCATCGAGTTTTTTGTTTCTGTGGGCTGGTGGCTGAGACACTATTGGGCTCAGTTAAAAGATTTTAGCTGGGCTGAGATGCCTATTAACCTCGGCTCATGGGCCCCTTCTTATGGCACCTCATGGATAATAAGTGAGAACAATATCAGCAATTGGCATTAGGCGACTGGGTGTGGAGGAGCATGGCGTTGCTGTTCAGAGATTTAAACCAGACGAGCCAGAAAATGTGAAAAGAAGCAGTGCATTTTGGTGGTGTCGATGGCTTTCGTGGTGGGGCTAAGCATGGTTTTTGGCTTAGCTTTGCCATCTATACTGTCATTTTCTATTTGTAATTTTCCAACTTCATCTATATAACATATAATGTTATCATTGTAATTAACTGCGACATAATATGGATTTAATTATGTCATAAATTTTATATTTATAACAAAGTGTATAGCTAGGTTATTTAAAAGTGTATAGCTAGGTAATTATTTTTTAAAATAATTTTTTATATTTAATAGTATTTGAAATGCATTTTATGTTAAGCAAATCCTTTTCTAAATTCGTCTTCCAAAACTTTTTGGTACAGGTTGTATTTGACATGATTAGATTTTTTTCCCCCATTAACCAAGCCATAAGTATCATACTTCATTTTAGAAACACTTGTTAGCTAAATTGGCTAAATCACGGTAACTATCGACTAAATCTTTTATTTATTTGTTATTATAACATCTTAACTCTATAAAAATAGATGAAACTAGAAACCCAACTTTTCAAATAACAATAAAAAATAGAACAAAACATGATATATAGATATACTAACTATCTAACTCGCGCTTCGCTGCAGGTTATAATTCCCCCCTTAAAAAAATACAAGATATACATACTACTTTGATGTGTTTTTATACATAAAAACCTCAAAGTGTAAATCAAGAGATCCATGTAAGCATCTAATTAAATAAATCGATAATCATTTATATAAATAAATAAAAATAAAATCATTAATAATAATCAAAGAGAAATCAAAACAATTGAGAGATAAATGTAGATCAAGATAATCAATCACACAAAATAAGATATTCACTTGAATGTATTTACTGAACTTATTTATTTAAATCAATAAAAGATAAATTCACACCGTAAAAAACTCGTGACCTAAAAGATAAACATAAATGAAACCGACTGAATACACTCACACTCTAAAAAATATAACACAAGACCGAACACATCAGAAATATTATTTGAAAAAGAATATTTTTTATTTTAAAAAATAAAATTCATTTATATAAAACAAAAAAAATATAGATGAATTACAATAATATCTTGGCAAATCAAACACAAACAAAATAATTTTTTTAAAAATATATATATTCTAAAAAGACATGAAAAACTCGTGGTGTAGGCCATGAGACCAGAATAAATCTATAGAAAATAAATTGAAGAAAATAAAAAAACTAGTATTTAAAAAAAAACTAATGCAGAATGATATTATCATATAAAACTAAATTCTTAATAAATCAAATGTTGAAAGATAAAACTAGAAAAAAAAACTCAATCACACAAAAGGATCTAACAAAATAAAGGTGAAAATAAAAGAAAATTAATCAAAGAGTAAACGAATAATTTCAATTGGAGGGTTACATTGAATTGAAAAATAGCTTTTACAAAAGAAAAAATAAATAAAAAGAATGAGAGTCAAATTGAAAAAAAAATAACAAAAACTTTGATTAAAGGATAAAATTGAAAGAAAAAAAATTAAAAGAATAAGGAATGAAATAAAAAACAAAACATATGAGAAATTGTAATTGAAAAACTAATTTAAGAAGAAAAAAAACTTATATAAGAGGAATAAGAAGGAAATAAGAAATTAAAAATATAAGGATTGAAATTGAAAAAAAAAGGAAAATCATGCATTTTACCTGGTAGAACATAGAAAAAAAAAGGGAAAAAAAAAACAATCGTCAATCTAACCACTATACGTCGTCACATGTCACACCATGTAGAAGAGGATACGGTGATACATTTAAGGAGATAATAAAATGTCAAGTTTGGCCACTAGGTAACATCACACGCATCGCTTAAATGACACAAATGTCACTCACTCACCAGTATGTACCCAGCATGCTTTAACAACTTTTATGATTAAAAAAATGAAAAGATAAATGTGAAAATACCAAAACTCTCCAATGACCGTAGTAATTATATATAAAAAAATTTTATGTGAAAGTACAAAAAATAAGCCTAAATGCAAACCTATTTTTTTTATATCATATCTAAGGACACAAACATACTTTTATTGTGCATGAATAATGGAAAACCAAAAAAACCCTTATCCATATAATTTTTTCATCCCAAGGGTAAAGAAGTATTTTTACACTTTGAAAGTTTATGGAAAGTTAAAAAAGCTCTTGGTCCACAATTCTAAGTTTTGTTGACTTCAGGGTACAATAGTATTTTTACTATGCAAAAAAAAATAAAAAAGACCTAGCCACCCCCGAACAATCTTTTAATGATCAATAGGTTAGTGGAAAATACCAAAGCACTCCTAACCTTAAGGCTTCTTTTTTTCCACTTAAGGGTAAATAGATAGCTTCACTTTAGCAATCCATAGTAAACTGTGTTTATGGCTAGAGTGAAGAAGTCACGCCCTATAATGTTGTAACAGGAGTTAGAGCAAGTTTTTTAAAATAGCAAAAACAAATGTTCAAACATTGGTGACATGTCTTCTTAAAAAAAAAAGTATCAACAATGAATTGAATGATATTTTAATTTAATAATTAGATGGAAAAACATTTGATTCACTTTGATTCATTTAGGTTGAACTCCAAAATTCACGGGAATAATCCTAAAAAAAACAAATTAAAAAGTTCAATTCCAAATTAACTTAATGTTAAAGAATGAAATCGGTAAAAATAGCATTTGATTAAAAAAAAAACAAAGTGAGCTCAAGTTAACCAAGAAAACACCTGACACAAGTCATGCATGTCATTGGATTTAATAAATATTTTTATCTCGAAAATTATTTTTTCATTCAATTACATAATAATAAAGCGCATGCTATTTTCTTTGTATGAAACAACATATTTTTTAAAAGCAAAAAAATGTAATAAGCACGTGGGGCCGGGATAATAAAGGTAGATCATTAACAACAAAGGATGAAATTGCATTCTTTTAGGTTTAAGTTAAATAAATAAAATAGATCATTGATAACAAATGATGAAATTGTATTTTTTTAAAAAAATTGAGGGACAAAAAAAGCATTAAAAAAAGAAAAACAAATTATACCCCAGATGCGGTGGATTAACATGTTAAACCTATTACCCAGATAATAGATTTAATTGGGTACAATGATTTGTTTTGTCAATTTTTTTAAAACCACACATAAAATAACAAAAAAAAAAGGAGATTATCTTTGTGGGCCTTAGTATTAAAACAAAACAACCCAAATGTGTGGGCATTCTAGCCTAGCCTATGGGTTTGGGTCTGTCCTTTTGTTTTTCTTTTTTAAAGACAACATACGGCATGTCGTCTGCTTTATGTAAATTTCGATGATTAGGGGTCATTAAAAATTCAGAGATTTGATTTTTCAATTATAAACACATTTTCAACTTATTTTGATCCAGAACACCCAGAAAATACATTATACACCTTGATAAACATATCATGACCACAAAAAACAACTAAAATAACAATAATCAATCCTAAGCAAAAAATTATTCTTACGGTTAGGTCTACCTCCTCTAGCATGGAGAAGGAAAGAAAAACATCCAGGTCAAACTTTCTTCATGAAATGAAACTCAATAATACAAAAATTAATCGTTTTTATGGTTTGAGTTGTTGATAATAATGAAATTCTCTTTCCACGCGGGAATTTAAAGAGTCTCTCTCTCCTCTAATAAAAAAAAAGAGTAAAAAACAAGAGAAACAAAGTTTAATACTAAAATTGAATTTCAGAAAATTAAAGGGATTGATTAACTAAAACTTTTCAATCAAAATTCTAAGATGCCATCTATTATACCCTCCCTTTGCACTTTAGTTCTATGTCTTTTAATCCAACCCTTCCTTCTAAGAAAATATGGAATTAGGTCCTAATTTATATTCAAAATGACTCAATTATGCAAAGAAAAAGTTTAAAGATTAAATTGAAAATTAAAAAAAAAAACATTCTTTCAATCCATAGTGATTTGTGAATAACAAAAATGCTAGGTGAAAGTCCCAAAAAACTTAATTTTTATTAATAAGATATCTTGATGGTAGAGAAAGAATTTAACTACTTTGTACTGGTCAAATCTTTGTATGGGTTAAATTAGTTTAATGTTTATGAATATTATGAGTTTATGGAAATCAAATAGTGTGTGTGTGTATATATAACAAACTAAATAAATAAGAATCTTTATAAAAACTGAGATATTTTGTTCTATTCTTCCTAAAAAAGAGAAAAAAAATGTCAAGATATTTTTAGTAACATTCAACATTTTTCTAACTCTTGCATCTACTATTTTGTTTGAACATGTCTTGATAAGTTTATTAAGTAAAATTGCAACTAAAGACTTGGTTGGATTGATTTTTAACTTGAATTATTTTTGTCAATAATCTAGGCATTCATGAGTGACTTAGCGGCTAAACATGCTATTTAGTTGATTCAATCTAACCAGATCGAGTTAAAAACAAGGAATTAAAAGAAAAATAAAAAAAGTTATTTTAATAAAAAAATGATAATTAATCTTTACTTATTTATTCATTTAACAATTCAATAAGATAAGTTATTTACCGACTCAGAACTTTAATTATTTATAAAAACTATAGTTTTTACATGATTATACACCTACCATGCCATTTATATTTTCTAGTAGAAAACATCAATTTGAATGCCTTTTACTAGAAAACATAATTGCAACTTCAAAACTAAACAGTCACTAAAATTGAACACCTATCCTCTTTCTTCGTTAAATCAAACTCACAAAAATTGAAGAACCTTATAAATTTCAAACTAATGGCATACTATCATTCGTGAAAATTCACTTCCTTCACTACTCTTGAAAATACTCCATCACCGTCACCCTCTCTATTACTATTTTAAAAATACAGTAATAGTTATTTTTTAAAATTATATTTAACATTAATATATTAAAAAAAATTTAAAACATAAAAAATATTGATTTAAAATAAAAAAATAAAAAAAATTTCTAATTTTTTCAAAATATTTTTTAAACAAAATAAATAATATCTTGTAACCCAACTTAACCCTGATTCCAAACTAGAAGCGAGTAAAAAAACTGAAAAATCGATTAAATCGAGAAAATAAAAAAACAAATAACCAAAAAAACCGAACCGTAAAAAAAACCCGATTAAAATTTTTGGTTCGGTTTCAATTTTATAAGCCTGAAACCAAAAAAACCAAACCGAGCCGAACTCAAACCGAAAAAAATAGAAAAAATCAAGCCAAACCAGAAAAAATTGAGCCAAACCGATTTAAACTAATTTTTGTCCTAAAAAACTGAACCGAACTGAAACCTATCGGTTTGAACCAGTTTTAGTTTTTTTTTAAATTTCAGTTTAATTACTTATTTTTAATAAAAACCAAATCGAACCAAACCAAAAATGATAACTCCATTCCAAACTAAACTGTTTTCACCCAAGGACCATACCGCCACATTGATACATATTGTCCGGTAAACATATCCTGACCCCTACAGATTCAATAATTTTCATCTCCAGCCTTTATAATTTATCTTTTCATTAATATTCATCTTATAGTTTCCAAAAAACTCTAATATAGACCCCATCCATTAGAAAATTACGAGGAGAAATTATTACAAACTACTGATATATAATTCTTCCAGCCAATATAAATGTGGGATCTCTTCCATCCAATAAATAAAAATAATATTTTGACAAATCTTATTATTTAATGAAAGAAGAAAATTAACATATTATTTTTTTCACCCTTCATTTCTAATAAACAAAACCTTTATATATTTGATAAACCTTATAAAATTCAAATAAATAAAAAATTAATTTAATACTTTGACTTTTAGTTATTTTATATAAGTTATTTTGACTCTTAATTATTTCATGTTATATCTTTTTAAAAATACAAAAAATCAATAATTGAATCTATTTAATTTAATGATGGGATTTTCTTAACTAGCTCCGTTTGTTTCACGGAAAGTGGTTTACAAGAAACCACTTTAAAAACTTTTCTATGTTTGTCTGTCACTATAAAAGTTGATTAACAAAAACACTTTCTAATCAAAGAAAAATTTGACTTGGTTTCCAGAAAAAATGTTTTACTTTTATTTTGGGCGAAAAACACTTTCAGAAGTTGTGAAAAATTTAGAAATATCATGTTATTTGCTTATTATATCAAATTTAATCATCAAATTTTTGATTGCTATATATTTTATTTTGATTTTTTTTCAATTTCATCACTTAGAATTTAATTTAATTTGATTTTTATATCAACTTTGGTCCTAATTTTTATGATTATTATTTACTTTTCTCTTATTATTTTCTTAATTAAAATTTTTTATCTATCAGATTTGGTCCTCATTATTTTGATTGTTATTTATTTTATTTGAAATAATTTATGAAATTATAATTGTTTTTAATTTATTCATAATTCAACTTTTTTATCTATTAGATTTGATCTTTATTATTTTAATTGTTATTTATTTTATTTAAGATAATTTATGAAATTATATTTTTTTTCAATTTTATTCTCATTCAACTTTTTTACTTGTAAGATTTATTCCTCATTATTTTAATAAAATTAAAAAATATTAACAATTTATTTCCCAACTTATTTTTCATGACATAGTCAAACAATAGAAAGTGTTTTCCAACTTATTTTTCATGATATTACCAAACATCGAAAAATAATTCACTTTTCAGGAATTTATTTTTCAAGAAAACTACTTTTAAAAAAACTAATTTCCAGCAAATAAACAGGGTAAATGTGTTATATTTCTCAAAAAAAGAATATGGAAAGATCAATAATGATCTCTTAAAATTACAATATTAAAAAATATCAAACATAAGGAACTGAAAATAAATAAAGTGAAACTTACGAGGACTAAAATATAGTTTACATAAAACCATCTCTATCCAAGGTCTTCTCCAACTCCAAGTCACTCATCAAACACAACACAAGGCCCTCAAATTTATCACACACAAAGAAACACATGCGTTTTTCCTCTGCTCTTCAAAATCACATAAACCTCTATTATTCCAAATTTATCCCTAACCGACTTCATATCCAGTTTCCATTCCTCTTGGTTTTCTCGTAATTTTCTCAAACTCCCATCCCTTTCTTGCACCGCATCCCGCCGGCGATCTGTCTTCTCCGTTTACGATAAAAATCTCTCTTAATCAATTGCAGTTAGGGCTCGTGACTTACTTCTAGAATCTTCAGATTTTCAAAAATTAGGGTTTGGTTTTGGATTCGATTAGCGATTGGTAATCGACGATTTTGAAAAATTAGGGTTTTTACAGTTTCGATTTTGTGAGGGTTTCAACTTCAAAATTTTGAGAAGTCGGGGATTTAGTGAGGATGCCGAGAAGTTCCCGACACAAATCGAGCAAGCATAGCTCGAGAGAGTATTCAGATTCGGAGAAAAATTCGAGCTTGAAAGAGAAAAAGGCGGCCGCTGCGGTGAGAGAGGAGAATATTAGCAATAGTAGCAGTGTTAGGGTTTCGAGCGAGAAGAGAAAGTTAGATTTGAAGGAGAATAAAGAAAATAAGGAATCTTTAAATGGGGAATATGTAGAGGAATATTCCTCCTCTTCGTCAAAGAGGAGAAAAGATAGAGCAGAGGAAAATAATGATAGGTGGAATGGTGGAGAGGAGGAGAGAGGGGAGAAGAAGGGGAAGGAAAAAGGGAGCGAGGAGAGGTCGAAGAGTAGGAGGAGGGATGATAGCGTGGAGAAGAAGAGTGAGGGAAGGTATAGGGAGAGTAGTAGAAAGGAGGAGAGGGAAAGGGAGAAGGAGAGGGAGAGGGAGAGGGAGAGGGAGAGGGAGAGGGAGAGGGAAAAGAAAGGAAAAGAGGGGAGAAGTGAGAAGCGGATTGAGGTTGAGGAGTATTCGCGTGGAGGAAAACAAGTTTCTGAAAAAACTGGTAAGGTAACAATAGGTTGGCTTGTAATGGTTGGAATGTGTTCTTTGAATGTCGGATGTGGGTGTTTGTGGATTTGTGTGCTGATTTTGTTTGCTGTTTGTTAAACTACAAGAATGCTGTTTTGAATGTTAGAAGTGATTGCTGGAAGTTTTTTTTCTTCTTAATGAAACAAGGGAAAGTTTAGTTATTTGTGGTCTTGGAGGGCTCAATTTAATAATGCGTAGCTTTAAGGTTTCTTTTCTTTGTGAATTTTACTTATGCTTGTTGAGTCACCTCTACCTGGCCTGTCCCTAGAGTCTTGTGTATTGAAGTGTCTTTAATAAGTTAAAATGATTTAGGTTCTACTAGTTGAAGAGGATTTCTAATCAATATCTGGAATTGGTTTATGATATTTTAGATGTACATTTAATAAGGATTTGAGTGTCACTCATGTAATAAAAAATGTTTATTTTCATTTTCATTTTGGTTTAGACTGAAATGTGAAATTTCTCCTTTTGAAAATGGATCCGCAGTGATTATGAGAAGAAGGCCTGCATTTAAGGCACATAAGAAATCCAGATTAGAGTCTATGATACTTGCCTGTGTATACGAGACAGTCCTTGTAGGTGTAAGGAAAGGGTTTCAAATGCTTATTCTCTAAATTGTTATATGTAAGGTATGGAAAATTGAAAATGGACTTGTGATCTGTTAATATGGTGATCTCACCTTCACTAGTTTGTTAAGCTATGCACACAGATTTAACGTAACTTGCTCATGCTTTTTGTGGATGATTTCTAGTTATTTGATGATAGAAAAAGTTGACAGTAGAAGAAAATATATCAGTACTTTGTTGCCCATTACATGTACCCCTGGATATGGTTGACCATGACACAATTATCCATATAACATTGAGTGGTTTGATCTTCAATCCAGTATTTCTGATCTGTACTCTTTTAAGTACTTCAGATGCACAATCCATTTAACTGTGGGTATGGATTTGAGAACAGAGTCTTTTTTCTTCCAGTCAACTTTTAGTTTCCTTACAAGATGTTTGGTAGAACCTAATGGAGTATAATTGAATGCAATGGAAGAAAAAATTGGTGCTTGTTTCATTCTTCATTACATTACTCCACACTCCATCATGTTCCCAAACATATTTATAGTGTTTTTAAAAATCCTATTTATTTGAAGTTGTTTTCTTGGAGATAAGGTAATTAAAGTATTTCATTTGATTTTACCGATACTGTGCATTAAGAAAATGAGTCAATGAAGATATCATGGATGACTATTTTTTTGGTATCAAGGCCATTTACTTCCACTACTACTCAGTGAATGTGTTGTCTACTTTACCACTTTAGCTGGAGTTTGTCAAGTCCTTTGACATTCAACATGTGTTGAGGGACCTAGGGAGTTATTAGATTGCTTGAAATAACTGTAGATGTCATGCATGGTTACCTGTTTTCTCAATTGGTTATTTCAACCTGACATGGTTTTTCTGGTGTATTTGATGCGCAATCTTCTATTGCATGTAAGCTTTGTGTCATTTGGATTCCTCTTGAAAAGCAACACAGTTGTGGTGATTGGAACATTGCTGCAAAAGATCTCTTGTTTATACAATTTTGTTAAGACTTAATGATATATCTCCATAGATGAGTTTGGAATGTTAAATTATACCTGTTATCTGCATCTTCTTATTTTAGTTGGTAATAGTTTGGAACAAGGTGAGATTTTCCTCTGTATTTTCACATTGTTGTTACTGCACCTTATTCTTCATGTGGGTTTCAAATTGCCTTACAAATTTTTGTTTTCTGTCTTCTTGAAGTGCTTCTTAAGAGCTGTTACTGATATCTTCCAAGTTATTATGAACAAGGATATCTTTCCTATCCTGCATTCAAAGAGAATATTTTATGAAGTAGTATTAGATTAGATTGGAAATACAGTAATTTGGAGAGGAGAACATAGAACATATTTCTTTGTGCTATTTTGTTGGATTTAGTGAAGCAATCCAACATATTTCATATTGCCTTCATTTGTTTTCCTGAAATTATGAAATGAATGTTGTTGACAGTCTTGTCTTGGGTGTTGAATGGTTTAATAATGTGAGGAGGGAATATCCAGTCACTTTAATAATGCTTAGTTTGTCTTGATTAGATATACTGATAGGCACATGTTTAATTGTTACATCATGTTGGCTATGTGTCTACATGGGGGCTTGCTACCTGTTTTTGTCATTCCAGCAGTAGTGGTGGTATATCTTTGATTATTTATTTATAACCCCCCTTCTTTACACATAAGCAGCCTTAATGTTTTACTTTAGATGTCTGTACACTTCTTGCAGTTGGGATATCATGGTCCTGTTGCTTAATCTGATTTATTTTTCCCCCCATCTTGGCTCTTCTTGCTGAACATCAAGTTTACGTGTTGATTTATGCTTGTGGCAGCAAATGATCAATTGCGAAGTCCTGAATCAGAGAACCAGTCTGATAGACGTATTAGGAGAAAGAGAGATGATTCTGTTGATGGGGATAAGCAACAGGATGATTGTGGAGATGTAAATGGAAAACGCTTATCCTCAAGGGAGGATGTTGTCAAGGATGGAAAACCAAAGGATGAGAAGCACAATGATGATAGATATAGAGACAAGTACCATGAAGACACGGGCAGGGAAAATAGGCATCGAGATGATAAGCAAAAAGATGAGCGTGGTACAAGAGATAACATTAACAGCAGGTCTGATGAGAAGCATGCAAGGGATGAGAAGGATGGTCCAGAAATTCGGAAGAAATCTAAGCCACAAGATGGTGAGCGTGAGCGTGATCATGATCATGAGTTTGATATTGTCCGTGACCGTGATCATGATCGTAATCGTGATAGGGAACGAGACCGTGGTCGGGACCGAGATAGGGAGCGGGAGCGAGACCGTGACAGAGACCATGAACGTAATTTTGACTATGACGGGGCACATATTGATGATCGTAGTGCCAGATACAAAGATAGCAGGGGAAGGAAAAGATCTCCTGAAGATCATGATGACTATAATGATACTAAATCCAAGGGTATAAAGGCACCTTATCCTGACATGGAAAAGAAATCTTTGAGCAGTGGGAGAGTTGAGTCGGATGACAGGGGAAGGTCTCAATCACGGCAAGCCCATCTAGATAATAATGTTAGCAGTAATAGACGGAGGACTTCCCCAGATACCAGTTCACATGGGGCTGTTGAAGAGTACAGGTAACTATCAATATTTCTTAAATTAGTGAAGAGATAAAATGACAACTCCAAATTGATATTTATCTTTTGGAAATTGTAAACTTACAGACATGTGCTTTAATTCTGCTTGTGAAGGTTGATTTGATTCAAAGATTTCTTTTGTATATTAGAACTGCTGCTCTACTTTGCTTATGACAAAATTGAAGAGCCATTTATTGGTGTAATAGATTGCAGTACTTTTATGTCATACTCATGTTCACTAGCATGTGTGAATAAAATAAAAAAAATGAAATCAGTCTATTTTTATTTAAACAAGTATATTTTTTATCTTTTTGTGGAGTGCTAGGGTTCACACTTAGGTGAATATTTTATTTCCATTTTCAGTCATTTGCTTCACACTTTTAGTAGTAGGTAGATTGGATTCATGTATAATAAAGAACCTATCTCTCTGATTATTGACCTATTTCTAAGATTGATGTCCTAATTAAATTATTTTTATATGGAACCCACTTCAATGATCAAACAAAATTTTATAGTTATTTACTGCTCTTAGGTAATTTCTTGAATCAAACTGGAAGATGGTGATGGGTTTTTATTTTTTTCTGTTATAGGCATTTCAAAGCAGAAGAATCAAAGTACAAGGATGCTGTGATCGAACAGAGGTCGAAAGCAATTTCTTCAAGAGAGGCTACTGATTTCCCAGTAACATCAGAGAGAGCATCCAAGTATAGGTCTTCTGATAAACCTATTAAAATGGATGATGGCCATCCAGGTGAGTTGTCGATTGAGAGGTCTTCAAGTTCTAGAGCTTCACCCCGGGGCTTGGTTGACAGATCCCCTTCATCAAGCCATGAGCGCAGATATGCAAACAGAACTGGTGTCAGGCGGAGTGTTGATATTGAAGAATCAGCGAGGAGGAGAAGTGGTTCCATCAGTGCTAGAGATTTGCCCTCTGCTGATGACAGGCTAGGTCGGGATTTACCTTTGGAGAAGCCTCTATCAGATGAGTCAACTCCAGCTGATTCATCCTTTTATAATAGAACTAATCAGAACAATTCTGGTTTGATTCCTCCACATGCCTTCAGGGGTGGAGGTGGCAGCCCATCTTTTATGGGTTCACTAGAAGAAGATAGTAGAGTTAACACCCGCTACAAGAGAGGAGGCGGCGATCCCAATATGGGAAGAGGTCAAGGAAATGCTTGGAGAGGTACCCCAAACTGGTCTTCACCCATGCCAAATGGCTACATGCCTTTCCAGCATGGGCCGCATGGAGGTTTTCAAGCAATGATGTCTCATTTTGCATCTCCACCACTGTTCAGTGCCAGGCCTTCTATGGAAATTAACCACTCTGGGATTCCTTACCACATACCTGATGCTGACAGGTTTTCTGGTCATTTGCGACCACTTGGGTGGCATAATATGATGGATGGGCCAGGACCTTCTCAAATGCATGGATGGGATGGAAATAATGGTGTGTTTAGGGATGAACCACATGCATATGGGCAAGAATGGGACCAGAATAGGCATCAGTTGAATGGTAGGGGGTGGGAAACTGGCACTGATGTATGGAAAACACAAAATGGTGATGTGAATATGAACTCGCCAGCAGCTTCTGTGAAAGAGGATTTTCCAGTGCAGGCACCTTTGGAGAATGTTTTGGCTGGACAAGTAGGTCACCAGTCGCAAAATGAAAATACTCATCAAAGGGTCCAAGCAGAAATTGTAGAAACAAAGTCAGCTGTTGCTTCAGCAAAAGAATCTTCGAGGTCTATGCCTAAAACTACCCATGAGAAGATGCCTGATCCGCCTAAAATGCAAAGTAGTGATGATAGGAGTCATTTTGCCCGTGCTTATCTCTCTAAGCTGGACATTTCAACAGAACTTGCCAGTCCAGAGTTGTATAACCAATGTATGAGTTTGCTCAGCATGGAGCAGGGTGCAAATGCTGATGAAGATATTGTTATGCTTGTAAACTTGAAGGCAAGAGACTATCTGTCATGCACGGCCTTGTATGTGTATGCGTACCTTGTTCTGTTTTATAATTTATTTTTATGCTATTGTGATGTGACAGGATGGTGCAAGAGCAGTGCCAAAAAGTTTCGATTCCATTTACAGCGTTTCACTTCTTCCTGCCACAAAAGATTCTGTTTTTCAGGTAAAATCATTAGGGATTATATAACAAATTATTTGTGATTAGTCTGTGCATGTTTGTGAATCCAGTCATGATCAATTGGAGTCATTTGAAGAAGCACGGTGATATTTTTTGTGACCTTCTATCAACTTATTTTTGCTTGAGGGAAATAACCAGGATTTCCTACTTGTTAAGTGGAAGCACAAATTGCTTAGGCGTTTAGTTAATGAGAGTTTGCAGCTTGTGATGCCTACCTCTCTTTTGCTGCTAATTACGATTGCTAGATCTGTTTTTTTCCAACCCATGCATAATTATTGTTCATATACAATATCTTTCAGATATATAAATTATCTTGCCACTGTGTTAATGAGGATAATGCGTATAGATCTGGTAAAAAAATAGGGGAGAGATTGGATGTAGGATAATAACCAAAGGAATGGATGGTATATAAAGCATGATCTAATGGATATGGTCTGCACCTCTTTTTGTTGGTGTCGCAACATTTGCATATTGCTGTCATTTCCAATCTGATTCTGTCTGACTGCAAACAGTATTGACTTGGTCTTAACTTTATTTTTCATATTATGATTCTCAATAGTTTTTAGATTAGTTCTTAAGTGCCAATTCTTTCACTCTGACATCCTGGTTCCATCCTTGCAGAGAGCCATGGATTACTACAAGAAGGAGAGAGTAGGTCTGAGGGGCTTGCCAATTGTTAATGGTGGAACAATAAATGCTATTTCAACTACCAAAGTAAAAGATGAGCCTATTGATGATGGGCAAAAAGCAGAAGAACCAGTTTTAAATCAGGATGAAGAAATGCATGACGTTCCAGAGCTGAATTTAGATCAGAAGAAAGCTGAAGATGTTCCACTTGCTGATACCCATGAGGAATCGGTAGAACTTGTTTCGAAGGATTATGCTCAGGCTCGCACCCCCTCCCAGGTTTTTCCTGATCAAGATCTTAGTCAAGGTAATCTGGAAAAGCCTGTAGAAATTCCTAGTGGTGATAAGATTGATGGGGTGCCATCTGAGCCGGGCAATTCAGAAGGTGTAGGGGGAAGCATCCCAAGCCCTGATAATGCATCACAAGCTTCCTCCATTTCACCTGCTGAAGGTGTAGAAGATAATGCTTTGCAATGTGCTGAAGAAGGGCGGGGGTCTGGTGATGCAATATGTGGTCCTTTATTTTTTTCGGATGATTCTCTCAAGGCATCTGGGGCTTTGATGCCTGGATCAAATGAGTCTGAGTCGGTAATTTTAAGTCGGATACATCATTCTCCTGAAAGTACACATTGAGACAATTTCTCTGTTCTTTAATGCGTTTTGCGTAAAAGTTATTGTTT
Source organism: Populus nigra (assembly GCF_951802175.1). Taxonomy (NCBI): domain Eukaryota; kingdom Viridiplantae; phylum Streptophyta; class Magnoliopsida; order Malpighiales; family Salicaceae; genus Populus; species Populus nigra. The sequence continues at coordinate 973,882 of NC_084867.1, read as the reverse complement.
GCTTTCCCAATTTTTGTTGCTTCTCTTTTTATCAAGGAATAAAAGGAAATCTGCTCTTTGGTTCCTCTGGACAAGGGGTTTTGTGAGCCATTCATGTCATCTGCCAACTACAATTCCATGCTTTCCTCTCATCTTCTTCCAGCTTGCATTCATTGTGCTTCGATGATCACATGCTTGACATCCATACTAGAGGCCTGCATCAAATAATTTATCTTTCATGGATACACGGTGAGAATTTTAGGTTGATTTGCTTAAGATCCGACTGCATGTGCACATCGAGTTTGTGATCACTTGCATTGGAACATTCTCGGGTGCTTTTCGGCATCACTGTTATACACGTCCTCGGAGAGCTTGGACGTGATATTGCAATGATTCTTAGAAGTTAGTCAATGTCATGATATTCACCGTGTATTCAGCTAGTAGTAAAAATTACCTGCATTTTCACTCACTATGCACACAAGCTTTTCATGCCCATTATACAAGATGGTGAGTGGCCATGGAAAAGAGAAGTGTTTTCTTTGTTTTGCGCCCCCCTCCTCTCAATCCTCCTAACATCAAAATTGGTAGATTTAAAAAGGAAAAAATCGAGAAAAAGGAGATACAAGGAGGGAAAACAAGGTATCCACCAGAATAATAAGAAGCTCATGCAATTATGATACACTAAACTCCTCCAAGGTCCCTCGTGCTTTATCCATGTTTATAATTAACCAACGACAAGCATTGTAGACACAAATTTATTGACACTATTCAGTGTAATGGCGTCTTTGCTTCTGTTAACAAAAAATCAAATACAGTGCTAATTAATCATTAAAGAATTGATTGAGGGCATGTGTTTCTTTTATCACATTAAAATAATCTAATTGTCTTTCAAATCAAACTAGCAACAAGAGTAGTGATGTCTTTTTATTTTTTTAAATATAGTAAAATGACATTTAAATTTTTAAAAAATAAAAATAAAATTAAATCATGTTTTTAGAGATTTTTTGATTTTTTTTCTCATTTATTTTTGTTATTACGAGGTTTATCAAGAGCATTTTAGTCTATTAACAATGTTTAATTATTAATTAAATTGAAAAAGTTGTTGATGCATGCCATATACGAGCTAATATGTGTTTTATCGCCAATAAAGTTGTTGGCGTGTGCCATGTACGTTTCTTGGTTGCAAAAAATGCCTTTCTACCATTTTGTTAGAAAAGTTGCTATGTCCTCTTTTTTAAAGTGGAACACATGTCAGTGATCGTGGAGTGATATGTCGCCAATGAAACATTCTTTTCTCTCTCATCCCTTGAAAGTAAAAGGTTGGTCCTCTTTGTTGTTAATATTTTAACTTCAGTCATTTTTCTTTTAATTTTTAATTTTGTTCTTGGCCCTTTTATAAAAATTTTATTTATTTTTAATTTTGTCCATCAATTTCAATTTTTACATATATTATGTTTTTCAAGTTGCTCGTTATTCTTTTGATTTCTATTTTTTTTGTCCTTTATAAAAGTCATACTGGTTCTCAATTCATCATTAAATCCAAATTTATGGTCCCTATTTTTTTTATTTTTTTAAATTTATTTTCATTTTCAATTTCACCCTTCAATAAAAAAATTATTTTTATTTTTTATGTCAATTTTTATTCTCATTCTTTTGTTATTTTTCCTTTTGTTAAATTGATTTTTTTTTAGTTTCACCCTTCAGTCAAATATGAAATTTAATTTGCATTTCAATTTTAATCCTTATTTTTTTAATTGCTATTTTTTAATCCTTTTGTATAATTGAAATTATTTTTTCATTTTTATTCTTCAATATTTGATAGAATGAGAATTGAGTTTCATGTTTTTTTCATATAGGATGCTTTGGGTTTGATGATCCTGGTCATGAATTTAAAAAGTTAACATGGGTTGATATTTTTTTATAAAAAAAATAGGCTTTAAAATTCTATTTATTTTTCTATCAGGTTATTTTGATCTTACGATTTGAGCTACAGGTTTAGCGAGATTTCCCGCGTTGGCTCAACCTTGATTACCAGGGTTATAAATTTATCATGTTAACTCGGGTTTACCAAGACCAATTTATTTAGGTCCTTTTCTACCCAATTTCATCATTTCATATTTAATAGGTTATGAGTTAAGTCACATCATTTGTCACCTTTTAAAAACATGTTTTCCCTATTTCATTCTTCCAGTGGGGTCTTTGATCCATGCCGCAAATTCTTTTTCTTTTTTAAACCCTACTTAAGGCAACTGAACATCATTTTTTATGTAATAATATAGTACGGTCTCGTAGCGAAGCATGGACATCAGAGCTAGTGATATTTAATAACACATACATCTAAACTGATAAAACTTTCATATTTTGATGCTACTAGATCTTAATGTTAATAGCATTGTAATAAAACTTTGGTTGGTTTTGATAAGTCAACCCGACTCATTAACCCTAGACCAGTTAGGTTTCATGTCAGACGAGGTTGAGTATTAAATCAAACCTTTTAGATTTGATGGGTCAACCTGCCACTCAATTTATGAATCCTTCCATGTATATTTATTATTATTATGTCTTTAATTTTTAGTCGTATTTCTACTAGTTCTTTTACCATTGCCTATTATACAAATTAACAAAATTTATACATGTCAACTATACATATATAATCTATAAATTTATTTTTTAAAACCGTGTTTCTCCTCAAAACTCTACTTGAAAATTAATATCTTCTTATTGAATATTCCATACATAAATATTTTGATTTCATTTAGAGGGGAGTTTTTGGTTACGAGGTTCTTCATTTCTGACATAAATTAATTTATTGATATTAAAATTTAATTACTTCTAAAGTGAAAATATAAATTACTAATATTTTTAATTTTTTTTTTATAATTTTCATAAAAATGAGCTTATGATCAATGATGATAACTTAGAGGAAATTATATTTTTATATATTTATGTAAGCTTATGCATAAGCCCTTTATGACTTGGCAAATTCTTTCTTATTTACAAAAAAGAACTAAAAGTGAATATATGGTCAACACTTTTTTTAAAACTTAAACACCTAAGAAATGATCGAATTACATGTTTAACTAAAGTTTGTCTAATTAAAGTTTTAACTCCAAAATTCAAACAATAAGTAAAAAAAAAAAATATTGGCTAATTTGAATTTTAATGAAAGATTAAAATATAATCATTTCTTCCTATATATATTAATTATCTTTGAATCATAGGAATGTCAGTAATTGTTCTTTTAATTTTTTGCGACAACTAATTTATAAAGATTACACCAAGAAGAAATTTAATCTTAATGCAAAAATAAATATAATAATTAATGGTTAATTTGAATTAAGGCTAATATTCCCTTAATTAAAGTGTTCAACCAAGCCCCATATCCGTAGAGCTTTAACGTTGGACACCAAGAATCCAAATCCCATGTGAAGTCTCTAATCCCTTCAACAGAGGGACTTTGACATTTCTCCAGGAAAGAAGATTGAACTTGAAACAGACTAGGAGAGCTAAGTTCCTATCTTTGGAAGTTAAAATATTCAAACATATTGATTAATTTATCAATTTCGGATTTTTCCCTTTTCTGATTATTGATTCTTTTTATTTTATTTCTTAAATAAATAATTAATTTCATGTTTTATTTTACTTCTATTAATCGATCAAAATCAAACGCATACATACAATGTATTTAAAACTCAAAATCGAAATACTCACATTATATTACATGTTAAATTAAAATATTTCTACAGTTATGATTGGCTATTTCTTTTCTTTCATTCACTTGGATTTGTGGAGTTATATATTTTATAGATTTACCCACGAGAATGCTATACGATGACGTGACAAGAGCAGGATCATGGTCGTTAGCAGTTGTAACAGAAATCCCAACAGGAAAGGGTTTTGGTTTCTACTTGAAATGAAACTCTTTTTTTCTCCCTTTCCGTTATGGTTTCTACCTTGACGACGTGAACAAAAGCGGCTGTAAAAGCTTCATAATATTCTGACAAGGATTTACTCCCAAATCAAACTCTATCCTGACAAGAATTTACATCAAGTACAATGCCCTCCCTCTTGTCTTTATAAATACTCCTGCAGGCTTCAAGTCTCAAACACAGGAAGCAAAAGCTTAGTCACCATGAAAAACATTGATTCTTCAACATCCAGAGTCGACGAACGCGAGAAAGAAAGCGAGGAGGAGGTGGACGTTTTGTTTGTGACTGAAAAGGATTTGAAGGATGGAAATATCGATATGGATGCTAAGGTGACTGGCTTTGATGCTTTAGTGGCGGTTTGCCATATTGCTTATAAGAAACTCGAGCAAAAGAAGAGGGAGGAGAAACAGAAAGTGGATGCAATATTGGGGGATGGAAAGATAGACGGGCTGGTGAGGGAGAAAGCTCTTAAAAAGCCTGCTGATTACTTTGAATTAAAGAAGAAAGAAAGGTTTGCGGGAGAGAAGCTACTCAGTTCTGCTACCAAGAGCGGTGGGACAAGTAACGGGGGAGGAATACTGAAGCGGAGATTTAATAAGGTGAATGAGCCTATGTCTGACCAGGTTCATGATGGCTTTACTACTAGGAAGAGAACTTCTGAGGAGAGGCCTTCTTGTTCTACGGAGAGGTATAAAAGGAATGGTTTTAGACAAGGAATTATGACTGGGGTTAGTGATGGAGGATCAAAACAAGACTTGTTTTTGAGAAAGGATACCGTTTTCAAACGATCCTACGCTCAAAGCAAGTCAAATAAGAGATTGAAGGAGGAGATGCCAAAGTGTGGTCTTGGCTCACCAGCAGAGTTGCCTCAAGAAGTCAAGGAAAGAATTGCTTCTATGAAAGGCAAAGATGTGGAGTTAGTGGTGGACAAACTGTTGTCTGCAACTGACGTGAACGCTGGCAACAGTCGTCTGTCGATCCCTCTTAGACAAGTTATAGCTAAGAATTTCTTGACAGATGAAGAGAAGAGGGCTCTTACAGATGCTAATTGTCTGAAAGTAAAGATTCTTGAACCCTCTTTGGAAATGGTTAGTGACATGAATCTCAAGCAATGGAACATGTTTAAGGAGAAGGGCAGTGTTAGTTCATCATATGTGTTCATAACACATTGGAATTCTCTAAGGAGAAGAAGTAATTTGCAAAGGCTAGACAGAATTCAGGTTTGGTCTTTCCGAGTAGAAAACGACCTCTACTTTGCTCTTGTTAAGGTTGGTGAAAGATAAGAAGAACGAAATTGTTCTAACAGAAGCAATACCGGTTCATCAACTGGTAGCCATGCTGGTGTGGTTGAATATGCGAGTCCTAGTTTAAGAGAAGGATTAGAAGATGGTGGCGGCGGCGGCAGTAGTCAGAATGGAGAAGAAGATCCACCGTATTCTGCTAGTCTGCTTGAAGATGTTGATTAACAACTTAGTCTCATGCCCATGATGCGGGAAGCTTTTTCTTCTTCACTTTATTTCTGATATCCTTGTTTTTTCCTTACGATCTTTATAGTAATTAATAAAGAGCAATTGTGAAAGTCGGATTATATATGGTGCAAAGTTTTCAGATTTAAATGCTTCGCCAATTTATCATCAGATTAGATTTTTAATAACTTGATTAATTTAAGTAAAATAAACATTAAAACTTTTTTAAAAATTGAAACCATTAACTAAAAAGCTAAAACGTGCTAAATACTATTTAGTTTACATTGTTTATATTCTTACAAAACATTATAAATATATTGTTTATTATCTAAAATAACCCATTTTAGTCGTCAAAGTTTTATTTATAGCGATTTAATTATAATTAAAAACCAATTATTTTTTATTTTTTAGATAAGTGTAAAATTAAAAGAAATGAAAAAGGTATACCAAAATGAATGTTGTGCTAGAATGTTTTTTAAAAATACATTTAAGTCCTTAAATTTTAAAAATAACACAAATTATATAATTTAGATCTCTTGAGATTTCACAAAAAATAATTTTGGTATAAAAATATATTTATAGTATTTTTCAGTTTTTAAATAGAAAAATAAAAAAAAGTCATCATATAATTAACACCGTGCAAAATATCAAAAAAACAAGAAATCTAAATGTAAAAAAAAAAAACTACAAACAAGAATGAAAAGCTCGTGAAATCTCCAAGACCAATTATTATATAGCTTATTCATCCATTTAACCATAACAGTCAAATCAAATTCAAAGAAGAACTTACCTCTAATTAACCTATCAGCCAAAATGGTTAAACTTTAACATGAAATTACTATCAGAACTGATATTGTATAGCTGGCAAACCATTGTTGCTGATGGATTTTTAATGGGCTTCCTACCTGGACCAACAACTCGATGGCACATGTCTATCCTATAGCGTTAATGCTTATCCTGTCTATATAATTTCTTTTTTAATTACTCCATTGCCTCAGTCGGAAATAGGATATAACTAGTGCTAATTTTTTTTTAGTATAAAAAATATTAAAAACACTGATATCCAATAGCGTTAAGTTTATTTGTAAAGTTAGATTTAAAAGTCTTGGATCCGGCTATTTAAAAGTCTTGGATTCGGCTACAATGCTTCATCCAAGAATAATATTTATAATACAAATAATAATATTTTTAATATTAATAATAATATTAAACTTGTCTGATCCAAGTTCTTATAGTATTTTATCCATTAAAATCAAATTTATGATTTTTCTTCGATAGTAATAATATATTTTTTTAAAACTTATTAATGATAATGATAATGATAACAATAATAATAACAATAAGAATAATACTAATGATTATAAACTTGGGTCCGGTGTCCCAGCCAAACCCAAGTTTCTGGGATCTGGTTCCCCTAATAATAATAATAAAAATAATATTTATAATAATAATAATAATAAACTTATTTAACTCAAATTTTTATAGTTTTTAATCTATTTAAATTAAATTTATGGTTTTTCTTCGATAATAATAATATATATATTTTAAATTTAATAATAATAAAAATAGTACCAATATTAAAAATAAGAATAACACTAATAATAATAATAATAATAATAATAATAATAATAATAATAATAAGAATAACAACAACGACGAGGACGACGACAATAACAATAACTTTTAATTTTACCCTTCAAATCAAATCTATGATTTTTTTCAATAGTAATCATATTTTTTTTCAAATTTATTAATAATTATATTAATAATAATGACAATAATAATATTTATAATAATAATAAACATGTCTGACCCAAGTTCTTATAGTTTTTAATTTTACACTTCAAATCAAATCTATGGTTGTTTTTCAATATTAATAATATTTTTTTTCAAATTTATTAATTATTATATTATCAATATTCATTATAATAAAAATAATAATATTTATAATACAAATAATAATATTTTTAATATTAATAATAATATTAAACTTGCATGACTCAAGTTTAAGTGAGTTTGGATACAACACCAGGCTCAAGAGCTTTGAGTCCGGTTACAACATAAGAACCAAGAGCCTTGGATGTAGGTTTGACTGCAAAGTTATGTCATAAAAGTGTAATAACTAAATAGAAAAAAATTTAATATTAAAGAATGAAATCAAAAAGAAAAAAATTTAATTGAAAAGGAAAAAAAAGAAAAAAAAAACAAAGCACTATTCTAATGAATAGTACTTTTACGAAGAGGGGTACAATAAAATTCCTTTATGAGATCACGATAATCTAATGAAAAGTAAATAAAACAAAAGATGAAGTTTAATTCTCTATCAAATTGATATTAAAAGATGAAATTAAAAGAAAATAACTAATTAAGAAAAAGGAAAAAAATTAAATCAACATCAAACTAGGTTAACTCGTCAAACCTGAGATTCGTGTCATGAGAGTGTAATAACTACATAGATTTTTTTTAATATTAACAAACTAAATAAAAAAAGATTAATTAAAAAAACAACAAAAAAACCTATAACTAAAAGCATCAGCCTTTTTACTGTGGATTACACAATGCAATCCATAGTAAAAAGCTGATATCCTTTAGTTATAGTTAATTATACGATTCTTTTGATAAGTTAAGCCATAATTGTTTAGCCATAATTGTTTTCTTAAATAATTTTTAAATTTATGTTTAAATTAATATCACTTATCTGTGATTTTTTTTTCTATTTAATTTTCTTGGATAAAGTTTTTTTTAATATTGTTGTGTGTATTTTCACATAATGATTTTTTTTAATATCATCCCCTCAAATTATGTTGACATTGTTTAATGTTTTGAAATTTGTTTATCTTAGATTGCTTTGTCATATGCAAAGTGTTTGAGGAAATTCTTATATCGAAGTAGAAATCAACTTTATAAAATAGAATTTAAAATTATAGAAATTTTTTGAAAGAATAAGGATTACAATAAACAAATAAAAAAACAAAGCCTTTTCATTTTCACACTAAAAACTTTAGTTTGGTTCCTTAAGTTTTAATTTACATGTATTTGGTCTTTTTAGTTTGAATATTTATATTTTGATTATAAACATTATTTGTTGTATATTTTAGACCGTAGTAGTTGAGAGAAAAGAAAAAACATTGTTAAAAAACAGGAAAAAGAAAAAAAGCTTCTTAATTGCTACATTCTAATCACATAAAAGGATGACAATCTTGGTATCGTTGATTTTGTATTAAAGAGGAGTTTCGTGAATATAGCATGGAACTTTAATCTACAGAAAAATTAGATCAAATTCAACCTAGCAAGGTTCTTTTTTATTCTGTTTGATTTTGAGTTTTTTTACCAATTAAAGATTTTTTTTCACGTGGGAAATAGGTTTATCTAGCATCCTAAGATTTTTTTAAGTGTTTTTAAGTGAAAACAAGTTAAAAATATTTTGGAAGTCTGATGTGATCCAAGCATCAAAGGATCTATTGGAGGTTCCGGTTGGTTCAGTTACAAGGCTTAGAGCTAAGAGGTTCAAAGAGACTTTTAATGAATTAATCTTATTCATGTTCAAGAGAAGCTTGTTGGTGGAATCAAGACCATTACACAAGAATTAGGAGAAGAAGACTAAATTCAGACAGTTAGACCTTTCACTATCTTTTTTTTTTAATATCATAATTGGAGCTACATGTTGAATTTTAAGGTGATTCCAATTGGGATGGAAACTAGACTTACATACTTTTCCAACGGTATATGACACACCTTCTAATTCTTTAAGACGAGAGAGAACCATCTATTTAAAGTTGGACTTTGTTGCTGCTAGACAAAATGCATAAATAACCGAACTTGTCTTATTAAATTAATTGAGCTATTAAACTTTCTTTATTTTATGAGAAAACACTTGTTTGGGTTTCAGACTTGTTTATTTTATTGATTTAATTAGTTTGGGCTAGTTTTAGTGTGGGTTAATTATTATTTAAATTGGGTTTATATACGACCCATTAGGAAAACTAGGGCTTTTGGCTTGGGGTATAAATACTCTTGAGAATAATTTTTAGCACACTTTATTTTAGCTAATAATATTCTGATTTTTGTAGACTTTTGGTTGTCAATCTTGGTTCTTGATTAAACTTTTAACTCTTCAAAGAATTGACCAATCTTTATTATGAATCTACACTTCTTTTGCTCATCTCCAGGTATAGGCATTGTGATTGGGTTGGTTTATAGTCTTGTTGCCTTGAAGCATGTCTTTCATTGTGTTAAGCTCATGTTAATTTCAGCAAAATTAGGTTAGATAGATCTTGGGTTCGCGAATTCCATTCAATTCCGCTAGGGTTCGCATCAAAGTCTCAAAACTTGAACCTTTAATTTCTAGTCATTGAAGGTGGCTGGAGGCTGCAATAGTGAGTGCCACGTAGTTTGCTTATTTAAAAAACTTTCTACATACAACAAGTCATTTACATGTGATTGTGTATTTTTAGTTATTTGAATTTTTTTTGTTTGAGAAATGTTTTAATTTGACAAGTGTAACATATCAACACTTGATTTTTTATGTTTATTACAGTTATTGAGTGAGTTTCTTATACACACATTTTATTGAGAAATCTTTGATTAGAAAATCTACTGAAATTTTAGTAGAGTTTCTTTTATACCGAGAAATCTTAAATTATCGGCTAAAAATCTATTTCACTTCAATACTTAACAATTTTATATCACAATAATTATCCAATCATCCTGGACTTATCATAACACCAAATCAAAGTATCTCAAATCTTAATTTTTCAAAATCTCATTCATCACAAATAATCATTTCATATAAAATTTGCATAACACAATATTCACATGCAATAATAATTTTGACACAATAAAAAAAACTAATATAATATCATAAGTTTACATAAAAAAATCTAATTAAAGCAAAATAAACTTCAATACGATCATCATTTGTGACATAACCTATTACAATACAACATGGTTTCTATTACATCTTCATTCAAAATTAACAAGAGCTATACTAAATATTTATCGTTAGGCTCATGGTTGTGAGTTATCTATAAATAATATATCACAATAAAAAATAATATTATTTCATAAAAATTAACAAACAAGAAGAACAACCATAATATTTCATTTAAATTGCAAACTTGCATTATCAACAATTCTATTATATTAATCAATAGATCTATCATTGGGCTCGTGACTATGAAGTGCCTATAAATAATTTATCACAATAAAAAATAATGTTATTTCATAAAAATTAACAAGAAAAACAACCATAATATTACATTTAAATTATAAACTCGCATTATCAACAATTCTATTTTATTAATCAATAGAATTCATTTATCATATCAAAATTTCATGGTCATCTTTAACCTAATGTGACCAACTCATTTTAGCCCCTCGCTATATATCAAATTTCCCAAGCCCATTTTCAAGGTAATACCCTTCATTGGATACCTTGTTTCTTCATTCATATCCGAACATTAATCTAATTACCAGGAGATTAATTCTTTCACTCCTTACTAGATATTAATCTCATTACCGAGAATCTAATCCCATCACCTTTTACGGGGCATCAGTCTCATTACCGGACATCTAATTCCATAGCCCCTTACTAGGCATTAGTCTCATTTTTTAGAATTTAATTCCATCGCCCCTTACCGGGCGTTAGTTCTATTACTGAGAATCTAATTCAATCGCTCCATGTTGTTGCACAAGTATACCACATTACTTTTTATTTTGTGCTCATTCCACCTAATAATATTCTAGGTTTACTTCTTTCAATTTAACTTTTATTTCCAATTCAATCCTCATTAAATTTTATTTTTTGATTTTCTCATTCTATTCAGTTTACTAAACAAGAAAAACTTTAATAACTCTCACACACATTTGCTTTTTATATTCTACAGACCATGTGCCGGTGACGTTCTGATTATGGGGGCAACATTTGACAAGAATAACATGGGAAAGGAAATAGATTATCCTTAGCAACATTTGATATTAATGTTATTAAATGAGGTCTAAAAGCTCCCCCGTAAGGCGGTTGAAGGTCATGGAATTTGTGTGGTGATGATTTGACATGAACCTTTAAGAATTAAGATGGTCTAAGCATGTTTTTTTCCAGTAACAAAAATATTTGGGAGGATGGCTTTTTGTCGATTTCTCAAGGTCAGAAAGCAAAGACGCAAGCAAAAAAAGTAATCAAGAACAAGCTTAATGAACTAATCTCTAATGGCAATATTCTTGAGTTCTGGGGATCAGACTTTGACATAGCATCCATCACCAGAACATCATTCAAATATGGTTATAACTTTGAAAGCAAATCGAACAAGTAAATTATAGTTGAGGCCAGCCGGAATAGAAAGCACTCAATTTAACTCGATGAGATTCAACTAAATGAAGTTCTGTCACTTCGTAGATTTGTCTGCTTTAAGATACAAGAACCATTCTATTCTGCTGAAGGAACAAAATGAGGCAAGCTTATCTCTGGCAGCCTTATCAACTTCTGGTTTCAAGTTAATCCTGACGCACTAGATGCCTCCATCCAGTCAGGATAAATTTCCTTAATTATTTTCTTCTGAGGGTGGGCCGTTGAGGCTTTGATCACCTGACACAATATTGAAATACATTTCATCAAAACCAGGAGGCAGACAGAAAGTCTAAGAACTCAAAGGAAAGAACTGGAAATTTACCATTGCTACTTGGCTCTCGAGAATCAATCAATGTAGTAGAAGCTGGAGTTTCTGTTCAAATTATGAAAGAACATTCATGGACTAGTTTAGAAAGAAACATGTCCATAGAATTTAACATAGCAGAGAACCATGAATAGTTTCAGAATATGATGAGTTCACCTCACCTTGTACACTGGAGCCAGTCCCTTGTTGCTCCATGAAATGTTGCCCCTGTTGCTGCGTGGAAGGTTGCCCTTGTTTCTCAAATACAGGGGCAAGAGAAGATGAAGAAAATGGATCACGAGATAAGATGAAATCATATTCTTTCAGGTGACGTCCAACTGATACAGGACTTGGAATCTGAAAAGGTGGTGCTTCATTCTCGGACGACGCCATCCTTTAACAAACAGAAAAGTAGTGAACTTGTTAGAAATATATTTGAAGCGGAAAAGGAAAGCATGCTGGAAGACAAATCTCATTCATAAATATATTAATAGTCTCAATGGACTTCGACTTCGACTTAGAATACTCCATACTTATATTTATACTATTCTAAGGATAATTCAAAAAACTTAAAAGATAAATACATATTTAATAATTACATGCATTTAACTAGGAGACACCTAAGAAAACTAAAAAACACTTTGAATGTAGACTTCAAAATTAATATAAGTACTCCCCCTTAATTTTGAAAGTGTCACACTTCTTGAAACTTGAAATGTAATGGAGGTCTTATGATAACTTTCAATATCTTTTGTTTTTGCATCTATAATTAATTTTCTGGAATTAACTTCCATCTTTATCTTGGAAAGATCTCTCTTCCATCTTTGTCTTAGCCGCTCCTTTCATCATGGCTATCTAATAGCATTTCATTGCCATTTCTTGAATTTGCTTTTCTTCAATCATTAATTGTCTGAATATGGCTAGTCCTAGCCATATTTCTCCTCTTGTGATTGTTGCCATGATTCTCTAGCTAAACATCTCTTTTCAACATTTGCCTTCTTCTTGTCATGGCTCTTTGGTCATTTCTCATGTCTTGCAGGAAGAGTTTTTCTCTTCTTCATGTGTGTTCTCTCTTGTACCATATCTTAATCATTTCATTTCTCCATGCTGCTGCCTTCTTCTTGTCATGGCTCTTTGGCCATTTCTCATCTCTTATAGGAAGAGTTCTTCTCTTCTCTTCTTCATGTGATGTCTCTCTCGTACCACATCTTGATCATTTCATTTCTCCATGCTGCTGCCTTCTTCTTGTCATTGTTCTTTGGCCATTTATCATCTCTTATAGGAAGAGTTCTTCTCTTCTTTTCTTCATGTGTGGTTGCTCTTGTACCAAATCTCATCTCTTGTGGGAAGAGTTCTTCTCTTCTTCTCTTCTCTTTTTGATGCAAGGTCTCAATTCTCTTGTTGGGAGCTATCATCTTGCACCTTTATTTTTCTTTTTTGAATATCATTTGTCCATTCATTCTATTTTGGGATTTCACATTCTAGTCCCTCTAAAAGTTCACTAAATCGAATTAGCTTTGATACCATGCTAGAAATATATTTGAAGGAGAAAAGGAAAGCATGGTGGAAGACAAATCTCATTCATAAATATATTACTCTCTTATGAGAGAAAGATTCAATGGACTTGGACGTGGACTTACTATATTCCATATATATATTTATACTACTCTAGGATAATTTAAAAGACTTAAAAGATAAACACATATTTAATAGTTACATGGATGTATCTAGAAGACATCTAGAAGAACTAAAACACACTTTACATATAGACTTCAAAATTAATTCCAAGAGAACTTTCATTTGTTATTTTTCATAATCATAATGTGTCCATAGAATTGTGTTTAGAGCATCTGAACGAAATATATGGGGAAAGAATCATGTCCGTCCATTTTATACTACTTTTTTTTTTTGTTGGAAATGTGTCCATTTTATATTACTCTAATATAAGAACAAGAAATATGCAAAAAAGAAAAAAGAAGTTGAAAATTAATGAGAATGAAATTTCACCCTCTCTCATAATTCATCTGTGCAGGGTGGAAACTGGAGCCAGTTCCTTGTTGCTCCATGAAATGTTGCCCCTGTTGCTGCGTGGAAGGTTGCCCTTGTTTCTCAAATACAGGGGCCAGAGAAGATGAAGAAAATGGATCACGAGATAAGATGAAATCATATTCTTTCAGGTGACGTCCAACTGATACAGGACTTGGAATCTGAAAAGGTGGTGCTTCATTCTCGTACGTCGCCATCCTTTAACAAACAGAAAAGTAGTGAACTTTCATTTGTTATTTTTCATAATCATAATGTGTCCATAGAATAGTGTTTGGAGCATACTGAACGAAATATATGGGAAAGAATCATGTCCGTCCGTTTTATATTACTTTTTTTTTTGGAAATGTGTCCATTTTACTCTAATATAAGAACAAGAAATATGCAAAAAAGAAAAAAGAAGTTGAAAATTAATGAGAATGAAGTTTCACCCTGTCTCATAATTCATCTGTGCAGGGTGGAAACTTCCAGGTGCCGGGTTTCCATTGTGGTAGTTGGAAATAGAGCAGCTGCTTGACTCTTGAGAACCAATCAATGTAGTAGAAGCTGGATTTTCTGTTCAAATTATGGAAGAACATGCACGGACTAGTTTAGAAAGAAACGTGCCCATGGAATTAACCTACCAGAGAACCATGAATGGTTTCAGATTATAATGAGTTCATCTCACCATGCGCACCGGTCAACTCATATATTCTCCTAGCAGAGGACCAATCAAACCCTTGTTGCTCAATGAAATGTTGCCATTGTGGCTCGATGAAATGTTGCCATTGTGGCTCGATGAAATGTTGCCATTGTTGCTCCACTGGAGGGGGTAGAGAAGATGTAGACAATGGATGACGGTCTTTTGCACCAGAATATGATGTCTCTGTCAAGTTATGGTTACCAAAATATGGAGTTCTATCAGCTGCGTTACTGTCCAACGCCATCCTTTAACAAACAGAAGAGACGTAAGCTTACATCATGGTAAACCGAAGTATCTCAAACTATTCCTGCAATCCTATTTGATAATCTTCATAACTTGTTATCTGTATGCATGTCAATATTCAATCCCTTAATTTGAATCAAAATTTATCATGAATAAATTCATCTGCTATACCAATTGTATTCCAAATACCTCAGTTAATCAATATGTAGTTGCAACATATAATGGATCACGGTTCAGGAAAATTCTAACAATTTACGACATTGATGTAGATCTCTAATAACAATAGAATAGCGTTTAGAGTACACTGAATACGTATCATGCATGATTCATACTTGCCCAAAAGTTTTTTTTCTTGCTAACCATATGGAAGAGAAACGGTTAAATGAAAAGAAGAGAAAATTACCCTCCTCCATTATTCATATGTGCTAGGTAGGAACTGTTGGATGCTGCATCTTCACTGTCATTGCTGGAAACTGTGCTCCTCTGGAGATGACCAGATGATGAACTTGGAAACTGTAGCCGACTGTCAACTGTTGTACAGGAAATGAAAAAAAAGTTTATCTAGCCAGGTGATGAAGGCTCAATTTCAAGCCATCAGAGACCCCACTCCAAATCTTCCATTCAACCTAAAAGTAGCTAGTAGCCACTACCAATGCAATATATATACGGATCATGACTATATGTTTATCTGTCCATACAGCTCAAATAATATTCAAAAGTTGAATGCATTCAAATTTATCCAACTTTCTGCTAGCATTTCTTAAGTTCATTATGTTTTGAACATAAAAGAATGCTGTGGCAACAATTTACCAGGCATGTGCTGATTGCCTTCTCGAAAGGGAGCCAATGAACCTTTTTGAGATGCAAGATTCTGCAGATGGCACTGCCTCTCAACTAATCGATTAAATGCTTCAATTTGATCTATCAAAATTAACTTCTTGTAATACTCCTCGAAAAATTCTGCATTTTCTCTTGTCATTTGATCCCACACTATGTCACAAGATAAAAAAAAAAGATGTCAGAGCTAAAGGAAAAGGAACATAGAAAATTGATATTTCAAGAGTTTACTTTAGTAAAAAATCATGGAACTTTTGTATCATGAAAGTTATTCAGAAGAGGAGAAGCTACTAACAAATGTTTAAGGTATTTACCTCCACTTGTAATGTTAGGCTCGATTCCTACTTGTTCGAAGACTGTTCTAATCACTCGTTTTTTATTCATATACAGTTGAAGGCATCTTTCAATCAAATCTTTGGCCTACAAAACCAATTATCATAAACAAAGAAAAAACTTGAACGCATTAGTTTCAGTTTCACTTGATATATTGATATATCAACATGAATTTTACACTGATACAGGTGAACATCAAATAAGATGACTTACAATCATAATTTTTTTAACTAGTTCAGGGGATACTGGACCATTTGTGAAATTTTGTACGTTTCTTGGTGGCCCACGAGATTCCCTAGCAGGGAATCTTTTTTCTGCTGGATGCTGTGGAAGTTTATTTCCATTGACAAGTAATTAAGAAAGACAATTAACAAGTCATCCCCATCTGGGATACTGCGATAGATTCCAAAAAAGACAGAAATCATGAGTGAAGGGAGTCAATACCTTCCTGTTCATTTCAATTCAACGCAAGAAATCACTTCATGCTGTCAGAAACTGGGAAAACTCTTGATGCTGAACAGAAAATGAATCGTTATCAGCAATTGATAATAGCGAAGACAATTCTTCAAAATTCTAGACATTTATATACTGTTTGTTTTCCTTATTTATGAAGTAACCAAAATTAAGAGAAGAAGAAGAAGAAGAAATCCACTAGTGCTAAACCATCAATGAAGTTCAAGATTCCAAATTTTCTTTCTTGCATTTTCCTAGCAACCAAACACAGACAGATTCTAAATAAAAAGGCGGGAGATCCAAAGTTAAGATTCTTTGAATCAAGGTAAAAAGAATCAAATTCTTAAAACCTACTTAGTTGGATGCTCTATTTTCTTTCGTTACTCACATCATAAAGAAACAGAACCCAAGGAAAGATTGAAAAATGACAATTGAATGAAGTTCAAGACTAACTTTATTTCTTGTATTTTTCAAGTAACCAAACACAGCCAATTATCCCACAAAGAATCAAAAGTGAAAGGAACTTGAGAACTCACCTTCGACACTACTTGTTTTCTTGTCACTCCCGTTTCTCGCTAACCAGCAAGAATTAGAAAGAGGGTTTATCAGTTTTCTTGTTTTCTCTCAAACTCTGCAGATTTTTTTATCACTGGATTGAGAGAGAGAGTGAGTAATGTTTCCGGCTATTTGACAATCAGTCTTTTATAGCTTTTGTGCAAGGCTACCTAAGCTGTTTTCATCAGAATTACATGGGGCTCAATAGAAATGGAGCAGCTGAGAGTTAGGGGGCTCGTGGCAGATGGTGAGGATTCAAGCTGTTAATACAACTTAGTTATAGAGTTGTCTCGACAGTTATTTTTGGAGGGAAAGCAGCTAGTCCATTTGCTAGTCGCGCTTGATTGTGGGTCAACAGCATAGATTTGTTTGTTTCAATATGCATGAATACGCATGAAACATTCTAGTCTGCTGCAAAAAGAAAAGGGGCAAGATAACCAGTGGAACTTTTCTAGGCTTAATCTTGCGTTAGGATTCTTCTTGTGATTGAGCGTCCGAGGAAGGAAGATTTGGGTGCTCATCAACTGACACAATAATGAAACACATTTTTTCAAAAAAATAATAATAATTAATTTACATTAGTAAAAACTGTTGTCAAAATCTGATGAGCACCCAAACCTTTAAAGAAAAGAAAGTTGAGAGAACTTCCTTCCAGCAGAACCAAGTCTTTGAAATGCTCATAACAAAATCATTGCTTCAGTATTTGCTTTGAATCCAAATGAAAGACTCGCTAGCAACCTTTTCTTGCGTCAAAAGTAATCAGAGCCTCCCTCCCTTTTCTTGTTTCTCTGGTTTGTCAGTTAAGAAGAAGGGGAGGAGCAGCTGAGAGAGTTGGGGGACACATGCCAGGTGGAAATGAGGGTTCAGGAAGTTAATACAGTTAACAGTTGGCTAGTTATCAGCAACGAGACTATCCTGAGACCTTGTACTACTGTGCTTGTTTGAAATCAAGCGGCAGATGAAAGAATTAATCCACCATTTAGAAATGACCATGAACAAAATTTGAAGAGAAACTTTGAGGTGGTTTTGAAGAGGAAGATGGATTTCAAGGGAAGATGGTTTATGTTTAAGAATCTTAAATCTATTCGGAAAATATGACACATCCCAAACAATTTTGTGAGGAGGCCCTCTGGAATCTTAGTCAAATAAAAAATTATGTTTATTATCTTAAAATTGATAGAGTTATTTTGTCTCATCTCATTTGCTATTTATGAATAATATGTATAGTATTTTTTATGAATACTACTTTTCACATGTATTTTTTCATATATATTTTTAGATATTTTACATATGTTTTCTAAGGCTATATATTCTCATATTTTAAGAGAGAAAATGAAGTTATTTATCTAAACAATATTACACTTAACACCTTTTCATTATACAAAGAACATACTCAATAAGACAGAGAACACATTGATATCTTCTTTACACACAAAAAATAGATATTCCATCCTCTTGATTTTTTTACATGTTTGTCACTTGATTAAATAAACTCAAGTATTGACTTAAGTTAGCATCAGAGTGTATCTCATTCCATGAAAGACTTGTTTTACAAGATCAACTCAGGCCTAAAACTCATCAGCCAAGAAAAGTCTTTATTCTGTGAAGTTTTTTTCATGATTTCATTAGTGGCACCACTTATAGGAACTTGAATAAAAAGCCAGTCTATTTCCTTTCAACTTCTACAAAAAAAAAATGTCTTGGCTAATAAGACTTTAGTACATAAAAGATTAATTAATCTGCCCACAGAAACTTCAATTCCTATAGGTATCCAACTTCTCTTCCAATATGTAGAATTACTCAACAGCAATGTTATATTTATATAGGAATAACTTCTTTCTTTTTAGTATAACCAATAAAAAATTTCAGTCATAATATTAGATGCACAAAGATAACTCCAAAGAAATTGGACAAAACAATATACTAAATAGATACCATACTCCAACTATCCAAATAAGTCAACACTTCCCAGCAAATCAAAGACATAAACATTATTATTTCCATCAATCTTCTTCTAAGTCTCATTGTTTTCATTCACATGCTCCTTATCACAAGAAACCTAGGCACGACATGCAGGAGATTACACCAACCTCAATTCCTACACACCATTCCCATAAAGTGGAAAAGTTTGCACTTTGTTATAGAATATTATAGATTCATCTCACTAAAGATTGTGTCACTACTAAAACCAACATAGACAACTATAATAGCCTTAAAAACCCAAAGAATCACACATAAAATTTTAGAAGTATCCTCAAGCTAGTGACAGGAGATGTCATGTACAAGATTTTCCTTATAATTTTCAATGGACATTCTACAACTTCATCACTATGCTAATTAATTTAATAGGCTCAAAACTCATCAATCAGGGAAAGTCTACTATTTTTCTATGAAGTTTTGCAACGACTTGATCAACACGCTAGTTAATTTAACAAAAAAAAAGGAAGATAAACATGTATGCCCCATGTTTGCTGTCAAATATATATATATATATATATATATGTTCGCAAGCTAATTCACAGAGGATTGGAAGGTGGAAATCTATAGGTTTTTTCCCTGAATCCAATTTAACTTTTTCATTCGAACATGATAATAGATCGGCTTCCTAGATCTCTGCAAAAGTCATCATAAAATCTGAAGATTTTTTTGTTAACTTCTTTCTTCAACTACTGTCATTGGATGAAAATTAACATGCAAAAAAGATATAAAAAATTTAAATGCTATTAATTAACAGAAATCAACTTCAATGTAAGGGTTTTGAAAAATGAGGTCTGACCTATATTTATATTGAGAATGCACCTAGTCTATAGTTTATACAGGAAATTGATAGGCTAGCAGTATAGAAAGTTTGGTTACAAGATGATCACTCAAATAGTATATAGGAATTTTTTCTCTTTTTTATTTGGTAGGAATATATAGTATAGGATATTTGAATAGCTACAAGCTTACAAAAATATTTTCTTTTGTCAAGAATGTTACTGTACACCAAATTCGACTGTAACTACATATTTATGTATTTATCACTCCTATTTTTCAGAACATTTTAATACAAAAAAGAACTCGTAAATTAAAGAAAGCAACAATATGAAATTATTTCAGGTTTTAATGTTAACTTCTATAAAAGCTCTAAGCTCATTAGCATCAAACACTAACAAAGTAGAGAAAGCTATAGGATAATTTTGTAATCCAAAAGTTATACCAATGTTCATACAAGTTTAGATTATAAATATGAAGTTATGGTTAACTTGCAAATAACACATAAAATATACAGAGATTCTAGCGTGTATATTAAGTATATATCCAAAGTAGTATAAGAGACTGAAAAACAATCCTAGTATGCATACTGATTATATAATGAACAAACTAAATAAGACTAAAATAAAGTATTTACTTGTTGAAATATTTTAAAAATGATTAAGCTTTGTTGCTGCAAATTATTAAAACTTTATTGCTCCTCAGTTGGTTCAAATAATGTTTGCAATAAGACTTTCAAGATTCCAACAACAACACCTTATTTAAATGCACTTCAATAAAACTGAATCTAAACTCTAGATTGGAAGGAAAACCAATATTTAAAACAAAGCTAAAAAAAAATAAAACTTGAAAATATAAGGTGAGGAAGAGTTAAAATTATGAAAAAAAATAGTACATAAAACTCTTTTTACAACCCTCTTTTTATAATAGATTTTTTTGACCAAAACTGATAAGAATTAATTATGGTAAATATTAAAATAAATTTCCTCTGGCTTTGGTTACTCGCCATAATACCAAAACTAATCTTGGTTGTTTTTTGTTGTAAAGAGCTAAATAAATATTCAAGTTATTGAAGAGTCAATTCTAAAAAAATAAAAAAATTGATTAGACATACTTGGATTGTACAAGACAATGGACTGGAAAAAATATTTTTCATGGACCAAACTCAAGTACAAAATTAAGTTGGTAAAAAAAATTATAGCTCAAAGTTTTATTTTACAATACACCTAGGCTAAGGTCCTATTCGAGTCGCATGCATGTGAGAGTTTAGTTTCAAATTTCATTTTGCTTAGGTTTTCTCCCCTTCAAAAACTTAGATGCTTTTTGAGCTTAAATGTATCCATTAATCATGTTTTCAACAAAATCTTCAACGTTCGAAGTCGAAGAACAGAAGAAAAAAAGCAAGGAGAAGGAGGAAAATGATGTTTTGTTGGTGACCGAAAAGGATTTAAAGCAAAGAGATATCAATATTGATGCTAAGGTGTCTCCCTTTTTAACTTTAGCTATAGTTTGCAATATTGCTTATGAGAAACTCAAGAAAAAGAAAAGGAAGGAGAAACCGAAAGAGCATGCAATATTAGATGATAGAAAGATAGACGGGTTGGTGAGGTAGAAAGCTTTTAACAAGCCTACTAATTAATTTTGCTTAAAGAAAGAAAGAAAAGTTGTGGGAGAGAAGCTACTCAATTCTGCTATCAAGAGTTATGGGATAACTTATGAAGAAAGGATAACATATTCAAGTGATGCTATGCTCATAGCAAGTCAAATAAGAGATTCAAAGAGGAGATGCCAAATCGTGATTTTATCACACTAGAGTTGCCTCAAGAAGTCAAAGAAAAAATTGCTTCTATGAAAGGAAAAGATGTGGAGTTAATGGTGAAGAAACAATTATATCAAATAGATATAAAAGATGGTAATAGTCGTTTGTTGATCACACTTACACAAGACATGGCTAGAAATTCCTTAAAAGATGAAGAAAAAAGTGTTCTTAGATATGGTAATTGTTTGAAAGTAAAGATTCTTGAACTCTCCTGAAAATGGTTAATGATGAAGTAGAAAAATCTTCATACAAACAAGGTGTTTTTCAAGGGGCCGGGCCATGATTCTAATTAAAATGCGAGCTTGATTATGAGTTTTATATTTAGACTCAAGTGTTTTTGGAAAAATTAGTGATTCATAAAATGAAGAATTTTTTCATACTTAAGGTACTAAATGTAAAAGGAAAAGGAAAAAAAAAACTTGAAGAAAATATTGAATCTGAAAAAATTATAATTTATAAGAACTTATCTTGTTTATCTAATGACCCAAGATATTAAAGATTTTTATTGATTTTTATCATGTTAATTTATCTCGGGAGATAAAGAGTTACACAATAATTGATTAGTGAAAACATTAGTATATATTTTTTTGTTATAGTACCTTTCACTTCATGGAAGATTATCAATTATATATTGGTGAGAGAAAAAATTGGTCGAGAAAGGAGATGCCTAACTTATATTGAATGGGGTGCATGTTTTACTATCGAGCATTGACTAGGAACAAAAATACTTATAGAAAATATATTAAAAAATATATTAGTTAATCATGAAAAATATAGTATGCACACAGTGCGACGTCATATTTCTGATTCCTCAAAAATAAAAAACAAAAAACACAATGATATATGCATGGAAGCAAGGAATTTTGTATTGTACTAGATCGGGACCAAAACCTGAGACAGCAGGAGAGAAACGAGGTGCTGTCCCCGCTCGGGTTGTCAACCCAAGCGAGGTGGCTGCGGCCAGTATCATGGTGGCAGCGGTCAGGTGGCAGCATATTCTGCTGGTCATCTTGAAGATATTGATTAACAACAAAGTCTCACACCCATGATGGGTTCCTTTTTCTTCTTTAATTTATTCTGAGATCTTTGTTTTTTTTTTTTTTTTCCTTTTGACGTTCATAGTAATCAATAAACAGCAATTGTGAAAATCGGATTATGGAGCAAAGTATTCTGATTAACAATTTTAATTCATCATAGAATGGATTAGCCTTTAACTATAATAAGAGAACTGTGAGGAGACAAATGTACACCATGCCTGACCTAAAACAGCAGGCAAGCCTATAAATTTTATTAAGCTCAGAGCATGTCAAAAAAAAAAAAAAATTACATTTTTTCTTTTGGCAAAAAAAAATTACAAATTACAAATTCTGTATGACTGTAAGATCCCCGGGCATGGGATAGGGTTAGAGCTCCTTGTGGAGAAACAATGGCTGATGTGTTTGCATCCTAATTCATGAACTTCCGGCAATTTGGAGCTTTACATAAACAGGGAACCTTGAATTCATCAGGCTCATCAGGATCGAACAAGTAATCGTACCTGCCACATGCAACTAAATTTAGTGAGCGATTGAACAGTTGAAAATTTATGAACTCTGACTGACAGGGAAGATGTATACGTTAGCTCATCGCCAGCAGGTACATTTGTCTTCGCGATAAGGACTATACGACTTTCATTATCGCCCACACTCATGATCCTTGCATAGCAATTTGGCATACACTGGAACACAGGCAAATACATCATGATAAGGAGAAAAGTAACATTATACTTCGCGCATAGAAGAGATAAAACATGTTTGAATTGAAAATTTGTAAATGCAGAAACGAAAGTTCAACTTGGATGCGACTCACAGAATGGTTTATTAAGCGCGCTATATTTCCTTTATCTGTGGCATCTACCACTACCTCTTCGCTGATCTTGAAAAGCTGTAAAAGAAAATTAGACCACAGTTTAGCTCAAAAAACGATGAAGGTAGATGAACATGGGGAAAAAAAGGAACAAAAGCAAGGAAGGTGGGGAAAGCATGTTCAACTTATAAAACTTCTTTCAATTTATTGGGAACCAGTATGATCGTAAGCAGAGGCTAGGGTAGTTACTACCACATAGTTTGCATCATCTTTTACTTAATACAAAGAGTAAAAGAAGAAGATAACTTACATAGCAGTCTTTGCCTTCTAATCGATAGCGCACCTCCCTCAGATCCGCAATACTGCCTCTCACTTGTTCACCCCGATACTCAAGAACCTGGACACAATCATGTATCAGCGATGGATTGCATTTCAGTTTTAGTGATTACACACACATGGAATTCACATCTGAAAATCACATTTCATGGTTTTTTCATTCATGAAAAAATCATATATACCATTTCTCCTTCTTGAATGTTTCTTCGTGCAAAGAGGCCCCATCCATGTATTCCAGATCTCCCAAAGCAAACTCGGTCATTTTCAGTTCTCTGTGATCATATGTACATCCAAGAGATATTTAGAAGGCAATCTAGAAAGTAATATTATTAACAGAAAGATGGAGACCTACCTGTAAGTGGTAAAGCCTTTCCCTGAAAGAAGAAAAACTTTTCGGCTCCTCTACTAACTGTCGAAGAATAAAACCAGGCACATTACCACTTACTTTGTTTCTCTTAGTTTCCATATCAAAAAAGATGAGAAGATAAAAAAAAATATGATATAATACTGAAAGGTAGGAAAAAGAAACTTTACTCTGAATGCATTCAAACTCTGTATCTCTAAGAAAGGATGATGACAAGGTCTTGTCAATCGATGGTAAATAGCTTCTTCTTCTGTTCGCTGGAAAATAAAAAAAATAAATAAATAACGGGAGGATAGATTTGATCTGAAGAGCTAGGAACTTCTATTGTGGTTGGATTTCGAAAATTCACAAGAAAAGGTTTTGTGAAGTACATGTATCATCTGTATACTAGGTATATCAATTCTGTTGCTATTCAAGGGAAAATTGTTGCAAGTTAAAATGGCTGTGTAATATGGACAGTTAAATAATTCAGTGGATGAACAGCCCACGGCTAGTAAGACTACAGCTTAATTCACATTTTCGTTTGATTATCTAAACTCTATAGTCTAAACCAGCTATTGATGATAATAACCAATTTCAGATCCATATAAAATGCCCACAGGTTAGGGAATATAATATGCTAACCTGCAACTCCTAACCATACCTGTTCATAGAGCCCCAACATTTATTTCAAGCACAAATTTGATATTGATCAATTCAACCAAATAACAATACCACAATATGTTTCCATAATTACATCCATCGTTTATTCATTCTTTTTAACAGCAACAGAGCACAATATGTTACCCCTACTTCCTGAATTTTTTTTCAAGGCAACAAATCTAGCCAATTTTCTCTTGCTCAACTGGTATCTTGTTTGTGCTTTGTTCCTTGTATGATCCCCTTCATAAGAAGTTTACCACCATGTCTACTTCTTAAAAGTAGGGGTAAAAGAGCATGAAATGGAGCCTCCCAGCCCACAGGATTGGATTAATCAATTATCACCCCAGCAAGCAACTCTTACAATTTCTAGACAATCATCCCCAACCCCACACCCCCCTAAAGTACCCAGAATATGCAATAGCTGGACCAGCTACAATATCATGTTCAGTTGAACTAACCCTCTTGTGTTTTATAAATGCATCGCAATCCCAGTGAAAAAAGCAGGAAAGAAAAAAAGAAGATATATCCACACACACAAGAAGAGACAGGCAGGGAAACAATTGTTTAGGTACCTTCTTGTTGCTGTTCACTCTTTTGAAGACCCGACACCTCGCAGCAGAGTGTGGCTCAGACTTTGTAGCTTCTTCCATTGACTCATCTTCAAGTTTTATTCTATTAGATGAAATTAGCCTTGTACCAGCCCTTTTCTTATTTTGAACAAGGCTTTTGGCAGAAAACACTCCTGCAGGAGTCTGTATGATCAAAACCGTGTCTGGATTTGGAGCCCTGCATCATGAAAGAAAACAATAAATTATTATAATATAGCTATAAATGATGTATATGTTTCTTGACAAATGTGAAGGTCAACAGAGGCTTTAATGTGCAAATTGACTCTAAACATCTAAGTATAGGAAGAGGAATGCTATTGGTTTAATCATAAAATATAAGGACTCTATACCTGTGATATGCACAATATGAAATCATTCTTGTTGTCTGTCTCCCATTTTTCTCCAAGCAGTGCAACTGCGATTTAGAAGGAAGATAATTTAATAACAAAGAGAGGATAATTGAGAGAGAGAATCCAATCCATGCCAATTGAAAGCTCAATAACTTGAACTTGTGAAAGAATTTTGCCAGGTGAAAAATGGTATGCATGCACTTTGCATGACTGGTAAAACAGGTGCATACAGCAAGTATTCCAACCCAAACCATTTAGGAGCAAGAGCAACTCACCTCCATGCGAAATCCTGCCCTCGAAGCACACATTGCATGGTAATAAGTGGAACACTTGCAACATTGAGTACACGAACCATGAATTTGTTGACAAATAACACAAATCTGGAGTTCCAAAAAAAGCACAATCAGAATTCATCAGCTACGATTTCAGATGCACCAAAGAGCTCACAAATCATAATTCATTGGCATATAGTCATTGATTAAAATCAGTAAGCAGAAAATTAAAGCAGGTTCAAAGCTCAATACAGTAGCAAAAAATGCAAAAAAATTAAATGTAAAATGACCAACTTCCAACTTATTCGCCACATGGTTCATTGAGTAAAGTAGGATGATGCTTTAAAACCACCAGTCCTCACATGATGCTAATTGAACTTCTACAGATTCCCAGGTTAAGTATGAGATGCATAAGATTTTCCAAGTTAAACTAGAGCAGCTCCAATGCAGTTTTTATGAGAATGAATATTCTACCTTTACAAAAGAATTTGAAGGGATGCTTAAAATTCCAAGAGCAGGTTCCATCTTTTCATCACTTGCAAATGAGACTTCGGGTTGAAACCAGGCACATGTAACATGAACCCATAATGACTCAACATCAGTTGGCTTTAGAGCACCACCTATGAAAAATTGGGAAAATAGATATAAGCTCAAAGAAAAAAAAATCACAGCCTACATGAAAAGCAACTAAAGAAATTCTCATATGAGTGTAATAAACCTATTAGTACATAGCAAAAAGTTTCTGGACAAATAACAGAGAGAAACTCGTTATAACCACTTTATGCAGAAGCAATCTATTTGTAACTGGCTCAAACCCAAGATGGAAAAAGAGAGATTCACTGCGGGATGACCAAAAAACAAACCTTTAACAGGACAAAGGCAACACTCCCTCCTAACATCTGGTGTTTCACATGCTTTGCAAACCCAAGAAGTAAAATCCTGCACGTTTCGTGCTCCATAACATTCTTGATGAACAGCTATCTGACATCTGACAGATGGATAGAATAACAAGTGATACTAAACATTACTATGAAATCTCCAGCCAACAAAAAAATTCCTTGCTCTAATTAGCAGATATATAAGCAGGACATTGTTATCCTCTCTTTTGGGGTCATTTAATCAGCAGACTGCATCAAATTGTAGCTGAAAGCAGATGATTGCGCCAAGAAAGAACTCTAATAATATTTAAATTATTCTCCATAAAGTTCTTTTCTTGTTAAGATAGCTTTGTTGCTTTAGACGTCAATGGAGATTTCTCCAAGTGTCAGAAACATGTCTAAAATACAGTTCAAAATTGGCTGAAGTGTCTTTAGCACCAAACATTTCCACCAGCACATGGTATTATGTGCACAGTAATTAGAATCCCTATTAAAATAGTCACAATACCTGTTGCAGATAATAATCTTGTTGTAGTCCCAATCTTCTACCCATCTACAAACAGCACAACGTTCTGTTGTCCACTTTGTAAAAACAGGATCGTATCTCACTGTCATGAAAATGGTAATAAAAAGCTCATTGAACAGAGCGAGAAATTCAGACAGTGTAGCTCAAGATAACATACTGATCAGGTTGTATCTATGCTAGAAAAGAAACATGCCTTGTAAGAAAGCATGCAGCTTCTGCTTCCGCTCTTTAATGGAAGGTCGTTTTTGAGGTTTAGTAGATGAGGCATGCGCATGGTACTCTGCTAACTGCATCATCTGCAAAGTCCAAGAGCAGCTCTAATGTTCGAATTGAAAATGATTGTAAGAAACTAAGTTTCATGATCTTTCTTTCTAAAAGCAAGTAATATACTTTTAGAGGTACAGCACCATGTAACCATCAAGAGACACAAACTTGTAAAAGAAAAAAGAAATATTCACCAGATACGGATAGATGCTCAGAAGATTTTGTACAAACCCAAATTGTAAAAGAAATAAGAAGTATCCACAGGATAAGGAAAGCAGCTCTAAAGATTTGGTACAGAACCAAACTTGTAAAAGAAATAAGTATCCACAAGATAAGAAAAGAAGCTCAAAAGATTTGGTACAAACCCATTGCTCTAGCAGTAGCATGGAATCTTTCACCCTAATACTGATCCTCCAATTCTTAATTTTGGAACCTGTGTGCTGTTCCCATTCACTAAGGGCTTGCTTTTCTGAACCACAGAACCCACATTTGCAAACAACCCTAAAAGAAGAAAGAAAAAATCTGTAAATAAACTTGACAAAAACACAGGAACCAAGGAAAAGGGAATTTCCCAGAAAGTGCAAGTGCTCAATATTCATGCACTTGTGAAGCTGTATTCCTTCTTACATGTGTAGACTTGGGAAATATGTGCCTTCCATTCCTGAGCAGATAACAGTAACCTTATTAGGTAGCGCTTGTTGACCATTAATTTTGTTTGATCTGTGCCAATGGCTCTAAGATATTAGATATAAACCCTTCAAATAAATTGTGAAAAGAAAATTCAAAACCTTTTGTTTCTTAATAAAAAAACAACATCAAAAGGAACCTACTTGCATTTCAGCTGCGATTTTTCTGAATCTGACAATTCAAAATTAAATTTTGCTTTGCAAGTAGGGCAGTAGTAATCAATGCCCCCCAGATCCTTCAAGCAAGAAAATTGACAAGGAAAGTCAGAAACTTCCATCTATGTTCTCATTATGCAGGTAGAAAAGAAAGTACAAGTACGGACAGACCTTAAAACGATTGCTGGAAATCCTGTCACACTCTGCATGGATCCAAACTTTACAACCATCACAGCGTGCCTGATTCAGAGAGAACAAGAAGACCAATTTGATAAGAAATAAACATTAGTTATGAGCAGAAAAAAATCACAACTCTAATATAAGTTGTAGGTTGACTCACCCAGCTCCCACTGTCTGAATGATTCCAAACCTTCTTGCAAGTGCCACAAAAATGTTTTAATTTTGTTAGCTGCAATACCAATTATGCAGATGTAAAAATTACCAATAGCCAACACACATATGAGTTAGACTATAGAGACAGGAGTTATTGCATAAAAAACTGAAGAAAATACAGGTGGTACCAACCCTAGCACATTTTTTACATAAGAACTGGCCACCAGGGTTTGAACCCTTCATTTTCTTTGCAGTTTTTAAAGAAAGGCTAGTGCCACAACCTTCACAGGGTCCCTTGTCTTTATTCTTCCAAATCATGTCCTGCATCAGAGAATCCAAATTTTATGAGATTCAGAAAATGGAAGGACAAACTAGCGCTTCCTATTTTCTTCTTTGTTTTTATAAAAATAGAAACCTTCATTTGAATCAAAACCTGAAGAAAACTGAGGAAAGCTAAAATTAATGTGAAAACATTTAGTTCGGTATCTCAGGTTCCATCACAGGAAAGAACCAGTGTAAAGAAAAGTAACAGCTGTTTCAAATGATAAGCTTCCACGCTAAACTCCCAATCAAGGAGTTAAAGAAATCACAAAAATTTGAGCATGTTTTGGTTTATTTTGTAAAATGGTAATCACAAAATCTTTCCAAGAAAAAGTGGAGGGCAAGAAATGTACAATTATACTGTGTTTTGGTATCTGTTCTTCTCAGTGCAAAAGAGACTGAGAATGTAGGGCTTTAGGAATGGTATTCCAAGTTCCCTAACTTGCCAAACTGTTTTCATGTTTCTAAAAAGGGAAATTACAGTTTAGAAAACATAACAGCTCTGCTGCTGAAAGCTGGGAGCTGGGGACCACATCCAGATTCCAGATCAACACTCCCCTAAAATCCTTCCAGAGGCGATAACACTAGAATGGCCCCCTAATCATTACGAGCAATCAAATCAAGCAAGCCTACACTCATGTGATAAAACATCCAAATTCTGATGCAAACCTACTTTTGACGGCCACAATATTGAGAGATTTGGCCCCCATATCTGTATAATTCATGCATTTTCTGAGCCTGCTAACTTGGTAAATCTCAAGGTATTGATTGTACCAGGTGCCAGGGATCAAAATTCCATTTACACCTAGGAGTTTAAGACTTTGAAGCCTAAGCACAGGACTAGAAAGAATGAAAATAACAGACAAGGGAGTTTCAAAGAAAAGAACTTAAGAACTACACCATGAAACTTGCCTGGTTTGGAGAATGAAAGTCCTGATCCTGGTTTGAGCCAGTAGCCTCCTGAAGGCACCTATACACAGATTCATCATAAATCGGATTCCCAGCTGCTGTGTTCATATCTTGTATCAACTTCTCGGTGAACCCCTGTTCAGCCAGAAATGCCTCCTCAAACGCCATCTGGAAATCACCATTGAAGCCATCCAATTCAGACTGTTCCTGGAACCTAAGCCAAGAAAAAAAAATTCACTTGAACAGAAAACTCAAATCCCAAGTTACCAACCTATACGACAACAAAAACAATGACAAGTAACACACCTGTCAAGAAAATCCATAAACGGAAAGATCATCCCTCTCTGAACCCAAGCATAATCCTGGTCATGATCATTCAACTTACCATAATTAGCAATCACATCCATCCAAAAGATAACAACACAAGATGTCCATATATCCAAAGTAACCTCTCTTTACATAGCAAGTAATTCATAAATTTAAAATCCACACATACCCTTTGATTCCCATCATTTCCAGAGCAACCAAAAAACATCACACAAGCTGCATCAGCAATACAAGACCTCAAAACCAACTCGGGTGCTTGTGTCATTGGATCAATAACAATAGCTGGCCAAAATGGATATTTGTTTCCCGACTTCGCCCACACTATATCCCCCGAATAAAAATCCTCCGGCCCAAACAACTCATCTTCTTTCCTCTCCCCGCTACTTGAATCCAAAACCCCACCACACTCAGTATCATCCACCACCAGATTCTCATGCACCGAAGTAAGCGTGCTACGTGAACAACTCGAATAATACTTCTTCATATCAAAACCACCCTTAAACTTCACTTCATCATCCTCTTTCTCCTCCTGTTCCTCACACGTATCCACATACTTGCCAGCACAATGCCTGCTTTGTTTCTTCACTTTACTAACATTTCTGCCCATTCTACGCAATCCGAAACCCATTTTTTCTTTCACTTTAACCTTTCTACTACTATTACTATTAAATTGAATATCATAATCAACATCGTCATCATCGTCATCAACAACATCTTCGTCATTATCATTATCATTATCACCAAAGCTATAATCATGCAAATTAGTCTTACTTTCTTTTCTCCAAATTTCAATAACTGAATCATTAAACCTCGAAGGCAATACCTGAACTCTCCCTCTCGATGTCCGCACTAGCGGTGGTCGCGAAACCTCCACCGTCCGATTACTATTACAATTACCATTGTCATTCACCGCTCTTCTCTTCGTTGAATCTCGGGCATTGGATTCAGGTGGCGAGCATGATACCTCCGTACACCAAGAAGCAGCAGCAGCGAATCCATTCAACGACTTCAAACTCACCGGAATCACACCGGCGGCGACCTCGCGGAGCAGATTGAGAGGATAATAACCACTACTTCCGTGGTGGCTGTTGCTCTTAAGCTTGCGTTTCTTCCTCCGAGATAAAGGTGAGTTGTCGTCTTCTTCACAAGCTGAGTTGTCGCCGAGTTTGTTACACCGTTTTAAACTCCGCATTTGAGATTTCAAGTTCCGCTTAATTATCATCGTCAAAGAATCAAAACCAAAACCAAAATTGATTTCAATTAAGCACCGGGAACCCTAATTTCGAAGGTCAAATTCGGCGAAAACGAATTGAAAAGGCGCAGCATAGAAGGCTGTAGACCAAACGAGCGAACGAGCTATAGAGAGAGGGGCAATTCTGTCAGTAAAAAAAAGAAAGGAAGAAGAAATAGAAGGAGATAATGAACAGAGATCTGAAATAGAGAGAGAGAGAGAGAGAAGGAGCTTTGTGTTTCTCTCTCTTGTTTTGGTTGTTTTTCTTCTTCTTCTTCTTTTTTCTCTCTCTCTACAGTTAGAGAGATACAGTGTAGAAAAAGGATAGAGGATTATTATATATAAAAATAAAAAATAAGAATAATTTTGTAATAATAATAATGTGGAAAATTGGAAGAAATTGGGGATCGGATTTGTAGAGAGAGAGAGGGAGGGAGGGAGATGGGGTTTACGTGGTGGTGGCGGAGGTGATTATAATAGGCTAACCCACGGGGTTTTTTTATATATAATAAAGTTACAAAGATATAGATTTCTTGTATTTTTCTTCTTAAAACTCTGAAATTGTGAGGAAATTCTTGACAATGGTGACGGTGTTTTTATAGTTAGCTCCAAGAATTTTGGAATTCGATTTATCTATTTATTTATTTATTTATTGGGATTTTGGGAAATTAGTTTCATAAATTTTGATTGAAGGAGTCACTGAATTTAACACAATTCAACGAGCTTAATTAAGTTTCAATCGGCCAACGCGAGGAATTAAGATTTCCCTCTGTATTATTTTTTTATGGTTTTGGTCACAGAGATGGAGATGATGACATGAAGGGAAAGTTTCTGAGACCCACGGAGGTGGAGTATGGTGGAGGAGAGTCTCTGAGTGAAAATGGGGTGGCGGGCAGTATTGAGAAAATGTGACCCCATTTTGGTGGTGGTGCTGGGAAGGGAGATGGGGGAGGTGGTGTTTTTCATGGTGGTTCTCTGGTAAAATTGGTTCGTATTGTAGAATGGGATTTGAATTTTTTTTTGGGTATATGGAGTGTAACCATGGCAAACACGAATTTTCCCACCATTTTTCTTGGAGGGTATTTTGGGTAGTTTGTTTGTATATTAATGAGCTGCCTGGACATTTTAGTTGTATAAACACTGTTTAGTTTCAATTTCAATTAATTAATTAATTAATTTTGATCAAAAGTTGGTTTATTTTCAGATAATTTTTGGGTTGATTGGTAAAAGATTATGCTAAATAAGGATGATAATTTGAGGGATCAGCAATTAAAAAAAAAAAAAATTGGTCTGCAAATTTAGGCAGGAAGATGGCAACTTTAGTACTCCCTCCAAGAGCAACCCAAAAGGGAGGAGGAGCCTGCGCTGGCCGGAACAGGGAGGATGGCCAAGGACAAGGCCTACCATCTGCTTTTGTGCTATTACAATTGTGGAGGGTGGCTTTTTTTATTTTTTATTTTTTTTAATGGACGGGTTTTGATGGGGACAAGATTATGAATTTTAGTTGGGGAAATTTTAGAATAAGATTGTACCAAAAAATTTTGATGGATTGAGATGAGCTTATCAGGGTAAGAACATTGGTAAATGAGTTGTTCGTTGAAGAATTTTAATTAGGGTTGTTGATGCTAGCTAGCTACCATTTTTCCCATGATTTGGCTGCTGGTAGATCAATATACATACACGTGGATCTTCAGAAGAGTGTTTTTGCCATATATTTTTGAAGATTTTGGAGAGATCTTGCCGGATATCATGATTACAGAGATTCTGAAGAGGTAAAAGGCGGTAACTAAAAGAAAAAGGGGTAAGTCAAGGTACAGAAAGGACGGGGAAGATGAGTGCTTTCTTTGAAAGGGTTGCTAGTGCTACTGCAACCACAGATGCTGGTCGTGCACCTGTAGGCAGGCAGTAGGTGGCTGCCTGCCGTGGTGGTCGAAGCCGGCTCTGAAGTTTTAACTTTGCGGTAGTACGGTGGGTTTGGTGGCAATCTGGTGAGGAAAGAGTTCGTGGTAGAAGTCAATGACTAGACATCATAATTTGTACTCAAGGGAACTTCCAAGAAAGACGGACGGTTCACATTTGGGCAGTGCCTTGATTTCTTAAGAGAGATAGAAGGCTTCAAAGGAGATGGATTCTACAGAAGCAGCAACAAAGGAATTAGTCAACGGGTTTTTGTTCTCTTTTTGGTACCAAAACGTGGACTCGGTGAAAAAACACTAGGATGATGCAATCAAGGAAGAAAGAAAATCCTAAGAGCAAGATAAAGGCGGGGAGAAAGGATGATGGGACAACGGCAATGCGCAGGAGGTTTCAGATGGATACAAATAATATTCAGCCTGGAAAGAAAGGAAGAAAGTGGGAGAAATCTGGTCGGCCGGGACACCGTGTTGAAGCTTTCCATGCAACCTCACTAATTCGGCGGCGGAATGTTCATGGTGGCGAGCAAACTGTACTCTTAACATGAAAAATCAAAGGATACAGTTCGAGAATGATGTTCGTAGATGATGATGATGATGATGCAAATCATGCTACCATGCACGCCGTGAATGGCTAATCAGATGCGCTAAAAGGGACCCAAAAGTCAACGTTCTAGACCGGAACTAGCTTTAAATAATAATAATAATAATAATAATAATAATAATAATAATGAGAGGGAGTCGGTTAAAATGGTGCCGTTTAAATTTTTTTTTATTAAGAAATTAATCAAGTCAGTTGCTAGGTCAATTTCTAGTCTGATTCAACTATAGAAATCTTGTTGGAATCAAGTTTTGAATTTTATTTTTTAAAAACATCATGTCAAACAAGTTTAACAACTAGGTATTGTTTTACCATGAAGATAAAGGCAACTCGGAAGCTTTTTAAGTTCTTGATAACATTAACATAAACCTTAACGATGCAATGCACGTAACTAAATTTGTGAACTTTGCACCATAATCCGGTTTTCACAATGGATCAAAAGGGGGGAAAATTATATATATATCAGAATAAAGTGATGAAGAAAAAGCTTCCCACATCATGGGTATGAGACTAAGTTGTTAATCAACATCTTCAAGCAGACTAGCAGAATACGGTGGATCTTCTTCTCCATTCTGACTACTGCCGCCGCCGCCGCCATCTTCTAATCCTTCTCTTAAACTAGGACTCGCATATTCAACCACACCAGCATGGCTACCAGTTGATGAACCGGTATTGCTTCTGTTAGAACAATTTCGTTGTTCTTATCTTTCACCTACCTTAACAAGAGCAAAGTAGAGGTCGTTTTCTACTCGGAAAGACCAAACCTGAATTCTGTCTAGCCTTTGCAAATTACTTCTTCTCCTTAGAGAATTCCAATGTGTTATGAACACATATGATGAACTAACACTGCCCTTCTCCTTAAACATGTTCCATTGCTTGAGATTCATGTCACTAACCATTTCCAAAGAGGGTTCAAGAATCTTTACTTTCAGACAATTAGCATCTATAAGAGCCCTCTTCTCTTCATCTGTCAAGAAATTCTTAGCTATAACTTGTCTAAGAGGGATCGACAGACGACTGTTGCCAGCGTTCACGTCAGTTGCAGACAACAGTTTGTCCACCACTAACTCCACATCTTTGCCTTTCATAGAAGCAATTCTTTCCTTGACTTCTTGAGGCAACTCTGCTGGTGAGCCAAGACCACACTTTGGCATCTCCTCCTTCAATCTCTTATTTGACTTGCTTTGAGCGTAGGATCGTTTGAAAACGGTATCCTTTCTCAAAAACAAGTCTTGTTTTGATCCTCCATCACTAACCCCAGTCATAATTCCTTGTCTAAAACCATTCCTTTTATACCTCTCCGTAGAACAAGAAGGCCTCTCCTCAGAAGTTCTCTTCCTAGTAGTAAAGCCATCATGAACCTGGCCGGCCATAGGCTCATTCACCTTATTAAATCTCCGCCTCAATATTCCTCCCCCGTTACTTGTCCCACCGCTCTTGGTAGCAGAACTGAGTAGCTTCTCTCCCGCAAACCTTTCTTTCTTCTTTAATTCAAAGTAATCAGCAGGCTTTTTAAGAGCTTTCTCCCTCACCAGCCCGTCTATCTTTCCATCCCCCAATATTGCATCCACTTTCTGTTTCTCCTCCCTCTTCTTTTGCTCGAGTTTCTTATAAGCAATATGGCAAACCGCCACTAAAGCATCAAAGCCAGTCACCTTAGCATCCATATCGATATTTCCATCCTTCAAATCCTTTTCAGTCACAAACAAAACGTCCACCTCCTCCTCGCTTTCTTTCTCGCGTTCGTCGACTCTGGATGTTGAAGAATCAATGTTTTTCATGGTGACTAAGCTTTTGCTTCCTGTGTTTGAGACTTGAAGCCTGCAGGAGTATTTATAAAGACAAGAGGGAGGGCATTGTACTTGATGTAAATTCTTGTCAGGATAGAGTTTGATTTGGGAGTAAATCCTTGTCAGAATATTATGAAGCTTTTACAGCCGCTTTTGTTCACGTCGTCAAGGTAGAAACCATAACGGAAAGGGAGAAAAAAAGAGTTTCATTTCAAGTAGAAACCAAAACCCTTTCCTGTTGGGATTTCTGTTACAACTGCTAACGACCATGATCCTGCTCTTGTCACGTCATCGTATAGCATTCTCGTGGGTAAATCTATAAAATATATAACTCCACAAATCCAAGTGAATGAAAGAAAAGAAATAGCCAATCATAACTGTAGAAATATTTTAATTTAACATGTAATATAATGTGAGTATTTCGATTTTGAGTTTTAAATACATTGTATGTATGCGTTTGATTTTGATCGATTAATAGAAGTAAAATAAAACATGAAATTAATTATTTATTTAAGAAATAAAATAAAAAGAATCAATAATCAGAAAAGGGAAAAATCCGAAATTGATAAATTAATCAATATGTTTGAATATTTTAACTTCCAAAGATAGGAACTTAGCTCTCCTAGTCTGTTTCAAGTTCAATCTTCTTTCCTGGAGAAATGTCAAAGTCCCTCTGTTGAAGGGATTAGAGACTTCACATGGGATTTGGATTCTTGGTGTCCAACGTTAAAGCTCTACGGATATGGGGCTTGGTTGAACACTTTAATTAAGGGAATATTAGCCTTAATTCAAATTAACCATTAATTATTATATTTATTTTTGCATTAAGATTAAATTTCTTCTTGGTGTAATCTTTATAAACTATTGCTTATGTATGTTTATGTAAGCATAACTCTTTATCTACTGGGATTGAAACCTAACACGCATACCGATAACAAATTTTGCAATGCTTTTGTTTAATCTGCCGTAAGCTTACTGCTCTTCTGTTCGTTGAAGGATGGTGATGGGAAGCAATGCATCTGATTCGTTTAGAAAGTTGGGGACTAATCAAGCTTTATCAGATTTTGTTTTTGGTGGTAATCAAATTACACCGTATCTCTACCCTCCCCAGCAAAGATGATTAAGGTGAGTCTTCCTAATCAAAATAATTTTGTCCTCTTCTTTTTATGTTTTGAGTGATTTATATTGGAGATGATCTTACAAATTTGCTGCAAGGATGGCTCATTCATCATACCATTGTTCTCATATATTTCAGGGCACGCTACTCTGAATTCTGTTCTATAGATATATAAATCTTCTTGAACTAGTGCAGATTAAAGAATTTTCAATTATCGAAATGTTATAGCAGAAGTTGTTGGAAATCTTATATATACTCTAGTAATTTTACTGCTCTTCTGTTTATTGAAGCGTGTTGACGGACAGAATACCATCAGTCGCAAACATTGATCAAACACTGATGTCACACCTTGGTGCAAAAACAGATGGGCAAACTTCAACGAGGAAACGAGGGCAAATTTTCATGGAGCAGCGAGGGCCTGGCTCCAGTGATCAGTTGACAAGGGGAAAAGGTGAGATGAACTCCTTATGCATATATATTTTGAAACTATTCATGTTTCTCTTCTATGTTAAAATCTATGGAAATATATATATATATATTTCTTTGTAAACTATTCCATGTTCTTTCATATTATTAACCAGAATTTTATGTTCAGTTACCTTGTTTGATTCTCGAGAATCTAGTCCCAAGGGCAAATAATAGCCGCCTTCTTCTGTTCTTACAGTTTCTGTCAGCCTCCAGGTATTGATTAAATGTGTTTTATTATTTTTTCAGCTGATCTGTACCACGACCTTCCTTCCTCAGAGTCCTCGGAAGAAGAATAAGGCAATGCCCTTGCAATATTAAGGCTTTCAGTGGTTACATCAACTAGCTAGAAGTAGTTCAAATGTAGTGATATAAGATCAAATGATACAGGGGTGAAAGAAACGAGACACAGTTTATGTCAGACGTTATAGCCTAATTTTGTTCTGGATTAATTCCTCTCTCTTCATGTGTTTTCCGGTTCATTGTCTCTTCAGCTTTTTCTAGAATTAATTCTTTAGTAACTAAAAAGTTTTTGGACAATTATTATTATTATTGTATGTATGTACGTGGATGTTATTATATATATATATATATATTTCTTTTATATTATGCTTTTTACCGTGTTTTGAGTTTATTTAACCTAATTTGAAGTTATTTTTATGAGCTTGACATGCCTAAAAGACTTTATGAATTAATTACTAAAAAATAAAAATTTCTGTATTTTATATTTCAGACCTTACTACTTGTAACTAGTTTTTTATCAAGTTATAATTTCAGAATGTGAATATGGAATGAATGAAAGTTAAAGTACACATATTAAGCTTTTTAAAAAGGTATTATGGGCAGAAATTCGTTTGGACCTTTAATCAAACTTGTAAAACCAGGCTGAAATTCTACTTGCAGCAAAATTCTTTGCTTTCATAATATAGATTCAAACAAGTATATCTTGAGCTTCAAATATCATAATCATGCGATTCAAAAGTTGAAAATCATATACACATTCAGGACTATAACTTTTGTGAAGAATTTCAAGTCAGATAAAATCATTTTAAAGGTAAGAATATAGACGCAATCTGAAGAAAGAGATTGATCTCCTGATCTAATGAGAAAACTAACAATGACGAGCATATTACTATAGCTAAGAGTCTGACATAGAAACAGTGGGTCTTAGGATCCAAGAAATGTAAAAATCAAGCCTCTAACATTCCATGAATGAAAGAATACAGTTGAAATGGTCGGATATTCCAAGAAACCAAGTCAGAAACAAAGTTTAAGTTGCAGTAGAGTCTAAATTACAACAGATTTATGACAACAATTAAGTCAATTTTGAACACAAATTCTGAGGGATTTAACCAATTTTAATGACCAAATAAAAAAAAAGGAATTACATAATATTAAGTATGTACCCCTAATCAAAAGAAGAATCCTAACAAAAGACAACAACTAAGAAAAAGAATAAAGGAAGCAAATCACGGCAGAAACAACCCCTCTTCTTCTTCTCTGCAACATTCTTTTCTCTCTATTTTTTATTAATTTTCCAATAGTTATGAACTAAACTTTGGCTTTCGGTTCAAAAGAGTTTTGTTCTATTATTGTTTTAGATTGTGAGAAGGGATATTTATAACTTTATTTCTGGATATTAATCAAGTACTTATTTTGCTTGAATTCAGTACGTAAGCTATTGTTTTCATTCAAGCTTTTTGAATGGTCTCTGCAGTAAATATGTTTTTTTATGTGAATTTTTCAATCCGTAATTATTGATTTGAATCAAAAGGGAAGAAAAATAAATGAATTAGGTTGATTTAACTTTTAGGTTAAAAGAATAAGACAAGTAAAAATCATTAAGCTTTTTAACGATAGTTTAGAATACTTGATCATTTTTTTTTCGCTCTTAAGGCTTTCTTCATCGAATATAAAAATTGTTTTTCAATCTTTAATTTGATTGACATTAAGAAATTAATTGGGGGCTTTTATAATTAATTTAATCTTTTTTGGGATATTCCTTGTTTAAATAAATTTAAGTATTTGCTTGAATTAGAAAAATATTTATTTTTCTTTGATGATCAATCTAATTCGTTTGAATATACAAATCACTTTTGAACCGAGCATATTACACTGAATTATCTTTTAAGTTTTCTTTTCAGAATTTTAATTTTTTTTAAATTTCTTATAAAATCCCCCTTTTTTTTGTTAGTATATTATAGAAAGACTAAAAGAAATTTTCTTTAGTTTGACTTCTTGAAGAAACTCTGCTAGTAAGCCAACACCTCAGTTTGGCATCTCCTCCTTCAATCTCTTATTTGACTTGCTGTGAGCATAGGATCGTTTGAATACGGTATCCTTTCTCAAAAACAAGTCTTGGTTCCATCCTCCATCACCAACCCCAGTAATAATTCCTGGTCTAAAACTATTCCTTTTATAGCTCTCCGTAGAACAAGAAGGCCTCTCCTCAGAAATTCTCTTCCTAGTAGTAAAGCCATCACGAACCTGGTCGGACGTCATAGGCCCATTCACGTTATTAAATCTTCGCCTCAATATTCCTCCCACAGCTCTTGATAGCAGAACTAAGTAGCTTCTCTCCAAAAAAAAACCTTCTTTCTTCTTTGATTCAAGGTATTCAGCATGCTTTTTAAGAGCTTTCTCCCTCACCAACCCGTCAATCTTTCCATCCCCCAATATTGCATCCACTTTCTGTTTCTCCTCCCTCTTCTTTTGCTTGAGTTTCTTATAAGCAATATGGCAAACCGCCACTAAGGCATCAAAGCCAGTCACCTTAGCATCCATATCGATATTTCCATCCTTCAAATCCTTTTCAGGCACAAACAAAACGTCCTCCAGC
Source organism: Populus nigra (assembly GCF_951802175.1). NCBI lineage: Eukaryota > Viridiplantae > Streptophyta > Magnoliopsida > Malpighiales > Salicaceae > Populus > Populus nigra. The sequence continues at coordinate 933,366 of NC_084867.1, read as the reverse complement.
CTCCTCGCTTTCTTTCTTGCGTTCAGGATCAATCAGTTTGTGTTTCTTTTTTTTATAGTAATCGAGTAAAATTTATATTTAAAACAGCACTATTAAGAAAGACAGTGACTGAATGAAAAGAGAGTTTACAAGCGGGCATCTAAGAGAAGGAGAAAACAAACAAAAGATCAATCTTATCATGGTGATTCAGCTTTTGCTTCCTATGCTTGAGACTTGAAGCATGCAGGAATATTAAAAGGATCTGTAACTGCTTATTTCAGCTATAACTAGTTTTACATTTTATTATAGAATGCAATAGTCTTATATAGTTTATGCTCATGCATGACAGATTTTACTGAAATTATTAAATGCTATGACCAGGGACGGATATCCAATTTCAGCAGGTGCAAAATAATATAAGTATATAATTAAATTAATTAAGATTCAAAAAATCCAAAAATTATAAGCTTTTGATGTAAAATTCAAAAATTTACATATATTATAAAAAAATACTCCATAAAATCATATTTTTTTATAATTCACAATTGCTCTCTATGAGATTTTACAGGTTGAAAACATTGTAGAATCTTTTCATTAATTATCATACTTTCAAAAAACAAATTTAATATAAGTAACCAAACAATCATTCTCATAACTAACCATAAATTATTTATTTTAACCAACTAACACATAATCATAAGTTATTTATTTCATCAATTACTCGGATTCTTTTTTCAAACTATATTAAAAAATCAACTACAACTAAACAACAAAATTAAATTCATTTTGATCTTTCTTCAAAACAATAACACATACTAAATACACATAACTAACAAATATTTATTTTGGTTCCAAAAGTTCTCATTTTCTTTCTCTTAAATAGTCGACCCTACTTTCATTATAAACACCTAATTTTTTTTTTCAATTATGCTTTATTTAGAGTAATTTACATCTTCTTTCATCCCAATAACATCACAATTTCACTTTTTTCTAATTTAACATTTAAGAATCCTAATTTAAAATTTAAGATTTTTATATAAATTTTCGTTAAAATCTTTACTTCAACTTGTTCAATCGAGTTTATAATGTCTTACTCGATAATAATATGAACTTTGAATGTTAACCAGTTGAAGTTTTTTGTTCTTTTTTTTTCTCTTAATGTCAGAAGTTTCCTCTCTTTATTTGCTTTCCTTCACTTGATTTTTCCCTTGATTTTTTAGTTAGATGTGTTCAATACTCACTCATTCATCCATCTTGCTTTAAATCTATGTTTCTTTTTAGGGTTTTAGCGAGGAAGCTCTTAAAAAAATTTTCTCTTCTAATTTTTTTCAGAACTAGCCAGCAGTTAAATGGGCAAGAAGAAGTTAAATTTCTAGTTTTCCGACTTTTTTATAAAAATACCATTAATGACCCTATTAGTTATTTTACTAAGTTCTCATGACCATTTCCTTATTTTAAGATATATTTATTTATTATTTTTATTATTTATTTTCTTTACAAACTTATTACAATTTCATGGTAACATTACTAATTTTTAACAGGGGTTTCTATCAATATTTTTTCACACAATTCTTTCTTAACTTTTATTTCTCATTTCCATTATAATTCCTCAGGATTGTTTTTTTCATTCTCAAAACGCGTTTATTTTTAAGTTTTTCTTAATTTTTCTATTCGTTGGAACCATTACCGGTTTCTACATGATATATACTTCATTTAATTTTTTATTTTTTATTTTGGCAGTTTAGGCAAGTGCTTACATTGCCCACATGCTGGATCCATCCATGGCTATATGAAGTCCTTCAAGTTATGGTCGGCTCCTGTGCTTCTTCCACTCATTTCGGTACTGCTTTCTAAGCTCTCCTTGATTATCCCACTGGGATGTATGTATTCCTGTATGTTTTATGCCATATCTGTCTTCTTTCTGTCCTCGCTTATCTTTTTGTTAGCTTCAGAGTTCTCTGCAGGCAATCCATTTCCAGCTTCTTTCTGTTCTCGCTTATATTTATAAATAAAAAACATTTAAAAAAAAACTCTATTTCAATTTCAAACGTTATGTTAGTAATTTGGAAGGAAAACAAGATTCTAGTCCATTGACGCACGCATCAAAGTCAAATTTAAGCAGACATATAATCTTTGTTTTAACAAGGATAGTCACATCTAACCTGAACATAGTGATGCTTCGTCAAATATTGCATTCTGTTGCAAGCTCCATGCCTTTACGCAAAATATATAAGAAACCTTGTCCAAGAAGTTCTTAAATATATTTGGTGGGAAGCTCAAAATATATATGCTGTTCTGTTCTGACATCCTGAAAGGTGAAATCCTAGGCTAATTTGCTGCTTCAATTGGTGCCACAGTTTATGAAAACGATATGATTCATAATTATTGTTAAACCAGTAAATTAATAGAAAAACTTGAAATCTAGTTTAAATCAATAAGATATTGATTGTGAAATCTAACTGACTTGACTAAATTTTTAATAATTTTATTGATGTAATAAAAAAAATTTAGTTCAAATTAGATTAAGAAAAAAAGTATTTTAATAAAAATAATCAACCTAAAATAACCTAGGAACTCCCATAACACCATGATCCAAACCTAGTTTTAGGTCCGTCCCGTCATCACATCTGACAACCATGCCACTAATGCCATTATACTAAGGAACTGCAGAAAAAAACCAGTTAAAATCTATTTGGAAACGCAATGCAAATTGTATTTCTAAAAAAATTATTTTTTTTATTAAAATTTAATATGATTTGTATATTAAAATTTTAATATAATTTATATGTTTTGGATTATTTTAATATACTGATTTTAAAAATAATTTTTAAAAAATAAAAAAATATCATTAATATATATTTTAATATGAAAAATTATTTAAAAAACAACCACCCTCACATAAATACAGGGCGTTCTTCCTGCTCGCAACGAAGAGCATAACAAAGCTTCCTGCTTGTCAACAAACGCAAACTCATCGTGTTTGACGGTTCAAAGACAAGGATAGTATAGACTGAAATATTAACAGGGACATGCATGGATCGCCAGTGTGCTCGTTTCCTTCTCAACCTTAGTAGTAAGGACATAGGGAGAAGCCACGAAATAGATTCGTCAAACACAAATAATGAAATGGAACGTTTCCATTTCTAAATATCATGGAGCAATGATGATTAGAATAGTTTGGACACCATAACAAATATCGTGGAAGCAACAGTAGAGGGAATACAATATTTCCATTTCATAATATACATGAACAACTACAACCTTTTCTTGCTTCCTCAACTTATTCAACACAACCCTATGTACAGCACTGCTTGGCCATTTTGTTCTACTGAGGAGGTTATTACAGCATATAAGAGATCAACTACATAGCGCGAGTTGGGGTCTAGTTTATTTAACAATAGTTGCTTGGTTTTCTGCCAAATCTATTTTCCAGGCTTATGCTATTACTCATTTCTTCCATTGCTGCATGGGAGTATTTCGCTTCTACTTTCTTTTCATGAATTAGTTGATAGTTATTGCCTCTTGGAAACATCGCATTCTTCAGTCTTTGCAAACCTTCCTCGGATCCTCGGTTGACTGTCTGCAAGAGCCTTCCTGCAAGCATACTGAAACAAACATATTGTGAGTTGAATCCAGTGTGGAAAATCAGGAATGGATACATCTCACCAAGTATGATCTGAGTTATGCAAGTTTTGATGCCTTTTATAAGCAGACCCCTTTGATTTTAAAACACAGGCAATGAGTGACTGAATTTTCACGGGGCTGATACTTTTATTTGAAGTTCAGGCAAGTCAGAAAGTAATATACAACAAATCAACAATAATACTTAATTATTTACCTTTATTTTCCTGCCAAAGTTCCTCTTTGTCTTCTTATTCCTGTACCTTGAAAGCTTTTCCCGGCGGTCCTCAGCAGAGCAGTTGTTGATAATCAATGGTCGGTCAAGAGTAGAATGGATGAGGCTTGTATTACCGTTATCAAGTGTCTGTCATAAAAACTCAGTATCAATGACTCAGCCCCATCCTGTGCAAATGGCCAGAAGCATCTAAACAATTCTCAATCCGTAGACTTCATTATAGAGCATATTCATGCTTGGTGCTGAATTCTAGAAATGTTCCACTGGAATCTGGTGGATTATCCGAGTGAAATGATATAGGAAATAGAATTAAAACTGAAAATAAAAGCAACAGATTCTGCTTTGGAAGTAGTGGATATTGTCGTTCTTCATCTACAGTTCCATTTTACGTGGGAAAAAAATTGATTAAATTCTTGATAAAGGCACCAAGAGAAAGGTGTCAATTATCTGTCCAACTGGAAGGGCTAACAGGAGCGGCAGCATTATGGAACAGTACTAATAAAGAAAAGCTGGGAGTTCCAAGTGATTCATGTCAGTGGCTTGACTTGCAACAATATCAGAACTTATGACTACATTTTTTCCAGAAACAGTAAAAAAGCACCACAAGCACAATGAGAATCCTTGTGCAGAGTTAACTGCCAAGATATGATTCTTTTCAGGTAAAGGTCTATGTTTTCTGCCACATACAAGGAGGATCTAAGCAGAAGAGAAAATCGTTCAAAAGTGCAACAAAGGCCTATAATCAAATACACACAGAAGTACCATAATGGATTTGATCTAACCTTTATGTCTCCTTCGCTGTATGCTCTCCTCATTCCATAAGCATTTTCAAAATCAATTCCAGGAAAATCCAGAAAACTTGGCTTCACTGCAGCACCATGCAGCCACTCCACTGACCTCAAACATCCTGAGCTGACACTTTTTAATAGTGCAGCATCAGGGAGCAATTTGTTTTCTTGAATGTTGTTTTCATCAGTCCTCACAATAGGAATCTTGATATCCAGAAGCTCTGCAAGTGATGGTGTTTCCATGGCTTCTTTTTCCAGGATGTCCTTCTTGCATTCATAGAAAACCTCATTCAGAAGCTGCTCATTTTGAATGGATTCAATATCTGCCGCCTTAAGTCCTTGTGAAGAAATGACTTCTTCCCCACAGGAGATCATTGAAATGGCGGCTGTCATGGGATCAATGACCACAAGTGGCTCTTCAATGATTGGTTCAGGTGCTTTGAACAGATCCCCCTCGCCTCCCAGATCATATTCTGTTATGGTGGTCTGAAGTAGGTTGCTCTACATTAGACAAGGTTGTCAACAACAAACAAGATGAAATAGGAAAATTAGGTAGAGTAAATATTGATCTAAACACTTCACCAATTATGTTAGCCTCAGTCTTAAGGTATTCTTAAATAGGTTGAAAATAAAGTCTTGATATATATTACAGCTCAATCTGGTAAAAGTGCTGATACGAGAACACGTCTATACAGCAGTAAATAGACATGCACCAGTAAATAGATACAGAAGCTGTAAATATGCATTTTCGAGGAAATCCAACAGATTTTTAAAAATATGTTAAAGTGATGAATCACTTGATTAATTCCAAAAACCATACACAATTCAAAGTTTTTTGAGATTTTTTTATTATTGAATTTTGTTGATTAGCTTTTCTTTGTTATTTTTCTAGTTTGTATCTTTGAACGCTTAGTTTGTATCTTTTAAATTTGTTGAGATTAAACCACTGAACCAAATTGAGACTTCTTTGAGTGAATAACAAATTGAGAGACAAATCCAATAAATCCTATAATTAGGGTTCAAGAATTCCTCCAAAGAAAAGAGCAAAAGAAGAGTCCTCATTGTAACTTGTTAAGACCAAATTTTCAATACAGATTAAGTGATTTCTTTATGAGAAGAACACTAAACATCTCAACCTAAGTAAAGATCCTTTAAATGGCTGAACACCTATGACTCAAATATCCCAAACTTATTTGCATAAATATCAACCACTTTCAGCTAAAGCAAAGGTCTAATGAAACTCTTTCAAGGCTAATTTTCTTTTAACCTCCTTTATCCAAGTTCTATTTCAACATCGAACAGAAAGAGAAAGTCAGCAAAAAAAAATAAAAAAATTAGAGATGGAGAATGCTTTCTCTTTCTCCACTTTCCAAACTTTTTCCCCTTCTTTATGCTAAAAAAATAAAACAAGACTTTTTTCATATTTTAACTCTCTTAGTTAGTGGATCAAAATGCCAACAAAAATCTAAGTATTGGTTCACCATCACACAATTGGAGCGAGAAAATAGAAGAAAGCTTAGAGAACACGTTCTTTGAAACTATGAAATCATTTTCCCTTTTGTAGTCTTTCTTTTGCTTTATGTTCAAGATTGAACATGTAAAGAGAAAACAGTCCTATTTGGTTGCTTAGTAAAGGTGGAGAACAAAACCTAAAGACATTCATACTTGTCTAAATACGCACAAACCCACTAGCATAAAAGACAAAGCTTTAAAAAAATCAGTATTTTCCTCCATGTTCTCAACAACCAAACAGAGGAGTAATAGACACAAACATCAAGAAGACAAGTTCCACTGAAAAAATCAAGTCCTCGAGATCGAGACTTTGAACTTTCAATATGAAGTTTCACAAAGAACCAAGAAAAATATGAACTTTAAATTGGGTTTCCATAGAAAAACATAGATATTTCCTACCGATGCACCCCATTTTCTCAGAAACCAGACAGAGCAGGTTAGAGCAGAAAGCAAACACCAAATCGAAGTACACAAAAACGAAAGCTCGAAACTCTAAAACAACCAAAGCCCAGTTCGGAACGGATCAAATTAATGCAGATCACTCAAATAGACAAAGAGAAGAGAGCCAAAACACAGAGTGAAAGAGGCATATAAGTACAAACAAAAACAAGTAAAATAAAGAGAAAATAGAGTACCATTGAAGCATTGGTCTTTTGGCACTTGCAATACTCTTCAAGTTGTTGAATATCTTGAGAGAAATCCTGCATGTAGGGAAACAATAGCCACGTCTCTGCATACATTTTTGTCTAAAATTGCAATCACTCTGTTTTTCCAATCTTGAAACAGAGAAGAAACAGAGCAAAAGGGAGAAATCACCTCTTGCAAAACAGAGTAACCTAAAAACAGAACACAACACAACACTAGCTAGCTTAGGACTGCTGAAAAGCAGGCAGCCAAAATGCAACAGAGAGAGAGAGAGAGAGAGAGAGAGAGAGAGCGAGAATGGTCCTGTTTTGGCCTTTGATTTAAGACAAGAAGGAAAGGGTGTGTATATATATATATATATATAATAATCATATGGATGGGGAATTAATAATTAATTTCTTAAAATAGAAATCAAAATAGATGATGTAGTATATAGTAGGTTTGATAAGAAAGACAATGTGTAAAATGACATTACAAAAAGATATTAATGATTTACTGCGTCGCTAGACATATATTTCTATTTATTGAAATAGTATTTTTACAGTTTTATTCTTATAGAAAAAATAGTTAGGCTTGTAATTAGGGACACCATTATCTTTTTCAACTTATTTATTTTTGTATTTTAAAATTATTTTAAAAAAATAAATTTTATTTATTTTTTCTTTGCTTCAAATTATTTGTTTTGAGTGTTTTTAAATTATTTTGATATGTTTATATCAAATATAATTTTTTAAATAAAAAATATTATTTTGACGTATTTTTTAATAAAAACCACTTTAAAAAGCAATTATTACTACACTTTCAAATATCCTCTTCAAATGATGCATTAGTCATTGCAAAATTAATTAAAAGCAATTTGATTTAGTCACCTTTTTTTAATACAGTTAAATAATTGTTTTACCCTTGAGAGCAAAAAAATATAAAGCTTTCATAAAAGAACTTTTCAGTCATTTCTAAAAAATTTACATAATTAAGTTACAATCATACCCCTTGAAAGAAAAATAAAATCAACATGCAAGGGGCTTCTACACCTTCTCCTTTTAAAAAAACAATGAACTTCAAAACTACCTTTAGAATCCACAAAACATAAGGTTAGTTTCAAGGGTATCTTGGTCTTTTTCTTTTAGTTTTGTTGTTATTGTTTAGTCTAGTTAATGGTTATTTGGTAATTTTATGTTATTAAATATTATTAAGAAAATTTTGTTAATGCATGCAACGTATGCATCAGCGTATGATGGCCTTTGTGACATTCATGTTGCGTGTGAAGTCCCTTTCGATTACTGAAAACCTGCTTTCGCAGCTGCGTTGAGAGCTGCAATGTGGCGCGTGCTAGCGGAGGAGGTTCAGTTGGGCTACGGTGTGATTTTTTTCTTTCTCTATTCTTCTCTCTCTCATCCCCTAAAACTTCGCACCTAAACTTCAAAAAAATAATTATGTCCTCCAATTTATGATTTGATTGATTTTGATTCTTCTTTTTTGGATCACTGTTTATTTAGCTTTTGATGCTTTTTGAATTTTTTTTAATTTTATCTCTGGGCATTTTATTCAATTTAATTTTTTAATTTAATTTAGTCCCTTTACTTTTGATTTCTCTATTTCTGTGTTTTATACTTTTCTTAATTATTATTTATTTGCAAGTTTATCCCTTTCAATTTTGTTGCATTTTTTTTAATCCGATTTGATATGTTTCATTTTGTTTTAATACCATATTTGGTTTGCATTGTTTGGATTTTTAATTGTTTTACAGTCGTATATTTTATTTTGTTATTTTTTAATAGCTTCCTTCCAACAAGGCAATTCATTATTGAAAATTGTTTTTTTTTTCAAATTCATAATTTGACATTTTATTGTGAAGCTCTTAGATTCATTTTTTGTTCCACTTTCATTTCTGTTGTGTTATCTCGATTTCATATCTCGGGTAATAGGTTAGTCAAGTTAAGACTCAAATTTTTTTCCTCAATTTGTTTTTATAGTTTATTCTTCGACATTAAATTATTGGCTCTTGAGTTATGTGATTTTTTCACTATTCTTTCTACTGGGTTATCCAAAGTACGGGTTAGTCAAGTTAACCCGGGTTAACTTGCATTTTTCTTACTCGATTATTTTATTTAACTTTGGTCTTTTTTACTAGGTGCTTTTTTTGGAAATCTTTTTTTTAATCCTGGTCTCATGTCACGAGTAGCGAGTTGGTCGAGTCAACTCGAGTGGACTGGGTTTTTTTTTCTCTCAATTTTTTAATGATTTTTTTTTATTTAATCATTTTACATTAAATTATTTGACCTTGAGCCTTGTCTTTTTCTTTTTTTTTTTGCATTTCTTATTGTTTTGTTATTTTGAAAGGAGGTTAATCAAGTTAACCAGGTCAATTTACATTTTCTTTCTCAATGTTTTTTTCATTAAACTTCGATCTTTTTTGTTAGGTTCTTATTTTGTAAGTTTTTTTTTATCTTGATCTCATGTCACAAATGGCGGGTTAGTTGAGTTAATTCGGATTGACTCGGATTTTTTTTCCACGATTATTTTATAAGTTTTTTTTTTCAATTTCATCATTTTGTATTAAATTATTTGACCTTGAGCATTGTAATTTTTTCACTTTTTTTTATTTTTGGTTATTCTGAGAAAGGGTTGGTAAAGTTAACTTGGGTTAGCTCAATTTTTTTATGTTTTTTTTAATTGAACTTTGTTTTTTTTTCTAGGTTCTTCTTTTGAAATTCTATTATTTTTATCCCAATCTCTTATTGTTGGTTATGAGTTTGTCAAGTTAATCCGAGTTGACTCAGATTTTCTTCTTCGTCATTTATTTTTTGAATTTGCTTTTGTTTTTGTTTTCATCTATGACATTAGGTTATTAGGTCATGAACTTTACAATTTATTTTTTTTTATTCGGGTTCTTTCAGTCTTATATCATGGATTGTGTTTTATTAAATTAAATTTGATTTGTCTCGTATTATTATCACCTGAATATTATATTTTTAGCATTGAAAAAATTCAGCCTGGACCTGTGGTGTAATGTAGGTCATCTATCTAGTGATGATAGTATACATGTCCCTCATGTCTCCTATCATGCACTTTTTTATTAGTATAAAACAATTATTCAATTTGTAGGTGTTTTATAACCCAAGAAGGATTAATATATTTATATTAGGTTAATTTTATTTATAAAAATATTTTAAATTTGATTTTGATATTTTTTTTATATTTAGTGATGTATAATGTTATGTAAAATCAATCAATGTAGCATCATTTTTTTTGTACCAAGAAAGTAATATTATGGTGTGTGTGTGTATGTTTCTTTTTTCTTTTTCTTTTTTTCTTTTTTATTTTGGGTGTTGAATTTTTACCAATGTTTAAATAGGAGTGTTGTTGTTGTTGGTGGTGGTGGTGGTGTTCCACATGCTTTTCTTTTCTGCTTGTACATTCTTTATATTTCTTCTATTTATTATTAAGATCGTGATTAGTAATGCTGGGTAAGTAATTAATGTTATTTTATTTTTTATTTTTTATTTTTTAAAATATATTTTCAAGAAAGAAAAAGAAAATCAAATCTAAGAATTTATAAAAATAATAAAAATATCTTCATTTAAATTTTATTTTTATTCTTCCTGTGACTATTTGTTTTTTAAAATTTGGTAAAGAAAAGTAACCAATAATATGTTGAAGAAATTATATAAAAAAAAAACTTCACATAGAACAATTAATTTCTTTGACTAACTAAGCCCATGAGTGGTTCTTATAAAAAATGGATCTTTGTTAGGACAAGAAACACTTTGATTCTTAAGTTAATACTTGTATGGATGGAGAAAATAATGGGTGGTGAGAAAATAATGAAAAGTGAAAGGAAGAGCGTTGTAGGATTATGAACTTGGTATACTAGAAAAATTATCTCCCTTTTAGCAGGTAACTAAATGTATTTATACACTCAAGCATGTGATTTCTTCATGGAGAAAAGAATTGTGTTAATGGCTAACCAATGTGACTCATTGGTTGATGTAATGTTGTGTATGAGTAATGTGTCTAGTACATGATTGAAGGAAAAGTTAATGTGGTATGTTTGTGTGATGAAATATATTTATTTTCATAGGTGTTTATATTGACTAAAATGATAAAAATGTAGTTATTTGGTGATAAAAAATGGTATGTATCTTTCAAAAAGTTTATATATATGAGATCAGACATAAAAATTATGTGTTTTGCATTAAAATTGTTAGTGTTGGAACAAATAAATGTGAGAGAAAAAACTAGAGAGAATTAAAAAATATAAAAAGAGAAAATAAAAATTATATTGGTTGCTAAGCAAGCCAAGCAGACCAAAAAGTCTGGTCGATCGAGTCAAACTAGACTCAGGATAACTAGAAGGGTTGGTCATTAGGCTTAATCCAAGTAACCCCAAACAACTCTATTTTATTTTATTTTTGTGTATATCAAATAGGTCCTAATTATTTATTGAGCATCATATAATTGCTTTTTTTTTCAATCTAAGTGTATATTTTTATGTTGTTATTCACAGTTAAAAATGCAGGTAGTTTATGACAAACAACTGGATAATTAATATAGGGTTTAATGGGAAAAGAATTTTCGAATGCATCAATTTGAGTGTAGATGACTTGTTTATATTCATGCTTATGGTTTATGATTATCAAAGATGCAAGTTGAATGAAAAAGCAAATTAATTTAATTGTTTCAAATATTATTTTATATTTAGACTTTACAATAATGTATCGGAATTCTTCAATTTTTGTTGTTGCTTGTCGGTAGGATTTGAATTTTGAAAGAACAGGTGCAAATTTAAACCCGAAAACAACAGTGAGTTTGCTGAACGTCGTCCTCATAATATTTTTTTTATTAAAAAGTTTTTGTAATATAGTTATTAAATCAAACCCCATACAAAGATGAATCCAAAAAATTCACAATCCTATATAAATTAGTTTTTAATACAAAATATTAACCCTATCCAAACTTGATTAAGTTTATATCTTTTAAAAAATAACTACGATGTCATTTTAATAAAAATAATAGATCTAATAATTCATAAATTAACTTAATATTCATTGATTCATATTTATTTCTAAATCAGTTTCTAAACCAGGTTTAACATCTAATTAATCCTTGAAACGTTGAAGGAAGCTTTGAACTTATTAAAAAATAAGAATATTTTTGCAAACATATAATGTATCTTAATTAATTAGGTCTCTTGTTGTCCCTTATGAAATTTAAAAATGAGTGGTAAATGGTGATAACTTGGAGTGTGGAGTTCGAAACTTTTGAACAGGTCCCTCTCTTGATTTATCTAGTGATTAGACCTCTACATTTGTAATGTTATGCTTCTTCTTCTTCCCTTGAACGAGGGAATTCAAATTGTATAATTATTATAGACCAAGGTGTGTTCATCCATATCCATAAATCAATGTTTTTTTTCAAGACCTATAGTCAAATTATGTTGATTTCTTTTCTTTTTTTATGGTGAGGGTTTTTCTTATTAACTTTAGTATATTGACCAATTTTCTTTCTAATAAATTTTTTTTTATTCGAGAAAACTCTACTTCTTGAAAAGTATATTTTATAGGTTCAAATGAACGAATAAAATCCCGATTCTTTCAGGTTTTTATAAGAGATACATAACTTGATTTAAACTCAAAACTTATCATCATCACGCTACCTTTTCCTTGCATGAACTAGAAAAGGTTTTCTTGCCTTTGATTTTGAAATGTTGAAACATTTGGCAGAATTCCTTTACGCTAGCCCATAGGACTTCACCTTATGGAATCGTTTTCAAGTCAGCCTAGATCCATACCTAGAGAAGAAAGTTGGGCAAAAAACGGTCAACCGAAGATACCACTACAAACAAGGCGTCTCTAGACGTTGTAGTTAAAATTATCGTTGCTTAATAGGGTTTTGTTTTTTAATATTACTATTATTCTTTTTCTATTTTTAGTTTAGAGTAATTAATGGGAGTGGGTATTTTCTTTCAAGCTTGTCGGTTTTCAAGGAAAACAAATGTATCTTTAAACTACCACCCATTTTCACTCCTTTTGAACTCGTACATGACCGACATGTTTATCCTAGATACAGCAAACCTGATATTATTTAGATTAGTCCAAGTTAAGCTGATTATTATTAATCTGTTAATTTTTTTTTATTTTTGTTAAAATAACAATATTTTTGGTTTTTTCTTTTTAAATAATATTTTTTTTAAGATTTACCTCTTTAACCGTGACCTGGATCAATATTCGGACTGATCAGTGTTTATAAAATTAGAATGTTTAAAATCTCTAAATGAATTTTAATGTTTAGATAATCACTTTAAAAATGAATTGCTTAATACATAATGACAACAAGCATATGAATTTTTTTCTGAGTTGTTTCTTTAATTGATAAGTGGATTTGCTTTGTTAGTTATTACCTTATTTTAAAATCTAATTAAAAGGAGATAATTAAAAAAGAATTAATCTCATAGAAAAACCTTCAAGTTTTATTAAAATATAAAAAAGTAATTCTAATTAGTTCAACCATTTGTGGTTATCAAAAGCAAAGTTACCCATGATCCATTGAAGGTTTAATTAGGGCATGAAGGAAAGGTCTATATATTTGCCAATGAAAACACAGTTTAGTTTGCACCATGAGCCCTATATATATATATATATATATATTAAGTACTTCAACTAGGCATGATAAATTAAGGAAGGCTAGCTCCTCCGTCATGTAATGCCTCATACTCCACTAGTTAATTTAACCTAAAATAATTATCTTTTGAATAATTGTGTTACGTATCCATAATTACTCAAATGTTATTGGTTATCAGTGATCAAGGATGATATAATCAAATGTTAGAATATAATCTAGGAACGAAGAAGGACAGGATAATCTAAGAAATTATATGTTGCACTCAGTTTCTAGTGAGTTAAATACTGCCCATCAGCAAGTTACATTTAAAAACAATATTATTTTTGGACATTATAGTATAAGTACATATGTAGGATATATAATAATAACATGCAAACAGGGTAAAGCATGCCAAAAAAGGCATATATATATATTACTTCTTACGATCATATGAATCATAGACGGTATAACCATCGAGCCAGCTAAAATGTAATATATATTTTTTTTACTTAATTAAGCGCTATCTCTCTTTCTTTTTTGTTTCTTTCTTTTTTTTATTTGATCCTCTTTTTTTTCTTCAACAATTATAAGGTTATTTTTGACTGAATTATGTCGAAATAACTCTCACACGAATAAAAAGGTTATAAGGTTTTTTTCTTGTCAATTTCATTTTTTTCTCAATTTTTTCCTCATATTCTTTTTACTGGGCAAGCCAACCAGTTCATGTTAAGATAATTCCAGCATGATTTAATTTTAAACTCGGGCTAGACAAGAAGTTGAATTGAAAGATTTGTTTTCTATCATTTTTCTCTTAATTTTATTATCATATTTTGTTTACCAATCGCATGGTCTCCTCTTATACAATTTAATTTTAAATTTAGATTGGATAGAAAGTTAGATCGGGAGATTTCAAGATTGATTCGTTGAGATGAATTTAATAACAGTGTAAAATAATAATGCATGACATGAATATTTGTTATTTTTTTTAAATATTAATCTAAATTATAGCATAACACAAACAGTTAAACTAGTTAGTCCTATTGTATTATGGAGATTATAAATATCTAGAAAAGGAATTTATTTATCGTTCAATTTGAGAGAATAGTTTATTATTGATAAAAAAAATATTGGAAAGAGTGCAATTTAAGTTACCACTTGGTTTCTTCATTTCAAGTTTCAACCTTATCATAAAGGCCATGGATGTGTAGTCCTTCACGGGTTAAAAAAACCCAGAAGAATATGTAATTTATATGTTAATTAATTAAAATGGAAGATCCAATGAGATTTGTTGGTTTCTAGCATGATGGCTCCAAGAAATAGTTAATGTGGTGACTTTTATGCTATATACTATGGTTTTGATCGATGTATTTGCAGTATATGACAGTGTACGACCCCCCGTGCGCCCTCCTCCCACTCAGAGCTTCTGTGTTAAACCACAGGAGTGCACGCTTCGAAATGCAAAACAATCATCAAAAGATATTTTCTAAAAAGATATATTATTTTAAGCTGTAAAAGAAAAAAAAGAGAGAGATGGAAAATAAAATAATATTAGCCGTAAAAGAAAAGAAAGAGTAGATAGATTCTGCATTCCAATTTGATCAAATTATTCAAATTCTCTTTCAATATATTCCTCCGCATTGCAATTTGATTTTAAATAATTATTATTTCTCAATTTCCAACCTATCTTTCGCTTATTTCTTGAATTTAAAAATATATTTAAAAACATGATTGATATTATTTTTTTATATTAATACATCAAAACAATTTAAAAATTAAAAAAAAAATAAGAGTTTTTCAAGACTGCAGTTGGACCGCACACATTAAAACATAAAGTGAAGGAAGGATCAGCTAGCGTTGCAGAAGCAAGGACATGGAACCTGAAAGCAAGACTTCAAGCAATGTTGAGTCTAAAAAAGGAGAAGTTCTAGCTAGAATCGTGCATTTGATCCAAGCAATGCAGGTCATGCTTAGCACAAAGTGTAACAAATAA
The DNA here is from genome assembly GCF_951802175.1 of Populus nigra. Lineage (NCBI taxonomy): Eukaryota > Viridiplantae > Streptophyta > Magnoliopsida > Malpighiales > Salicaceae > Populus > Populus nigra. The sequence continues at coordinate 917,996 of NC_084867.1, read as the reverse complement.
GGGAAGACCTCATTAAATATCATCTCCAACATATAAAGTAAGAAACTCTCAATTGGATCGCTAATATCTAAAGATAAAATCACATCAAATGATGTTTAAATGCATAAAATTTAAAAAAACTTTACTGAATAGAACGAAAAGACCCAATAAAAAAAATGTATGAGACAAGGCAGCTTCAATTGAAAATTATTATTATTATTATTATTATTATAAAATATTAATAAGGATGAAAAGACCCAATAAAATAAATAAATGATACGTTGCAGGATCAATTAAAAAATATTATCATCAAATATACATATATATAGATAAAAAGATCCAATAAATAAGATTTAAATATGCTCCTAAACAATTTTAATTTTTAAATTAGGACAATTCCTGTTATAATTTCTCAGTAGAAAACGTTGTTAGAGAATAATATAAATTATATTCTGGAACCTCACTTAACAGGTTAAGCTATTGAGTTGAGATGGTTCTTTGACAAACATTTTTGTTCCACACAAAAGAAAATATATTATTTCTTACAAAAACAAAAAGTAAGTGTGATTTGGATGGAATTCATAGTCAAATATAAGATAAAATTGATACAAAAACTTGTTGGGTGAGAAAATTGAGATTAACTATATACTTAGGGGGCATATCATGCAAATTAACCTCCTTAATTAGGCTTGACTATCCAAAGAGTTTCCTTTCGTATAGCAATGAATTCATGCATGGAACTTTGGTCTACTTTACAAGAGACTATTGTATGTGAAAGCAAGATAGATTCTGAATAGCAACGCCCATTTTGAGACTTGTCTTTCACAAGTGTAGCTGTGAAATTCATTATTGAGGTCAAATAACTTTCTATTTCAGAAGAAAATTCATGGGAGGAATATATATTGGATCGAGTTGGGGTGTAAAGTTGGAAAAGATGCAAGAGAATTTCAACCCATAATGCCTTGAAAAGAAAGAACAATGAAGTGCATGTACGCTCTCTCTTTTGAGCAACGAGTTGTAAGGAATGTACACTTTATGATTGGAAAAACGAAAAAAAAAAAACCAATTCAAAAAAAAAACAAGAGAAAATCCTTAAATTTCCACATTAGGAAAGAAGAATTTTATGGAAAAAAGCCTTCTCCGTGTTAGGTTGCACTTGCACCTGCGCGCAGGATAATTTTAATTAGTTCAGTTATAAATTAAAATATTAAAATGATGTTTTTTATTTAAAAAATACAAACCGACACTAAGTTATTTTCGTAAGAAAAGTCTTGACGATGGAAACATTTTTTCTCTGATGAGTTAGAGGAATTCGATTGGCGATGGAGGTGCTAAAGGTTAGGAATCAAAATTGTGCAAGAGCTAGACAGAAGTGAAAAGGATGGAGCTTTTTTTAAATAAATAAAAAACAGCTGGAGGGGATTGTCACCTATGGTGACTGAGTCTTTCTTGACAAAATAGTAATGGGAAAATGCTTTGGTATAATACTAGGTGGGCCAGATCCTGACGGTCCAGATTAACATTCTTACATGGGTCCTCTTAAAAATTAATTTAATTTTAATTCTTGTTTTTATCACCAAACTGGGTAATTAATAAAAAAAAACTGGTCAGGTTGTGAGTTTATTTCTTATAGATCACCAGTTTAAGTCTCATAAACCTCATGGCCACTGGACGCTTATATGGTCGTTAACTTTAGGATCCGTGAGATTAGTCGAGATGCGTGTAAGCTGACTCGAACACCCACGTTAATAATAAAAAAAGAACAGTCCACTCCTTTAGAGGTCACCAGTTCAAGTACCACAAACCTCAGGCTCACTGAAGGCTTGCACGGTCATTAACTTTAGGGTCTCAGGGGATTAGTCGAAGTACGCGTAACCTAACCCGGACACCTACAGTTACCAAGACAAAAGAAAACGTAGTTCACTCAACCCTGAGGGGTGTAGCTTAATTAATTAGATCCTGAATTTGCTCCTCAAAGATCACCAATTCAAGTGCTATAAACCTCAGGGCCATTGGAGGTTTACATGGTCATGAATTTCAGGGTCTTGAAGGATTAGTTAAGGTACATGTAAGCTAACCCAAACACCCACAGTTATCAAAAAAAACAAACAGTACACTCGTTTGATTTTACTCTTGAGGTGATAAATAAGTTTTTTTTTCAAAGACATCTAAATAAAAGATTAAAAGAAGATAAATAAAAACTTAGATGACATATTCACATTTACTCAAATTCAAAAGAATACTATCAAAGGAAGAGAGAAAATAATAACTTAGATATAACTAGTTTATAGTGTTAAGCTACGCTGATATTTGAATAAAAAAATCAAATGTAAAAAAAAAATCCAAATCACAAGAATTATATGGCATTGTTATTAAATTGGGTCCAACATGTTAACTTTAAGATCTTTTGACCCAACTTATTGTCTAGTCCGAATTTAAAAATAAACCATATGAAAGTTGTCATGATTTGACACATTTTACTTTGCAAGTTTAAAGATAGCCTAAACGACCTCTAAAAAGTGTGGTTCGGCTTTTTAAAAAAATCAAAATAATTTTTTAAAAAATATTAAAACAACAACATATTAAATCAACTCAAGTTTTGTGGCTTAACTCGTCAAATTCACAATTTAGTTATGGATCCCACTAGATTTAAGAACTTTGTTTTTTAAAGCTATCTTTCACTTAATTAATTATACGATAACAAAAATAAAAGCTCGTAAAATCGAGCGCAAACTAAATATTAAGATATTTATTTGAGACTGTAATAATTTTATAAAAAACAAACTAAAATAATTTTTGAAAACAAATTTAAAACTAAGTAAATATTAAAAAGAATGAAAATTAAAAAAAGAAAAGAAAAGAAAGAGATCACCTCCTTCACTATTTATATGCAGTGAAGCAGGTGCGGTGCACCCAAGTTTTCCAAGATGTCGGTAAAAAAAAGGACTTGGTTAATTTTAGTGCTAGAAGACAAAGTTTGATCAATATCTCTGTATTGACAAAATAGGAAACAAACCAAACACAAAAATGTTGTGTCCATGCGTGAGGGGTCCAATCTAGCTATAACTATGGTGCTCCACTAACCCACCCATCATTTCTCTGGACATGAAAACGATGGCCAGCAATTTTACATTTCTCTGGGACATGAAAGCGATGACCAGCAATTTCATGAGATTTTCAGGAGCTGGGCATGGAGAGCTAATACATGGATGTGCGCCCAGTAAATCGACTGAAATATACCCTTCTTCTTCAAGTGTCATTTCATGCTGTGATGGTTTCTGTCTCGACAGGAACTCCTTTCATGGCCGCCACCATTCGTTCGTTGAGATCACATGATGTAATGAAATTCGAAGAGTTACCCGGATTAAAATCTAGGACTCAGCTCTTTAGTCGAGTCAACTCTCAAGTCAGGTTTGTTTGATAACCATGATTCAACCACCACCGAATGTGGATAAATGGATAAAACCAAGGCAATTAATATTAAAAAAATAGAAGGAGGTGCTCTGCACCCAAGTTCTGATCAAGATGTCGGTAATGGGGATGCCTGTTGCCCTCCCCTCTGTATGGCCCAATTCTTCCAGGCATTTTTTGGATTCTTTTTGATGTGAACACGAAGTGATGGGTGAGGGATTGAGAGGAAGTTCATTTTAAGAGCAGCTGGTTTCTCACTGGTTGACATTGACAAAAGCAAGAAGTGACAAGCATTATAAACTTTGCTTTGCTTGTGCTGTCCTTTTCTTTTATCAAGATTCAGGCTTTGTAATTTGTCATCTTTCACAAAAATTCAAGTCCCCTTGCCTTCTGGTGTAGAAATTATAATACTTAATACATATATACACCTCAAGTTTGATTTCTAAAATTCTTCAGTTGACAAAGGAGTCCATTTCTTAAAATGTCCTGAGATCAACCTAGACTTTAATAAATTCACTCACTCTCATTTCAGTTTGTTTTTGCTGTTGTTGGAACCGTGTTTGAATATGTTTTAAAAGTTTATTTGACTTAAAAAAAATATAAAATTAACAATTTTTTAAAGTTATTTTTAGTGATTTTAATATACTGATATTAAAAATAAAAAATTATTTTAATATATTTTTAAAATATAGATTCAAGATTTGAACATTAAAAAGTTAAATATCCATCTCTTGGGATGATTAATTGCCAAATCCTTAAAAAAAGAAGAATCACAAGAGAAATTGTAATTTTGGCATGAAACTTTTAGCTTTCAATAGCGTGTTTTGATGTAAAAAAAAAAAAAAGAAAGATTTTGATGGTTGATTTTCATATGCAAATCATAATCAAGATAGATATCCATGAGGTTCGGTCCCGACACAGGAACTCCTTTCATGGCACGAAAGCTTGTGGTTTTGACACATACAATTGTACTTGCAAACATTTCTTGTTTAAATTTTAGTACTTCATACAATTGTACTTGCAAACATTTCGTATATGAGTTTCAACTCATACCCTATGTTACCAAGATGTGTATTTCGGTCCCTTATTTTTTAATTCAATCCTTTTTCTAAAAAAATATATAGTTAGAAAAAAATAAAATATCAAGAACTAAAATAAAAATTTCAAAATAATACACTGCTTCAGTACGCAATATATTGTAAGAAAGTACATAATAATTCAAAAAACGATAACTTTTAGTACAGGAAATAATAATAATAATACAATTGTACATGCAAATGTTTTTGGTGTTTTAAGTTTTTGTTTTAATTAATATAGATATGTGGGCCAGTTTGTGCGTACCTCAACTAATTTTACGGGTCCTGAAGTTAATAACCATGTAAACCTCTAGTGATCATCATATTAACAACCACATGACTCGAACTTAAAATCATATAAAAAGCAAATTCATTAATCACAAGCTCTTATTATTGGATCCTGCTTATATGGATATGCTTATATGGATAGTGTTTTAAGTTTTAGTACTGCATAGAATTGTACTAGGTAGAGGTGTTTTAAGTTTTAGTACTACATATAGCTGTAATTGCAAACATTCAATGTTTAAATCTCACGACTTCATGCGATCTCAACAAACGAATGGTGGCAGCCATGGAAGGAGTTCCTGTCGAGACAGAAACCATCACAGCATATAATGACAGACACTTGAAGAAGAAGGTCGATGTATAAATTAAGAAGAGTATATTTCAATCGGTTTACTGTGTCCGCATTCATTAGCTCTCCATGCCTAACAACTGAAAATCTCATGAAAATGCTGGTCATCGTTTTCATGTCCAGAGAAATGATGGGTGCCTCAGTGGAGCACCAAAGTTATAGATTGGACCCATCACGTTTGGACAAAACATTTTTGTGTTTTGTGATCGTAATATGTTTCGTTTGTTTCCTATTTTGTCAGTACAGAGATATTGATTAAACTTTGTCTTCTAGCACTAATTGTTTTTTTTTTTAAAGCAAAGCACACTCACACACACCCCAAGGGCTAATTGCGTCCGGTTTAATTAACACCCCCAGAGTTATTTTTTCCTTGATCTTGAATGTATGGGGTAATTAATTGATAAATTCTTTAAAAAAGAAAATGGATATGATTATATAGAAGTGGTGTTTATTAGAAAATAATATAAATTATATATTGAGACCTCACCTAATAGTTTAAGCTTTTAGGTTGAATTAGCTCTTTGACATGATTTCAGAGTCTTGATGACCAAGTAGTTTCGAGTTCGATTCTCACCATCCTCATTTATTTGATAAAAAATTAAGCACAAGATAATGTAGGTCTGTGCAAGTTTCAAGCCTAAAGAGCTTTCACTCGAGGATGTGTATTAGAAAATAATATAAATCATATATTGGGATCTCACCTAACAGCTTAAATTTTTAGGTTGAATTGACTCTTTGACATGGTATCAGAATTTTGATAACCAAGTGGTCTCGAGTTCGAATCTCATCATCCTCATTTATTTGATAAAAAATTAAGTACAATATAATGTGGGTTTGTGCAAGTTTCAAACTCAAAAGGCTTCCACTCGAGGAAATGTATTAGAAAATAATATAAATTATATATTAAAACTTTATCTAACAGCTTAAGTTTTTAAGTTAAATTGGTTCTTTACAGTGTTTACCAAAACATTTTAATAGTTTGACTATTGAACTTTAAAAAATAAGTAAATGAGAAGGTGTTGATAAAATATACCCATAACAAATGAATATATATATGGTAAATATTTTTTTAAAAGAAAAACTAGTGTGTGCATTAAACAACCAACGTTTTGCTGTTTGGACTTGCTAAACAACTAGAAATCATAGTTGTTTAGTCTCGAACCGCTAGAATCCTAGTCTCCGGTTCTCCAACTTGTCTTGGGCTGTGTAATCTGGTCCGACATATGTTTCTATGTATTTGTTGCTTTTCATGAGACACACACAAACTTTCTGTATATTTTTATGTGTGAATATTGAAAATAATAGTTTCTATACATAGTAGACACTCTTTTTATTATTATTATTAATGATACTATCCATTACCAACATCTTTAACCAGAAAATTAAGATTTGGTGTGCTAATTTGTATGATATATGAATTTTAAGAGTCCGAGAGGGCTAACTAAAAATTTGAGGGTATTAAAATTAGACCAAAGATCTTAAGAAAAGTTTAAATTTAGATTGTCGTGCTACCTATAACCCGTTTTGTAGGTTTACCCTTGCATGCATGGCATACCAACAAACAATTTACTTAATTTTTAGGAGAATATTGTCATCTTCATCTTCATCAAATTACAAGCATTACACAATTCACGATGATTTAATTTTTTAAGATAATATTTTTTTAATATCTAGTATATAAATACATCTAAAATCAAGTAAGAAAGCTAACGTTATTCGAAGTAATACAAAGCTAGAGCTACTCTTATTAGCCATTGAAGGTCATACAAGTTCTAAGCTATACGAAACTCCATGCTTTATGCATTCTTTACAAATTCATTTTTATTTTTTTCTTATTTTACATTATTTTTCAAGAACAAACTAGACGTCTACGTACCAACCCAGAATATAATCATGGAAAATCTATGCTCAATAATTAAATCGTCAAGAAAAAACAATGAAAGAAATTAAGTTACAATTAAATATGAAAATATAAGAAATCAATTTTAGGTTTTTTCAAATCAAGGAAATGAATGAATTATTTTGCTAAAAGTACAAGGATTATATAGCAATTCACAGACTACAAACTCATTTTGAAGCTGGACTGGGTCGACATATATATGTTGTATTGTTGTTCAAGCATGCAAATTAAAACGAGTAGATCAGTTGGTCAAGATACTTTGCTTTCGTTATTAAGTTCGAATTTTAGAATTAAACATATAAAAAGACTTATTGTTTTAATATTATGTGGTCAGAAAAATATCTTCGAGATTCTTATCATGAATAAAGAAATTAATTCTTTAATATCATAGCCGTCTTCTTCTTCTTTTGGCTTTTACGGCTAGCTAGGTAACATGGCTTAGGGTTAACTATTATTTCCAAGCTTAGTCACGAGTCAATCAAATCACGCCTAATTTAACTTTACATGATTAGCCACTGACATTAAAACGATTTTAAAATAATAAAAATAATAATTCAAAAACACGATTAAATCACAACGCCAGACCCGAACCGAACTACAATTTATTTCTTGCTGGCTTGGAATCCAATCCTGCTAGAATGTGTGGATATGTGCCTCTCGTTTTCAGCCCTCCTGCTAATAAGTTAAAATTCAGGTTTTGGAGGTTTCATTTAGACGAAGAAATTGTTCAGTCACCAGTGTAGCTAGTTGGGATCCACTTGGACTTTTAAGAAAGGAGGGAGCAGCACTTGAGGGTCTGGCTCAGTGGTCAATCGTGTGACTTGTTATGTCCCCGTCCCGAGTTCGATCCTCTATGTGCACGTCTGTCACCCTCGCGGTGCTTTACTTGTTCACTGGGCTTGCAGGATGCTCAGTGAGCTATGGAGAATAGTCGTGATATGTGCAAGCTGATCCGGACACCCGACGATAATAAAAAAAAATAAAAAAAAGGAGGGATTAATTTTATTGAGGGAGCAAGTTGCTTGCCGTTTCACATTGGAATTGTCTAATAATTGGTGCGTGATGAACTGCGACATGGCTTCTCTCTCTACTTAATTACTATAAGCAACAAGATATGGCATATCATATCCAATCACTCCATGTTTGTCGGGATAAAATAACGAGTTTCTTACTTGGCTTATATCATATTATTATAAAAAAACAAAATAATATTGCTTTGATTTTTAAAAAATAAAACAGCATAGTTCTTTTTTTAAATTAAAATTATTCATCTATGTGACAAACTACTCTATTAAATTGACCAAGTTAATTTAACCGGATCAATTCGAGTTATCAGACTGACTTGTAAATTAATTAATCTGAGTTTTATGCCAATAATTCTATGAAATAAAAATAAATATAATAAATATCATATTTTAATTATAAATTCATTTTTATTTGTAAATAAAACTCGATGTGGCTCTATTTTGGTGATAAATACCTTTTTTTTCATGCCATCATCGAGCGATAAAGCCGTTTGAGTTTCTATTCCAGGTGACAACAATTATCCTTTTGTTGCCACTTGTTAAATTCTATATTATTTCAAAAGTTGATAGTACCCCAGTTTTGCTTTGCATAAATAAATAAAATATCATTTCGTCTTTCATGGAAACCCTAGCTAGCTACTAAGGAGTAACTCGTAGCTTTGCTACTTGGATAGAAAGCACACGCATGATTTCTTTACTGATGTGTGTATGCACTCGAATACATCATAGTTTTTGTTTTTTAAAATATTTTTTAATAAAAAATATTAAATTGATTTTTTAAGTGTTTCTTTTTATAATTTTAATATATAAATATAAAAAATTATTTTTAAAAATTATCAAACCAGCGATAAGTTGATCTTGTTTATCGCTATATAGATAAACAACTTGAACGAATTCAAAGTGTAGAATTATCATATCCCAAAAAGAATCATAACATTGTTCGTGACATGTAGCTATCTTCCAAGAGATTAGATATATAGATAATGAGTCCAATTGTAAGGATATCTGATCACTTCTAGACTATATATTAAAGTACTTTCCATAAAAGTATCTCCTGTTCTATATACATTAAATACTCTACAAGATGAGGAAATCCTTAAACAAACAAATAAAAAAAAGGAGAAAGAATTATGGTTTCTTGGGTTAATTAACCATTTAATGTGGTGTTTGCAATGATAATATCACATTAACACACATTTATGGAAATATAAAATCACATTATAGGCATAATTAAGGCCCATAAATGATAAATTATATTCCTTATCTTTTACCATTGTTAGGTCTTAATTATACATCAACTTGCTTGGTTAAAGGGCATTGAAGTGCATGCCATCAGCCATGTGTCGCCCATGAAACTGACTTAGAAAAATATCTTACTGAAAAAAATGGTTCGAGATAATTACCTCAACTTACTCGGTAGTAGCGTCAATACTTGACTAGAATAAAGTATTCTTATCCTTTCTTTTCTTTTCTTTTCTTTTAGTTTATTTTTCAAAAAATTTCAATGATTGTTCCGGATTTGTTTGGATTGACTAAATTGTTTGCATAATATCGAATCAATTTCTGAATGATTTAAAATTAAATATGGGATAAATAAGAAGTCGGGTTAGAAAAGTTTTTGTCGTGTCAATTTCATACTCAAAATTTTTTATCTATTAACTTATTTACTTTTATACAAGTCAAATTAATTGAATCATTTAGAAAAATTTCACACGATATAGTTTTAAATCCAGATTAAATAAAGATTTAGGTTGAGAATTTTTTTTCCAATTTAAATTTATTTTTTTAATTTTATTCTAAGATTTTTTATACAAGCTCGTCGAGTTGCATTTAGATTAATTAAATAGACTAAATTACATTGAAGTAACTTACACACAGTTTACTTAAAGAGTAAGATTTATAGATTTTAAGATTCATCTATTAAGTTAATTTTAATAATAATATTGAATAATTTTCTATTCTCTAAATTTTTTTTATTATATTCATTTTTTTTTTAATTAGACCCGCAGCAAATTGCGGTGCAATATATAGTAGATTATAATAGCTAAGCCATTGACTGGTCAAACTTGATATGATTTACAAATGCTAATCCAAGTTTAATAAGAGAAAAAGCTTATCACACCCCAAACATCACCAATTATTAATTATAGTGGATCAAAATATTGTAAAACTCCTGTTTTTGCAATATATCACAGCTCACAACAGACTCTGATAGCAAAAAAAAAAAAAAATTGTTCGACAATGATGTTTTTTATGGACTGCTTTGAAAAAAAATAATCTAAAAGCTTTGATAGGTACCTGTAGTTTTCGTAAGGGAAATTACGCCACTCACTAGAGGAAGGAATATGATAGCGTTATTAAACTTGATTAGATTTGAATAATCTGATCTATCCAAGATTTGATATGGATTGGGTTTAAAATTTGAATAAGAATTGATTTGATCTTGTGAATTTTTTTTTTTTAAATGGATATCATGTTAGCTTTTTCAAATAATTTTCAAATAATATTATTTAACATTAACTCGGATTAATATCTAAATTATTAATCTACCTAATTCGTGATTTATATCTTCTACCAGACTAAATTCAAGAACAAAGTCCATCCTTGTCTTCAGAATCCCAGTAGCTAAATCTAATAATCTAACTTTAATTTCAAACTGGGTATTAATCTCTTGTTTGCGTGAGAGCTCCTTTTTGCTATATTTTGATCATGGTATCCATTAGATAACTTGTGATACAAAATTAAATGTTATATTTTGTTAATTTCATCCGGATTAACTCCATATTAAACTAATCATGCACTTGCTATACATAGCCGATTCTATGTTTTCAATGAGCCACCATTGCTTGCATGTGCTCATTTTCTATTTCTCTTGTTAGTTCCCAGGGTAATGCATGGTTCGAGTAGTCGGGTCGATGATAAAAGACCATTCATTTTAAGAATTGAACCAGAAAAAATCAAGAGTATTGGATTAGCTCTTGAGTCACTAGATCAACACAAGCCAATCTTTTTATTGAAACAAAAGTGTTTTATCTTTTAATGCTTACTAAATCAAATTTGAATTGAGTTTAAACAGGTTAATCAGATTCGATAATGTCAATACTTTCAGTCTCTTTACTATGGGTTTTGGTGTATAATATAATATAACCCACCCTTAAGCCTGCTAGTAAGGATCCCAATTACTTTGCGATCTCAAAAAACAGAGGACCTTCTTGCTTCGAAGATGACTCCAACGTTTAGATCAGCCTCCATTGCCGCTCTAAATTCTTGGCACCATCGATGCTTCTTACAATATTTCAAACACATTAATAAAATCCACCATGACAAGTGGATCGCAAAAGTCTATAAGTGAAAGAAGGAAAAACTTAATAATTATTAATATTTATATAATGAGTCTATTCGAAGAGTCCTATTGATAAAAAATAAAATAAAAGAGAAAATCACATCAAATGTTACTAAAAATATAAGATTTATCGTGGAAGGGTATCGAACATGGTGCAGTTCTAACCTGTCATTTTCACAAATATTGAGGAAAGATATCTATAACATCAATATGTTATGAGTTCGGAGATACAGTTCATTTGTTTTTTCATTTCAAAAATATTTTAAAAAAATTAAATTTTTTATTTTTTTTACTTCAAATTATTTTTTTGTGTTTTTTAATATATTGATATTAAAAATAAAAAAATTTTAAAAAAATATCATACTCTTGACTAAATGATCGTTGTCTATACACAACTAGAGTGGTCCAGAAGGATAGGATTGTTGTTGGCTATATATGCATTGTAACATAGTTTGAAATGATGCGTTAGAGATGAGCCTGAAGTTCAGGGAACCGTACTCTCTCTCTCTCTCTCTCTCTCTCTCTCTCTCTCTCTCTCCTCACTAACTTTTCTACCATTGTTGCTCATCTTGAGCTTATACTCCATCTGCACTCTTGGAGAGCCTTCACATTGGTGCGCACCACAATCCCATAAAGTATGTGAAGATCGATTTCGGAGCATGGTTACACAGCTAAAATAGATGTAGGGTTTCATTATCAAGGAATACAGAATCTTATACAGAGAGATTGTTCACAGATGAACACTATGTCATACTCATACTGTTGCACAAAACTACAAAAATCTCTCTCTCAAGAAAGCGCCTTCTTCTGATATGAACAAGGCCTTAAAGACCTACCAACCCTAGGCTAAGAAAACCTAGATGGGACAACATTATATATGGTCCATAACCTTTGTATGGAAAGGGGCATGTTGCGAAGGACTTGGGTTGGGTTTATACCATCATGTTATAGTTTTGAAAGCGAAGTGTTTGCTTCGTTTAAACTTTCAAATTTGTCGCTCTTTTCCTTCATTATTACACCGGTGGGCTTCCCACCAAGGAGACAGCACCCTCTTCCTCCACGGTCAACCAAAAGAGTTCTTCATTGTCTTGCAAGACAACTACTTTTGCCTTAATGACATCAGCTTCTACATCATCTGTCTTCATGTATACATGCTCCATTGCTTAGTTTAAAAACCCAGCAAACAGTTTTCATCTTAAAAATATTTTTTAAAAAAAGAAATTAATGTAGTGAAAGCCTTTGTATTCCAAAATTGAGGGAATAAAAATGACCATGACATTTGTAAATCCAATGATAACTACAGAAAACAGTGTAAAATTTACCATGCTTGCCAATATTTACTTTTAAAAGAATAGCATGAATAGTGCCCAGTCCTTTACCAAATTCTCCAATATAAAAGAAGGAACATCTGTAAAATGTAATCTACAAAATGGTGACACCATGCACACTGGAGTTCCTCTCTCTCTCTCTCTCTATGTATGTGTGTGTGTCTGTCTATATATATATATAAACAGCCAGAATTCTTCTTTCGCATTAATTAGAAAGTTGTTTTTTTGGCTAGATGACCAAATACTGGCCCTATCGTCCATAAGGAAGAAAGAAAAGAGGAGAGGGTGAATAAAAAGATGGGATGAAAACGAAAGATCCCACAGTAAATTTTCTGAGAAAGGTGTGGTGAGTTGTGATTTCTGACTGGTTAAATCTAGCTATATGCACTAGCAGTCTAGCATATATATATATATATATATATATATATATATATATATATATATATATATATATATATTTATATGTGTGTAAAAACGCGATAGCGTGTTTGACAGTATAATTGCGGATGCTTTTCAAATAACTTTTCGTGCCAAAATACATGCTTACAATGTTTTTTTATTTTTTAAAAATTATTTTTGACATCAGCACATCAAAATGATCCAAAACATATAAATTATATTAAATTTTAACAAAAAAAAAATTCAAATTTTTTAAGAATGCAGCCGCAGTCGCGTTCCCAAACGGGATAATTAATAAGAAGCTAACGCAAATATTTTTCTGTCCACTCAACCAAATGAAAGAAGCATCTCATGCCCCCTCCATCTATCCACCCCGTAGAAAAAAAAATAGCCAATTAAAATTTGTGCATGTATTAATTATTTTTATTTTGTTTTTATATAAAAAAATAAAATAAATTTGAAATAAATAATATAAAAATAAATATATTTCGGTATATTTATTCATAATAAAAAATTGACACACAATATGAGATATTTAAAAATATTTTATTGTAAAATACAAGATATTATAAATAAATATCAACTAATAAAATAATATATCATTGATAAAGACCTGAGTGGTTGAAATTAAAAAAAAAATCCTAGGAAGATGAGGTTGGTTTAAAGTATGGTTGAAATTTACTTGAATAAAGACGCATAGGTAAATTATCTAATCAAGACTTTAACAATGATCTTGCTGAGTTATTTGCCAAGATAAAATATGTAACAATTTACAAATCATCCTGTCATTGCAGTGCTCTGTACACCACCGCCAAAGCTGCTAAAGTTTATCAATAAATAGTTGCAATCAAGAAAACTAAGAAGACAAGTAAGAGCATTGATAATAGATTGGCTTCAGTGATGGAGAGTGAAAGGTACACCCTTGGTTACAAAACTGTGCTTAAATCTCTAAGGAAATTCAAAGAAAAATTGATTCTATTGCCTACCTTTGAGGAAATACAAAATCCCGTCTGCTGTGAATTTAGGTGGTGAATTTTGACTCAGTTATTGATACAGTAAAGCTTTCTATCAGGGAAAAAAAAAACTATGCTCAAGTTGAATGAGAAATCAAGTACCTGCTAGGACCGTCTGCAGACGACGCAAGGGAAATACGGGGAGCTGCTGGCAGGATCGCTTTACTGGACGAGGGACTGCCTGGGGTAGACGACGGCGTTGTTAGTAAAACAAAAGGGAGAGAGAACAAAAGATGGTAACATGGTTTTCTTTTATATATAGCCACCCTAGGGATCATTTCCTGAGTCAAAGGAAAAAAAATATGACAATTCCTATTTTGTGAGAGCAAGATCAACCACCTGCACAAACTTCTTTTCCTCCTCTGAAACGGGTACATGGGGAGGTTAATTTTTTTTTTCCTGTTCTGAAATATGCAGCCATATGGCCTTGATGATGCTCTTTGTGGAGCTACTCTGGTGCTTAAATTGATCATGACAGATGGTATCATTGCTTTTGCTATATGGGGTCTTGGCCCTCTCTAATGCGTTTGGGAAGGACTCTACTATTAAAGAATCAAGGATATAATTTAACCCTTAGATCGACAATTGTTGTTTCCATGTTCCCTGTGTAATTCCAAGCACATCCTCGGAACTTCACTTTCTTCAATATGTAGCTAATGCATTATGAACTCTCTAGAAAGAGAATAACTCGAACCGTATTATTGATGTAAAAAAAAACGAAAAAGAGGATCCATGCGTACCTGCTAGGGCAGGATGTTGACATTCGCTGTTTGTAAAGAAAGAAGAGGCTACACTGTTTCATCTTCTCATTCAGTTGATGTTTGGTTACAAAAACAGCCTATGGAGAAGTCAAGAAAACAAAACCAGCCCTGATCGCCTTCGAACAATGGCAGCGCCACCAAGTGAGGTCTAAGGAGAATCATATATGGTCTCGTCAACACTCCTCCTTGAGCAAGAAGACGATTATCCTGTCCCCTCTACAAGCAGGTTGAAGATTTTAGATTTTCAGCACCAAGAACAACAAGATGCATGTATCTCCATTGGCAACCGTGATGACATCACATTCATGCTGATGAACAACGTAGAAGAATACTTACATATTCAATAGTTCAAATTCCTTACCAGAGATGAGTTTCAATTCTAATGGCAATATTGATGGTATTCCTCAGCTGTCTGATACGGGCAGGGCTTCGTACCAAGGAAATAGTTGTTCAAATTTTATCATATGTTATTTTTATTTTATTTTTACATAAAAAAATAAAATAAATTTAAAATAAATGAGTCTTTATATATTTCTTAATTGATCAATAAAAAATTAATACATGCAATGAGATATTTTAATAATATTTTATAATAAGTAAAAAAACTCATAAACAATGACCAGAGCGGGTCATATTCTTTATTCTTTATTGAAAAACAAATGAGCAATTACAATAAGAAAAAAAATAACATCTTAAAAGCACACAAAAGCTCTAATTACAATATTATTAGTACTATCATAATCAAATTTTGACAACCCTACATATTGTATAATTAGAAAAATTTTAAAAATATATTTTTTCAGTAATTTTAGTTAATTTTAATCATTTTGTTAGTTTCTTGTTTTATAAAAAAAGGCTTGAAAATCATAAAAATGAAAAAAAATACAATATATATATATATATAGCTAGGGTTGAAGATAGGATCAAAAATTGAGTTTGAAAATTCTTGGGCCGTAATTGAGGTTTCAATTAAAGAGGAAATTGAAAAAAATGTCACTGGTGGTTGCATGGCATAATTTAATTTAATTGAGAGTCCTCTCTCTGTTTTTCAAGAAATTGAAAGTTGAAATATGATTTTGAGAGAAATAGCAAAAATGTCACTGCTGGTTGCATGGCATGGAGCGTCGGCAAAGGTTTTTATGGCTGCAAAGTATAATCCTTTGATCCATTTTTGTCCCAGAAAGAAGCATGGGCCAATGTTTTTATTTGTTTAAGCAAGGCCTCTCTCTGTTTTTCTTTTTCTTTTTTTGGTCTGTCTAGACTGGTGCTCATAGGCTTCGGCTTCGGGCTGTTGGTTTTTATGGGTTTTCGGCTAACCTTGTTTTATGGGTTGTACTCGAGGGTTTGAGATAAGCATACTCATGTCTAATAAAATAAATAATAGAAAAATAAAATAACATAAAGTTTATATGATCCAATACTTTGTGTGCATCACGGCCGATTCTTTCCAGAAAATAAATCAATTTTTGCATATTCTATCGTTGTAAAAAAAAAAATTAGTGTGTTCCTTTAGAAGAAAAAAAAACCAAAAATACATTTTACATTTTAGCATTTTCATAAAAAATAAAAATATATATATATTTTTCAAACATATTTAGATTTAATAACAAGTTTGTCCAAATAAATTGGCCATTGGGCCTACATACCAGAAAATTTTTTAAAACATCATGTTGTTTTTTTAAAAAAGATAAAAATCCACAATTTACAAAATAAATAAAAAATAAAAAGGTCAAAACCCATTTTCATCACTCATCGGGTCCAAAACCCAATTTCCATCATAGATACAGGTATAAAGCTCAATTATCATCATTGATACGGGTTTAATGCCTATTTTTAACAACTTACATGTGATATTTTTTAAGCTAGATTTTAAAATCAAATACAAATTATGTTCACTTTTAGCAATTTCAACGAAAAATCTTTTTTAAGACTTAAGGTTAGCATCTTCGACAAGTCTTTTATTTTAAAAAATTGATATCATTTTCTAAAATGTTTAAAATTAAAAAAACACAAATAATTTTTTGTAAGAAATAATTTTTTAAAAAAATATCATTATTTTTTCTTTAAGTATAATTAATCTCTTATCTAAATATCTAAAATTAATATTTAATTTTAGATTTTCTAGTTTCTTTTCGTACCTAAATAGCGACGACTCTAATTTTTCATTGTATATATATGACACGTGTTGCAACATCCACTAAAATATAACATATACCATAAAAAAATCTCAAAAAATATGAATCTAACGAGCCTAATGAAATCATCAGCATTAAGCGTAGCGGTCACAAATGGTAAACAACTCACTTGACTTTGTGCAGAAAATATAACTTACTCTGTTCATTAATAACCTTCCTTGAAAACATTCAATCAAAATCTCGGTATGCTTCAAATATCCTTTTTCTTTCTTTTTTATCTCTATTCTCTACCCTTTCTTATCTATTTCTAAAAATTTATGCCAATCTATTACTATTTTGCCATTTTATTTTTGAAATAAGCGAAAATACCCTAAAAGCCCATTCATTGTCAAATGTTTTTGTTGACCATGCAGCTACCATAAAGGTGGTGGGTTAACGGGAAATAGAGCAACACTCCAGATTCCAAACCCATGTCATGCAAGACAGGAGGAACAAGAGTCCAGAACGTCCTGTTAGTCATGCATGCTTGTGCAAAGGGGGATGCGTTCACACATCTGGTTTTGCAAAAAGCTTGTCTATCAAGATTTTTAAGCTTCAACGAAAACTTCAAAACCAACTATAAATATATTCCAATCAACCACTCCAATCCCATGAAAAGGGAAATGTTAAACTATTTAACATGGTCCAACCATTCAAGCTCACCAAGAAGAAAATCTAGATCAAAATAGACACCTTGGCCAGTTTTCTAAACATCAGCCACGAAATCAAACATTCCCATTTTATTTTATGCTATCTTTGCCCTTGAGAAATCCATCTCGGGATGCTGCAACAAATCGAAAACAAATGACAGATTAGCTAATGAAGTGATGATGCGAGAGGTGAAGTAAAAAACCAGGGATGCAAATGTTTTGAAGAGAGGGAAGACTGTTCAAGAGGGTTGTGGTTTCACCTCAGACATGAACTTCTTCAGAATCTCCTGTTTCTGCATCTCATCACTGGTTGGAAGCCCCATAGACTTCTGTCTCTGATCAAACTGAACAGAGGAAAAAGGAAATCAGACATCACAATAACCAAGTAAAACGTAGAATTATGGACAAACACAACCAGATGCCATGCCAAATTAAGCAGCTATAAGGACCTAACTCAGTTAATCAAGGTGGGCAAACTCAACATGATCAAGAAGGGGAAATGGCACAAAAATTTACCATCATCTTTTCAACAGTCTGCCGTGTTTCAGAATCAAGGTCAGATAGTTTGCTGTTTTCAGGCTCCACTTTCTGAGTATCAATTTCAGGATCTCCTTTCACCAAAGACTTCCACCAATCCATTTGGTCATGCTTTGTCAAAAGGATTGAGATGGTATTCTGGTCCTCTGAAGAAATATATGAAGAATAACTAACATTTAACAAATGGCTCTTGACGAGGAAACAAAGAGCAAATAATGCAATGAAAGAAAATGCTCAATTATTTACACATTCCAGTATTTGCTAAGAATTTCCAAATAATTCCATTTGAAATTCAATGACTGGTTGTAGTTACCATACCTATGCTCCAATAGCAATCATCAACCTTGATGGGCTTATAGAGCTCTCCCTACAAGTATTTGAGAGCAAAAATTTAGAAGAGAAAACCACCTGAGCAAACTGAAGATAGCTCACTACGGTAAATTTCATAAAAGAACACACATTTGTGAGCAAACTTACCTCAACTATTGGAGGCTGGCCCTTGAGTCCAACTTTTAGATGGTTTTTCTTGATGTCACATATGACAAATCTTGATTTAGTTCCAGAAGGAACTGGAATTTGTACATTAACCTCTTGCAAGGTCTGTGTCCAGGAATATTTCTCCAGATCAAGCCCGTTGCCATTATTTGGAACTGCCCATTAGAAACAACAAGCAGCAATGGAAAAGTAAGTAAAGCATGCAACGAACACCTTTCCTTCAAACTTCAAAGATATAAGTAATGAATATGCCATCTGCATTTAGAATGGAAGTCATAGATATTCTAAGCAACTAATTAAATGCCTCATCTCCAATTGGGTGCACATACTAACTTACGAATCTGATTGCAGCATGCATCCTGTCATTCATGCAAAAGCTACATAGAACTACAGAATAAACTCAAAGCTACAGACTACACGTATGTGTAGATTTTCATCAAGTATTGCATGAAACATACAGTTGGGTTGCAAGAAAATCTGCAGTCATGTTGATTTATCAACAAACTCGTATTACAATATCTATCAAACATTTTCACCAACTACAACCCATCCATTATAAACGGTCACTTTCATCATCCTATACGGCTCTCAATGCATAATGTTTAAATCTTTATCCAAAATCTAGAGCAAAAACAAAAATTGGTACCTTAACCCTTGCATGTTCAACAAAATATCATCTAATCACAAATAAAGCATCACAAGCCAAACTACTAAGTATCCACAGAACAATTTCACAACCAACACCACCAAAATGATCCACAGACAACAGAATTGAACAATTCACTACTTCAATTAAGTTAGATTGCAGTAAATGTCCACTCCTCTTTTCCAGCAACCAGAGACACTTGAAGATACAAATGGTTCAGAAACTAGTCTTTTGCTCTTCAATTCTCAACTTCCTAAACAATCAAGAACACCAAAAGACATTACAGTCATAACACAAACAACCCCTCTAAGAGAAGGGTATAAAAAAACCTTCAAAATGTTAAACCCCATTTGAAAAATCACAAAAACATTTCAGACTTTACCCTCCAAGCCAAAATGTTCTCCTAAATTTCAATCACCTTCAATCTTCTACTAATTCACACAAACCAGAAAATCAAAAATTTCCAAACTTCAAACACATAAAACCAACCAAAAAATCAGAACAGCTCAAAAAAAAAACAGGAAACACAAAATTAAACAAAACACTTTTCTCATTTACCCTTTGCACTCTCCTCTTTGTTCTCGTTTTCGTCCATTTTCTCCTTCTTCTCCTTCTCCTTCTCCACCTTCAACCTCTTACTCTGCGCCTTCACCTTCGCCTCCTCCGCCGCCTTCACCTTCGCCTCCTCCTCCGCCTTCTTCCTCTTCGCCTCCTCCACTGCCTTCTTCACCACCGCAAAGATCTCCTTCTCCGCCGTCTCCTTCTCGAGAAAATCACTCTCTTTCCCCAGGAAATCAAGAACTCCCTCCACAATCCTCATGGGGTTTTGTGGATCAAATGTTGCAGTAAACGTCGACGTTTTGGGAGGGGTACGGGATGATGATGATGGTTTTGTGTCTGTTTGGTCTTCTTCGTAATCAGAGATTATCGCCATTTTTGGGTTGTTTTCGTCTCTTTCTTGAACTGAGCTGGCTCGGTGGGCGTGAGTTGAGGTGTCCTTGGGTTCTTGCTCGAGGATGTTTTAAAGGAGTGAAGACGGGGAGACCTGCGAGGAGTTTTATAGAGAGTTCTAGAACATTTTATTATTACTTCGCCATGCTAAAACTCCAATTAGGTCCCTAAACTTTGTACATTTGATGACATCAATAACTTTATTTAAATTAAGTCAAATCAGCATCTCTGTTAGACTATTTCTAGTTTTCGACCATTTGATTTTCCATGGAATTAGATGAAGAGGGTCAGAAAATCCTTGATTGAGAGAGAACCAGTAATTCAATTCAAAGTAGAGTGTTTTATTTGATCAAATGTAATAAATCAAGGGACCATGTGGTGATATTATAAATTTAGTTTAGTTATCGATATTATATTATTATTATTATTAATTTTTAACTTTAATACTAAAACCTGACTGTTTAATATTCCCCTCCGTCTTTATCTTCTTCTTCTTCTTCTTCTTTTTTATCTTTATCAAAGAATTCTAAAGTTACATTATCACAATTTAAAAGTTTGAAATTTTAAAAACTCTATTCAATTTATTTTTTTAAAAAAAATATTACAACAATCCTTTTTATACATGAAATGCCTTCAATAGTACAAAAACTTTTAGATTATGTTTGGCGGTGTGGTAGCGGTTGCTTTTCAAATAATTTTTCCTGCCGAAATGTATACCAATGATTTTTTTTATTTTTTAAAAATCATTTTTGACATCAACACATCAAAACGATTCAAAACATACAAATCATATTAAATTTTAACAAAAAAAAATTGATTTTTTTTGGGAACGCGGTTTGCACACCGCGTTCCCAAACGCTTTCTTAAGATATTGACATTTTGAGCAAATAAAAAAAATTAAAAAATTATTATAATTTATCATTTTCTTTATTTTTTATTATGCAATTTCATGTTCCGCACACTGTTATTAAACCCGGTCTGGCAGGTCGACCTGGGACCTTGTCGACCCGGTGGCTGGACCGGTCCGGGTTTAATAAAAGACCGGCTGTGGCAATAGCCCGGCCAAACCCGAGTGACCCGGCAGGTCGACCCGGGCGAACTCGGATGAGACTCGGTTTTTTTTTTTTCAAATGTGAGATTTGAAACCCATTGATATATATACTCTATGTTCCCATGAAAAAAGTTATGTTTTTTCAATGTGGGGTAAAAAAAACCTTTTGGTTTAAATACTTCAACTTAAAAGGATAACATGGTATCTTTTCAATGTGGGATTTGAAACCCTTTTATATATATACTCCATGTTCCCATGAAAAAAGTTATGTTTTTTCGATGTGGGATTTGAAACTCATTAGTATACATACTCTATGTTCCCAAGAAAAAAATCATGTTTTTTCAATATGGGATAAAAAACCTTTTGGTTTAAATATTTCAACTTAAAAGGACAACATAGTATCTTTTCAATGTAGGATTTGAAGTCCTTTTATATATATACTCTATGTTCCCATGAAAAAAGTTATGTTTTTTCAATGTGGGATAAAAAATATTTTTAGTTTAAATACTTTAACTTAAAAGCTTAACATAATATCTTTTTAATGTGGAATAAAAAACTTTTTAAAATATTCTTTTAAACTTAATAATATATATAATCTATATTTATATGAATTCTTTCATATGAAATATTAAAAATTTAATTTTTTTTTAATTTTTTCGGGTTGATTCGAGTTGACCTGGTTTGATCCATGAAACTCGAGACCCGGTCTCTTGGCCGGGTCAACCCTAAACCGAGTTTAATAATTATGGTTTTGCAGCGAGACATGCACGACAATAAAGTCGAATGATAAATGACGAGTCAAACACACTTTAAAGTCGACTGATAAATAAGGAGTCTTCTCCTTCAAGATCCATAGCTGTAATTTATATTTGCTTTTATGAATATGCTTTTCAATAGGAGGACTGCAATTAACGTCGTCTTTCTAACTTTTATCCTTTTTCTTTTCTTCTCCTTCATAAGAAAGAAACCACTTCCTTAACAGAGAAGTTGTTATATATATACACATGTACATGTATATACATGTATATGTATATGTGTGTGTTGTGCCCGAGAATAAAAAAAAGAGGCTAATAAAAAACCAAAGTCTCGAGCAATTAGTTTAAATAGTATGAAAAACAAAAGTGACAGAAAACCAATGAAAAAATATATTAAAAACAAAATCATACTTTAGCTTATTTAGATTATCAAATAACCTAATATTAACCTAATAGAAAAAAAAATCACAAAAATTAAAATAAAATAAAATAAAACTTCAAAAAAAAAAAGAAAACGTCAGCTTAAAAACTAGTAACTCGTTGAATCATGGACTTGAGTTCAATTAAAAAACTTAATTGTCAATCAATTATTTAATTTTGAATGATGAAATCGATAAAAAAAAATATTAATAAAAAAAGTTGCAGAAAACAAAAAAAAACCGCAACATAAATAATGAAGATAAAATTTAAGAGAAAACAACTAAATAGAATGAAATTTGAAAAAAAAATAATCCCAAACAAAATAAATAGCAATTAAAAGAATGAGTATCGAATTTAAAAGATTAAAAATCACAAAGAATGAAATTAAAAAAAAAAATTATAGAGGATTAAACCAATAAAATCAAACCCAAAAAATAAAAAAACAAAACCCAAACAAAAATTAAAAATAAAAAAGATAAACTAGAAAAAAAACCAAACAAACTAAACTTTATAAGCGATACTTTTAATTTCATCAAGTTATATATTAATATTTTCAATTCTGAAAAATTTGTTTCCATTAAAATTTCATTGTGTTTATATGTTTTTTTATTTTTTTGGGTATTTGTTTTGTATTTTTTAACACTTGTTAGTATATAACATTTTACTTTAAATTCTCAAAATTGTCATTATTTTCATAATTTAATTATCACTTTTCTCATTTAATATAATGTTTTTTTATTGTTATTTTTATGAATTTATTCAGGGATTTACATTTTTGACGAGGTGCTCACACTTAGTACATTGCCTTTTTTTCTCAAGAATAAAATCTTAATTATACTGTTATAATAAATAATAATTTATATCTTGATGCACAATAATTTTCTTAAATGATTTAGTTTTTTACTCGAAAACTAAATTGAACTCTAAGTAATAAATACCCGTGATCTAAATCATTACATGAATTTCAAGGAACAGAAACCTAATTTTAACCTAACATTCCAATGTGTTGAACCCTTCGGCTCAACCTTGTGCCTGCCACACTAGCCAATGGTACACAAATGCCTAAAAGCCTAACCCACCACCATGTATTTGTAAAATTCAATTTGATGAATAATTCGAGTTATGTTTTAAATGGTAAATATAAATCAATGTTATTATAAGATTTTTTTTTAAGAAAAAACACTGAGACAATTATATTTTGAAAAAAAATCAAATTGGATTTTACTTAATTTTTTACCAGATTAATATTTTCACAAGACTAGCAAATAATTTTGCCAAAGAATAACTTGTTTATATATATACACCCGCGGGCGCGTATTAAATTGTAATATTTTTATAAATATTTATTTTAATTATAAAAAAATAAATAAAAATAAATTTTATATTCAACTCCAGGGATGAAAAGGAAATCTTTATTGATTCTACCTTTTTTTTTTAGTTCAGAGATTTTTTTATTATTATTATTAAAGGATTAGAAAAAACTGCATATGAATTTTCAACGGGAATGATTTGGAAGATTAAAAAAAATAGAGTGGTGTCTGCTAGCAATAATATAATGGATATAGTCAAATATATATATATTGTATTTTTCACGTAAATATTTATTTTCATTGTAAAAAGAAATTAAATGAAAATAAATTTCGAAAATCATGTCATCTTTAAATAACCAGTATCTTTCCAAAACAATAACATGATTTTTATGATAAGGTTGTAAAATTAGAAGGAAGGCTAAGAGAATTAGGTTAAGATTTGGTATCACAACATGTGCGGGGGTGTAGCTCATATGGTAGAGCGCTCGCTTCGCATGCGAGAGGCACGGGGTTCGATTCCCCGCACCTCCACCTTTTAGGTTTTTGACCCAGCCTCTTTCTTGATGCTTACTAATTCCTTCTACGTAATTGGCCTATAAGTAAAACGCATCGTTTCAGCACAAACCCAACCTTAACGACTCGGAAAAGTTTTCTAGTTAGTGGCTCAGCACTCGTTTTTATTCAAAAAAAAAAAAAACAACGCTTTTAATTTTTTTTTAATCTTACTAGATCAACCGACTAACTAAAAATAAAGTTAGGCTGAATAGGTTTTGCTAGGTCAATATCTATATAATTTAACTAAAATCATAGGTTAGGTTAAAATATTATAGATGGTTATGCATTTAGATTTACAGTGTTAGCCAATAAAAAAATATAGTTGTGAAGACATAATTGTTTTTAATAATTTTTTTTTCTATGCAAAAGTCTTACCAATTATTTTTATTTTTTTTTTGAATCTTGTATGATAAGATTTTATTATACAAGAACAAATACACCATATTTTTATTAATAAAATTGATTATTGTTTTTATAAACCATACATGAAGAAAAAATTTATTTACACTTTTATAATATAAATTTATATTATATATTCCGTGTCATGTTAATTTCTTTTTTTTACAAATTTGTTAGTAGCCAAGACTAATCAAATTGTCTAGATAACTTAAATGAATTGACTCCGAAAGAAGTGTCTTTCTATAAATATATATGTTGCAACCATATATTATTAATTTAAAATTTAATGTAGATAAACGAAATACCAATATAATAATTTTTTAAGAATATTTTTATGACATATGATTTGAAAAAAATAATAATTTATCTACATTAAATATAATAATTTATCAATATCCACAGCCATATAACTAAAATATTTATAAGCGAAAAACAGAAAGAAAAAGTGATAATCAATACAAAAATAATTTATTACCATGAAAAATACCAAAAAAATACAAACATTAAATACGATTTTCTCAACTCCAAAGAAAAATAAATTAAATACCATTTCTAATAAATACTTAATTCAATAAGTCTCCTTTGAACTCTCATTAACATTTCTATATATATGCAAAAAAAAATCTCATTGCCATCCCCAAGAACACTTTGCTAATTACATAAAAAGAAATGAAAAGAAAATCTAACCTGAAAATAAAAAATGTGTTTAGATGAAACCTATCCATTAATCATCTACACACACACACACACACACGTGTGTGTGTGTGTGAGTGTGTGTATATGTATGGACGCATGGAAACCCATTTCCCTCAATTTTTCTCACCTCAGATTTCTCTCTTCCCATGAGAAGCAAGCGAAGATCAATGGATAAAAAAACCACTTTACCCCAGGAAACCCTAACTGATATCCTATCGAGGCTCCCCATCAAATCTTTAACCCGTTTCGAATCCGTTTCTAAACCCTTTTCTGCTCTGATCAACTCCCCTGATTTCATCTCCGCCCATCTCCGCCGTTCTTCTCGACATTTCACCTTTTTTATTCGCCACTTTCATAACCCATCCGGGTCTAACTTCTCTTTTTCACTGACCAATAACCAACCCTTTGATGTTGAGATTCCTCTTTTGGGCTCCTTAATTAGGTTCCCAAAAATTGTTGGTTCTAGCAATGGTCTTGTTTGTCTTGATATCTCTTCTTGTTATGCGAGGGGGTTTGTTTTGTGGAATATTGCTAGGAAGCAGTATTCGTGTCTTCCTAGCCCAATAATCAGTGATTCTCGTGGGCCCTTTTGGATGGTCTCAACTGGGTTTGGATTTGATCGGGAAAAGAGTGATTACAAAGTTGTGAGGATTGTGGGTTTCGCCTGCGAAAAGGGTGAATCACCTGTTGTAATGGTTGAGGTTTTTTCGTGGCGGACTGGTTGCTGGAAAGTGATTGATGGGAGAGCGATTGGGGCTTGTGTTATTCATGAAGGACAAAACGGCGTGGTTATTAATGGAGGATTGCATTGGTTGGGTAACAGTGCTGGAAAATCAGGTGGTATTCAGAAGTTTATACTGTCATTCGATTTGAATACTGAAGAGTTTAGGAAGATACCAACACCTGAGTTTTCCGCCGGAGTTTGTGTTAAAATTATGGGGTTTAAAGGGTTACTTGCACTGGCATATTATCCTTCAAAGGGTCTGGTTGGAAGACCTGCTGCGACCGATCGAGTTGAGATATGTGTATGGGATGATTATGGTGGTGCTGATGGTAAGTATTGGACTAAACTGAATTCTCTTCAATTAAATGCTCTTGGATACCCTGTTGGTGTTACAAATGAGACTGGATTGATAATGAGGAAATTGGATGGACAGTTTACTCAATTTTTCTTGTGTGATCCAAGTAATCAAAATTACAGAAGGCTGCATATTTGTGAAGCTACCTACTCATGTGACATTCACAGTTATGTGGAAAGTTTAGTTCCAGTGAGTGCAGGACATGATCATCGGGTTATAGAAGAGGAGGTGCTTAGTGAGGTCTAATTGGAGTCTGGAATCTGGAGTCTGACTCCAAGGGTATATAAATATATGTTTGGGGTAGGATTTTATCATCAACTACTATGAAGTAATGTAGTTTGATAATAATAACTCAGCTTTTTTTTTGTGTTTTTTAGGGACTAGTGCTTTAATTTTGACTTGCTTACAGTGATAACTGAAGTGAAGTGAACCAAAATGAGCTTACTAGCACATGCTTTTTTCATCATGGAGTGTGTTTGCCCTTCTTCTCATTTTGGCTGCTTTGATGCCTTATAAAATAGTCTTGTTGGTTTTGCTCTATTGGCTCCTCTAATGTTGTCTGTGATAGTGCAATGTTGGATTGTGAATCGTCTTTGAAATTGAGCCTCAAGGGAGCCATAGGAATCTTCCACCATGCTTGATTTCTTGTGGCTTCTCTTGTACTAAGAAACTTGTTTTACCCCATCTTTTGTTTGCTCTGTGTTTCTTAATTTGGCATCCACTGCAAGACTTCAAATCTCCAGATTCTCCAATGTTCCTATCATCATGGACTTGTGTCACTTTTTTGGACATAGAGACAATACAGTATTGAATCAAACCCAGCTTGGTCCACCCAGGCAGTGTTCGGTGGGCCTATTGTGACTCTAGGAAAGAATTCTCCAGCATGCCCTGGCTTATACAGTTGATATATGTTTGGGTTGAACCGCCGCAAGAAATCCTAAAAGGTTGCTGGATATGTTATGAAATCAAAAGCTTATACTTGTTTATTAATGGGGTACAAGTGTAACAAGACAAAGATGTCCACTGCCCACACCAGCTCACATTCCAATCTTATTTAATGTTTGGCTACCAATTTTCAAATATTTAATGTTCACCTATCAATATTTCAACTTTGTAAGGAGGCATACAGGCCCTGGACGACCATGACATCAAGGAGAATTTCCATGCCTTCTCGAATCTCTTATGCACCAAATGATTACAATTATGGCCCTGTAAGTCTTACTAGGTTTCGAACTGTTTTGTTTTATTTATAAGCCAATATCAGAATAGATAAGCAGCAAAGTGTACATGAAGCCAACT
The DNA here is from genome assembly GCF_951802175.1 of Populus nigra. Taxonomy (NCBI): domain Eukaryota; kingdom Viridiplantae; phylum Streptophyta; class Magnoliopsida; order Malpighiales; family Salicaceae; genus Populus; species Populus nigra. The sequence continues at coordinate 890,110 of NC_084867.1, read as the reverse complement.
TGGTGGGAGAATACAAAATACAAGAGATAGCTGCAGAGAAATACGAACTGCAGCAGAAGACAACAGGACAAGAACTAAAGACTCACCAAACAAACCAGCAGATGGCAAAGCCGAGACAAAACAAATCACAACTCAGTGGATGTTAAGGGCAACTGCACAATTCACGGTTTTGGGTTTGGCCCTGAAGGAAAAGATTATAAGATAGTAAAGGTCCGAGCAAATTCTTGTCTTGATTCTCATATTCCATCGAGGTGTTCTGATGAAAATTCAAGAAGGAAGAGAGAGTTTTAGAAAAGTTTCTTGTTTGATATTAAATGAAGAGTTCTAATAAAAAGAAATTGCAATTACTAATAATAATCCTAATCTAAGATAAATATAATATTGTTGATTTTAAATAGAACTCATAACTCCTTAAGTAATCCTATTCTGTTTACTTTCAATTGGACTCTGCCATAACTTTGCAAACTCGATTCTCATCATGTTTACAAGATGTAAGGGTTTTTGGAGGCAGATTAAGTGGATCCTCAATGGCAGCGGTGAAGATAGGTGTTGGTCAGAAGCGTCTACGATTCCTTCTTGTGCATTTCCTGCCTCATTGGGAAGGCCACTTGGTAAATGCAGCGACAGCGAAGTTATATTTCAAGAAGCTAATGTTTATGATAAGATGTTCTTCTTTGATTTGAATCAATCAAGTCTTAGAATGCTTCAACTCCAGCGACAATTCTCTCTCTGTCAGGCCTCTATTCATACAGAGAGCTTGGTTTCATTCGTCTAGAGAGACAGGCAGTGTTGGCAGGAGTTATATGCGTGAGGTGTTATAAGCCAAGAGATCACACCATGGATTTTACTGGTGCTCGTCGTGGTTTGGTCTGTGCTGAAATATTATATGATGAATATGTCTTATGGAGCCCTGCAACAAGGCAATTCAGGATTCTTCCACCACCCCGTTAGTGTGAAGATCAAATGGACGTCTCAAGCTCAGCTTCGGCGTAGGATTTGGCTTTGATTCCAGAGAAGAAGACTACAAGGTTGTCAGAGTTGCAGCTCGTGGTGATCATAAATCTTGTGTTCAAGTTGGAGTTTTTTCAAGGAGTATAAGAGTTGCTGGAGACGGATCAAGTAGGGTTTATAGACAATTTATTATATACACACGAAATACAAAATATTTCTTAAGCAAATTCATTTGTTTTCACATCTGTAAACTGGTTATTAGGGCATGCAAATAGTTTAATTAATTTTATCAATCAAATTAAATTATATGTTTCTTATGCAAATTAAATTTAAGAAATGAAATAAACATGCTTGTGTGCCATGGAGATTGCCCATCAAAACAAGTGATAGGGCGGGGACTGCGACACAACACCATTTTTGTGAGGATATATGGAGCCTCAATTCAGGCTTCAAATCAACATTTTCAATACAGTAAATTTAGGTTCATTTCAGCACGCTGAACAGTGTTCTTGATGGATAATTTAATGGAGTATTTAATTTAATTGTTTTCTGCTTCTTTTTTCTTCCGTGTTGCATTGAAAAATAATTATGTTCTTACGAGGCATTTGCATGCCACTAATTGTGTTATTATTATTGATTTGAGAGCATGCAGATCCTATCAATAATCAAGACAAAGGCTCACAGTATAGGCAACAATAATTGGTGTGTGTTGTTACATTTTCACCTTTCCATTATTGTTGAATCCAAAAGTCAACAAGGTGCAAGACACCGGTTATATAATTAACCAGATACTGCTTTCGCTACATAAGTAATAAAAACTTAAAATATAATAAAATTAATATTTTATGATAGAAAAAAAAATTATATTAGTGATAAAAAATTTAGAGACCGAACAAAATGATATGTAACAATCCAAAGTGTTTTGTGAGGAAAGATACAGTATTTTTGCAACATGATATAACTTTTCTTTTAATAAAAAGCAAAAAAAATACGAAGCTAAATTCTCTACCAACTAGTATTAAAAAAAAAATCAACAAAGTTAATTTTGGAAAGAAAAAAATCCATGAGAAAAAATATTGTAGCAATTGACAATATTTTGTGAGGAAAACTATAGTATTTTTCTCAATACAATCGACAAAAATAATTTTAAGAAGAATCATAAACAAAACCTTTTAGAGAAATATTGTAGCAATCTATAGTGTTTTACGAGGAAAACAACAACGTTTTCCCCATATGATTTAATTTTATTGTAATTATAATTTTTAACCAACTCAATATTAAAAAAAAAAGCGACAAAGATAATTTTAGAAAAAAATCATAAAAAAATCATGTGGGAAAACACTGCAGCAATTCACAGTGTTTTAAAGAAAAATAATTACAAAACTAAATTCTCAATCAGCTCAATATTAAAAAAATAACATCGACAAAGATAATTTTTGAAAAAATAAAATAAAATAAAACACAAAAAAACAGGGACAAAAAAACCATGTTGGAAACACTATATCAATTCATAGTGTTTTGTGATGAAAGCTACATTGCTTCCCCACATGATTTAACCTTATTTGTAATGACTTACAATTGTAATTCTCAACTAGCTCAATATTAAAAAAATAAAATTGATAAAGATAATTTTGAAACAATCATAAGAAAAAAAAACTATGTGCAGAGACACTGTAGCAATCCACGATGTTTTGTTAGGAAAGCTACAATGCTTTCCTCCATGATTAAACTTTATTACAAAGATAAATTCTAACCAGCTTAATATTAAAAAAATAACATCGACAAAGATAATTTTGGAAAAAAAAATTATGAAAAAAACACAAAAGAAATTGGAAAAAAAACCACGTGAGGAAAAACTGTATCAATCCATAGTGTTTTGTGAAGAAAGTTACAATGTTTTCCTCATATGATTTAGCCTTACTTATATTTACTTGTAATTGTAATTTTTAACCAGCTTAATATTAAAAAAAATAAAATTAACAAAGATAATTTTAGAAAAAAACTATGTGGGAAAAAACACAGTAGCAATTCACAATAATTTGCAAGGAAAGCTACAGTTCCCTCACATATTGTAACTGTAATATTTAACCAGCTCAATATTAAAACATAAAATTGAAAAAGATAATTTTGAAGAAAATAATAAAAAACAAAAAAAAACTAGGTGGGGAAACACTGTAGCAATCAACAATGTTTTAAAGAAAAAAATTACAAAACTAAATTTTAATCAGCTCAATATTAAAAAAATAAAATCGACAAATATAATTTTGAAAAGTAAAAAAATAATATAGAAAAATCATGTGGGAAAACACCGTAGCAATCCACAGTATTTTAAAGAAAAAATTACAAAGCGAAATTTTTAACTAGCTCAATATTAAAAAAATAAAATTGACAAAGAGAATTTTGAGAAAAAAATGAAAAAGAAAAAGAAAAAAGGGGGGAAAGAAAAGGTGCAAAAACAAAAGTAAAAAAAAACAAAAGTGACAAAAAAAAAGAAAAAAGAGGAAAAGAAGGGAAAAACAAAACCGAAAAAGTGAAAAAATAAATTAAATGCACCGTGGATTACTTTAATTCACATTGCATTGGGTGTGGATGAACAATAAATTTCCTACACCCTTTAACTTATTATCTAATATCTTGTTTTTTTTTTTCAAAATTACTTTAATTTTTTTTTAATTTTTTTGATTCAAAATAATAATTTTTTGTGTTTTCACATCATTTTGATACGCTAATCATAGTTTTCAAAATCATTCAAAAAAATTAAAACGACGTCATTTTAGTAAAAAAAAAATACAAAAGTCAACGAATTGCAACCAGGTTTTTGACCGGGTCTTGCCGGGTCAACCGGGTCACACCGGGTTTTTCCTTTCCCTATTTTTTTTCAACCCGGCCCAGTTCCAACTCCGGGTCGACCCACTGGGCCGGGTTTCAAAACTATGATATGCTAATGTCAAAAATGATTTTGAAAAAATAAAAAAAATTATTTTAATGTATATTTGAGTGAAAAGCACTTTGAAAAACAACCATTACCACACTCTTAAACACTCTCTTAACATATAGATACAAGTTAAGCAATTTATTTTTTAAAAAATTAAAATAATATTTTTTAAATTCAACGAGTTTTTAACTAGTACAACTGAATTACAAGTTAATCTGAGTTTTTGATTGAATAACATGGAATCAATTCCTTTTATTTCTTGTGAAACCTACCTGAGTTGGGTTTCGAGTCCACTATGTTTTGGATTGACTCGCCGGCCAGGGTGGGACTAGAAAATTCTAACCAGGATTTGCAGTCAAGAAAACTAGAAAGCTTGGAGGTGCCAAGCTCCCTCAAAGCTTGCTGTAGGTCCCTCCCGGCTTAGGAAGAAAGGGCAGTAAGTGGTAATTAAGTTTATTCTTTAAATTATTATCTTTATTTCAAATCAAAGAAAGGGTATTAGGAAGAAAGTTTTTTGCGAATACAACAATACGATAACAAGAAATGAAGGATTGTTGCATTCGATTAAACTACAGTGAAGCCAAAACAATATCTAATGCGAGGAGTGGTGAAAAGGACTCACATCAAAGATAAATTACGAAAAAAACAATGGACCTATTGCTTGAATATATCGTGATTGATTCCAAAAAAGAAAAAAAGATTTGATGAAGTTTGTTTCCTAGCACTTTTCAACTGAAAATTGCAGGTCTCTCTAGCAAGAACCAATGGCATCATTCCCCTCCTGACCATCCTTGTTTAAAATATACGTTGAACATCCTTATCCATCCTTGTTTAAGAAGAGGAAGCAAGGCCAGGTGACGATAAGAAGGAATTGTTAACGTCTGACCATCGTTTTCATCTTGAAATAAAGCTTCATTTGCCAGCTTGCATTGTTGATTAAATTATGATTTTGATAATGACACTCTTCGTTTTACACACAGATAGTTTTTTTTTTTTAGTTTTTTGGTGTGCAATTCATATAAAAATTACATCAAATCAGCTGGATTTCATCGATTAGGTTTTAAATTACGGGTTTTCTTCAGATTAATACGCTGATATAACAACATTGGAGCACGTATCTTTTACTTACAGGAGCTTTCCATCCAGTTTCATTCCCTTCCAAACAAGATAAAATGTCGAGGTCCGTATTCGATCTCTCTTGAAATACATTCCCATGCTGAAGTCAAGTAGGAACTGACAACTAATCCAGAAAACGACGATAAACAGCTGCAACTGTGGACCCTAATGGCGCCCCAAGGGCTAATCTTGACCCGTGTCTTAGTCATCCAGCATAATTTCCCCGGCAATTTCCAGGGATTGCATTTTAATTAATTTCCCTTCTTTTTCCTATATATGTTAGTACATAAATATGTTGTATCTTGGCAATTTCCCTTCTTTTTTCTTCTCACTTTATAGATGATTGCCGCCCGAACCCAGATGACTAAGAATCTTGAGCTGCCCTACTACGAAGACAAAGGGGACAGCGGCACAGATCACTTAGTTTGCTTCGTTAATAATTATGTCAAGGAATGGAACTCACGGTAGAAAGTAGCACCATCCCCTTCGTTAAATCATCAGGTCTGGAAATTCTGATCAGCGATATTGAGATTGGTCGCCTCTGATAGCTAGACTCCCGCCATGATGGGCCAACGAGATGTAAATCTTCACTTCAATGATTTGGAAGGCCATACACGACTGGAAAAGAAGGATGCCCTACCAAAATCACTCGATGATCTGCTTCAAACGAGTTTTAAGTTATCAAGCTTTCGTCTCTCTGCACTACTTCTCAAGGCCCTTATCAATTTTGTGGATCCAATGCAATGTTTTTAAATCCGGTGTGGTAGTCCACCCGGCTCAAGTTTCAGGTTGACTAGGTCATCCAGGTTAATTTTATTTTTCTCTACAAATAAAAAAGATGTTGTTTTAGTAAAAAAAAGCAACTGAGTTTTGACCGAGTCTTGTCGGGTCAGCCGGATTTCAAACTTTCCTTGTTTTTTCACAAATCTAGCCCGGTTCTAGCCCCGGGTTGATCTGACTAGCTGAGCCGGGTTTTAAAACTATGGTCCAATGACCATTGTCTCGGTTAATGCAAACAAGTAATTGTCTCAAGATTTTTGATCGGATCATGAACTAATATCTGGAGTCGAAATGCATGGTCAATTTTACTTGATTTAATATAAAACTAGTTAGTTAGGTTATAATGTATGTTTGGAATAATTGTTCAATCATGATTTTATAAAACTTTGATTTTTTATTTCTTTTAAAGTATATTTAATTTCTATCATGGTCTCAAACACTTTTTTAAATTAGTGAATTATCAAATTAACTAGCTAAACTGAACATGAATTAATAACTACTACGTAACTAATTAAATTCACTTCAAGTAGTTTAATCTGTACATTAATTATAATAAAAATTACATCTGAAAATGTAATGAAATCATTTCCTTTCAAGGCATCACTACAAATGAACCCTAGAAGAGAAAATTCTACCAGAGATAAAAAGTCGTAATCTTTGAGTCAGAGAAAGCAGTCCAATCAATAATTTTCACATACATTCGTGTCTGTTAAACCAACAACACTAGAAGAAGTCTTAACCTCCATCCCCTCCATTGATTTAAGCTCTTGCTTCTTAACTGTATGTGAGCCTCATACGTCTTCTGCTTAATCTCCAAGAGTCTCAGAGATTGCTATAATTATCTTCAAATTGGATAACACACTTGTGTTCACAGATGAACTGTGTACGTGACAGTCTAACCAATTCTCAAGGGCCCTCTAATCACTGCCTCTCTTTCCATAAACATTTTATGTTTAAGACTTGAATGATCATCACGTCCTGGAAACATTGACTTGTCTATAATGGAAAAAGGTCTGTCTTTGTCGGTGTGGTTGGCAGTGCTGTGTTTTTCGCTTTTTGTGTTTTTGATGGTTTGAAATGTCAAAATATATATATATATATATATATATATATATATATATATATATATATATTTTGAAATATAAAGTTTTTTTTTTAAAAAAGCAAGTAACTTAGGCTGCTTTAGACGAGTAGGTTGGTAAATATTTTATACGGGTGCACGAGCCACCACTTGCTCAAAATTTGGTTCTTGGTGCATGCCACTTGCTCATGACTATAACTCCTATCCTTTTATTTCTCTATTTTTTTTCCTTCCTTAGGGATCCACTTTCAATATATATGATGTACTTTAACCATGGTTTTTAAACCACTCTCATATACTTTAAACATGGTTTTTAATCAATGATTCAGAATAAGTTTTGAATTGTGGGTCTGACAAGTTTACCCGGATCAATTTAACTATCTTTATTTTATATATAAAAAATAAAAATAATATTATTTTTAAAGAAACAAAAAAAAAATCAATTATTTTTGACCGGATTTTTACGGGGATGATCTAGCTGTTGATAAACTTGTATTTTTTACGAAGTCACACTAAATTAATTCTTCTTTTATTTTTGGTGAAATCAAACTTGATCTAAGTTTCAAATCACTTAAATCATATATCTTGTTGAGTTAGATCGAATTTTAAAACATTGATGTGTAAAGATTAAATGTAATTTGCCTTTATGGACTAATTCTCCAAGGATAATATGGAAATTAAATATAGTGTCGGCAAGTTCAATCAATGAACACTTTATATGATCAACAAAGCGTACTTGTTTTTTCCTATGAAATTGTGTTTCTATATATTTTAAAATTGTATTTCATATGAAAAAAATATTAAATTAGTATTTTTTTAGTATTTTTAGATGATTTTGATATAATTATATAAAAAATATAAAAAAATTATTTTAATATTTTTTTTAAAAAAACACTTTGTAATACAATACAAAAACCATCCTAATAATTTAGGGTAATTATTTCTTTCTTTCCTTCTCTGTGGATGACAATGATAATTTGAAAACTTAAAGGCTTGCAATGAAAGAATTGGCCGCTACTAAATTGATTTGAGTGGTTATTAATTGAATTAATTATCCTCAGAACAGTGCTGATGATGCTCGCTTTTGGACCTACAATATCTATCTATCAATGGTCAAATGACAATCTGGGACTTGGAAAATTGCATTAAAAAAGATTGGCATTGCAATTGCCATAGTCATCTAAATACCCATAGGTATTTTTAACCTGATTTGGGTCGATTCAAGACAAGTAATGAATAAGTGAGTTGATCTGGATGAGCTCAATTCTTTTATTTTATAAAAAATTAAAAGTGGTATCATTTTAAAAGAAATTTTAAAAAATTAACAAGTTTTGATAAGATTTTAATAGTTTTTCATGTGATGATTGAGTTATATTTAAAGAAATCCCGTCAAATATCAGCCTTATATAAAAGGATATGTACGTATTTTGTTCCAAATGCAAGTAAAATCTAATTTCTGAGTATCCATAACAAATAATTTCACCAAATTGTTAAACTAATATCTAAATCGTTAATATATAATAAAAATCAACTTCGGGGACCATCGTCAAGGAGGTCATGTCTATGTAGCTAGCCTGTTGCTGTACTATGGATCTGATTCAGCCCAATTATTGATGACTTTGACCTCATAATAAATGGTGAATATTATAAATTATTCATGAATTTAAATATATATATATATATATATATATATATATATATATATATATATAAAAGATTTATAAATTCTTTAAATTCTCCAGGCCCTCCATTTTGGAAGACCGGATATGGGATACTGATATCGTCGTCAACTTCCATGGATATAACTTTCAGTACTCTAAATTGGATGTGTTTTACCTTAAAAATCATTGTGTCTTGATCATTCGGAAACAAGATAGTGATATTCATGGACGATCGAAGCAAATCAAGTAACAAATCATGTGATGAGTTCTGCATATTTGCTTCGTGTTCCCCACCACCATGGGAGGAGGCGCAATGGCACATGCTTATTAAATTATATGAGTTGCTGTCGTTGCCATCCATTTGTGTCCATGTGCCCTGTCTCTTTTATTCTTTTTATCACTCGCTCGTCAACTTGTTGTCTTCGTTCTCGTGTGCAGAAAAACCTCTACAAGCACAGCTTCGTAGCAGTTCCTGTGCAAGAAGAGAAACCGATGGCTGCCTCCTGCATGCTGAATATTGTTGTTTTCCACACCATTATTTGTCTATTTTCTGCTCTATCATGGGAAATTAATGCAACAGTCTTTCAAAATAATTGGTTCAAGTAGCTTGAAGAAGATTCGTTGTAACATTACAAGATTGTGCTGTGTTAGCTTCAACATGAACATTAATGTAGAAATCCAACTAGATGATCTTGACAACCGATCATGAAATAATAATATTTTCTGTAAATTACTCTTTAAAATAAAAATTAATTAAAGACCACTTGTTTTTTAGTTTCAAATTACACTTGAATGCATTTTAAAAACACACAAATTTATGTTGGGTACATAATTTAATTGATTGTTCGTTCTAGTATATATATCCTATATTACGAGGAGTACACTAAGTTATATTGCTTTCTCCCACAAATTTATGTGGCCTAAAAGTAACATTACATTAACTACACATTCATGACAAATTTAAAATGTCATGAATGTGTAGTTATTAAACATTATTTAACAACTTTACTAGATGATTCATAGAATTCGATCCTCGTTAAGTTTTATTTTTAATTATTTAAAAGATTTACTTAATCAAATAACCGGTCAAACTCGACCCAAGATTTGATGAGTTTAATTTTAGAAAATTTTAATTTTTTTTAATTAAAAGTAATATTTTTTCTTTTTAAAAAATAAATTAAAATAACATTATTTTGAAATTGCAAATTCAAGTTTTTAACATGATTTTACTCTCAGTTTTAAATTTGAGATTGAGGGTCATAAGATTTTGAAATGAAAGAAATATTTTGAGAATGTATGAATTTTAGTGTGGAAAACCAGATCAGCTAGAGTTTATAGAAATTAGATTAAAAATGTTTTATTCTTAAAATTAAAATATATATATGATCAAGGTGCTCAAACTCTTGCATGATCTTAATTTGTAAAATGACCCTTTTCTCCCTATGATTGCGGTTAAAAGTGGCCTTTCCTCCTGCAGTTCTGGCTTGGTCGATTGAAGCTAAAGTCGATAAATTATTGATCAATTGGCCCCAATCAATTACTGATGTCAAAGAGGCCATTTTAAAAGGACTAAATTGCACCTTTAAGAAAATGAATACTTAATAGAACATTTTTGTAAAATTTCGTCCTCCATTTGTTGTTGCTGTTAACCGCCGTCTCACAATAATTTATCGTCCCAATCACCTCAACGGTAGTTTGGACAGAGAGGCTCCTTCGTATTGAGACTGCTGGGCAGTTTTTCAAAAAAGTACAATTTAGTCTCGGTTTTTCTAAAAAGTTCAATTTGGACCTTTTCTAACAGCATAATTATTGATTGGAGTAAATTAACGGAGATTTGATTTTTTTTACTTTAATTTAGACAAATTTAAAGCACAATAGCCAAGATGACGATTTGCTACAAATATAGAGAACAAAAAAAATGATTTTATATAATTGTAATTGTATTTTGATAAATAAACCTTATATTTATAATTATATTTTGATTTTGCGTAGATCTTATTGTAAAAAAGTTATTTTTCTATAATAATTATCTATAAAATAATAAAATATCACTAGTTATTCTCTGAAAATCATAATTTTATTTTTATTTTTATTTTTATATGAGATTAAACTCTCCTAGATATACTAATTTTTAAACTCAAGCTTGGGAAGATAATAAATCTTTTTTTAACCACCAAACCTGCTCCTTAAGTTTGAATAAATAACATCTTTTATTCTCATTTATTAAATATAGATGTTCCTTACAAAATTTTAAAAAACAATATATAATATTCCCTTCAATCCCCAGATCGATAAACTGATAAAGAAAATATATTAAAGTCAATAAATTATAATTTGATTCTCAATTAAAAAATCCAACATTGAATATTGCAGCAGCGAGAAACATTACACATTCAATGTCATCAAATTTACACCTTTCGTCAACTACATGCTGAAATAGTTTCTTGTCTTTAAGAATCGACATCGGATTTTGTCGGTGGATTTCAGGGGACCCACCTTAATTATCTGTTGAAAATTATTTAAGCCAATTATATATGTCCACCTGTTGCTCTTGAAAAGTCGCTTCACTGCATAATATAATTAATGACAAAGAAGTGTAACTCAACGAATTCCATGTTAGAAGTGAAAATATTAGTGACAAACGGCAACAATGTAAGGTAATTGTTGCTATCATTACGGTTTTTATTGCTCATATTTTTCTATGAACATTTTTTAAGATATTTCCTGAAATTAACCATTAATTAGTTTTTTTCCTCATGAAAATCTCATTTTCTAATGATAATAGAGCTTGTTTGGGATCGCAGTTGGCCATGTATTTTTAAAATTTTTGAATATTTTTTTAATAAATTTTTTATATTTTTAGATTATTTTAAATTTGTGATATTAATGTCTGTAACGTCAAAAACCCAACACATGCGTGTGAGATTTCTGTTTGGTATATTAATAAATTCTTGCACCCCCAAGGTTTTTCTTTGTTTTTGGGGGCTACGAAGACATGCTTTATACCTTAAAAGAAGAGGTGTGACTGTGGATGCCCTTCTCATTTAGGCAGTCCACTTCGATCAGACCAAAAGATTATGGTAATAAAATCAGTGTCTTCTGTGAGAATTAATTAGTGCTGCCATCCACAAGGAGATCTCTTCTTTCTAACATACCACTCTACAGGGCAAAAAGAGACGAGAATGGAAGAAAGCTACTCATTGGTGAAGAAAGAGAGAGTAAGTAATTGGTTAAAATATATATAAACTAGTTCGGGTATAACGGTTAAAAAAAAAAACTCAAGATAACAAATTGAGAAACATGCATGGCTAGCAAGACTCACCGCACATTGTTCATAGTTAAAAAAACACGATTATTTATTATTTTTTATTAAAATTTAATATGATTTGTATACTTTGGATCGTTTTGATATGCTGATGTTAAAAATAATTTTTAAAAAATAAAAAAATATTATTAGCATGCATTTCAGCACGAAAAATTATTTAAAAAACAATTCCTACTACACTGCTAAGCACCCTCTTAATTAGCTCCCAATTATATAATTTTTTTTTATGGTTATTTGCTAATTAGTTGGGTCATTATAGTTTCTTTTTTACGAAGCGAAAAAGACTTACGTTTCTATAATTAGTTAACACTAGTTATGTTGCCAGTTACGTTCTTGTAAGCCTTTTTTTAATATATATATATATATATATATTTGCTGATTATATATTGGTATAATTTTTTAATTCCAGAAACGAATCAATGCTCTTTGATATGTTTTCGGGCATGCAATAATTGTCCTTAGCTTCGTTGCCCTTCATGACAGAAGCTAGCTAAGGGCTAAGGCACACAGAATGCAGCTCCTGGTCCCGGCCCCTGCACGAATAAATACCATATGATTAAATTCCTGAAGCCAGTTTTGTTGCTGGTTTGGTGCTTCCATTTTTTAATTAATTAACGCTCCCAGTATTGAATTATAAACCAAAATAGAGGGCATTAATTTAATATCATATCATTGAAGCTAATATTGTGAAAATGATTGTACTATGACTGCAATTAATCTACAGTCATTAAAATATCTTGCAAGTCAATTAAGTGGCAGTACTGAAGAATTGATTGATTGTTTTGACTAATTGCATGCCCATGATTTGATAGTGTTCTCCTCGGTTTTTTTTTTTTAAAAGTACATTTTATTTTTAAAAAATATATAATTTATTTAATATGTTTTTAGTGTTTTTTTAATAAATTTTATACACCAATATCAAAAAATAAAATTTAAAATAAATTATTTTAATGTATTTTTTTTAAAAAATACATTATATCATAATATCAAACATATAACATGAGATGTCCTCCGATTGCTTAAGAGTTGCATCATCATCTTAAATAGAATGCAATTACAAATTATATATTATAATGAGATTATGAGCAATTATTTTTATACATGTTTAGCAATATTTATTTAATTATAAAGATAATTATTTAAAATATCATTCCATCATAATTTTCACTAAAGAGATATTTTTAGTGTTTAGCTTTTTGTTTAAAACTAAATTAAATTCATATTTTTTTAGAGATTTTTTTTATTTTTAATATCAACACATCAAAATCATTAAAAAATACTAAAAAAATATTAATTTAATATATTTTCAAATTAAAAACACTTAAAAACATAAACAAAAACAAAATTTCTGCCACATACTCCAAAAGTTGTGCATATAACATAATGGTAACGATAAAATGCTATTCCATATATATTATTAATGATGTTGAATGCAAATAATCTCATGAGTTGGCAATTCTGCTATAGTCTTTACTCGCAAAAATTCATAGAGTTCGTACGTAAGGTTAAAATCCATTTCATGAACATATAGTATTATCGAGTTGCACTGAATGCAGAAGAAAAAAAGGGCTTTCAATTTTGGACGAAGATATATAGGTCTAGCTAGGCAGCATGATAGCTGGTGATACCACACAATTTTTTGTCACCATGCAGCTTTTTCTTAATTTTTTTTTATAATCCAGGATGTCCGGACCAGTTTACACGTACCACGATTAATTCCTGAATTCATTAAACATCATGCAAGCCTAGTAAATAGATAAGATACCGCGAAAATAACATACATGCACACTAAAATTCAAATCTAGAGTGCAGAAGCAGAAAATTCCCTGTCAGGATAACTAAGGCACGAACCTGGATAAGCTTTTTCTCAATTCTTCACGACTGAAGAATTAATACACGAAATCAAATCACGAAATTAATACACAACAAAATAAAAGGGAAATCTGGAATTAAAATAAAAAAAAAGGAAAATCTTATGATAATTCTAAATCACTGTATTTTTCAAAATGGGAAGCTGTCAGTCAACGTCCAAAAATTCCAGTTGTTACTTGACAGTACAAACAGTACATGTGACAGTGGAAAAAAAAGACCCCATAATTGAAAAAAGAAATATATTCGAAAATAATTTATATTTTTAATTAAAAAAACCTTATGTTATGATGTACATATGACGTAATACCATGATGAATATTAAAAAAATAAATTGTTCCCACCTTATTGTTAGTTGGAAATATGCCTTTTCACCTAAACTATAACAATAAGCACCATCTAAAAGATAATATAAGTTCTTAATTATAACTTAAAAAAGAAGATTAGTAGGCTGCTTTACCTTAATTTTATTAACATTAGATTAGATTGTTAATTAATTCTATGAAGTGATCATATATTTCGCACTATATGTAACGCTTGCATGTTCGTCATAACACTTCTCTGTTTTTTAGTCTCGCATCCACTGAACTCAGACTGGCCAAAGCTAAAGCATCCATGAAAGTATAGAAAACATTTATGGTCCCTCTAATTTACTTACTTTGTCATAAAACCTCTCTATTTTAAATAACATCAAGCCAACCCCTTCATTTCTAATCAAAGGTGTCAGTTGGCTAGTATAAAACCTTCCTGACAACTTAAGTCTTCAGTCGAGATAATTTTTTAAAGTAGTTTTGAAGTAAAAAAGTCGGGTTTGCAATAACAAGTGTTTTTTTACAGTTACGTGTGAGTCTGTCATAACTAGATAAAATATTTCTCAGGCAAATTACATGAATGACCTAGCATATACATTTATAGATCGGTAAGACATGTCCAGATTCAAGAAGAGATCTGGTCGCTGCTAGGCCAAAATAATAGCTCGACAGGATCATAATTTTTTATCTGACTTTTGGATCACACTAAAATTTTTGCAGGAATTTCCAGATGATATTTTTCCTATAATAGTCACAACATCGCTACACAAACCGTCAGATATTTAGATATCAAAAATCCACCCAAGCCCTTGATTTTTGTAATTTTCCTTGTTATTCCCGGATTTCTTTTTTTTTTTCCGGACTTTATGCTTTTTTCCTTTGTAATTTTGGATTTTTGTTTTTGTTTTTTAGTTGAAGTAGGATTTATATCCTATTTAAGGTTTTATTTTATTCAAGGCTTTGTAAACCTCAGATGGAGGTATACTTTGGTATTATTATTTATAAGGAGAATAATATGTGAATTTAGAACTTGTATTTGTAGCTTCTTTCTCTCATAAAAATCCCGTATTCTTTGTTTGTTGTTGCTTTTAGTTTCCGTTTGTATCATGAAGCCTCTTTGATCAAGTGATCATGAATTTGAATCCTATTATATACTTTTTATAATTAAATTAACAATTTAAAACAATATAATTGTGGACTTACATAAATTTTAAATTGAAATGACTTGCATCTTAGAACATTAATATAAAACTATTCTCGAGATGTTGGTCTGAATCTCTTCATTTGATTATGTTATCATCTATGGAATCGGTCCAAGTGCTCAATTTGTATTGAATTTTGGACGAAACAAAGAGGGTGGTCTAACCTAATTTAAAGCAGAGGTTGGATCCAACCAAATCTAATAACTAGAGGGACTACAAATGATTTTTCTTTTGGACATTAAAGAAGGTGAGCGTCATGGGATTGGACTCAAGAGAAGCATAATTCAAGCTTTACCGTTAAATATTGCAAAATTCCCAAGAAGACACATAATCACCCAAATTGTCCTGTTCACTACATGGATTCCACGCATGTAAGAAAGCTCAGTGTACGTGTCTTTTGTTCCTTGTAATAAATACATTACAGATTCTTAAAAAAACAGGAAAAATAGTATACAATTGTAGAGAAGGGATCTCTCAATCTTAAAGGTTAAGGATCTAATCTCCTCTCTAATGGCATCAACGATCCAAACCCACCTTGGATCGCCCCTTCTCTCCTCCCATCTCCCTAATCCTCATGAATAAACAAAATGAAAAGATAGCAAGCAAACAAAATAGAAAAAAATGGAAACAACAAGCAAAAAAAGTAGCCTTGCATGACATACAAAAAAAGCACAAACACACTCTCTAGAACACAAACAATGGGCATGAAGTGAGAAGTGGGAAGTAGAAGCCAGCTAATTCCTTAGACATAGACTCCACACCAACCTCTCTCCCTCCCTCCCTCCCTCGCATCCCCACCTCCTTACCACTATATTTATGTACGCACGGAACCCATCTTCCTATGCAAAAAACACACACATTCCTCCATATTTGACCTCCATTTTTCCTTGTAAGCAAACCCCACTTCTCTTCTTCTTAAGAAAACCCCGCGTTTCTCCGTATAATAGATACATGTAATCTTGTGTTTGTGCCTAGATTAGACCTCGAATTTTCAGTTCTTGCAAAAGGGTCCTTGGTGTATCTTTGTTCATTAAAAGAGACTCACATTCTCTCTCGTGTTTCTAGCTAGGCGCTCTCGCTTTGCCTTGCTATATAGATTTTAGGAAGCTAAAATGGATTTTGGGAGGCTCGGGCCAACAGAATCCGATCCGGGAGAAGGATCCGGTACTTCATTTAACATCAACGAGCCACAACTTGCCACGTCACGGGTTTCCCCAACGAGAAAAAAGAGAATCATCTTCCTTGCCATCTTCTCCATCGCATTGATCGCTGCTTCGGCCACGGCCGCGCTCCTCCTCGGGATTCGGACCAAGGCATCGGGTCAGCCCGGCCCGAGCAGTCTTACTCACCGGAAACCGACCCAGGCCATCTCCAAGACCTGCAGCAAAACTCGCTTCCCTAATCTCTGTGTCAGCTCGCTCCTCGACTTCCCCGGCTCAGTCAGTGCGTCCGAGTCAGACTTGGTTCACATTTCCTTCAACATGACTCTGCAACACTTCAGCAAAGCTCTGTACCTATCCTCGGCAATCTCCTATGTCAATATGGAGACACGTGTACGGTCAGCATTTGATGATTGCCTCGAGCTACTGGATGACTCCATAGACGCTCTCTCTCGCTCTCTTTCCACCGTCGCACCATCCCACGGCGGGGGAACTGGCGGCGGATCGCCGGCTGATGTAGTCACGTGGCTGAGCGCGGCGTTGACGAACCAGGACACGTGCTCGGAGGGATTCGATGGAGTTAACGGAGCTGTCAAGAATCAGATGACGGGGAGGTTGAAGGATTTGACGGAGCTGGTCAGTAATTGTTTGGCAATATTCTCATCGGCAAATGGAGACGACTTCTCAGGAGTGCCGGTACAGAATAAGAGGAGACTACTGACGGAGAATGAAGACATATCGTATGAGGAGAATTTCCCGAGATGGTTAGGGAGGAGAGACAGGAAATTACTGGATGTGCCAGTACCGGCGATACATGCCGATATTATCGTGTCGGGAGATGGGAATGGAACGTGCAAGACAATATCCGAGGCGATAAAAAAGGCGCCTGAGTATAGTACTCGGCGAACTGTAATTTACGTGAGGGCAGGAAGGTAAAGTTCGGTAAAAAAATTAACCACTTTTTGAAAGTTCCTGGGCTTTTGGTTCGTATTCTTATTTTTTACCGTTGCTTTTTTACGAGTGAAGGACATAAATACCCCTACAATTTTGGAGGAACTGACTTTTTGTTTTTTTTAAAAAAACAAATCCGCAATCATGCATGAAGCTATGATTATGTGAAAAAATACCATTGATGAGTGTTTGCCCTTTTCATGATTTTTCTTTTTCAGAGAAATGAGTTCATCATGCATTGTTTCATGATGTTAGAGAAATGATCTGATAATTGAAACCTTAATCTACTGAGTAAGATGTGAAAAGTTTTTTTTTTTTTTTTTTCTCAGGTACGAAGAGAATAACTTGAAAGTTGGGAGGAAGAAATGGAATTTAATGTTCATCGGAGATGGGAAGGGAAAGACTATAATCTCAGGAGGCAAGAGTGTTTTTAACAACCTTACCACATTCCATACAGCATCCTTTGGTAAATCCTCTTTTTAATCACCTTCTCTTTTAATCTGGTATTGTTTTAAATTAGCCCCTGCGGTGCAAACCGCGTTCACGTGAAATAGTTTGCACCAAGTATTATGTTGAAACGCGTTTTTTCATGTGAAACACAGTTTGGACAGCGCAAGCTTTTTGTGTTTACTTAGGGCTTGCATTTACCTCTAGGCTTTTAGCTGAAAAGAATGGCTGTGGGTCATAAACTAGTTGTCCAAGTGGCACGTGAAAGCCCTCTGTTTTTTTTTATACTCTTGACAATGCTTGCAGATCAGAGTCCTTTTTATTCCATTTTTTATCAGATGATAAAGTGGCCTTTTTTAAACTTTTGTGACATTAACACCAGTAGTAAGTTCTTTTGCCGAATAAAAAAAAGATAGGATAAAAGTTCATCCATCTTTTTTTATTTGTTAATTCTAGTTTCTTTGACTGCTAGAGCATCCGATGTGATCTTTCTAGCCAGAATATTTACCTTGGAGAAATAAGCTTTGATCTTCTACTATTAGGTTCACCTTTTGCAATTGCCTCGGCTATACACATCCCTTGCAACTAGTGTTGTTAAACTTGGTCTGGTTTTTAACTTGGTTTTAGATTCCGGCCAAACCGGGTTGATTTAGAATAATCTAAGTTTTTTTTTTAAATCAAACCGGGTCTCATTTGTTCTGAACTCCCACTTGACTCAACATGAAATCCAATGTGGGATAGATCCTCAAACAATATATTAACCTGTCGGATCGGACCGAGTTTAATAATTTTGTCTAGCACTTGCCTTTCAGTGGGTCCATTAGCATGTGTGGACCATTAATTTTATACTATAGATGAAATTAGTGGAATTTACATGGATTAATAGAAGTACAGATGAATGGACAAAGAAGCTTTAATTTGATTGGAAGTTTTACCTGTGATATTGAGCTAGAGCCTTTTCACTTCGAAAGTTGATTTTTAGCAGACTAATAGTTCAATATTTTTTTTTTAAAAAAAAGAAAAAAATAGAACTAGACGGTTCATTCCAGCTGCAAAATCATGGACACGGCTCTCTGTTTATTTTAAATATTAATAGCTCCTCATGCATAATATTGACCAAATTCAACTGATGGATACAATTTAAAGGCAAGAGTAGTGTCATATTATTGGTGGTGGGTCATGAGCATCACATGATTAATAGGTATGCTCTTGGCAGTGGCATTGAATGTATCAATCTTTGATCATTAGATAATGAAAGCAACGATTAATCACACAGTGGTTTCGCCATTTTCTTCTCTACACATCTTTCTTTAAGATATGCTGGCTTGTTTATCTTATTATTCCTTGTCTGTTTCAACTCTACAGCTGCAACAGGAGCTGGTTTTATTGCTCGAGACATGACATTTGAGAATTGGGCGGGTCCA
This sequence comes from Populus nigra, assembly GCF_951802175.1. Classification (NCBI taxonomy): domain Eukaryota; kingdom Viridiplantae; phylum Streptophyta; class Magnoliopsida; order Malpighiales; family Salicaceae; genus Populus; species Populus nigra. The sequence goes on along the minus strand of NC_084867.1, from coordinate 870,897 downwards.
GCCAAGCACCAAGCAGTGGCTCTTCGAGTCGGTGCAGACCATGCTGTGGTCTACAGGTGCAACATCATTGGCTACCAAGACACCCTTTATGTGCATTCAAATCGCCAATTCTTCAGGGAATGTGACATCTATGGAACTGTAGATTTCATATTTGGCAATGCTGCAGTTGTGTTTCAGAACTGCAGCATATACGCCAGGAAACCGATGGCCTTCCAAAAAAACACCATCACTGCCCAAAATCGTAAGGACCCTAATCAAAATACAGGCATATCAATCCACGCTTGCAGGATCCTTGCCACTTCAGACCTCACACCGTTGAAAGGCAGCTTCCCGACATTTCTCGGCCGTCCATGGAAGCTGTACTCTAGAACTGTGTACATGTTATCATACATAGGCGATCATGTTCATCCAAGAGGGTGGCTAGAATGGAACACAACATTTGCACTCGACACATTATACTATGGTGAATACATGAACTACGGACCCGGTGGGGCAGTCGGGCAAAGGGTTAAATGGCCTGGCTACCGGGTCGTTACATCGACCATCGAAGCAAGTAAATTCACCGTGGCACAGTTCATTTATGGATCATCTTGGTTGCCTTCTACCGGGGTGTCATTTTTAGCTGGCCTCTCACTTTAAATGACATTTCTGTATCATATATGCAAGTGTTTTTGAATTGCCATAAAATGGGTATAGGCTTTTCTACTCTAATTAATTGCAATTGTACGCCTGCAAGTGTTAGTTTCTCTGTTCGATTTTTTCTTTTTTTTTTCTCGTAGTGTAATAACCATTTTCAACAGCCTATATTGTTCCTTCCTTTACAGTTGTAACTCGTTATTATAAGTGCTATATAGAAAGTCAATGATTAAATGCTCTCTCTCTTCTAGCCTTTCAAGATCATGGAGTTTTCTACAGGCCTTTATTTTCTCTCTTCTAGGTAAATCTTTTGCTTTTTTTCTAAATCTGACAACATGTTCATAATTGTAAACTCGTGTTTCCAAGTAAGAACCCTAAGTTTTAACCATGGCGGGGGCAGGGCATGATTTCTGAAGGCATGAATGGAAATACGTGGACAAGATAATGAATGATTTATTATTTGACCCTTCGACAATGGTTTCTTGTGCCTGGTGAGTTGGTGGCAGTGCCTTTACTCTTTTCAACACTTGGGAGGACGTGAGGCTACGGATCTATATATTGAATCTACTGGTGGCGCCGTGGCGGTGACAAATATGAATGCGCAAACCTACTCACATTATTGTGGTCTTCTGGTCATCAAGACTAAGCCCAAGTACGACGAGGCACAAAGGTTCCAACCCAAAACCTGCCCTACCACCGACACCACTGGGGTCTGGGTGGTGGACTGGTGCATGATCATCATCCTGGTGGGTTCAAAAATCAGGTGACTCATTAACACTGTCCTTGACAAGTTGAGCTTGCGAGATGGCCCACTTCCTCTGTTTTTTAATTCTTTTGTTTGCCTTTCCTGTCTTAGCTCTCAAGAGAGATACCATCCTGTTGTTCTTGCTTTTCTTTATGACACTATTTGGATTTTGTGACCCGACTGACGCACTAAATAGCAGAAAAGTCTACAGGCATAGAACAACTATGAAGCTGTTCTGATATACTCACAGCTTGAGGAATTCTTAAACCCTCAGACTGTACAAACTACAAACAACATGCAAATTAAATCAAAGTACTATCTACTTTTCAATCCAATGGGTCATTCGAACCGGTTCGGACTCAGTCCAATAGGTTGACTCGGTTATATGTGATGTTTATGCAAGTCTAGTCAAACTCGACTGAAATTCCACCCGGACAACTTCAAGAAAGAACTTAAAAAAAATGTTATTAATTCAAGTTGGACCCCGTAATTAAACCAAATAAAATCTCAACCCAAATTTAACAACTATGACCATGAACTAACACAACTTCTCTTATATTGGTGTTTAGCGTGCACAAGTCAGAAAAATAAAACTATATCAAGTTCAATTCCATGATTAGATTTATGCATACCTCTTATAGACTAGTTTAGTCCCATCTCATCTTTAAGTGTGTTTAAAAACATTAATTTAACTCTTTTAAAAAAATGAGAGAGAATTAATTCAATCAAACTCACACGATTAAACAAGTTAATCCACGCATGAATTGAGAAAAAATAAAACAAAAATCACTTTAACTTGTATATATATAAAAAACTAAAATGACATCACATTTTGATTTATTCAAATTAATTACTTACCCAACCCATGACCTACTCCTTGTGTACCATATCAAGTCATTCAATAACTTTCCAAGTCTTCAGACTTTCCCCTCTCATGAGTTCTTGCAATGACCCGCCGTGTTATCTTGCTTCACGTACAAAAGAACATAAGACCTCCCAAGTCTTTGAACTCTTCTCACCTTCTCTCCTCTCTTTTTTGGTTCAATCCTTGAAACCTAACTCATCTCTGGATTTTGCTCCTATATGTAATCGATCGAAGTGAGATTTTCCTATACCGCCTTCATATCTACCTTCTGAAAAAGGTAGACAACGATGCAAATAATGTTATGTTAAACTGGACAGATAGCATTCACGTCAAGAGCGCCGAGTAGGTTTTTGGCTTTATGTTGTTTTGAGTCAACAAACCTGCACGCTGTGCCAGGCCAGCTGTGATTGGATGGTCTTATCCTGTCAAGTTGCCCACTATCCTTGAACAATCTACCCATTTTTGTGCTACCCACCCATTTACTGAAAGAGTCCGTGCCTGAAGTGATAATAACCCAATACGACGCATTTTAAAGGTGAAATGAAATTAAAAAAAAATAAACACACATTTTAAAGGTGAATTGTTGTTGAGAGCTATTTCCAATCAATGGAGAGGGTAAAGGACAAGCACAAGAGAAGAGGGTTGCTGCACAAGATCAGGTGCATGAACAACATGATGGGGCCCGCAAGTTCCGGCAACCAGTCGCGGTTTGCGCAGAACCAAAGACCAGTAAAATATGGATAAAGTCCCATCATTCATACTCCATGCATGGGCATGATAGCTAATGCACATAAGTAACATATCTACAAGTTATATTCTGGACTCACGAGGACAGCTTATCAAGATGACGATCCATGATTAGTGATACTGCTTCAAGGAAGGTAGCCTCACCGCTTCCTGGGAGAACAGCATCCTGAGCTTCTTGCACAATCTGCTCAATCACAGATTCCTTCCTCATTGTTTCCCTGCACATGATGCTTCCAATGGCAAAGGGAGTAAGACCTCTCTCTGCTCCCTTCTTCAGGAGCATTGTGGAGATACAGAGGGTGCGAGCACACTCGGGTGGCATATCCCACCCATGAAACCTGAGAAGTGCAATATCCTGCTCAGCATCCAGAGCTTTGATGTACTCAACAGTGTCATGAGAGTACGGTTTTTGAGCCTGAGGCCAGTAAAGCCAGTCAAATGTGCAATCCTCAAACTGCAGTGAAATGAAGCAAATTTCAGAAGTAATTAAAATGAACTTGAAAGCACTAACAATTAAGTTTGAGATATTAGAGTGCGGAAAGCATGCCAGGCAGTACATCTGACAAACTAAGCAGTTTATCTTTCTTAAAAAGAAAATCTGATCAATAAACTTTTGGCCAAGCGATGCCCAAATGTGAAAAGCCAGTCATAGAGGAACAATAGTGATAAATTAATGTAGTTTGCAACTAGTTCATTCCTCAACAGTCAGAAGCCCTAAAGAAGACAAGAGTTACAAGATAAAAAATGGTAGATGTGCAAGTAAATTGTTAAATGGAAACTGCAGGAATTTACATGAGAAGACAATTTATGAGAAAAAAGCATGAAAAGTATCACAAGCATATGTTCCCTAAAAATCAACGAGAGCTGAAGGCTGTTAAAAATGCACAGTGCACAAGAGAAATCAAGAGAAGCAGAATTAACACCAACGCACATCAACAGAACATAAAGTGGCAAAACAGAATGAAACAGTTAAAAACAACAAGACAGGCAGAAAGGTAAAACTTACATTTGTAGGAAAGCAGTAGCCATGATCAATTGGAATAAGCACAATCTGGCCATGTTCACTATCTTTACTGACCAATATGTTCCCAGCATGCCTATCTGCATTGGCCAATCTAATGTCCAACACAGAGATTTTGTGCACCTCAGCAACAGGGAAAGAACTAGGGCCCCTATCTTCACAACTTCCATTATTCTCCATGAACATCTGCAATGAACCAATTTTGATATTCTTGGAATCAAATTCATAACCATCGGGATGATTGAATCCTCTGTGGAGGCACTTGACCATTGCTGTGGGTGGAACCCCAGCAAAGCCTCTCTCCTCACCAGAAAATGAGCGTGGTCCACTCTTTGGATGATCCAAGATGTAAGCTGCAACTTCCCGCAGTGCACCTTCTCCTACTCTTGTGCCTCTCTTCAATCCCTCACCATCAATTGACAAGGGTAGCCCCTGAGGATTATTTACAGCCATTGGCTCCTCATCAATTGGTTTAAAGATAGAAACATATTTCTGACCAGATGAATCTTGCATGAAATAAGCTCCCCCAGATCCCTCAGAAGATCGAATTGGTTCATTGCCCCTCTCCAACCCATTGAAAGTAGACTTTAATAGCTCTCTGATAACTAATGGCAGTTGGATTTTGGAATTGACAATTAGAGGTTCCAGGAGGAATTCTCGTAATAGTGGTTTCCTCTCTATAACCCTACATCCCATAGAAAAAGCACCCTGTTGGTGCTCTCCTACACAGTCAGCTTTCTTCTCATTCAAATCCAATGCCTCAATAGACAATTCAAAATCGTTCTCAACAGGATTTCCCCTTACTCTGGCTGATTTGCGGATGAGCAGGTGAATCACAGCATCATTACTTTTGCAAATATCAGTAATGAGCCTCTGGTCTTCAAGCTCCTCACCATCACATACCAGTTCTTGATCAACAAGAACTAAACCTTCCCCTCTCTTAGCTAACTGCTTCTTAACATAGCCCACACTTCTACCCCTATCAACATGAAACTTGTACACTTTCCCACAAACAGTCCCAACCGTTATAGCTTGGAGATTCGGAAGCCTGACCACCAAATGCAGTACTTTTCCATCTGCAACACCATAATCTCTCACTTGAGAATTGCCCCGTGCTAGTTCCCTCCCCTCAAAAACTAATTTTTGCTTCTTCACAAAAAAACCTTTGGAAGCTTGAATCCTCAGCTTCACCGAAGCAATCGAATCTGACTCCATAACTTGCAATGGAATGATTGATCTCCCAACAGCAAGAAAAATTACAATAGAGTCGCTAGAGTGCAGACCACACAGCCAAGGGAAATTGCGATGAGAATCTAAAGACTCATCATGCACAGGACTAAGAGCTACACTAGCCATCGACATTGTTAATCTTACCAATCTAAATCCTGGCTTCTTACACTAATATAAAGCACCAAAATCCTAAATTCTATAAGAAACCCCAAATTCATTCAAAACGTCCAAACCAAGTGCAAATCCAAGAACCAAAACCCCCATGCTTCCACTAAAATCTGGGCAGAGACGCATCAAAACCCAAAGAAACACTCCAAAAGCATTCACGCTAAAGGTTTTGATAGGGTGGTCCTATCACAGGATTCTTTTCCTATGAAAGATGAAAACTTTCACCAATCGCTCCAATGTATCTCTGCAAGAAACAACAATATCTCCAATCAGAAACTAAAAAATCTTATATCCTCATCAAATCCTAAAAACCCTAACTACTTAGCTCCATTCAAATAGCAATATCAAATCCTATATATATAAAATGAATCTTTAGTTTCTCAATTTCCTAATTTTTGAATCATGAATCAAAGAATAACCTTTGCAATCAAAATAAAATATTAAACAAAAGAACAAAAAAAAATCTTTCTTTTCTCAATTTCCTAATAACCTAAAAAGTCAAATGCGGTGTAGTAGTTAAATTTCTCAAATCTTGATATTCGAGTTTCTTTAATTTCTTTCACTTGCATTTTCTCAGTAACCAAACAGATAATTCAAAACACGATCATAACATAACAAGATCAGTTCAGAACTCATTTTCCATTCCTAATTCGTTCATTTTCTTCACACTTTCTCAGTAACCAAAAAAAAACCTAATAAACATACAAAAATCGAATCGAAATTCATAAAAAAAATTCCAAAAATCAAATAAGAAATTCAAAAAATTATTACCTGAAGAAGCTGAAATCGAAGGTGAAATGACGAGGATCAGAGGAAGGAGAAAAGGAGAAATTTAATTTTTTTGAATTTTTTTCGCGTCATTTTCTCGTCTCTTGATTTTGAAAATTAAATCCTCCTTTTTTCCTTTTAATTAATTTGCTCTCTGTGCTTTCGTTCTTCAGAAACTTTCTAGAGAGAGAGAGAGGTGACCAATGTTTGGAGCTGTGTAAGTTATTTATAGTGAAGACGTTGGCTTGTGACGAAAGTTTAAGGAAGTTAACGGAGTTAACGTTTTAAATTAAATGTACTTAATTTGTACTTTATTTTTTAAATTTGATTAGCTGGAATTTGTCCCCTAGAATTCATGATGGTTTTAATTTTGGATTATGGTCGGTAAAAAGGATTTGATTGAAGAGATTAATTCCAACTTAAAAAAAGAAGAAGTTAGGAGTCGTGATAATAAGAAAATGAATCGGCCAATAAAATACTTATTATAAGAAACTAATCCGTGAAATGAATTTATAAATTAATTAATTTAAGATTTGTTTTTGCTATCATAAGAAACTTATTATATAAATAAATAAATTTTAAATTTATAAAAATCTTAGTTAGTTTGCATATTAGTTAATTAATATTGATATTAAGGATTAATTAAATTCTTACGTTCTAGATAAACACTTAATCGTTAAATCTCTTCTAATATAAAAAAAATTAAATAAGATTTTAAATTTTTTATTTGTTGCATATTTATTTTTACGTTCTAAAAATATTTTTGAAAAAATTTAAATTTATTTTATTTTTTTCTTGGCTTCAAATTAATATTTTTTTTTAGTATTTTCAAATCATTTTGATATGCTAATATCAAAAATAATTTTTAAAAAATAAAAAATATAGATTATTTTGATACATTTCCGAGTGAAAATCACTTTAAAAAACAACCACAACTACACTTCCAAACACGCTTAAAAAAAATTTAAAAAAATATTATTTAAAATTAATTTTTTTATTTTTTCAAATCATTTTAATATATTGATATCATACTTCAATAAACCATCTTAGTTTGGGAAATATTTTACTTTAAACCTGTTTTTTAAGAAAACAATATTATTTAAAAGAAAATTTTAAATTGATATTATTTTATTTTTCCTTAAATAATTTTAACTCAAGCTTTAAATTGGATATTATAATTATACTAAACCCATCTCCAATTTTTTTTCTTATAAGAAATTTACAGGTAATTCAAAGCTAGTGGACTTCAAAACCAAACCATTGAGTAGAGTATTTAAGTACTCGTCCCTACACGGTTCAAGAGCACAATTTTGAATTTTCTACTCAGTAACGAAGGCTATTATGGTAATTAACTAGGTAAACGTTGGTGCCTGGCTGATATTGAAGGTAAGGACCCACACCGTTAAACTTGACGGGAAACGGCGTGTCTTTGAATCCAACCTGGTGTCCAAGATTTTTTTAGCGGATTGACACAAACAGTCATCATCTAGTGTATAAATTATACGGCTTACACGTCGATTACCCAATGAAAACTTGCCACCTCAGAGTTATGACTCTATTAGCTATCTTCGGAGAGGTCATTTGTTTTGGTCAACGGACTTTTTGTTATCGTAATATCATAATTACATTACCAAGAATGATTAAGGGCGGTGCTATTTAGGATAAAACTTGTTGCCTTTTATATTTCATACCAAAAATAATTTGAAAAATAAAAATTATTATAATATTAAACAGGCATTAAAATATCTCTCGAGTTTAGATTTTTTTTTCATAATTAAAGAACATATCAATCATGAAAATTTTAAAAATATCTTGAGTTTAAATTATTTTTTTCATAATTAAGCGGAAAAAAAATATGGAATCAAATTAATTATATATATTTAAGATGTGATTGATACACTTCTTCTCTTGCAATGTATATGATATAGTTTGTGAAATTATATAATTCATAAAACTTTGGTGTCAAAACATTTGGGATGCACTAATTATAACTGCTAAGAAATTAATGGGGCATTAGAGATTAAATGGTTTGCTCGAAGGTGGGGAATTTTAGATTACTTGGTAACCATTAATGATTACTTTATAAGAAAAGGGAAGATGGTGAATTAACTAGCATGTTAAGCAATTAACATAAGAGGCAAGCTTTTACTCTTCTCTTTTTTTTTTCCAATATAAACATCTATTATAATAATAATAATAATAATAATAATAATATGATTTTGTTTGGTTTATAAGTTAAACACAAGGATAAACTTCTTATCAATCTTGTGCCTAGACATCTAATAAATATCACTCTTTAAAGACACTTGATTGCTAAAAGAACATTGCGTATTGATGAGTAATATTTTTTGTTATAGATTTTTTATAAATACAAAAAATTTTAAAAACAAAACAAGTTTGATAAACATTTTAGATCCAAAAAGTAGTGTAGATTTATTTCAAGCCCAAATAATTTAGGCTTGACAATCTGCCAAGATTAGGGTAAAATAGATCTTGCAAACTTGTTACACCTAAAGAATCTAGTTAGACATAGCAATCAGTCAAATATAACTAACCCAAAGCATTTGGATTCAACCATCACCAAATTTTAATATTATATACTTGATCCTAGACGATGCTTTAAATTAAAAATATTGAAGACATGATAAACCATCATGCCTCTCAATCTAAGATAATTATATGAGTTATTCATAATTGATATAATGATTTTTCAATACTCATAAGTATATATAAAATTTATTAAGAGACCTACCATATTTATTATTTCATTAATGATATGTATAAGATATTTGCCTTTCATTGATGTCGTCGATACCCCTGAATTATTTAGGTAAGAGTTCAGAATTTTTTTATCTCTTAAAATAAACTTATATAGATTTTAGTACATTAATCATCTTAAAACTTAAGAACAAATCTTTTTTTCTTAAATTTAAAGTTTTTTTAAATCATTTATTGTTTTTCTCATAAATATATTAATTTTATCATTATAGGGTTTTTAAATCTTCCACATTGAAAATGTTTTAACAAGTATTCAAATTTTTACCATAAACCTGTGTTTCCTTAATCTAAAAAGAAGAAATCTAAGTATATGAATATAGTAATTAATCATTATTTCAAACACTAAATAACATAATATTTATATATCTTAGATTTTAAGACTACATTACTAACCCATCCCCCAATCCTCAACTACTCTCCAGGAATTATATGTTCTCCAATAGAACAGTAGAGTTCAAATAACAGGATCCAGCCTCCTTCGTTCCCTCCTATCACCAGAATCATCATCAGAATCAGAACTCGGAAAACGATAGAAAAGACCAATTCTCACCATCTTATAATCATTTATCTCACTACTACACCCAAACCCTTCTGACAAAATACGCACGCGCCTGTTGGGGCAATTTGATTCGCTTGATCCGTCTGGTAGCAGGATTCCACAGCACATACTCCAAGTCCTTGTAGCATAAAAGTTTTATACAAATCAAACCGCCACAAGAACCTGCTATGGATTTGTTAAGTAATTCTTTCTCTGAATGCAGCACTGTCCTTCATGCATCGTGGAATTCGAACAGGATGGGAAGTTATGGTTTCTGTGTACGGCGGAGAAACGATATTCGAGGGGATAAATTCTTATGGGAATCAGTGAATATAAAAGAGAGGGGCGTTTGGTGGAAAGGTCTTGATGGGCGATTATAAATTTAGGTTTCGTGATGAGAGAAAGCCAGTGTCTGGATACAGACTCGAATCCGATAAGGACTTGACAGGCAATCTTGAGAGAATGCGATCGTACATATATAAATTTACGTATCTTAAGGCAAGAGATGATGAACAACCATTACTTTTTTCCTTTTTCCATGGCGTTTGCTAGGATTATTTCCAGAGGATTTCGTGGGAAAGAGAAGGCAATAGATGTAGGATTGAAGGGCCAGAATTTATGTACCCTAGGGCTCAACTAAGATTTTCTAAATGCTATATTTGCCGACCTAGCTAATGATCAGGAACCGACTTCAAGTTTCTTTATATATATATATATAAAGATTAAAGGGTTGATTAAGATGATTTTGTTTTTATTTTTTCCTTGTAGTTCGAAAGGAAAAGAAGAGGCTTAAGGTAAAAAATTTCCCCTAATTCCGTTATTAGCTATTTAAATTTGTTTAATTAATCTTAATTATGTTTCTAAATGAAATAATATTGTTATAATCATTTATTTCATATTTAGTTATCTTATTTTTGGAAAAATATTAAAGTTCTTTCTTTATAGGCATGCCATGCATGATATCATTAGGTAAAATCTCAAAAGAATTGCTTGCGTGTCAAGAGTTAATCTTGATAGAGGACGGTGTCTCAATTCACACATATATAAACTCATTCAAAAATGACTTTTATTGAGAGAAAAACATTGTAGTTGAAATTTAAGATTTAAAAGTACTTTAGCTAACCAAGAAAATAGTGCAGAATCCATCATATTGGCTACGAATTCCAAGTGGAATTATCAATTTCCACTGATCACAGATATCAGCAGAATTAATCTCTACAGATGGAGGGTTTTTCTTTCTAGGAAAAATCGAGGGAAAATATAGAAAAAGAGAGATACCTTAGCGTTGATGCATGCAAGGCTAGGCCCTTGACCTACCTTCCCCTTATAGGAAGGCTAGCTGCATCACAAAATATCGTAATCTGCATCACAAACTCAGAGAGGGGCATCCTCCAGCATAAGATTGGATGTTCCATCAACTGAAGCTAGAGTCTCCGCATAATCATAAGCTCCAGAACTTGATATTGGAACATCAATGACTTCTTGGCTAATTGGATCATACAAGAAAAAACCATCTTTTTCATTCGGGCTCTTCAGGATTATTTTGCCTCTCCATGCCGATATTGGCCATCCAATTCTTGACATTGGCCCAACAGTAAGCAACTTACTCCAGCTCTTGTTATTACCACCCATTCTACTCTCATTCAGCACCCATAGATCAAAACTTGAGTTTGAACTACCTTCGAGAAATACAAAGAGTCCGAGAGAATCCTTGAATCCAGTGATAGTCATCGAATAGTTCGGACTCGATTGATTCAAACCCGGCAGCTCTATCCTTCTAAACGTATCAGTGTCAGAATCAAATGCAAGGACTACTTCGTTGGCCAAATTTTCTACTCCACTTACCTTCCAACACAATTCACCCTTCACAGCAACAGCATCGCTAAAGCGACCGCCAAGCAGCGCACCGTCTTCAACTGTTCTCCAAGAATCTGTTTTCCAAGAGAACACCAAAGCTCGAACAACAGAATCCACTCGCCTTCTATCGTAACGAGTTATTAGAGTGCGAGGGTGCAAGAAATACCCAATTCTGACTAACTTATAGTCATTAATCTTGCTGCCATAGCCAAACCCTTCAGCAAGAAGATTTATACACTGCTGGGGCCCTGTAACTTTCTTGAACTGTCTGGTAGCAGGATTCCAAAAACCATAATGAAACATACAGCAACCAAAGTAGATTTCCATGAATAGCAAACCGCCACAGGAACCCTTAATACGTATACGTGGTTTGAGAGAATGATCCTTCATAGATGGTGGTATATGCACGACACGGAGAGTGGTAGGTTCAGTGTAGTAGAGCATTGATATGGGGAACTCATCGTGAGAAAAATGAAATACGAGGGAGGAGTTTTTGGTGGATTGGTGTAGATGGGAGGTGATAAATCTAGGGTTGGTGATGACGGAGAGCATGGGTTTAGAAACAGATTTGAAACGAAGGAGGGTTTTGACCGGTAGTCTGGCAAGAATATCTATGACCATGTCATTGTTGAAGGAGGAGCAGATGCTAGCCGCCATGGTTTTGGAGTTAGAGCCGGTGGGAACAATCGCTCAAGGGAAAAATATAGGGAGGGCAAGAGGCCTAGGGTTTTATAATAGAGAAGCAGGATTAAAAGCAGGATTTTATTATATTTTAATGATTTTGTTGACAAATCTTCGGGATTTGGAGCTATCTTTTTTTTAAAAAATAAAAAACAAATTCTACTCTAATATTTTTCCTTTTTTCCGGTCATTGGAAACACGGAAAATCCATATTTAGAAGAGAATGTGGGTTTTATTTATCAAGAAAGAAAAATAAAAATAATATTTTTTAGATTTTTTTATTGTTAATATCAGCATATTAAAAATATATAAAAACATTAATTTAATATTTTTAAATAAAAAATACTTTAAAAAATAAATTAAAACTCAAAAACAAATACACTCTCAAAAAAAAATTTTAATCGCCAGACCTAACCCTTTAAGATTTATAACCGCCTTGTTCATGCATTTATTTTCTCCTTAAATGAATCTCAAAAATAATATTTCTTTTTTCCTCCAAGCTATTTATTGAGTTTATCAGTTGATATTTTTATGTAAGCTAGTCGTCCTACTATCATTCTATGCTAGGTATTAAGAATTAAAAAATAACAAATCGAGAGGTAGAAGTTTCTTTGACTTGAAAACCGATTTTTTAACTAATTTTTAATTCAAAATATTTAGAAAATATTCTAAGCAATTTGTAAACCGATTCATGCATCAAAAAACCCATAAAACCAACCTTCTAATCTTCATCATTTGTAGCATAGTAAACAGTTTTGTATATTCTTTTTATTTGTTTTTGTGTTTCAAAAGTATTTTTAAAAAAATTTAATTTTTTTTTATTTTTGTCTTTATTTCAAATCAATATATATATTTTTTGGTGTTTTCAGATTATTTTGATGTGTTGATATTAAAAATAATTTTTAAAAAATAAATCAATATTATTTTAATACATTTCTAAATAAAAAATATTTTGAAAAGTAATCACAACCACACTCTTAAACAAATGATGTGCTTCCATCCTCATTAATAGCCCACAAATCAAAAAAGGATAAATCGGAATAAGTAATTTGTGTTTTTTATCATGATTTTTAATATTTTTTTTAAATATATCTCTTGTTTTAAAATATATTAAAATAATTTTTTTATTTTTGATATTAACATATTAAATTTATTAAAAACCCCAAAAAAATATTAATTTAATATATTTCAAATCAAATACTCTCAAATAGTTTTAACCGTGATACAAAACAAGCACGAAGTCCTTAATCCCTGTAACATCGAAACACTGATCATTAGGAGAGTACAAACCTATATCATTCGCCATATCTGATCACTGGTGGGATTCAAAGGATTAGCGTGCCACTCAAGGCAACATAAGATCCTTCCTTTATCAAGAACCAAAACGAAGAATTTATTTGAGGAGGAATGAGAGATACCACAAAGAGTTATTAATTTTTATATTTCAAGAAAATTATAATATATCATAATAACAATAATGATGGGATTTAATGATTTCTAAAAATGGATTCGTCTTTGAACTGTCGATGATGTTGTAGTATCTTACATTTAATTATACGTGATTTGTTAATAATAATAAAAAATAAAGATAATAAAAAATAGAAAACAATTAATCACTTGGATCCTGTATCAATTGCAAGGAAAAGAAGCCTTTATCGTACTGTTATATCGAAACGGTTCAGAATGAATGTCCATAGCCAGCTGACGTAGTTGAACTCTCTAGTAGCAGGATCCACAAAACATACTCTGTCACAGCAGAGACGATCAAGTTTAATGCAATGCAAACCGCCGCGAGAACCTATAGTGGAATTGATTACATGTCCCAATCGAAATGGATTCCTCATCAAATTTCTTTGAAATGCAGGAGCAGAATCCTTGATGGATCGTGGCATGTTTGCACAACGAAGGGGAAACGTTGCTGCTTCTGTCTGTTGGAGCAACGATATGGTGTTGGACCAACGGTTGGAATCAGTAGAGATGAGAGAAGGGCTTTCGGGGGATTTATGGAATTGGGCGAGCAATTGCATGGATCTCCATGAAGATGCTTAAAATACACTATCCCGGGACAATGCTGTGAAAACTTGATTTTTGCTATTTCACTATCTGCCTGGTAGACAAAGGATAGCATCTGGGCTTGCCTGTTCGACTTTGGATGTGTCACCTTAATTTTTAGATTTAATCTGTTGTTGAAAATCCGTTGTTTCAGAGGCTGCCGCAGTGAAGAAAGGCCGAGCCATCCATTTTTCATACAATAAGAACTTAATTACTCCTTCGATTTTTGTACAAGCTAAGAAAATTCAAGGTTAAGAGATTATTCGGTCTCCTTGCATCAATGGAGCTAATGTGTTGCATCTTGGCACGAAGGAGAACAAAGGGCTCGAATTTTAGTGTAAACAGCTAGGGAAGCAGATATTGCTATCCATGACTTCAAGTCAGCTGAATATGCAGATAGTAATCAATTTGAAACGAGGGTAATTGAATAAAAAGAAAATGCACAGTACAGAAGGCAATATCAAAACATTATGCAATGAGAGTTGACGTTGAGAAGGGAAGGATTCCTTGATTTTATGATATGCAAGAAATATTGAAGAAAAAAGATGCAGAATTTTCTCTGCGGCAACATGAATCTATAAACAAAAATTACTTCACAGATTTCTCTCGAAGAACTCCCAAATTCTCTCTTCCATGTAAATTCGGTCCGTATGCCGACGGGGCATGTGTCGTTCGTCCGGAAAAATTAATAGTTCATAGGGTTTTCCAGCTGCCACGAGTGCATTGACAAGCCTTGCAGTGTGTCTAAAATGCACATTTTCATCAATCATCCCATGCACCAGTAACAACCTCCCTTTTAACTTGTGCACATGATGCATCACAGAGCCGTACTCATAGCCTGTTGGATTCTCATAAGGCAATCCCATGTATTTCTCAGTATAAAATGTGTCATATCCATCCCAGGAGGTTACAGGTGCACCAGAGACTGCACAACAGAAGACATCAGGGAACCTTGCCAAGATCATAGCTGACATATATCCCCCATAACTCCATCCATACAACCCAATATGACCAGCTTTTGCCAGTCCTTGTTTAATGAGCCATTCAGCTCCAGTAAGCTGATCCTCAGCATCAAAGCGGCCAGGATTTCCTTTCAGAGCACCTTCAAACTTTAGCCCACGACGAGCACTTCCTCTGTTATCCAACTGTCAAGGGTGAAAGAAAGAGACGATTCAGGTAACAAACTTTCTTCACTTAAGAAATATTTAAGATGTTAATGTGAGGCATAAACTTTTTTTGTTTTTGTTATCACCCATTAAGCAACTAATCTATAAGCTAGTGGGTGTAAAATGTTGACCTACGAGATGTCTCCAAGTTAACAAGTATCCACACCAATAAAATGACAGTTCCCAGTCTTTTTCAAGCTCAACTTCCAGACTAGTTAAGTTTCTGTGCATGGATATTGAAACATTAACCACCAACAGTTTCAGATTTGACAACATTCCATCTCCTAAATTTTGGTGACTGAATGAATTCAACATCTAACTAGCATCTATCTTAAGCACATGCATTACAAAAATGTGAGCTTCCATTCAGCAAAACGAGCAGCAAATATTACAAATTGGGAGCATGCTTAAGCTGGGGATTCGAACAGGCAACTATCTATGGATACAAACAGCAGAATTGAACCATTTATGTGATTTTAGGTAAGAAAGTAACAAATATTCTAATTAGTCTGACTAGATGAGGAGTCAAAAACAATAAAATCAAAATCAAATCAAGTACACAACCAATACATCTATGTTTAAAACACTAACCTTCCACACTAAGATGCCTTTGCTCCGAAGATATTGTGCTCTCATGTCAACTGTACTTATCCAAGAATCACATACATACTGTACACTGGGGCCACCATACACACTGATCAAGGTTTTGTATGGTGGCGGTCCAAATCTAGTTGGGTCAGGCTCATATAAAGCCCCATACAATATGGTCCCATCGTTTGCCTGTATCTGAACTATCTTTGGAGGCTCAAGTTCCAGCCTTTTAAATCTTGGAATGGTGAAAGCCTGTTCAAACAGAGGCATAATTTCTCTTCCATCGATCAAGGAGCAGAGCGAAACTCTAGGGGGACAATCGAGGGAATCGTGGATATCAACAAAATTCTGCAAGTGGTGATCAAGCACAACCGAGTGTTTCCCCTTACCATTTGTTAATCTCACTGGAGCCTGCAAGGCGTTTTTTTCATCTGGGAACAGTTTAGCACGATAAAGATGCGATTCCAATGGCCCATCTCGAGTTGCAGTAAAATATATCATTCCAGCAGCCTCATTTACACCAGCAATTTGCTCAACCATCCAGTCACCTTCAGTAATTGGTCCCAAGCATGTCCCATTTGCATCATGCAGATACAAATGTCTAAATCCTGTCTTTTCACTCGCCCAAATGAATCCTTCAGAATATTTAGTGATTCCTTTGTCCAGAGGAGTGAAGCAGTCATGTAAATTAATCCATGGGAATTGTTCTTCCACATATATGACTTCTTTTTTCCCCGCCTTGATATCAAACTTAATAAGTTTTAATTTTGAATGAGACCTGTTCAAAACTTGAGCTATGAGAATATTTCCATGCATCCAATTGATTCTGGCCAAATATTCATCCTCGTTATCTGGTTTTTCTGTTCCTCCACAGAGAAGATCCAACCAAGTTACAGAACCACCATGAACAGAAACTACCCCGAGGTGAACTTTGACATTTGAAGCTCCTGCAAAGGGATAAGGATGGTCTTCCTGTGCTTCTGAACCAACAGAGCTTTTGCCTTGGTGCATAATTCTAAAAAGAGGTATCTCAGATGAATCAACTTGTGTAAATGCAATAAATTGGCTGTCAAGTGACCACCAGTAACCATTCTTTCGGTCCATTTCCTCCTGCAATCAATAAATTAAAAACCTCAGGTAAAAAGTTCAAGTGTACTCACTTAGAAATAGAACCCACAGAATCCAATACCATTGTAAAATCAACCTAGCAGCTGAAAATAAGTAATTTAAGTTCTGCTGAAAAGTAAAAGTATTTGCAAACCAGCATTGTCTAAGTTAACATATGTGTGGAGATGACAAGCCAAGAGTAAGGATGAAGTTCTCACCTGAGCTATATATTCAGCAACGCCATGAGTCTGTGAAGTAAAAAAAAAAAAAAACAATGTCATATTCAGTTCAGAAAAATGATGCAGAACAAATGAAAATAAAACAATCAAATAATTATCGATTACCAAAACCAAATATTATTGTATTATTTCACAGGTTAACTTATCAACATTTCTAGCTTATGATGGTGGCCTTGTTTTGAGTTTGATAAAAGCTGTCAAAATAATACACCATAAATGTAGCATTTAAAATAGACGATTTTGGGTAAGTGAAAATCTATGAACAAAGCCAGGTAAAAAGAGTACAATTAAAACTCTCTCAATTCCTGTGCATTTTTAATTCTGCTGTAGAATGAAAGTCAAGCAAACCAATACTGAGAAAACTGACAGTTTCTATTCTGTCCAAATATCTGATGGGTCAAATTGGAAACAAAGGAATTAACAATGGTTTAGTGGCGGATACAGCACTGGATAGTGATGTAGGGGAAAATGCATGGAGCAGATCCTACATGTTGGAAATTCAAATTCATAGGGTACAATGAGTGATAATTATTGTGTAATTAGTATCAAATATATGCCACACAGTTGAAGAGAAGTTAATCAATAGGATTTAGATAGATCGATGATTCAGTAAATAAAGACTGATGGATATATGTAATCATAATGATATTGATAGCTCATAACATCAGATATTACTCTATGGACAGGATCCATAGTTCCAATATTTAACGCACGTCATCGATAAAATCATAAATTATCCAACCTCCAGCAGATACCAATAATTTGAAACTTACCACTGTATTTCCCTGAGCACCATGTGTTAATTGTTTGGACTCATTGAACAAGAAATTTAGAACATGCAGCTCATTGTCCCGTACATAAGAAAGCATGGTACCGTCAGGAGAGATATGCGGATCGATAATAGGTGATAATGAGGAGCTAGGAAGCTTGAGCTCGGGTTTGGGAGAGTAGAGTTCCTGTAAATAAATCTGTAAATACAGAAAAGGTAATATCATCAGCAGAGCTGACTGATTTCAACTTGTGGCTTTGCATGTAAATTTATTAGGCTATTATATTTACAAATTGCTCCTGATCCATATGTACAAAGCACTAAAAATTATCATGCAGTTTAAAAAATCAAGTTAATTGAACTGACTTAACTGCATTCGATTCCACCATATTGCAAAAGTAACATAAGAGATACTTCTGGCAACTATATAAACATGAATTAGACAACCTAGCAAAAAGCACAAATGTGTTTGAAGTAGAAACAAGAGAATTCTGATAGTATGAGAGTAATATGATCATACGAGGTTTCCCAATCAAATAAGAAATTGCAGTGTTATGTGATCCCAGGGATTTAAAGTGGGACCCCATAAAAGAAATTATTTTTCTTGAATTCAAAAATCATAGAGCAATTTATCAACTCCACAAGTTCAATTAGAACACTTCTCCATTACTTCAAAATTCAAACCTAAAGGAAAATCTATGTACAATGTACTTTACAGTAAACAGATTAAAATAAAAGGTACCCAGCTACCAAACTGCAAGGATTAGAAAGCGGACAGTGACATTAACTGTTTAAACTATAAAAAATAATTACTGGGAATCATATACAGTGATAAGTAAAAGAAGTGAGCGAACAAACCCCTGCAGGCAATGGCACCATAATTGCTTTCTTCTTCAAGCCTGTCTTCACCCATTCATACCGTGTCACTCCCAGCCCACGTT
This sequence comes from Populus nigra, assembly GCF_951802175.1. NCBI lineage: Eukaryota > Viridiplantae > Streptophyta > Magnoliopsida > Malpighiales > Salicaceae > Populus > Populus nigra. Next base: position 851,998 of record NC_084867.1, on the reverse strand, counting down.
CTCTCAACCTCTCCCTCCGCAGCTTCTCTTCCGCTGATATATTACTCTCATCGAGTCCACCATCAGGGGGACCAAAAAACAATTCTTGCTTGCCATTCTTGAGATCAAAAGCAAAAACCTTCCTACTCAAGGTGTGATCAGGACTAAATAAGCAAGTAACTAAACTATCATCAGCACTAAAACCTATCGAAGTCGGCGCCACATATCCAGGCAACGGTGATTGCACTATCTCTTCAATAGGAAAAAGAATGCTGTCCTCAACATTTTGTGGGGTGGTGTTGTCAGTCAAAGGCATATTGTTACTTAATGATCTCAAACGCTTCAATTTCTTGTTCTCGCTCTCGTTCTCATCAACTGATTGCATTACAAACGAACTCCACTTCTATCTACTAAATGGCAAGGCAGCATGAACCTAAACCACCCAAAAAAAATTCAAAAAACCAATTAAATATTTTTTTTGTTACTTCAAAATTTAAAAGAAAAAAAATGAACTGGCTAACATCAATCAAGTTTCTGAAACAAATTAACTGAGATTAAAAGGTGAAACTTTTTTATTCAAACAAAACAGCATCAACTGTAAAGTAGCAAACTTCATCACCTCTTAATCTTTACCCTCATTTTCTCACTAATCAAAGTGAAAAATAAAGCAAAACCCAGTTTAGAATTAATCAGCATTAGTCAAAGTTCCAATTTTTTTTCTCATTTCCCACTTATTTTTTCTTGAATTTCTCAGCAGCCACAAACAGAGAAAAAAAAACAAAAATAATTAAAAGACAAATAAAAATCATTAATCCAAATGACAATTACCTGCTAAGAAACTTCACTGATTACTTCACTATCAAGAGCAACAATCAAGTGGATCCAATCACATGCTACTAAACTGCCTCGATCACCATCATCAAAATAAAAACTTTTCAGCTAAGAAAAACTTTTCAAAAAGAGGAATCGAATTATAATATTTACCTCAAAAGAGAAATGATTTCATCAGCCATGAAAGTGAACCCAAAAGAGAGATTTTAAAGATTCTGATTCCTGGGAAACATCAAAGTGCTACTTAGATTGTGAATCTTGAATTCCTAGCGGAATTGGATTCTCTCTTTTTAAGTTACAGAGAAGAAGAGATCTATTAAAAAGGGAAATTCCTTCTTTTTTTTTTCTTGAGGAAATTTGGAACCTGAAATCCATTCAGTTGAATTCTCTATATGGATATAAATTATGGTGAAACATGGTTTTAAATTTTTTGTTTATTACACGCGTTAATGAAAGCGCGTTGTGTTTAGTGAGTGATCAAAGCATGAGTGTTCCGAGAAAACAAAATAATAAGAGTTTTTTTATTAAGAGTTTTTTTCACATAATTTTATCTATTTTTTAAAAATAAATCTCAAAAACAATTAATGAAATGTTATTATGTACTACCTTGACATTATAAAATTCCTCATTTTTTTTAATAATCTGAGTTATTAGATTATTGGGTCAACTTGAATCAATTATTTTTATTTATAATAATATTTTTTTATTTCTTAAATTTCTTAAAATTTACATAATCGAGTTATATTTGAGTTTGATCGGATCAACTGAATTATTAATCAGTTTATTGAATCATCTAATTTTAATTAGAATTATATTTAAAATAATTTAAAATAAAAATAAGTTCAAATCAAATATATTTTAGTTATTTAATCAATTCATTAAATCGAGATGAGATTGCGATTTATAACTTATATTTCAATGAATCACAATGGAGGTGGGGGAAATTGTTAGATCTTGTGCATGGAAATGATTGTAATAATGTTTTGAATGATGAATAAAACATGATTTGCCATATTAATCTCATGGGAAGGTAAATTCATGAATTTTATCAACACACTCTTTAAAAAGATGAATTGACTACAAAGGAACTAGGGTAAAATAAAAATTCAGATGAATTCACACAATCCATTGTTAGGAAACAAGGTGGAAAAAAATAGGGGTAGAGAGAGTTTTACATGAACTCCTTTTTTTATTTTTTAATTATATCTTTTTTTTTAATTTCTTCTTTTATTTTAACTTTGTTTCTTTTTTAATTAAAAAACTCTCAAGTTATTTTTGGATTAGCCAAATCAACCGAATCATATCAATACAACTCTCACACGATTTAATTTCAAATCAAAGTTAAGTAAAAGGTTTTTTTCCTACTAATTTTGACTTTTTTTTCTCAAATTTTTTTCTAGATTTTTTTTTACAGTTAACTAGGTTGTTTTTAAACCGGTCAAATCAATTTGATCATGTCAGAATAACTTTCATACGATTTAATTTTAAAACTTGGCTAGATAAGAAGTTGAGTCTAAAAGTCTTTATGTCAATTTCATCATCTTTTTTTTTTTCAATCTTATCTTTGTATTTTTTTTATCAATAAATAAAAATGCTTTTGATCCGATTAAGTAGTTAGGTCCTGTATGGATAATATCACCACTGAGTAATTTTAAATCTAAACTAGATAAATGATCAAATCAAAAAATTTCAAGATTAATTCATTAGATCAGATTTAATAAAAATATTAAATAATTTTCTAAGACCTTGATATTTTTTATTATATTAAAAAAAAAACTCAACATACAGTGTAGGACATACATGTAAACTAGTATTAGTCTAAAAAACTTATGAACTGATAAAAAAAAAAAAAAGAAACCTCTAGCTTAACTATGAGCGAAATAGCTAACCAATATCCACTTGATTATAAATAAAACATGTGATTTAAAGTTGGATTTGTAATTAAATTAAAGTTATTGAAAAAAAGGGATAAAATTATGGTTTATTCAGTAATATAAAATTATTTTTCTGTTTGAATAAAAAATAAAAAAATATGTTTATTTATAGAAAATGAAGAATAATTTTTCCACCCAAAAAATAAAAAAAATATGTCAAGATTACAATGATTTTTCATAAGAAATTGAAACCGTAATTTTCAACAATCATTTGCATTGTGATAATCTAAGTATAAAATATTAATTTTATTTCATTCTAAGTATAAAAATTATCTTGAAAATTTTATCAATTAAAAATTAAAATTATATATTACTAATAAAACAAATAAATCAATGACACTAAACATTTATAAATCCAGAAAAATATTTTATATTGGATTTTTAACAAGACAAATGAGTTTATGACACTAATCAAATATAAACATATATAAAAAATAGTTTTAATGTTTTGCATTTCTAAAAAATTTTGTGTATAAAATAAAAATACAATATTATTCATAATTGTTTTTCATTTAAAAAACAGTTAAAAAAAACATATAAAAAAAATAATTTAAGTTGAACACCTTGCCTGTCTCTGGCCAGGGAGAACATCCAGGTACGGTGTTCTAGCTGCAGAGAATTAAACAAAAGCCAATAATGAATGTCCGTGAGTTTTCTCACACGAGATACATGCGCGTGAAACCAAATACGACAGAATTGAGGTAATTTGGGCAAAAAGAGTTTTATTCTAAAAGATGCTCACAGGTGACGAAAAAGAAAAAAAAATGTAACCCTAAATAAATAATTTCTATTTATTTACTGGAAATGTGAAATATTTCCACAATTTTAAGAAATAAAAACACTTTCTTTTAATTAGAAAACATTTTCCGTTCACCTCTTTTTCAAAAATTCTTCAAAAACTATTAATTAATTTTATTTTTTTTACTTTTTAATATATTTTCGAGCGAATTCATAATATATTAATTTTTTTCCATTTTCTTCTAAAATATAATATATCAATTGAATTCCTTATTTTTGAGATATTTTATAGACGGAGTCCTACTTTTGTCCATACACGTCAATATTTTTCATTAAAATCCCTCGAAGGCTGTCCTGTATTAACGGGTATGGATAGAGAAGGATCGATTTGAGAAAAGTTCTTGTATTAGGACGAAATTGGGAGCTGGGCAATAACTTACGGACCAAAATTAAGGTTTATAAAAGGAAAAGAAATAAAGACACGACAGATTCCTACAAGTCTACAACCAAAGTGAAAAGCGCTGGTTCACTGTCCACGCTCCACGTGTATTTTTCTTAAAAGCCATGGAGCTCTTTTTGTTGCCTGATGGTGTAGATTAGGACCTCCATTGATGTTAAATCCTCAATCAAATCCCTCGATGTGTGGTGAGTATATCTTGAATTGGCCAATGAAGGGTTGCCAGGTCCCATCTTTTAATGCTTGATTCTGGGTTCGTTTCTATAATATTGGACCCACCATGTACGATCTTGTCTTGTTGCTCATTTATTATTCATGGTAATAGCATAATCTAGGGCATCACAATTTTATAATAAAAAAAGAGAGAGATACTCGAGATAAAAAGAAAAAGAAAAAAAGAAGATATATTCTTTTATTTTTTTTATTTTAAAATAATATAAATTGATTTCAAATTGTTATACAACTAAATTTATTTTTATATTTTTATTTCTGTCAAATATATTTATATTATTTCTATATTTTTTTTTCATTCCACCCTAAAGATAAATAAATAGACTATGAGAGTGGGAAAGCATGACTATGAATAAATTATGTAAATGGTTGACACGATTTGGTTGATGATAAAGACTTTAGAATTGACTAAAAAAAATTCATATAAAAAACATTACACTCAATCAATAATAAAAACCAAATGAATTGATACGAGAAACTTATAATTTTTAATTAAATTTAGATTTTATTTCAATTTAAATGGCTTGTCGTCTTATAAATTAATTATAATCTAGTTAGCTTATTCAAACCTAACCAAATTAACATTAAAGAATTCAATAATAATAAAATGAAATGATATTTGGTGTAAGTTTTGATCATCGGATACTTCATGATTGAGCACGAAAATATAATAATCAAGATTCTTTTGCCCTTAATTACCCATAGGCATGTATGGCTATGATCATGGAGTCAACCCCATGTATAGAATCTGTAGCCATGGGCATGGACCGTATGGGGGGGGGGGGGGGGGGGACAAAGAATGGGGTTCCGGCAATCATTAATTTCCAGCAAGAAAATGACGTGTAGCTGTCTGGCTGCTTTTCGCTTCCATTCCTGATCATCTTCTTCAGTCCAGACAGATGAAATCCAACGGAGGTCACAAGATGGTGAGGATTTTTTTTTCATTTTTATTTTTAAATTATTTTAACAGATTAATGTAAAAAATAAATTTTTGATTTATATTTAGATAATCCTGATATTCAATCGGCGGGACGTCAGTAGGATTTTCTTCGATATCAGCTTTGAGTTTTGTTGCTTTCGAGTCAGGTGAGTGTATAATTTTCCATATGCATGAAAAATATTATAAATATTTGATTTGTTAATATGAATTGGATCATGCTTCTTGATAATATATATGTTGATTATTATCCTTATTTTGATAAAGCATGATCAATTGTTGAATCTGAATTCTTGATATGAACCAGTATATATTTTGAATTGAATTCTGAATTGATAGCTCCTTATTTGATTAATGTCATGAGTTGAGCCTTGAGATATGAATATGTCTGTTTGATTATGATTATGAACATATGGTATGTCAGTCAGAATACCCATGCTAACAGGGTAGTGTTAGTCTTTGTGCACATCGTATCTGAACCCTAGTTGGTCGGGGGAGTCACCAACCTGTGTGAACTGATCATCCCACAGTACGGAGCCTCATGCTCATTGCATTTTGATTTTCTGACGAACTTTACCATTTGATCTTCTTGTTATGGCCTATTTGAGAAACCTTCCTATAAGAACTTAAAGCCATACTTGTATATATATTTCTCATTGTTTTATTACCTCGTGTGTGTATATTGAAGGTTATCTACTCACTGAGTTGTTGAACTCACCCTCTCATTATTTATCCTTTTCGGGCTTATAGCTTGATAGCAGGTCATTTTGTTGGACCTTCAGAACCTGCTTTTTGGTTGTACTTTGTACCTTTTCTTTATGTCTAGTTAGTGCTCCAATACTCTGAAATTTTATAAACTTTTGTATTAAGACAATTCAATTATATTATGAAGTTGATTTTGTTATTAATGCTGCGTTGAACTCTGATTGAGTTAGGATAAGTTTGTGTGTAAGTTTGGGTTCGCATAGGTATGGAACCTTGGAGAGAAACCTTGTCTATGTACCGGTCATGGATCCAGGATTCGGGTCGTGACAACAGCACTACCTATGATTTTTCTGTGCCAAGGAAAGTTAAATTTCTCAGCATTATAAAAACGGTCGGCATTCTGCTTTCATACCCTTTTTGCAAATAGTTTCTTCTTTTTTCTGAAGAGTGCAAGCTGAAGTTCTTTAACACGAGAAAAAAGCAGACATTATCAATGACTGAACAGCTTAGTTTCTTAAAGAGTAACTGCAATCAACTAAAGCTATATTTCACATTCCAATAGCCAATCTTACATAAATTAATAGTTTTTTAAACGTTATACAAAATGCTAATTTTTGCAGGACATACAGATAAGACATGGGAAAGTGTATCCGGCTAAATTGATTTCACTGATCAAGGGATAATGCAGGGGCAATGCTTGTGGAAAAGTAACTGGAATATCCATTGAAGTATATCTAGGAAGTAAGCAGAGGCAACTTCAGCCAGGAGTTTGCATGAATCATCTTGTTGATAATGCACTCAAAAGGCATTTCAGCAACAAGAACAGTCAGCTCATCATCCCCTGGTGTCTGTTTAGATATCTTTGACTGGTAGCAACCCATGAAGACAGCTAACACAAGTCACCCGGAAAATTTATTGGCAATCAGTAGGCTCATACCAATGGTACACAACTTGAAAACCCCACCTGGCATTTGTGAAGGAATATCCTAGATTGAAATAACAACCGAGGTTGAGTGTCTGCAGCCTTTAACCTGCTGATAAAGATCAAATTCTAGGACCAAGAAGAGAACGAAGAGGTAAATTTAGTCATTTTCAGGAATAGTTCTGCAGAACATTTTCAAATTAATTGATCCACTAAAGCTGCAAGCACTGAAACTAAGCTTAAAGTTATCAATCTCAACGAGAATCGGCAGGTTTTGGAATCTTAGCTTGACTCAACGTTTATGTTCATGTGTGTGTTCCCTTGTTAAAAGGATGCAAGAGTTCAACTCAAGTGGTAAGTCCTAAGACCAAGAACAGAAGCAACAAAGTTACAGTTTCTTCAGCAATACTCAAGCAGCTTAGTAAAATGTTAACAGGCACCCTGCTAGATCTGGGATTGTCATAGGATAAGATCAGTCTTGAATGTACCCTTAAATCTGAGTTTCTGGTGATTTTTTCTTTCACATTTAACCCCCTGCATGCTTATCTCAAATTTTCCATCACCTTTGCAACAGCAAAATTGTTTTCCTTTCATTCTCTTTTCCCAGGAAAACATGACATGTTTGGTAAAACATCACATAGAAGGCTGATTGACAAAGCTATCCTTCCTGTTTGATTCAGACAAACCTAATTACAGCAATCATGTATATCTTTACACACATCAAATTAAATCTCCTCTCCTACTTTTCAACCAAATTGGTTGCAGCTGCTAAGTTTGTGCAGCTAAAATTAGACATTGCACCTAATCTCATTCTCTGAAAACCACAATAAAAACCCTCTCTATCCCCTCTTTGAGACATCAAACACTTGAACAAGTAGCACTTGCATAGTTGCATTTGCATTTCTTTTCACAGCTCCAAGGTCAACAAAACCCTAAAAAAACCCAAACAAGATGAAGCAACTAATTTCCTTCTCATTTTCTCTTGTTCTTCTCTCCCTCCACTGCACCCAAACACTATCCCAGCCACCAAATGCAGCACCAGCAAAAGCACCTGCTGCAGCCACTGCGCCACCACCAGCTGCAACGTCTGCTCAAGCCTCGCCACCTGTTATGGTTCCTGTACAAGTTTCAAAAGGCCCTGTCAATGTCATTAAAATCCTCCAGAAGGCTGGCCACTTTGCGTTCTTCACCCGCCTTATAAAATCCACTCAAGAGGACATCCAATTATTCTCCCAGCTCAATGACTCGAGAGATGGGGTCACCGTCTTTGCCCCAACTGATGGTGCCTTTTCGGTCATTATCAAATCTGGTGTTCTTAACTCCCTAACTGATCATCAGAAGATCGAGTTGGTACAATTTCATATAATACCAAGAATTCTGACAACCGCCAATTTTCAAACTGTCAGCAATCCTATAACAACATTGGCAGGATCCGGTAATCGTTTCGCACTTAATGTGATAACTACAGAAAATATGGTGAATGTAACTACGGGACTTACCAATACAAGCGTATCGGCAATTGTATACACAGATAGCCAGCTTGCTATTTATCAGGTTGACAAGGTGCTACTTCCTTTAGATATTTTTGCCCCTAAACCTCTTGCTCCTGCACCAGCACCACCAAAGCCTAAAAAGGATGATGGTGCAGAGAGTCCTATGGTTCCTGAAGATACTTCTGGCTCAGTAATATGCATGGTGCATAATACTCTGCTCATGTTTGGAGCTGGCTTAGTTGCTGCTGCTCTTCCTTTGTGACCCTCGAGTTTTGACAAGGTATCTTGGGGTGTGGTCATTTCTTCACCAGTGGCTCATGATTTTGCTGGTTACAATGAACGGTCGTGTTCAACAGTTTAAATGCTTTGAAAAATTGTCATATCCACTCAATTTTACTCGTTTTGTGAATAACAGTGCATTTAATTCAGTATTTTAATTGTTCATTGATCTTTTCTTCTCTTTCTGTTCCTGCTTTGATCTATATATGGAATTTTAATGGATATCAGCCAGAAAAATATGTTGATGTGCCTTAATTTTTCAATCATATATTGATTTGGCAACAGATGGAGCATGCTACCTGCCTCTTTAAAGAAAAGCAGCAGTAAATACAAAAACACAACTCTTCAAAGTATCTGCTTAAATACTACCACATACATTTTCAAAACATACCACCACTGAATTTCTGCTGCTGAAATGTAATATACTTGTGCAAAACATGAAGCAAACTAAGCTGTGCTGACTCTGCATTAAAGAACAAAACCAAGAGGCTTAAAATGGCTAATAAGTTGCACCTTGATCAAATCATGGTTGCATTTCAGAGGGTTGTAAAATCAAGAGTTTCTAGCCCTTCTATCGGCATTCGTGCAGATTCCAACATCGTTTTAGTTGAGCTCTGATTATTCAAAAGCGCACCATGCTAGAAATTATATAATTCATACTCTTCTGCTACATTTCTGATTCTCCCACTTCAGAAATTAGCACGAAGCTGGGAAAGGCCATAGTTACATCCCTGGAAGAAACAAAATGGTCATGTTGGAAGTCAATTATAGTAATCAATGTTATCCTAGAAAACATAAAGCCATGCATATTATATGAACTCATGATTTCAAACCAAGCTCAAGGAAAAGAAAAAAAAAACTTAAACTCAACAAACTTGGCTGCATCAGCAAGTTGACTGATGGAACAATAGCTATCAAAGAGGAACGTTGAAGGTGCGAGGGTTTTTAGTTAAGTTTTTATGGGATTAAATGTGAAGAAAGTTCACCAGAAAATGCAGTGGTCACCGAACCAGGCTCAATTTTGGGGCACTGTCAAGAATAATATTTTTCAAGTAACAAATTCAGATGCAGGGTTCCTTTGCACAATTTACAAACTGATTTTGGAACTTGCTACTCACTTTAAGAAAGGTAGAGTCATGTTCTTGATAATAGAAGGATTCTTCAAGACAAATTCCTTCCACTCTTCTGGATCAATTTTTCCATCGCCTTTTGAATCAGCATCACTAAATGTCTGTGAGGAAACCATAAGAAAAAAAAAAAACATCAGAATGTTTCAATCACATAAGCAAGAATTAACAGATTCAACAAGGCCAAACCAATTGGAACCTTATCAACAATTGTCTGGACGACATCATCTGATAGTTCCAGATTCGATTCCTGAAGAAGGGCCACTACCATCTCCTTCAACTATCAAATAATCCAAAATTATGAGGCAGAATATAAATTTGAAAACACACTCACTGCTAAAATAATCATTTTCATTTTTCAAAACATTCTACTCAATTCTCTGATATTATAGGATTATGGGGAAAAAACTTTAAACATTTAAGTTCTCAGCATCTTATAGGAAATATACTATATGGTATGTATGGGAAAGAAATGGAACACACCTCCTCCTGTTCAATGAAACCAGTTTGCCTTAGATCATATAATCTGAAAGCAACTGCAGAAAATTCTCCTCTCATTAGTAATTTGTTCATCACCTGGCTAACAAAAACCAAATTGACATGCAGAAGAAACTGAATGTTTGTGTGTGTGAGGGCGGGCGGGTGCAGGTACACCTACATGCATTACAGTCGAGGGAAATATTAACCTTACAGTATATTTTTTCTTCAACTGGAGCATTTGGATGGAAGACACCCAAAGATTGAACGAATTCTCCAAACTCAATGACTCCATTGCACTTGACATCAAACAAATCAAACATCTGCAGAAGTACCAGAAGTAGATGCAACTTAGAAAGAAGGTAAAGGCCATAGCACCAGGCGGCCACACCATGACCATACGAGGAAGAATCTCTAGCACTGTAAATTATTAAAATCCTCTGAGAGGACCCATAAAAGGCTTGAAAGATGCACCAAAATCTATACTTCTTCAGCACCTACATAAAGCTAAAAGCAAACTATCCCAATATCATAGAAATTGTTTGGACACATCTATTGTTCCTGCATTTTGTTTCAATTTTAGGGATCAGCTAACTTAAGCAGGACTCGATTCCCATAATTAACTGGGTAAACTATTTATTGTATTTTATATCGTTATTAAACATATTCCAGATTCAAGGCTTACGTTACGAAATGCGGTTAACCTAGTTTAATTAAAATATATATAGTTTCGAGAATTTTTTTTAAATAAAACAACATTGTTTTAAATTTTTTTCAACAAAATCAAATTGAGTTTCGATCAAATAAAAAATTGATCTATTGATTCTTCAAGCTTGACTAGGTCAACTTTTATCCCGTTTAATTTAGAAGCCAACTCAAACCAGTTTCCATGTATGTGAGTCATCAAGCTAACTTGTCATGTTGGATAGAGGCTGGGTTTGGTAATATATATTGTATATTAGTTTATTGAGTTGCACTATGATAAGGGTAAGATAAAATAAAAACCTTTTAAATATAAAAAAGTATTAGATCGCGGGAAATTTTTTTACATTATTATTAAACTCACCGAAACGAGTCAACCTTGGAATCTTTCAATTCAATTTTTTACCCAACATGGATTTCAAATTAAATTATATGGGTGTTACTTCGACATGACCAAATGACTTTATAAGTCCAAAGGCAAGTCGGATAATAGGTAAAAGTGTGTTTAGCTTTAATAAAAATTTTAAGATGACATCTTTATTTTTATATAATATCGAGACAATGATATATTAGATCTATTTAGAGTTCACGGTTTAATCCACCAAACCCGCGACTCAGGTTATCGATTCCACTAAGTTTAATAACTCTTTTTTTTATAAACTAGTTTGCACTTAAATATCACAATATTTGTTTAAGATTATGATAACCTTATAAAAATAAACTAAAACTATTTATTTTAACCAATTTAAATTTAATTAAATATTTTAAAAAAAGAGGGACTTTCATTCAGTTCAGTATGTGATTTCACCTCAAATATTTTAATGTTCTAGTAATATAGTTCAAAATCATGGTTTCAATCATAGTTTTATTGTTTGTTTGGGAGTGCGGCTCAAATAAAAATAGATTAAAATTTATTTTTTTATACTTTTTTATCATTTTGAAGTACTGATATTAAATTTTTTTAAAAAAATGATAAAAAATTATTTTGATGTATTTTAAGCGAAAAATACTTTGAAAAACAATCATTATTATACTCTCAAACACCATTTTAATTGCAATTCTTACCGAGATTGTGAAGATAACATTACAACAAATACAAAAAGAGCTTAGTGTGCTACTATTCATCATTTTACTGCTTACCTAGATATAAATTATTGTGGATTGGAGCAGTGTAATGATAAAATTATTCTTGCCAAATAAATTTGCTAAGCATGCAGTTGGGGGTAGGATTGTCTTTTTTATGAGATACATGTGGCATTGAAAGAATGATTGTGGATAAAATGATCTGTTTGAGTTTTTTAGGCTACAATATAGATATTGATTTGCCTTTCGGGGCACAAAATTTTAACCTTTGGGTTGGAGGTTTCTTTTTACTTTTTTTTTTTTTTTTAAAATCAGTGAAGACATAATCATGCCTCTAAAGAGAGAATATGCATATGTTAAGGGCTTCTTTATTTTTTTTCTTTTATTGAAACAATTAAAATTGTAAATATCATGTGGGGTTGCCATACCCACGTGCCTTCAATCTAACAACCTTTAGGTTGGTGGTTTTTTTTATAAAATAAACAGTGAAGATACAACCATATCCATGAGAAGGGAAAAATATGCATATGTTGAGGGGCTTCTCTGTTCTTTTCTTTTATTGAAACATGTCAAATACAAAAATTACCCTTGGGTTTAAACAAAAACAAGGTTGCATGCAGGGATGTTTTCATCATTTTTTTATGGTTTTATTGTAAATATCATGTAGATTAGAAGTGATTAAGTATTTGTATGTATATAAATTACTCAAGGCGGCTGAATGTGACGGTTAACCAAATCTATAGTAATATGAGTTTGACATGTTTACTAGATTCAAAATGCATGGACCTGGTAACCTATAAGTCTAACTTCAATATTAAAACGTTCAGAAATCTAACTTTTAATTTCTATTATAATAACTATTTATAATTTTTATAAATCAACTCGTAATAATACGAGAGGCATCTATCTATTGCTTGCTATTTATGGTATAATGTAATAGACAACTAGATGTATTATACAAGTTTTTTAACCAAAAACATTAAAACACAAATTAGGAAAAAATGTAAAGTATTAGAAATAAAATATTGAATTTCTTAAATTACTAATGACCATTACTTTTATGTAATAATAATTATTGTAGTCACCCTCACCTCTATAACATCACACGTAGCGGATTATTAACCACCGACAGGCTGAGATTCGACACATAACTGCTTTTAATGCCGTGCTCCTATTTTTTTTTTCTCAAAAAATAAAATAAAATTATATGCTCCTAAGTCCTATCATAGGCAAGTTCGAGAGTAAAGTTCCCAGAACTAGGCCCAGGTATTCAAAGGGATGGACAGGGAGTTTCCTACTTTCCTACACCCACCAACCATGGCTATGGAAGCCCTGTTAAGGCTAGGGCCAAGCTTCAAGCTACATGCAAATTCAGTCCAATTGCTCGAGTAGAAAACTAAAACATGGTTTTCAACTCTTTGTTAACCCATCTCAAGATTTTGATACAAAATAAATTTTCAATCATTTTAATATTAAAAATTTTTAATCAATAAAAATAATATTTTAAAAAAATCATAACAAAAAAAACCTGATCATAACAAAAAAACCATATATTTTAAAAAAATTATAATATAAAAAAAATACTGTAGCTATCTATAATATTTCACTAGAAAAGCTATAATACTTTCTTATATATTTTAACTTTTGGTATAATATAAAGGAATAGATCAAAATGAGTTTAGTAAACAGCAAACGGGTTCCACTTATTAGTCACTGCACCTTGAGGGATCCAATAATTTCCTATCGGATTTGTTTGATGGTAAATAGCTTGTCTAAAATGTAGAAAGTTTTTTTTTTTTTTTTTTTTAGTTTAATGTGGGTGTTCGGGCCAGTTTGCACACACCTCAACTAATTCCATGTACCTTGAAGTTAATGATCATGTAAGCCTCCAATAGTCATCATATAAGCAATTACATGGCTTGAACCTGAAATCATAGAAGGAGCAAACCTCTTAGTTCCAAGCTTTTACTATTAACCACCATCTAAAAAATTATTAAACTTAAATTAATTCATTGACTAGAGTTTAGCTTGATCGGTCAATTTATCAACCCAGCCTGAACAAAGTATTTTTTTTTTAAATTATTACAAATATTAACCTTTATAAATTTAAATAATAGGACAGGTTAATTCACAATCTAGTTGATCCGACAAAATCCATATGAGATCCGAGCAAGTCAACTCTAAAGTTAAGCTGTACAGGCACTTCATTAAAGAACAGATGCAAAAGGTTTAAGATGGCTAAAAAGCAGCACCTTGTAAATCAGGTCTAGGCTGCAGTCAAGAGGGTTGTAAACTCAACTCCTTCTGCCTCTTGTATTGATGCTCGAGTAGATATTCCAACATCTTTTATGTAGAACTGATCATTCAAAAGTGCGTCATTGCGAGAAACTACATGATTGATGCCCTTCTGCTACATGTCAGAATCTTCCAGTTTGGAACTTAGCACAAAGGAAAGGCCATGTATGAATCAATGATTTTATTACTCAAGTTCAAGGGGAAAAGTTTTGGAAACACATGCTAGCTTTGAGGATTAAATATAGTCATAATTGAAGGACTCGATTATCTACAGAATTATGTAAGTTTGTGCAGAATCCACTGAATTCTGCTGCACAAATCCATCTGTCCACTGAATTCTGCTGCACAAATCTTCCTCTTTCTCTTTCTCTTCATTGCTAGTGCAGAATCCACTGAATTCTACTGAACAAATCTATCTGTCATCTTCCTCTCTCTCTTCTTTGCTAACATTTGGAACGTGCTACTTACTTGAATACGGCAGTCATGTTCTTTATAAGAGAAGGATTCTTCGTCACAATTTCCTTCCACTCTTCCGGATCTCAATTTTCCCATGAGCTTTTCGTTGGGAAATTGTTTAGTAAAACCAATTAAATAGATCTGGATATATAAAAACATGAACAAAAAACATTAAATAAAAGATAAAAGTACTTATTAAAATTATGCCAAAGGATTGTACCCTTATTTAATTATTTTCCAAAATAATTTTATATTTTAATAATTTTTTTCTTAGCTTTAGATTTTTTTTATTATGTTGGTTTTTATCTCTATATAAATATTTGATATATTGGTTTTTTCATCGTATTATTGAATCACAAACTTTAGACTTTTCTCTACCTTTTTTTCTATAATTTATAACTATAATCTCAGGTCTTGAAAACGATGAATTGTTTGTCAATCGGCGTTTACAGGCCCACCAACATACATTTTTATCTAGAAAAAGTGGCCTTACAGTGGATCTTGTTTTCAACTGGTGCATCTGGACTGAAGATCGAACAAATTTCCTGAACTCAATTACTCCATCGCACTGCATAAATGCTACAAATAGATGCCGCTGTTAGAAAATAATATGAATTAGATCTTAGACTCTCGAATCTCGACGATAATTTCAAGTTTTTGGGTTCGAGCAAGAATCTCTAGGAGCATAAATATCTAAAACCCATTAATGAGATAAGACTTAAAAGCTGAAAAGATGCAGCACTACCTATGATTTTTCTGTGCCAAGGAAAGTTAAATTTCTCAGCATTATAAAAAACGGTCGGCATTCTGCTTTCATACCCTTTTTGCAAATAGTTTCTTCTTTTTTCTGAAGAGTGCAAGCTGAAGTTCTTTAACACGAGAAAAAAGCAGACATTATCAATGACTGAACAGCTTAGTTTCTTAAAGAGTAACTGCAATCAACTAAAGCTATATTTCACATTCCAATAGCCAAATCTTACATAAATTAATAGTTTTTTAAACATTATACAAAATGCTAATTTTTGCAGGACATACAGATAAGACATGGGAAAGTGTATCCGGCTAAATCGATTTCACTGATCAAGGGATAATGCAGGGGCAATGCTTGTGGAAAAGTAACTGGAATATCCATTGAAGTATATCTAGGAAGCAAGCAGAGGCAACTTCAGCCAGGAGTTTGCATGAATCATCTTGTTGATAATGCACTCAAAAGGCATTTCAGCAACAAGAACAGTCAGCTCATCATCCCCTGGTGTCTGTTTAGATATCTTTGACTGGTAGCAACCCATGAAGACAGCTAACACAAGTCACCCGGAAAATTTATTGGCAATCAGTAGGCTCATACCAATGGCACAACTTGAAAACCCCACCTGGCATTTGTGAAGGAATATCCTAGATTGAAATAACAACCGAGGTTGAGTGTCTGCAGCCTTTAACCTGCTGATAAAGATCAAATTCTAGGACCAAGAAGAGAACGAAGAGGTAAATTTAGTCATTTTCAGGAATAGTTACTGCAGAACATTTTCAAATTAATTGATCCACTAAAGCTGCAAGCACTGAAACTAAGCTTAAAGTTATCAATCTCAACGAGAATCGGCAGGTTTTGGAATCTTAGCTTGACTCAACGTTTATGTTCATGTGTGTGTTCCCTTGTTAAAAGGATGCAAGAGTTCAACTCAAGTGGTAAGTCCTAAGACCAAGAACAGAAGCAACAAAGTTACAGTTTCTTCAGCAATACTCAAGCAGCTTAGTAAAATGTTAACAGGCACCCTGCTAGATCTGGGATTGTCATAGGATAAGATCAGTCTTGAATGTACCCTTAAATCTGAGTGTCTGGTGATTTTTTCTTTCACATTTAACCCCCTGCATGCTTATCTCAAATTTTCCATCACCTTTGCAACAGCAAAATTGTTTTCCTTTCATTCTCTTTTCCCAGGAAAACATGACATGTTTGGTAAAACATCACATAGAAGGCTGATTGACAAAGCTATCCTTCCTGTTTGATTCAGACAAACCTAATTACAGCAATCATGTATATCTTTACACACATCAAATTAAATCTCCTCTCCTACTTTTCAACCAAATTGGTTGCAGCTGCTAAGTTTGTGCAGCTAAAATTAGACATTGCACCTAATCTCATTCTCTGAAAACCACAATAAAAACCCTCTCTATCCCCTCTTTGAGACATCAAACACTTGAACAAGTAGCACTTGCATAGTTGCATTTGCATTTCTTTTCACAGCTCCAAGGTCAACAAAACCCTAAAAAAACCCAAACAAGATGAAGCAACTAATTTCCTTCTCATTTTCTCTTGTTCTACTCTCCCTCCACTGCACCCAAACACTATCCCAGCCACCAAATGCAGCACCAGCAAAAGCACCTGCTGCAGCCACTGCGCCACCACCAGCTGCAACGTCTGCTCAAGCCTCGCCACCTGTTATGGTTCCTGTACAAGTTTCAAAAGGCCCTGTCAATGTCATTAAAATCCTCCAGAAGGCTGGCCACTTTGCATTCTTCACCCGCCTTATAAAATCCACTCAAGAGGACATCCAATTATTCTCCCAGCTCAATGACTCGAGAGATGGGGTCACCGTCTTTGCCCCAACTGATGGTGCCTTTTCGGTCATTATCAAATCTGGTGTTCTTAACTCCCTAACTGATCATCAGAAGATCGAGTTGGTACAATTTCATATAATACCAAGAATTCTGACAACTGCTAATTTTCAAACAGTCAGCAATCCTATAACAACATTGGCAGGATCCGGTAATCGTTTCGCACTTAATGTGATAACTACAGAAAATATGGTGAATGTAACTACGGGACTTACCAATACAAGCGTATCGGCAATTGTATACACAGATAGCCAGCTTGCTATTTATCAGGTTGACAAGGTGCTACTTCCTTTAGATATTTTTGCCCCTAAACCTCTTGCTCCTGCACCAGCACCACCAAAGCCTAAAAAGGATGATGGTGCAGAGAATCCTATGGTTCCTGAAGATACTTCTGGCTCAGTAATATGCATGGTGCATAATACTCTGCTCATGTTTGGAGTTGGCTTAGTTGCTGCTGCTCTTCCTTTGTGACCCTCGAGTTTTGACAAGGTATCTTGGGGTGTGGTCATTTCTTCACCAGTGGCTCATGATTTTGCTGGTTACAATGAACGGTCGTGTTCAACAGTTTAAATGCTTTGAAAAATTGTCATATCCACTCAATTTTACTCGTTTTGTGAATAACAGTGCATTTAATTCAGTATTTTTATTGTTCATTGATCTTTTCTTCTCTTTCTTTTCCTGCTTTGATCTATATGTGGAATTTTAATGGATATCAGCCAGAAAAATATGTTGATGTGCCTTAATTTTTCGATCATATATTGATTTGGCAACAGATGGAGCATGCTACCTGCCTCTTTAAAGAAAAGCAGCAGTAAATACAAAAACACAACTCTTCAAAGTATCTGCTTAAATACTACCACATACATTTTCAAAACATACCACCACTGAATTTCTGCTGCTGAAATGTAATATACTTGTGCAAAACATGAAGCAAACTAAGCTGTGCTGACTCTGCATTAAAGAACAAAACCAAGAGGCTTAAAATGGCTAATAAGTTGCATCTTGATCAAATCATGGTTGCATTTCAGAGGGTTGTAAAATCAAGAGTTTCTAGCCCTTCTATCGGCATTCGTGCAGATTCCAACATCGTTTTAGTTGAGCTCTGATTATTCAAAAGCGCACCATGCTAGAAATTATATAATTCATACTCTTCTGCTACATTTCTGATTCTCCCACTTCAGAAATTAGCACGAAGCTGGGAAAGGCCATAGTTACATCCCTGGAAGAAACAAAATGGTCATGTTGGAAGTCAATTATAGTAATCAATGTTATCCTAGAAAACATAAAGCCATGCATATTATATGAACCCATGATTTCAAACCAAGCTCAAGGAAAAGAAAAAAAAAAACTTAAACTCAACAAACTTGGCTGCATCAGCAAGTTGACTGATGGAACAATAGCTATCAAAGAGGAACGTTGAAGGTGCGAGGGTTTTTAGTTAAGTTTTTATGGGATTAAATGTGAAGAAAGTTCACCAGAAAATGCAGTGGTCACCGAACCAGGCTCAATTTTGGGGCACTGTCAAGAATAATATTTTTCAAGTAACAAATTCAGATGCAGGGTTCCTTTGCACAATTTACAAACTGATTTTGGAACTTGCTACTCACTTTAAGAAAGGTAGAGTCATGTTCTTGATAATAGAAGGATTCTTCAAGACAAATTCCTTCCACTCTTCTGGATCAATTTTTCCATCGCCTTTTGAATCAGCATCACTAAATGTCTGTGAGGAAACCATAAGAAAAAAAAAAAACATCAGAATGTTTCAATCACATAAGCAAGAATTAACAGATTCAACAAGGCCAAACCAATTGGAACCTTATCAACAATTGTCTGGACGACATCATCTGATAGTTCCAGATTCGATTCCTGAAGAAGGGCCACTACCATCTCCTTCAACTATCAAATAATCCAAAATTATGAGGCAGAATATAAATTTGAAAACACACTCACTGCTAAAATAATCATTTTCATTTTTCAAAACATTCTACTCAATTCTCTGATATTATAGGATTATGGGGAAAAAACTTTAAACATTTAAGTTCTCAGCATCTTATAGGAAATATACTATATGGTATGTATGGGAAAGAAATGGAACACACCTCCTCCTGTTCAATGAAACCAGTTTGCCTTAGATCATATAATCTGAAAGCAACTGCAGAAAATTCTCCTCTCATTAGTAATTTGTTCATCACCTGGCTAACAAAAACCAAATTGACATGCAGAAGAAACTGAATGTTTGTGTGTGTGAGGGTGGGCGGGTGCAGGTACACCTACATGCATTACAGTCGAGGGAAATATTAACCTTACAGTAGATTTTTTCTTCAACTGGAGCATTTGGATGGAAGACACCCAAAGATTGAACGAATTCTCCAAACTCAATGACTCCATTGCACTTGACATCAAACAAATCAAACATCTGCAGAAGTACCAGAAGTAGATGCAACTTAGAAAGAAGGTAAAGGCCATAGCACCAGGCGGCCACACCATGACCATACGAGGAAGAATCTCTAGCACTGTAAATTATTAAAATCCTCTGAGAGGACCCATAAAAGGCTTGAAAGATGCACCAAAATCTATACTTCTTCAGCACCTACATAAAGCTAAAAGCAAACTATCCCAATATCATAGAAATTGTTGGCATACATACCCTGTTTGCAAACAGATTCTTCTTATTGTTGTTCCTGAAGAGCGCAAACTGCAGATCTTCCTGACAAGAAGCAAGCAGACATTAAAATGATATCACCAAGCCATGATTATATACATGTTTAAATTAACATATACACACCATTTCAAAATGGCACCTAATATCCATACCTTGCTAATAAATCCATCGGCAATGACTGAACTACTTAATTTCTTAAAAAGTTCATGTGAGGCCTCTACTTCGCTTACAGTAACTGCAATAAACACAAATCAACAGTTAATAGTTTCTTGTCCAGTGGACCAGGTTCATGTAATGATTTTCACGATACGAAATGGTAATTTTAGCAGGGCAAGCAACTAACTCTGAGCAAGCTGTTTCTAGCAGAAACTTAAACTAATAATTAGGAACAGAATTGTTTTTCCTTCTCCCCTTTTCCCTAACAGCATCATATGCATGCTTCTTATTCTTTCAATATTGTCAAAAAAGGTTAATATACAGGAACCAATCAAGGCACTCTCTATCCATCCATGTCGTAAGACAAAAAGCAACAGTTGTCGAGAAATTAGTGGAATATCCATTGAAGCATAGCTAGGAAGTAGGCTTGTTGATAATGCATACTCACAGGGTGTTCCAGAAGCAAGAACTGTCAGCTCTTTACACCATGCTGTCGTTTTTGTTCTCTTTGACTGGCAGCAGCCCATGATCAAGACAACCAGCACGATCCACTCATAAAACTTCTTGGAAATCAGCAGGAATGCCAATGGTGGTTTCTACTGAAAAAAATCCCACCTGGCAATTCCCAAAGAAATACGCTAGATTGGAATAATTGCTAAGCTTGAGTATCTGCAGCCTTTAACCTGCTGAGAAAGATCAAATCCCCAAAACAAAGACATATATCTGGTCATGATCAGGAACAACCAAAAAAAAAAAATCAAACCAATTGATCCACCATAGCTGAAAGCACGAGATCAAGCTTAAAGCAAAGATTCTCACATTGAATTGCCGGGTTTTTGGAATCTTATGGATATCCCTCTTCGTTTAAGGATGCAAGAGCTCAACTTAAGTGGTAAGATCAAGAAGGCAGTGTCATCAGCACAAAGAAAACCCACAAAGCAGACCTTTACTTGTCTATGGCAAGACTCCTCCGGTGAGGTATGATGAGTTTTCAGAAACCATTTTCTTCCATGTCACAGCCAGTTGACATTTGTCCAAAGCGCACTCTCTTTTAGCCACACGTCCAATTTGTAATCTTTTTGAAAGCTTGTGTCTATATTTCTACATCCTCAAGAGCATAAATTAATATAAAGATATGGTTGAATTTTCCAAACTTCCGAACACTACAAAGAATCTCAAAGTATTATATGGTACCTAATACCAAACAAAGCCTACATAAGCTGACATGACCATCCCTTTGTAAAGTACAAAAAGCTTAGAGATGGATTTGAAAGGGAGCAGAACTATATAAAGACAATTACCCACTACCTCTAGCAGAACAGATAAAGAAAAATTGGACTCAACCCGCAATTTGGTTCAAGTTTTGGATAGGCTGGACAAGATTAAGGTTGGTCAGCTCAAGTTGATCTCTATCTATTTAAAATCATTTTGTTTTTAATTTTTTAAAAAAATTAAAAAGATGATATTTTATTTTAAAAAAAATTCAAATCAAGCTTCATAAAGTTTTAATCGAATTGAACGAATTATAGATTAACCTGTCAGTTTATTTAAATTTAATTTGATTAATTTTCAATTTAGTTCAATATAAAACCTAGCTCTAGTCAAATTTTAGATCAACATGTTGTCAGATTAAATTGCGGAGTTGTGACAGGTTTTCTAAGAATGCTCTCCCTCACTCCTTGTCCTAGATAATGAAAACATTGAAATTATATTTTCTTCATTGGATAAAGAGATGTGAAACTTAAACGGGAACCGGAGTTTGTTGACATGATTAGGAAAATCTCCTTCAGTCTTGAAATCGATTTTGAAAATGACAGCAAATTTCATCAAGTGATGATTCGCCGGGAGATCGAGTTGTCATACATGTACAATCGGCTCAAATAATATCTGCCATTTAAAAGAATATTTTTCTCAGTATGCCATTAGTTGTTAAATCCTATCCGCCCGTCTCATGTGTTGACCTAGAAAATGTAGATTTTGAAACCAAATTTGAACAGGCTTCTTCGTTGAATTAATAAAGATATTTACATGAGAAAACTTGATAGACTTTGCTAGGTTTTTAATGACATACTTGATCCAATGGCCCACAAGTTAAGCAAGTCCTTTTCCAAGTCAATTTCTTGATCGAGTGATGTAGACGAGTCTCAAGAGTATGATAGTTTTGATTAGTAAAGCATGAATCTTTACTAGTAGATTGTGTAGAAAACCTAGTAGATTCATTTATGAACAGGTAAGATGGAGTTGAGTTCCAAACAATATCTATTCATGCTAGACGAACAACTGAAAACTAATAATTTTTTACTTGATTGTTGAACATGGCTCAAATTTTATTAGATAATTCTATACATCTAGTTTTATAGGAGAATTGGTTGCTGTAACTGGTTTAATTCTAGATAACCCTCAAATTAAGCTTGGAAAATGCTAAATGAGTAAGTTTTGTTATTTTTCTTCTTTTTGTTTCGATTTAATTTTGATTTTATGTTGTGTTTCATTTTGGATTTTGAAGAGTTGCAAACCTCTTAAATGAGAAATTCCTGAGATAATTATTCAATAATAAAGTGCGAATTAGAGTTCTTATGTGAATCCCTTTTCTTCCTTTTTCTTGTTCGTGTGTTGTGATCCCGTCAATGTCAGCTGCCATGACTAGTAGCTGCCATGAGTAGTAGAGATTATCTCAAGGAATGTGATGATGGATTGGCAAGCAACAAGGCTCGCATCCTGAAACTTACAACCAGAATCCACTATGCACACCTGTTGGTTAACATTTCAAAGATTCTCATAACCCGTCTTCCAGTTATATCTCCTGATCGGCCATTGCTTGACTCGAAGTTAAGGACTTAAACCTAAATAAGGAAGGTTCCCTTGATGGTTTCTACTTGCATGGTTAAACCCTTGTTTGATCTGTACTTTCCAATCTAAATTATGGAGTTCTCCTGTAATATCTGGTTGGATTGCTTCAATTTACATATTCAGATTGTATATAATGTGATTCTATGAAATGGCCTCTGCGATGCTCTTGCGTGGGTACCGGTAGATTTTACTTTTATTTATTTATTTATTTATCAGTCAATTCTCTTTAATTATATCTGCAATTTCAATCAAATATGTTTATGTAATCTCCATCTCTTCTGTCCTTAGAAAGAGATGTATGTTGTATTCCATCGTAAACTTGAAGCAATTACAGAAATATTTGAACACAAACAGATTTCAAAAATCTTTGGCCCTTCAACAGTAGATTATTCAACCATTTTCGACAGATTTAATTTCTTATCATACAATAATTGAACATGCTTGAAATTTTTATCACTAGCATATATAGAACAGGTCAAGTGCTGCTTCAAAGAGAAATAAATGTTAAAACAGACTTCTTCGAAGTACCACCCCAGAAACTATATACATTTTCTAAACACGTTGCAAAATTTCTGATGCTGTAATGCGATTTACATATGCAAAACGTGAGCTGAACTAAGCTGTGCCAACTCTGTATTAACGAAGTTTATGATGGCAAATAAGTTGCACCCTGTAGACCAGATCTTGGCTGCACAGAGGAGGTTGTGATTAACCTGAAGTCTGTGTAGCTCTTGCATCGACACTCATGCAAATTTCAACATCTCCCAAATAGAGCTGGTTTAAATGCACGGATCACCATTGCTAGAAATGACATGATTGATAACTTTCTGCTATATTTCTGAATCTTCAACTTCAGTTTTTGACACGAAGCTGGGAAACGCCAAAGTTATATCCCTGGAGGAACAAAAAGGGAGTGCCTAGAATTAATAACTTGAATTTCGGAGGTACATTCAAGACTGATCTCACTATAGTAACCAGGTTGTGCACAATTCACAAACGGAGTGAACTTGCTACGTACTCACTTTAAATGAGGTAGAGTCATGTTCTTTATAAGAGAAGGGTTCTTCGACACAAATTCCTTCCACTCGTCAGGATCGATTTTTCCATCACCTTTCAAATCTGCATCACGAAACGTCTGTGGAAAAGCTCAAAAGACAAAAATTAGAATAACGAACCGAATAAGCATGAACAAGGAAGTTTGACACAGAAAAAAAAGTAAAATTGTACCTTGTCCACAATTGTTTCAACAAAGTCATCGGACAGCAGTAGATCCGATTCATGCAGAAGTGCCATTACCATCTCCTTCAGCTGTTGAATAACTTAAAATTATGAGTCAGAATTTACATTCGGAAACAGAGATATACTGCTGGATCATTATTTTTATTTTTCATTACATTCCTCTTAATTCTCTGATGGTATTTATTGTCAGACTATAGCCACTTCTGGATTAGTAATGTGGATTTTTTAACAGAAAAGAACATAACAATAAACCTGAAACATGCCCACAATCATCAGCATGCATCGATCGCTATATGGTATGTAAGAGAGAAACGGTATAGAAAAGAATTGCAGTACTCGCCTCTTCTCGTTCAATGAAACCAGTATGCCGTAAATCATATAATCTGAAAGCAACTGCAGAAAATTCTCCTCTCATTAGTAATTTATTCAGGAGCATGTGCGAAAAAAGGTTAAGTGACTAACTTCCAGTTTTTATGGTGTATAGAAGTCCCAATTGACATGCAAAAGAAAACATGTGTGTGTGTGAGAACTCAATCCTACTTGTATTTCATCCTAGAGAAACATTAGCCGTACAATGGATCTTGTCTTCAACTGGTGCATTTGGATGAAAGACACCCAAAGATCGAACAAATTCTCCGAACTCAATTACTCCATTGCGCTTGACATCAAATAAATCAAAAATCTGCAGAAGTATGGCAAGGCGATGCAACTTAGGAAAAAGGGAAAATGCCATGGAATCAGGTAACTATTGCTGTATTATAGGAAAAAGGTTGCACTACATACCCTGTCTGCAAAAAGGTTCCTCTTGTTTTTGTTCCTGAACAGTGCAAGCTGAAGTTCTTCCTGATGAGAAGAAAGAGCCATTTTAGTGATATCAGCTCAAATTAATTAAATCCTAATTGTAAACATACTTAGATCAAAATACTCCATAAACCACTCAAACGAATACCCATACCTTGTGAATAAGCCCATCATCAATGACTGAACTGCTTAGTTTCTTAAACAGTTCATACAAGGCCTCAACTTCGCTAACAGTAACTACAATACAAAATTATTTCACATTTCATCAGTCAGTCTCACATAGTTAACAGTTGTTTTTGAGCTTGATACCAAATAATTTTTTTAGCAGGAAATACAACCAAAATGGGCGATCAGTAGCTAGCTGAAACTCAAACTAGTGATTAGGAACAGCATCATTGTTTTTCTTTCTTTCCTTCTCCCTGACAACATGACTTCCTTGCTCCTTATGCCTTTCAGTGCCAATAAAATTGTCTTTTGTTTTAGTGACCAACCACACCAAAGGTTGGATACACAAACCATTCCATGTACTACACTCCAACAAACTGAACTTCATGTCAGACAACTAGTTTAATCCGCACGATAGTGATTAGCTACTAAGATGTCCTAAGATAAGACTAGAAACAACACTTATCAAACATAGCTGGAACATATTGAAGCATAGCTAGGAAGTAAGGAGGGAAATTTACACCCAGGAATTTGCTGCAATGATCCTTCTGACAATGCATACTCACAGGGTGTTTCAGCAGCAAGAACTGTTGGCTCCTCGTGCCCCGGTGTCTTTTTAGTTCTCTTTGAATGGTAGCAACCCATGAAGACAACTAGCACCAGTCACTAATAAGAATTCTTGGCAATCAGCAGGATCATGCCAATTGTACTACTTGAAAACACCACCTAATAACTCGCAAAGTTATAGATTGAATTAATGACTGAGCTTGATTATCTGCTGCCTTTTACAAACTCGCAAAGATAAATGGTCAAATTTCAACCACTGAGACCAAGAACACAAAACGAAGACAGAAATCTAGTCATGATCAGTTATAATTTCCCATCGAAATTTAAACTAATCCACTATTTCCAAGAAAAATTATTACTATGACAGCAGCTGGTAAAGGGAATAGACTCTAATCATCCAATAAACCAAGCATTTTTTGCAAGTATAGGCACAAGCTAACATTATATTTAAAGCAGAACCGTACTACTTAGTCAACATGCAAATGCATCAGTTATTTTGGTTGCAGGTATGTGCTTAAGTTTAATATTGAAGACATAAAAGTGGCTCAACCATACCCAAGAGGTCAGCTAATAATTAGTACAAACTGACATCGGGCTTCAAAGATAAGCAAGGTTCTGTTAAGCAGTTCAAGATTCAACGGGTTGATTTCATAGGCCAGTTGATTCACAAATTATAGAAGTTCGGGACAAGAATGGTTATAACTATCATTGCAGCTATCTCTTCAGTAAGAAAAGAGGAAAAGCTCATTATCCTATGAGAATGTGTTTGATAGGTCTACCAAACACCATCTACATATTCTCCAACCTCACAGTCAGGCCACCAGTGAAGCCAAGCATGTGGCTGCCATTTAAACTAGACTTATGACATACCAACACAGTCTCTAATGTCCATGGACACTTTGAAAGCTGTCTCTGATACTCAAGAACATAAATTAATAAGAAGCATGGAAGAAAATTCAGAACCATCCAACACCACAATGAATTTTGCAAATATTATAGCACCTAATACCAACAAAGCCTACTTAAGCATGTATGACCTTTCCTTATTGAAAAATGTAGAGATGATTTGGAAGTGAACTATCAAGTTGCAGTTTAAACAACAGAAACAAAAAAAAAAATAAACAATTAAACCACCCTTTCCCTCCACCTCTCTAATGGACTTTTATCACATTTTATGAGGTAGAGGAGTTTCACTAAGCCTAACTATGCCACCCAAATTCCATTCCAATCATCTCCCAACTTGGCTCAACAGCTCCGATTTTCGCAGCTCAAAAATCTTTCTACAAGAGGGAAAAAGACACTACCAACTAAAAATTCATGATTGATACCGTAAGAAATGAATTCTAACATTTCAAATTCAACCTTTTCCTTTTATATCAGTAAACTTATAGTTCAAGCACTACCTAGGGGTGAACATATTTTAGATCAGGGATAAAATACTCTAATTTTCTATTGTTTTCCATAAACAATGCCGGAAAACATTCAGAGTAAGAAAACCAACACATCACATGCTTATTTAAGAAAAAAAATATTGTCTAGCTGGGACCACAGGCTTAGAACAGCCACATGACCTGGTTGAAAACGATCTAATCATTTCCAGGGTATCCAGAGTAATTTTCCTTAGTTTTCTCAGCAACCAAACCGAGGAAGTAATGGATCTGGTCAAAATGTGATTCATCTCTAAGTATAGTTCAAAGAAAACTTTTTAGTGCTGAATTTAAAAGTCAGGTTATGACAATAAATATAGTCAATTCTCTCAAAAGAAAGGAATGAAGATTTCTGGATACTCATTGAAAAAACCAAAAATGACAATGATAAATTCTTTCCATGATTCAAAACTTACAAATCCATCACCTACTATTCCTGTTTGGTTGCTGAGAAAATGTAGGAATGGTCAAGAAACACCGACTCTAAACGAAACAACCAAAAGAACTGCATTAACACACAGAAAATCCTCTTCCCTTCTCTCCCTTGACAAGCAGAAGAAAAAAGAAAACACTGACAGCAAAGCAGAGAACCAACCAACCGAAATTCCATCAACTGCGTACAAGCCATGCAGCCAAGACAAACCATATCCAACAGAAGAAGTTCTGTAATGAAAGAGAGAATAGTACTAACCTTTGTGAGTGTCTTTTGTGCAACGTTGGAAAGTATGAGAGACAGCACTTTGATCTGTGCTTTTCAGTTGTCAGTTTTCTTTATAGGAACAGTGTAAGATATCCAGGATCTTGTGTTTCTTGTGGCTTTAGCTTTTTCTCAGCTTCCCTCTCTCTTTATATGAGATTTCTGTCTCTCTCAATCTATTAATTACTATTTTGTTTTCAATGTTCACTTTCAGGTCCCCATTTTAGATGCATTGCATCTTTAAAATAAGGGAAAAACATAATTTTAGATAACATCTCAGGATAAAAGCCAAACTCCCTATACAAATTCTGTAATTCTTAGAATATAATATAAATTTTATATTAAAATTTTATATAATAACAATTAAAATAATTTTTTATTATGATATTAAAATCTTAATAATTAAGTAAGAGTAAATATGAGTTCAAATCTAATTATTTTTATTTATTTGATAAAAATTAAATATAAGATAATATAAATTTATATAAATTGAATATCTAAAAAATTTTATTTTAAAAAATATATTTAAAAATAATACATCATACATAAATTTTTGTCACTATCATATTAAAAGAAACCAAAAGGATAGATGTTTTGCGTAGACTGGATTAGTAAAATTATGATTTTGTCCTCATCTATAAATCATAATTGGTCTTGGCAGCGGGGTATAATCATCTTTTTGTTGATGTCTGCATAGCAAAAAGACAGATATATCTTTTGAGGTAAAAAATAATGCACCAGCAGTGTGGGTATTATTTCCTTTTCTATTTTAAAAAAACACAATAAAATTAACAAAATACTCCTTGTCTTAAACTTGGATCAATGGAGATTTTTTTTATCTTTTCTTTATGATTTATTATTATTATTATTATTGAGTTTGGGATAATTTAATATTTTAATATATATAAAATATTATTTAATTTTAAAAAATAAGTTGCAACAAGCATGAGTGTACTTGCGCTCTTCAGATGATATGTATGATGTCATCCGATGATCAAACTCCAGTTTTCAAGACAACATCTTAAACCTCACGACATCATCTTCATTAATAAGTGGTATGTGTGGCCAAAATATGTCAAGTTTTGCGCTGATGGCTATTGCTTTTTTTCTTTTTCTTTTTTCTTTTTTTCTCCTAGGTTTTAGAGCCTTCACTGTATATTTTTAAAGTAGTCATTTGATTTTTTTTTCAGATTTGGTTCCTATTCTTTTTATTATAATTTTTTATTTTAAATAATCCATAGAATTGAAATTCTCATTCAATTTAACTCTTCTTTGATTTTTTTCACATTTCATATCCCTATTCTTTTGATTGTGAATTTTTATTTTTTAATCATTCTATTAATTGAATTATGTTTCCAATTATATTTCTCAATGTTTATATATATAATTTAATTATCTTTCAAGTTACATCCCTCAATGTTTTATTATAATTATTTTAATTAAATTATTTTTTTAATTGTATTCCTCAATATTTTATTTTATTTTATATAAAATTTTATTTTTATTCTTTTAATTACTATTATTTTATTTTAAATCTTTTTATTGAAATTTTATTTTTTGATTTCACTGCTCCAGCATTTTATTAAGATAAAATTTAATTTTATATATTTTTTTAGTTTTGTCTTTTATTGGATTTTTCCGGCCTTAATTTTACAAAAAGTTATATGGATATAATTCGAACCTAGATCATGTTATGCCTAACGTTTGACAAGATTAGTCATTAGTGTGCTTTTATAACTACATGAAATGGGCTCGAATAATATTCAACATAAAATAAAATTAATCGAATATCATAAAAATATTATAAATATGAGTTGAACTCAAATGCAACCTTAAATCCATATTATATATTATGCCAAACTTGAATATTGGAGTAAAATTTTTATTATTTTAAAATAAAAAATACATAAAAACATATTTTTTATTCCAACTATCTCTTTAAAACAGTAACTAGATGTTATTTCACGAACATGACTAATTGTAAAGGTTCATGCATATCCTAGAACTGCTAAGAATCCAAATTTTGTATGCTATATATCCTCAGCAATATTTTTCAACTATAATTAATAATTGAAAATATATAGGAGAGGGATTTCTTAATTTTGGTAGAGGAGTACACGATCCAAAATCAATCGTTGACCTCTGTACTAAATTACTAAGGTATATATATATATATATATATATATATATATATGCTACAACGACATTAATTTTGAGACAACTGACTATGACCAAAGCATATTATAAATGAACTTGGAATAATTTAGTAGAAACTAGGCAAAAAAAGGATATGTATTCCACTCAAGATATTATCTTCAACGAATAAAATTAAGCCTCAGCTTATTCTTTAATATCTTGCTTATTAAAATAATTTTAATTAGAGTGTTTTTTTATATATTTTCAAAACTCAGCCCAAATTAAAAAAAAAAAACATGATTAATTTAGTAAAAAATCCGAATTGACCCAGTTAAAGACTCAGTAGCCAACTCCGTAGACTATATATATATATATATATATATAAAACAACTTTGTTTTAGTTAAAAAAAATTAGGGTCGACCCGAGTTGATCTAAATCGACTCTTATAATCAATTTCTCGAGTTTTGCTCCAAGTCGATCCTTTAACCAGATTTAAAAACTCTAGCTTTTTTTAATGATAAAAGTATTTTTGAATCAATTTATAAGTAAATCAAAAACTCTCTCCAAGTTGATTTACTTATAAATTGATTCAAAAATACTTTTATCATTAAAAAAAACTAGAGTTTTTAAATCTGGTTAAAGGATCGACTTGGAGCAAAACTCGAGAAATTGATTATAAGAGTCAATTTAGATCAACTCGGGTCGACCCTAATTTTTTTTAACTAAAACGAAGTTGTTTATATATATATATATATATAAAAATCTATAAATGATAGTCTCAAGACGTGAAGTTAGGAAATTAAGAGAGAGATCAAAATTCAAACCCTCTTAATTAAATTACTAGGACAAGAATTTTAAAATCAAACAAAACTAATAAATGGAGTACTGTACATACGACAATAGGTTTATTACATTATTTAAATTTCCAAAGACCGACTTCTAAAAACAAATCAAAAGATAATAATAATAATTGATTTAATGACGACGACAACAACAATAGAAAAAGGCAACCCTAAGCATCTTCATCATATGGAGATTAATTTGTCAAAGAATTAGATAATATCGTGATGGGTTATCTCTATACAGTGCGTGCAGCCTGTAAACAATAACTTAGGTCGTTGTTTACAGCAACGACAGCAGCTGGTGCCTACTGATCATTCCCTACTTGTAATTTGTTATATATATATAAAAATTTCCATATTAATTTATTAGTTAATTCAATGAAGCTAGTTAAGCCAAGCACATGCATACACATCAAACTGTTTTTTTGCAGGTTTTGTTAGCTGTCCTCTTGAGTGTTGGCTACAATCATCTGGGGAGAAATTCCAAACAAATTACTAAATTATGTTTGCTTCGGCAAGGTCATGTTAGCATCTGTATTACTTGCCCGTACCATTTGTGTCAATTTCTAGATGCCAGATTTTTGGCTGATTGGGGTTTTTTCTTCATCAATTGCATATATACGCCTCTAAAGCTACGTAAAATCTGCAGTAGAGGCTTTGTTTAACTGGTTTATGAACAAGTTGGCAAATGGGTGATGAGACCTGCATGAGATGGAAGCATGCAGTGCTTAATTATGCATGCAAATGCCTCATTATTGGGAGAATGGAGACCTTGTTTAGCACGGTGGTCAATGAACATGTTGGCAAATGGGTGATGCGACCTCTTCCTATAGATATTTTTTTTTTTGCGAGTCCTTTCTTTCTCCAAGATTTAGAAATTTATATTAGTAGAATTTCATAAAAAATATCAGAATATATACATTACTAGAAAATTAACGAATACAAAATAAAAATACCGACAAAATTGTTTCCATTAATAAATTAGAATAAACTTTATAGATGAAAATTCTTCTTCAGTGTACACCAAGAAAATTATAGTAGGATAAAAAAGTATATAAAAAAAAGAAAAAAATAACAAGTCATTCTCATAAATGGTATTACTGACGTAATAAACCCGTTGCTAATATCCTTTGGTGAATCTATCAGTTATAACCTGGTAATCGAACCCTCTTTCCCCTCCTCCATTTCTTCTTCTTTCAATTTTTTATTTTGCAAGAAACAACAAAAGATCACTAGCTATTCGCAGTAAGCAAAATTATTCATTTTTTGTTTTAACTCATTTTAAAAATGTTAGTTTTTTGGCATTTTGATATAGTATATATAGTTTATTTATGTGTTTACTTGTTTTATAGTTTTTTTTCTATGAAAATTTATTGTATGAATACATGATTTGTATATCTTAGGGTTTGTTTGAGATTTTAAAAAATTATATTTGTTTGTAATTTTATTAAATTGATTTTGATTTTATGACTTAAGTGTTTTGTAATGAAATAAATAATGGCTTATTTAATGGGTATGTTTCATATTTTCTCAATTTTATTGTTAAGTTGAAAGTTTTTGAATTTTCTTAGAAAATTGATAATGATTTAAGGGTATTATTAAAATAGATTGAATAAGTTTCAGTTAAACCAATATTAGCTAATTTATTTAG
Source organism: Populus nigra (assembly GCF_951802175.1). Taxonomy (NCBI): domain Eukaryota; kingdom Viridiplantae; phylum Streptophyta; class Magnoliopsida; order Malpighiales; family Salicaceae; genus Populus; species Populus nigra. The sequence goes on along the minus strand of NC_084867.1, from coordinate 819,545 downwards.
TTCATATAATTAATTAATACATGTTGCTATCAATATTCTGTATAGGTTTGATATATGTAATGAATGATTATTCTTGGATGTATCGAGTTTCACCTGAAGGGTTGCGTAGGATGAATTATTATAATGAAGTTGAGGTTTTATTAGTTACACACTATTTAATCCGAGAAATATAGTGGAGACATTATTAGATGTTCATGTAAAAGATGTAAAAATAAAACGTTTCTTGATCTAGATGTTATAACGATGCATCTTCTACGAAAATGATTCATGAAAAAAATACTTGTGTTGATTTACACACGGAGAACTATATGTTCCTTGCAAGACTATGCTAAAAAGGATGGTTAGTTCAACTTCTAGTTTTAGCAATGTGTATAAAGTTGTAGATGACAATGAATCAGGGTTATACAAATGAATGTTCAATCGTAGATGAAGAACCAAATGTAGAAGCAACTAGGTTTTTGATCTTTTAAAGGACTCTGTTTAACCTTAAGAGAAAAGTAAAAAACAAGATTTATGTTGAGACTTTGGTATGTGAGGCTTATATTATTAAAGAGATCTCAACATTTATCTTGACTATTTTGAGCCTCGCTTGAGAACAAAAATCAATTGTGTTCCAAGATATAATGACAATGTGGAAGTGCCTTCAAGTGAGAACTAGTTAATATTTTCTCATCCTGGATAAGTTGTGCTAAAAAATGTTGTGAGGGGAAGATAATTGATAGAAACCGAATTTGGACATGCAAATAATTATATGCAATTTAACTGCTATGAACTAAGATCTTTTATTCAATAAGTATAATAATTAACATGTCATTATTTTCGAACAATTTCTTTATTGTGCTATCATGAACTGATATATTAAATCATTTTTTATAGGCAACATTGTTAATTTTTACTATTCCAAAATTCACAATGACTGAATTTTAAATTCTTCAATTACCAGATGAACAATTTTTCACATGGCTTGGAACACGTGTAAGGACTGCTTAGTTATTCTTATTTCTCAAAATACTTAATGTCACTATGCTTTTCTCGTTAACTATTAATAGTTGTAATTATCATAATTTATTTTTAGACCATTCCCTAAAATTTATCCTTTTCCTTAATGAGGATAGTCATGGCAAAATTGGTGGTCTAGTAGGGTTCCACACTAGTGGAATTTGATCCACGTTTATCAATAAATTGTTGTTTCAATTTAAAACGATATCATTTAAAAAAAAAGATTAAACTAGGTTTTGTTAATCCACTACATTGATCAGGAACAATTATAGGTTTACTTTTTTTGACATCCAACCCAGAACAAGGAGTATATCAGTTAGGTCGGGTCTTGATCCATTGCATTTTTCCATGTACTATGCATATATGTTTTATTTTCTTTATGTGTTGGCACCAATCTAAATATTATCAACTTGTTTAAAATTCAATTAGGAAAGATATAATCTTGTATAAGGAGTAATTGGCCAAACAATTAAAAAAATCCAAGAACTTGAACATTAATGTAAGGTTGATTGATGTTTGACTTAGAGGCTCAAATAATGTTTTATAAAAAAAAATTATTAAAATTAAATTTTTTATATTTTTAAATTATTTTAATATGTTAATATCAAAAATATTTTTTTTAATGTATTTTTACTTAAAAAATATTTTAAAAAACAACCAATCATTACAGCATTCCGGAACAACCCTTTAAACACCCAAAATAATAAAATAATGTCTTCTTACACCATACTTCTTAACAATTATCAATTGTTTCTCTAAAATTACAAGTAACAACACTAGAGAGAGAGATATGTGAATATAAGGAACCTAAGGTTCACCTTCACCTACGCCACAACATGATCCAATTGCAATAAATTTGAATAGCTTCATACAACATATGGCAACAGACTGTGTCTGGTTTTTTGGTGCTGGAGGGGCTTGGCCCATGGCATTTCCTATGAAAGCCATGACAACAACGAGCAGCATCACCATGAAGTTTTGGATCGACCTCATGGAGTCTTTTGTTGGCACTAACCCCATCAAAAAAGCTTCACGAGTTATTAAATGTGAAAGAAAGGAATTTGGGGGAGATAAATCTTCGATGGGAGGATTTTCTCTGCAGAGAATTTGGTGCAAAATGCATAGCATTTTGTTCATATTTAAAGACCGTAGCTAGTTCTTGAGAGGAGGTTTGATTTCAGTTTTCTCTGTCTGTCAACAGAACAACTCATTTCTGCTTTCTTCCTATCTGTTCCTCCCGTATTTAGAAAGTGAAGGCCGAGACCAATTAGTTAGCAGGACAGCTTGGTCTGCCTGTCATGGACTCATGGTTATTCTCCTCTCTTCTGGGCTGGAACTTCTTTGCCGGATTCCAACAGCACTTCTTCAGAAAACAAAGGAAATACTAATTAAATACTCGTGTGTTTTTAATTTAAAAATATATATATAAATAAAATTTTGATATTAATACATTAAAATCATAAAAAAAAAATCAACACGAATTGTACTGTTAAAAATGGAAGGGGGGGGAGTGAAGGAGGTATACTTTTCCAACGGAATTGTGGATGAGTGCAGGAAACAGACAAGCCAAAATACAATTCTTGACTTGGTAATTATTGAGCCATGCTAAAACAAAATTTTGAGACTGTCGACAATGGCCACTTACATTTACACAAAAAAATATAAGAGCATCTCTCACCCATTTGCATATAATATCCAGAAATAGTCTTCTACTGCAATTAGTCAGACTCATGATCTCGTCTTCAAATAATAAAAAACCTGAACATATATAGTATAGGAGAACGATGATAGTCAAGTACACACGCTTGATTTTTTCCTCTGCTGGTTCAATAAAAGAGGAAAAAGCCCATGCTATCTGCTTGGAGAAGCTGACGCAAACCTGGAGGAGGTGAAACCCAGATAACACAATTTCCCTGGCACTGAGAACATAGCCGTGCCAGCAAGTCTGCTTATGAATTCCCCTTGCGGAGCTTAGGAATAAGGGAGTATTGCCAGTTGCTTCCCAACGAAACCTTAATGTCCATAATTAAACCTGATAGGTAGCTTTTACTCTGAGTGGTATAAAAAATTATCTTATTAGGATAGTCTTTAGATCCTGTAATTGATCTCATCCAGTCCAACTTGAAAGCCTATTTTTTGTACTATCAAGCAACAGGTCATAGAAGAACGGCTGTTTATAATACAATTTTATTTTTTAAAAAAAAAAACAAAGGGGAGTTTCATTAATTCAATCCATTACAGCATGTAAGAGAAGGGTGGAAGAGGTTGGGACAACACGAAACAGTCCCAGACACAAATAGTGTAAATGTCTTCAAAATCACTTCGCCTTAGCTACAAAGGTTGGGTATACACACTCCAGTTTCTGGATTTTGTTGTTCCTTCCATATCCTCCCGGTAACTCTTAGCTTCAGCTCCTTCCTATCCCCACCAGAGAAGAAAAGTGCCATGTTTCGTTGAATAATGAGACCATCATGACTATCCCTGACTTTCCGGTGGCTATCTCGAACACTTTGTGGGGTGCCCTCCCATGTCAGTTTCCTGCCATGTCCCCCGACCTCAAGGCTGTAGGTATAATTCCGAGCCTCAGTCTCATCACCCATGAAACGGAGGAATGCCATATAAACAGGGGCCATGCCAAGCTGGAAAGCTTCAAAGTGAAGGCAGAAGTACTGACCAAAACAATGGAAGACCTGACCAAAAAAAAAAAAAAAGAGCAGCAAGCCATCCATTTAGATTCAGGGGAGCAAATAAAGAATGTGCACAATCCATTAGTGAATATGGAACAATAAATTCTATAACAAATATGAAGGTCATGGCGTAATCCAGGAAAAATGCAAGTCGAGGTTGCTGAACTCACATGAGCACAGACAAAAATCAAATGAAAGTCAATGACTCTCGTGACTCTCCATATCCTATCCCCATATAGGCTACACAGTTAAGCAAATTGAGTTCACCGTATCACACTGACAGCCATAGTTACTCCCTTCCTTTCTTTTCTTCTGATATTTTGGGGAGGAAGTAAAATCCAAGTGTCAATACTCAATACCAAATTACATGCAGGAGGAAAAGCCTGCAGACTAATTTAGTTCACCTAGCTTCAACAAATCTTTCTTTGTGCAAGGATCTGAATATGGGAGGTTGACAGCCAGTGTCAAACTAGTTGCATCTTATATGGCAGGGATCCAAATTCAGTTTCTTTTCATCAATACCTGGAAAAGTTTTTATAGAACTCCTTTCCTTGGATGGTTTGTCAACTGTTAATTCAATTACTTATTTGAAACGCTATTGATGTTTACTCCAACTGGTTTGGAACTAAGGTTTAGCAGAGAGGACATAAGTTGGCTTCAAGTTCCACATGTCAGCACCCCCAGTTAGAGAAATATTCTATAACATATTAACCATGACTTGTAAAATTGTTCTACATGCAAAACTGGTTAAGGAACTTATAAAGCAATGCTAGAATTACCGTCAACATCCAAGTGGCATTCTCCACTTCGCGGGGATTAGACTTCACATAGCGATGGTTGAAAGTGCATCCTGTATGCATGTCCACCTTGTGATCATCCCTTAGATGCGCAACCAGGAAAGGAATATCTCCAACAACAGAGCATTCTGATCCAGCATAGGGGCAATTATATGGTCTGAAGTTGCAAATTGCCTCGTGCTTGAGCTTGCTGTAATATGGAAATATCTCCGGGCACCCCAAGTTGTAAAATTTGCAAGGAAATTCCAGTGACTCAGCCACCTTCTCTAGGGCTAAACACCTAATGTCTCCGAGCTCCTGCCTGCAAGTAGGGCAGCGATTTTGTACCCTTGTTTTACAGGTGGAACATAGCGTGTGCCCATTGTGACACTGCAAGGGAAGTGACATTCAAAATCCATTTCCTAATGTGGGTTTGTAAGCACATTTTAGCAAACACAGCTATATTAGCATTCCCCTCCAAGATTAACAAGAGAAAGTTCAGTATAGAGGCAAGAAAACTGAACAAGGCCAGGAAGTGAACAGGGTGAACTAGATAAGAAGATGACAAGTCATCACGAAAATGTGGCAGGGAAAGATAAAGCTGGATACTTAAACTATATAACAGCGAAATAGATCTATCACGCCCTTAACTTGCAGTTCAGCAACAGAAGCACAGGTGAGCCATCACTGCTTCAACAAATCAATGTCTAATTCCAGAAAAGAAACCCTCAACAAGAAAGAATCACATATGAAGTCAAAAAACAAGTGTCGTGCGATCTCCAGACAATATAACCAAATACGAAATTCTCATCAATTCCAAAGCAGATATAGTACTTGACAGCTTATGTTGCCATTGATACGAACAATTAATTGACGTAAGAAAGCAACAATCCTAACATAGGAAAATTAAGATGTCACTCCAGGCAAAGGCATTATCTTCTGAAAAATGGATCAAAGATCTCATGGATTGTGATGACTCAGCTTCAGGAATGCTCGAAAATAACCATGAGAAGATCATCGCCTAGCAAATCTCACAAAGCCATCACACAGTTTTAGTCTAGACAAACCTCCTCACATGCACTCAAATTCAGCACTAATCCATCCAAATCACCTCACCAAAAATTCCAAAATTGTTTTCTCACTAAAACAGTCCAAAAACATATTCAATTCAATAACCATCAACTCTAAAACAACACATCATCACCATCCACGTGAAATCACCAATGTCCTTAAACTGAATTATGCAAATCCACCGAAATCCATCATACACCAATCAAAATTAACAAAAACATCAAAAAAGAAAGCAAGCAAACAAGACCAGATGAACTCAAACCGCAAAGTTTACATTTTCATAACAAATTAAACACGTCAAAGAACAAACCTGATGGATTGGTGGGTACATAGAATTGGTACAAACAGGACATTCTAGCAGCTCATGAACACTAGTTGCAGGAGCAATCGCAGGAGGACCCCCAACAACAATGGTATTACCGTTGTTGTGGTTGTTGTTTACATTGTGAGGCTTTGATGATGCAAATTGATGTAGGTGGTGTTGTAAATTATGGTGATGGATCTCATCCTCATCAAGTCCATCTGATGATGACACGCATTCAATGTTATCAAACTCCATTAAAACCCTACAAGCCTACAATGGAAAATATTCAATATTGAGACACAACCCAGTTGAAAAGATTGGATTTTCAATAAGAGGCACTCTTACTTATATCTAAAGTTACGAGCTTTTTAGTTTTCTTGAGAAAGTTTTGAGAGAGAGAGACAGAGGCTTGTTTGGTTCCTCAGAATCCCCCTCTCTCAAAAAAAAAAAAAATTCTTTTCCTGGCTGGCGCTCTCTCTCTCTCTCTCTCGCTCTCTCTCTCTCTCTTCCATGGTTTTGTTGAGGCGAGAAAGAAGGATGACCGTTGGATTTGAAATTAAGAGAGTTGGATTAAAGATCTAATTGTTGTTAGAGGCTTAATATTTGTTTATCTTTTTTAATTACGGTGATTTTGTTGATAAATTGAAAGGGACGTTACTTAACAACATTTTAAACCTATTTTCATTTGGAAATTAACAACATAAATTCAAAAAACTTTTTGAACATTACAGAACAAAACAACTGTTAAACAGATAAAAAAGAATTAATGCAACTATTTAAATCTATTTTTTCAATGATTTTTTTTGAAATTAAAAATTTCGATTAATGAATTTATAGAATTTACTAATAAATCTATTTATTTAATACATGAGATTTACGGGGTAAAATCTTTTAAAAGTGATTTCAATTTTTTTTATTAAACTAATACTTTTTTTTCTATAAAACAAAATAATTTTTTATTCCATTTAATCTTATATTTTGTGCTCAATGTATTTTGTAAAAGAACAAGTCAATTGTTTTAAAATTATTAACTTGTAAATCATAAGTTTAGAGAAAAAATATAAAAATAAGAGGAAATCATATCCGTCTAAAAACCATATAAAAATATTTTTATTTAAACTCAAAAATATTTTTTTAATCTTTTTCATTATTTTCCTCTTGCTTCATATCTATTTTTTCATAAAGAAATAATTATCGATAATTATTAAAAAAATATTATAACTTTTATTAGGTTAAATATTAAGACGAAGATAAATCAAGTGTAGGTATAACAATTAAGATATTATTATATTTCTCAAAGAATAAGAATACAAGTTTGATCTTCATGAAGTGCATTTATTGGAAAGAACAACCACAAACCCTGAACGAAACTAGTTTCACTCTTTAAAAGGGTGTGAAGATACCTAGTTAAAAATAAAAATAAAATATTAAGAGGTAATTCAATTTAATTTTTAATCCTTTTTTAAAAAAAATCTGGATCCTGAACCGCTAAACAAATCCTCATACTGTGATCAATTATCACAGCCAAACAAAAAGTTCTGAATTAACAAGTTAATTTTATCTATTTAAGTAATAAATCTCAGAACAAATAATGTGATTTTCTCGAAAATCTTTTTCAAAATCACTTCTCGAAAAGATCTCAGCTATGAGATTGTAGGATCGTTGAGACAAGGATAAAAAAAATATCAACAAAAGATTTCAGTAAAACATGTGTAAAATTAGCATTATTCTTCAGTATATAACTTTATATGATCATGGTGTTTAATGATGCCACATGGTTTGGTTTGTTCTTTTAACCAAATTTTTTTACAACCTAGAACATAGTTTTGAGAAGTTCAATCAGATTCATACCGATCCAAAATGATGTTTCAAGATTTTTTTTGAAAAATAAGTTTAAACATGGTTGTGTTGTTTTGATATTTTGTTTTTACAAATATCAAGTAGAGTTTTGAATAGATCATCTACTGATTATTGGAACCTGCAGTCTCACTTCCAAATGGCAGAACTGATGTCAGGATGTTTTTCTTTCTTTCTTGCATAGTGTTGAACTCAGCAATAAGTTGACAGAAAAGAACTGTCTTTTCTGTATACTTCCCCGGTTTCGTTGCTACCCCGTGCCTTGCACAATCGATCGGATCAAATAGATAACAACATAAGTATCGAAAGGGTCTCGGCGACCTACTTTCCTCCAATTTCCATTTTCCTTGAAGGTTTTGACTCAATAATGCTTGATTTATCATTAGGATAAAAGAAAGACAAGCTCCGAAAATGTCACATAGTTCAAGCATCAAAAGTTGCTAAGAAGTAACTCTACATGTGGATTACCTATTGTCAAAAGTGCAGCTCTGCCCTATCAAAGGTCACAGAGCATAGGTGCTGATTGAATTGTGCAGGTAAAAACATCAATAAATCTATACTGCTTGAACATGACTCCTATTTTATGGAGTCGGAGGTGATGAGGGACACCCCACAGTTGTAGGACCTGCCACAAAAGATTTGTTGAGAACTTTAACCACAATCCCATGGCAGGTTCTAGCAGAAAATAATGGTGGTCTTAAGCAAGCAATATAAAAACAACTGAAAATGTCAAAGCAATAATTTAATTCTCCCAGAAAACCATGCTGAGAAATGGGATGGGAGAACCTGATCATCTTCGGCTGATTTGTATATATAGTACAAAAATATTAAAATTCTGAACACAGTGGTTGGGCAACTGCACAGTTTTTGAGGAATTATAACATGTATACAGAATTTAAATTTATTAAATTAATGTGAGCTTATTATGTACAGGGATGTGGTGGGAAGAGGCTACAAACACCATTCACCAGTAAATTACATGCTGGCAACTATCGAAGGAAGCTCTGATTCCACCTCTGGTTCTCCATCAGAACCCTCCATGGTTTTCTATGTTAAAAGATCAACCGATTAGCCACAAAAACATTATGGACAAGGATCATGAAGAAGGATTATTTTCTAGGGATGCATGCAAAGAGATTAATATGCACCTTGGAACACTTTAATTTTTCTTCAGAAAGATAGTGATCCAACGCACCCCTTCCATAGAGGATTTTGGCTCCAACGCTGCGTTCCTCAGATCCAATAGCCACTTCATCAACTACAACGGCATCTATAATATCATCCCCTGTTCTAACATCAGGAATCTGCACAATTTAAGAGGCAGAAATTGAATTACCTGAAAATGTCAATTTAGCTACCATTTTCTGAATTATCAGATAGCAGAGGCATCCACAGTTAATAAACACCACAATCAAGTTGAACCAAAAGTGTTCAGAGCTTTGTTCCAGGTTCTCACAGGACACTTAGTAAGATTAAGCCTGGGGATGCCTAACCTAAATGCAAAAACCAGGACACCTCGTGGTAAAATAGTGTTGTTGCCAATCATCTATGAGGTTTTTATTCTGTCTGGCTCCTTCTTTTTCCATCGGCCCTTGAGAAAGTTATACTTACCCCACCCCGTGGATGGACTCCCTTCTCGTCAATGCAAAGATAATGGCATATTAACCTCTACCACCTCTGGATTGGAGGTAAGTGCCTCATGAGCCTTTGGCACATGGACGAATCCAATAAATTCAGTTTACAGCAGGTCAATCCAAAAGGAAGAAGCTCGGAACTGGAAGAGACTTAAATACAATTATAAGTCCATCTTTCAAATATACTGAGTGAGGCGTCTTCTCATAATATAAACTTTTGACTAGAATTGGGAATTTTGTTTTTTTAAAAAAATACAATGGGGCAAGAAATGCTATACCTCATACATGGAATCCATCAAGATATTCTCTAATATGGACCGCAAGGCCCGAGCCCCAGTATTTTTGGTTATTGCTTTTCTAGCAATTGATCTCAAAGCATTTTCTGTGACATGTAGCTTGACCTGAGGGGGGAAAATGAATTAGATGGCTTTAAAACTAAAGATGCTTACTGGCCCAGCAAATTGAAAGAGAATAACCAACAAATTCATTAAAACTACAAGGTTTCACCAAGAAAGCATCTAAAAGAGAGGGTGTCTTGGGAAGAACACTTACATCATTCATTTGGAACAACTTCTTATATTGCTTCCCAAGGGCATTCTTTGGTTCTGTCAGAACCTACAGGACATTATTTCCAGTGAGGAGTGACAGAGAAGACCAAATAAACAACAAGGTGGTTATAAACAATGATAAAACTTTTTACAAGCATATTTAGACCAAGTACATCAATTACTTCATTTCCACCAAGCTGGTTTAAATGCAAACAATGGAAAAGGGTTGCAGTCCAGGATTGTAATCCACAACATCAAACAATTTCAAATCACTCCATGATTCAATCAGAAACATAGAATCGTTAAAAGAGAAGAAATTCATGATTCAATCACAAACGTAGAATCATCAAAGAGAAGAAAACATATATTGAATTTATCAGACAGAACATTTCAACTATATATACCTGGACAAGTTGATCCTCAGTGAGAGCTGCTAAACTGACAAGGATGGGAAATCTTCCAACAAATTCAGGTATCAAACCATACGAAACAAGATCGCTGCTTTCAGCCTGGTAAAGATTTCAGTTGTAAAGATTTCAGTTGTTAGTAGCAAAGACAAACATTGGTAGTTGCATAAAAAACAAAAGGGGAACCATAAAAGCTGTTGCTAATTGAAGACCAGTTTTCACTTACAGTCTCCAATAAAGATGATGTCACAGCAGTACTCGTAACACCACCTGTCCTCATGTTTGCACGTACTGGTGCACCAAACCCTATCGAAGAATCTTGGCGCCTGCCATAAATATTCACTTACATTTCCCTTTTCAAGAAAGGATTCATATATTTTACCACAAAAAAAAAATAAAAAAAAATAGTGTGTGTATGTAAAACCTCTCAGAAATGGTCTTCTCCAAATCAATAAAGGCACCACCACATATAAAAAGAATATCCTTGGTGTCGATCTGTTAAAAAAATGGATTATAAAATATCAAGAAAAAATGCAACTGCAGCAGCTCACTTTTCAGGGTCACATAAAGACTTGAACATGTCTATAGTTGTCAGGAATTTTAAGGTTAACAAAACACATGCACAATATTATGTAGATAATTCATGAACCAGTCAGATGCATGTGTTACAAACCATGCGATGTGGTATCTACCTGAATATTGTCACCTCTAGGATGCTTCCGAGCTCCCTTCTCTGGAACATTGACTATCTACATCGGAAAAAAACCATGGCTGTAAACATATGATTGTAAAAAGATAACCAAATAAAAGTTAACACCACAATAAGCAAATCTTTCCATGTATAATAACTAAGGGTACAGATGGATCATCTAACTAATTCATTAGCAACATGGTAATAGAATTGTGCTGATAGAGTTATAAAGTGATTCTTAATCAATCTTTTCCAACAACTGTTGGCAGAAACACTTACTGTTCCTTCAAGCATTTTCAATAATGCTTGCTGAACACCCTCTCCTGACACATCTCTGCTAATGTTAACACTCTCAGCCTGCTTAATGAAAAGGCGGAAGACATAGAAATAATGTTAAAAGGCGAACATAATTTTTGAAGGAAAAGAAATAAAGATGAAAATATTGATGGTAAAATGGTGGACATAACCTTTTTCGTGATTTTGTCAATTTCATCAATGTAAATGATACCCTGCTGAGCAGCTGCCACATTATAGTCAGCAGCCTGAGATACGAAGAAAGGAAATGGTTAGACTTGTTCATTCACAGTAGGCAAGATAATACAGAGTACAAGTGGTGCAGCAGAGCCATCTTTTTGGTACTGATGCTCCACTGAAAATTTAAACATGCCAAGCAAAAAGTTTATAATCATCAAGTGCCAACTATATCATAATATGTATTTTTCCAAGCAGAAATTTTTAGTTGCCAGGGATCAAAGGACCATAAGCAATAATGATTGCACATACAAAGAATGCTCAATTTTTCCCTCTCCCAATGAAGAAAAAAACAGTTAAAATATGAAAATCAGTCTCAGGCAAAATCAAAACCATATACCAAGACAGTTTAGCATATATCCACACTGAATCAGAAAATCACAAGGATACCAGTTCATAAGTTTTGAGAGAGTAGGCTAAGAATCTAAGACAAGCCAGGCAAGCAACAAGTTAATGAAACACAACCAAAATGGCACTGGACATTTATAACGATGAAGGGTAACAACTTTTCCCATGCAGAGGTCCTTGAAACAGAATATAAATGAGGTTTTTTGAGAACTCACTGTCAGTAGTTTGTATAATATTGACTCCACATCCTCCCCAACATATCCTGCCTGCACATAACATTTCATGGAAACTTAATCACCTTCCCTAAAAAGATTTTCTAATACGCATACATTAGCAACTAATGTGAAAAAAAAAAACAAAACAGAGAAATAACCAAACATGAACATCCTATCTCAGATGTAAAAGCAATATGATCGTGTTTGTCTCTCTAAAAAAATGTGCTCATTTGATTTCAAAAGCATCAAAATTAATGTAGTTTTTTGCACCAATCCAGAAACATACATGCTGAGGCAGAATACTTAGCAGTACACAACTAATCTGGATTTGAGTTGGGTAAATGAATTAACTTTTAAAGAAAACCTTATATGATAAGCAAGCTTCTAACAAAAGAAATTCTAATGACCATCCCTCAACAGAATCAAACTTAGCTGCTTATTGCATAGCTGTCCAACCATCTAATAAAATCCATTTGAAGATGAGAGAAAAAAAGTAAGAAATAAAGTTCATAAAAGGTCAACAACTAAAGTAATGGAAATCACCAACTTGCCTGAGTCAAAGTAGTTGCATCTGCAATAACGAAGGGAACATTCACAAATCGTGCCAAGGTTTTGGCAAGTAATGTCTTCCCTGTCCTTGATGAAATCAAAAAGGGTAAAGTGAGACCAGTAACTAACAGTGTCTAAAACAATCAATTTAATAGAAATTCTATTTTATCCCACAATTTATATTTAGGATGAAAACAAGACCAAAGGAACATTGAAGGGAGCAGTGCTAATTCTTCTGTAGTAAAGAGTAGTGGAAAAAGAATAAAAGCATCTTTCTTTTAACGTTCAGTCAAACCTTTGGTGTCAATTGAGAAAAAAAATTAACACAACATCACAAAAAGAAGCACAAATAAAACCTTGACACAAGTTTCCATGACCAGAATAATCATCAGTAGCTATTGACCTTTATCCATGCACGTAGGACCATCATCTATAACAGATATTATCAGTCAATATAACATGTAAACATGTAAACACATGAAGAGAGAAGAAAAATCATAGCACAAGAACAACTCTAGATTGCCAGGTTTCTCCTCAGACCTTGTTACTATTACCATTTAGAAGTGACTACAAATCAATTCTTGCGACATAAAAAAAGCAGTGTTCAAGAACATTGAACAATCAGAATATGGTTAATGACAAATTACCTGAACCTGTTGGCCCCATTAGAAGAATGTTACTTTTCTCAAGTTCAACTCCGTCATCATCCATGATATCTGCTTTTTCATTGCCTGAATCTGTGTTGGACCTAACTCCCCACGTTGTACCAAGCATGTTAAATCAGATAGTTCTCATAACAAGCATAATGAAAAAAAAAAAAATTACAATTCATGTCGGCACAAAACATGACCTAGCTATCTAGTACTGACCCCATGATCCAATAGACTATCCAGCACTAATGTCCCCAAAGGGGATAGTCAAGTTTGATAACTTGCTTATTGTATGGTAAAAGGTCTGGTACATGCCATGGCCAACGGCAAGGGGAGTACATGGAAACCAACATGAGTTGTATCTGCTTTTTCATTACCAGAATTTTTGTCACACCTAACTCCCCAAGTTGTACTAAGCATGTTAAATCAGACCTGAATCTGTGTCGCACCTTACTCCCCAAGTTGTGCTAAGCATGTTAAATCAGACAACTCTCATAATAAGCATGATGAATAACAACATTACACCTCATGTCTGTACAAAACATGACCTGGCTATCAAGTACTGACCCCATGATCCTATAGACTATCCAGCACCAATGTCCCCAAAGAGGATAGTCAAGTTTGATACCTTGCTTATTGTATGGTGAAGTCTGGTACAAGCCATGGCCAAAGGCAAGGGGAGTACATAGAAACCATTTCGTAAATGTGACTGGGAAAAGGAAGAAAAGATGCAACAATGACACTATTTTTGATAGAATTGAAAAGAAGACAATAAATGGTACGAAAATGGAGTCATTCAATTGATAATGTTAATTGCACATATTGAATACTGTTGCAGCTTGTGTGCAAACTATGATGTTGACCTAATCAACACATAAGATTGCAAACAAGAAGATTACATGTTTGTTTTCTTTTCTCTCTTCTTTCTCAGGAATATAGAAAAGGTTAGTTTCTTATCAAATAAAACCTCTATTGTCATTACAGTTCGCTGCTATTCACTAGCTCTGGAGCTACCAGTGAAACTAAGGCCAAACACACAAGGCGGTCTAAGGAATAAAACTAACCATTTTTTAACAGACTCTAGATAGATTCTCTTGTAATGATTGTAAACAGCAACTGAGAGCACCTGTTCAAGGAACAAAATTAGAAAAAGAGAAGAGAAGGACGTAGACAATACTGAAATGACACAAAATGGCATGCAAGCATAGGAGTGCATATGGGTTGTCCATTGTATACATGCATACTGAACTCCTCCTATAAACAATAAGACAAAATTCAATACAGATAGTTTTCCCTTCTTCACTTTAAAAAGAAATGACAGTAATGGCAACATGTATCCTTTTTATATTGCCATGACCATTGCCCCATGAAAGACTGTCTCAAGAAATTCAATTAAAGCAAGGAAGCATGAACAAAATATGACATGTAAAACTCGAACTAATGAAAGATATTAAACAATCCAAAGACAGCCTTTTTCTTCCAAAACTACTTCAAACTCAATTTTTAGCCACCATAACCAAAACTACAATGGCACTGACAAAACAATCCAAAGACAGCCTTTTAATTCCTAAACTACTTCAAACTCAATTTTTAGCCGCCATAACCAAAACTACAGTGGCACTGATTTGAAAGCTACTTCTATTGCATCTAAGAGCAAAAACAATGCATTTTTCACTTCCACACACATAAAAATCACTCCAAAAACAAACAAAAAAAAACTAAATGCCAAACCAAAATAAAGAAACCTCACCTTCTTAGCTCTCCGTTGTCCAATAACAAAGTTATCAAGTGCCTTACAAATCTCTTTCGGTGTTGGAAAACTACTCCCCAGATTTGACCCACCCCAGTACCCATCCTTTGAACCAGACCCACCTCTACTCCATACCTTGAAATCCCCGCCTCCATCACTCACCCTCATCTTTGCAACACCATCACCAGGTGGTTGCCACACCTCTGGTGGGTCGCCATAATTAGACCCACCGCCACTATTACTACTCACTGTCTCTCTCCAATTTCTATCAGAACAACTGCTACTACTTCTCATATTTTCCAACAATTGAGTACTCTTTTCAACAAATTCCCCACGAAGTGAAACGGGCTTGAAAGAAGTGAAGTGATAAGGAGTATTTGCAAAATGGTCATCCCGTGTTGCAATTTTGCTAGCACAGTGAGAGCTAGACAGGCGACTGCCCACATGCATGTAATTGAACATGAAGTATCTGAATTGAGAAGCAGTTACTTTAGTGGGTTTGCATCTAACTGCAGCAAAAGCCATGGTGATGGAACTTTCCCAGGAAAGTTAGGGAAAATCAAGATAAAGAGAGTACAGAAATTAAGGGTTCGTAGAAGAGTCAAGATTGGAAATTTGCAGAGGGATTTTGGATAATTTGGTGTGTATTGAAGTGGGTATGCTTTGGATTTTCAAATTATCATGTATATGGAGAACTTTGCTGCAGAAGATAGAAATGAAGGGGCAACAGAGAAGGGGCAATTAGGATTTGTAGGGTGGTCAAGATTGGAAATTGATAGAGGGCATTTGGATAATTTGGTGTGAATTGAAATGGGTATGTCTTAGATTTTTTTGAGTATCTTGTCTAGGAGGAGATTTTTTATTTTTTTCTTTTTGGTGAATAATTTTTGTAGTTATTATAAATAGAAATTAAAATTAAAAGGAGAAATAGGGGTAGATTGATTGGGCTAAAAGGAAATACCTTCTAGGATTATCTGCTTGTAATGTTACCTTTATATATTTATGGTAAATCTATCAATTTAGCTCCTGTAGTTTTTTCCAGTCAGCAAATAAGTCCCTGTGAAACAAAATTGGTTGATTTGACTTTGTATCTGTCAATTTTAGACAATTGGACCCAATTAATCATATAATATAGTTGTCAAATCTTCTTTGCCACCACCACCTTTTAGGTGAAAAGTATAATCCTTTGATTCATGAAGATAGAATGGATGATGTTTCCTTTACACCTTTTGGAATTTGGATTTCTTGAATTGAAACAACTTACTGAGATTTCTTTTTTCTTTTCTCTTGCAATCTGTGTGCAAGTTGCTTGAATCTAAGTACTGCTGGGAGTAATTCCAACAATTCCATTTTGTTCCTCAAGCATATAATTCTTCCTTATATTTCATCAATATAAACTAAACTGAAACTTTCACGTAACTATATCATTGTTTGAGATATATTTTTTAAAATACATATTTCATTTCATTTGAATATTATTAAAGCTGGTTTGATCCGACATGTGATCTAATAGAGTTTATCGAATTAGATGAGAATTAATCTGGTCAAACCTAGATGCTACAGTCAAGATCCAGGTGAGGCATAGTTTGATTTTTTTTTATTTTTCCCCAAACAATGTTATTTTAATTTAAAAAATATTAAAATATTATTATTTTAGATTAATCCAGTAAACCCTTTTATGAGTGTGATTTGTAACTCATGGATTTGAGCGGTGTTCATGAGCGTAGTATATATGCCACTTGAAAGAACTGGAGGAGTCCCTCCCTCTTGAACACTAGGGTTCAAACCTTTGAAGTGATAGATGGCTTGTTTTCTACAGTATCCAAAAGATGGACTTAAGTTCGGTGTATAAAAGCTATTTAAAGGATTCTATGGCCATAAACTAAAGAAAAAGTGCTACTCTGAAGACAATTTAAGGGCTGAGCTCTCTGAATAAGGTCATGGGCATTTTAAGGGGTTTACTACCTAGAACTCAGGAGGCATTTTGCAGGTCGGCTTTAGCATTTTCAGAGGCTTGGGTTTTGAGCTTTATTGATCCCCATAATTGTTTGGTTGTTTTAGGCTTTTAGCTGTTGAAAAAACGAACATTTACTTTCGAAAAGCATTTCATTACGTCCCCTGTCCAAGTCCAACCGTGGATTGTATTCCGTGCGATCACAGTTTACAAGACTTTAGGACGAAACAGAGGTCAAGTCCTGTTTTCATGGCCAACATTTCAGTGAAGCTCCAATGGTTATGATATTTCAACACTATTAAGTAGACATGTTACTACTGGCAAACTTACAGTCTTTATCTAATACAAGAATCGTTTCCTCAAGTTTTCTAAAATATCAAGACCTGTTTTAAGTTTGAACAATAAGCAAAGCAGCAAAAGTAGGCTGCAAAATGAATGCAGTTCAAGTAACCGAAACTCATTTAAACCTTACGTTAAGACTCGGGGTTTCCACCTCGAGGTTACAATTTTCAAGCTCAGATCTTATGGATGGGGTGGGGATTTGGGAATTGGTCCATTGAACCTACATTTCAACCACACAAAAAAGGAGGTGCTGTGGTAATGTCGCGTTTGAAACTATGATTGGAATGAAAAAAGCACCCACACTTTGAAACGGCGAAGACAAACAAACTCGAAGAAGGGGTATTGCACATCCCACAACTGTCATCTTCGGAATTAGATTAGAGTAATTACACAAAGCAACCTTCATTTAAAATGAAGCTCTTGGGCCTTCATGTTTGTATTTGATGAAATGGACAGAACTAGCACACAACTATAAAAAATGCATATCATAATAGTTGACGAGGAAAAAGAGAGAACCACCTGATGATATATTCACACGCATCAAAACAGGTGTTACTAGGCAGCATCAAGCCATCCTCAAAATGCTGGGTCGGTGTTTTTGTTAAAATTTCACTTGCATCATCAAAAAAGATCATGAACAACGTTATATGATGACTCTTTATCACTATTTTGTCACTATACTAATATAAACATGCGAGGTCTGTGTTTGGAAGGTCTTGGAACTTGGAAGGTCATTGAGCTCTCTAGCTGATGTGTAATAACCTCCTCTCTCTTATCTCAGTGTTCAATTCCATAAACTTGGCTTGGTGCCTTCGTTTATTCTGTTAAGGCAGCCACGTCTCTTCATTCTCTTCAGTTGGAGGTTTTTTGAACTTCAACTTCAATGGTGTCCCCCACCCCTTTCGGAAAATACAAATAACTTGGTAGATTTAAACTGGCACCTTGAATGTTCAACTACCATAACATAAGAACTGCAGTCTTGATCACACTATGAAAGCCATCCAACGATGGAAGAAACATATTATATAGCTTAGTAAGAGTCATCTGTATCTTCTGCATATCATTTTCCTTTTTTGCGACTACATAGCACCTTTCCAAAATAGCAACATTTTACGTAGATTTTTGCATCAATAGTGTTGTGCTTCAACGTACTCAATTGACTTTATCATGGTTATTAGGGTAACTATAATATTACATCTCTCTACTATATGATCCTAAATCTGTCAGATTTTAAAATGTCAAAGCGGGTTCAATTTACATCAAAGTTTGCAACTACCAAGACCTTAAGAAACCTGCATACTTTATTTCACTACAGCAGACAAATGGATATAGCAAGAAAGACATCTACAAAATATATTGATCTCCCAAATCATGGCTTCCCAGCAACAAAACAAGAAAAGGGTTGGCAACAGTTAATAAGGCCTATAGCAAAATTGGTCTTACTCAAGAAGTCAGATTTTTGGCTTCAGTTACCCAAGAAGTCAGATTTTTGGCTTCAGTTACAGCAGCGCTGGCAGCATATAGTGCCATCTTTTTCACCTACAAAAATGGGAAAGTGTTTTTGGATTGAAGAAAACTCATTTAAATTGGACACATAATTCATAAATTCACATGCATGGCATTGATAAGCTTCCATTATGAAATGCAAATTAGTAGCCATCTCTTTTGAAAAGGATGACAAAAGGTATGCAATATTGAATAAAACATATGCAGCTAAAAGTCAATTTAGCTAAGCATATCATCAAGATAACCCATACATGGAACTGTATGCTAGAAGTGGACTGGAGCATTTAAAGCTCGATTATTTTCCCAGCCCAAGGCATGCATATTTATCTATATGACAAAATATGCTTATTTAACAAACACCTAAGCTAACCATCCATGTGAGTCAAGGATTCAAAAGCATGGAGAAAACATTCATACAACGCTTCTGAGATAGAAAAGGAATGAAAATCAACTGTCGCATGCATTTTAAGGAGGTTGCATAACTACATCAGGGAAAATTCACCTCCAATTTGTCTTCCTTGGCTCTGTGGGTCTTTGGAAGCAAACGAAACTCCTCTGTCAACCGAATGCATTCTTGAACATTCTCAGGGGATACAAAATCAAGGGCCACTTTTATGCATGACTGGGAAAAAGCAAGTGTAAGATGGTGTTAGCCATGCATGCAACAAAATCTAGATCAAAACATTCAGTATAGCCTGACCATAGATGCTGAAAACATCCTATGTGACTTTCACGTTACAGGTTGTAATCTTTCCTTGATCTATTAATTTAGAGTGTTCAAATTTAAAAATGCAAATCCATATCAATTTTAGTAATATATATATAAGCTCATAAGTCTGCGACTACATGTCACTCTTTATGATTTTGACTTGAAACCTAACATGTACAATCACTGGACTATTGAATAAGATATCCAATAAGGGAAGCTAAAAATATTCATCATCATAAATACAAAGGCTTAATGCAAGAAGAGCACCACCTGTCTATTCCTCACTTGATGAGGACATCCTGCAGGTATGAAAACAGCCTCACCAAGGTGCTGCTCAAATGTCCAAGGTTCAACATCTGCAAAGAAGATACGGTTCCACAATCTTGAAGACACCTTTGTATAACTAAACAGCTAATTCAGAAAAATAGTTTCTTACTGAACTCCTCCTTCAGCTGCCTTTTGTGTTTCTCACTTAGATAAAAGGTTTGGTCATGGATGGGATGAATAACCTGAAGCAAGTGCAGCACGTGAAATTAATAAACAAGTGGAACCGTATGAGATTGTATTGAATAACCTGATGTCAATGGAAATAATATTAGTTATGATTACTGTAGCAGGCAAAGATACATACAGTATTTACTGGCAGGCTACTGACATGGCGAAATTCTTTCTGATGCCTCTTCAAGTATTCAATTAACTTGGGCACATCCTGCCGACGGAAAATGTCCCAAACAGCACCACCATAAACAAGTTCTGAGGTGTGGTTTCCTTCAATACAATCTCTGTTCACACTTTCATTTAAATCAGCAGAGCTCGTATCATATTTTTGCACCCTTGCATTCATTTTTGCAACTGGCTGCAAATTGGTATCAGCAGTCACCTCAGATTTAGTTGAAGAACATCTTATCCCACACACAATGCTATAAAATTCTCCCAACTCTTGGCACATGCTTTTTTGTTCTTCCAGTTTCTGTTCCTGGACATACAACCGCTCTAGTGAGGAGTCACTCTCGATATTTTCATCTTTTTTAGGTAATTCAGGATCCATTTTCTCAACTTTCCGCCTTCTTTTTCGTGGCTTCCTTCCAGACTTATGAGTCACTTTCTGTATCCCACCACAAACCGGATTCATATCTTCAGCTTCATGTTGCTTTTGTATTTTTTTTATAATTTTGCTTTGCCATCGAGGAACTTTCACTTCTGTCATATGAGTAAGTATATTGACCTAAATGCAAATTCGTTAAACAGTATGAATTTATGACATTAAGTAGCACAGACTATTCACATAAAGAGTCTGCATGAAATATCATGGTCAAAGACCTTGATCAGCAATCTACATTAAAGAAAAAGCTAAGTGTGTAGACAGCTAGAAAAATCATCAAAAAAATCTTGATGTGAAAAATATTCTGAAAAAATGCATCAGGTATTCTAGCAGCTATGATTGGAACATCCCACAATCTAGCATTACCATTGGTTTCAAACAGAAAAAAAACACATACAAATGAACACAAGTCAATAAACATGAGCTTGAAATGCTAATCCAAAGGAGGCATTCGAAACCCTCAGTTGTTTATAGGTCATGCATTGCATTTAAGAAATGTTCAACTTGAAGGAGAGCATTTGAAAAAATCTATATATGAAAAGGCACTATGAAAAATGCATCAGGTATTCTGGCATCTATGATTGCTGCATCCTGCAATCCAACATTGCAATTGCTTCCAAAAAGGAAAATTCAGTGAACAGAAGTTGGGAATGCAAATCTAAAGCACACATGTAAAAACCCTTGATTGTTCATAGCATGCAAAACTGGGAAGACAGTACATATGCAGAAATATCTTAAACATAAACATCAAGTACAAGTTATCAGACAGAAATGTTGCATACCGCATCAGACATGTCACAATGCAGTTTTGTCACTGAATCACCTCTACCAAGTTCTTCCACAAATCCATATGCTATGTAAGTTTTAGGCCCCAAGTCTGGCTTCAAAACAGCAGGAAGCTTTGTAGCCATATTCAGAATGCCAGATTTTGGATGGGTATACTCACTGAAGGGGAGCATAGAAACATACTCAGCACCATGCCTTGGCAAACATTCTTCAAAGAAATTTGATGGGGGCCAATCCTTCAGCTTCAGCATCTCTGGCCAACCATTCCTATAGCTACGACCCTCTAAATAGCCCTTGAAAAACTGGAAAATATTAACCTGAACCTGCACTATCAAGAGTTAATTACATATTATACTCCATATGCTATAATTAACAATTTTTCATTATTTAGAACAGTTATGTTTTAGGTGAACATATGACCCAACTGTCTGTCAGAACAGCTAGTAACATTGGTCAATGAACACTCATGAAAGTGCTCCTGCAAAGGGACCTGTTATGACACGGAATGTAGAAATAAATTTCATTAGCATGGTATGTGTTCCAGAGAATTGTCTTATCCACAATGGCCCATAAAAGGATACTTCATTGATTGAAATGAACTTCTGTGCTGCCATAAAACTCTTCTTCTTTTTTTACCAAAATGTTAAAAACATAGGAGTATATATAAATCATGAGTGCATACTGCTACCAACACTGTTTTCTTTGAACAGGAAAAAAAAAAAACGAGATCTCAAGAAAATCTTCATTTGTCGAAGCCCAAAGCGAACCTACGACTCTAAGCTACATGCAATAGACTCTTAATTGGGATACTGAAGAAAAACAAAACCCAAAAACTATCCAAATGTTAGTTCATTGGGCAATGCCAGTATACATGACAGAAATTGTACGATGACACTTGCTGAGATCTTCAAGTGGGGCCACCAATTTAATGCCCGGATTTTTCATCACCCCTTCCATGCAAATTCTGTTGTGCAAAAATCACTCTAATGCATTTAACCCAAATGTTTAACAAATGCAACAGAAACTGCATTGCAAAGAATAGTTTCCTCCAATCCTGATCCAGTTCTTAATCATTGAAATGGACGCAAGGGGGAGGGGGGGACTGTTTAAAATAAGATAGGGAGTCCCTCCAAGTTTTCAAAGTGCATTACTAGCTTGAACTGTTTTAGCAATAAAAGAATTTTGTAAGATTGTAACAATCTCGAATGTTAAATTACATCAATCAGTCCTGAAGTTTGTTTAGTTACAGAGCTCCCCTCTTGTTTCTTTCCCCACCATTATTGTTACTGACTACCACATGAAAATTCCGCAAAATATGAATTTCAGGGGCAATTGATGGTCAATGTGAAGTGAGGTACAAGAGGGATGGTGGATGCAGTTACAACAAACCTTTTAACAATGCTCAACCTAACTTACTCTGCAAACTTAAAATTGCAGATGGTTTTCCCATCAAACTTAGTCTAATGTTGAACTAAGAAGTTGTGGATTGAAAGTTTCATTGTTTATCTTTCTGATAATCCATAAAGGCATGTCTGTTAGAACAATACACAAAATGAAGATCAAACATGGTAGCAGATTACGCTAAAGGAACTCACTAGGCATTGCAATGAGGAAAAGGTCATTAATAAGCAAAACCAACAATTGCAAAAGCAGAAAATGCAACTTCAACATGCAAATAAGGAACCCCTACCTCGCACCAATCCAGGCAATCAATGGCTTTAACCCTGTGTGCTTCCTCTTTTATAATCTTTTCTGCACCTTTAAAAGCCCTCCACATGACCATTGGTTCCCAGCTCAGACCAGAAGTCCTTTCAAGTGCATGTCTAACTATAACAGGTTCACCTCTCATCCAATGCAATTGAAAATGTACAAAGTCATCATCACCCAACTGAAGTGCATTTGGGCAGTACAGAAAGTTATCATCACTGTTCTCCCTATAAGCTGCTTTCCTCACTGCAAAATCTTTAGATCCATTTTCAGTGGAACTGGTAGGATGGCACAAATAACATTCTTCACAAAGTCTAATATCTGGGGACTGATAGTTAAGAGTAAGTTCCTCTGCACTCTTAATCATCTCTTCAACGAAGTTAGCATCAAAGATACATCTCAAGGTGAGTATCTCGTTACCACAGCCTCCCAGTTCTTTAGGAGGGCAAGGAATCCTTCCATCACTCTCTGCTCTCCAATCAGGAAACTTGCATGACATATCAGCTGTGCACTTATTTTCCAAATCAGACACTTGAGTCTTGCAGCCAAGTCCTTTTCCATTTTCATTTATCTGGTCATGAACAAGCGCACCTTGACTGTCTACTCTTTCAAAAAATCGTAGGTGAGAAGATTCTGCTTCATTACCTCCAGGCTTAAATCCTATTCTGAGTTCCGAACAACAAGTGAGACAGAGATCATAGGAACAATCAGGATTGGGACAGCTTCTGTGGAAATTAACAATAGATGTACTGCAATTGTCACTGTTCAACAAGAATAATTACATAGTTACAAACTTTAACACAGAATATAGATAGAAGACACAAATTGCTTGAGTTCTGTTGCTATCAGTGAACTTAAAGATGCTAAAGATAAAATAGATGGTGGTGATGTCCTATCCTAGCAATAATGTTAAACCTAGCAAATAAAATACACAATGAAGAAAGCAGAAGTTCAATTCATAAATGGCTCAAGTTCCAGTTCCAAGATATGGGAGGATGAGACAATACCAATATACTCGATCATCATCGTCAAGTAAAGATTTTGTTACATGCTCTTCTGTTAATTGGCTACCTACAAAACAAGAACAAACACGCCATTAAGCAACTTGGACCATCCATTTGTATAGCAAGACTCAACTTTACAAACCAATAACTGCATCAAAATGGAATACCATGGATCCTGGAGTCTACATATATTTCAGAGTTCTGTTCCCTTTGAATATGCCTGAGGAGAGGTAAAGTCTTGTGTAGCAGGTAAAGAAGCTTTTGCAATTTGGCATTTGCATCAGCTTTATCATCACCAGCCTGTCAAAACCACATATTATTTGGCATCATGAAAATCTAAAAGTAGAAGTACAGCAACAGAGACAAAATGAAGAAAACTTAAAGAAGAGAAAAACAAAAGGCACTCACAACCACAACTACATCTTCCTTGAGGCATACTCTGCAATTGCAATTACCACGACAAAATGGGCATGCAATCTCTATCTCCTCGTGTGTTCTCTTAGGGTACCTAAACATTATTTCAAAATCAAATTTAAATTGCAAACCAAGAGTTAAATAGGATTAAATGAACTCAAAAGTGATTCATTTCTATTTTGAACTGTTTCAAACTAAATTCTAATGTTAACTAGAAGAAGTAACTTCTTGACAGGAACATAAAAAATACTTCAAACATCAATTTTTTTCAACTGTTTTGTTTATGAGTGAAAGGGCTACGAGGAAAAAAAATCCCATTACCACTTCGCAAGGCACTCATAGCAATAGCGCTTTCTTTTGCAATTAGAACAAATGACAACACCACTCCTATTATTCCTGCAGCATTGGTGGCACATCAAGGTCTTCTGTTCGTTTTTCTTGTTGGCACCCTGATACATAAACCTCGTTAGAATGGGCCAATCTAAATCCTTCAAGGATCACAATGTTGGTACACTGTAATTTCACATTAACAAAAAAAAATAGAAATTTTAAACTGTAATACTCCTCAGGACATAACTTCAGAATCTTTAGAAATCCCACATGCAACAAACCACAGATGAGAACAGGAAATAGAATATTTGTATAAGGCTAGAATTAAAGCTGCTGCTATTATATTTAGGTGCTTTCAGTTCTTTATAGTATGTAAAATCTGCTTAAGAAGTTTCTGCGTACAACATTTTAGAAACTAGCAATTTAATTATGTGCAGAAAAATTTAGGCACTCTTTAAAACAGACTTCAACATTCATATTGAAGCTCTCTGATTCCAAGTTAGAGCCTATGAACTTATACTCCATAAAATAAGTCAGTCCACACAACACTAAAATGAAAATGCAGAATGCAAATTTTATTACCAGATATATCATTACTAATTCCAATGCTATTCAGTATTTCACAACTTGGTCCTTTACATTCCACTTTAACTGTAAATAACAAAGGCCAATGTTTCATCAAGCATTTCAAATAGCTTGAATATAATTCGGTAGCCTCACCAAGCATTTTCCTAGTGGCTAAATATCCGGTAGCTAATACATCCATTTCAAATAGCTTATGGAACATGAATTTGGAAGAACTCACTAGTAAATTTGAATTTTCTGATCGGTTGTGCTTTGGTGGCCTTCCCCTAGGCCTCTTCTTAATATTGCTCCAGTGACCAGTTTGCTCAACCAGAATATCCCTGTCCATTCCCAAATCTTCCCCACTTTCCTTCTTCATTCCATACTTCTGCCTTAATATACGGTCAAAAGATTTAGCTAACAGAATAGTTCTCTTACTCTTTAAGGCTTTTCGTCTGACTTGCTTATTGTTTGGCCTTTTACTTTCACCGTTGTCTTTGCCCATAAATTCTCCATTCTGTCTCTCTTCTTCTTTAGCAGCAATACTTAGCTTCTTTCTCTTTGAAGCTTCAGGTTGAGCACACTCAATCTTAGACTGCAGATTTGCAGTGCCAGCTTCATTACCACCGGCAGCTTCAGTTGCTATTATCCTATCTTCCTCACCTTCAAGTATACTCCCTTCACTCTCAGAACCTGCTAGACAAATAATACTATCCTCACCATCACTTTTACACTTGATTTTGCACTGGATTTCCTCATTTCCGTCACCCTCCTTCCTTATTTTCAGACTCTTAGGTTGGTGATGCTTAACATTTGTCTTCATGGTATCATTTCCATCTCTACTAACACCATTGACCTCACAAGGCACCAACTTAACTTCCTTGCCTAAAGGAGCTGCCCAACCATTATCTATCCTAGTTAGCCTCAGTGTTTTCTCACCAGCATCATTACCACGCATGGTTTCACCAGGCAATCCCTGAATACAACCTGCAAGAGTTTTCTTGTTCTTTGACCCCTTTGGACGGCCTGGCTTACGCTTAGGAATTTCCCCCTCTTCACTATGGCCAGTGGACTCACCAGTCAGTGCTCTATGTTTTTCTCCAATAAGAGTAGTCATCCCATTCCCTAAACCCACCGACCTAACAGCATTCTCTCCATCATTACCATACATAACTTCACCAGCCAATTTCTGATTACCACCACCTGCAAGATTTTTCTTCTTGTTCCCTGAGCCCTTTGGTCGGCCACGACCACGCCTAGACTTTATATTATCATACGCCTCTCCACTATGGCCAGTGGCCACACCAGGCAATACCCAATACTCTTCACCTAAAAGAGCAGTCATCCTATTCTCTGAACCCATCAGACTAACTGTGTCCTTGCCATCATTACCGTTCATAATTTCCCCAGGCAATTCCTGGTGACCATCAGCAAGATTTTTCTTCTTCACTGAGCCCTTTGGTCGGCCGCGTGGCCTAGGCTTTCTAATTTCATTTCCCTCTCTGCTATGGCCAGTGACCTCAACAGACAATACCCGATGTCCTTCACATGAAGAAGCAACCATCCTATTCTC
This sequence comes from Populus nigra, assembly GCF_951802175.1. Taxonomy (NCBI): domain Eukaryota; kingdom Viridiplantae; phylum Streptophyta; class Magnoliopsida; order Malpighiales; family Salicaceae; genus Populus; species Populus nigra. The sequence continues at coordinate 792,537 of NC_084867.1, read as the reverse complement.
TAAAACCACCTCCCTGATTACATTGCCCGCATCTCCATTTCTATCCACAATGTCACTAGGCAATTCCCAACTATCATCTGCTGGATTTTTTGGCTTGTTCATGGAGCCCACTCTGTGGTCAAGACTAGGCTTTATGATTTCCTGACCATCTCCACTAACACCAGTGGCCTCACTAGGCAATTTCCTAGCTTTTTCACCCACAAGAGCAGCCATCCCATTCCCTAAATCTATCAGACTAGCTTTGTTGTCAGCACCTTCAATAGTGGCGTGACTACACAAAGCTTTATATCCATCAAAAGTAGCAGTCGTCCAATTTTCAAAACCCATCAACCTAACTTTATTATCAGCCCCATCATTGCTAACCATGATATCACCGGGAAATTGTTGCCTGTCACCAGCAAGAGATTTTTGCTTATTTTTCGAGTCCTTTGGTCGCCCTCGCTTGCGCTTAGGTTTGCTTTTATCATTCACTCCAAAACTACTGTCAATATTATCATCAGCCATTGCCCCATCATTTTCCCCTAAACAAGTAGTCATGTCATTCACACAACCTGCCAGCCTGACTTTGTTATCACGACTTTCATTATAACCCACAATACCACAGGGCAATTCATGACTGCCTCCATTTTCTTCTTCATCTAAAAGAGTAATCCTCTCATTCCACAAAACCCTTGGCATATTAGTCTTATCACAACTATCAACACTCACCTTGGCTTCACCACTGGCAAGATTTTCCTTCTTCTTATTCTTTGAACCCTTGGGTCTGCCACGCCTATTTGGTGTGATGATCCCTTTACCACCAGTGACTTCATCAGGCAATTCTTTGTCCTTTGCACCTTCAAGTGTAGTCCTCTCACTCTCCAACTGCATTGATCTAGTAGTCCTATTGTCACAGTCAGTTGTATCCTTGGTTTCACCGGGCATTTCTCGATCAACTCCAGCAAGGTTTTCCTCCCTTTTTGAACCCTTTGGTCTGCCACGCTTCTTTGGTGCGATGATCTCCTCTACTTTCCCATTAGCACAAGTGCCTTCACCAGGAATTTCTCTATCCTCTGCCCCTGCAATAGTAGTCTCACTCTCCACACCCATTAGTATCGTAGTCCATACAACACTACCAATACAACCCTTAGTTTCACCAGTTATTTCTTGATTCTCACCTGCAGTATCTCCATTATTCTTATTTTTTGATCCCTTTGGTCTCCCACGCCTTTTTGGTGTGACAGTCTCAGTTCCACCCTTGTTACCAGCAGTAGCTTCACCAGGAGTTTCATCGTCCTCTGCGCATAGAAGCGTAGTCCTCCCATTCTCCAATGTTGCCGGGGTAACAGACTCAATGCCAGCATTGTTATTGCCCAGAAAATCACCAGGCAAGCACTGTTTTTCTTCAGGTGCAACATCTTTTTGCTTCTTCCCTGAACCTTTTGGTCGGCCACGCTTTGCCTTTGGCCGCACAATCTCATTTCCAACTGATCTCTCAATACACTCTCCAGCACCAAGGATTTGCTTATCCTCCACTGGGTTATTCTCATTTCCTTCTCCATTGACACCACTGGTTTCACTGAACATTTCCAATTCAATCATCCCAACGTCACTACCATTTCCGATCACATTATCACCACTTAGGCCAAGTTTTACTTGACCTCGAGGATCATTCTTCTTCTTCGTTAAACCCTTTGGTCGCCCTCGCTTGCGTTTCACTGGAGAAACCTCAGCTCCACCGTTGTCATCACCACCAAACTCACTTGAATCGTCAATACCAACTGCTTCAACACCAAAAATTTCCTTCTTGTTCGTTTTCCCATCATCTTCAACATCATCTCCACCTCCATTCCTATGACACCCACTTTCAATCCCTTCACCCCCATTTTCACAAGTAGTTTCACCAAAAAGGCCCTGAATTCCCTCACCGTCAATACTAGCACACCCAGCTTCACCACACCAGCATTGAACCCCTTCACCACTAGCAGCCATACCTCCATTTTTACATTCACCAAATAGTCCCTCCATGCTTTCACCAGAGAGGGTTATATCACCATTTTTCCCATTAACTTCACCAAATACCCCGTGTATTCCTCCACCACCAGAACCCACGCCCACATTTCCAACATTAGCAGCACTAACTTGACAAAATAGGCCTGGGGCCCCTTGATCACCTAGACCCACAACACCATTTTCACTAGCACCCAGACCAGACTCACCCAATCGAAATCCTTCACCGTCCCAAACCTGAAAAACCTTACCATCCAGACCCAAAACCTCAGTACCGCCACATTCTCCACCAAAACTATCTTGAAACCCTTCACCACCAAGAACCTGCCCATTATTCCCACATGCAGTAGCTTCGTTTTGCCAAAGTTGAAAGCTTTCACCAACATTACCAGCATCTACATCATCAAACCACTCCAAAACATCTGAATTCCCTCCACTAAACCAGTCATGAACCCCTTGATCTCCAAAACCCACATGATCACTAACCTTCTGTTCCTTCTCTCCCGCCAAAATACCTGAATCCTCTTCACTTACCTCCCTCTGTCTCTTCTTTTTCAGAGAACCCACTTCAACCCCACCTCCATTTTCACTCTTCTTCTCCATGCTTCTCTTCAAACCCCTCTCCACTGAATAAAGATGGTGTTTTTCACAATACGCTTTGCCACTAAAAGCTCTCTCCCTACACCTCCACTTGCCTGCACTTCTTGAACACCTCCTGTACCCATCATCATCATCAACCATTTCTCATTCTTTGAAACGCAATAAAATCAAGAAACCGAATCTTGCAAGTTACAGAGAATCAAGGGTCTTTACTGCTTTCATTTGAAAATTGAAATTGACAAAAGTAACGCCCTCCTGTAGTAGCCTGTTCCTATCAGTACTGAAAAGTAAGTAACAGGTAATAATAAAAGACCTGTGTGTCCAACTGTTTTGGCAAAGTGGTATCCGTGTGTTGCAAATATCAAGGTAGTGGCTTAAATCAGGGGACTTTTGGCATTTTCGCTGTCTAGTTTCTCACAGTGACAAATGAAGGCAGGGACAAGGATTAGACAAGGTTGCTGTTTGGTAACACACTAACATAAGAGAAAGACTCGGTGCTCCTTCATTCCTTTTGATACTTTATTTCTTACCATGAAAATAGCTTGTTTGCATATATGTTTTAAAAAATAAAAAATATAACTTCAATATATTTTCAAATAACAAACATTTTTAAAAAATTAATTGTTTTCATAATACTAAACGGATTCTTAAAAAAAGAAAAGGGATGTGATTTTATTGGACGAAAGAGTGTAAAAGGAAGGATGAGGTGATCTCTACATTTTTGCAAGGTGGGTTTCAAAATTAATTCAATGTTTGACGATGTTTTGGAGTAAAATTGATCATCTTTTCTTAAAAAATGCTCATGGGATTAGATTTTTCTTCTCTGTTCCTCCTTCAAAAGGAAAGTGAACCCTGCACAAGGCCCTGTATGATTCTCCAAACAAACAGGAAAGAGATGAGAGCATAAAGTAGAAGCATATGAGCTTTTCATTTTATTTTAAGATTTAGGTTTTCATTTGTGATTAGTTACTGCACTCCGAAGGAACATAGATTTATTGTTTTGAATAAAAAATAAATAAAAATAAAATATTTGAAATTAGCCTGACTAGACTAGACTCACTTTGATTTGCCCAAACCGGTCTGATTCGAAAAAGCTAACCTACGAACTAGTTGTGAAAGAAAATATAACAAGAGCTAAGCCCCTAGTCTACAAGTCAAGCTATCCTGCCCCACATGGCAATCCTTGGTTGGTCAGAGATCGACTCAGTGAATGCCATTAAGAGTACTAGTTTGTTGTATCTGCACAAATCATGTGGCATGATTTGACCACCCACAACAAGCCTTGACTAGTCAGCGGGACTTTTTACAGAGATATATCTATATATAAATATGGGTGAACATATTACAAGATGGTTCCATGGTCTAGTGGTCAGGACATTGGACTCTGAATCCAGTAACCCGAGTTCAAGTCTCGGTGGAACCTTCATATTTTTTCTTTCTTCTTTTATTGCTTGGAAAAACTATATTATAAAAACCTGACATTAGGAGAGTTGACTCACAACTCTAAAAATCAATGATGGGCCAGTCAAATTTTTTCTTTTTCTATTTTTTTATTTTTTTGGATAAGTTGACGTCCAGTCCCAAATTAATCATGCCGGCTAGACCAAGTTTTAAAATAATAATAAAAAATATTGAAAAGAAAAGGTGACAAATTCAGAGAAAAAAAATAGAAACAGGAAAAAATTTTAAAAATACATTTTTATTGCTCATTAGAGCCTCTGGGGAGATACTATTTTAAAAAATTAAATTGATAAAATAGTATTTTGAATAATATAAATATGATTGAGAAAAAGTTATTTAAAAAGATAATTGTATTGGAGGGGAACAAATAACTGTTTTATTTTTTTTAATGAGTTTAATGTTTTTTTTTTTGCATTGCTACATTTAATATATATATACACACACACACACACATATGTATGTATGGAAGAACATTGAAGCAATGCAGAGTTGATGTAAATTTCACTAAAATTCTTTCAGGAGATGAAAAAGCTCCAATACAAAGGCGATTTTTTTGGAACAGCTACTACAAAAGCAATTTGAGAAACAATGGTCGAACGGAAAGTGTTTATTTATTTTTGTCTTCTTCCTTCATCTTCTTCTCCCACCTTCGTTTCTTATATGCCAGCAACATTTCAGGCATTTGCTCCATCAGTTTGGCAGTCTTTGCCCGTCTCTCTGCAGCAATCCTATCACACTTGTGTCCTTTCATCTTGGTTCTCATTTCTTTCCTCTCTGGGTCATACGGCCAGTCTTCCCCTGCAAGGAGGACTTCCTTGCGAAGTCTAGCTCGTCGGCGACCACTGATGTGGAGTGGTGTCCAGGCCCCGAGTTTCCAGTAACCCCACACGCCTTTGGATAGCTCATTCTTGTGCTTCGCCAACTTCTCTTTCCATGGATACTGGTACTCTGCAACTGCCTTTGCCACAGTTTTCACAGCTTTGCTTGCCATTCTTCAGGTTCGATAGCTTACTGCCACAGAAAGAAGAAACATTTGTTACTGCAATGGATATATACATTACTCTAAGATGCAGAAATGAAAAAAGGGACAGGACAAAACTCGTGGAGAATCCACAAGGCAACTGAAGTCTCTCTGGTAAAGTTCCAAGAATCAGTTTATTCATCAAATCTCAAATCATTGCTTGTAATCAGACAAGTAGTTTTTCCCTCAAATTTCACTCTCATACCAACTAGATATTTAAAGAAGTACGCAAATGCAATTGAGGTGAACAATAGATATCACTTCATCAAAAAAAAAAAAGACGAATTACACCAATCAAATCCAATACAGAACCAGTTCATTTCATACTGAATAAGCAATTGAAAGTGATGAGATGGTTGCATTTATCTAAAACACTTTCTTTCTTTTAAAAAATACTAGAAAGCAATTGAAAGTTTTAAAAAAACGCTGTTACGATTCAAGCCTGAAATCATATACTAGAAAACCTATTTTTAACCCTGCCTCTATGATATGCAGCTGGAAATGTAGACTAAATTATTGATTTCCTTGCTGATTTCCAGCAAGATCTAGAATGATGAGCAGCTGAAAATGTAGACTAAAATTATGGTTTCCTTGCTGATTTTCAGCAGGATTTGTGGGCTGAATGTGGCTGGAATTTGAGCCACAACTCTTGACTTTAATCTCTTTCAATGTCTAAGTTGTGGCAGCAGTATATATATATTTACTATTGTTGTTGGTTGTTTACAGCTGTTGAAACATTATAAATTAGGCCCTACATTGAATTCCTGGTCAGTCTTGAATATCATTTTGTAATCTCAATTGTAAGAGAAGAGTTTCTCTCTAAAGTTTTTGTATTTGTTCTTACTTCATATGAATTCCAGCATTTCAACTTCCAACTTTCCTTTTATCCAAACTAGGATCGCATCACTCTAATGGGTCAATATAACTACACAAAAGCAATTACTAGCACAAAACAGTGACATGGATGCACTTCAAACCATTTAGCTGTATCAAATCTGTACTTTTCTTTTTCAGAAAACCAAAAAACTTGGAACTAACAGCAAAAAATTAATAAATCATCAGCTAAAATGCTAAATCCACATTTGAAAGAAAAAAATATATCACACCCATTTCAAAAGTGATAACAACGCAATTCCAAAATTCAGTAAAGTAGAATATTAATCGTGGTTTTAAAAAAAACTTCCATTTCATTTCCTTTTCCTTTGTTTTGTTTCCTCAGCAATAGAACAGAGTGAAAATAAAACACAATTAAGGAAAACAACGCAATGAAGAGCAAGAGAAAAATTGTTCAATATCCATCAGGGAAACAAATATTCTCCGGTAAAATCTTCCAAGAACCAGTCCATCTGTAATCCTAAATCGACACTTGTACTTAAACACGGAATTAAGTTAACTTACAGACATCACTTTCATCCCAGCTAGCACTTTACATAAGCATGCGATTGAGTTAAACAACAAGAAGATTTAGTGTGTTTGCCTTAGAGGTGTGGTTGACTTTTTAAAAAGGTACGATCCTCTTAAAGCACACACCAAACCTCACAAAAACAAAAAAATACAAGCTTTTTAATTCAGTCTAGAAGGGGCTGCCCCAAAACATGGATTAACCATTTATTAATTACATTTGGCAAAATGCAAGTAACTCCCATCATAAAGTTTCTGACAACAATGACTAAAATAACTAATTTCCAGCAAATTCTCCCTTGTAACCACAACTACTCTCCAAAAACAAACTTCATTTAGAATTAAGACATGAATATCACCAACCTTGTAATGTAGTTTGTGCCTACTTTACCTAGGTAACAATACTTAAATCAAACTCAATACCCAAGACAAGACTTTGTCCCAAGTAATAAAAATTAAAAAAATCAAAAATTTCAATTCACAAATATATTAATCATACAGCAACCTAATTCGATCCTTACAAGAAATTCCATTCCTTTCCACTACACAAGGGTGAAATGAGTTCACTTCAAATTACTAGCTCTATCAATTCTCTAGTTTTCATTTCCAGAAAACGGAAAAACATGGAACTGAGAAAGAAAATCAGAAAACATGGAACTGAGAAAGAAAATCAGAAGAAGCAACTAAATCAAAGCAGTAAGCAAAAATATAAAGCAAACCCATTTTAGAAGAGATAAAATCCATGTCAATAACCTCATAAGAGATTCATAATTCAATCAGTAGAGAGAGCGAGAGGGAGTTGGATTCTTACAAAGGAGTAACTGCAAAGTGACTGTCCCTGACCCCAAAGCTTTTTTCTTGGAGTTGGACAGAGACGATGTGGTTCTGCTACATACGGCGTCGCTTCAATGCTTTCTTCTGTGTTTAGGGCTAAGCTGTTATAGACACGTGCCCAGAATTGAATTTTGGGTGTTTTTTCAATTTTGTCAATTTAACATGTTTTTGACTTATTGTTTTCTTTAATTTTCTATTAGATAAAAAGTTAAAAAATATACAAAATATTAAAATTCTAATTTTATTAAGACTTAATTTTTGAAAATTTTAATCGTCGAGATCAATTAAAAAAATTTTAAATAGTTATAATATATTAAAATTCTAATATTCTTAAACCTTAATTTTAAAAAAATTTAATAAGCAAAATAATTTAAAGATAGTTGATCAAATTTATTTATTTTTACTTTTCGAAACAGATAAAGGCCAATAAAAATGGTACAGAGGAAATATTTAATTGGTTGTTGTACTTGCAAGGTCATTTGCCTTTTTTTATTATTATTATATTGACGATGATAGTTTTTTTATCATAAATTTATTTATTTATTGGACTTTTTTTTTTTTTGTGGGGGGGGGAGGGGGGGCTCAAAAAAGGGGACTAGAAAGAGAAATACAGTAAGCACTTGAAAATTTTCAGGTCAAAAAACAATACAGGATTAGCAGCCTTTGATGGGCAAATGACCTAAACTGCATTATTATGAACATGTACATACAACTTAGAGGATATAAAACAGGCATCTACCAGTAAGAGACCAATACAAGTTAATGCTGATTGCAGCTTTTCCTAGTACAAGGATCTGCATCCCATGGACAATCGTGTGCTGGGATTTTCCTATGAACAAACAAGGGATTGGGAGTGACTCTCAATTACTAGTGATCCAGCACAACAGAATTTGCAGAAGCAATTGCTCTCAGTGAATCAAAAACTTCATGACCGTTCAGTCAAGATATTAAGATATTCTTTGCCCAGAAATAGGAAGGAAAATGTTTGATCCGAACAAGAGCTCCAGAACATGTTCAAACTGAAGGTCATCCCATTTCCTCCACGAGGCTTGAACTTTCTTCAACTAAAAAGTTATCTTGGTGTAAGTCCTGTCTGCATCTGTTGATTCCATTGAAGACCATATCTCAGATTTATTAAACACGACTACTCAAGATTAACATTTTCCTTGTAAAAAGGACCTAAACTATGAACATGAACGCATGATCATTGCCTTGGAAGTCCATTCAACTGTTTTCAATATAGATAGAAGACAATGCAATAGAAGATGATTAATGTCCTACTTTTATCAGTCGAATAATTGTAATTTCATTAAAATAATAGAGTCAAGTGAAAATATTAGTTTCATTATTTGTTCGCCTAAAAAGCAACTATCATATTTTTTCTCGCTTTCCTGGGGGGCCCTTTCAAAGTGCAACTAGAGCTTGACATTAAATAGCACATTTTTGGTTTAAACTTTATATCTTACCAAGCCATGTTTTCTCGCCTTCCTGGGGGGCCCTTTCAAAGTGCAACTAGAGCTTGACATTAAATAGCACATTTTTGGTTTAAACTTTATATCTTACCAAGCCATGTTTTCTCGCCTTCCTGGGGGGCCCTTTCAAAGTGCAACTAGAGCTTGACATTAAATAGCACATTTTTGGTTTAAACTTTATATCTTACCAAGCCATGTTTTCTCGCCTTCCTGGGGGGCCATTTCAAAGTGCAACTAGAGCTTGACATTAAATAGCACATTTTTGGTTTAAACTTTATATCTTACCAAGCCATGTGGCTGCACGACACATGCACACACAAAATCAGAGCATCTAAATACAACCGAGTGATATGTAGACTGTCAAATTTTGGATGATAAGATATGTTCAAATTATTACCTGACTTGCATATGCTGAGCTTTGAGCCAGAAATTTAACAAACTCTTCCTTCTTTCTCTCAAAACTTTGCTTTGCAGCATCTAATAGTGCTTGTTCTCTCTTTATATCCTCCAGCATTTTTTCCCTTTTCCATTTTGTCTCCTTGAGCTGCTTCTCGGTGTCAATGTAGTTGTCAGGCAGGGTTGATGTCACAGACAATTTTGGGAATCTTACATCCACATTATTCCTATAGATCATACAAGTTCCAGAAAAAGTATATTGCAGAAAATGAGAGTTCATTCATATTAACCAAAGACATATCTACAATAACAAATCTAAAACACAAAGCTTGGATGCTGCAGAAAGGGTCATCCAATTGAATTATGCATCGGATGAAAAAAAATCTTAATTTTTACTGTTCAAGCACACCTAGCATTGATAGTAAAAAGAACCAAATAAAGATTCCATGTACGTCATTTTCAGTCAAAGAAACACCCTTTTAAATAAAGAGTAGACATATTTAAAACTAGTGGTGTATTTAATATCATTTAAGAGAACCTGAAAACATCAGAATGAGAGCCCTAAAAGCTACAATATACCAATAACACGAGTACTAAAAAGAATGGATTTGTTCCGGAATGATTAGACCCCACAATTTACAAAGCTGTAGAAGCATCATGCACACATTGGTGCTTCCACAAATCATCAATTAAACTTTTGAAGGCCACATAATAAGCCAAATTCTACAGCTTAGACAGCATAATTCAATTGTTATTTCATAATCCAGCATGATTCATGGGGAACCAACCACAGATAATGGGATTATAATTGATTGCCTCAGAGTTTTAATGATATTGAGGATCTTTATTTTATTTCCTATATATTAGTCATACAGTTCTCTTCTTTCTTTTATTACTTATCTTTTTAGTTTTAATTATGACTTCTAATTTTCTGTTTCTTCTATTTTATTTTTTATTTTTTTTTATTTTTTTTATTTATTTTTTTTTTATGTGTGAGTGGGTCGAGTTAAGGTTGAGTGGTTATATATAAGAGCTGACATATTGTGTTTAAAGAACAGCCATTATGGACAACTGACTAATGAAAAATGAGAATTTAACAGACAATTTTTTCTCCTTGTGGTTTTTCTATTGTTTTCACCCTTTCGTTTCATCTTGTTTTTCTTATTTTCCTCTCCCTTTCTTCTATACCTTCCGCTTCAATTTCTTCTACCTTGTCCTATGTCAACAATCCAGAAAAGAGTTCCCTTCATATTACCAAGATCCATTGTGAAGAGAGTAAAATGATGAAATTCACCATAAGATGCAATCAGGTAAAATTGTCTATTCAGGTATGACAGCAGGACCACTTACCGATTACCTAGAGAAAAGATACCAGTACCCTTCATCATTCCTCCATCCAGTGAAATGGCTCCATCACTTATACAAGGAAGAGCGAGTACCATGTCTTCCCTTGTTCTATAAACTTGTAGACGGGAGAACAGATTATAAAATAGAGTCTCTCTAAGACCATATCCGCTGCCTGTGAGATAAAATAAGTTTGTGAATTCCACGTTGATCATATTTACAGCAAAGCCAATAAACCCAGGTGGGCACTCCCCGTTAGGTAATTTTGGCTTAAGGAGATCAAGCCTCCTTTGTGGGTCATCCACCACAAATTCACCGCAATAGGGTCTGCAAAAGGGAAAGTGAACTGATAACGGAATTTTTACAGACTACAATACTGGATTGACAAAAGATGACTCTTGAGATTCATGCCTTAGATTTTCAAGACAAAAGACAAGAAATCGACCATCCAATTCCTTCCCAATAGAAGCGCCAAGGCCATGAAGGCCGGAGTCTTTATTTATCTGGCCTTCCTTGTCATATGTTTCTAGAGCTTTTACACCTTCATATGTCTTACAGACAATTGCCAGCATAGTCTCCACACCCAAGTACTCGGAAAAAAGCCTACATTCATTTTAAACACGGAAAAAGATAAATCAAGCATTGTGCACATTTCTAAGGATACATCAGCAAGCAGAGAGGTCATTTTCATGCCATTTAAACTCCCAACCAGCATTGGTTCTCCTGTAATTATATAGAACCTAAATTCAACTTCTAAATCAAAGAACAGAAACAATATACTAATTCCTGCATAAAAACAGGAGCTCACAGATTGTTCTGAGATGATGGGTGATGATTCCCTTTCGTTATACTGAGGACTCATATTTGGCATTTTTTAAAATTAATTGGCACTATAAACATTAACCTCAGCTATAGTGATGCTGTAAGCAGTGTACAGTTCGCAACCTGATAAACATGCATAACAGATAGCAAGTAGATTCAAACTGACCTGCCAAGGTTATCATCATCTACCTTGCCAAGTGTAGCAACAACACCAAGCACATCGTTGGTAAATGACGGATGTGAAATTTGAGTGCCATGGCTCATTTTCAGCCGGCACAAAATGCCCGCAGCAGATTTTTCATGCTGTAGAATTTGTTCCATTGTTTCATCCTCACTCTGATTGGAGTAATGGGCATCATTTTCATTATTTGGCATTGTTGAAGAATGATATTTGCCAAGGGTAACTGGGACAAAAACCATCCGTAGAGAGAATGTGATGAGAGAAAAAAGGATAAATGTATGACTAGTGATAAATAGAGAGCCAATATCCAAAATATTATATCTGTAGACTGCATGCACAATTTTGGAGTTCACAGCAACCAAAAAACAAATGACATAAGAACACAAGAATGGCAGATCCCACAGGTCTCATGCTAACTAGAGAACTCAAAACCCCAAGCAAGTGTTATTGTTCAATCTAATATCTTGGATGCAGCGTACACTCAGAAATTGAATAAATTTTGAAATGGAAATGATAAATATATGCTCAGAAGTACTTTCATCCAGGTTAGCAGTGTGGTGGTGATAGATACTTTTTAAGCCTTTTCACCAGCTTTCCACAGTCCAAGAAGGATTTCATATTTCAAAATCCATGATGAGCGAGTAGAAAATAAGAAATTAAGAATACCTTGCAGATCAAGAATGGAATCATCTAATTTGTTTTTGTGACTCTTCAGAAACTTAATGTTGTCCTCATGATGTTTGATTTTCATCCCTAGCACATGCAAATCTTCTTGAAGTTTCTGCAGGGTCATTCCAAAGTTAGTACATAGACCATTCTCAAATTACAAGTATCAAGATTGAATAATTGTAAATATATACAAGTGAGCTTAAAAAACATAAAAAATTCTGCATCTTTTTCATGAAACCTTCCTTTTGTAAGACATGTATGAATGTATATACTTACATACACGCGCATACACAAGCAGTAGACAGATCCTAACCACAAGTAAAATTGAACAAAGAGTACACAATATAGTAATAGTGATGATCATCATGAATCTTTTCAATTCTTTCACTCTAACTAATATGACATCACCGTTTCTCCTTGGCCAGAATTAAAACTCATAAATAACATTACTGTTTCTCGTTTGCCAGAATTAATTTACTAATTCCATTAACAGACCTGTAGCCAAGAATATTACAGCAGAATAAAATTTTACTTAAGAACCTTAGAATTGTAGAGGATGGTTTGGGCTTGTGGGAATCTTCCATTTTGCATCTCATCCCTCACAACAATACTAGTTTCTTTTGGATCCACTTGCATTAATGCAGACGATGATGCATCCTGAAAAAAAAAAGATGCCTTGGTGAGAATTGAAACCAACAATAAGAGGAATTTATTGTATTTGCACAGATTGTGAGAAATTAGAGGACAGAACAGTCTGCCCATGAGCAGGCTCGTTTTTCTTCATAGGAAGATTGTCTATACATAATGTGGGGGCATTAACATGCATCACTCTAAAGAACAAGAAGGATGGAAGACAAAAACATTTTCTCCAATCAAGTAAATTAAAGAAATTACAATTCTAGTATTTATAAATCCACTGAACTATTTCCTACAAAGATTTTCAAGCTAAAAAATACTGGAATTTTCTCACTGGACTGATTAAACTTCAGAATGGGGAAGAGTAAAATGATAATATACAATTGACCACTGAAAAAAAGCTTTAGCTCCTCTCAATTTCCACAACAGTACTCTAATTATATGAAGGTTAAACAAGTTGCATACCTAGGCAACAATAATCTTCTTTACAGGGATTTATGACATGAGTGCAACATTCATTTACTTTCTACTCCTCTCGTCCTACAAAAACTTCCCCCAACCTAAATGAATTTTCTTGTTCCAAATTTATACAATCTTTTCCCCCCACCCAGTAAGTTCTCAGTATGTTCTTGTTAAAATAAAACGTAGCACTAACACCACAACAAAAACAACAACAAACCCATTTGAATTTCTTATAATGCCGCCTTGCTCTGCGAAACACCCTCGAAAAGACAGATTCAAGTTCGCGCTACAAAAAATTTAAAAAAAAAAAAAAAAACACTACTATTGAGAAGCAGGCAATCCCACGTTGATAGATTAATTAAATAAAATTCAACCAACCTAGAATTTCACCAGAAACAGTGTATTAAAAACCAGGCAAGACCCACATTGTAAAATATCCACATAAACGCACTCCTAGTAAACAAATGCCACCATCGTAACAAAATTCAGAAAAATCGCTCCTAATAGCTTCTTTCAATAATACTAGTAAATGGGCTCTCTTTCATAATTTTTAAGCTTTTCAAGTCTCCCGGTAAAGGGTTCTTCTTTCCACTCAAGAAACTAGTAAATAGAAAATAGCGATACAGAGAAGACTAATATAATACAACAGGATTGTCTTTTTGGACCTTCAAATTGCTCAAACCACCAAAACATGCTCATGCATGAGTAGAAACCTTAATTAGGTTCCTGTTTGGTTTCCAGGAAAATGTGGCAAAAAGACTAAGGAAAAAAAAATTGAACTTGACACTGAGAAATAAGAAAGTTAAGAACTTTGTTTAACTTTCCTAAATTTTCTAGAGAAACAAACAGAATTTGAGAAGTGAAGCAGACCTGAGAATGGTTGCTGGGTTGAAACATTTTTTTTGCTGAGTAGAGCTCTGACGACTCAGTCACTCTCTGTCTGAGTTCTTCTTTCTTTTTTTCTTTCTCTCTCTAGGGTTTTTTATTTATATTTATTTGGAATCTTTTTGGTTGTGGCTATAGTACGCACAATATCATTTACAAACGCATTTTCAGCCGTTGATCGGTTAGAACATCCAATGGTTTTAACTTTTAAGAGGGTCGGGTTGTGACCGAGCAGACCTAGTTCAATCAGCTCAGTGGGTCAACCAGGATTTTCGACTGAGTCATCCTAGTTTTTTATCTATTTTTTCTTCAATCTTGACCGATCCAGCATCTGACTTGGTCGAATCTCGAATCAACACGTCAGACACACACAGTTAGTTTAAATATTAAAAACTGGTTCGAATTTATAGAGTTGATAGAGCCCAATGAAATGCAACCACCAAGAGTCTATTTCGGGGGTCTAAATTTGCTCATTCGTGGGCCATGGGCCAGTCAGGTGCAAAATAGGGTTATGAAGCATTTGGGCTTCCCTTGAGTTTGTATTTCATCAGGGCCCTAACATTGGCCCAAGATATATTAATCGTTTCAAGCAAAAGCTTAATTACTAAATCAGTTTTAAAAAAAAAAAAATGCTTCAAATTTTGGAAATGAAAGCTTCAGGGCTTTTCTTAAGTTTTCATTTCGTAATTAAGACCTTTTCCTCTTCTTTCTTTAGTTTTCACTGTATAGGTGGCAATCGCTTCTGTTAGCTAGGTAAATCTTTTTTTAATATAAAAAAATATTTAGATGATAATAACTCGAATTAAGCAGAGTTAGCTTGCTTAACCAATAACTTAGGATAATAAATTGAGATAAACTCACATTAAAAAAACAACAATAAAGTCTAACATTCAAAAACCAAAAATCAAAGTATAAAATTAAAAACAAAATTTTAAAAAAATAAATATCGAAAAAAACAACCTGAGTCAACCCAAACTCACTACACAGCTCGCTACTTGCGATATGAGATCAAGCTAAAACAATATTTAAAAAACACCTAGGAAAAATACTAAAGTTAAATCAATGAAAGAATTAAAAAAAAAATTGAATAAACCTAAGTTAACTTGATTAACCCGTGACTCGATCTAATCCCATAAAAAAAATAGAAAAAATCATAAAGATTAAGGCCTAAAGCCCACCAATCTACTGTCAAATAATATAATTCAAAAAAAATAATTCAAATATATATATATATATATATATATATATATATATATATAAAATAAGTCAAACCAAGTTCACTTGACTAGCTCGTAAATTGTGATATGAGGTAAAGATTAAAAAAATATCGAGAAAAAACTCAAGTCAACCAGAGTTAACTTGACTAACCCACAACCTGAGATAACCTTATAGAAAAGAAAATATAAAAAATCACAAAGTTTAAGGCCTAGCAATGTAATTTCAAATGATGAAATAAAAAAAATAAAAAAAATTTTTTTTTTGGAAACCCGTGATATGAGATTGGGATAAACCTAAAATAGAAATGTAAACAAATCACAAAGCTCAAGGCCTAGTAATTTAATGTCGAAGAAAGAAATTAAAAAAAAACAACATAAAAAATTGAATTAACCAGGGTTAACCCAACAAACATGTGACCTTAGATATGAGACCGAGATAGTCCCATAAAAAAATAAAAAAAATGAAACTCAAGGCCTAATAATCAAATGATAAAATTAAAAAATAATAAACTTAGAAAAAAAACATGAAAATTATCAAAGTTAAATTGAGCTGATCATTGAAACCAGTGATCTGGTTCATAAGACCATGATCACTTCATAGTAGACAAACACTAAAAAAATCACTTTATAAAATTTGTAATCATCCAAGATTAAATAACAAAACAAATATAAATCATTGTGTGAATTCACAACATCAATCTAGTTATAACAAAACCATGATGAAAAAGATATAAATACCCTTGAGCATAAGTTAAAGAAAATTATATTTTTAAAGGTATTTGTCTCATTTTACTATACTTAGAAAATGAAAAATACAAAAACACCTATGATCATCAACTTTTAAAAAAACAAAAACACTAGAATAAAAAGTACAAAAATACCCCTGAGCTTAAGTTAATGAAAAATCTCTTTTAAAAGGCATTTGTGTTATTTCACCCGTGTTTGGAAAATGAAAAACACAAAATACCCTAAGCATGGACTTTAGAAATTTTGATTTAAAGGGCAAATAAATTATTTTACAATACACAAAGAATATAAAAAGACAGGTCTATCCCCATCAATATAGTAGTGATTAATTGACCACTATGAAAAATACCATAATACCCCAATAGCAAAATACATGATTTGGTTTGAGAATGACAAAATAAAAGGAACACCGTGGATTTTATCCACAATATTTTTCCCAGGCCATTTCTTTTAATTTTAATTCCCCCCTACCGTGCTTGATGAGGAAAAAAAGACAATATATACCTTGATTTGTCCCATGTACCAAACCTTAATAAGATGTAAAGAAATGTTAGCATCTCATGATTACATTTTAGTTGTTGAGAATATCTCTCGTTTTAATTATAAAGTTGTTAGAAAATGATTTAATTTGTTGCTTGTAATTCACAATCTTAAACCAATTTTAAGATTCAGATAAACTACACAGGATCGGCATTCCAACATCATTGTCTAGCTTGTAATCTTGTCTTCTTTCCAATCAATATATATATATATATATATATATATATATATATATATATATATGTTTTTTATATATGTTTTTTATATGATAGTTAGGGATATTTTTAATTTGTTTATATATATTTGATAGATGAGTTTGGATTTCATAAAAAAAAAAAAATTATGGTAAGCGATCCATTCTTAATTTTATATATAACTATAATTATTCAATATATACGAGACACTCTCTCTTTACTTGCACCTTATCCTTAGGAGTCTTTCGAGTGACTTGGATTCCAAAATCTTCTTTAAATAAAATATCTAAGTTTTATGGTGGATAATATTTCATTCCTAACTTTATATATTATTTTATTTTTAGATTAACATGGATGTCCGAACCAGTTTGCATGTATCTCGATTAATTCCACAGGTCCTGAAATTAACGATCATAGAAGTATCAAGTAATCATGAGATTTGTGAGACTTAAACTGGTGATCTCTGAAAAATAAATTTAAGGTCTTATCAATTAAACTACACCCCTCAAAACTATTATATCATATTCTTATAATTATTTGATGATGATATTTTTTTAATAAGTTAAAATAATCAAATCTTCTCTCGGGGCCTCCACTACAAGAAATGCATCGTAACACAAATTTATAGAGAAAGGTTCTTGTCACCAACTCATCAATTTCCCTCGTCAAAAAGTAAGGTGCACAGACGAGACTCGTCTCCTTCCTTGTGAATTAATCCCTTGCCTTGCGTCAAGATTTCTTTTAATGCAAGCAATAAGCTCCATCTAACTTCGGGATTCTCTTCTATCCTCCATCATAAACTCCAACTAGCTAATAATTAAGTCTAGTGGCTATGGATCTCTAAAGTGGGTGCTCTCAAGGACTTCAGATATAGCTCAGTAGCAAAGCTTGAAAGCTACTCATGTGGTGGATCCATGTTGCCCTTAACACAGGTCAACTAGATTGCAAACTTGAATTATTATTAAATCTATATATATATGGAGAAAATAAAAAAAAACCCAAAAAAATTAAGTGTGTGTGAATTTTAATTAATAATCTTCTCTTGAGTATATATACAATATTAGGGTATGTAAGCAATCAAGCTTAATTTTAGTGGAAATGCAAGATTTAAATTTCAAGACTTTCAATTTTATTTTTGCAGCGGAATTTAAAATGCATTGCTTGGTTTTTACTTGAAACATTGTTGCGTGAACGAAGGGAGGAAGCATTTTAATGAGATGGGTCGGCAAATTCACTGTATTTCCAGGTGACCGTAAGAAGATTTTCGGCTAGTTTGATACATTCTGGTTGCTTGCTTAATCTAGTTTTCTATCATTATTTTATTTTGGTTTGTTGGGTCTGGATTAGTGGATTCCGGTGAGGAAAAAAGGAGAAGTACAAGGGTGGTTGCTAGGATATATATATATATATATATATATATATATATATATATATATATATATATATATATATATAATTTGATTGTAAATTAAGCTGTAATATTTAGAATATAATAATAATCTTGTAAATAATATGATATTTTTTATTAATTTTTTTAAAATAAAGATATAAAATATTATGAACTTATATATTTTAGGATATAAACTGCAATTTTTTAAATAATGAAGACTGCATGAAAAAATAACTAAATTATATATATATATATATATAAGATTAATAGATACATACTTTACCATTCACATATCTAGAAATTATACTGTATAAAAAATTAATATGAAAAGTTTATTTATAATTTATTTTTTTAATAATAAATATTTACTTTTATTTTTTAAATAATAAATATTAGTTTGCCTCGTGTCCTCTTGAAAAAAAAATCCAAAGAAAAGTCTGAAACTCCAAAAAAAAAAAGTGATCCTTTTCTATTCCATTACGCAGCAAATTAAATATAAATTTAATCACATGGGAATGGAATCAAATTTAGTAATTGATTATATATGAACAATTAGTTAGCATATATCGCATTAATTATAATAGTAATCAAACCATATATACACTCAGCTACGTTAATAATTTCAATTCAATAAAAGAAACGAAGATCAGCATATTTGTAGCTCAATCTACATCTATATTTTTCCCCTTATAACAACTCTTAAATTTAAACTTATTTTTTTATAAAAAACATAAAAAAATAACAAAAGAAATTAAAACCAGAAAGAAAAAAAAACCATACAGTTAAAGAAAAGGTAAAAGAAGAACAAAAGGATGGAAGAAGATTGATATTCTCGTTTCTACTACTAATATAATATCAATATTATTAAATCTAATTTAATCCAATAATTGATCAAAAAATTAATCCAGATTAAATTTAGATAAAATAAAAAAGAATTAACCCATTTCAAACTTCGATGATGAAGTCAAAATTTGATTTGATTTTAAAAAAAAAATTAAAATAATATTATTTTAACTTTTTTTAAAATAAAATAATATTATTAATTTGAATTTCAATGATACACCTAAAATTTGAATGGATTTCTTATTAATTTCAATCATAAATGAAAACAAAGGTTATCCCTGTTTCTTTACATGATTATATCTACCAAAATTCAAAGACAAAATAAAATTCCTTCTTACATAATAATATAAAAGACCATCATATAGTCATAATATATCCATCGAACACCAATTTTTAAATGAAATATCAACTACAATGAATAATTAATACTCATAAGAAGAAAGTCAAGAATGTGATTAACATTTATGGTAGAAGATCAAAATATTAAAAACAGCTTCACATTTATTTATATTTTTCTCTCAAATAGTGTAATGTTATTTTTTTCTCTCTACTCATAAAACTTAACACATGCTTATAAAAGTATTTAAATCTTTTCGCATAGCTCGTTTATCATTATCAAATAAAATAATGACAAATAAGTATTTTTTTTTTATCTTCATTGTATAGTAAAATGACCCAAATATTAGCCTTGAAAGAAAAAAAGAACTTGTTATGAAAGGGTATTTTTGTGTTGTCACAATGATTTTTTGGTTATTATAATTTAAGTTGAGGAGAAATTTAGTATTTGTACAAATATAAAAATTAATTAAAAATTAAAGTATATAGTGAAATGATGAAATACCCTTAAAATAAAATAAAAATTAAACTTGAGACGTGTCGTTTTTGGTTTTTCCCAATGTTTTTTTTTAATTACAAAGTCAAATCAAGGGTAATTTTTTATTTGGCTAAATAATAAAACAAAAATGGATATGCGCTTGTGGAGCACTTAGAGGCGTGTGAGAGGTGTCTGCGCCCTTCAAGCAACGTATGTGGCTCCTTCAAGAGTCCAAAAATACCCTTTGTTGTGTTGTTGGTGCGACGCGTGTCACTAGTAGTAGTTTGGTTTGGTGTCGGTGGACCTTTTTCTTCTTCTTCTTCTTCTTTCTCTCCTTCCTAAAACATAAAAACTTGACCCTTTTAGTTGTTTGTATTTTAGTTTCTATCTTTTTTCTTTTGAATTCTATTTTTTTGTCTTAATATTTTTATAGAAATTTTATATGTTTTCAATTTCATCCTTCAATCCCATTTTACAAAAATATTATATCCTCCAATATGATCCTCATTCTTTGAATTTCTATTTTTTTTTATTGGCCATTTGTAAAAGTTTTAGTAGTTTTTAATTTCATCGTTCTATTTGAATTGATGATATTATATTTTTCAATTCGATCATCGGTGTTTTAATACTAAATATTATAACTTCTGATTTCTTATTTTTTTTTACCCAGGTCAATATTGATTGCGGTGATTTTTTTTAAAAAAATTTATCCTTCAACATTAGGTTAATTGAGAATTAAACTTTATAATTTGTTTTGATTTGCTTTCTATAGGGTTATCCCGGTTTCATTACCCATGTTTAGCAGGTTAACTCGGGTTAACTCAACTCATTGTTTTAGTTGAATTTTGTTTTAATTTCATCCTTTAAATTTGAGTTGATTGAGAATTGAGTTTAGTATTTTTTTTTTTATTTGTTTTCTATAGGGTTATTAGAGTCTTATGACCTAAATAGTAAATTTAACAAGTTAACTCGAGTTTATCTGAGGCGATTTAATATATTATCATTTTAATATTTTAAAAAAGTATCGTTTTGAGTTTTTTAAAGTCAAACTATATTTTTATCGGTCTTTCAAGTGATCTTTATATCTGTCAAGTCGATTAAATCATATTAGATCAATTCTTATACAGTTTTTTTTTCCTAAAAACACATTAACAAAACTTAAATATATTTTTTTAAATAATCAAACCGTAAAATAAAGCTTGGGCGATGGTATAGTATGCTCTTATAATTTTGAGGTGGTTTCTTTATAATAAACCTCAAAAAGGCGTTACAAACCCGTGTAATGAAAGTATGAAACCAAGAGAGGGCCCATGATTTTCATAAATACCAGCGGCGTATTGCGCTGGTTGTAGTTATTACTCTCACAGTCTCACCCCCACCCCCCACCTAGCTCCTCCTCCTCCCGACTCTCTCTTCATCCATGTGAACTAACCTCTTCCTCTTCTTCTTCTTCTTTGAACGAACCAAAACCCTTCTTTCAAATGAGAGTGGACAATGAAAGATAGAAAATGTCAAATTAGCTTCCCTGCTAATCAACTCATCCAAGTTTTTCTCAAGGTTTGGTTTCATATATATATATTCTTTGTCTTTGCATGCGTGTGCAAGCGTGATCTTCTTTTGTATGGTTGCTGAGTTCGTCATTATGTTTTTGCATGCTTCATTTGATCTTCTCTTCTTCTGAGCTGTTGCTAAATACGTGCATTTCACAGAAAGCATACTTAGTTCAAGGGAAAGACTCCTCTTTTGGTCCTAATAATTATGTACGCAGTTAATTTGCTTGTGTTCTCATGCTGTTCTTGTCTTCTTCTTTTTGGGTGCTGAAAATTTGATCGATTGACCAACATGAAGCTGATCATCAGTGTAATCGGAAATGGGAAAGAAAGGAAGTGGATGGTTTACATCTGTGAAGAAAGTGTTCAGATCATCTCCCAAGGAATTACCAATAGAGAAAAAGGTAGTCATTTTTTTTTATCATAATGTATTTACTTGCTTCTTTGAAATATTATGTGGTGTTTTTTGTGTATGCTTAAGTAATAAGCAAAGTTAATTATTATTAAGACTTGTTTTATACGATCATTTGGTACACCTAATTGAACTATAAACCTTGTGATCTAATCTGATAGCGTGCCTTCAAAATTTTCATCATACGTTTTTCTATTATTCCTTAGTTAAATATTTCATTAGTGTGTGTGTTCAAAGTTCAAACTCAACTTCAAAATTTGCACGAGTTTTATTTATTATTATTGATTTTTAATTTTTCCTAGTATGCATATTGTTTATTAGAATATAATTTGTAAGGTATCAAACCATCTCCTAATTAGCAAATAATTAAGAGTGTCCTAGATACATAGAGACCACCCACATGAGCAATCTTTCTCGACTCATTTGTTGTCAAAAGGCAATGAATATTTGTGCTATATGAGCTATGTTCAGCTACTAGGGCCATATTTAACGAAGACCTACCCTTTTAGTACTGTATCTAGGACCATAAACTTGAAGGGAGCAGAAATGGGACCATAAAATGTTGCAATCTTTCATGACTTATAGTTATCATGCCACCGATGATATCCTTCCATCCATCTCCACCCACATGTGCACGGCCTTGCTAGACCCTCTTCATGCCAAAAAAAAAAAAAAGAATCTTGCTGTGCTGCATTATTAATTATTTCTTTGTTGAAAAGGAATTTTTTGTAATTTTGCCTGAAATTAATTAATCTTAACTATTAGTTATATGCTAGCTAGCTAGCTCATGATTTTATGATAATTGAGCACAAATTTGACATCGATGTAAATGATGGCTGGCATGATATGTATTTCAGAAAGACAATGTAGAGAAATGGCAACATGAGGCCCCAGAAGTTGTTTCATTTGAGCATTTTCCTGCTGAAAGTTCTCCTGATGTTACAAATGATGAGAGCAATGCATCAAGTCCAGTAACTGAAGATAGAAACCATGTCATTGCTGTGGCAGTAGCAACTGCTGCTGCAGCTGCTCAAGCGGCAGCTAACGTTGTTCGCTTAGCCGGTTATGGTCGATACTCTAAGGAAGAAAGAGCTGCCATCCTCATTCAATCATACTATAGGGGCTACCTTGTAATCCCTCTCTTCATTTCACTTTAATATTTAGATCAAAATAATATGGTTAATCAATAAGTTAACTCTCGTTGAAAACAGTCTAATTAGCTGGTACTTTGAATCCTACGATTATATATATCCTATTGGTACGACGAGCTCAAAGATGATGATGAGATTAAAACTCATCTTACAATATGTTTGTGTAATTATTTTTGTTTTACGAGTTAATTGGCCATGTATATATTTTGCAGGCTCGGCGTGCCTTACGTGCCTTGAAGGGATTGGTGAGGCTTCAAGCACTAGTTAGGGGCCATAATGTACGAAAGCAAGCACAAATGACAATGAGATGTATGCAAGCACTTGTTCGAGTGCAAGCAAGAGTAAGAGCAAGAAGGCTTCAGTTAACTCATGAGAAGCTTCAAATGAAGGCCGAGGAAGAAGATGAACGAAGACTATCGGTGGTTGAAGAAATTATGAATCCTAAGAGTCCATTGAAGAGTTATAAATGGGATAGTAGGAATCGAAGTCCAGGTAAAATATTCAAGGAAAATGCTTCAAAGAAACATGATGCTGTCATGAAGAGGGAAAGAGCCCTTGCTTATGCTTACGCCTACGAGGTATGTAATGCATGTGTTCCGTTGTAATTAGCCCTGGCTAAAATTTGGCTACTTTTTCAACATTTTCTTGACAATTTGAGTAACAAAAATAAAATAAAAACCTCAATGACTTGTTTGTAACTGGTTTTGTATTGCAGCAGCAGCAGCAGCAGCCATTACTCTCCCAAAATAGTCCAAACGGTAAAGAAATAGGACATTTTGTGGATGGAAGTGAGAAGGCTCAATGGGGCTGGAATTGGCTTGAGGGATGGATGTCAGCACAGCCATATAATGTGCGTCAATTGGGTCCAAATGAAGGCTCCTATGTGACATTAAACACAACCACTGCCACAGCCACGACCGATGACATGTCCGAGAAGACAGTGGAGATGGACATGGTCACCCCAACAGGCACGAGCAACTCTAACGTGGGCATACTTGATGCCAACCTGTCTTCGAATAGACACCAACGACAACTGAGTTCGAGCAATGTACCTAGCTACATGGCTCCGACCCAATCCGCGAAGGCAAAAGTGCGTAGTCAGGGCTCGACCAAGCAACAATATGCCCCAGGCACACCTCTGCGGAATCCATTCACTAAGAAAGGATCAAGCATTAATGGTGGTTCAGGTTGTGATTCTTCTAGTTCAGGTGGCGGCACAACTTACCAGGCTCCAATTAGGAGCCCGAGCCCAAAACAAAACGGGATGCGTCTCCATTCTAAAAGACATGCTGGCGGGTATAGCCCTGATTTCAATGGTGGTGGTTGTGATGATTGGAGGGTGCCTCCTCTTGATGGTCATGGATGGAGGAATGATTTCGGTTGATGAGTGATATGAACTATGTATTATGGTGTGTTTATACAGTATTTATTGTGGATTATCGTTTGATGTTTTTGTTAATGATGTCATAAAACTCCAGCCCTTGAGGCTGTGCATGGTATTGGGTTAAATATTTGATTTTTATACATAGTGTCATGGACTATTGTGTCTTCAAATGAATAGTCCAATTATCAAGACTTGAAATTTTCAAATTATTCATTAAAAAATTTAGATATTTAGATGAATATTATTTATTATTCAATATAAAAATAAAATAGTAATTATAAATATTATATAAACATGTTTTGTCAATATGTATATATTACATCGAATTAATATATATATAAGTTAAAAAGATTATATTTTTTTTTTAAATCCTGGTAGAATTAAAAAGAAATGTTAAGATATATGTATTGGGGTGAATTAATATCACTATTTGTAGTTCCAGACTAATGAAATTGAAAAGCAAGCACATGGGGATTTTAAATGCAATAATTTCTTACAAATTAAGTAAATACTTAATTCTCTAATTTAATTAATGGAAAAGAGGACGATAATATAATAATGACAAGACTTGCAAGAATTTTGTGGATTGTACAGGTTTTTTACAACTCTAGTATTTTGGATAAAAAAAGCATCCATGGGAAAATACTTGACCAATAGAATACCTACGAATCGCAGGTGGTAGTGGGAACTACCATGTATCCACGTGTCCTTGTTCGAAGACAATAACTCAGCAGTGCCTGCTAGTGGGAAAGAGTTAAAGTTAGTTCAGAGATTGTATGAAGTATGGTACTTGTAAAATATGGGAGGGACTTTTGTGTTGAATCTTGGGGACATGAATTTTACATGGGAGGGACATTGTTACCATCACCAGTTAAAAACACGTGGAAAAACAAAATATATATATATATATATATATATAGTAAATAAAGGAGTTAAACATTCTTTTTATTTAATTCATTTGTTATTTTAAAATTATTAAGGGATATCTCAATAAAAAATTTAACACTTAATTTGGAAAATTATTTTTAAGGAGTTAAACATTCTTTTTAAAATTAAAATTATTTTTAATTTCATGAGTTGCAAATTTAAAATGTTAATATAGATTTAGAAGATTTACACGGATTTGAAACAATAAATTTATTGGTTTCTCCTACAATGGATTTTATATTTATCCTCCTTCAATTTTTATGGATTAATTATTTTTTAATTGAGTAGGTTACTTTTTTTTTTTTGCTTTTTTTTAAAAAAAAAAATAAGTTACTATAATTCTCATAAATGCAAATAACACTTAATTTGAGTCTAAGTTTATTTTAAAACAAATCCAATTTTAAATATTTATTTCAGAGGCTTGATCATCATCTCATGAGCAATTTGATCTTTTATTTAATATTGATAATAATTAAAAAAATAATTTTTTCCTGATTTTATAATTTGATATTAGATTGGTTGAAAAATAAACTTTATAAAAAAACATTTTTTATCTTATTTAGAATTATTACAGTCTCAAACAAAAGTTTATTTTAGAAATAATACTTGAAATTAAAAACATCTAATTTTTACCATTTAATTAATTAACAAATTAAAATTTAAACATAAACTTATCATGAGAAAAAATATACTAGTAGATTAACTTAAATATTATTTATTTGCAATCTTCAATTTCATATCTTTTTATGGTTTTTTTTACGTATAAAAAAACGACTACACGAGTTGTGAGACAAAATCCTAGAACACCATCAATCTCCATCTCCAAACTCGAAACATCCCCTTTTCACATACATCAGAACACTTATCATTATTTTTAAATTCTCGTAAGCATAACATCAAAAGTCAAAACAAGATAACGAATTTATTTATCATTTTCCAGCGTAACATTATATAGTGTTGGGAAATTATTATTTTTTTATATTTAAATTATTGTGAATTAAAATAGTAATTTATATTGTTTTTTTTACTATCTTTTTCTTTTTTTTTCTTTTTTTTTCAACTTTCCTATTTTTTCTTTTGTTTTTTCATTTTTTTCATTTATTTTTTCTTTTTTTTTCAAAATTTTTTTTGTTGATTTTACTTTTTAAATATTGACCTGATTAAAATTTTCACTTTGTAATTTTTTTCTTTAAAATATTGTGGATACTATGATGTTTTTCCACATATTTTTCTATTTTATTTTTTTATTTTTTAAAATTATATTTGTCGATTTGTTTTTAATATTGAGCTAATTGATAATTTAATTTTGTAATTTTTTTCTTTAACATATTGTTGGTTGCTACAGTGTTTCTCCGCATAGTTTTTTTTTATGATTTTCTTTGAAATTATCTTTTTTTATTTTATTTTTTTAATATTGAACTAGTTAAAAATTACAGTTACAATATGTAAGGAAAACACTATAACTTTTCTTGAAAATTACTGTTGATTGCTACAATGTTTTTTTCCACATGATTTTTTTCTGTTTTTGTTATGTTTTTCCTAAAATTATCTCTATCAATTTTATTTTTTAAATATTAAGCTGATTAAGAATCGCAATTACAAGTAAATACAAGTTTTTCCTCACAAAACACTATGGATTGATATAGTTTTTCCTCACATGGTTTTTTTCCAGTTTCTTTTGTGTTTTCTTTTTTTTGTAATATTTTTTCCCAAAATTATATTTATTGATTTTTTTTAATATTGAGTTAGTTATAATTTAATTTTACAATAAAGCTTAATCATGTAGGGAAAGTATTGTAGTTTTCCTCATAAAACATTGTGAATTGCTATAGTGTCTCTCCGCATAGTTTTTTTTTGTTATATTTTTTTTTCAAATTATCCTTTTCAATTTTATGTTTTTTTAATATTGAGTTGTTTGTAAATTAGAATTATAAGTTATTACAAATAAGACTAAATTATGTGAGGAAGTACTATAGCTTTCATCACAAAACATTGTGAATTGCTACAGTGTTTCCAACTTGATTTTTTTTCTTTTTTTGATGTTTGTTTTGTTATTTTTTTTCTAAAATTATCTCTGTCGATTTTTTTTAATATTTAACTGATTAAAAATTTAGCTTTGTATTTTTTTCTTTAAAATACAGTGAATTGTTGTAGTGTTTTTCCACATGATTTTTTCCAAAATTATCTTTGTCGATTTTGTTTTTTAATATTGAGTTGATTAAGAATTATAATTACAATAAAGCTAAATCATGTGAGGACAACGTTGTAGTTTTTCTCACAAAACACTGTGGATTGCTACAATATTTCTCTAAATGGTTTTTTATTTTATTTTATTAGGAAAAATGTTATAGTTTTCCTCACAAAACATTGTCAATTGCTACAATGTTTTTCCTCATGGGTTTTTTTCCTTCCAAAATTATCTTTGTTAGTTTTTTTTAATATTAAGTTGGTAGAGAATTTAGCTTTGTAATTTTTTTTGCTTTTTATTAACTGAAAAGCTAAATCATATGGCGAAAAGACAGTATCTTTTCTCACAAAACACTGTAGATTGCTACAAATTATTTTGTTCAGTCTCTAAGTTTTTGATCATCAATATTTTTTTTTCGTCATGAAATATTTTCTCCATCATATCTTTAATTTTCATTACTTATCTATCGCTGATTCACAATTATAATACTATCAAGTACATTTATTTTATAAGCCTGTGACAGCACGCGGGCATCTCATCTTGTATTATTAGAAACCAAGAACATGTAAATATCTTTAAAATATTGCAGACTACAAACTATTAACCTTGGTAAAAAATTTCAATTTTGGTTCTGGTTGCTGCAAGTAAGTGAAAAAATAATGGTTCAAAATCATTGAACTCAAATCTAAATTCTAGCTAGCTTTTCGTTTTTGAAAATTTCATTTTAGTAATTTGTTTTTCAATTCTTGATATGAGAAAAGTGAAAGAAATTCAATAAATTATGATAAAAGAAAATTATTGATTGATATTAATTTTAGCAATAAAAAAATATATATTGGTGTTAATAAGTTATATTCTAGGAGAATAATTCTATTAAAGTATTTTTGAATCTCTGTCTTCCTCGAAAATATAGATATGAGTTGAGAGAAAAAAAATTTCAATTTAATTTTGTGTTTTAAATTAATTTTTAAACTTGTATTTTTTTAATTTAGATTAGATTTCAATTCAAATAAGAAAATATATCGATAGGATCAAATTTGGTTTACTAGAAGAATGATTGTTAAATCCTATTATAGATTAATTCAAAGAATCTTTAAAAAAAACAAAAAGAATAATAAAAATTAACTGATTTGAGTTAACTTAATAATTTGTAATTTAACTCAGATTATCCAAGACATTTAACATTTTGTCGGTTAATTATAATTATATTATAATATAACTTTTTCACGTGCAGAGTACGTCCATCTCGGGAAAGGATACATCATCGGGATTTGTACATGCCTTTGAAAACAATTAAACAACTAAAGCGACAGCGTTTTAAAAATTTCTTCAGAGTTTTAAACTTTTCCTTTTTATCGAAATTCGTTAATTCCAGACCTCAAAACTCTGACCTCTCCAATGATTGCCACGTTCACACCTGCCGATATACATTCTCCTTAGATCCTGCCACGTCTCTTTGGGACCCACACAATAATTGGTCCCACTAAAATTGTATACATTACTCAACATCACAAAAAAAATCCTCCCCTGCCACATTCCACCAATAAAATACTGCCGCATTTCTTTTATACTTACTTGGCTATATCATAATATTCAATTTAGGTGTTGTGTTACTTTTACAAGTATTTTTTTTAAATATATAAAATATATTTTTATTTTTAATATTAACATAGCAAAAAAATATAATTTGATTTATTTTCCAGTTAAAAAATATTTTTTTAAAAAAACAACACATTACAAAATACATACTTAAATTAATTTCACTAAATTAATTTTTTAATAGCAAATTTTCGGAACAATCCATCAAATAAAATCGAATCCTAGCGTAGCATCAGAATTCAGATGCTGCCGCATTTACAGAACTGTGGACGACACTACTTAATGGGTCCCACATATGACATAAAGTAGGCCCCATTATCCTACTCAACACCCACCTCCACCGCATCATCTTACTCTCACTCTGCCCAACCCATGCAAGAATTCCACGTGTGGTGTTTGTCAACGTGGCATGCTCTTGAATTTCCATTTTTAAATAAATGCAGGATCCATTTTCGGGTTTCGCGCTTTTTCAGGACATCTAATCCCTCCCCACCCTCTCTCTCTCTCTCTCTCTCTCTCTCTCAGAATCTAAAAAATCTAACACTGCATGACACCTTCTCTTGGTATCAAAGTGTGACGCTTTATGACTTTATTCAGGGATTTTACTTGCCGTTTCAACCACTTGCACACCCCTTCTCTCCTCCACTCTTCAAAAATCTAATCTTGGCATCTCCCTCTCCCTCTTTCTCTTCATTTTTTGATGGAGTCTCTTTGCATTGTTGGCAATGGAGGAGTATCGACATGCCAAGCATTTACTAGATTAGATACTACTAGGGTTGGTTTTAGGCCAAGGGCTCAACTGGGTTTTGGTTGTTTTGTAAGGGAGAGGTATAAATATGGAAACTTGGTGATTGCAAGATCAGGGAGAAGTGGGGTGGGTAATTCAAAAGATGGAAACTTTGCTGTTGAAAATGAGAAAGAAGAGAAGCGTGGTGGTCTTATTTTAGGTCCTGAAAGGGATTCTTCCGGTTCCGTTATTGGTTTTAACTTGATTCCTCCTTCTGGTATGGATATTTCTTTTACAGTAATCTTGTCACAACTCAATTTTCATGGTTTTTAGTTTTTTTGGATTGTGGGATCTTTAAATTTTGGATCTTTTTCTTTACAGTGTTTCTTTATGTATTTTGAGGGTTTATGCTTAGTTCTTTATTTTGCTTTTGGTGTCCTTTATTGATTATTATAATAAGTTATCGATCATTCCATATCCTATTATCTCTTTAACAATTGCTCTTGCTTCTTCTTCTTCTTTTTTGCCTTTTTGTGATTAAAATTTTTTACGAATATATGGTATGTAGTTACTGAAGCAAGGATTGAGTAAAGTAGCAAGTCGCTTGATTGTTAGGGAAACTCTTATGATCAGATTTGATGAGAAAATTGAGTTGCCAACAGCAATTACATGCTGTCATATTAAAGACTTTGTGAAACTGATCTAATTGTTTGGTTCTTGTGGTTTCCCAGCATGTCATTTTCCTTGCATTTTTATTTATTTTAAAATTAAAACACTGGCATTGTTTGGTATGTGAATATATGGCAGAAATTAAAAAAAAAAAAACAATAACAGTGGTTTCGTTTCTTTTCTAGAATTGCAAGAGTCATGACAAAATTCTCCAGTCTTTTGAAATTCTCACGCGTGTGGGCTCAATTGTGCACAATTTCATTAGGAAATAGGAGTTGAACATTATACTTGGCTATCACTAATGTATTTTGAGCTGTCTGTGATTTTTTCCATTTCGTACTAAACTCGGAGGGGATGGAACTCCAAATTTCTTAATTATTCTAGTTTCTCTGTTATCAATAATGAGTAAATTTCCAATATTGAACGCCCTTTTTTCTTTTCCATTTTGTTCCGAAGTCTCCTTTTCATATAATGCCATTCTTTGGGCCTTCCAAATACTATTTCATATTCTGGATTATAATTTTGTATGCTGAAGTCCTGTCCTATAGCTTATTGCAAGATGTATAAAATTTGATCTGCAGGTGATGGTGAGGTTTTAGAGTCTCATGAAGATGCAACTACTGGTGGAACTGAAGAAGCTGAGGACATTGAAGGAGTAGAGAAAGTCCAAACCAGAGTAACTTACAATATTGTTTTTGTTACCTCTGAAGCGGCACCATATTCAAAGACTGGAGGATTAGGAGATGTGTGTGGTTCTTTGCCTATAGTGCTAGCTGCTCGTGGACATCGAGTGATGGTTGTCTCTCCTAGATACCTGCATGGTAGTCCGGCAGATAAGAATTTTGCTGGTGCTTCAGAGTTGGATTGTCATATAAAGGTATATTGCTTTGGAGGGGAACAGGAGGTTGCTTTCTTCCATGAGTACAGGGAAGGTGTTGATTGGGTAAGAATTTTCAGCTCCTTCTCGATTGTAAATTTGTGGACCATTTTATATTCGTGCATAAATATGCAAAAATCTTTCTTTAAAAATTATGTAAAACAGGAGAAACTTCATTTTGTGAAGTTTTTCTTGTTCGCTCTTATTCAATTCTAAACTTCATTTTGTAAAACTTCTGTGATAACGATGAGTCTTACACATCTTCACTTTAGGTGTTTGTGGACCATCCTTCATACCACAGGCCTGGAAACCCATATGGTGATAGCCGTGGTGCTTTTGGTGATAATCAGGTAGCTTCATGATTGTTCCAGCTATTGGGTGATATTGATTATCTTTTGGGCCCTAGATTCACAAACAATGACAAGCTTTCTTCTTATTTGGTTTTACAGTTTCGGTTCGCTTTACTTTGCCATGCAGCATGTGAAGCTCCATTGGTGCTTCCACTTGGAGGGTACACCTATGGAGAGAAATGCCTGTTCCTTGTTAATGATTGGCATGCCGGTTTGGTTCCAGTGTAAGTGATCCTGCTGTTTATCATTACATTTAAAATGTATGTTGTACATTAATTCATTGGCAAATAATCTCCTGTCATTTTCTCATCTCTTTCAAAACCTCCAAATCCAACCCCTTCAATTTATAGATGTTTCCAATTGGAATTTTGTATTTTGTTTTATTTTTTCTTTTTCTTGGGACTGTTGGAAATTTTATTTAACATTTGTTGTGAGTGCAGTTTTTAATTTCAGAAATGTTAACTGGATTTTGATTGTTATATGTGCTCAGGCTTTTGGCTTCGAAATATCGTCCCTATGGAGTTTATAAGGATGCACGAACTATCCTTGTGATACATAACCTTGCACATCAGGTAGGTGCTCCTTTGATGTTTTGAAGTGATACAGAGCATGCGTGTTATTCTGCCTCTTGGGCTTCTTTGTGATGAATTCTTTTATACAATGAGGAGGAAGGTTTGTTACACTAATTCAACAAATTCATCTACATGTTAGGGAGTGGAACCTGCAGCAACTTACACAAATTTGGGATTGCCTTCAGAGTGGTATGGGGCCTTGGGATGGGTGTTCCCTACTTGGGCAAGGACTCATGCTCTTGACACTGGTGAAGCTGTTAATCTGCTAAAGGGTGCAATTGTCACAGTTGATCGGATACTCACTGTTAGCAAGGTCTATGATGTTAATTTATCGTTTGCCATCATTTGTAGCTATAATCATTTGTCTGATGGGCTTTGCTTTTGGAATAACTACATTTTTAAATGTTGAAATCATTGAACAGGTCACTTCTATGGTAGTCATGGTCATCTTCTGATTTTCTCTTTCCTTTAAAATAGTAATATTGGTTTGTTTAGTGCAGGGTTATGCCTGGGAAATAACAACTGTTGAAGGTGGATATGGTCTGCATGAGCTGTTAAGCAGCCGAAGGAGTGTTTTGAATGGTATATTTACTAAAAATGTTTCCCAGGATTACTTTGTTGTGAATAAGTTCTGTATCAGTCAATTAACACATTTTAGTACACTGTAGTGCATTTCATGCTTGAATTTAGTAACATAATTTTTTCACCAGGGATCACGAATGGCATCGATATTTATGAATGGAACCCATCATCAGACAAGCACATCGCTTCCAATTACTCTGTGGATGATCTTTCTGGGAAGGTAGTGATGTCACATTTCCGCTATCAGCTGTTTTGGAACATTGTTTCCTTACCTGCTACTTTACAAGTTGCAGGTTCAGTGTAAGATTGCTTTGCAGAAGGAATTAGGTCTTCCTATTAAGCCTGATTGTCCACTGGTATGATATTTTTTCCTTATGCACTGTTCTGTAAGAAAAATAGAAACTCCTCTACTGTTACTAATTGGAGTTGGATTTTGTAGATTGGATTCATTGGGAGGCTAGACTATCAAAAAGGAATCGACCTGATCCGCTGGGCAATTCCAGAGCTTTTGGAAGATGATGTTCAATTCGTATGTCAGATTTTCATTTATTCCATTTTTGTCTCATCCATTGAATGCTGCATTGCTATCTCTCCACTGGCTGTTGTCATTTTTTTTCTTGCATAAATTTCATTTCAAACTCAAAGGCGTGTGGGAATTATATTTAGCTTGAATTTCAGACCTGAAATGCCCTCAAACTCTAGTCATATCTTCTCATTCTAGGTTTTAAAACTGACATGCCTTTGTTTGAATTAAAGGGAGAATAAATGCTCTCTTAAACCTCATTAGAGGTGCACGATAGCACAGTTAATTTGTTTTTAAGATTTCTTCAGCATCAAATAGAAACGAGTTTGGTGTTTAGTTAAGGAGTGCATTTTCCTTCACAACTACTAAAGATGTACGGTATGTGTCAGGTGATGCTTGGGTCTGGGGACCCTTTGTATGAGGACTGGATGAGAGCAACAGAGTCAACCTACAAAGATAAGTTTAGAGGTTGGGTTGGATTTAATATTCCAATTTCTCACAAGATAACAGCTGGGTAATCCTTCTTTCCCATTCATGTTTTACATATTGCTCAAAATATCAATGACACTAATTCAAGTCTGGAATAAACAGCGCTGACATACTATTGATGCCCTCGAGATTTGAACCCTGTGGGCTAAATCAATTGTACGCAATGAGATATGGGACTGTGCCAGTTGTTCATGGCACTGGAGGACTCAGAGTGAGTGAAAACCTGAAAAGAATTCTGTATCAGTTGTCCTTTTTTTGAGCTTGTACTAAATGGCTTGTACTTTGTGTATATCAGGATACAGTACAGGCTTTCGATCCTTATTCTAAAGGAGGTCTAGGTGAAGGCACCGGGTATGTGCTTTTCCTTAATACTAATGCACTGCATGGTTTTCCTGGAAGTTCTTAGTTGCAATTCTCAGTAGTCAGAGTTAGCCTTTTCTTACCCCAGAGATAAGGAAGGAAAAAGGCCAGAGAAAAAGAAAACTATTCCGTAATTCATTGATTCAGAATTGCAATTTGTTTCAATCAGGTTCTGATTTGATCCCTCAAACCTATAGCCAGAAAGAATTGCCCTTGGTGGAGAAAATTTTATATTTTCAGGAACTGAAGGCTAATTAAAACTGGCAATTGATATGATTTCTACAAGAATTCATGTGCAAAGACTTCATTTTCCAAGCACTGTTCAATTGGATTAACCTACTTTTACTGATCATCCCCAAGTTTTGTGGCCAAACTTGAATTTCAGCTGCAAGTGGGGTGTTGAAATAGATCAATAGGTGTACTATTTCTTTTCAAATTAGGGAAGAAATTTCCATGTGTCTTCATACCATCTTCTCAGTCTCTCCAAGGGTCCTTTTGCCCATTCCTTTATATTTTCAGCAAGCTTTAAAATGTTAAATTTTAGTGACGCCTCCTAAAAATAAACTTATGTAGTGATGTGTATGTCAAATTGCACATGTGCCTGTCTTTCACTCATTTCTTCCTTTGTTAGAAATTAGAGGTTGACAATTTTCTACCATTTTCATGCATCAGTTTATGAACTTGGAATTAGCATAACTTTTTGTTTCATAAAGTACTTACACATGCATGTGTTTATGTACCTGGGGAAAAGGTGAAATGTTACAGCAGGCTTTAGAAAGTTGCGAATATTATTCGAAACTAGGAAAGTAAGACGCATGTATCTGTTTTAATTAGGAGAGTAAATGAACAAAGACTATTTTGTGCTATAGCTTCTGTTCTCTCATGGTGTAAATAACCTCATTCTTTGAAGAAAACAAGTACTGCAATTATCTACATGAATTTAATTCTTCATTTCCCTGAATCTTGTCCAACTTAAACAAAAGTTGTGTTATGCTGACAGGTGGATTTTTTCTCCGCTATCAAAAGAAAGCATGTTGGCGGTAAGTTAATTTAATTTAACATTTTTTGGATGCGGAAGTTGACTTTATTATACTTGCATAGCTCTTTAATCTATTCCTCCAAAGAGTTCCACTGAAATCACCGCTTTAATGATCTGTTAATCTCCCAAGTTAAAATCACCTGTCATGCTTTGTTTTCTGTTGTCCATTGAACAAGGTCTGGTCTACGACAGATGGTGATAATCATATTCTTTTGGAACTTGAGGGTGGGAAAATTTGCTTACATGGTTGTATTGAGTAGATTTATAAGGGCTTCCTCTTGTTACCTTGTCTATTCTATTCATTCTGTGGAACCTCGTCTAGTCACAATGATGAAACAAAATTTTCCTCTCTCTAATTGTCTGACTGTCTCTGACAATGCGTGGCCGATTCTTGACAGGCATTAAGAGTTGCTATCATGACATACCGAGATCATAAATCATCTTGGGAAGGAATAATGAAGAGAGGCATGGTGAAGGACTCCACATGGGAGAATGCTGCTGTTCATTATGAACAGGTTTTCGAGTGGGCCTTCATCGATCCACCGTATATTAATTGAGGATACATAAGAAAAACATCGAAGGACATATGAAAAAGAGACCAGAAACACCATTTTCGTGAAGAAATCAACTCGGCACTTGTCGAAACATGAACATATCAACCGATGATGCCCCGGAAGCGGTTTTTTTGTACCACATGCTCTGTGTGGGCAGTGTTTTTTATGGTTATTCTTTCTCGAGTGATTATATTTTATTCTGCATGTGCACCCCATTGTCAAATAGTTAGTTTTGCACAGGTCACAGCTTGTTGTAATGTACATTCTGATAAAAACAGGAACTGGTATAGATAGTTTTTTCATTGGCAAATAACATCTTAAACCAACAATAAATTATGTTTCAGGTGCCGCTAACTGTTTCTTGGAACCATCAGAAAAGAATCCTGTCACATGGCATTCGCTGCCTGCAGTCTGGATCTACCAGATGTAATATTAAACAGGGGCCAGGCTGTTGCATTTAGGGTTTTTTTTTTCTCCCTCTTTGTCACAAGCATCGTTTATCAGTTGTACTTTGAGTTGGCTACTGGGAGGAGAGGGCGATTTATAGCCTCGAGTGACTAGCTTTATGTTGCTGACTGACCAGGCAATAACAAGCACAGTTCATCCCTAGCTGTCATATTCTCCAATGTAGCAAGGCAAGTTAGGCACCTGCGGTGCCTTGTGTTTTGCATGTATCTCTTAGAAAATGAGGAAAATCTTGGATTTCTTCTTCGGGATTCTCAAAATATGTTATGATGATTATTCTTTTCTCTTCTTTTGATCATGTTTTTGTGTCTGATTGACCTAACAAGTCTCTCTCTCTCTCTCTCTCTATATATATATATATATATATATATATATAATGTAGTCGACTTTATTAAATTTGATTTGATTTCCTTTTAAAATAAAAATATTTTAAATTTACTTTGTACATGTCTGATTTTCTTTCTTTCTTAATAAAAATTTTATAGCACTCGATGAAAATAAAAGGCTAAATTTAGAAGTATGGAAAGTGATATTCGTACCCTAGTTGAAAAATATATTTTTTTCTCTCTTCACATTTATTAATTACGAGTACTTACTTTCGATATTCCACTGGTAAACTTACCACTCAGGCAATGACATTTTCTTCTACCAAGCTTTCTAATGAAATCAAATTCCCATTTCCCATAAGAAATCAAATTAATTTCTTTCAAAACAGTAGATGAGACGAGGAATTTGTGCCACAAAAGGAGGAAAATGCTACGTTAATGGAAGAATTTATGGGGACGAACAGAAGAACTAGCTTACAATCATTGACCAGGTCACTGCACAAACAATTCCTCTACACATAGCCTATCTGGCATCTTATCCAAAGGCTGTGAAGCCATCAAGTTCTTCAGCCCTTGATTAAGAAATTGACATGTCAGTTAAAAAGATAATAATTTGGAGGTTGAAGAGCAATGGGAATCTGTCAAGTTTGTATGTCTCTTCAAGAATTCTCTCTCTCTCTCTCTCTCTCTCTCTCTCTCTCTCTCTCTCTCTCTCTCTCTCTCTCTCTCTCTCTCTCTCTCTCTCTATATATATATATATATATATATATATATATATATATATATATATATATTTTGGGTTATCAAGTTTTAACTGAATCATTTAAATTAATTATATTTTTTTTTATAAATCAAAATAATATTGTTTTAATAAAAACTAAAAAAAATTAGTCAATAGATTATAACTGGGTTTTTCTGGGTCATCCCAAATTATAATTTCCCCTATTTTTTTTTAAATCCAACCCAATTTCATCCCAATAAGTTAATTGACAACCTGATTAATTTGACCAATTGCGTGTGAGACCCAACTAAGTCAACTCCCAAGATTTTTCTTCTTTTATTTTTCATCCAAAATGATGGTGTCAATTGTTTTTAAAGAAAAAATCTTTATATTCAAAACGATATTGTTTTATCTTTTTTAAAAAATTTATTAAAAGAGATATCACTTTAATTTTTTTTATTTAACCTATTATAAGATAAATTTTTACAAGTAAAAAAAAGTCTTCATAAATTAAAAAAACATGTTATTTTAACTTCTATAAAATCAAGGTTTAAAATATAATTATATACAAGATTAGTAAAAAAGTACAAAAATTATCTGACCAACCAAATAATTTTTTTCCCATGGTTAGATAAAAGATAGAAGTCCATTACACCAAACCACAATCACATGAACCAAAAAAAAAAACTAATATTATATTAATATTAGTTTTTTCTCGATGAAAATGATTACAATTTACAAATAGCTCATATTTATAATACATGTTACATAAAAAATAAACCAAACATATTATTACATAATAAATCAGTCATCTCTTGAATTGTTACAAGAGATGTGATGATTTATCTTAATAAATTTTTACCTTTGTGTATGTTTTTTTTAAGCCGTGTGTGTTTTTAATTTTTTTTATTAATGTAGATGTTCAAGTCAATTTGCGTGCACCTTGACTAATCTTACAGGTCTTGAAGTTAATAACTATATAAATTTTCGGTAATTATTGTATTAATAACCAAAAAACTCAAACTTAAATTACTAGAAAAATAAATTCTTTGATTTTAAACTTGTACTGCTCGTACAAACTATTAAATGTTTATGTGTTTTAATTTTTTAGCTTTGCATGTTGTGCCAAAGATTTGCCCAAACGAACCACAAAAGGAATATTACCATAGAAGCACATTGCATGCTCTGTTGCATCTCATCAGAACAAGAGATTCTATGAAAACACATATTTTCTTTTAGAAATTGAGAGAAATTTCTCTCAAGGCACTTTTTTTATGTATATAAAAGTACAATATTTCTCTTTCATTTTTTTTTTCAATTTTTTACCAAGAAAATTGGAGACTTCCATGAAAGAATCCAAAAGAAAATTCAAATTCCCATCAAAAGACATGAGCCTCTCTCTAGTTTGCCCCATCTACTCATTTGGTGATTGCTATGACACCATCTTGTGCTCGTTTATTCGTGTGTAGGGTGTAAAATATTTTTTAAGAGTATATTTTAATTAAAAAAATTTAAAAATATATATTTTTTTAATTTTTCATACCATCATATTAAAATCATTGAAAAACATAATAAATTATTAATTTAATATTATTTTTATGTGAACAATATTTTAAAAAATCAAAACTACCACGGTGCTAAACACACACTTAACTATTAACAAACCACAATTTCCATGATCAAAACCTAAGAATTACTAATTTATCAAAAGGTGAAAAATTATGACATCATATTTCAAGTCTCACCTTACATGAATATGTAAGAATTCTCAGTTTTTTTTTTTAATCCTTGTGGACTATCAACCAAGTCAATAAATGTTGTTATCCTTGTTTGAAATTTATCTTTATCTACACTAAAATATAATCATTAGCTCGAATTCCTTTTCTTGAAAGAAATAAAAGAAGAAGGTTGCATGAATAACAAAAAGCCAAACATATTTTGTAAAAGCAATGTCTAGGTCCTTTTTTTTTTATATAGCTTAAAATAAAGATGCGTGTGCATGGTTATTAAATTCGATTCAATAAGAATGACATGAAGACTTGACTTGAGTAAAAATAAAAAGAAATTAATTTTGTGTGATCCCATTAATCTAAAACTCTATTAAAATCTAGATTATTTTTTTATATCGATATTATTTTGACTTTTAAAAAATTAAAATAACTATGATTATTAAATTTGGTATAATAAAATTGTTTTGGAACTTGACCAGAGTAAAATTTTAAAAAACAAAGAGGAATTGATCTTGTGTGATCTCTTGATGTGAAACTCTAACAAAATATAGATTAATTTTTTTTATAATGATATTATTTTGATTTTAAAAAAATTATAATAATTTTATTTTAATTAATTTAAATTAACTAGAATTAATTTAATTAATTCATGACCCCGGGATTTCAACCAATGGGTTTGATTTCCATGGGCTCGTGAAGGACTTTATTGAAGAACAAGGCTTTTCTTTTTTTTAATCTTTTCCCCTATCATCAAGTCAAACATGATGGAAATGAAAGGAACAAGTCACAAAATTGCTACATCCAAATAAAGAGTTGAAAGGGTATTTATGTAATTAAAAGATTCAGACAGGGAAAGTTTAACAAAGACAGCAGCCATTCTATTTCTTGTACATATCAATGATTTCAATTCTTTTCTTTTCTTCTCCATTTCCAAACCCTAGAGAGAGAAGGGAAAAACAATCAAAGCAAACAGGCTGACAAAATTCCAAATCTCCAAAAAATGAGAGAGAGATAATTTTTTAAGAGATTCCTAAAGGAGAGAATTCCTTTAGAGAGAAAAAAATACTAAGTTTTCAACTTTGCAATGCAAAATTCCTCTTTTTTCTTCAATTCAATTCCTTCCTCTTAAAAAGATCCTTCCTTTTCTTTTTTCTACAGATCAACAAACCAAAAACCCTTCAATGATTTCCAATCCAAATCATGTTTTCTATGCTTGCATTGCTAAGGGACCTACAGTTCTTGCAGAGTTCTCATCATCAAAAGAATCAGGAATTGAAATCATTGGTCAAAGATGCATAGAGGAAACCCCACCTAACCATTCCATGTTTTCCCATACAACCCGCAACAAGACTTACACTTTCTTAATTGATGACCCTTTTGCCTATTTTGCTATTTTTGATGAGAATCTCCAAAAGTCTGAGTCTTTATGGTTTTTGAACCGTGTAAAGGATGCTTTTGAGGAGTTTTTGGGGGCTAAGATGATGAAAGATGGTGAAAAGATGGGTTCCTTTTGTTTCCAAGGTGAATTGCGGTTTGTGTTTAGACAGATATTGGCGTTGGATGCTGACTTGGTGAATGCTTTAATGGAGGAATCAACAAAGGATAGTAGGAATCCAAGCTTGGATTCGACGAAAGCGAAGGGAGCTGTGATTAGACCTTTGCTTCCGAAGCCAAGTAAAGTCTTGATGAAGAAAAAGAAGAGATCACCAGGAGAGGCTAATGGAGATCATCATGGTGGTGATTTGGATAATAACAAGGCGAGTGGTGTTGGTGAGAATGGAAGTAGGGAGTTTTCGGTTACGATGATGCAAAAGAGTGGTGGGTTTTATATGGGGGATGGCAAGCAAAAGGCTAAACAGATTTGGAAGAAGCATGTTTGGGTGGTTTTGATATTGGATCTGATTGTTTGTGCAGTTTTGTTTGGGGTTTGGTTGTGGGTTTGCAGAGGGCTTAAGTGCATTGATGGTTGAATTTGAGGTATTCAAATCCAAAGGGGGATGCTATTGATATGCTAGTATATTGGGGGTGTTCTGCTTGTATATTGGTTATTAACATTGGAGCTGGTTAAGGTTTCTACATCAAAGACAGGGAAGAAGATATAATTGGATTCTAAGAATAATTATTATTGACCGGCTCGCAAGTTCCGTAGTGGCATCTATTGGTAAATTCTTCAACTCTTTGTACCATCAATTTCTGGAGAAATGACAGAGCTCCAATGTTTTATATGCACATCTTGTAACGGCGGGGTGTGTATGTACAAGCCACATATAGAAATTCTGCAGGCTTTTTTCCGATGTTATCTTCTTCCCTTCGTTTTTAGTTGTCAATGATTCTGCTGATGTTCTGTTGCTCTCTTTGGTTGCCCGAGCAGAAGTTATTTTTTTCAGAATGTCTGTGTTTCACTGGAACTTCTTGGATCTGGCTGCAATATATTTTCCTCTTCTCGTCTTTCATTGTTCTTTTTACATTGCCAAGTTTTCTCTTATTGTCTTATATCTTTTAGATTACCATTTAAATGGTATTTATGGATGTTTATCGGCTGCTTACGGCAAAATGACAGAACAAGCTAGTTCTAAGTCTGCGTGTCTCGTTTTGCTATACATGTTGGATTGAACAAAGAGGCCAGAGCTTTACCTCCCTGAGATTTTTTTTTTTTTTTGCTCTGGGAGTAGGTTAGAAGGGGTGTTGCAGTTTTCCACAATCTCCTCCATGGAGGTATGTATGTTTTTCTTCTGTCAAAATGCAAGTAGTCCATCTATAACTGTCAATTCTCGAACGCATGGATTAAAGAAGTCCATAAACTAGCCTTGCAAAACTCTCGTCCTAATTCTCTTCGCCATCCATCTATTTTCTCGATGTCATCCATCTATCATGGTTTTTATTTACTGCATGATGCAAGGAAATCGATGTTTGAAGTTGAAAAACTATGTTTCACGATATAAAGGTTGGTTCTTTTGAGAATCAGATGTCAAATACGAGCTGCTACTTTGGCAGCTTCCCATCCAATTTTAAGGCAATGGGAGATGAACATCTTATTGAAGTTGACATCAGACATTTTAAGCTCTTGCAATGTCCTTGTAAACTTAAAAGGTTTTTGGCATATTCACAGACAAGGAATTAAAGCTGTTCTTATCATTATTTCTTGATAATAACCGCGTGATTTCTACTTTCGGCGTTCTGGTACTGGTTCTCATCAATTAATTTAGCCACAATCAACAAAACCTTGGTCATTGCTAGGCTTTATTATTTCAGACTAGCCTCCTGGTTTGACAGGGGGATTTATTCTCATTATTTTAGCTGACGAACTCGTAAATACACTGACAAATAACTGCTTGCAGAGAACCAGCTTTTTATACTATTCTATTAAGATCCAAGGCAATTTGCAGTTCTACTATTGTCATAGAGTTTTTGCATTTCATAGAACTGTCGGGAGCATGCATGGCAAGGTCATTTAGCTACTGTTACCCTTGACTTCATTAGATATTGCTTGTTCTGTTGTTCATGATGTCTTCCTGTATGGCTGAGATGCCCAAAACTCTTGCAGATGTAGCTAAGAAACTGAGTTGATTGCATCCTTTTTCTAACCCCACGCATTGAATGACAGGGATGCCTCTAGGCCAGTTCTTGGTTAAAATTCCTGGTCCCCCATTCCCATGTCCTCGTCAATGAGATGGATCTCGTCTCTGCACCTGTATTGCTGACACTTTCATGCGCGTAAAGCTATTTCAAGTTTCTTTCGGTGTATTTCGAGAGTCTGTTCTGTCAAGATCAATGGCATAAAACCATTCAAGTTTTTGGTCAGTTAACCCTAATACATATCAAGGAGTTGAATTCTTCTGTCTGCTTTGCTGGTTTCCTTCCCTATAATTAGCATCCATACAACAGCTAATAAAAGCTCTCCTCAGCAAGTCCATCGAAGTACTGGTTGTTTATGACTTTGCTGAGTTGTATTTTCTAATATAAGCATTCCAGCTTCTAATTTGGAAATGCAATAGGTGGGGGACGTTCATGTTTTTATCATTTTCCAGTGCTGAGATGTTTCTTCGGTGAAAATGGGTTGTTTACTAATTAAATTTATCTTGCAGCTCTGGTGCCAAGATATAACCAAAGAGACGTTAAGGAAATTCAAATAATTCTATTAACACATTACTGGAATTCAAATTAGATTAAACTAGGACAAAAGAAATTGTTACTTTAATACAATGTGACATCAAATCACTTTAAAAAACTGAAGATTCATTTGAGAAGCAACATCATCTTATTGCAGTATCTGCTTGTCCAATCCTTCATTATATAAGATCGTTTTGAAATGACCATGTCTTTGGGACCCTACAAGTCATAATACACCCAAGATACTTGAAAATCATCTGAAAAATTTGCTGCTCTCTCCATGCCTTCTTGAGGCCTAGAGGCAACAAGAATTCAAAGATCCGGTGATCTAACCACCAAGCCATAACATTAATTACTAACCACAGTTCTCCATTGAAAAATATGCTATATTCAATGCCCCTCTCTGAGAGCTATCAAATTGTAAGAGGAGAGAATCAAATGAACTGTGACAGAAAAATCATGGGTATTACCTTCACTATATCTTACAGCTCTATTGTGACAAATTGGTTTCTGCATACGAAATCATGCAAGTCACAGATGGGGATTTCGAGTTAGGAATTGGCAAGGACTCCCTCCATCCCATTATCCAAGACAAGAAATAAACTCAAAAGAAAAGCCACTTTGAACAACACGATTGGCAGAAACTGCGTGAACACAAGTTGTTCTCATTTGTATCGAGATGAATATAATACAGTGTAAACTTTTCAACTGAACACCAAAACAAAAACACTGATCTAAAATTTGTAAGGGAAATATTTGAGGTGCAAAGGATGAGTTTTAGCTGTGTTCAAAAGAATACATCACCGATACAGAAACCACTTGCCAAATTTAACCACAAGGGGTGAGCTTCTTATTGCCAGCACCGCGAGGATGATCATCTTTCCAGTCATCAAATGCTCTTGCCTTCTGTACAGCAGCATCGTCATCATCTTCATCCTCTTCTTCTTCGCTTGGTTTTAATTTCTGATTGTCCTTGTACCATGCAGAGTTTGCTTCTTCCATGAATTTAACGTTTCTCTCTTGCCATTTATTCATAATCTCCATCTCCTTCAACCCAGCTTCTTCTATACTCATGGTTGGCAACCTTCCAGATAATATTCAAATTATTATATCAGAATAAGAGGCTTATG
Organism: Populus nigra; assembly: GCF_951802175.1. NCBI lineage: Eukaryota > Viridiplantae > Streptophyta > Magnoliopsida > Malpighiales > Salicaceae > Populus > Populus nigra. The sequence continues at coordinate 748,184 of NC_084867.1, read as the reverse complement.
AAAGCGAAAGGGCCCAGCTATTCCCACTTGATACTTATATATTGAAGTAATTAGAAAGGAAGGGATCAATGTTGGGAGTCTTCCCTCCTCCATTCCTAAGCGACAAAACCAAAAGAAAAATACTATCTTTTGATGACAGGCATCCAATTTAAGTGTTAATAATCAGGGCATGGAAACATACCTATGGCCAGGTTGGAAGACCTGTGCTGTCATCCTTTCCCTTTCGTTTGATAGGCTTCCACCCACAATACTTGCTGGTCCGAATGTCACTGGCAGGTGCTTGTGATCATGTGCTTCTGAAACCTTTGCTCTCCCTTCTAAAACATCTTGAGCAAAAGTAGCACATGTGATAGGCGGTGAGGGTTGAGTATACCTTGCTTTTACCGCAGCATCACGATGCCAATCTTCAGCTTTCTTGGCACGTTCATCAAGAATCATCTGGGAAAAAGCTTTGTCCCCTCCCTGAAATATAAGTCAAGATAATTACTGCATCCATGTTTATGCAATAAACTCATCATCATGGACAGCTGGATGTAGGCATAAAGACTGAATTATACAGTGCTGCTAACCATGATTACAATAAAATACACAATAACACTATTAGGAATACTAACTTTCATGTCAGAAAAACCTTAATATTTGATGATGGAGAAGTAAAGAATCATGGCCACCTGATGATGCAAAAGAATGGAATGAATGCAACCTAATGATGAAATGGTGCAAATCTTTAGCACCATACTACTTTTCCATGGAATAATCTCTACAATAATCACTAGAGCTGTAAATCTGAGTGTCTTCATCCTGTGCCTACTGAAAAAATAAAAATATCCTCTGACGGATGATCTCTGCGCTAAAAAAAATAATTGCTGGTAGATATGTTCCATCACAGCTATTTACAAAAAATGAAAACTCACAGGACAGTGATACAGCGTATAGATCTCCAAAAAACACAACTACAAAAAACTCTGCCATTTCAGATTTAAATGTGCTAATACCTTTAGCTGTCTTTCCTTTACAGCTGAAAGCATTTCTTCCTCTTTCTTTAACATTTCCAGCAGATCAATTGCCTGAAGAATGGTAATACAGCAGTGTGAGGGATGGATATGTGAAAGACAAGTAGAACATAGCAGAGACTATAAAGAAATATAGGACCAACCTTACAGATAGCCAAAGAGATGGTAATAATCCAAGCCTGCAAAAAAAGAACAGTGTGATTTCAGCAACACTTCAACTTTGCGAAAGAAAAAAACTACAAATTACATGTACAGCTGCTTCTGTTTTGTGAATATATGTAGAACTGTTAATAAACATACTACAACCAATTAACTCCATAAACTCTGTCAAATTTTCAAGCATCTACTATTCAAGTTTGAAAAAAAAAAAGGAACAAAATGAACACCTAGAAGCCAAACTACTTTCTTCATCATGGGGAAAAACTTATTTGTGCAACCTATCAATGTGAAAGTTGCATTAGCACGAAACAAAAGTGTACAATAATGGAAATACAAAACCAGGCTATACATCTTATTCTCTGAACAACGCTAGGAATAATAACACTTTCACTAACACACTTGTGTGGCGATTATATTTCAGGAAAGCTTTTCCAAATCACAGTGACCTGACTAGTTACATTTAACAACATTTCTATAATTTTGAAATGCGATAACTAATAAAACATCATTGGTTAGTAATTAAAATGATTAAAATATTGGTACCATCAGCATTATTGTATTTCTTTAGAGCTGAGGATAATTATAAATGAAGTAGTTAAATTCACTGGTGCAAAAATGGGTTTACTGGACTGTTAGAGAATACACTGCATAAGCAAAACTACATTTTTAAAATCAAACAAAAACACTAGCATAGGGCTCACAGACTCAAACAAGCTACGACTAAGTATAACATCAAAAGCAATGGCTCACAATAGTGAGACATGATGAAGTCATTATTTCTAGTTACAAGGCTGTCAAACCAATAGTCCAGAGAAGCAATAAAATAATGAGTTGATTATACTGTTAATTTTCCTAAAGAAAACTTAGAAAGACTCGAACTTCTAATTGACATGTCAGTGCAAAAATTACCCTAGTGAGTGATAGGAAATTGGTTCAATATTGAACAGTTTAGAAAAAGCAACTACAGATGAGGTAATGATGGAAAATTAATTTTCAATGCTACTTATCCAGGCACACCCCTCCCCACCAACTGCATGGAATCAACCCTTAAGCATCAAAACAATTGAGTTAATTATACTGTTAATATCCCAAAGAAATGTTACAAAGGCTTGGAACTTCTAACAAATAGGAAATTGTCTCAACAACTACTAATGAACTGCTCAAAAGCACAGTTACAAGTGATTAATGTGCTAAAACAATATGTTTGAAGACTCCATAGTCACACTCCTCTCATCAACTATATTGAATCAAACCCTTATGCATTCAGCCACTCCAAATCTGAAGTGGTGGAAGTTAAAATAGACTACAAAAATTTAAACTACTGTGCTAAAGTACTTCAGGTCACTTTTACAGCTTATCCTGTAAGAGCATAGATAACAGCTAACCTCCCGCTCTTCTTCTCCATCATCATCCAGCAGGTCTTCCTCCCCGGCCTCAACCAGAGTTGATACTGCTGCAGCTTTAGTTGAATGAAAACGCCGCTCTTTCTGCTCCTTTATTTTCTCCAGCTTTGCTTCTGCAGCTATTTGGCGTCTGTATCTGGCAATCTGTATAGAGGCACATGAAGGGGTTGTGAGTGCAGGAGCTAAAAAACCCCCACGTTGCAAAGGAAGCTCAACAAAACTATGATGCATCAGAGTAATTTTGATTGTAAGAAAGTATTGACAAAGACTTGAAGCTACCTTTAGAGCCCTTCGATCTGCAAAAGTATTTGAAGTCCCTTGAGAAAATGTTTGCAACTCCTCCTCTGGTACGAGTTCCATTACCTCACAAAATGAGAGGAATTCCTAGAACAAGTTGCCTTCATAAATATCAACTGATATATAACAAAACCTCAAAACATGCAGAAAACATTAAGTACCAAGGAAAAAATATATGCCCAGAAGCTCTGTTGGCAGCTGCTATGTTGGCAAACAAACTTAAGACTATGTACTTCAGGTAATGAACAGAAGTCACCTTTAACTTTGCCTGGGAAGCCTTTAAAATTTGTATCCTATCATCCTGAGCAATGTTTTCAGTCAGCTCTGCCAGATAAAATGGAACCTGCAATTGTGATAAGCTATCAAGTTAGAAATCAATTTTCTTACTGAATTCATTCTGATGTAAAACTAGCAAGTTTACAAAGTTCATAAATTCAACAGTTACAACAGCCATTTACATGTAGGTTTCAAATTTGATCCCAGAAAATCATTTCCATCACTGTCAATTAAATGAAAAAATAAAAAAAACCCCAAGCTTCAAAGTCTACATTTGACATTTAATTGAATGGGAATGAAAAGGGAATTTAACCAGCAAAAAGACATTAGGTTATAAAAGATTCGAGCTTTGAGGCTCATTTCAAGACCTTCCTAATTCACCCCACCCACCCTACATAAAACATAAAAACTATCAACATTAAAAGTTACCACCATTTTTAGACTTCTCCTGTCTAAGCTAAATAACATTTCCAACAACCGTTCCAAATTTTGTGTCCCCAATATAATTCCACATAGCACCATACCATAACAATCATCATACAACACAAAGCTGAAACCACTGCATCAACTTAGAACAACACTGCTTCCTTCACTCCCTCAAGTGTTAAAACCTAACCACGAGTCCCTTATATTTCAACCTAAGAAAGTAACTTCATGATATATTAACAGTTCCATTTTGATACTAAAAAACTCATCATTAGGGATTATTTCCTACATTTAGTTCATCCAAAATTAATAATTCAAAAAACACGAAAAAGAAAACTTTCTCCTTTTTTTAACCAACCCATCAATTAGAAACCTCTAAAGTTTCATACTTTTTTTTAAAAAAAAAAACTAAAATAAAGAGAGAAAATGAACAAATTTAAACATTACCAGAATATACTTGAGATTGGTAGTGCTAATATCCTCTATAGTCTCATTAGAAGAAAATAAACCCAATTTACTAATCATTTCCTCACAATTCTCCAGTGCTTCAATTCCCTTCTTCACCAATTCCTGTCAAAATCAAATCAATCAATAAAAACCCTAAAATCAAATAAAAAAAGTTACAAACTTTGATAAAAAAAAAATCTAATGAGAAAATGTTATACCTTATCATTAGAACCAGATTCTATTGCTTTTAGATGGATTTTTGAAGCTTGATCGAAGAGAGAAGGAAGGGGCAAGTCTTCCATTATCAATTCACCCACTAGAAAACGAAAAAAAACTAGAATTTGATTTGGGTTTTGAATTTGAGGATTCTTAAGCCAGGACTTTGAAGGGTAGAATTAGAAATTTGTTTTTGTAAATGATTAATTTCAAAAATAAGGATGAGAAGCCAGAGAAGAGACAATACAGCTGCAAGAAATATATATAGAGAGAGAGGTTTTGATTCTGTGTTCGTGCCTTAAATTGTTTGTCATTGGAATCTCCACCCAGAAACTGCCACGTCATATTTTTATTAAAGTTTTAATCAGCTAGAATTTTTAGTTAAATTTCGTTTAGTAATATTTCTATCACCCCATAAAAAAAATTATCCGATATCAGACAGGCCATCAATACTTAATGCACCCATGAAAATATTTGGAAATAAATTTAAATTTTTTTTAGGCCAAGAATATAAATTAAAAAGTTTACTTAGTAAAAATTGCTGTGTAATATTTTAGAGAAAATAAAAATAATAAGTTTTTAAATGTATTGTAAAAAACTTATAAGAAAACATAAAAAAGTATAAAACTATTTGAAAAAAAAAAAGAAAATTGAGTTTATTGATCTGATAAATATATTATAGAATCATTGATCCTTTATTTTTAAAAAATAAACTTATCCATGCTTTTTCCCAGATTTTTTTCATGAAACATTTTTGTATATTTAAATTATAATTTTTTTATAATTTTCACGGTCACGATTGTTTCTAAGATCCAAGAAATATTTTACTTTTATCATAAAAAAATTGTTTTACCAGTTTGGGAGTTTAGATATTCATACATACAATTTGATTTTGATATATGCAAAAACTTAATCCAAAAAATATTTTATTATATAAAAACTATTTTTCGATTTGTTTTTAAAAAACTAAATCCTTCCTTGACTAAAATTTAGACTAGCCAATCTTATATTAATTGATGCATTTAAATAACAAATTGCATGTTTTACAAACCAGATTGTGAGATAGATGGTAATATTTATTAAATGTAGTTAATATTTTATAATTAATGTTTTTGGGATCATGAAAATTTATTTATTATTCAAAATATTATTTAAACTTTAAATTTAAATTATAATTGAAAGAGAAATATTATTTAATCAAAATTATTAATTTATGGAGTATTAATTATAAATTTATATTATATTAGGGCAAAGAGGAATGCATAAAAAGGGTGGTCTAAGTGAAGGCAAGAAAAAATCTTTCCCTAGTTGACAATCTAGTGCTTATTAGGTCTAGAAAGGCCTAGACTTAAAGTAATTTTTTGTTAGGTCAAGAAAAAATCTAGTGTGTGTGGTGTGTCCTCGATTTGTTTTTCTATTATTATATATTTTTTAAATTAATTTTTTAAATTTTTATGAAGTTTTTGTTTATAAATACATTAAAATATTATATATTTTTTAATATTAACATATCAAAATAATAATAAAAACACTAAAATATTAATTTAAAACTAAAAAAAAAATTAAAAACCACAATTCAATCACCCAAATGCATCTCAAATTCATGCTAGAAAAGCAATGAGGTCCCCTTGTCACATCTTGTCTTCCACGAATACAGTTGTCTTATTACTTGTCTAACTATGTCTTGTCTTGTGCCCAAGCTCGCAAGTACATTAACTTGTGTTTTTTTTGGTGCAGTCACTTGTGGTCAAAAAGCTTTAGCGTATTTGTTATCGCGTGAGTATTTTTTAAATAATTTTTTATGTTAAAATATATATTAATGATATTTTTTTATTTTTAAAAAATTATTTTTAACATTAACATATCAAAACGATTCAAAAAGTACAAACCGCACTCAATGAACATAGATCAAATATTACACTATTGCACCATATTAATGTTATTCTCAAATGAATTTTTATATCGTTAAATTAACAGATATTAAATAAATATTAACACTTAAATTAGTAGAGTTTATAAAAAATTAATTTATTACGAATTTGAATAATAAAAAAGTAATTTGAAAGTAATATCGATTTACTAATGAGACTAAACTCTTAAAATAAAAACATTAAATCACCATTATATTATATTTCTCTTTTTTAACTTATGGGCTTACATCTAAACGTTTTGCCGACGTCCATTGCATATATATATATATATATATATATATATATATATATATATATATATATATATATATATATATAAATGCATTTTTGGGTTTGTTTTCTTACATCATAGACTAAATCTTTCGTTTCCTTAATGAATTTATGACATATTAGATAGACGGTCTAAGCTATATCATGGCTAATCCAAAAAAAAAAAAATATGGCAATTTTTTTTCTATAAAAAAGTACTGTAAAAAAAATATTAATGCTTTGTAAGTGTTTAAAGAAAAAATTGTGACTTGAGATTATTACCTGGACTAAATGTAATAAAATCATATGATTTTATAATATAAAATAAAAAAAAATATAAGTACAATAAAATAAATTAAAAAAATTAACAACAAAAAAATTAAAAAAATCACATAAATAATAAACAACAACGAAAAAATAATTATAAATCAACAATTATCATAATCTGAAAAAGTAAAAAATAAGGGTGTTTTTTTAAAATTTTAATTTTTTAGTTTTATATTAATTTTTAATTTTTAAAATTTTAAATTATTTTGATATGTTGATGTTAAAAATAAAATTTAAAAATAAAAAATTATTTTAATATATATATATATATATATATATATATATATATATATATAAATAATCTCTATCAAGGAGAGAGTATATTTTTCCACGTCTACAACTAAAGAAGGCATGATTTTGTTGACTTTGTAGCTTGTTCTCTGCAAGGTCTCAATCACAGGCACAGAGGAACAAAAAAGGAGAATATATTTTTACCTTGACTTGAAGCCCCCATAACCCTTACCGGTAATTCACAGTTGTGACTTGTAAGGTTGTTATTTAAAATATTATTTATTTTAAAATAATATTTTTTAAAAAAAATAATTATTTTTTATATAAAAAAATTAATTTAAAGTAAAAAAAATTAAAATTTTCAAAAATATTTTTTTTTAAAAAAATAATCATACACTTGTCATTGAAATATTGAACACGGTTATAGGATAATTTTTAGCGTATTTGGAAGTGTGGCTGCGGTTATTTTTTAAAGTGTTTTTTATTTAAAAATATATCAAAATAATATTTTTTAATTTTTTAAAATTTATTTTTGATATCAGCGCATCAAAATAATTTAAAAATATAAAACAAATATTAATTTGAAGCAAAAAAAATTTAATTTTTTTTAAAATACTTTTAAAACATAAAAATAAATAAGCCGTAAGATTCCATAACTTTCTTGTGATGAATTTTTGCAAGATCATTTTCTTTTTCTTTTATTTTTTTTTCTTTTGAAAAAAAAAGAAAAAAAAAATACATAAAATGTTTGGGAATATTATCTCGTGTCACAAAACTTGATTCTGGCCCAATCAAATAAATTATGCTAATCTAGTGACTCAAAATTGATATATAATTGAGCATATCATATTTTATCTTCAAACTGTTTTTTAATATTAGTTTTATTCTCAAACTAGTTTGATTTCTTAATTAATTAAGATTTTCTGTTAGAATAATTTAATTAAAAAAAGTTAAATTTCTTATAAAATGATACCGTTTTTCTAGAGTACTATCAGATGAAAATATATATTTAAAAAATAGATTAAATTAATTAGTCTTTAATTAAGAATTTTCTTAAGATTTTAAAAGTAAATTAAGTTAATACAAAAAAAAATTATTCGAGAGCAAAAATGGAAACTATGCAGAGGCATTTTTGAAGTCTACCCTTCATCATTTAAGAAGAAAAAAAAATCATGCTCAGCCTGTTTGAGGAAGACGGGATATTATACAAGCACCAGGATTAGTTTAATATATTCTAATAAATCATAAACACAGTATCAATATTTCAATGATAATAAGACAACAGAAACTAGCCAAAATGTTGTCATCTTTGAGGCTGTTATCCTTCTAATGCAGGCAAGTGGTCATTTCCATTGACTATATCTGCAAGAGAGATAGCTAGAGAGGTTGCTTGATATACAATCAAATTAATGAATCCAACAACATGACGTCCAGGTTCCAGTGGCAGATCTTGGAATGGATTTGTACAGCTTTTGTTGAACAAGTTCATGCTTGCTACAGGTCTCAACCAGGGAAGCAAATTGAGGAGGAGGCGGCCAATCCTTTTGGCCCCATGAAGACTTGGCTTCTCTTAGGTGGATTGAGCAATCATGATGACAGTCAAATACTGAAAGTGATATTTGCAGGAATTGCCCCTCACCGAAAAAAGAAATCTTATTACATGATTCTTTATGTCTCTTTAAATATCTATATCAAGTGGGTTTTTTTAATAAAAATGGCAGGCGGGGTTTTCTTCTTATTCTTCTTCTTACTTTAGGGTAGGTTAGGGATAAAGAGGCTTGACTTTCTGGTTCTAGCTATGAAACTACTTCAAATTCGCAGATGCAAGATAGGAATGGTAAAAAGGACATGACAGTGTGCTCCCTGTCAAGGTATTGAAGCTTTTGTGGTTCATATTTCTCACGTTGAAACCATACAGGATATCATTGACTGATCTGTTAGAGGTTGGTGAGAGTTGTCACCAACTTAGAAAAAATCCCTTTTCACATTGGAGGAATCTTATGATAACTGAAGAAATAGCGTTTTTTTAACTCTCTTTTGTATTTTTGTAATGTAATGTAATATACTGTACTGTACTACTGTATACTAGACAGGCAAGCCACATGGGATAAATACTGTATTCCAATGACTTTCTTGATGCAGATACGCTTCTTTTTGTCTTCTTCAACTCTTGGATCTTACTATATGGAAATGGTGAAAAGCTACTAGGAGTCTAGGGCTTTTGTTTCCCAAGACGTTTATCACATGATTTGAAGGAAAGAAAAGGAAAAAGGGTACTGAAAAGTAGTGGAAGTGGGGGGGTTCTTGGATGATCAGTTTCTCTCTCAAAACATGGGAAACTTTTGATTGTTTTCTTCTATTCTGTTACAGTATATTCCTTTTTAACTGATTTTGCAGCGTTGTACATGTGTAAGGATACAAATGCTTTTGGCATTCTCTGGCCATTTATTATTCACATCTTAATTGCAGTACAGGTTTTTCTGCAGCTGGGTGTAGGTGGTCCTTGAGGTCTCCATTGGATCATAACGTTGCTGTCTTTGAGCTTAAATTTCTTTCCCAGAAGTCTTTGGCCTGTGGTTTTGGAGCTGAGGAATCTTTAACCCTTTACAGAAGTAAGTTCATCTGCATGATTTGTTCTTGAATTATGGAATTTCATGTTTCCTTTTGTATCTGTAAAAGTGTGCCACTGTGCATTACTGTTTCTCAATTATTGGGATGCTTTTTGCCTCAATTATTTGTGCTAGGCCACTGAGTATATATGTGTTTTTTATTAAAACTTACCTGGGATTGTTTCTAATTAAAGTTGTTTCTTAACTTTTAATTCCCCAATTAGCATTTTGAAAGGAACAGAAGGGGATTTCTCAGAAATGGATGGAAAGGAGGTTTCTGGTTCTTATTTGATAGTCTCAGAAGGGAAGAGTGACAGCTTCTATCCAATGTATTTTGGTGTTTCTTGTGCTCTCTTCGCTCTCAAAGTCTTGACAAAGCCTGTTAAGGAAGACGATAGATGGTCAGAATTGTGCGATAAAATGCTTCGAGGAAGTGCTCATCTCTTGAGATTGCTTGTTTGGAAAATCCAGAGAGAAGGAGCAAATGGTGAACACTGTGAGCTTCTTCATAAGCTTGAGACTGCTGAGAAAGAGATCATGGAGCTGAAGAAAATAAGGTGTGACGATGCAAAAGCGAATGAGAAAGTTGTTAGTATCCCTGCATCGCAAGAGCAGAGCTGGTTAATCGAAAGGAAGGAGCTTCGACAGCACATTGGAGGTCTTATGAGTGAATTGAGGGTTCTTGAGAAGAAGAATGAAGAAGCTATTTCTGAATTGAATGAAAAATTGAACGAGATGAAACTTTTGGTGCAGTCCAAGGATAAGGCAGTGGAGGAAGAGGAGCATAAAAGGAAGGAGTTAGAAGAAAAATTAGCAAAGACTGAAAAAATTGCAGAAGAATTGAGAGAAACGGCTAAGCATAAGGCTCAAGAGCATTCTACTGATATTTTGAAGCACAAAACTGCCTTCCTTGAGCTGGTATCTAACCAACGGCAGCTTGAAGCTGAGATGGGTAGAGCACTCAGGCAACTTGAGGCTAAAAGGAAAGAGCTTGATGCAGTCTTAGAGCAAAAGGAGGAGTCAATGATGTTGACCCAAAAACTGTCCATGGAGGTTGTGAAGGTGAGAAAGGATTTGGAACAGAAAGATAAGATCTTGTCAGCAATTCTGAGGAAATCCAAGCTAGATACAACTGAAAAGAAAATGCTCTTAAAGGAGGTTAAATTATCAAAGTCCAAGAAGAAGAAAGCTGAACTAGAAACAACAGAAAGTTGGAAATCTGTTTCAGAGTCTAAGCATGAGAAGCATTCATTGAGAAGTATGTTTTCTCTCCATACCAATCTGATGAGGTCAGAAGATCCTCCAATTAAAAGAGGGGCATCCCAAGTTGTAAAGGGCGGATCACAGTCAATTGATTATCATCTTGAGTATGAGAATCCTGAGTTTCAAAAGAACTCGGAAGTTTCTTCGCCACTTTCTAACCTCTATTCACCAGAAGGATGTGATGAACTAGGTGAGAAAACATCCTTGATTTAACATGAAACTCTAATATTTTGCTAGCATTGGGTATACATAGCTGAAATACAGTCCTAATGCTCAAGTTATGACATCTTTTTTTTCTCCAGATCTCCTCTTTTCAATGTTTTCAATCCTTTCCTGTTTTTCTCTTGCAAGCAATTGCAGCTGATGGCAAGCGGTTGGAAGGATGGGTTCGCTCGGAAGCAGGAAAGTACGCAGCCACAATTGAGAAGAGGCATCATTTAGAGATAGATGCTTTTGCGGAACAAATGAGACTTAAAGATGAGAAATTAGAAGCTTTTCGCTGGCGAATGCTGAGCATGGAAATAGAATCAAAGCGTCTGCAGTCTCACATTGAAGGGCTGAACCGGGATGTTTCACGGATCAGGCATGAGAACATGAAACTGGAAGCCTTGTTATTGGAGAGGCAAAAAGAATTAACCGACTTGAAAGACCAGCTCAAGGCACAAATAAAACCTCAGTCTTGCCAACAGGCCAACTTAAGCTCATCTCTAGATGATCCAGCATTAGTCCATGATTCCATTTTGTCCAGAGCCAAGAATGTAAAGAAAGAACAAACAGAGAATAATCAAGAGGGAAAGGTACATCTGACGGAAACATCTCAAGAGAAGAATACTGAAAAAGAAGAAGAAGAAGAAGATGAGGAAGCCCTTCATAACCAGTCCAGAAATGTCAGTAAAATTGTCCAATCTCCAGAAAACGAGTTTGAGGAAGAGAAGGATGTCTCCAACCAAGGCTGCACTCAAGAGGCAAGTGCGAGTCCAGTGGTGGTTGATACTGTAGAAAAGATAGCATTGACTAGCCAGTCATTGATGAAGACAAATAATTCAACATGGGGGATGGACCTCCATGCTCTTGGAGTTTCTTATAAGATCAAGAGGCTGAAGCAGCAACTTCTAATGCTCGAGAGATTGACAGGAAAGCAAGACAGTGGTGAACATTTAGGTAACAGTGATGAGGCAAAAAATGGGATAAAGGCCTTCCAAGCATTGATGTCTTTGCTTAATAAACAAGTCAACAAGTACCAGTCGCTCCAAGAGAAGACCGATGAACTCTGCAAACGGATGGTAAGCCGTACACAACTTTGGTGCATTTCAAGAATTACTGCATATTTTGGCTAAACTTCCTTTCAATGAGAGGCATAGCTTCCTGCCCCACCATGTGTCCATCTTCGCCCCGCCCCCCCTCCCCGCCCCACAAACCATGTTGCCAGCCAATCTTTTGTCATCAGAAATTTTGCTGAATTGCTGATCTGCTTTTATTTTCGTTTCTCTCACTTGTAATTACAGCATGATAATGATGTAGACGTGAGTCGCAGAGATTCCAGCACTAGCACTGCTAGGAAAAAGGGAGAAACTAAAACATTAGAGCAGTTCCTGGAGGAAACATTTCAGGTTCAGAGATACATGGTTGCAACAGGACAGAAACTGATGGAAGTTCAGTCCAGGATTGCATCTGATTTCGTCAAGGTCCCCGAAGAGCTTGAAAAATCTGCCGGCAGCTTTGACATGAAGCGTTTCGCTGACAGCATTAAAACTCTTTTCCAAGAAGTTCAAAGAGGACTTGAAGTTCGGATTGCTCGAATTATTGGTGATCTTGGGGGCACTCTAGCTTGTGAGGGAATGATTCGTATGAGAGGGTTGTGATCCCAACTATAAGGGTTTATATATATATTAGTTATTATATCACAAATTTTCCTCGCATCAATCTTTTAAACCCGGTCCAGTAGTATAATTTGAATCTTAAATTGGCATCTAATTTTTTTTTTATAAAAAAAAAATTTATAATTTTAAGTAAATACAACATATTTAAAAAATCGAGATCCTTGGGCTAACACCGGATTTTCTTCCTCCATATGCTCCGAAATCTCCTGGAAGATCTTGTCCCCATTAATTACCATCACTGATATTCTGCCGACCTGGTTTCCTCCGCCATCCTTTCTTCTGGTGAAATAATCCTCTTCTTTTGTAAATTTCGCTATGAAAAATTCATCGCCAAGATCTGTGACAGTGATACTACCAAATAGGTTCTATCTATGACACAATCATAGTTACCCAGATCACCTAATCCAGGATTGATTCGGAAAAAAAGGTGGGATTCTTGGTTCATTGGGTCAATTTCGATAAACTTTTTTATATATTTCTTAAATCATAATTTATATATAGAAAAATAGTTGTTAATTGATCAGATTTTAGATTTATTTTCTAGATATTACTAGTTCAAATCTTACAAATATCAGAATCATTAAAGAATTACATTATCGTTAATTTTAAAACTTGTAAGATTAATTGAGATGTACGTAAGTTAACCTTGATATCCAAATAATACTAAAATATTCCAAGTAATGCCAAAAAGATAGGAGTACTTGTCATGCTTTCTTTTGAAAAATTCTAAAAGCCATGGGAGACCATTCAAATAGTAAGCTATCTAGTGATTTAGAAACGCACTAAAAGATGATGCCCTACCATATATGTCATAAACTTGGTCCATAATCTCCATGAAAATGAGCAATGAATCAGTAGATGCTCTGTTGTTTCCATATCAGTTATATACAAAGAATTTACTGAGAGCTCCATTGATAGGAGACCCTTTTGACTTCAAAAAGTTTTGGTATAGATTTTGCCTTCAGCCACCAACCAAATAATTTTTTTTCTATAGAGACGTAGATATTCATATCATTATTTGAAAAGAAATTCAATTTTGTCAATAAAAAAAGATCATTTCTTAAATCATATTATTATTCCTTGAACTCCATGATGTTTTATATATATATATATATATATATATATCCCACATAGTTCATGAAAAGATCAGTTTTTATTTATTTATTTTGCACGTAAAATTTTATCCCACAAGAATTTTAACTAAATACATTCTTTTAAATATATATTTTTTAAAATCATAATTAAAAATGTTATTTTTAGACCTATTTTTTAAAAACTATAACTTTAAAAATTATCACAATATCTAATACACATTTAATATATAGACGAGATGTGATATTAAATTTGAAAATACAGTCGCGTAGATATTAAACCCAACTCTGAACTTCATGATCATTGGTCTAGAGTAACTTGATTAACTTTTTATTTTAGATCATTTTTATATTAGTTTGATCAAATTTAATTCAAATTTAGTTAGATGAAATCAAAGAGTTTTTAAAATAAACTAAAACAATATTAATTTTTAATAAAATTAATTAATTTAAATTGATCTAATAATTTACAAATTTATAAGATGGATCCTACACTAGGTCAAATTCAAGTTAGGTATGATATCTTTTCGTAGCACCATTCTTTCTTGCCATCAAGAACTCATTTGATATTGTGGTAATGATAAATTTTTATATGTTTCTTAAATTATAATATATATATATATATATATATATATAGTTTTATAGAAAAGTAGTTGACTCAACAACTAAGAGTTAAAGAGTAAAAAATACATGAGGAGCAATATAAAGGAAATTAAACAAAATATATATAGAGATATCTATTTCTTTAATTACCTTGACTTAATAAATATTATTAGACTATGCACTAAAATTACAAGTTGAACTAATTATCTTTAAATCATAACTTGTAGAAGTGAAACATACACTTCTCGCTAGCCTGTAATCAAGAACAAGAATGAAACAAAGTTACAGAAAAGCATCTTTCCATGTTAGACTAGCTGAACTTCATTAAAAACTGAGTCATAAACTGAGTCCATATATATCTCCATGAAAACGAGCAATGAATCAGCAGATGCATGCTCTGTTGCAGAGCATATATAGTGCTGAAAGCTAGCTCTATTGGTAGCAGGCCCTTTTGACTTAAAAGAAATTCTAGTATAGAGAATAATTATGCCTTGAACCGCCAACCAAATACAATTAATTTTGTATTTTTAATGAAGTTGTAGATATCCAGACGAAAGAAGAACAGACACGCCGTTGAATTCAATTTTGTCAATTAAAAAAAACATTTCTTAAATCATATTATTATTCCTTAAACCTCATCACGTTTTTTTTATGATTTTAATGTATAATATTAAAAATAAAATAAAGATATGAAAAATACATAATTTTAATATGTTTTTATTTTTAATTGAGAATTCAAAAGAAAGGTTTTATCTTATGTGAAGAGCCGGAGGGGCACGGTAGCTACATGACCAAATTGTAACCGTCCACACCACACTTTATTTCACCATATTAAATACATATTTGTATGATGACTTTTCAGAAGGAAACAAAATTGACAAATGACCGTTAATGGTCGTTACAATGATCCAATTAAAACCCTAGTTTTCTATAGCAGCTGGGACCCACAGCCTTGCCCACCAATGTGAGAAAAATTAAACTAGCCATTATCTCGTGAAGTAATAGAAGCGCCAGCAGCAGCAGCAGCAGGAGCGTTTGATAGCTGTGACTCTCACCATTCACATTATTCAGTCATTCACCACCACCACCACCACCAACCACACCACCAGCTCCCCCGTATATCTTGCTTTTCCCGAACCCCAAAAAAACAAAAAACCCATTTTTCCAGCTATAAAATTATGATCTGGGCTGGTCTTATTTCCTAGAGAAATTTACTTCGCGTCCATACATATTTACATAAAGAAACAGGTACTCATGGGGTCTGGTGATGATCAGCTAGGTTATGATCCGAGTCCTGCACCAAAACTCTCCTTGTTTTCACTTTCAAGCAAGCTACATGAGTCGCCTGCAGGGATGTTAACCCCGCCAATCCATACATTAGCCTCAGTTCCATTCAAGTGGGAGGAAGCACCAGGCAAGCCTAGACCTTCTTGCTTCACTCAATCCAAGCCCAAGTTTGCTAGGTGCTTGGAACTGCCACCAAGGTTGTTAAATGAGGCCAAGGTTAGCAACATGCCTTCTCCAACAACTGTCTTCGATGGACCTTACGTGCCTCGTTCCTTGTCTCTTGGAAAGGGAAGATCATTTAGCAACCTAGAGAATTTGGGCTGCGGGGAGGTGAATAGCAAAGAGAGGGTTACATTTGGGTCTGGTAGGTGGGGATTCTTCAGGAAAAATAATAAAGAAGTTGCTGCTCCGAGCCATGGAGATATTGGTGTTAATCATGGAGGTGAAGCAGTTAGAGTGAAGATCACAAGAATTAGAAGAAGATCAAGTTTCTTGGGGCTTTCTCACACAAGATCACATTTTTGGGTAAGTATATATATACCCAACCAGCAAAAAGTTCAATGATTTTGTCCTTTTACGGACACTAACTGGATATTGTAGCTAAATATGGTCACACATACACATGGATATATACATATCATAGAAAAGCCAAATCCCTTCCTGCAGGATGTGTAATATGTGCAGAAGTAATATAACTTTTGTTAGAATTCACATCGCTCTTTAGATTTTCTGAATTTTCATGTTTTTGCTTTATCCTTTGTTTTTGGGAATTGGAGGGGTAGCTAGCTAGCTAGGATTTTCCTGGCAAAGCCATGGAGCTTGCTTTCTGATGCTATATGCTTATTAATTCTCTGCGCTATATCATTGATATTGTACGTAAATGCAGACAGACATCTATGAAAGCTTCAAGCATGCGGTCCCATGGACACGAAGGTAGAGCAAGAAGATAGAAACTGAGAAAAGAAGAAGAAGAGCAAGCCTCGTCAGTACCAAAGTTCAATTTCTCCTTGATGAATTATTAATTGTGCAGTCAAGTCACTACCTATATATTTCCATGTGGTGCTGTTCGTAGTTCTAATTTTCTTCCTCGACCATTGAATTTGTGTATAGATATAGATCAAAATCAATAATGTAACGCTTGTTTTTTTTTTTTTTTTTTTTTTTTTTTTTTGATTATCGTGGGTGTCCGGGCCAGCTTGCGCGCACCTCGACTAATCCCACCTTGTTAATATCATTTGATCATGACTTTTGTTTCCTCACCTTAAGTTGATTATTACACAACAAGTTAATGTCACCGTCCTTTGATTTGTCTTCAGCCCACTTGGCCCCTCTTCTATCACGAATTAAATTGGAGGGTCACGCGAGGACCTTTTTAATTATTATTATTATTTTTGTGGTGGAAGAATGATTTTAAAAAATGATTTTTAATACATTTTAATGGTAAAAATAAATTTTAAAAAGTAAAAAAAATATTTTAATATATTTTCAATTAAAAAATACTATAACCTAAAACAATTGAATTTATTGGCAAATAACTATAAAACAGATAACGCAACATCTTCTTTTATTTATTTATGAAAAAAAATTATTCATCTCTTTAAAAAAAAAAAAGCCCAAGCAAACAAGTCTAAGTCAGGAAGCCCTAAACAATCTATCTTAATTTTAAAGGTAAAAGTTAGATATGTGGGGCTCACTCTTTTTTTTCTTCAATATTTCTCCTTTTAATTTATCTTTCAATCTTTTTTAAAATTTATTATAGTATAATTAAATAAAATATAGTTTTTAAAAAATAAAATTATTAAATCCAGTGAAATCTATAACCTAGATTGTGGGTTGAGCTGCGAAGCTTGAGTTAATCAAATATTTTGTCGTCTTGATATTCTTAAAACAAAATATCATCTTCATTTTTTAAAAAACATTAAGTTTAGTTTGGATCGGTCTTCATAATATATTTCAATTTTGTTTTTATAGGACTAATTTATTTAAATTTATTTTTTTATATGATTATCACGGTTACATGACCCGAATCAACAAGGTCGCTCAAGATATTATTACCGAACATCCATATATGTGCTTGTGCTTCTTTTTTTTCCTTTAATTTTTCTTGCATAAACAAGCTATATATATAAAGAAAAAAAATTGAAGCAAACAATTAAGATGTTTACTATGATTTAATGATACACAAGAAAATAGATATAAAAAGCAATCAAATCTAGAGGCTAGGTAGATGTAGGGTCATTGAAAGAAAAAACATTGACAAAATAGACTGAAATAACATGTTGAAAATAGAAGCGGTGGCTAGCCCCAGTATTCAGCATGGTAATATTGTTGACCCTAGCTCATTTAATAAAGGGACATGCCACTTTTGGTCAGTCAATAGACCGGCTAGCTAGCAATTTTTTATTATTATTTATTTTTATATATTTTAAATTCGAGTTAAATTACTATATTACAGCACTCTTTTAATTAAATTCTACTATTAATCATATGCAGGGGCAGAAGGATGTGGACAGTACTATGGAAATTAAGCTAAATTGATTAAATAAGTGGTTATTATTATTATTATTATTTAATTTGGGGTGCAAAAGAAGTAAGCCTTGAACTTAAAGGGTTGATTTGAAATTTAGAGGTAATATAGAAAACTTCACACAGAGTTTGGTGACATGTCACTTTCACAATACCTTGATTCAAGTGCTCATGAAAAACTATGTACTGTAAAATCTTGACTAATTTTTCATTTCAAAGAAACTTAGCTTTTCCTTTAAACTAACTCCATTTAATTATAATGTTGAATTCGGGTTTAATTTTAATTAATGTATAAATTGAATTCACAAAAAATAATAGAATTCAATTCATTTTATTTCTTGTATTTTTCTCATTATCTACACAAAAGATAATGCTAGATAAATATTTTTTTAAAAAAATTGATACGGGACAATAAATAATAAAAATAAAAAAAAATTAAAAAAAATTAAAAAAAATAAAAAGCTAAAGAAGATAAGTAATGAAATTAGAGATATGTAAAGTTTGTAATATTTTTATTACTCATCAAAACCATCTAACATTTAGAAAAGTATGATATAAATATTAAAACCCCAACTAGAACAAGTATTTTGGCTTATGACCCACTAAATAAAATACCTAATAATAATTAAATCAAACCCAACAGGTAAAATCAAAGTAATAAACCTTAACTAAAAATTCATATAAATTAAACCAAAAAATATAAACTAAAGCCTAATTTTTCAATGATTTGGGCTATCCTCCATTATCATACGCGTGCGTAAATAATATTTTCAATTCAGTATCCCATCAAAACTAATTTTAACATTAATTTTTTCTATTTAGTACTATAATAACAGGAGTGGTTGGCCGATTTACGTCAATTTTTGACATTCAAGGTTGTTTGAAGCATGAGATTTTATGAATTCGGACTCGAGTATTTCAAACAAAGAGTGTGATTGCATTAAAACAGAACATTTGTGCAACAAAAGAACTTTATCAGTGCCATTTCACTTTTCTCGAAGGCAAAATAAACACACAAAGAAAACCGCAGTTCCAAGGCCACACAGTAAAAGTGCCAACGAAGACTAAAGCTAGCTCTTGATTCCAGAATTAGAAATTAGCCCTAAAACAAAGTAAGTCAATGATATGCTGCCGAGAGCCTTCTCCTCTTGTAATTGGCCTTGAAACAAGCCTGCCTCAGCTTCTTTGTTCTTTCGGTCAGCTCTAAGTCCGGCAGTTTTTCAATAAGCCTTTTGTGCTCCTCCAGCATGATTGTGTCGTACTCACTCAGCCCCATTTCCTTCATCACACCAAACAAGCCCATATTGAATCCTCTAAGAGAAAAACTTTGAAAATGATACAAAATTTAATGAAGATTAATTAGAGGAAGCTAGCGCATGTGTGCAAGATTAACCATGCACGTACCTTGACATTGTTGATAAGAGAATTCAAGCTCTTGATCTTCCTATGAGGCCACCTCATAATCTTAAGTTCTCTGCATCTTTTTTTCAGCACAGTTAGCCCCACTTTCATTTCTCTAGCCGCTTGAGTGATTGGCATGTTAAAATGCTTTTGGATTTCTTCCAACCCCAAAGCAACCGACCTCTTCCTCCCGCTCATCTTCCTACTTTCTTCTTCTTCTTCCTCCTCCTCCTTCACGCTTGAAAAGCTAGCACAATCGCTTTGGACCAATAACATGGAGAATCCTTTCAGGTGATGATCACCTTCGATGACATTGTTGTCAAGATTTTGCCCAAATGAAGCATGGATGCCTGGGTTTAGCACTGGCTTTGTGTCGATATAGGCATTCTCTTGATTATACCAAGACTCAAGATTACTTTCAGAAAAAATATTATCACTACTGATATCTTCAAGGTGTTTGAACTGATTGATGTTCTCGTCACGGGGCACCAAGGGTAGCAAAATCGACGGATCAAAAAGGCTTTCGAAGGGGGAAAGTTCTGAAATTCTGTGAACAGATAAACAAAATACAACAAGAATAATTAAAGATCATGAGAAGTGATAAGAGAAGAACCTGAGATTTTGAACAAGAAGGCAGCATAAATTAAATTATATAGTGAAGTACATTTTCGACAAAAAAAGGGGAAAGAATCTTACTTTTGGAAGGTGTCTTGATCATCAACACCAAGATCCCAGACATCAAAGTCAGGTGGATTCTCCATTGTTAATGGAACAAGGAGTGTTGTTGCCTTGTTGAATTTATTGAGAAAAGGAATAATGGGGAAGGGTTAATGCATGGGAGAACAGTTCAAGGAGAGGGTTATAAATTATGGTGGAGATAAGAGAAGGGATTATAATTAATTGAAATAATTAATTAAGGGCACCACGTCCATGAGAGTTACAAATCCAGTAGAATGTAGTTAATTATCACATTTACTGATGAACAATTACCAATAATCACTAATGGGGGCTGCATGATCTATCTCTATTTAATGACTTTCTTAAGAATCATTTAATATATTACGTGCCATGGCTATCATGCCCCCAGGTACATTCTCATTCATTCATGCATGCATGCACACTAGCAGCCCAAAAATATGTATTTCTTATAACATTATTACCCCCATGATAATTTATTAATTTTATCTAACCTATGTTTATATCGCAGTTATTAAACATGATTCAGCTTGACGGGTTGATTTTAAACCTGACCGACTTATTTCTAGTTTGAATCGAATGTAAAAAAATTAATTAGAATTAACATAATAGATCCGGCATGTTAACCCACAACCTAATTAAAATTTAATTTAATTTTTTTTAATAACATTATTTTGAATTTTTAAAAATAATTAATAATTAAAACAACATACTAATATCAATCTGCCTGTTCTACAATCTTGACCAAGTTTATTAACTATGATTTAATTAGATGAGTTGTTCATGATTGTAATCTTTTGGATGATGGGTATATATAAAAAAAAGTAGAAAAATTTGTATTGTATAATTTTGATTTCTTGAAAAAAAATACTGTAATTTTAATAGGATTGTATTATCAAAGATTAACCCACTTAATCTATCATCCAAGTCGAGTTTTAGATTAGGTATTGAATTAAATTGAGTTTATTATCTATTATTTGAATATATGAATTGTTAATGATTGTAATGCTATTGATAATGATTACAGAAAAAATAATTAGTATCACTCAAAAGAAAAAAGATTTGATATTGAAAATTCGGCATGTAAGATTTATTTTTCTTCTTTTTTAACATTCTCAAGGCAAGATTCTGCATGGCATGGATAAAAATACTAGTAGATCATAATGATAGCATAGGGAATTAATTAATGAAAGTAAGTTACATGGAGATTAACGAGATTGAAGGATCATAAATTCACTGTTAAGATTTTCATCATCATCATCTTATCTTTGATTCTTCTGGGATTTGGGGATTATTGATTGCTAATTATGGTCTCAGCCGTCACTGCCAGTAATGGCCCAAGCCGTTACTTGCATCTATACCTATCTCTTTGGGCTTTCTTAAGCCACCTTTGTCAGAATGGAGTGCATGTAGAGGGCTGGCTGAACCCAGGAGACCTTACGGCTAGCCACACCTGGGCTTGCCCCAGCTGGGGTTTCTTGATTTTGTCTTCTTTTACGAAGAAAAATCATTATGTTTTGCCCACATGAGACTTGGCTAGAATGGACAGTCATTTCACCTCCTTTTTGGATCGCCAAATTGCTATGAATCACGGCAGAGATTTGCATGCAACTAATACACAGATCCCACTGATGGGTGGGAAGTGGAAACCCTATCTGAAAAGGGATTAAGGGCTAGGATCTGCCGTGTCAAGATCCGTTGTACCTTCCATGAAGTTTAGATCAATGCCCTACACTTCATTAGCATAATGAGATGGCATGGCCTTGAGCCCTTGACTGCTTTGGGTTCATAAAGTGAATGACCAAAATGCAATGAGTGGCATTAAGGTCACGTTCGTGTGGATAAGACAGCAGAAACCCCACTCTTCTATCAATAAAGTGGAACTCATGCTCTCCATTTTGCCTGATGGCTAATTATATCAAGTTCATCCATTTGATTTTATACAGTCTCATTGAAAAATTGTAAGAATCTGCAATGGAGTTTCAAAAATTATATTTATAATCATTTGATATTGCATAATACTCTAATTTTTGGCTTTATTTTCTAGTATAATACATCATGATTAAAATTATATTTTACTCTAATCATAATTTTAAAAATATTTGGTTAATCAAGACACACTATAGATTACATGAATTTTATTATAAGTATAATACAGTATGATTAAAAACTGTGTTTTGCTTTAATCACAATTTATAAATTTATAAATATTTAGTTAATCAAGATACACCATAGTTTGCATGAATTCCATTGAAAACTCGCTTAAAACATGGATTAAAAAAAAGCTATAATTTCTTATTTTTTAAAATTGTAAAAACTACCACAACACCAAATACCTACTTTATTAACAATCAAGATAATGTCTTGTAGATGGCATAGAAATAACAATGTTTCGAGATTAGGCAAATTATATTTTTGCAGAATCAACCATCCTCCTTAAGCTTCTCAGGTTCTGGCTTTGTGTTGGCATGGGAGCCAGGCCATGTCTATTTGGGCAGAAATGAAAATTTCTCACGGTTTAGGCATGGCCAGAAATGGTTAAAATTGGAATGCTTCTATCCTGCTGTATGAATCAAACAATAATGCCTAAGCACATTGGTACAGAAAACATCTGATGATTGCTAGGTGGGTGGCCAGCAAGGGAAGAGGAACATTGTTTAAAGAAGTTTGGAGCCCGTTATTTTTTGTCTCCAACAAGCACTTCGATTCAATTGCTTTAAATTCTTCTTTTGCACCATGCCTAGTGCATATTAAGGCAAAAGCAAATTAATATCTGCCATGCTCAAATAACAGCTCAAAACCAAGGATTTTCAAGGTCCTGCATATGGATTAAGTTTACAAGAACATTCTACAAATGTTTGTGAATACTAATCTCATTTCATGATGCCATTCCCTCTCCAAATTCCTCAATTGTTTTTGTTGAGAGTGTAAGGACGTCGACAAAAGCAGAAAATGATGCTCGGAGAAATCGCGCCTCAACTGCTTCAAAGTGCCTATTATCACAAGAAAAAACAATTGGTTATAAGGTAAAGGGCTATCAAACTACAAGGTACTAGGCAATTTCATACAAGAGAAAGGCATACAGTACATCAATACTTCAGAGACACCAAGTAAACAACAAAAGGTATGAAAAGAAAAGGATAGCTAATTTAAGGAAATGTTTGAAGAAAGAATTATGGTGTAGTTTTATTGCTTCAAAAAATATACATAGTGAAGAGGATAATGTTGTATTGCTACAGCTATTATGGACCAGCTGCAACGAAAAAAGTGGTGGGGTTAGCTTGGCAGCAAGGTATAGAGCATCCAAAAATATATAGCAGATTGGTTCATGAGGACAGTTCATTTGTCTCCATGATTCAAGCAAATGAAATTCGTTTTTTACCAAAGTTACTCGATGTTTATTTGCATCTTTAAAGCAACAAACTGGGCAATTGCCTGCTTCATCAACAGTTGCCAAGGAAGAGGCAGTGAAATACATAATACATAACTGGTATAATATGTGTGTGCAACGCAGAATCACATGACTGTTATGCCTAAAGAGCTGAGTGAAGTAGTTAAATCTGATAAATTCCACTTCAAAGAGATATTGGATTGCCAACATGAAGCAATTTTACTCCAAAGTATGATCTTGATTAGGAAAAAAAAAATTAATTATCAATTGGCTGCATACGGTGAAATTCCCTTCTCTTTTTTTTTTTTTTATTGGCAAGGAAACAAGTTTCGGAAACTCCAAGTTCATATAAGAAAAAAAGGAATAAACCTTAATTATCTTGCACATAATTAAAAGCAAAAGTTAAAATCAGTAAATGCCCAAAGCATCACAAGATTCTGAAAACATTTCATCCTTGCCATCCTGGCAAATCCATTAGATTCGAACAATAATCAGAAAGCAAATAAGGATAAACGCCAACCATCATCATGGAAACAAACTTACACCGACAACTTCCCATCAGAGACTGACATCAGCCTCTTCACTTTATCAGGCTGCAACTGCAATGGGAAAAGAGCAAAATAAGGATCTAACTAAACAACAATCAATGCAGAGATGAAAGAATGCAACTGCTTCACCTCCTTATCGACAGCTAATGCTGCATAGATTATAGAAGCATTCTCCTCGGACCCAAAATCTACTTCGAAGTCACTGCAGAAGACAATTTATTCTAGAACATCAAACAGTATCTTATAAAGAAATTTTCAAATGTAAATGAACCACTTATGACCACTGGTGCCACTTGAATAGAATAATTTAGTACGGCACGATAACAAAACAGTTTACACGTGAATTCATCATATTTCCTTGGAGATTCTTTCCTAGATGAATTCATTCATCAAAATTATAACCATTACCTGATATTCTCAGCATCCTAGTATTGTTTGCTCACATTCTTCAAACATTTAAGTCATTTATTCTTAAACATCAAAGATTTACAAACCACAATATAGATTTTGGAAATTTTGCAGAATTATGAAAATGCAATAGCGCATTAGCCATGTGCTATTAAAACTTAAATAACTTATGAATCATTGTCAAAATGCTGCATTTTTTTGCTCCTGATTTCTACAATCATAATGGAATCCACACGCTTCAAAATTAGAGAAACACATTGACAGGAAAAAAAACTTTATTTGCTTCCACATTCTTCCTTTGATTTCAAAACAAGTTTCCCTCCATGTAGCTAAATATATGAAACCAAAATTACTTCAAGCAACAGAAAATTGACCTACTTTGAGCACTAATGGTAAAACTCAAAACTGATAACTATAAATCACAAGTTTTTCAGCAGTTTTGATGGCAGTTCTGCTCTATAAATGAATTTTGAAAAAAAAACCCACAAACAAGAAAGAATCACTTCACAGACCATGTCATTCAACACTACTCATATACAAAATACAACACCAAAGATTCAGACTTTATTTACTTTACACAATTAACATGAAATATGAAAAAAAAACCCTAATCAATTCTCAAGTCAATGAATGCAAAAGTAACAAAAAAATTAATGAAAAGCATGACTATACACAAGATATTGCAAGTATAAATATGACTTAGATGTATTGAGATAGAGAAACAAAAAAGAATTCCAAGGAAGTATAAACACAGAACAAGAATTTAGTGAAACTCAAAAGGTTATGGCAACTAAAGAGAAAGAGAAAAGAGAGAGAGAAAAATACCAGCTGAAATCCCATTGGGTATCCAAAGCAGCAGCAGCAGCAGCCATTACTTTTTTTTGCAATCACTCTCTCTTCAACACCCCCGTCTTTCCACAACGGGAAGAAACTATCTAGCGTTTCGTATCGTTGTGTAGAGTTAGTCAACGTTGTCGTTTTATGTCCTCACAAAAAGAGGGGGAGACTGTAAGACTTTGGAACTCGTACCATGTAATTTTCTTTTCTTTTCTTTTACATTTTAGTTTTATGATAAAATATTCTCGAATGATTTAAGATTAAATCATTTTTTAAGATAAATATTAATATAATACTTGTAATAATTTTTTTTCCAGGAGAACGATATGAAAACATATTTAAAATTTAGAATTAAATTGATTTTTAAAAAAATATTTTTTTTAGGAGGGGAGCATCACCTCTCAAACTTAATGAGGCACTATCTTATACAAATCATGTAATTAAAACTATTGGGTATATTTAATATATATATATATATATATGATAAAGATATTTAAAATATATTTTGGATTTACTTATACATCAACCAAGATTAAATTCCTCTCTAAATGATCTTAATATTACATCTCTCCTATCAACTCTTGTGATTAAATTTTTTTAATAATATTTCCATAGATATTAACTTCAAAACTTGAACTTAAAAGGTCAAAAAATGGAACAAACCTCATTGACCATCAAGTTAATCACTTGAGGTTGAATTGTTGACTGTAATTAAAATTATTGGGTAAAAGGGTTTTTATTTGATTTAAATTAAATTAATTTTTATGTTTTTATATTATGCTAATATCAAAAATAAAAAAAATAAAAATATTATTATGATGCATTTCAAAATAAAAAAATTTTGAAATGTAACTACGACCACACTTGTAAACATAAAATTAAAAGAAATAAATAATCATTGCCAACAACATTATAATATAAGGATAAGGATGACAACAAATTATTAATAATAAATCATAAATTAAATAAAAAAATTATAATGTATTTTAAAATAAAAAATATTTTATATGTAATCATGGACACATTTTTAAACATATTATTAGACTAAGGATGACACAAATTATTAATAATAAATTAAACAAAATGATTAAGACGTTTTACTATTTGTGGCCTATTATCAAAGCAATTAATTTATTCTGTATTTTTTAAAAAAAATATTGGTTTTAAGGGGTTTTTTTTGTTAGATGATATTTTTTAAGCTTTATTTTGGTTGTTGGGGGTTAATTTGTTGGTATTTTAGAAGTTTTAGATTAGTTTTAAGGTTTTTTTTTTGTTGCTATAGTTTGTGTTTACTTTTTAATCTCTATTTTTTTTATACAAATAATAATATTTTATTTAATTTTTATTTTTTTAGATGTCCGGGTTAGTTATCGTGCACCTCGACTAATCTCACAAATCCTAAAGTTAACAATCATAAAAGTTAATTTCACAGATCCTAAAATTAACAATTATAAAAGTTTTCAGTGATCTTAAGATTTAGAGGTTTTAAAATAATTAAAAATCAATTTGAGTAGTGAGAGAATTAAAAAAAGAAAATGACTTTTATCGCTACAGAAATTGCTATATGAAAAAAGCTTTGCATATCTATGCCCATTATTTTTATATTTTTGAAATTCCGAATTTGACTCATTTTTAAATCAAATAATTAATGTAACGATTAAAAAACATATAAATAAGATTAGAGTATTTTATTGACCTAATTAAATTCACACTCGGATGAACATAAAATTCAGCTCGAGTCAAGTTTTGAATTGATCCCCTGAGGAGTCTAATTTTTCTAGTATATTCCAGCAGAATATTTGGTAAGGTTGGTCCCTCTCTGCCTTTGTAAGCTTATCATATGGTATATTACTCCACACAAAAAGAATATTTTCTCTTTTACTGCATAATAATTTGTCTCGCATTTACTATTTGCTTTCCTTCCTTCTTCCAAGCTCTACTTCTTGACCCAGAGAAATGGACACAAGATCCATCTTCATTTCAGGATTCAGAAACAACTTCCAGCCACCGAGTTCTTTTTTCCCTTTCAAAAGGTAATTAACACACACTCTTTCTCTAATTTGTGTTCGTTTTCTTATGATAATTCTATAACTATGGGCAAGAATTTCCTCTTTTTTGTTTTTGTATTGAGGGTATAAAGCGACATGAACTTAGCATGAAGCTTAGCTGGACATGGTTTAGCATTTCATGGTATGATGGTAGGCTAGTCTTGATTTGAAGTTTATTAGTAAGAAGAGTCTTCAGTGCATATGATCGCTTGGCTTGAATCCTAATCTTGTTTGCTAATTTAGTTGCCTCCCTTTCTTCAAGTATAGACAAGAGAAATGTTATAAGAAGAATTATGAGCCATTAGTCAAACCCATCAATCCATTCCATGTTCCCACTATGCGATCAAATGACTCGTGATCTTCTTGAAATCTTTACCCTTTTGGGCATGATCTGAAATCAAATTTGTTTGCAACTATTCATTGTTTAGGGCTCTCTTCTTCTCTGTATAGTTTCCATGTCTGCCTTGCTTGGTTTGCATTTTCCATGTGTTTACTTGTGTTTGGAATGGAGCATTGCTCTGTGTTTGATTTTTTTGTTTAATGGACCATTACTCCCCATCTCTTTGAATTAGCTAGTGCCTTATCATGATGCCTTTGTTAAATGTAGAATTGAGATGGTGGTTACTTGTCAAATAAAAGGCTTGCCTTGGCCATTGTTTCCGCTTTAATATACATCCCTTACAACTGGGTTAAAGGAAAATTTCTGAAAAACATGCGAGTCCATGAATCCATTGAATCCAATCCACTCACAAGTGAATGCAGCAAGGGAAAGATAAGAGAAACGGAAACAAAAATATAAAAACAATTGATATCTGTGACCGTTTTAAAATGAATTTCTGGAGAAGATGTTCTTCTATCTCAACTGTCTTCATCAACTAGACGCTGTCATGGTGAACCGAGCTCAAATAATAATTGTCAAGTGAGATTGGGATAAGTTTATTAGCAAACTTAATCAACTTTTAAGCTTCTAGTTATGTAGCAATGCTTATGCTGTAATATACTCAAATTTAAGCTTTTTATATATCTCAAAAAATAATTTGTTTGCAACATGGTGCTCACACGGGAAAATGGAAAAAAAGAAAAGGGAAATCTTCTCACAAAGGGGCTGGCATTGGCATGCAAAGCGAAATGGACCGTCACTTGTTTTATGACTTCTCCATGTTGTTCTTTGCTCACCCTCTATTGTTTTTCGTACTCTTTAGTGGCTGATACAAGCTAATTTGTTAATATCATTGTTGCTCGTGAAAGAGGATCCAAGGGCTAGAGATATTCCTTGATGATGGCTTCAGGTCTCTCTATACAGCCTCCTGAATCACATTCGTAATGTTAATTTATGTCATAACAAGGCCATCTTTGCCTTGCTGCTCTTTATTCTGAATGTATAGTGCCCATGTTATGGTCACATGGAGCCGCAGCGCTGGGGGCTTGTCAATAAACCCTGCAAAATGAACAGGAAAAAAGACCTTTTTAGGTTTTACTCTTCGAAGAAGAATGCCTTGAACAGAGACAGTGAGAAGCCAAGTGAAGTTACCGATAAAAAGGGGGGTTTATTGTCTGTTAGCTCATGCGAGGGAAGGTCCAACTCTGGCTGGCTGCAGACTTCTTATAGCCCTTCGTATATACTCAAACATGAGCATAAAGAGACCAAAGACGGATGATATGCTCAGATGCAGCTTTTCAACTGCGCAAAATGTCGAACAAATGTTGTTTTTACCTAATAACGTTCCTCTCCCTGACCACCCTGGACCAGACAAACAAACAGAAAATATCAGCTAATGATCTTAAAAAGAAATGCGTTGCATAGTATTTGTGTGGATAGGACCAAACATTCTCTCTTCCACCAGGCTGTAGGCACAAAACAAAACCATGAACTTTATCAGTGAAGTCTTATCACTGGATTCTGATCACGAAGGTTTCTAGATGCATTCGCTATCTTCAACTGCTTTAATGAAAAGCAAGTTGAAAATTCATTGCCGAGGAGATAGGCATTCCATCTAGAAGAGAAGTTAGGATGGTGCAGGCCAGGAATCAATGGAAATTCAGGAGTAGGCAATAAGGTGCCCTTCGGACCATCTCCCTTTTCTTTCCTCATCCACAGAAAAGAAAAGGGGAAATAATATACTACAGCATGCTTATGTTGGTAATCTCAACAATGGCTAACACACAAATAGAAACACTTATTGAATGTGGATACTTACGAGAGCTTTTCCTGGGAAAATTACTCCAATCATGTGGGCTCATCTTTGTTTCTGTTGCGTTAATTAGTTCATGAAGAACTTGATTGACCTGAAATTTTTTAAGAAAATCAATATTTGGATTTTTATATGTAGTCAAACATGATTAAACAAACCCCAGAATACAATTTCAGTATCTCTCGTGATGTATTTCTGAAAGTGGTGAAATATTACAGACTAATTTGTTTGTTTACGTGTTATGTCCAAATTCACATAAAAAGTTATTTAGCATTCAAGCAGATTCGTGATTCATTAGCAACATATATGCATCTACTGTTGTTCATAATCCATTGCAATGTCATAATATTTCCTGTTTCACCGGAAAAAAAAAAAAACTATTTCCCAATCAATGTTCAATAATTCTCTATTGCAGAACTGTCGCTGTGCTGTAATGAAATGGTGAAGTCATATCATATCTCTATATAAGATAGCAGGAATACCTCTTTGGTCCTCTCATGACTCACTAGATGCCCACCGTGGAGATCAACCATTCTAGCAACAGGCTGCAACTTCTCTGCAAGCCTCCTTGCATAATATATCGGAGCAATGATATCATGCCTAGCATTCAGAGCACCTCAAATTAGTCATAAGCAGGTACAAGTTCTCAAGGATGTAGTTATTAGAATATCATTACTACATATATATGACAAAAACTATCCATCTATTCTAACATGTAAATATTAAGAATCTACTAATGTATACACCTAGGGGGTAGCACTCATTTAAGAAAAAACAAAATAACCTACTGGCTAAGACCACTAACCGTGGATTATATGAATTAGCTATGTACAAAATAAGTTATCTAAAAAGCTCCAGAACTCGTTAGCAAAACACTGTCAAGTATGCTGCTAGTGTATAGTTTTGACTTTTGGCATTTCCTTCAAAGAGGTGAGATATGCATTCTGAAACGACATGAAATACATGAAAAATGATTCATTTCCCATTATTCTTTCTTCAACCACAAGCTCATTTCTAATGAGTTAGTAGCTTTAAATTTTTCATTTCCCCGCATAAAAAACATCTCAAAACACAATATGTAGGTAATAGGAATATTAGATAAATGATTTGGCAAAATAGTGTATTCCATAGCAATAAGAAAGAGTGGCAGCTCTGCTTTCAGAGGATCACTATTACCTGCCATGTATGACTGATACAAGAAATCCAGCAGATCTGATTAATTCAGTTTCTGTGCGTGTCATCTTATGTGTCCAGCAAGCATTGACTTGACCATCAAAACCATAACTAGACTGCATCCCGGTTGATGATATACCTTTGACGTATTCCTGAAACAAACAGTTTTTAAGGTCCAGCTAAAGACATCCTTGTGAAATAATAGAGGGTCAGGACAAGCAGCGCAGTATTTAAATAAATGGATGATCAGAACAAGTCGCACAGTCACAAACAATTAACTGCGGGTCTCATCTTGAGGCGAAACATCATTGCAATAACGAGCAGGTGACAAAACTTGCTAGAAGCAGGCTAACATGCATGTATAGGATCAGTGCATCTACGGAGTTAGCATGCACCCCTGGATCATCTTGTATAATAAATGCTTTATTAGGGCTTAATTCAGGAATGTTAATGAAGAATAAAGAATGATGGTTTGACAACTTTATTACATGAACAAATATTATCTGACATTCTTAATTGTTTAGTTCTATGGTCTTCTATGGTGTCAGTAAGCATTTATATAACAACATGAAAATCAGACACTCAGAAGAAGCAAAGACCAGCAACCTCTACAGTAGTAAATGCAAGGTAAGAACAAATTTTAAGATTTAATTTTCCCATAAGATCATCATGCTTTTCTTACTTGATACAAGATTGCTCTTCTTGTGCTAGACCCAACATACTCATCAAGATATTCCTGCACATCAAAATAAACATCATGTGAGTTCTTGCAGTCACAAAACTGACTTCAGAAATTATCAGAGTAAACAGCACAGAATCTATTTCAAGATTGTCTTCATACATTCCATTTGATCTTTCTAAAGGCACTCCTGATTTGAAGGAAGATATAGCTCTTTTTATTTTTTTAATGTAGCAATAACGGCCAATATATAAATTTTCTAGAGCTACCAAATTCCTAGTCTGGACCTGATTATTTACCTTTGTGTAGTGAGTGTCCAAGTCAACAGCAGCCCTTTGCTCAGGAGTCTTTGCCTTTAAGAAACGGATAGCAACAGATATTGTTTGACGGTCAAGCTGCAACAACAAAAAAATTCATCACTTCATGGTTCTTCAGAAAAGAAAAATGCACTCTATGGCTGTTGGCCAGTGATTTCAAATAAGGTTGAGATCTTATAAAACCAACAGATGTGAATTGCATCCTGTTAGGAGAAATCCCTGACAATGCTATACATCTTGCACACCTCACAGACAATCTATAGAACTAGAGGAGACACGGTCTCTCGGTGTCCTCACAATATTGTAATAACAAGTTTATCAATTGATGATCAGAACATCAAAGGTTTATCATATATTGTCATAAAATAAGCATCCGATATTAACAAACAGTGTTGTGAATGGTGTTATAAGCAGAAGAACAAGTGTTTGTTGATTTCATGATCTAAATCCCAAGAAAAGCTGTTATATCACTGGCTAATTCGCCAAAGGTTCAGTAGCAACAACGGATCTTCTTCAAACTTAGGTTAGGATGGGAAGAAGAGTTAGCTGCTAACTTGATTGTAATTTATTATCGTCAGCAAGTAATCCTGTATCAATCTTAATACATTACCATGTGTATATTAAATAAATTAGGTCGTTTTTTCCCTTTGTCCTATAGCACAGCAGGGGTGATGCCAAGTTGCAGGCCGTGGATTGTGACTTTTTAAGTGATGAGTGCACAGAAGAATAAAATAATAATGATGAAGTCTTGCCATAAAACACAAACGTTTTTGTAAATGGCCAGTGAATCCACACCCAAGCAATAATTTAAAAAGTTGCCATGTTTGACCCCCTCAAATATGCAATCAATGTTTTTATATTGAAGTGGAAATTTTTGACTGTCATAAATACTAAACAAGTAAACAGTGTGGATTACACGGTTTGACTACATGCAGGTCCATAGAGGTTCCGGAGCCAGGCAGTCCAAAATCAACCATTGACATGTTCAAAAATGACTCCCTAAAGCTTTGAATATTGTCCAGAGTTGGTAGAACGACCAAGTTAAAGTGCTAAACAGCTTCAATATAGTTACGCAGTTCAAATCCGACCTAACTTTGACCTAATTCACAACTCTTCCAATATACTATAGCCATGAAAAAGACTTCATCTTGAGCAGCTTTAGGTGATCTTAATAGGAACCATGTTATTAATTTGTGCTCCCTGCGCAAGAACCAAACAAAATTTCACAATGTTGCCTCCCTCTAAGGCTTAGAAAGAAAGACAGTCTTCGATTATCTGTCACATATCTCTCCTCCATGACAAGCTCCATCCAAGGAGTCTTTGCTCATCTGAATCGTGTAGGACAGAATTTGACTTGACTTGTATAATATAAAGCTAAGGTACTTGTCATTTTAGAGTGTGGAAATGTCTTGGTCTTCAATTTATGTAGTTCTGGATTCCTATGTTTGGAGTTATACTAATTAATGAGGAACTTGTACCAAACATTCGATAAAACTTCTTTAACTAAAACATAAATACCAGGGCTTTTATTTTGCTAAAACTTTGATAGTGATACATAAGATATTGAAGTGCACTCTTTCACACTTTCCTAAAATAATGAAAGTCACGATAGCTAAAAGCATAACCAAAAAGGTGAAAAGGAAAGACAGGAGGCAATTCTAGACCCTCTCACATGAGAAACTTCGTTTTGCTTGTAAAACAACTAAAGTTGGGGGCTGAAAATCATCAATCATACTACTTTCTTACTTTAATTCCTTTGCCTGATCATCTAGCAGCAGGTTACACTGCTTCAGATGCGTGACATATCTAGGGTTCTCAAAAACTCATATGAGGTAATACAAACTATAGAAGCCATATAGTTGTGTTGCCTTGGTATACAAGTGCCGACAAGCAGGGTTTTGCATCGCCTAACTACAATTCCCAGTATGTTCACCACAACCAATGACCAATCCTAGACCCTATATAGCTAATGTAGCAATGCCACCATATCCTGCTCAGACTAAGACTTGGTGGAAATTTTCTATGACGAATCAATACTAGAAAAAATAAATATTCACTACAATAACAAGCACTTCTTGGAGATTTTACGTGGTCAAATTATGCTTGTAAATGATGCGGGGTGAATATTTGGAGTTTATGAAGCAAGCATTATACTGAGAAAAAGCCAGCAAGATACTTTTATCAAGTAAACTCTGGAAAGTACAAACCTTATCACCTAAATTCCTAATATTGAAATAGATTCACATGTGAAAGACAAAAAAACAAAAGCTATAGTGAAAGCTATAGTGAAACAAATGTTAATTCCTTCGACTTGATGTTTATAAAATTATGAAATTTAATAAAATCAGAATATTCATGTTAGAAAGAGAATTCAAAAGAAATGGAACTGTGTGCATTTGAGGGAACTAAGTTAGTGTTCATAGGAACATGAAGACAGCACAGCTGGACAGCAACACAAAGATATAATACCTTTGGTAAACATTCGAAACCTCCACCAGTTACATTAAGTAATGCCAAAGATAGAACTCTGTCCGGCACCATTGCTGCTAACTTGCAAGCTATCATAGCACCTGTTTCATTAATAACATATCAGCCAAACTCTGAAGAAATCGTTGCGAGGCATTTGATTTCAGTTACATTACTTAATGCCAAAAACAAAAACTCAAAACTCGGAATCATGGACTCACCCATTGAATGGCCAAATACATGAGCTTTTCTCCAACCTAGATGATCCATCAAAGCAATTGCATCTTTTGCCATTATTTTTGTTCTGCACTCAGCAATAAAAAATAAAAAAATCATCAGTGGAACCCACACGCCTTTGCTTCTAAATTCAAGGCAACTACTTTTTTTTCTATCCACACCCAATTACATTGCTAAGCAACACAAGCATCTAGAACTATTTAAAGCGGAGTTGAGCAAGTCAAAATTTCTTCTAATTCTACACAACTATTAAACTATAAAATTCCATTTCTTCCCTATTTTTTCTCGAAAACCAAACAAACAAAAAAATCAAGGTCAAAAGAAAGTTGTAAAGCAAATGGAGATTCAACAACTACCTTCAAAAAAGCAAAACACCATCATAAATCAAATAAAAACACAAAACCCAGATCAAAAAACACACCAAAACTTCCAAAGGAAATCATAAGACAGGGCCATGCATCAAAATTCAAATGACCCATCATAAAAGAATCAAACTTGAATCAACCCACATAAAAAAATTAACCATTAAACAACATTAGTGTGAGAAGACTCACGAATATTCAGAATTTTTGGTGGGCACAGAACTCCTTCCCATACCACGATTATCAAAGGCACAAACTTGAACACCATTAACACCACAGCCATCTTCCCCATTATCATCTGATTGATCAACGCCTCTCATTCCATCATCATCATTGGACCTCTCTTTCCCTGTAAGTGCCTTTATTTGTGGACCCCACGAATCATTTGTCCCAGCAAATCCTGCTCCCAATCAAACAATCCACAATTCATCAATCAAACAACCCAGTTCAAAACAAAACATAGGAAGAAAAAAGATTTCTTTTTTGATAATTGTTATTACCTATAATGAGAAGAACTTTTGTGGTTCCATGACCATGAGTTCTGTAAAAAATTTTGATGCCATTATTGTTGTTGGTGCTGCTAGCACTAGCAGCATCAACTCCATCATATAAACTGGCCTGGTGTTTACCTACCTCGCAAAAAGGCATGATGTTTGCTTCCTACACAAATACAAACTTTACAATATTGCACAAATGCAAAGACAGAGAGGAGATGTTCTCAGAATTTTGGACAGGAAATTCCGAGGTTCCAGAAAATGGAGGAGAAGAAAACAGAGGAGAAGATGCTTTGCGATTTTGGTGATGTTGGGATGTCTTTTATTGGGAGTGAGTTGCATCTTAGTCCCTTTATTTTCAATTAAATACCTTTTACTCCTTGTATTGTATAAATCATAATTTAGGGCCTTAATTAGATTTGACTTCTTATTTACCGTTGTAGACCTTTTCGATTAATGTTAAAAGTGACACCTAACAAAATGAATATTGACATTTTTTTCACTTTTAGATTTTTTTTCCTCAAAATATCATGATAAATATGTTTGATAAAGTTGTAAAAATTATTTTAAAAGTTATTTGGAAATCGATAAAAACTAGAAGTTATAAAACAAAACTTTTGAGACTTTCTTTTAACACAAATAATTTTAAAATCGGATATTACAAAGATACAATCCTATTTATTCACTATAAAAGCCATAGTTAATTAAATAAATTTATAAATAATAATTTTAACTCAAAATTTATATTTTTTTAATAATTATTTGACTTGATAAATAATTAATAAACTATAGATATTATCAAAACTACTCAAAACCTAGTCCAAACTTGACATGAGATGTATATATTTATATCACGTATACAAATTTATATTTTTAAAAATATAATATGACATATACATACTTTAATATTCATGTAATATATAAACATGTGTGAGTGTATTATTTTATTTTATGTTGAATAGTAAAAAAATATTGGAGAAATATTTGAAACTCAATGAATATGATATAATATAATATCTAAATTTTATATCTCATAAATAATGGATAAAATACATATATAGCAGAAAACCGACTGTGAAAATTCCGTTGTCATCCCTAAAAGGACCTTACGCCATGAACATAAATGATAACGCAAGGAAGAAGTGTGGGATGGACTAAGTTATTAGTTTCTTACGAATACAAGGACTAATATGTAATTTACCATTGATGCGGGGAGGTGGATGATAAGCTGGAGAGTGGACAGGTGTTGTCGGGTGGGAGATATATAATAATCCGTTTCTGCTCAGACAAGAGATTATTTAATAATTTGGGTTACGGCTCAACGTGGGGGAAAAAAATTTGAAGGTTCCAAGTAGCAACGTCCAGTTTAATACTAATTATGAACGGTCAAATATTTTTTAAAAAATTATATATTTAACTTTTTTAATGTATTTTTATAATTTAAAAAATTTAAGTTTAAACAAAAAAAATTTATAAATGCATATAATCAAATAAATCAAGAACAATATGTACGAATAAATAATAAAAAGTTGTTGGCGATACTTAAAAATATAACTTGAAAAATCAAGAGATATATATAAATTAAGATATTTAATCTTGAAAAACATGATACTTACTCGGCTGTATTTGCTAAAAAAATTTATTAAATAATTTTTTTATTTAAGTAAATGATAATAAGAATAGAGATACAAATTAAATTGATTGAATAAAATAATTTTTTTCAAAATCAAATTAAAAAGATAAATTTCTAAAAATATTATTTTTTTCAAAAATAAATTTCATTCATACAAAAGATAAAAAAAAATATATAAATGAATTGGAAAAACTCTTTAAATTTAAATGCATAACTAAAAAAATAATCATCATTTAAAATAGATTCTCCAAATAAAATAAAAGAGAGACCGAATACTAATTTAAATATAAATTAAAAATATTTAGAGAAAAAACCATAAAAATGAATCGTTAGATTTTTTTAATAGAAAAAAGAAAAAAAATAAGGTATTGTTGGACTTAGTAAGTCAAGGCAACCCACCTGGCTCATCTTATCAAATCCCACATAATTGGGCTCTTAATTTTCATTTTTTGCAATGTTTACCTCAATTTTTTTAAAAAAAAAATCAAACGCGTCATCTGATTTGTCTAGATTTCAATTATTGTGATAGCCAAAAAATCATGGTTTAAATTTTTTATACTCAAAAATTTATTTTTCAACTTATTTTGACAAAAAACACCTATAAAATACTATACGAACCTAATAAACTTAATTATAGCCTAAAAAACCTCAAGAAACTATCTCAAAAATCAAAATCAACCCGAATCAAAAAATTAACTCGAGCTCATATTTGTTTTTTCAATAACTTTAAAGGTAAGAAAAAAAAACATATAACATGAGCTTCTCTCATCAAATGAAACCATTTGACATAAATATCATCCGTTTGGTAACCTAGATCAGTGTCAACATCATTTTTCTCTTTCCACCATCGAGATTTGGAGACCTCTGTCTCCTTTCTCAAGCAGAGATTAAAAAAAATAACAAAATAAACTTTTTGTGTCAAAATTAAATTAGAAAAATATTAAGATACTAAAATTATATAATTTGCATGATTAAGTTCAAGAATCAAGATGCATATTTTACAAAATTTATGACATGCCACCTTCGTTTGGTGCATTTTTCATTTCGGTTTCTTTTCTTTTAATCTTATATTTTTATAAAAAATCAAAATCAATTCATCTTCAATTAACAATAAATAACTACAAATAAAATTTAAAGATCAAATTAAAAAAATATAAAATTTTACACAGCACATCTATAATAATATATGAAAAGATAAAAAATAAAGCCTTACATAATGAAAAATACATGCCTTTTAAATTAATACTTAATGCATTCATGATTGTGATAGTGGGTTTTTTAGCCTAAGGTTCTTAATTTATGAACTAGTCCACGATCATTTTTATTTTTATATTTTGAGGCGGTGAATTCTTTAATTAACTATGATTTTGCATTTTCTTAATGAGAATTATGATTTTGCATGTTAGTGTAATATTGTAAATGAAATTATTAAAATATAAATGTTTAATTTCTTATAATAAATGTTTAACACGTAACATTTTATATAACAAAACCAAACAAAAAAATATACAAATTTTTAATCCACAAGAAAAAATTAAAACAAAGGAACAATTAATTATTTTTTAAAATACAAGTAACACAATTACAAACTAATTGCTTAAGTTACGAAATCTAAATTTAAATGCACAAGAAATAAATATATTTGAAAGTTTCTAGTTTGATTTAAAAGCATCACCTAGTACATGTAAAAGTCTAGGAAAAGCTCATGGAGCTTCACTTTTATTTTTTCCCCCTTCCCTTTGAGCTCTTTTTACTTTTTTTTTTTTAGTTTTTTTTCCTTTTAATTTCATCATTAAATATTTTTAAACAATAATTTAGATTGCCTTTTAACCAACAAAGTTAACTAGTTTACATTTATCTAATTTAATTTCAAACCTTGAGAAGGAAATCAGTCGAGTTGATATTTTATAATTTTTATAATTTTTTTCTTAATTTTGCTATTGATTTCTATTATTGATTAGTCGGGTTGTTTTTGGACAGTTAAGTTACCTTAATCATGTTTAGATAATTCTTAGATGATTTAATTTTAAATTTGGGTTAGGTAAAAATTTAGATGAAAAAGTTTTTTTTTGTCAATTTCATTTATTTTTTATTAATTTAATTCTCAATTTTTTTTTGATGGACGGATTATCTTTAAAACAATCAATATATAAAACTAATTTCTATAAAAAATAATTTTAATCCTAAATTACACACGAAATTAAATCGAGACTTTTCAAGACTTGGTTGCGAATTCAAATTTAATAACAATATTTACAGTCTTAATATTTTTATTACCGTCAATGTTTTTCTATCTGACGCACGCCATAGCGTATTTGTGTAAACTACAAACTAGTTATAATTCTAATCACCTTCAAGTAAACAATCGGTTCTGGGCTCTCTTCAATAATTCTAAAATATAAAATACTGGGCCTATAAAACGGCCCATTAGTCAGCATCTTCAGATTTCACTCCAACCAACCGACAGATCACTAAAGAAGTTGCCGCCTCCTCCACCTGTCATTCCATGCGGGTCGGGTTCGTGGATCATATCTACAACCACCAATCCCTTCTCAGTCCGGCTCACCGCCGTTGTTTTCTTCTCTGCGTTCCTAGACTGGGTCGGGTATCACTGATCCTCCACCGCGTCCTCTGGTTATCGGGGTCTTAGGTTTTCATAAAGATGGAAGACAGAGAAGCTGGATTACAAGACAGATTGAGCGATCTACCAGACTACATAATTCACGAAATCCTTTGTTTCCTCGAGATTAATCAAGCGATCCGAACTTCTGTCTTGTCCAAAAGATGGAAAAACTTGTGGGCTTCTGTTCCAGACCTGAATTTCAACAGCAAAGGTTTTACAGAACAAACGTTTCCTAAGTTTCTCCGAAGAGTTATGTCCAAACGGGAAGATAGCAACGTTCGGAGACTTGACATGTTTGCCCATTTGCCCATTCGTCTCTCATCAATGGAGGGTTTGATAAATTACGCAGTGGCTCATCAGGTTGAGGATTTTCGGTTTGTTTCTGATGATGTCCAACCTGTTTCTTTACCAGCATGTGGTTCCTTGAAGACCCTTTTCTTATCTCGATGTAAGTTTGGTGATTTGCTGACATCTTTTGGTTTCGGTTTTGTTAATCTGACCTCGTTGGACTTGTATGTGTGTTGGTTTTGTTATTCTGAGAATGATTTTGGTGACCCTTTTGCTAGTTGTCGGAATTTGAGGAGGTTATGCCTCCGTTATTGTCGGTTTCCATCTTTGAAAAGGTTGAAAATTACTGGGTTTCAGCTGGTTAGCTTAGAAATTCAAGGGTTCGGCTATGGTGATCGAGGGTTACAAGATGGTTGTGAGGTTGAGATTTTTGCGCCGAATCTGTTGTCTTTTGTGTACAAATTCTCCAAACCAGTGGATTTCTGTGGGCTTCATTTTCCATCTCTTGATTATGTTGAGGTCCATGTTTGGCAACATGGTACTGATGAGGCTACTGATCATGACAAAAGAAGGGCCAGTCTGTTCTTGATGAGTATGTTTGAAGGCTTTGGGAATGCACAATCTGTCAAGTTATATTGCGAAACCATTCAGGTATTTTTCTGTAATCTTTACTGCTGGTGATGAAGTAGTAAAAAAGAAGTTTAGCAGCTGCTGTTTTATTTATCTTACGTTGAATGAGTTTTGGTGTCCTGGCCTTTTTGCTAGGTTCTTGATTTGGTTGATGGATTGCTAGAACAACAACCTTCTCCCTTTAAAAGATTGAAGAAAGTAGATGTGCAATGTAATCGTGAATCATTCAAGGTACCTGCTCATGTGACAAACTACTTACTCGCTGGCACTATTGGGCAGGAACTACATCTAGAGGTAATTACGTTTCATTTCTTTTTTCTTTTTACATATACATTACATCACAAGTATAAGGGGTATGAGCACAATTGATGGTGTAATTTCCACGTCAACTTGGAAATCCATCTGTTCTTAACCAGGATGTGATTAGCTATGTTAAATGCACTGTTTTGTTGTGTGCTTACTGTCCTAAGGTAGAGGGATGATGTGGATCAACATTATTGACATGCTTTTGTGAAACTTGCAATTCCAGCCTTTATTTTTCTTCCTCATTTTTGAAGAATTGATGGTCAATGTTTAACCATATCTGGTTGATGCTTCTAAATGCAAAGAAATTTGACAAGTTTTGTACACTATCCTATTTTGTTTTGATCTTGCCAATTAATAGAATATAATTGAAATTGGATTTTGTACGTGATTTGTCTATGCTTGTTAAGTCTAGGTAGGTGATCGAGTGTTGGGATCAATCTAAACCCATTTAGGGTTTGTGACAGGGGTTGGCATGGCTCTATGCTCTCAAGTGTTTTATCTGTACTGTGTACCTTTAATGAGTTTAAGGAAACAATAACATGGATGCATTCCTTGCTTTACATTGACCTGCCTCCTTCGAGTAAACATTTTTAGACTAGATTCGGGAACAAAACATCTTTAGCTACTACCTGATAGACAATACAAATGGCTTAGCATTATACTGTCATAGGTATTCCATTGACTTTGATTTGGTGCAAGTTAATTCTTTCATTCTCTCACGAGTTATCTCAAATAATGGCATACCTTTCTTTAATTTTGACTTCCTTGTTCATTCAGATTGTCAAAATCTGGCATTTTCTTTTAAATGTGCATATCAATCTAGTCTTGGTACCCTTTTATTTGCTTTTCTGTTATTCAGTTCATTTGTCCTGACAATTTGGGAAGTACATATAAAAAATTTAGTTATGCATCACCTTTTATTTTGGGGAAGTCCTTTTTCTCTGTTGGTTGTGGGTGTGTGTATTTACCTGTTTTGGATAAGCTTATATCAGTTCACCTGTATATGAGCTCTGCTTTTCAATTTACCTTCACTTTTGTTTGGATTGCATTGTCTGGTCAGATTTAATTTTCCATGGAGATTCTTAAATATGTTGGTTTCCAAATATCCGTAATGAATTTCAACACTCGTTTTGTCTATGCTTGTTAAGCCATAAGTCCTAGGTAGGTGACCAAGTTTTGGCATCAATCCCTGCTCATTTAGGGGTCATGATAGGAGTTGGCATCAGTAGATGCTTTCAAAGTGTTTTAATTGCACTGTGTAAAACATAATGAGTTAAGGGAATAATATATGGATCCATTCCCTGCTTGATATTGACCTGCTTCCATGTCATTCTCCATTCAGTCAACCTTTTTAAATAGAATTAGGAACGGAACCTTGTTACCTACTTTCAAATTGACATTACAAATACCCCAGCATTTTATTGTCTTAGGTACTCCAAAGACTTTGATTTGGTGTTCATAGATTCTTCCCCTCTCTGTCAGGTTATTGAGCTGATCGGAACATGCAAACTGTTGGTGGACCTTTCTTTTTCCTTCTCTCCCTCCCTCCAATGCTGACTCCCCTATCTATTTGGAGCATCGAAATCTATTATTTGCTTTTATATGTGCATATCTATTTAGTCTTAATACCCTTTTTTGCTTTCTGTTATCCAGTTCATATTGTCTTGACAATGTTGTGAGGCACTGGCTGAAGATTTAGTCTAATGCATCACCTCTTCATCTTCTTGCAGGTGCCAACCTGATGATTAGCAGTTGCATATTTCATAGGAGTAGATTTTGGCGGTGATGGATTAATTCATACCAAACTTCCCTTTCCTTTTGTTTACCTTTCTTATTGCAGCAAAGGCGTCCATACATTGTGAATATTTTGTC
This sequence comes from Populus nigra, assembly GCF_951802175.1. Lineage (NCBI taxonomy): Eukaryota > Viridiplantae > Streptophyta > Magnoliopsida > Malpighiales > Salicaceae > Populus > Populus nigra. Next base: position 705,349 of record NC_084867.1, on the reverse strand, counting down.
TTGTCTCAGCAAGCAAGTGCATGGAAAGTCCGCTTCATCTTCATAACAACACTCCCAGAAAGGCTGAAAAGGAATGTAGGAGAAACTAAGTTGTGCACAATCGCTTAAGAAAGAAAACTTCAAGTTTAGTCACCAATCTATGCTTTTTGTCTTCTTTTTTTCCAAGTATATACACAATCAATTTCCTTCATTCAGAACCTCTTGCTAGAGGACATTTGTGAAGTCAATGCTGCAACGATTGTGCAGGTTATACTCTCTGATCTTTCCAGAGCTTTAAAATGTTGCTAGAGTAGATAGTAGTAATTGCAAAAATCCTCCTTTTGGATTCTATTGTAAATTTCAATGAAAAATGAATTTAATGCTGTGATTAAGATGAAGAACTGAATGGTTACCCAAAGAGATTGTCGATTAGAGAGAGAGAGAGAGAGAGACTACCGGACAAAAATGGTAGGCCATAGTACACTGCCCCTAGAAATAAGTGACCTCGTTTGTTGAGAATGAATGAAGACCAATTTTTTCAATATATGAAAATTATAACTATTTTTTTTATAAAAAATCAAAACTATAATTTATAATATTAATTTTAATATTTTATATTTATGATAATCTAATTATAAACTCTTAATTTTATTTAATCTAAGTGAAATGATCATAAAAAAGTTATATTGTTAACTAAGAAATGAAAGTTTTTATATTAAATTTATAATAAAAATTAAATATAAAGCACTAGCTATATATAAAAATAATAATTTTAATCTTTTATATTGCCAAAAAGTTCTATATAAAAGAAAGAAAATTATATTGTTCATGTCTTTTATTGATTTTCTAAAAAAGTAAAAAACTTAAAAGGAAAAACCATAAAAAAACCTCTAAAATATATTTTTTCAAACTTACTATAAATGGAAAAAAAATACTTTTATAGTTTTTTGAATGAAGGAATATTATATTTGAATATAAAATTATATATTTTTTTTATTTTTCTAAGCTCTTTTCTAAACACCTAAAAACTTTAAAAAGTAAATAGGAACTAGAATATAGTTTATATTTATTTTTGTACCATTGAAATTTAAGATTGGATCACCATGAGAGAGTAAAGTATATAAAAAAGAAGTAATTATTATTTACTTTTAGTCAAGCTAACTTATCACTAATGTATGACTCTCACACACACTCTCTCTCTCTCTCTCTTCCTTTCTCCTTTTAAGATTCTCCCATTCCTCCTCCTACCACTAGGGTTCTCCAAGACTCACACAGGGCAATCAAGCAGGCAAAGACTTAAAGGACCAAGTCCTAGCAAGCAGATTGCAAGAAAGAATCAGACTTTGAACATTTTGACAAATCAAGAACTAGAGAGACAGATCTTGAGTGTATAACCTTTGCATTTTGTTGGGTTTCCAAGAACATGGAGAGATCTAGATCCAAGAGGAACTACTACTATGACCATCAAGATTATGACAATGACAACCTCAACAACAACAACAACAACAACATGGTTAGGACCAAACCCAGATACAACAACAACAACAATTATTACCGTCAACGTGGACAAGGAGGCAATAACATGTTCAACAACAACAACAGGTTTTCAAGAACCCAACAGCAGCAGCAACCGCAGCAGCAGCAGCAAGACCCATCATCGCCATTAATGGTGACAACGAGTTACAGAATTTTATGTCATGATATGAAAGCAGGGGGTGTGATTGGTAAGTCGGGGAGCATAATCAAGTCCATAAGGCAACACACGGGAGCGTGGATTAATGTTCATGAGTTGATTCCTGGTGATGAGGAGAGGATAATTGAGATTTCAGATACGCGTAGGAGAGACCCAGAAGGGAGAATGCCTTCGTTTTCGCCAGCGCAAGAGGCGCTTTTCTTGATTCATGATAGGATTCTTGAGAATGATTTGCAGTATGGTGTGGTGAGTAGTGGTGCTGGTGGGTTTGAGGAGGACGAGTATGTGGGGAGAGGAGGGAATAGAGTGGCTACCAGATTGGTTGTGTCAAGAATGCATGTGGGGTGTTTGTTAGGGAAAGGAGGGAAGATTATTGAGCAGATGAGGATGGAAACAAAGACCCAGATTAGGATTTTGCCTAGAGATCATACCTTGCCAAGATGTGTTTCCGTGTCTGAGGAGATTGTTCAGGTTTTATGTTTCCCCAGCTCTTGTGTTGTGCTTATGACTGACTATTACTGCTGCCTGGAACTTTTTTTTGAACAAAATGTTGGATGGAGCTTGATGTTGGTGAGACTGAAACTGAAGCTTGAACTGACCATATCAGGGGAGTTATTGGATTGATTTATAAATGACTAATTCAATTTTAAATGCAATGGGTTTAATGCAATGTTTGGGAGTTATGCAACGTTATACTTGAGTATTGAGCATTGACTTATTATTGAGGCCTAAGAGTATCTTGGGTTTTCATTGAATGATTATAGGATGATTCTGACATTATGAAATTTATAGGATTTTAAAGAATTTATTACTGCAATGTTGTTTGGATATTTGGCTTGATCCATTTAAAACCTGAAAAGAGATCAATGAATGGAAGATGATGAGTAAGAGCTGTCATTTATTTAACTTGAGGGAATTGCGGCTGGTTTTGCTCTCTAATGTGTTTGGTGTCTTTAATTTTTTGATTAGAGAACCAGATAGTTGAGTTACTTTCAATAAGAGTTTCAGGATGTGAATTATTGTTAATGGAAGTTAAATTCATGACTGCACGCTTTGTATATTGGTTCCTCTGCTGTGCCTTGATATGATTGAATTTGTTGTAAAATGCATAATGTGATGTTATGTCAGGAAGGTACTAGTTTGAGATTTCTTTGCCAATGGAGGGTTTTGGAATTGCATGAAGCTACTGGTCTTTTTCCTCTCTTGAAGCAAATGTAAAGCCAGAATAAAATGGTTCTATTTGAATCATCATGTTCAGTGCCTCATGCATTGCACTTTCCTGGCAGGTTATAGGTGATGTCAATGCTGTGAAAAATGCTGTCGCTATTATTTCATCAAGATTGAGGGAGAGTCAGCATCGTGACCGCAGTCATTTTCATGGACGAGTACAGTCACCAGAACGGTTTTTGGATGACGATTATGTTCCTCACATGAATACTCGTCGTTCATCAATGGATGGACCGCCCTCTTTTGGATCACGATTATCTGGCCCCAACTATAGAAACAATAACTATTCCTCACGAGCACCTGGTTTTCCTGTTGACGCTGGGGCAGATCCCAACACTGACAGTGCACAGCCCTTTTATGTTGAGGACCTTGTGTTTCGAATTCTTTGTCCAATTGACAAAGTTAATAGAGTTGTTGGAGAATCTGATGGCTTAGTGGACTTGCTTCAAAATGAAATAGGTGTGGACGTTAAGGTTGCTGATCCCGTGTCTGGGTCTGATGAACAGATAATCACCATCTGCTCTGAAGAGGTACTCACCATCTCCTTGTTTCTATTTAGTATAGAGTGTGCTCAAGTGTCTATTCTGCTTATAAAGCTATGCTTGTCTTTTTAAGTGGTGTTCTATTCCTTCCAGTTATGCTTTACCACTTTGCTTCTTGGTCTATCGGTTATGTATTTACCCTACCCTTTAATTTGAGTTTTATATTCTATTATATTTCGGTATATTTTCATTTTTTTTCCTGAGCTCTGCATTGTCACCCATCTCTTCAATTTCAAAGGTTCTAACATATCTATTGGTTTACATCTATGCTCAGGGTCCTGATGATGAGTTGTTTCCTGCTCAAGAAGCTTTGCTGCACATTCAAACACGCATTGTTGATCTTGTTGCAGATAAAGACAACATAATAACAACCAGGTTACTTGTCCCATCTAGTGAGATTGGCTGTTTAGAGGGAAGAGATGGCTCCTTATCCGAGATGGAAAGTTTAACTGGTGCAACGATAGAGATCCTGCCAAAGGAAATGCTTCCGACATATCTATCAGGGACTGATGAGCTTGTACAGGTTTGTCAAGCGACCGTATGATAAACACCATTGAAACAAAGACTTGTATATGCTTGATGCTAAATCTCACTTAAGACAACATAATGAATAAACACTAATGAAACATAGACTTATATGATGCATGATGTTTAACGTCACTTAAGACATTTGGATGAGTGAAAATAACTTTCTGGTTCACTATGGGCTAGTTTTGTGACGGAGAATTGTCGTAACTGGCACAGTTAAGTTTTGATAGATGAGAGTTCCAAACTATCCTGTTTGGTGCATAAGTGCAGGACAGTTTCCTTATGAATTCATTTTCTAGCTGACTGTTCTTAATGCCTGTGGGTCAGAAGTGAACAAATGTGAGGCAGCCTCCATATGGATACTTCTTCCCTGTGCTTGTGGTGTGTACTTCGTAACTCGAGGATGATCTTAAAGTATCATTTGTCAGTTGCCATGCGTGTGATGAAAGATAAATGAAGTGTTGAAATCTGGGTTCCCATGAGATCAAATGAGAGCCTTGTGAATAAGACTTCTATAGTTTCCAAGTGGTGTTTGATGTTCTCTACAGATTCAAGGGGAAGTAAAGGCAGCTCGTGATGCTCTTGTTGAAGTTACGTCAAGACTTCGTAGTTACTTATACAAGGATGTCTTCCAGAAAGACCTGCCACCAACCGTGTCCGCACCAGGCCCTGCTGGGACTGCTGGAGGATTGCAGGCAGCTTCTTCAAATAACCCAACTCCAGCTCGTGAAGGTCACAGTGGTGGTGATCCTCCTGCAACCTATCAGAATGTGCAATCTGCTTCAACAACACAGCCATCGAAGGTTCATTTTTTTTGCTTTCTGTATATCTGAGTACCCATCTGCTATTGAAGAAATTGGATAAACATCTAACCAAATTTAATCTTCGTTCACATTTTTGATAATGTTCAGCAAATAAGACTTTTAAATTAAGGCTCAGACAAAGTTGAATTAGAACTTAATTTTTTTTTAGCTTATCTTCCAAAGGTAAATTCAAAGCATTTCTGTTCTGTTTGCTGCCTACTTGGAGTGCCCTTATAAGTTTTGTAGCAAATAGCTTCCTTGTGCAGTTCCTGCTGGTTTTATGCTTTTTTTCTAATGGACTTTAAACCATTTTTGTTGGATGCAATTCATATAATCTATCAATTGCATGATATAGCTTTTGGTCTTTCTAAAAAGAACAACATTGAGGAAAAGAAATCTATCATTAGATTTTGGGTGAGTGTCCATCGTGGAGCAATGTTTAAATTAATGAAGGAGCCGGGATTGAGTTCAAGAAATCTGTAATTATAGTTCTTTTTATTTGAGATTTCTAAAAGGTGAGTAACCCTTGATTTTATAGGATGCTAGAGGATCTAGTTCTGAAACAGTGAAGCAGAATGAAAGCGAACACCATGAAGATTTGCCTCCTCCTACAATGAATAGGTAGTCAATTCAACTATACTTTACCATGTTAGGCAGTACGTTCTTTCTTGCAATACAGTAGGCATATCTCAAGAGCAACATCTGATATCCACTTTGTAACATGCATCTTATTTTCCTGTTAGAATCCCTGTAACACTTGTCACTAGGAGTATACTTGAAGTTGTCATACCAGAGCCTGCAGTCCCCAAGCTCATTACGAAATCAAAAAACAAGCTTGCACAGATTAGTGAGGTGAGCCTACTCTTGCAGCAAGTTTCCATCGATTTATTTACTTACCTTAAGTTTATAGTATTTTTAGCTGCCCTCTTCATTATGGGTACAGTTATCTGGAGCCAACGTAACCCTTGTTGAAGATAGACCGGATGTGACAGAAAAGATCATACAAATATCTGGAACCCCGGAGCAGGCAGAGAGAGCACAGAGCTTGCTTCAAGGCTTTATTTTAAGCAGTAAGTCCCTCTCTATCTTTTGTATTTTCTACATGTCTGTGTGCATTTGGACATGCTTACTCATCTCTTGATCTTATAAATTCAATTGAAAAACTCGGTCCTTTTTCTTCATTTCAGTACAAGAAGATGGACCTTAGGCTAGTCACTGAAGCCAACGAACTCAGACTTGTAGCTGGCTTCAAATGGGAAGAATTCCTGATGTCCAGGTATAATACCTAGAGAATCCATTCTGTCCCTTATTTGTATGTAATTGATTTGGTATCTGTTTTAAATCACAAATTTCGGGAGCAAGAATTTCGCTGTGTAAATGTAACTTGTTTGAGCTCATTGTTTTTTCTGCAACGCCACAATTTTCCTGTATGAATTGCAGTTTCTCTGTTATTGTTTTGTATCTTAATGTATTTCCTTTGCATCAATTGTCATCAGCTGGGTTTAAATTTTCGAATTTGCCCAATTGCTTCGTATTCCATCGATGGTGGATGGGAGTTTTTGTAAGAAGTAGTCGTAATATTTCTTTTCCAGGGACTATAGCTCTCGTAATCATATAGCCTGAACCCAGTTATAGCTTTTATCTAACAATTTGAAGTATTGAACTCGTAAAAGAGTTAGTACCTGGATCGGTAGTCAAGAAGGAGTTCCATTTTTGAGGTCAGTGTCAATAGAAATTTATTCTTTTCAATGCAGGTGTGTTCTTAAGATTCATCTGAGTAAAAAATCAATTTCATTTGATGCGTGTGCGCAAGGAAAACAACTCATCGTCTTTGTTTACCTGGGAGCTTGAAAACAACTTATTTTCTTTGTATATCGCGGACCCTGTTTCATTTTCAGTTTCGTCTGAAGGGAAGCAGCTATTGTGCAAGCTCCCTTGATAACAATTTTTACCAATAAAATAAAATAAATTGAATAAGCATATTAAAATAATCTCAAAATAAAAAAAATATTTAATTTTTTTAAAAAATACCTTTTCAAATGCAATTTTAAATAGCCTCTAGCTATTTGAGCCATGCTCTATGATATAGGTTAGGTTGAATAATTTTATTTTTCAGCAAAATAAATAAATAAATATACATGTTTTTTGAACATGCTTTTGGCCACAAAAAAATATTCCAAGTCAGAAATAGAAAAGTTTATAGTGAAACTAAATAAATAAATCAAGAATTATCTATGCAAAATAATAATAATAATAATAATAATAATAAAAAGAAAAGATAGATATATATTAAGATATTTGATTTTGTAATATGGGTCATGTATCTAATTGTATTTAATAACTTTATTTCTTAAAATAAATCTTTTTATTTAATCAAACAATAACATAAACATATACAAACATGAAAGCGATATAATAAAATCAAAGAAAAAAAATATTATACAAAGTTGTATATTTTTTAAAAAATAATAATTAAATTTTATGTGAGAATCAAGTAAAATATAGGTGATTTTAACCAAAGACAATATTATACAAAGTTGCACATTTTCAAAAAAATAATAATTAAATTTTATGTGAGAATTAAGTAAAATATAGGTGATTTTAACCAAAGACTAAATTAAAAAGTTGAGAGATAAAAGTGGCTATAGATATTTGATCTTGAAGCATGGTTTATAAACTTGATTGTATTCAATAACATTATTTCTTGGAACACATGTTTTATTTAATAAAATTAAAAAAAAAACAAAACACGCATAGAAAAGCGATTGAATAAAATTAAAGGAGAAAAAAAATTAAGTGGGTTTACATAGAATCATATTGTAAAAAAAATCAAATAAATTTGTTAAAAATCTATTAAAATTAAAAAAAGTCAATAAAAAGATAAATCACAAAAAAAATAAAAAGATAAAAAAAAGCTTAGGCCCACGAGCTTAGGTGGCCTAGCACCCCTAATCTTAAAAAAAGCCCAAGTGGTCTTTTAGTCAAAGTCCGCTTGGCTAAGCTGAAGGGTTTTTTTTTGTTTATTAAGCGGCAGATGACACATCACTTGGCTTTTCTTGAATTTTAATTATTGTGGTGGCCGAAAAATCAGAGTTTATAATTTTTTATGCTTGTTAATATATAAAATAGTGTTTAGAAAAAAAATCTTATGCATCAATCTTCTCGGATTAGAGAGAACTCAACCTCAAGTTTAAATTATATTGTCTCAGTCTGGTGGATGTCCAATCAAAACTCTCAAACCCTTTTTTTTTCTTCAAATATATAATAATTTTAGACATTAATTTTAGTTTGTTTATCTTAATTTCTGTAATGAAGAAGTAGCAATTGAAAAATTATTTCTCTTTTCATTACTTCTAATGTAATAAATTGTAAACTTTAAACTTACTTCATGAATACATGTAGTGAATTTTTAATATCATAATAAAAGGTTAATTTGTTAAGTAGAGTTCTAAAAACAATTTTAATTCTTTAATAATTTCTCTTGTTTAATTTTTCTTATGGCTAGCTTTCATCAATAATAATATTGCTGATTATCATAAAAAAAAATCTTTAATAATTTCACACATTGATTTAATTTCTTGTTTTTCAGTTAGAAATATATTGATGTATTGGTGAAACCCTAGATCGGATGACATTGTTTATTCTACCATTTTTTTTTCTTGTCATCAATTTTTTGCTTTATTTTATTTTATCCTTGCAGTTGATGATGCCTGCATCTATTTATTTTTCTATAATTCAATTATTTGATTTTGTAAACTTAATTTATTCACTAGCTATATCAAATTAAAGACGGACTAGCTAGATTACAGCAGACGACGATCATGCATGAGCAAGGAGGCGTACGGACTAGGTTATGATATTCCAGCCCTGGATATGTAGAAACGTAACAAAATGCAAGTATGATTCCTTTAATGAGTTGAACTGATGAGAAATTTAAATTTAAATTGAAACCAAGTAAAAAAAAATACACCAGACATGTTCGTATATATTGTTTCTTCTTCTTCTCGTTCTCCCAAACCCTAACCCTAAGAATAAACTCTTATCAAGCCTAAACCCTAACACTAAAAATAAACTCCCATTAAAAATACCCTCTGATTACGTTCCCCTCACTGATCCTGTTCCTTCTCTTCGTTCAGTACTCTCTTTTTCTCTGATCAGTTTTCTAAGGAAGATCATCTTATATTCAAATGGGGAATTACAACTACTTTTGGCCTGAAGATATAATTAGAGAGATTCTGTTAAGATTACCAGTGCAATCTTTGCTTCGATTCAAGACTGTTTCTAAACTTTGGTTTGATGTCATTACAAGCTCCAACTTTATTGACAGCCATTATCAACATCCCTCAAAACGAAAACTCTTTGTTATGCTCGCACAGCGGCGAGAATTATATAGCATATCAGTGCTTCCCGGAGGAATAAATAGAGTTGATGATCGCAGCATGCCATTCGCACTGGAAGCGGGTAAATATGCAGCTGAAATTGTGGGTTCTAGCAATGGTTTAGTTTGTTTAAGTATCCGTTCAAAGATATCTAATGATCTTAAAGCTCATATATTATGGAATCCAGCAACAAGGCAATACCGAGAGTTACCTCCTAACAGGATTTGTTACAGTCAAGCTCAAGGGTTTGGTTTCCATCGATCACTGTATAAACGACTACAAACTGCTCCAAGTTGCTTACAGAAAGAATGGCCAGCAGGAAGCTAAGGTTCTTGCATTGAGCACAGGTTCTTGGAGAAAGGTGGAGGACACTCTTCCTTCATATGATTACGGTATTGCAAAACCGGTGGTTGTTAAAGGAGTGTGGTATCACATGGCAACAGTTGCTCGAGAAACACCATTTACTATAAGGTTTGACATGGGCGATGACACCTTCTCCAAGGTGAAAACTGCACCTATACCTTATCATTCCTCTCCTGAATATCTCGTTAAGAAAGTGAAGTTGATGGAGTACAAAGAATTGCCTGCAATTTGCGTATTCGAATATAATTACTGGATCCCATATCCTAGTTTATCGTTCAAGGTTGATATATGGTTAATGAACAACGAGCAGTCTTGGACAAAGGTATTGACATGTAGTCAGAATTCCGTTCCCATTTCTGATGTTGGCTTGCTGCCTTTAGGGTTCTGGGTCGATGAAGAAAGTATAATCTCGGAGAACTACAAGAGGGATGGCTTGAGCTTGTTTAATCTCTCGACTAAGCAATCGAAAGTGGTTGTGTTAGATGAAGCCAAAAGGTTTGGAAGTGCTCATAGTTATGTGGAGAGCTTGGTTTCAGTCTACCCTACCAGAAGTCAAGATAGGGACTCCACAAATTAATTAGACAGATCATTTTATATAGATCTTCTTTTCCTTTTTTAATTTGTGAGAGTTTTCTGTTACTCAACTCAATCAATTCTGAGCATTCTAAAGTATATATTTGGACTTGAGAGCTTATTCAGGCTGCTAGCAATAAAATAATTTATTTAAGAAATGCAAGAAGGAATTATATTCTTAGCTAGTAATAATATCAGGTGAGCTCATGTCTTTGTATCCTTTAGTCTCCATATTATTTGTTTAATTGATTTGTTTTCTTCTATACCATAACGAGCAGCATGAATATATTATATTCAGATATATATATATATATATATATATATCTTTCTTGATTTTTCATCATTTTTTTTATTGGCTGAAATCCTATAATTAGCAATTCACATAATATATATATATATATATACATATATATATATATACATATATATATATATATATATATATATATATATATCTTTCTTGATTTTTCATCATTTTTTTTATTGGCTGAAATCCTATAATTAGCAATTCACATAATAATTAGCAATTCGATATAATCTTCTAATAAATGCAGATAATATTAAATTTTAGATAAACCAATGTTGTTTTTTTTTTTTAATTTATATCTCAATGCAAGTTTTCTGATGCTATTGTCTTAATAGCCATGTTCTTAATAAAATCAACGATTATAAAAAACGAAGAAGAAGAAGTTGCTAGCTTGTGCAAGTAGTGAATTCGCCATTTGATAAATATAAAAAAAAATTAGGGTTTCAGTTATGGTTTATGAAAAACTTTATAATACGCAGGATAATTAGCTAGTAGCATTTTATTAGGGTCTATTAAAGAAAAAATAAACACAAAGAAGGAAAAACCAAATCTATAATCCATAAAAAAAGATTGACTGGCCAGATTTTATTTTCCTCCTTGTCAAGTGTAAAAGTTGTGATCGAGTCTGGGAGTATATTTACAAAAGGTTGATACACAATCAACATTACATTTCACTAGTAAACAAAATTAACCTCCTAATTTAAGGATGTCTTCGATGTCTGAATCTTACAGAGAATCAGAATTTAAAAATGTCTCGGATGCCCACAATAAAATATTCTCAAACCACACTATGCTCCACTCTGAGGCGAAAACTGAGGTGCTCGGCCAAGAGGTATCATGAGATCCTTCATGACCTCGTACTCTTCTGCACTCATGCGGACACCATCTACCACCTATATATTTAGCCAACAACAAATCCAGTGAAATATGCCATCAAAGGATTTCTGAAATGTAAATTCAAGCAAGACTAAAAATCCCAGTCTGATTCTGCAACTACGCTACCTGGCTAAATTTCTTATGCAACGAGTTCTAATATTTCAATTTGATATAAAGAGTCACTTCAGTCTTCTATTCTTTATATTAAATACAGACCCAAAAAAGCTTCCAATATAAACACTGAATTTTGTCGAAGCTGATGCCTAATCAAAATGTATGATTCATATATAACTTCCCGCTTTAATTCTGCAACAATTATTTTAGTTTCTAATCACATGTGCAAAGAATCCTTTTTTTTTAAAAGACAACCCTCTTGTTTTAGAACTTCGCTTCAACATCTCAGCCTTAAAGTAAAATTAACAAGAGAATTAAACCAGATTTAAATATCAAGAGTATTCACCTTCTGAATCACCATTCTCCTATTATCCATGTATGAAATGAGTGCTGGGATCCTGCATACAGAGAGAGCTTCAATGAAGAGAAGCGCTATAACTTGCCACTGTTTCATTCTGAATGCTGGAACTGCATCAACAAAGGACATTGTACCCAACAAGTTCGCCTGTATAGGGGTTTCGAGCAGTCAGACCAATCACAAACAATACTTCTCCCAAGTTTGCAGGCGACAAATTAATATATTTGTTCATTTATTTCAACTCCATGATGCACAGAACAAATCCTATTGAGTTAAGGTCAAATTCTTATGATGTCCTTTCTGAATGGAAAGCAAGAAATGAAAATAAACTGTGTTTCCCATAATTGAGGACATGCTGTATTTTATCAAGTGAAACGTGGGATATTAACAGGTCAATGACAGACCTAACCAGAGCATACTTATATCCACAATTAGGAGTATGGAACTTTGTTCAATCATTCAAACAGTGTGCTCAAATAATATTGCTCTATCTAACGTTTATTTTTTACCCTAGTGCATTGGTTACCCCTCTTATCATTGCAAAACAAATGAAATATAAACCTCCAAATGCTTTAAAGAATACCCCTCTTACAATATCTAGGAGGCCAAAATCCATATCCTGTTGCCATGCTACTCTCACAATAGATTATACCCATTATTGCTATAAAATAATAGTTTAAGAATAAATACCGCTCCTTGCTCCAATGTAGATATAGGTATTGGTAGCCTGAGATCAGCAACAACAACAGGGAAAGCCCGACCAAGACAACCCTCAATAGTTTGCTGGATTTCAAAGGAGCGACCATCTCCCAAGACAATCTTCCGAGGGTACTCCCTCCCATTAACCATCAAGTATTCCTCATGGGAACTTTCATCTTTGCCGTATACATATGCCAAAGAGGATGATGTGACCCATGCAAACAGAGCCATCCATATTGTCGCGAAAGAGGATAACTGGAAAGACATGAGAGCATAGGAAGTGTAAATCTAAAATTGCAGACGCTTGTGAGCTTAAAAAACAAGTATCAAGAGTTTACCTCCAAACTGAAACCTTCAGGAGGAGCATCATACCATGAGTTCTCAGGATCAAAGCATTCAGATTGTGGAATCCCAGGCTTTCCTGGCCACTTAATAGTTGAGGATTCTTCATCAAGCACATCAACATCCTCCATGGGATCCCCTTGATCCAAATCATGCGGTTGAGGTAATATGACGAGTCCAGCTTCAGACACTGAACATAATTGCAAGACAACACAAACTCAGAAAAATCTTATTTTGTCCACCAAAAAATTAATTTCATCAAACTTATGTGTAAGATGACATACGAGCATTACTGGCATCAGCATCTCCAGATGCAACAGCTTCAGCAGCCTGGCTCAAAGCTTTAGCACATGCTTCAGCTGATTCGAATTTTAATACATAACCATCATCTCTCTTGTCTATATTGTCTACAATCTCAGGACCTGCTTTTGTATCTTTCATTTCCCTAACCTCGCAAAGATCTCTACTTCCAGAACTACCAACTTTCTCATCAGCCCAAGTAACAGAGCGAGTTAATTTCTTCGCACCAGAAGTTTTAAGAGAGGGCTTGAGTGATGATTCAACCGGTTTAGCTGCTTTTTCAGACACAGATTTTTCTTTAGCTTCAGTAGTAATTGTAATGGAACTGGTTTGACAGGAATCAAAAGGTGAAGACAGATCTTGACTGCTAAGCTCATCTTTTATGGCTACTTTACTTCTATCTTCTTTCACCTTCCTTGATGTCTTACTAGAACCAACCTTTCTAGTAGCAGAAGATTGATTCTCAGAGCTTTTCTGAGATACCTTTTCTTTCTGTTTCTGTATTTTTGTTTTGGAAGTAGTGCCTGCCAAACCTGAGGGACTTTTTGAAATGCTATACTCATCTTGAGTGATAATGATGGTGCTTGTGAAGTTCATGTCATTGATGAAAGATTCTTGTTTACTACTTTGTTTAGTACCTTTAGCTTTTGATCCTGTAACGCATAAATACAGTTCACTCGGAGATTCGTTTGACAAAATAATATTGAAAGGAAATGAAGATAAAACAATTTAATAAAGAACAGATGGTAGTTGTGAGCGAATAAGAATGTCATGAATAATGTAAATTTGGAAAAAAGCTTCAAAATGGTGTTAAAGGAAGGAAATAGAAGCTTCAATTCTTAGAGATTTCACATTTCAGGGCCCAAGTAAAATTGACAGAAAGCTCTACCCAATTAGCCTTTTAAAGCTAGCCAGCTTATTGGAATTTGATTTTTCATTCATGAAAAAGTGATGCATAAGAGAAGTTCTAACTGAACATCAAAGTTCTAACACAACATCTCTGCAACTTAAATAAAAGTTTCATTCATTGCATGCTTGTCAACAATATGAATTAAATATAACTATAAGATTGAATATATTCCACGAGCAGAAGACTGACCCTTAGAGCCTTTATGAGATCCTTTTGCTTTTGGTTTCTGAGTTTTTTTATCAGTGTTGGTGTCTGTCAAGCCTGAGGGAGTTTTTGAAATGCTATATTCATCTTGAGTGATAATGGAGCTTGTGAAATCCATGTCATCGATGATAAAATCTTCTTTACTACTTTGTTTGGTAGTGTTAGCTTCTAGCCCTGCAATGCATAAATAATCACCCTTCAGTAAAAGTAACAAAATGGTATCAGCAAAAAACTTTTTGAATCCAAAAGAAAGGGAGAAGAGATCCTACGTCAATAACTGAGAGCAGTATCAAAAGAACAAGTCAAGCACTATGTAAATTTGGAAAGAAACTACAAATGGTAGTAAAAAGGAAGGAAATAAAAACTTCAGTTCTTAAAGGTTTCACATTTTAGGGCCCATCAAAAATTGAAAAGTAAAGGAAAGTAATTAAAAAAATCTACCCAATTAAGCCTTTCAAAGTTAGCCAGCTTAGTGGGATGAGACTTTACTTCTTATGAAACCGATAAGAATAAGAAAACTTCAAACCCAACATCTCAACAACTGAAGTGCAAGTTTGATTCTTTGACAAACAGTTCCATTTGTCGAACAGTTGTTCATAATACGAGTTAAGTACTACAACACCTGAAAGATTAACCCAAAGAAAAGCATAAATACAACCAAAGATTTAGTACTAATACCTTCTTTGTGATTTTTCAATGGTAAGGACTTTGAATTACGATCCCGTTGTGGAACATACCCTTCAATTGCATTTGAAGGACCAATCCATTGTTCAAAAGAAACCTCTCCCTCAACTTTTTCTGTTTTCTCCTCGATCTTCAAATTTGAAAAACCCAAATCCCCATTCTTCCCCAGACTACCCTCAGAACCCAAACTAAAATTATCAAACAACATCAAAACCTCATTAAGTTTTGCTGGATTCAAAACCAAGCATCTCTCTTCTTGCAAGCTCCCAGAAAAAGTTCGACTATTAATAACACAACTAGAAGAGCAATACATGTACGTCTCGTGTAGATCATAAACTTTATGCTCCTTCAAAGAAATACGATATCGGCCTTTTTGAGGGCGATCAGATGGCAAAGAATTGCCACAGAGAGGGTAACCACAGAGGTTCGCTATCGTTCGTTCAGTAACAACATCTTCATAGTCACTGTGCGACATTATAGATCCAGCTGCAAATAATTGATCCTCATTTTGGATGCCCTCGAGAAGAGAAAGTTGTAATTTGTAAATAGTATCCTTAACAACAGTTGATTGATCTTTCGCCATTGATGCTTCACATACAAAAAATATGAAGTTGGTCTCACTGCAAAATTATCTTCAATTCACTTCCAACAAAATACAACTGGAAAAATTCTAAGCGTGTAAAAACCAACTAACATTGCCAATATTTCATATGCAGACAAGATTAACAGATTCCGTTTCAATCACCTCTGAAATAGTTAATAGCGTTGAAGTTAATATATTTAGCAGAATTTCACAAAAATAAGAAAAGAGCTAAAACTTTGAACTTCATTACTGAAACTATACCATACAAACGTCCACATATAACAAAGTTCAACAATCGATCAAAGCCTACCCAGCAAGTAGTTTCATTCTTCTATCTAGTTCTAAAGGAAAACAGCAAAAGAGAGTGCAACTTGCACTGGTTCCTAAAGTAACGTATCAAAGCTTTCCAAAACTGGTTTATTAACTAAGCTACTTGACCAGAAACTACTAATCCTAGCAAAAATTTGGTGATAAATTGACGGGACGTTAAATTTCACTTCAATTTTAAAGAATTCAAACAATGGCAACTCATATAAACCACAAATTAAAAAATTTCAAGTTTCATAGCGGTATTTTATCGAGCACTGAGTCTGCAATACAAAATCAGCCCCAATTTTACCTACCAAAACCAAAAATAACTCAAACCCAATATTTATCCATTCAAAAGAGGAGGAATAATGCAAAAACAGAAGCTCAACAAAGACTTTCATCACTTACACTCAAATCTTCACCAAAAGAGAAGTAAAAACAAGAAACCCGAATCCAGCCCACTTAACCTAACAAAACTTTCCCTCAAACCCAACAATCTCTCGAGGTTGTGTGTTTATATTAAGAATTCAAATCGATTTTTTGGCGAAAAAGATCACCTTTTGAATTAATTTTATTATGGTTCGTTTTCTCTTCTCCTCGTCCTCTCTCTCTCTCTCTCTCTCTCTCTCTCTATATATATATATATATATAGGCGGTTTGTACATGAAACGGTACCGTACAATATAGGCGGTTTGTCTTGGCTTGTTTTGCACGTTCGTTGCCTGCTCTCGTGTTTTTATTAGGGTAAACTTCATTTTGACCCCTATAAATGCAATAGTGTTTGATTTATACCCTTTTATTTTAAAATTTATCAGCATTTTGGTACCTTTGAATGTTTTTTTTAAAAGGTTTTTAATTGGTTATTTTGAGATATTATAAGAAATATTGGGATTCGGGGAAAACAATGAAAAGTAATAAAAAATAAAAATCATTATTTTGCTAGTTGTTATCTGATAGTAATGGATAAAAATATGAGCTTCCAAAGCACATTTCTAAAGAGATCTTGCAAGCTCAAACAAACAGCCTTTAATGGGTACCTAAATTTCTAAATTTACAAGACTTCCTTTAAAAAGAGAAAAAAAAATAATTAAAAAATATTTCCTTGAATTTCCCATTCCCATTTTATGATATAAGAAAATCCACCTCAAGTAATTCAGAAAACAAACTAATTCCAAATCTAGGGACTAATTGATAATATACTCCATAAAATATATAGTTTTTAAGAATTAAATATTAAAAAAGTTAACCCTAATATTTATAAAATAAAAAACATGAGTCATTAATTTTTTTTTATATAAATTTAGATTAAATTAGATTTTAAGCTGATTGGATTCAGATCAATTATTAGTGTCCTAGTTTTAAAATAATAATGCGTTGATTTCATTTTTAAAAGCTATTTTATTTTTATGTTTTAAAAATGGTTTTAATTTATATATATATATATATATATATATATATATATATATTTAAATTATTTTAATATATTAGTATGAAAAATAAATTTAAAAAAATAAAAAAATTATTTTAATATATTTTTAAATAAAATATAAAAAACAACAGCTACAATAATAACTGGGGCTCTAACACCTTATCAAAGCCGAAGACAACCTTAAACAGATTATCTCTAATGTATCATTTGAAACCAAAGCAGTGAAAATCAGGTCACTCTGTCTTCTCCACAGCTCCTCGAAAATGGCAGTTTCCCTCCTCCATCACCCTCCTTTAAGCAACCAACGGTACTCTCCCTCCCTCTCTCTCTCTCTCCCTCTCTCTCTCTCTCGTTATATATAATTCAGTTTTGCTGACACTCTTTTGTATGTACTTGGCGTCTGCTATATATATATATATATTTAGCTAATGACACTCATATTTGGCTGAGATTAATTGGTTTGTCTAGCATAGGACTGAAAAAGAAAATACCCCTTTTCAACTATGGTTGAAGTAGGTGAGTTTTTTGAGCTGGGTAATGATAGCTCAATGAATAAAGGTATCTTGGAATTGCAAAGTAGAAATTGCTCAATTTTCATAGAGTGATTGTTGTTGCTACTCTTTGAATTTGTGGCAAAAAAAAAAAACTTATTTCTGGAGACCATATAGCTCAACTTTGAAGTTTGTATGTAGTTGCTTCAATAGTTTGTGGGGAAACAGGCCTGGATTAGTATGCTTTTTCGCTTGAAATAGAGATTAAAGTTAGGCTTAGTCAATGATATAGAGACCAAAGGGAGGTTTCTTGAAAGTCTTGTCCTTGAATGCGTTTTTCATATAAAACTGTGACAATTTGGTTGTAAGATGAAGAGCTGTCATGTTTAAGTTAGGGTATTACACAACCATTTTGGGATGGGTATGGTAGGGAATGATTTGTTGCAAAGTGGTTCATCCAAGCAGGACATTCATTCATGTCAGCACCATCAAAATGCAATGTCAGCTCAATTAAATTATTGCAGAAAAGCTAATTTAAAGTTGGAATAGGAAGTGATTTGTGATACGGTTCTGAGCTTTCTTAGTATACTTCTCAAACTTCTATTTATTTCCTTGTACCATTTGTCGCAAATAAGCTTGATGAAGGATAAGAAATGTTGCTTCTGTCTTCCTTGATAATGTTCAAGTTGACTTGGTATTTTTGTACTTAAAATGGTTCTTGATTGAAGCACATCTGAATGGAACATCACTTCCTGCCTTAATTCCATTATGATATGTGTATATTTTTTTCTACACATCTACCTATTCATGTAAGATTTGTTGTTGTAAGACATAAAATTTTAACATCATGTAATCTCATGATGCTGTTTCATGGATGAATGGTTTGATATTCTTATCTGACTATTCCAGGATAACTCAAGCGTTTGTAGACTTGAATTCAAGGTCTTTGCAGAGAGGCATCACTTGCTTCTCAATTTGTCTCCAGAAGCAGAAATGCAGCATCGAACTATACATGATACCCACTACAACAGTTGCTCGACACTGGATGTTGAAAACTTTTGCTTCAGCTGGCTCATTAAATGCAGAAGTGGAATGTCAAGAAAATCACATTTCCCCTGGTTTCTCAACTTCTAATGACTTCCGGAGGTCGAAACTTACTCAAATACATTTAATAGACTTTCTTTTAAAATGATGCCTTTAATATTTTCCTGACCTTTTTAAAAGTTTGGATAACTTGTTTGAACAATATTTTGTAGTTGGTCTCGGACAAAGTTTGAGACTAGAACTTTTAAAATAGTCAAAGGACTTAAATGACATTTTTGTTTTGCATCAGCAGGTCTAAAACAGTGGCTGACAGCTCAAGTAAACCCTCAGATGGTGTGAATGATTTTGAGAGACAGTTGCAAGAGTTGTTTGATGAAGTCAAAATGATGATCAAGATGGGAAACAAAAATGATGCCATGGATCTACTTCAAGCAAATTATGAATTTGTCAAAGAGCAGATCAATGCAGGTTCTAGAGGCATTGAAGAAGCTGCTACTCTTGACATCGTAGCCTTGGGATACATGGCTATTGGAGACTTAAAGTCTGTTGGGTTTATCCTGAACAAGGTAACTTTCTTTTTCCTAGTCTGTTGCGTTGTCAATCTGATTCATGTGTTTGAAATCCTTTGTTAAACTTTTGATGTCTGTGGTATGTGTTTGTTGATCCTGCTATTCTGTTCTTAAATTCATGGCTTTTCTTTCCTTCAGTTTGTAATTTTCTTTTAGATTTTGTCATTTTTTGAATAGGCCTACCTGAGTTGACCAACAAATATAGAGAACATAGATTTGTTCTCTTCTTATAAGTTATTAAGTTAATTCTAGCTCTCTAGTTTAAGAGAAAAAAATGAGTCTCTATTCGTGATCATGGGGTATGTTAAACATAGGAACATGTAAAATTTCTATGTCAAATTGTTGTCGGTGATAGTTCTTCTTTTTCATTGGCCTTGAGCCTCATCAAATTGTTCATGGTTGCATTTTGTTTCTTATTCTTTGATCCTCAACAGTTTTTTTTGATACATTTATACATATTAAATCAATGTCTGGTAACCCACATTTATGTTGACAAATGAACATACATGCTTAATATATATCTCTTTGTTTCTCTTGTGCTTCATTTTCATGGATGGCCAGTTGGACGAAGTTGTTGAGAGTCTAAAGGATGATGAACCTCTTCTGGATTCAGTACTAATACATATGGGAAGCATGTATTCAGCTTTGGGGAAGTTTGAAAAATCCATGCTTGTATATCGAAGAGTTATTGCTATTCTAGAGAGAATACACGGTAAATGCCTTTTAATTTAGTTTTCTTTTTTGCTAAGTTCGCCTGATATACTACTTATTGTAACTTAGTTTGTTTAATTGCTCTTCAACAATTAGCAGAAGGTAAAGTCCAATGTTGAAGCTGGATGCGACTCAATTTTTTATTACACTATAGTAAACTTTCCATATTTCCTGCCCCCCAGCATACTAAAATTTTCTAGCAGTCCTGTTGTTGACAAAATTAGAATTGCCCAAGTCATGAGTGCAACTATAATTCATGCTGTTGCATTTTTCTTATTCCATTTATCCATGGTATGCTAATTGTGTTTGGGCTATATTCATGAACCAACTAACATGGTAGTTTTGTCAAGTTTTGAGCAAATTCCACATTATTGACTCTGAGGTCAACCAATAATCATAAAATGAAAACTGGATCAACATTGAGTGATGATATGAAGTTTGATGGAGTCTCAAATGGTTTGATCCATTGAAAATACATTGCTTTATTCCTGCTCTTAATGCTGCAATTAACCTTTGAGATTTCCTTCAACTCTTTAATAATGAGGCAAGCCCAAAACTTAACAGTTGTCCTATGAAATTGCTTTCTTTTAGGGAAAGGCAGTGCTTTTCTTGTCTCACCATTGTTGGGGATGGCAAAAATTCTGGGTTCGATTGGAAAAGCTACCAAAGCGATAGAAGTCTACCAACGTGTGATAAGTATTCTGGAATCTAGCAGAGGAGCTGAAAGCAAAGATTTGGTAGTGCCTTTATCTGGTCTTGGCAATCTTTTGATCAAGGAAGGAAGAGCCACTGATGCAGAAAGTCTTTTTAATAGGTTACTTTACTTTCTGTTGGTGTCTTTATTTAATCTTCGAAGTTAAGTTATGACTATTCACCTCCTTGCTGTTCCTTTTTTTTTTTTTCCTTCAGAATTTTAAGCATATATAAGGAGTCATATGGTGAATATGATGGAAGATTTGGCATGGCTTTGTGTTCGGTAGCCCATGTGAAGTGTGCAACAGGTAACTATGTGTAACCCTCTCACACACTGAAAGATTCACCCATGATGGTGGATTTTAAACCTCCTGCTTTACAACAGTTTACTGTTGATAAATACAATATTAACCTTGTAAACTCTACCGCTGCCGCTTTTCCAAATTTATCAGTTAAATCAACTTAATTGCTCATATTCCAATGTTTTGCAGGGAATGCAGAAGAAGCTATTAATTTATATAGAAAGGCTCTTCAAGTCATCAAGGATGCAGACTACATGGCTCTAGATGACAGTATCATGGAGAGGATGAGGATAGATTTGGCTGAATTGCTTCACGTTGTAGGAAGGTAAAGCCAGATAAAACTAACTTTTATGTTGTATGATTGATTTGGAGGGATTAGAAGCAGGTGGCGGCCTTCTGTTCATTGTTTTTTATTGCTGAAAAGCTTTAGGGCTTTGTTTGCTTTGCTGGAGCTTTTCAAGCGATTTTTGTGTCGTTTCGTTGTTCCAAAAAAAAAAAAAAAACCTTATTGAATTTCTCAAAAAGGTGGCTAACGTACTTCCTTTTTGTTGTTATATGGTTTCTTGTAGAGGAAACGAAGGCCGAGAGCTACTAGAAGAATGCTTGTTGATCACTGAAAAGTATAAAGGAAAAGATCATCCAAGCTCAGTTACACACCTTATTAATCTTGCAACCTCGTACTCACAATCAAAGAACTATGTCCAGGCTGAGCGCTTGTTGAGGACAAGTTTGGAGATTATGATGAAAAGTGTGAGACCGGATGATTCATCCATCACCTTCCCGATGCTGCACCTCGCAGTGACTCTCTACCGTTTGAATCAGGATGAAGAAGCGGAGCACCTCACACTAGAGGTTCTGCGCATTCGTGAGAAGGCATTTGGAAAAGATTCTCTTCCCGTCGGTAAGCCTTCTTTCCCCTTTATAATCATCTAACTAGGCTATCTGATCAGTTAGTTTGTGGATTCTGAGCAATGCTGATGTTATTTCTTGATATGTATGGCAGGGGAGGCTCTGGACTGTCTGGTTTCCATCCAGACCAGATTAGGGAAGCCAGAAGCTGAGTTGTTGGATCTTCTAAAACAAGTTCTAAAGATTCAAGAAAAAGAGTTTGGCTATGAGAGTGAAGAGGTTATGAGAACCCTAAAGAAAATTGTATTCTACTTGGATAAAACAGGAAGAAAGGATGAGAAATTTTCCATGCAGAAAAGATTATCTGTGCTCAGGATGAAATATAATCAAATGATGCAATATTAATGTTATAGTGGTTAGATTTTTTGCTGGATGCATAATTTACTTCATTGTTTCTTGTGAATTTCTTTATAATTTTTTATCCAATTTGGTACAGAATGGTGGGAAAAAAAAACGAAAATGATTGGAATATTGGATTGAAGTTAAAAAATCTATAATAAAATCCACCTTCTAGGGTTCCACATTGGTGGGGACCCTTTTGATTAAAAATTTAAAAATAGGCCTTCTACTTATGTTAATTTGTTTTTAGAAAAGATAAATAGAATAATTATTTATTAGAGAGATATAAATCAAGTTTGTGTTTTTATTTTTTATTATTTATTCCTTAAATTTTTGGATGAGATAAAATCAATTATTTCTTTAATTGGATTTGCACTATAATCCAAGCATATAGAGCAATATAAAATTAATTATAATTTAGTTCCTATAGTTTATTGAAACTAATAATTAACTCCTATAGACAGTATAAAAAAATAATTAAATGTACCAGCCTAACCATCATCGATTAATTAGTTTTGTTAAACTAGAAGGATTAGATTACAATTAACTCCAAGGTAATAAAATTAATCACAATATTATTTTTAATCTCACAATTAATAAAAACAATAATCATATTAATTAACTATATTTAAATGGAATCAGCCTTTTACTGTGAATTTCACTGTGCAAATCCACAGTATAAAACAAATGTCAAATATCTTTCAGTTATATGTTTTTTTTTAATTAATTTCTTTTATTTAATTTAGTTTTTTAATATTAATTTTTTTTTCTATTTAGTTATTAATTATAACTAAAAGGAATCAGTTATTTACTGTGAATTTCACTATATAAATCCTATGTGAAAGATGAATATCTTTTAGTTATAGGTTTTTTTAATTAATCTTTTTTTTGTTTAATTTAGCTTTTTAATATTTTTTAATATTTAGTTATCATACTCTCATGACATGGATCTCAGGTTTGACGGGTTAACCTGGTTTTGCAGGTTAACCTAGTTGACTCAGATTTTTTTTAATTAGTTTTTTTTTTAATTTTATCTTTTAATATTGATTTGATTGAGAATTAAATTTCATAATTTATTTTGTTTGTTTTTCATTAGATTATCTTGATCTCATGAATGAGTTTTATCGTTCCTCTCCTTCCAAAACACTATTTATTGGAATATTATTTTACTTTGTTTTTTTCTTTTCAATTTTTTTTTAATTTCATTTTTTAATATTAAATTTTTTTCTATTTAAGTATCACACTTTCATGACACGACCTTACAGCTGAACCCATATATAAGGTTTGGTGTTGCAGCCAGACCCACCTAAATTTGGATCAAACAAGTTTAATATTATTATTATTATTAAAAATGTTATTATTTGTATTATTAACTATAACTAAAAGAAATCAATATTTTACTGTGGATTTCATTATGCAAATTCACAATGAAAGACAGATGCATTTTATTTATAGGTTTTTTTTTCAATTAATTTTTTTTGTTTAATGTAGTTTTTTAATATTAATTTTTTTTTTAGTTATCATACTCTCATGACACGGATCCCAGGTTTGACGGGTTAATTTAGTTTGATGGGTTAACCCAATTGACTCAGATTTTTTTCTTTTCCTTAATTAGTCCTTTTCTTTTAATTTCATCTTTTAATATCTATTTGAATGAGAATTAAACTTCATGATTTGTTTTATTTATTTTTTATTAGATTATCCTGATTTTATAAGGGGGTTTTACTGTACCCTTCCTTCCAAAGCACTATTCATTGGAATAGTGCTTTGCTTTGCTTTGTTTTCTTTTCAATTAATTTTTTTTGTTTAATTTCATTCTTTAATATTAATTTTTTTCTATTTAGTTATCACATTTTTATGACATGACCTTACAACCATTCCCACATCTATGACTTTTGGGTCTGTTGCAGCCAAACCCACTTAAATTTGGGTCAAACAAGTTTAATATTATTATTTATATTATAAATATTACTATTATTATTATAATTAATATTATAAATATTACTCTTGAGTCAGGCGTTGCAGCCAGACCTCGAGGTTCTTAGGTTTAATTTTGCAGATAGACACAATGCTCATGGATCTTAGTTTTTTATATATATTTTTTATGCTAAAAAAAGTGAGGATTTCACTATTCCAATCCAAGTGAAAGACATACGCCTTTTAGTTACAGTTTTTTTTAATTAATTTTTTTTGTTCAATTTAGTTTTTTAATATTAAATTTTTTTCTATTTAATTATCATACTCTCATTATATGGATTCCAGGTTTGACAGGTTAATCTAGTTAACTCAGATTTTTTTTTCTTTTTCTTAATTAGTTTTTTTTCCAATTTCATCTTTTAATACCGATTTGATTGAGAATTAAACTTCATAATTTGTTTTGTTTATTTTTCATTAGATTATCCTGATCTCATAAGGAGGTTTTACTATACCCCTCCTCTGAAAGCACTATTCATTAGAATAGTGTTTTGCTTTTTTTTTTCAATTAATCTTTTTTTTGTTTAATTTCATTCTTTAATATTAATTTTTTTCTATTTAGTTATCACACTTTCATGACACATCCTTGCAACCAGATCGACATGCAAGACTTTTGGCTCTGGTATTGCTGCTAGACTTACTTAAACTTGGGTCAGATAAGTTTAATATTATTATTAATATTAAAAATATTACTATTTGTATAATAAATATTACTATTGGTTTTATAATTAATATTATAAATATTACTCTTGGGTCAGACATTGCAACCAGACCCAATGCTCTTAAGTCTTAGTTTATATATATATATATATATATATATATATATATATATATACATATTATGCCAAAAAAATTGGAGATTTCACTATGTAAATCCACAATGAAAAACAGATGCCTTTTACTTATAAGTTTTTTGTAATTAATTGTTTTTTTGTTTAATTTAGTTTTTTAATATTAATTTTTTTTATTTAGTTATCATACTCTCATGACACAGATCCTAGGTTTGACAGGTTAACTTGGTTTGACAAGTTAACCCAGTTGACTCAGATTTTTTTTCTTTTTCTTAATTAGTTTTTTTCTTCTAATTTCATCTTTTAATATCAATTTGATTGAGAATTAAACTTCATAATTTATTTTGTTTATTTTTCATTAGATTATTCTGATCTCATCAGGGGGTTTTACTGTACCCTTCCTCTTAAAGCATTATTCATTGGAATAATGCTTTGCTTTGTTTTTTTTTAAATTAATTTTTTTATTTAATTTCATTCTTTAATATTTAATTTTTTTCTATTTAATTATCATATTTTCATGACACAATCTTGCAGCTAAACCTCCATCCAAAGCTTTTGGGTTTGATGTTGCAGTAATACCGTCTTAAACTTGAATTAGACAAGTTTAATATTATTATTAACATTAAAAATATTATTATTTATATATATTACTATAGATATTAATATTACTCTTGGGTCAGGTGTTGCAGTCAGATTCAAGACTTTTAGGTTTAACTTTATAGATAGATTCAACGTTCTTGATTTTAGCTTGTTTTGATATTTTTTATCTAAAAAAAAAATGACCCACGGTGTAGCAAAACACTTAATTAGTAATAAATTAATACTTCACCGGTTCTTAGTGAATAGGATGCATCGGTTTGGTTTCTTTACATTTAAACCGGTTAAGTATAAAACAAATGAAGAGTCTAATCTCTTCAAAACAGAGCCAAACAGAACAAAAAATGGCCGTCTCTGCTCTATCCTTTGCTTTCTCTTCACTTTCACCTCCAAAATCTTCACTGTGCTCGTTTCCAGAGAAATCCCAGGTTTTTAAATCTTCTAATCCCGTCACTTCGTTCTCTTTTTTCATGTTATGGCTTAGTGTTTTAATTTTTTTTTCCAGGTAGTCTCAAAGTTGCAAAAAAACAGTAGCCGTGGTAGACGAGTCTGGCGCCGGAGGAAATTGGTATTTACAATTATATTTCCTTTTTTACCTTTTTAAAATGAGACCCTTGTTGGTATTTCTTGAAATGTGAACACTGAAACAATTTCATGATGAGATATATTGAAAATTTTGAACATTTTTCAAATAATTCTGAACCCTTATCAGGAAGTCTTGAAATGTGAACACTGAATCAAGTTCTTGATGAGAAGAAATTTTGAAATGTGATTAACTTTCTCGATGAGAATAATGAAATGTCTGCTTGTGTGTTTGTTTGGGTTTTTGAGGCCTATAACAGAAGATAGAAGTATTAAGAAATGAAGAGAAGCTAAAATTGAACTTTTAGGTTAGGGTATACCTCCCACCCTTACATAGGACAAGTATTGCTACTATTTATTACTGTTAATATTATAGTTTAGAATGTGGGTTGGTCCCTTTTTTCATAGATGCATATATTTGTTGTTCTCCTCATGATAGTGTGTAAAGAACTAGACCAGATTTTCCATACTGAAAAGAATTTTTTCTGTATAAGTTCTATAGAATTTTTGTCAATGTTGAGATTTTGAATTGGATAAAGCTACTAGGCAAATCTGATTCTTATAGCTTTCACTTTGTTACTTGTATTGGCTTAGGATTTCTTGGCTGTAAAATTCAGTCAAATCATTTTTAAAACAGTTTTTGTTTCAAGTTTCTGACATATAATTATGTACTTGATGTAAACTGATATTTAGAATCAGCTTTTAGATAGAAGGAGTCTCATCTTTTATTTGTTTACAACTCATGACATTTGTTTTATTATCTAGAAACCTGCTTTACATGGCATTGAAAATATCAATTGCAATCGTAATGAAATTCACAAAGTCAGTATTATCTTTATAGGCCTCAGTTCTTATCATGTGTCTATTTTGAAGTTAAAAGAAAACTGAAATGGAACTTCAGCATTTCAAGATTCCCTATAATGAAGTTATCTCAATATTCACATTACGAAATTTGCTGTCAAGAATTTTATCATCCAACATCTTGCCTTATTTATTTATGATCTTGGTTCCTCTTTTTCACACGACATGCTTGTGCATGCTGGCTAGATGATATAGCAGTTGCCTGTGATTTATATGCTACATGTGGATAATTGTATGGGGTGGATTTTGGCAGCGCATCCTTGCTGGAATTTTTATGGGCTGTAGAATTGGCCTTGTAACATATAACCTTAATTTATAACATATAACCTTAATGCCTTATTTGTTCATAAACTGGGCTTAAAATGTTGTGCTTGTGGATGTTGATTAAAAGTGCTTGTTGTGTTTTAGACTAAGGAAGATGATCTATTGCGATATAAATTGGAGCGAGTTCCTTTCCTTGAGGAGCAGGTTAGAAAGATTAAAGACGAAGGAAAGTTATTGACAATGGATATCCACAGATTGTTACTATCAGAGGATAACAGGTTTGATTTTGTGAATGAGATTGCAGCTGAGGCCATAGAGTATGTTGAGAACAACAGAGATGACTACGGAGGAAAGAAAAAAGCCATTTTACATGTGCTTAGCAACCGTATGAACGATGCTGGGTATTCCCGTCCGGTGGCATATGAAGAATCCGACCCCTTCCTGCCAGGGCCTACTTATTTGAGGCAGGAGCTTGAATAGACCTTGATATTAGTTAGATCTGCCATGTTCAATAACCTTTGGCTAAAGGCTGTTATTATAAAAAAAATAAAAAAATAAAAAAAGAAACATTAAAGGCTGTATTTTCTAATTCATAGTGTATTGGCTTTCTGTTTGATATGTTATCATCAATTGCATTTGTTCTTGCCCTGTAATGAGATGTGTCCTAGCTCCTATACGCCGAATGATTTCTACACATTCAACCCAGAAAAGAATCTGAATTCTGAAGACTATGATCAGTGAGCTCCAACAAGTTTCTGTTTATCTACGCGGATTGCTTAAACAAACGGGTTCTAAAAACTTATGGTTGACTCTAGAAACTTATGGTTGGATCCACTATTATTTTTTAAAATGGTAATGTATGGAAAAAATATTAAATTAATGTCTCTATTTTTTATATTTTCAAATGATTATAATATAATGATGTCAGAATTGTTGAAGAAAATTTAAGAAAAAACTATAAAATGAAAACCTTTTCAATCCAAATACACTGCTAAATGCAGTACAAATACAGGATCTTCTTATCTTGGTAAACCTAGTAGTACAAGCAAATACAACTTATTAAGATTGTACAGCTATTAGCCTTGAGGTTTGCAACAGTACAGACAAATGTGCAAAATTACTTGCCTCTAGTGGCAGCTGAACTGCATCATGAGTTCGTAGAAAAAGCAAAGTCCAGGTCCAGAAAGGTGCCAAAAATTAATTAGATCATGTATAGTGAAAAGCCACTCAGATCTTGCCATGTCATGATTCAGGACCAGAAAGTTGTGGGTCCAATCTCATGTGACCAAAGGTTAACTTCCAAAAAACTGAGTACCATACATGTAACCCCATGTAGAACCTAATCGTTAAATCAGTTAGAGGCTCTGCTTCATCCTCTTATCCTTCACTAGACAAAAATACCACCGCCAGACCTCATCCCCACCGTACAACATCTGAAACTCTCTAACTGAGCAACTCAACTCAGTAAATGGCATTGTTTAGGCCACAGTTGGAGAGATTCCTATCAACCAAACTCCATTGTGGCCACTCCAGTACCAAAACCCCCACTAAAAACTTCTTTTTTGCTACTAGGCCTAGAAGCCAGTGTTCTGCTATAGCAATAGATGCCCCATCTTCATTAACTGATGTTGCTGGGATCCGGTGGGGTTCTACAAGCTTGCAAGGCGCACGTGAAGAGATGGAGGATGATATCATAATTCGATCAGACGGCCTTGAAGGATTCTCCTTTGCTGCTGTTTTTGATGGCCATGCTGGTTTCTCTTCTGTGAAGTTCCTCAGGTTTGACAAATTTTAGAAACATCAGCACAATCATGGATTCATATTTCTTGAGTTCTTTTGGTGTAGTTTCTTTATTCAGTCTTTGATTCATCATTGTTAGGGATGAGTTGTACAAGGAGTGTGTAGCTGCTTTACAAGGCGGTTTGCTATTGAATGGAAAAGATTTCAATGCTATTAGAAAAGCATTAGAAGAGGCTTTTGAAAGGGTTGATGCAAAATTGCTAGATTGGTATGCCTGTAGAGTTTTCTTTGTGCAAAGATTGCTTTTGATTGTAGAAAAATGGGCAGATAGTGAATAGTGTAATTCTATATTCTATATTATCGCGTTGAAGGTTTAGGTGATGTTTGATTTTGTAAAGGCTTGAGAAGGATGGTGCGCAAGACGAATCTGGTTCGACAGCGACTGCTATGTTCATTGGAAACGAAAAGCTAGTCATTTCGCACATTGGTGATTCATCTGTGGTATATATTCAATTCTAATGTTATTACTTTCTGACAATATCAAAGGAAAAACTGAAAATATGTTGGGTGATTATGAGCAATTTTTGCATAATGTTTCGCTTTTGATTCAGGTCCTTTCTCGTTCTGGAAAAATGGAAGTGTTGACTGATGCTCATCGACCTTATGGAAGCAATAAAATCTCTCTTCAAGAAATCAGAAGAATCAGAGAAGCAGGTGGATGGGTGTGTTTTCTTGCAATTTCTATAGAAAGTTCATCTAGTCTTCTCTTGACTGCTCTTACCTTCTTCCTTGCTATCCTTATGATTGAAATAGTGCTCAATTTGGTATCCCTTGTTGCCATTTCCTTGTTTTCATATAGGAGTATCCTGCTGATTTTAGAATCAAAAGGATTTCTTTTTCGAAATATGTTAATTTTCTTGGCATTTTGCCTTGTTATAACGATTTGAAGTCTGACCATTTCTTAGTAAAGTTTCTTAGACAATGATCCATAAAAGCCTTGTACTTTTGTGATCTGTGGGAATTTCATCTAAATCTCCTGTATGCTTCTTCCTGATCAAGACCAAATCTTACATACCTTGTTGTCTGATGATTACTATTGTAATTTTTCTGTAGATTGTCAATGGAAGGATTTGTGGAGACATAGCCGTATCTCGTGCTTTTGGTGACATGCGGTTCAAGACAAAGAAGAATGAGTTTGGTCCTTTTAATCTCTGACTTCCTTTTCTACTTTTGAACACAAGGGTTAGTTTGAATATGTCTTCTACCAGCACGTACATTTCTTAACAATGTGATACATGAATAGGATGCTGGAGAAAGGAGTCAAGGAAGGGAGATGGTCTGAAAAATTTAGTTCTCGGTAAGATCTTTTCCATATTTTCCATCAGTATGTTCATCTACTCTCCATTTTTGTTAACTGAACCTTGGTTATAAGATAGTTATGGTGCATTTCAATTGCGTATAAAAGATCGCAAGACCTGATAGATCAGATTTAAAACATGAAATAGCCCATGATTTGGGTTGGTAATGGTTATTCGGTCAATCTACCTGCCTTAAGAACATAGCAATTGGAGCAAAAGACAAATCTCATTCATTGTGGCTAGTACATCTGGCCTGTATGTTTCTAAGGTTGTATGCTCTCCTAGGAACTACAAAATGCATGTTCTGTTGAGATAAGTTCATATGAGAAAAACCCTATGCCGCCACCATTTACTAATGGATGGATGACAAAAGCTTGCTGCATATGTATTAGCCAAGAATGATGCTCGATACAGTGATAAGATAAGGAATCACTGAATTTATGATTTGCAAGTTTTTTCAGAAGGTGAACTAATCTTGTGTTGTGACAGAGTACAATTCAATGGGGACTTGGTCATTGCATCTCCAGAAGTTTACCAAATAGCTTTTGGATCAGATGCAGAGTTTGTAATTCTAGCATCTGATGGTTTATGGGATTACATGAACAGGTGTTTTATCCCATCCTCCAACTGTATTTCTTAGTTGCATTCTCTGACATCTGTTTCTGTAATCTCTTGATTTTTATTCATAAGCAGCATCTTGCTTAACTGTTTGCTATTGTGGGTAACAGCTCAGATGCAGCTGCTTTTGTCAGGAACCAACTTCAAAAACATGGAGACGTTCAGGTAATCATTATGTTGGCTATTGAATATCCAATGAATCCATTGCACTTGAGTTCTGAACCTGGAACAAGTTTTGAATGTCTGCATGGTTTTAGATGATACCATTGCTGTGCGGCGGCATTTCTAACTTGCCTCTCATTCTGCTTTCAGCTAGCTTGCGAAGAACTTGCACGGAAAGCTATTGTAAGAACTTATATGGACAATTAGTCTTATTCGACATTATCATTCAATATTTTACTAGGGACTTCAAAAAGCTTTGAATTCCTTGTATTGCAGGACCGGCGGACACAAGACAATGTTAGCATTATCATTGCTGATTTAGGGTACGCATGTTTTTGCTTTCATGCATCTTCGTCAACGCAAATTGATAATGAAAATCTAAACTGGTCTAAGATGTTTGAGATTTGCAAGCTTCTTGTGCGTGCTTTTCTTTGATTATTGAGAAATGCAATAATCTTAGAATTCTGCCATTACTAATTTTGTTCTGTTTTTGGTCTTAACTTCTGCAAAGGCGGACAGACTGGCAAAATCTGCCTCTCCAGCAACAAAATGTTGTGCTTGAACTGGGCCAAGCTTTTGCTACCATTGGTATTGTCACACTTGGAATATGGATGTCAGCCTTGCTTTCTTCATAAATGCTAGAGCTTCAGAAAGTGTATATAAATCAACATAGATTTCGACACATTAGTCCATAGAAATCTATATGTGTCAGCACCTTCATGCTTTTCTTTTAGGCGAAAGAACGATAAACATCTTGTCTTTCGAAATCTCATTTCCATAATCATATTGTATTACATTGACTCTCTGAACAATACCTGTTGAACACACAAATCATACTGTAGCTTTGTTACATAAACATATCTTTGAATGTTAATCATCGAGGATCAAGAGAGAAAGAAGATAGGAAACTGATTTGGTATTGATGGCTTGGTATTCAAGTTTTGATACCGTTTAACCTATGTTCTCAATATCAGAAGCAGCAAAAGCATGCTTTGTGATTAGTATGGCCCAGAAGAACCCTGACCTCTCTACTATCAATTCGCACTGTTCTATGGTGTTTCCAGAAGCCCAATCCAAGCTTCGTAGGAAATTCCATCCTCCTTGTAAATGTGACCGTACCATTACTTGCCCTTTCCTTGGCCCTTTTTGCAACCAACCATTTCCCCATCTTTCCTATGTCTGTACTTGACCTGCATTTCTTTACTTTTTCCAGCTTTCAGTGAAAAGGGTTGGAGAGAAGCTGAAGCCAAGAGAAAATCCTTGTCATAATAAACCCAAGTCTTTATTTGCTCAAACTTTGGCTTCATCTGACTAGGATTTGTTACTGTGACCTTTCCTTCGCGATTCGCTGTGAACCCTGGGTAGGATTTTGTAAAGTTGGAGACGGAAATGGTGGTAACTTCGCCTCTAGGAAATTCAGGGAAAGTCGACAATGTTTGATAAGCTTGAAAAGCGAGGCCCCATCACCGAACACTACAAAAAGAAAGGCAGCATTTTTTTTTTTATTAACTTAATTAGCTTGCGACATATCTTGATTTAATTCTATATACTTTAAAATTAATAATTATATAAGCCTTTAATAATTCCGAGATTTATAATACTCAAAATAATAATCTATAAAAAATAAATTTATAACTTGAATAGATGAGCTAAAAAGCACCCATCTTGACTATATTGTATATTGTTTCCGAAGCCATCTTTTATAAGAGTCTGTTTATCTATATAATAACAGTATTCTATTTCAACCACGGCATCACCGCCTAGATAAATGAGACCTAAGTATCATCTTGGATACATAGCAGAGGTTCTTCTGTCACTACTAGAATTATTCTAGGTACAGACCCAGGTTATGGCATGTTGCAATTTTGTTAATGTAATTGGCTTGCTTGAAATGAGGACTCATCAAGTATACGGTGGCTACAACGCCGAGGCTAATGACGTTGCAATTCTCTTGTTGGTTAGCTGTGGGTGACAAGGCAAGGTGGAATGGAAGAGGAGGCCTTTAACTCGGTTATTTGTGTCGTGGGCTTAAGCCTAGGAATTGGGTGTATAAAACACACCTGAAAAGGTAAAATACAAGTAATCTATACATATATATATATATGATGTATAATAGAAAAAATATATATATAAATGATGTACAGGTGCTCTGAATTTCCAATCCTCAAAGCAATGGCTAGAGACTAGATATATAGATAGTCATTGGCAGGAAGAAAACTCTTAAAAAGAAATTCAAATCTAATAAGATGTTAACATTAATATCAAGAGTGATACGTTTTTAGGTCTTCCTGCTTCTTAACATCTATGACAAATGCTCAAATCTTGAAAATACATGGTGCTTGACTCATGCAGCTCTCCTTGACCTCATCCCTCAGGAACCAGAAATTAAAAAAGAAGGTTAACAGTTCTAGCTTTTTCGTTGATAAAATGAAAAATAGAGGAGATTTTGTATTGTTCTGCTGCGTACGTAGGGGCCATGATTGTATATCCCAGTATCTTCATCAATCAATATGTTTGCTGTAGAACACATTTTGGTGAGATAATGCATGTTGCTCTTCCTTGGATTCTTTCTTTTATTAAGGTAAGTGGCTAAGGCTTGAATTCCTTGAATTAATATATTGGCTAGTGAATTAAATAGCCCCATTTCTATATAGATATGATAGGCACCAGGTAGCCAAGCAATTAATTAATAACACTATTACAAAAATTACTGATGATTGTTTTTCCGACAAACATTTTATGTTCATGGTATCATCAATAAAATAATCATAGACGGATTATTAATGTAAATACTGATAGAAGTTTTTATTGATAAAACTGTAAAATATGATAGTGGTTGGTCATGATGGTACTTTCAAGTGCTGATCATGGAATCCACAACTCAACTCTGTGAACCAGCAAAAAATTCCAATGTTAAGCTCATCTCTTTAACTTCCATTTGCTGGAGACTCTCTTGTATGAAGTAGCAAAAGCCAGCTCTGCTTCATTATTTATTATTAGAACATAAGATAAGCAATTGCCTGAGAAGTTCATACACAAATCAGTACTGACATGCACGCATAGAATTACACAACGTAAAATCTTATCTTAGTCCCACAATTGTGTGGGCTACGTACAATAATAATAATACATTACTAAATAAAATTCATTTTGAAATGCGAGATTACACATCTCCTCATGCATGCACGAACAAAACCTCTAGAGGGAGAGTTGATGGTTCGAGAGGAGTCAAGGGCTCTTGCCACCAACAACAACAGCTTTCCCCCTGGGGTCATGCTTATGGTTAGCTCCTGCATCACCATAATCCAGCAAATCCAGCAAAAGCTTCCTTGCATTGATCATATGGATGCCATCCTTTACAAAGAGACAAGATCCTTGGGTTATTAAGAGAATGCATAAACAAAAGATACTCACTACTTGAAAGAAAAACAAGAAATTATCTCAAAATAGAAAAAAGTTCAGGAAGAAAACGGGAGCTAGGTATACCTTGACAAATGAGTTGTGTGGATTCATGCCTTCCTTGAAGCCTTCAACCAAACCTACAAGTGAAAATAAACACTCTTTGTCAAGCTATATTATCTAAATTTTGAGAATATGAGATACTGAAGGTAATGCTGAGAAAACATATACAAACCCGAAGATGATAAGGGAGCAAGGAGCAAGAGGGACAATAAAAGAAAGGTCTTGATCCTAAGAGTAGGCGCCATGGCTAAATCTTGAAGTTCTTTGTGAGGATATGAGCTATGGCCTTAGCAAGAGTGGAGGAGGGGAGGTTGGCTTTTATGGCTAGTGGCAGAGAGTGCCATAAGAGCTATGGTGATGGTGTGCACCCACCCAATAGCTACAGAATGATGAAGAAATGCATTAACTTTTAGCCCACAACCCTAAAGTCAACTTCACTGTTCTTTATGCTGCATAAAAAAAAGCAGCAGCACAATTAAATGTCTGCATGTGTGGACAAAAGCTCTTCTGCATGGCTTGAACTGTGTTAGCCATTTTCAGCTATAGGTGTGTAAGCCTTTTTTAGTATGTACTCGATCAGCCTTGATTTTCAGTAGAGTACAGCAGAATGTTGTACAAGAAACAGCAAATCACTCATCTCATGTCATCATCATTTTGCCATTTACTTTAATTTGAACCACACATCCCTGAGATTTATATTGAGTGGAAGCTACTGGAAAAAACTCCATGATCCAGGTATTCTCCTGAATATTCATCTCAACACATGACAGAGATCAGAAAGATATAGTTTACATTTAGTTTTGGTGTTTTATCATTTAATTATAGCGAGAAACATCAGTAGATTAATGGAAAGAGATTTTTTATAGAATTTTATTTTTGTTTTGGTTTTAGAACTGTGAGTAAACCAAACCTAATTTACCTAAATAAAACCTGAAAAAATCATATTTAATTCACCCAGCATATAAAAAATGAAAACCTAATTAACCCGACTATATAAACACACAAGTTACAAAACCACAACAGTCTTGCATCTCCTTCCACCTCTCATCCCCACTCTCTCGTCCATTGTCAAATTCAAATCTTAATCCATAACTTAGAAAAGAAAAGGAGAAACCTAAATATATTCAAAGGTAGGTGGGAAGGATTGAGGACAAAAGGAGAAACATTTTCTCCTTCATTTCATCGTTGTGCCCTGTCCCACCATGCACTAAACAACCATCCATCCATCCATGTAAAACCAATACTTGAGACCCTCACGCCCCTCCTCGATCCCATGTCTGATATTGTTACTGGCCATTAATTATAAATAAATCATAATTTTGGTATTTAATCATTTATGGGGAGAAATTAATTAACATCAATAGATTAGTGGAAAGAATATTTTTTTTTTAGAATTTTATATAGATTAGCGTGTCAAGTGATGATGAAACAGATATGAATCCTATAAATAATAAATGACTGATCTTTCATAAAAAAAAATGAAATTAATTAATTATTAGTATACCAATTAAAGCTTCAGAATTAATTTCTATTTGAAGTTCTAAAGTTCAAACCTGGAAAAAAAGGAATGGAGT
The DNA here is from genome assembly GCF_951802175.1 of Populus nigra. Taxonomy (NCBI): domain Eukaryota; kingdom Viridiplantae; phylum Streptophyta; class Magnoliopsida; order Malpighiales; family Salicaceae; genus Populus; species Populus nigra. The sequence continues at coordinate 669,106 of NC_084867.1, read as the reverse complement.
AGAATCTTATAAATAGAAGAGGGGCTACCCTTATAATTTCCCATTTATCCATAGTTCAATATTTTAATTTCATCAAATTACGAATGGGATTAGCCAAAAATCCAAAAATATTGAAGCTCAGCCCATGAACAAGTCTAATTATAATGCCGACTGTCTCACTACGTATAACAAGCTTCAATGGGAGCTAGGCAAGATGGAAAGGATTGTCAACCATATTATCCTGCGACCAAGTATTGATCAGTACTAGTGGATATTCTTATTCCATATATCCGCCTCCAAGATCTCTTTTTTCCGTGGTACCAAACAACAATTTGAGAAGCAAAAATGCTTTTGATCCTCATGTTTCGGCTTTCATGACCATTTGAAAGTAAAAGAAAAGAAAAGAAGAAGATGGAGACAGACATGGCGAGTGGCCTACAGATGAAATCAAATGGAAAGCATTTTGAGAAGTTGGTTTTTGGTGAGGCATTAATTAGCGGGACTAGCTAGGAGCACTAGCAAAAGAGGGGACAGCACAACTCTTTGAACTCCCAACACTAGGACCAGTACTAATTATTTTAATCATCAATTAAGACCAAAAAGTTCAGTTAATCATCCCTGAGGAGACAATATGTTGGTAATTATGGTGTTTATAAGGTTGGTAATTGACTCATAAACTTGTTGAAAACTCTATTCTTTTGGAAGAGGCTCTAGGTTGTCGGACAACAAAATTATTGCCCTTGTTGTTTCACTTCAATGCCTAGCTAGCTAGTTTATATGTGTATTCATGGGATGTTATAATGTCTATGTTTTGAACATCAATCTAATGCTTTTTTATTATTTCACTTTAATGACTGGTTTATTGCCGACGGAATATTTTGTAGGTGTTTTTTAATAAATCTAATGTTCATCGTTATTAAATTATTAAATTTAAATTTAATTAATGAATTCTTATGTAGTATTTGATTATTGTCTTGTGGTATAATTAAGAGACAAGGATGGTGGGGATAAGATTATTCCAACGACAATTTATTTTGTTTTTGTTAGTCTATTAATTTATCCAAATATATTTATGTATTTTTTTTTGTATATATTTCTTTTATCTTGGAACATTTGTATATTTTATTCAAATCTAATGATCATTAATATAGTAGACATTCTCCATGATTTAACATTCCCGTCAAGACACCAAATTTACAACTGGAAATCCATGGAATTGGGTCCTTGGGTTTGAGGTTTATTCAATGGTGGTGGAGAACAACCAAATATAAAGGGGGTTATTGATGAGAAATGGACGTTTTCAAAGGAAGTTTCTATGGAATAACATCAATTATGGGGAACCAAATAATAAGTAGCAAGAATTATTTTAAGTCAAGGGAAAAGGTCATCATCCTCTCCCTTTGAGGACCATAATAAATTTATTTTGTGATGTGTGGATATTAGCTAGGTGCACGTCTTATGTGTCAATCTTATCGTTCTTATATATAAACTATATATTTGTGCTCACAAATTTTCATATGAGATCTTGTTTGATCTGTGTGTGTGTGTGTGTGTGTTTATATATATATATATATATATATATATATATATATATATATGGGACAATTAATTTGTATATTGGCAGAGAAATATAGTATATAGTTCAACGTACCTTATAATAACTCAGATAATTTTTTTATTAAATTAAAAAAAAATTATAGTTCTCCATTATATGCATGCATGGGAGCAAATGTGCAATGCCATAACATGTGCCATGCTTATGAAATAAAAAAGGAATTTGTAACCAGATAAAAAAAATTCTAAATTTTAAATCTCATTATTTATATAATTTTTAAGCAATTTTAGAGTTTGATACTCAAAAACAACTCCCAATAAAATACTATATATAAGTTAGAGAAGATTTAAGAAATTTATTTTATACTAGTCATGGTTTTTATGTGATTTATAAATAGTCATATATATATAAAATATATCTTAATATCTTTTCTAATTAGAAATAAAATAAAGTTTATATATAATATTGATGTATATTTTGTATTGTGTATAGAAAACAAATATCTGGATTTTTTTTTTAAGATAAGACAACATGATTAGTGTTCACCTATAAATCCTTAATTATAATACATGTGATATTTATTAAACAATAAAGATGTTTTTATCGAATTAATTACTTGGACACAGAATTCGTATAATTGTTATGGATAAATGGCTGTAGAAGAAGAGCTAGAATCCATGAAATCTGTCGGTCAAAAGTGGTAGATTCTGTTCATTTAGGATGCTTACCCCTTTTTTATTTTATTTTATTATTATTGTAATTCGATAATTAATTTTCTGATTGGGAAGAAAAGATAGCGTCTGTAGCTAAGATGGAGGACAAGCAGAGGAGAGGAGGGAGGAAAGAAAATGTGAAAACACAGCCACATTCATTGCTTTGTTAGATATTAATGGTGGCAGTCATGTCACAATAGCTCACTCAGCCACCTTCTCTGAACTACCTTTAAAGTAAAACCTGCTATTCCTTTGGTGGGGGGTTTGTGTTGCACTCGGGGAAAGAAATAAAATAAAAATATTAGATAAGTTTTTAAAGAAATTATAATATATTCTTTTAAGTTTAAGTTTTTTAAGCATAAAATTTGTGCCAATATATATTATCTTCTGTGATCATTTGATGATGATCGAGACTTAGACCATGATATAATATTAAAAAATCAACTCAGTTTAAAAAAATTAAATTGAATTTTCGAGTTGTAGATTTTAACCTATCAGGCTGATTATGTCAATTCTCAATTAATTTAACTTAAAATTCAATGTAAATCAGCAACCAACCTATTGAATTACCAAATTTACTTATCATGTTTACTAAAAATTTGATTTGATATATGCTCTGTAATGGGTTATGATTTTTATTTCTCAAAAAAAAAAATCTAAAGTATGAAAACTATTTTGATATGTTTTTTTACATAATAAAAATTATAAGTATAAATCAAAAAGTTTATTCAAACATCTAATAATTATCTATGTAAATAAATAAAAAATAATTGTTAATAATAATTAAAAGAGAAACTTGAACATTGAGAGATGGATGTAATCATAATATTTGATCTTGCGAAAGGAGACATTAATCAGTTTATATCTACTAAATTTATTCATTAAAATTAATAAAAAATAATAAAAATAAAAATACATATGAAACAGAGTGAAGAAAATAAAAAGAAAAGGAGTATACATAACCAAGCATATAAAAAATATTATTTTAAAATAACTATTTTTTATACAAAACAAAACCTACTTGTATAAAGTAAAATAAAAAATTAAACACAATAAAATATTTTTTTTAAAAAAAACTTTGAATGCATCGAAGTTATTTTGTCTCATAAATATTTTACTTGTTTTAAAATTTGTACAAAATAAAAAAAAACCTTGATCAACATGTTTAAATTTCATTGAACCGGAGGTGGAAGAATATTTTTAATATATAAAATAATATAAAAAAACAATAATACTAATGTTCAATCTAATCTTTTAGTAAGTCAGCATAAAAGATTAAAATACCCTTCATATCCTAATATACCAATTTTTCTACCAAGAGGCACAAAAGTAAGTTCAGAATCCATAGTAAACTATGTATATTACTTATTCCACCGCATGCATTAAAGTTTTGTTAAATTATTTCAATAGTTTTTCAATTACAAATTATTGTGAAAAAGGTATTTAGAACCGGTAATCAACTCCTTTATTTAAAATAATAATTACTAAAGAAATATTAATTATCAAATCATTTTTAAAATGGTATTCAAGAAAGATTATCATGGAAGAACGTTAAATTGAAATTTGGGTTAAGAAAAGTTGCTGTCAACAGTCTAAAACTGTGAGTACATTCCCCAATTATTTTAATATCTCTTAGCAATTGTTTGTGTGATGTTTCAGACGAAATCATTAACATAATTAGGGAAGGCATGGAAACAATGTTTAAATGTAGAATCCAAGCAAATTCGAGATCTTATTTTATTTTATTTTTTATCAGAAACAAAACTCAAGATTAAATTTACAAATTCAATATATTTTCAAGCAAAAACAAGACAAGGAAACTTCTAATGAGATTTCTGGGGCCAAAATGTCAAAAAATTCCAGAAATCCCATGGTGGTCTTGCTTCATAGATGAAGCAAGCAGAATACAATCGCAAGGCCGACATTCAATCCTTACAATGTCCCCACAGTTCATGACATGACATCTTACAAAAATATTACACATTCTGACAGAAGAAACCTATATTTGAGAAAAGAAAGAAAAGGAAAAACGAGGGCAGAAGAGTATATGATTTAATGAATGCAACTATGCAAAAAGTATATAACATTTGACTTGAGACCTATGAAGACAATTAAAAAAAAAAAAAGAATAATGCAATGCAGGATTCAATACCCTCAATAATATGTTGAAGGCAAGACCCCCAACCATGTATACCAAAACAGTGCAACAGTTAAAAATACAACCTGACCATGACTGATATTATGATAAACTGATACAGACATGAAGAAACAAAAAGAACGAGGAGCAGAAGAAATCAGGAATGAAATATGGGTCTTCTGTTGTGCAGCACCTAGGTGATCTTCAAGTGTAACAAAACTTTGACCTGACACGCAGATATCCATCCCAACAACCCAAGGTACTTCGGAGACGATGACCAAGGCAGTATGGTTAGTCTGACAAGAAGAGGTCAACCATTTCAAGGAACAACAAACAGCCAATGACTCGGTGTTGACTGACTTGTATTTACTCAGCAAATCGGATGTTGCCTCCCTCCCATTTCCACCAATTCTATTCTCTATACTCAATAATTTATTGGACTTTTTTGACAGACACCTTCACCCACTTCTTCAAAGCAACCCCCACCCACTTCTTCTCCATGACAGAATCGAGAACCCAAACTCACAGTGCTGAGGCAAGAGTTAGTGACAACCTGAAGACCGGTGACTTCCATTGTCTGAAAATAGCAGACGACTGATGACCTGACACAAATGCAACCCAGGACCCCGACTCAATACACCCAAATGCATGCAGGGACTTCTAAAAGGAAAGAACATGCCGAATAGCAATAACCTCAAACTGAAATGGCACGACTGATGGCCAACTTGGCCCATTCGGCAGATTCCTTAATCATATGATCATCAGAAGACAAACATTCATTTAAAAAGTCTTTGCTAGAGAGAGATTGCTGTATCAAAGAACCAGCATTACTTCCCAGTGTATCTGCTAAATCTCCAAGGACTCCAATAGCAGTTTTCATCACCACATCATCCCTGCAGACAGAGAGCTTACAAATCATTAACCAGAAAAACTCGTGCACATTTTATACATAATCAAAAAAAGAAGAAAAGGAGTATATTTCAGAACTCACATGTCTTTCTCCATGTACATGCTATCCAAGAACTGCAGGATGTGAGGTGCATAAGGAATCAAGAGCTGAGTTTTAGGAGAATTCTTAAAACCTTGAAGAATTCCAGAATATGCCTCCAAAATTCCGTTTCTCAAAGAATTTGTGTACTCAGTAATTTCATCATCAGCATCAGCTGTGTGGGCAGACAATTCAGCAGCGCTCTGCAGCATGGGCATGGCATACATCAAGTACTTCTCAAAATTCTCTCCTATTGCCAGGGCAATGTCGCCAAAGCTAGAGAAAATGGGAGGCTTCACAGATCTATGCAACTGGTTGCTTGATAAGTCCTTGAGAAGCTGAGTCATAATACCATCACAGTAAGGCAAAGTTTTATCTTCCAATGCCCTGCAAATATCCCCCACCACACCAACAGTAACCGCACAGACTTGGTACTCCTCAAAATTCTGAAGGCCCATTTCTAAGTACTTGTAAAACTCTGGCATGTATTTGGCAAAATCTGGACCAGTTGCATAGGCAAGGGCTCCTATAGCCAACATGGCCTCCTCGTGCACTGTTGCACTTCTACAAGCAAAAACCCTCAGGAAGAGTCCCATTATCTGGTCTGCATATTGCATGAACACATACTTAGTTGGCTCAGAGGAGCCTAACTTCTGAATTATGACCTGTAAGCAACCACAGAGAAGCCCTTGCAATTCACCCTGCTTCTCTCTCTCATCAGAAGAAAGCTTCTGCCCTTCAAGAGTATTGTGAAGCTCCATCATGATGACAGGAACCAGTTGCAGCACCATAGGTGCGGTTTCATCAGTTGAGCACCTCACCACCTCATTCAACGTTTCATATGCAGCAGTCCTTAATCGGGACTCCCCAGCATCTTCTCTGTGGGTAACAGTGAGAAGTGCCTGGACAATTTCTTGGAAGTAAGGAGTAAGGGGAGATGATGGGCTCACCTCTTCATAACCCTGGGCAAGGAAATAGAGGGCACCACATGCCTTCTCTGCTACATTGGCAACGTCCTTCATGCTCTGAAGTAGCACAGTGACAATTTGTTGGCAATTTGCCTGAGTAATTATTGGTGTATCCACAGTTGAACCATGAAGGAATTCAAAGATTCGACCAAGGGTCCAAGCAGTCGTATCCTTCACATGGTTATTTGGATCCTTGGTCAATGCAGTAAGCATGAAGTTCAATGCAACATTAACAAGTGGTGTTAGCTTGTCAGGGGAAGGACCCTCCAAGATTGAGCCAAATGCATAAGTCGCTGCCTCCCTTTGCCTCCAATCTGGTTTTGTAATGTTCTCTTCAATGAATGGCATAACAAGTTGCACAATATCATCTCCCACAGTCCTTGCAACCAAACCAAGGCATGTTCCGCCAGCCATTGCAATATTCCAAGCTCCTTCATCTTGATCCTGATCCTCCTCTTGCTTAAGAAGAGTTTCCAACAGCATAGGGACCAGAGCAGGGAGAGCCTGCTTAATAAAGTAAAAGCAAGGAATCTCAGAATCCCCAGTGAAATCACCCCCATATTCTTCCAAGATATCTATCTCCTCATCACATATTGAACTCCAGAATTCAATTGCTTGAAGAGCTACAGGTTCATCATCTTCCCTCACAGCTTTTGCTGTGATGTTAAAGATATCCTGAATATAAGGAGCCAATTTCTCATAATATGTTGATGAAATAGAGACCAAACACTCAAAAGCAGCCTGTCGTATCTTCACTTCTGGGGACAGTGTTGACTCGCAGACCACTCTCATGATATAATCGCGCTCCATATCATTGCTGAAATTTGCTTGAGCAAATCCAAGTGCATTGTACAGTGCTCGGGTTGCAGCAAGCCTAACATCATTGTTTCCTTCAGATGCATTCATGCCCTGAACTACTGCCGTAAGTATCTTGTTTACATGGTCTTGATCGACAACATCAGGTGAGACTTCCTCACACAAATATCCAAGAGTCTCTAAAGTAGCTTGCTTGACATGAGCAGGTAACTGATGAATATTAGATAAAAGCGATCCTATCAGCTCCGGCCATTGTCGCTGAGGCAACTCAATCCCAGCAATCTTAGCAATAACTTGAGATGCAGTTGACCGTGCATCCGGTACAGGAGAAGCAAGGGTCTTCAACAAAAACGCCTTAATTTGACCCTTAACATTGTTGTCCAACGACAACCATCTTTGAACAAGCTCGAGCTTTCTATGTTGTTCCTTTGCATCCAATGCATTTTTAAGTATTAAGCCCGCTAATTTACGGCTATCAACAGGCTTCTCATCATTCGCTAGCTCTCCAGAGAGGGAGAACAAAAAACCAGGCAGGTTTTGCTCCTGAAACTGTTTTAAGCTTTCTTCCGCATGCTTCCGCACATTCCCGTCAATAGATTGGGCATTCAATAGCACCTGGGTCACTTCCATCGCCATATTCTACCTGAAAGTATCAAACTTTCATTAGTCACACACACCCAAACTTCTAAATGTAGTTAATTTCACATAGTCAATTAGCAATTAAAAACACATTTCAAAAGCGATTCATAACATAACATACCATAAACACACCAAAATCCACCAAAAAAATATTCAAACCTAGCAAATCGAATCAATAAATGGAAAAGGCTCAAAAGTTTATCATGTAGATCACAAAATAATTACAGCTAAAATCAGTATAATTACACTCAATCTGTGAATTTAATTAAAACCCCAGAAATCATAATCAATCAAAATTCACTAAAAACAGAGCAGTATAAAAAAAAACCAAAATAATAAAAAAAAAATTACCCCGATCAAATCAGATTCAGTAAAGCTTCAAGACTGAATCAAAATTCAAACAGATTCAATAAACCCGATTAGAAATGAATCACAGTAAATCAGTGAATAAACAAAAAAATTCAGATCCAATGGATTAGATCGAGTGACTAAATCAATATAATAAAACCCTAGTTAAGCTAACAATGAAGCGATTTCGAGAGTGAATTAAGAGAAATTAATTATCACCTGTGGAGAGTGAGAGGGCGAGGGAGAGAAGAGAACGGCGCTTTGAAACCCTAGGAGAGAGAGTTTTTAGAGAGAGAGAAAAAGGAGAGAGAGAGGACGCGGATGTGTGAAGCTGGATTTGAATACAAAGGGCAATCTTAGTATGTTAAAAATGGGAGTTATCCTCTGCTACAAGCCTTGATTACTTAGGGGGTCCCACTTATGCGGGCCTTTTTTGGTTTTTAAAATAATTAAAGGGCAAACTACATTCTGGTCCATCTAATTATTCTGCAAGTTTTGATTGGGTATTAAGATTGATCACCTTCCGTCCCTCAACTATGAAATTATTATACATCATAATCCTAAATATTTTTTTTCATTTTAGAAGTAAAAAAAAAAAAAATATCTCTAGCACTACGATGATCAATGAATTTATTATTTTCAATGCATTTCTTATGTTTGAATAAAAAAAAGGTTATAACATGTTTGATAACGTGTGTGTTTGTTTTTGTGGTTTAACCTGTTTTTTTCCTGAAAAGTATCAAATTATTTTATGTATTTTATTTTTATAATTTTAATATGCTAATATCAAAAATAAAAAAATATTTAATATATTATTTTAATTTAATTTTTCTTTTGTAAAAGCTTCTTCCACGGCATTACCAAACACAAGTGTACATAAACTATATTGGTTGGCTGGAAGGTAGAAACTAGAGAGTGTTTCAATTATGACATATAGTGATGTAATTAAAATGCTTAGTGGATTGGGGGCCTAAGTGAAAATATATGATGGTTGGAGGGCTTGAATGTAGTTTGCCCATTGTTAAATAACCGCTAGTCAAAAGTTCAAGTGAGAATAAAAGGTCATCGTATTGACGAATATGATTGGTGATTGGAGAATTATTGAGGTTTAGGTACAGTAACTTGGTGTTTGGGGAAAGGAAGTTAGGGTGTGGGCTCCAGGTGTTAGTGAAAGTAGTGTGTTATGCCAATGGCTGGATATTGTTTGATGATGGTGATATGTGTGAATCTAACGGTGGTGGTTAATTTGGGGTGGCTTTGTGGAGTTGTGACTTGGGTCCAGACGGTTTGATTCGTAATCCAACTTTTTTGGTTGGCTTCTGATTTGGAAATGCAATAAGAATTTTTTTTGTTGAATTTTTTTCCTATTTTTTTTATTAAAAAAAAAAAAACACTAGCATTAGAAAGCACGTACCTTTTACTTTTAGAAAAACATAATACGAGGGCTGGCGATGTGTTGGACAGCTCTATTTTTTTATTTTTTTAAGAAATAATACTTAAGTGTTGCAAGAATGTTTTAAATAAAAAAAATCAACGAGATATAATTTACAAACTCAATCAAATATGTTGGTTCTATTTTAATTATATAATAAAAAAATAGTCAAGATACTAAACGGACTAAAATTCTTTAAAGAAAAAAAGATTGGGAAAAAATAATGTAATTTAATTTATAACTAATTAAATATTGAAAGATAAAATTAGATAAAAAAAAATAACAAACAGTCCGAGTTAATCCAAAGACAGACATGTAACCTAGATAATAAAAGTGAGTTAACTCGAGTTAACATACCAAATTTCATAGCCCATGTCATGAGATCATAATAATATTATAGATAAGAAATAAAAAAACCGCAAAAGTCCATTTAAAAAAATATAATTTAAACAATGAAATTAAAAAAAGAAAAAATAGGAAAAAAAGCCAGTCCGTATTAACTTTTCAAACTTATGATCTAGGTTATTAAATTAGATGCACCATATATTAAAAAATAGTGAAACTCAATTCCCAACTAATTAAGGATAAAATAATAAAAAAACATTATACGGAATGATCAAAACCTAAAAATAGAAATTAAAAGAAAAGAATTGAAATTGAAATAAAAATGAATTAGAGGACAACTATAAATGTTTTATTGAATTATGAAATTGAAAAGAAAATACACTTTAAAAAAGAATAAAAAATTAAAAGAATATGAATCAAATTAAAAAAATAATATATCATAAATTTGGATTGAATAATAAAATTAAAACAAATAAAAATTATGTAAAAGGTTCAAGAAAAAAATTTGTAACTAATTAAATATTAAAAGATAAAATTAAATTAAAAAAAATAACAAATAGTCCGAGTTAACCCGAACTAAAATGACAGACATGTAATTTAATTTGTAACTAATTAAATATTGAAAGATAAAATTATATTAAAAAAAATAACAAACAGTTCGAGTTAACCCGAACTAACATTATAGATATGTAACCTAGGTAATAAGAGTGAGTTAACTCGAGTTAACATACCAAATTTCATAGCCCATGTCATGAGATCATAATAATATTATAGATAAGAAATCAAAGAAAACCACAAAAGTCCATTTAAAAAAAAAAATACAATTTTGAACAATGAAATAAAAAAAAACAAGTAGGAAAAAAAATCAGCTCGTATTAACTTTTCAAACTTATAACTTAGGTTATTAAATTAGATGCACCATATATTAAAAAATAATGAAACTCAACTTCCAACCAATTAAGGATAAAATAAAGGATCCAAACCTAAAAATAAAAATTAAAAGAAAAGAATTGAAATTGAAATAAAAATGAATTAGAGGACAACTATAAATGTTTTATTGAATTGTGAAATTAAAAAGAAAATGCACTTTAAAAAAGGATAAAAAATCAAAAGAATACGGATCTAATTAAAAAAAAATTAATATATCATAAATTTGGATTGAATAATAAAATTTAAAACAAATAAAAATTGTTCAAAAAGTTCAAGAAAAAAATTTAAAATCAAAATAATAAGAATTAAATTAGAAAAAATAATATATCATCAATAATAGATCATAATTAACACTTGCATACAAGTTAGAAAGATTTCACTTTTTAAGAATAACAAAATAATTTTATTGTATTAAAAAATTAAAAAGGTATATTCATCTTGATCAATTTTATAATAATTAATTAAAAAGATTGAGATACCCTCTACACTAATGCTATCGGTTTTTTTTTTAGAAAGGCCAAATAGTAATTATATTGTCGATATGAATGGTGAAATGTGTGTATTACTACGATGTTTTTATTTTTTATTTTAGCTTTTTTGTTATATATATTTTTTTAAAAAACTGAATTTTACATATTACAAGAACATGATGGGAAAATATACAAATGTAAAGTCGTTTTTTTTCAAAGCGGCGTACAGGTCTTAGCAATTAAATTATAATAAATTTGAAATAAAGACATGAATATTGACCGAAAAGCAATCAATTTTGTTCTTAGAAAAATCATTACACAACTTGTTCAATAATTACCATGTACCAACTAAATTATATATGCTGATTTATTGCATTAATTTCAAAGAATAAAAAATCAGAATATCAACGGTCCAATAAAGCACCCTTTTTTTTTTTAATTCAATGGATGCCAATCAACATGACAAAGACAGGAGAGATTTTCGAGCCATGGCCATGACCCTATCCTTAATATTTTTCTAATTTGTTGTTTGTATTGATGAACAAAATCGATAGACTTGCTAATTTTGGACAGAGGAAGGAGACCCTTGCTAATTGAGCTATCGGGAATAATTATAAATCACATCGTTTTGGATGAAAATTAAAAAAAAAATTAAAATAATATCATTTTAAATAAAAATTATTTTAAATTGACAAGATCTTATCTAATTTTTTTTTAATTAACCAGGTTATAAGATAATTTATCAAATTATTTAGATTTAAACGAATGAATATCTAAAACAATTTAATATAAAAATCAGTTTAGATTAAATTATGAATTAACATATCAAAAGATAGATTCATTTGGTCATGCCAAAAAAAATACCTCAAATAAGCTTTGATTATGCGGTGGCCAATATATATATATATATATATAGAGGTACAATCTTCTTTTTTTCTTTTTTTTTTTGTTGATTATAATATGGGTATTCAGACCAGTTTACGCGTATCTCAACTAATCCTCCAAGATCTCAAAGTTAACGATTATATAAGTATTCAGTAACTCTGAAATGTTAGAGAATAATATAAATCATATCCCGGGACCTCACCTAAAAGTTTAAGTTATTGGGTTGAGTTGGTTTTTTGACATAGTATTAAAGCTTTAATGACCAAGTAGTCACGAGTTCGAATCTCACCATCCCTATTTATTTGATAAAAATTAAGCATAAGGTAAAGTAGATATGTGCAAGTTTCAAGTCCAAAGGGCTTTCACTTGAAGAAGTGTGTTAGAAAATAATATAAATCATATCCTGGAACCTCACCTAACAGCTTAAACTATTGGGTTGAGATGGTTCTTTAACATGAAGCTTGTAATACTCGAACTAGTAATCTCTAAAAAAACAAATTTAAAATCTAATCTATTAAGTTAATTTTATATGTAGGTACAATCTCTTGGTTGGGCAAAAGGTCGTATCAATATGAACATGAATATTAACGGCAACTGCAAAATGAAAACAAAGAAATTGTCTAGCCTTATGCACAAGTTTCGTTCGAGGAAAAGAATGAATAAATCTTTTTGTTGGGAAGTTATTTTTCTTCGCATCTAGATCGATATTGCACCATGCTATATATATACTATATAGACTTGCTAGACAGCATATCGAAGAGGATATGCTACTGGGCAGCCATGCGAGCTTTTGCGAAGAATGAGAAAATCACCACATATCAGATTTCAATTGCTCTTCAAAAGCATAAAACTTTACATGGTGGTATCGAGTAACAAAAGACGAGAAAACTTTCCATGGCGACCGAGCTGCTCCTTAACATCTAATGGATGATAGAACATTTACAGTTCTTCATGGAACTCATCGTCATAATCTTCATCGTCTTGGAAAAATGTCCCATAGAATGTATATTCATGATTCAGCATTTCATCTATGGATAAATAACCATCTCCATTCTCATCAGTCTGGATCATGAAACAAAAGCATCAATTAGAAATTGCTGTGTACATATTCATGAAAAAATAAAAAACATGAAGGAATAAAGAAAAATCAAAACTCATCGAGAGACTTCTTTTTTATATATGAAAACAGGCCATCTTAAAATTCGGTTCACCATAGTAGATCAACCTGGTGATTCATTGATCTAGGAGCTAGTCCAATTGAATTTCTTGACAAGTTAAATAGAAGTTAACCCGATCAAATCTAGTTAACTCGATCATTTGACACAATTAAACTATAAATGATATCACACAAGATTTTTTCTAAAAAAAACAAATACAATATGCTTTTAACTTTTAAAATAATATTATTTTATATTAATTCGGGTTGATATTCCCTTACCAAATCCATAATTCATGCTTTTATTGGATTGGGTTAGATTTTATAACTATAGTTAAAACAACAAAAAGAAAGGGGATTATAGGAATATAAATTTAAAGATCTTCATACTAGCAAGCATACCTCATGAATCAAGTAGCTGGTGTAATGCTTAGCATACGATAGTTCTCCAGGCTTGAGGTACGGGATCATGGGTATCAGCTCCTCCTCCGACAAAAAACTGAAAACAGTACGACATTAATATGAGGTTACATTAGCCGATCGACATGAATATTGATTAATGAAGAAAGGAAGGGGGAAATGTTCTTAGGCCAAGAGATGAATTAACAGACTTGTCTTTGTTCACATCAAGCTCAAGAAATTTCTCTTCTGCAGTGCCAACTCTAGCTACATTAGGTTCAAATTCTGCGTAGCTCTTGTAATTACCATCATAAGCGTACATAGAGAACTCTGCTAAGTTGAGTTTCCCGTCACGATCATCATCCATCCGCCTGCATCTTCAAAGAAAGATATGCGTTATATATATATCAGCATAATTAATTTTGAAGAGTTTGGTCTGGTAGTTGAAGAAAGAAGCACGTATCATCATGGAATTACTTACTAGCCCAGCAAGCAATTAAGAAACTATTAATAAGAAGAATTAAGAAAATTATAGAATCAACTTACTTGAGTTTCTCTCTCAAAATCCATTTTTGGATATCTTTATTGTTACTATCTTCGGGATGCAAGAAGCTGCATAACCAGAATGATTTCTGTTAATAAGATTTCATGAACAATGTCAACCTCCAAATCTGGCAACCCTGAACAAAAATAAAAATATTTTACTTGTTAAACTCATCGAAATCTAGGGTTCCATTTCGATCAACATCTGCATTCCTAAATTGTTGCATCCACCATCCAGCTTCACCATGCCCCATTTCATTTCTCTCTATCAAACACAAGGTGGCACACAGGACAATCAAAAACATTCATTCACGCATAATCAGCATGCAAAACCCAATTAACCACAATAGTTATATATAATTTTTTTTTAAAAAAAAAATTCCATGTATCAAGAATTGATTATGAACATGTATACGAAAATCTTTCACCTATATCTTCATTGGAAAATTGAGGCAAATATTCCTTGAAATTAATTGCTCCATCTCCATCCTTGTCCCGAGATTGGATTTCTCTCTGTGTCCTATAAGCTAAGCGTTCTCTAGCTTGTTCAACATTCCATGCCTCTAGCTCCTCGAAGCTGATCAACCCATCTCTAGGTTTCTTGTCTAACAATGGGAATAAAACAAGTAACCTTAAGGTAATGTTTAACCTTCCATCATCACTTAGATACTCATCAGCATCCTCAACCTCTTTGGCATAGCCATTAATGTTTTCCAAATTTATCGCACCACTCTCGCCGGTGTAACCTTTTTCCTCGGCTAATCTCTGCATTTTTACAACTAATGGATCAAAATCTGGCATTGAAAATTTGGAACCAAGACGGCGGTTGAGGCCAGGAGTGGTACGACCGTGGTTGTTGATGGGAGAAAAGGTTATGAAGACAATAAAGGCTATGGTTATGAGGACATAAACCACCACCCTTCCCATCTTGAAGCAGCAGAGGAGCTAGTTGTTAAGTCAAACCAGAGAAGATTATTGCATAAACAGGCAAAGAGAGAAAGGGTGCTGATTTTTTTTCCTTTTCTTTTCACGCTCTCATATTTTCTATGGCTTCTCTATTTGGAGGGGAAAACAGTTATTAACGGTTGGTTTGGAATAAATTTGCTGTGTTCTGATTTCTGTGTAGCATTTTTCTTGCCTCCAAAATAACTTGAAACAATTAAGAAGGTTATTATTCTATAAAAAATTGTGGAATCCCAATCACCAAAAAGCAATATTTTGTACATGGGCATGTTTCTCTTACCAGCTAGACAAATTAACAGCTAGACAAATTTCAACAATTTAAACGGATTTAAAATATATATTTATATTTTTTGGAATATGTTAATTACGGATAGTTGTAATTTGTAAGTTAATTGATTGCCCAAATTTGTGTGGTTTTAGCTAGCTTAGCCCATAAAATTATTTTCCATACCAAATGATTTGACAGAGAACTCCATTCATGTTAATAACAGGTAGATTTGTGCTCAATAAAACCCCCAAATAAAAATACTGAGTTTAGCCAAGCAGCTGTTAATCCTTAGAGGACCATCTTTAATGTCAAAAGACTTACAGGAAGAGTGTACGAACTCCCTCCGTCCCTCTCATAATTGTTTTGTATTCTTTTTTTTTAAAAAAAAAAAAAAAAAAAATGTTTTGTATTCTTGTTTACGTGTGTGATGACTGTTGTGTGTGACTGAAATTATAATCTGTGTTTGTATGTGTAGTTTTGATGACATAGAGGTTCGAAAGGACATGGAGCTTTTTCCATACAAAATTGTGAACAGGGACGGAAAGCCTTTCATAGAAGCCAAGTTTGAGGATGAGGAGACCAGGGCTTTCAGTCCTGAGGAGATTAGTGTCATGGTTCTTACAATGAAGAAGGAGACAGCCGAGGCATTCTTTTGAAAGAAAATCAAGGATGCTCTTGTAAATGTTCCAGGTAAAGTAATCATGTTTTTCAATTCGAGGGAAATTTGATTTGGGATTGATATATAGTATGGTTGAAGATTGAATTTAGTGATGTTTTTTTTTAACCCTACAGCTTATTTCAGTGATGCCCACAGGCAGGCAACGAGGGATGCAGGTTTTATTGCCGGTTTGAACGTTGTGAGGAATATTATTAGTGAACCAAGAGCCGCTGCCATAGCCTGTGGCTTGGACAAGAAGGGTGGTGAAAGGAACGTTCTTGTATTTGACAATGGTGGTGCACATTCGATGTCAGTATCTTGACCATTGATTATGGCTTTTTTGAAGTTCTTGCCACCAATGCAGATGCTCATCTGGGAAATGAGGATTTCGATCAGAGAATCATGAGTAATTTATTAAGTTGATCAAGAAGAAGCATGAAAAGGACATCAGCAAGGATAACAGATCTCTTGGAAAGCTAGGGAGAGAATGTGAGCGCGTCAAGAGAGCTTTGAGTAGCTAGCACGACGGTATCGATTCTTCTGAACCACTTGCCAGAGCTAGGTTCGAAGAGTTGAGCAGAGACCTATTGAGAAAGACCGTGGAACCAGTTAAGAAGTCCATGGAAGATGCTGGATTGGACAGGAGCCAGAGTGATGAAATTGTTGTTGTTGGTGGAAGCACTAGAATTCCAAAGATTCAACAGCTTCGACGGAGAGGATCCCAACAAGGGTGTAAACCCTGACGAGGCTGTTTCTTATGGTACTTCTGTTGGATGCGGCACCACTTACTCTTGGTCTCCGAAGAGGATTTCTCTCGACATAAAGGCCCTCGAGTGGTTGGATGGCAACCAAAACGCCGAGAAAGAGGATTATGAGGAAAAGCTGAAGGAGGTGGAAGCCGTGTGCAACCCCATATTCACTTCGTTTATCAGAGATCTGGTGGAGCCCCTGGAGGTGCAGCAGGTGGAGAAAGGTGAGGACGAATCTAACGATATTCTTTAATTTATTTATTTTTTTTCTTTTTGATACTTCATCGCCAGAATAAACTGTCAGAACCCTCACCACTTATTTCTATAATTAGGTAGATTTGATCTTCCCAGTGTTATTGCAAGATTCAACTCTTTCGTTGTTTCAAGAATCAACTTCTTTCGTTGTTGAAGAGTCTGCAATTAAGGATAGCCCTTCTGGCTAAGTGGGAGGCAGTACTTCTCCTGAAATGCTAGACTTGCAATTCAATTCCACGCTTGACGAGATATTTGGTTTGAACAAGGAATCAACATCGCCAATTACACAACCAGTAGACTTCTAGCTTAGCATTACTCGTTATATCTGAGGGTATGATGACTTTGCTGACTTTGATTTAGAATAACCATTAAACATTATCATGAACAGAGACAGATTTTGAACTGATAAAACATTTTCTTTCTTTATTATGGAAAATAACAAGGCAGTCAATTTTACAAAGAAAATATTTCCACCATTTCATGTCTTTGTGCCTTTGTGGCGAGAAACCCAATCTGTTTTGCAATTCTGGGAAAACCACAAGCATATACAAAATGGTTCCATCTGTGTGTGATTCACAGAACTCGACATTAAAAAAGCATGATGAGGTTTACAACCGAACTATAAACCGATCATGTAATGGCAAAGAGGCATGGCATATCGCGTGCCATTTAACGACCCTCTAAACTCAACATTCATGTTTTTTACATAAACTACGTGAAGGGAAGAGAAAAGTAAACATGAGGGGCCATGGCAGAGAACATGATGTCATCAGTAAATTTGTTGCTATGATGAACAAGGTTCAAAGGTTATATGTAGTCATATACATCTGCGGGGAATTTGTCAACAAGACTTAACTGGGACGAACCACAAAATAAACAGGCAGCCGGTCAGTCTAAGCTGCGGGGCGTTGCAGGCAAGGCCAATCTGATTCACAGAGATCATGGGCGGACTGCCCATCATTGTCCTTCGCATCTGTATCTGCATTTTGCTTCACAAGATATTCAGCAATTGCTTCTCTCTCACAGACAGCAGCATAATGCAACGGGGTTTGGCCTTCATTATCCTGCCATTAAAAAAAATTGAACCATTAGCATTTATCAGAATAGCAACAAAACAAAAGGAAGAAAGAATGAAAGAATCTGCTTGGCAGCTCGCCATAAAACATAAGGCAAATTTTAAAAACAAGTTTACAAAAGCCGTATTCTCCCAAAGAACCTATGGCACCAAATAACTTTTCTTTTCTTTTCATTTTTCTTTTGTGCAGAGGGAGAGAAATCAGGGCGGACTCTGTCTCATATTAACCGCCTGAAAATGGGACCTAAAATCAACAAACACTAGAGCATGTGGGCAATGAACAATCATTTTCAAGACCCCAATAAGGAATGCTCATTTCTAATCTTGAGATAGAAACTTCAGACATTACAGCAAAACATAAAGGGACCTTTATGACATTAATTACTTCAAAACTACAAGTACTTTGATCTGAAAGATATTTAGAAAGTAATACTACCAGAGAATTGAAGACACTTCAAAAGAGAAGCCTAAAGCATCTATTTACCTTTGCATTTATGTCTGCATTCTTTCCAACAAGCACCTCGGCAATATTAAGATGACCACGATCTACCGCCCAATGCAAAGGAGTCCGACCCTCACTATCTACAATAATCACAAATGTTTAGAAGGAGCTAGTCATCTCTAAAGCCCTTAGGTTCACATGAAGGTCAACACCAAGCTAAGAAACTTTGTCCAAATCCATGCTTTTGATGCACAAGTACAGCACAGGAAACACAAGGAGAGACATTAATTATGGAAGTACACTGTTCATAATACTAAAAAATCAGCAGAAGCAAAATAAAACATTCTTCGTCAAGTCCTCCAATAAAAAGCATATATGACAAGTCAGAGCATCCTTCAACATTGCAGATAGGTCTCAATAAGTTGGATTCCCAAAAAAGCTTGATGGATTTTCATAAGTGCAAGACATCTATTGGTTTGAGGAAAAGAATAAGCAACACGCAAAACAGGGAAACGAGTAAAAAAGGATGCCAATGTGCATGTTCTAACACATGATATAGTTCCGAGTATTGTAAAGCATTGCCTAAGCTGCTCAATTTGCATATGATTGTATCATTGCATGGCGCCTGGTATTGCTGATGCTCTGGCAAGTATAAGCTCAATAATGACTCATTAAAGTGGACAAGCATGCTCGAAGGCTATATTCAGCAACAGCTCAATTTGCATATACAAGTAGCACCCAAGCAATCAAGGTGACAACTTTAGGCATGGCACCAATATAATATCATTCACTTATTTCAGTGTCAAAACACGTGACTGGGGAAACGAGCAGACAAAGGAGAAACAAACCTTTCAAGTTCACAGAAACACCACCATCAATGCATTTGATCAAATTATTCACTTCTCCTTCTCTGGCAAACGCATGAATGGCATCCATTTTCCTGAAACCCAGGAATAACAGACCATTAAGCTTGTTTTGGGTGGGCTTATGATTAACATTTAGAAAGATACCCTTGATGAGGGTACCAAAAACATGTTCACTAAATAGCATCTACATATTTAACTTATTGTTGACATTATTCAAGCAGACATAGACTTCATCATGCAAAATGTCTCGATGCCCTCGACATTGTTGTTCTTGATACTTCATCATTTGACACATGTAAATACATTTTGCTTGCATATTATGGATAACAATAGTCACGAATGCACCAGGATTTTAGTATCAGAATCAATAAAATGAGATAATAAAAAAAAATATAGTGGATTCTAAATTTGCTTGGAAAAGAATTTTGACCCTGCCACATGGGAAAGGGAGACCTGGAAATGTCTTTCACCAGTTGTGTGGTTGCGGGAATGAACTTAAGAGTTTATCCATTGCAAGTTTTCAATCACCAATCAATTAAAAAGCTCATTAAAATCAATCCCAAGCAGGGAAAGTTCAACCCAGATCTAATAAATTTATGCAAATCCTCAAGCAGGTAGCTAATAAGTCAAGCATTGGCCAAATATGGCTCATTGTAACCAAATTACCTAGCTTTAAAATCATATTAACACATGAACTAGAATTATAAAAGAATTCCAATCCCAATGCTGAAAAACAGCATTTCTGTCAACCATATCCTAAATTAGACATCAGGGGATTCAGAACAACTGGATGCAGCACTAAAGTGCTCCAACTCCACACTAAAGCAAAGACTCCTGCACCTCACTTTCAGTAGCACCATCTATTAGACATTTATAATTTCCTCCAAAACAGTCTCTCATCGC
The DNA here is from genome assembly GCF_951802175.1 of Populus nigra. Classification (NCBI taxonomy): domain Eukaryota; kingdom Viridiplantae; phylum Streptophyta; class Magnoliopsida; order Malpighiales; family Salicaceae; genus Populus; species Populus nigra. The sequence goes on along the minus strand of NC_084867.1, from coordinate 648,624 downwards.
TATGTACGGTACCATTATAAATCAGAGTAGCTAACTAGGTGTGAATACAGTTGACAATGTGTACTTGAAACAAAAAATTTCTCAAGGAAACCTGATCAACATTTTACCAGATATTCCACCAAGACTCGCAAATAGGAAAAATGCCATGCCATGAGATTAGAGCCAAAGAAACATGAACTTTTCTATACTTTCTACATGCATGCTAGCATACAATCACATGAAGGTCCTGGATACCACTCTCGGAAAGGAGCTATTTGAGTGATCATATGAAGACCTAAAGGTCCACAGATTAAGTAGGCCTTCCACATACAAGTTAAAAAAACCTTACAACTCTGTTCCTGATTCCTCCTCATAGACGAAAGTGCTGAAAACCGGTCCCATTGGTCCTTTTCCATCCTTGCTCGGTCCAACACCATCTCTGTCTTTGCTCTTGTATCATCATTACAAGTATAAAATAACAAGGATAAGTCAAATGAAAGAAAGTACATTAACAGGACAGGACAAAGAAAAGGAAAAGGTTAGATAAGAAGACTAAACCTCACCATAGCTGAACCAGAAGCCCAGGTAGGATACAGCTCTGTAATAATATCAATGTACTTCTGCATTGCATCTTCTGGTGGCATAGCACCCAATTTCTGCCATGCTTGCCTGGTATAAATCACCCAAAGATTCAAAATCAATCAGCCACCATACCTTCAGATAAAAAACACAATATTCACCCCCATCAACTATGCTGTAGGAACTGACATACCCGGTTAATAAACAAACAAACAATAACCAAAATCAACTAAATATATCTTCCAAAGAACCACCAACACGTAGCTATCCTTTCAAGTAAATATCTCGAGAGTGCTGCGTTATCATTAGAAAAACCTTGAAGCAAATCTACCTCATTTCAAATACTTGAATTTCACCTATTTTCATCACAAATTCCAGTCAAACCCTACTAAATACACAAACAAACCCATCCATTATCCATCCAGTTTAAAATACCCATTTGAATCTCCTTAAAAAAACAAACACATAAATAAACAAGCCCACATGCTTACCAAAATCCAACCCACCCACATTACAAGCAAATTACATAAAAATTAACTTCCTTAGCTGTTTCTTGCCTCCAGTATTAACTTAACCTCCTAATTTAACCACATTCGAACCCTAAATTACAATTCCGATTAATCCATCATCATTTCACCAACTTGTTACTTTAAAAAAAAACCACAAAATGAAAACCCACTAAACATAATTCGAAAAATTACCATTTGGCACGGGCAGTCATTTTGAGAGCAGAAGGAGGCGCGCTAGTACAAGGACCTTCAGTAGCAATCTTATAATACCCATAAAGCTGCAACTGCAAATCACTCGATACCTTCAACGAAACCCGATCCGCCGCAGCTGCAGCCACAAATGCCGTAGCTGCACTAAACATTTCATCCAATTCCGTACTCTCCACACCTTCCCAATCATCGTCGTCGTCGTCACCAGCACCACCATCACCGTCACTCCCTGATACGCTCTCGTTTCGCACACTGCCTTGTTCTGCAACCACCGAATCTACGTCACCATGAGAGTGCTGGTAATGATGGACTGCGGGGATGGGGACGGGGGCGGGGTCGTTCGATTGGGGTTTTGGGTTTCGGGTGATATGGAGATTGTCGTTTTGGAAAGAAACGACGATGGAAATGAGTTTGGCGAGGAGGTATGAGAAGAGAAGACCTATGAAGATTGATTGGAGAAGGTGTTGCCAATCTGCCATTGAAATTAGAAGATAATTAAAAAACCCTAACCCTAGAATTGATCATCAATCAGCAGGTGAACAGAACATCCCCACGCATATGTACCAAATGCGAAACCTCAAACAACGTTGTGAGGGAACATGCGCGCGCAGCTGTAAAACAAGACAACGCAAAAACAAACACTCACGCATCGTGCACAGCGCTGCTCATATCTTTCTTTCTTTTTTATCGAACTTTATTTTTTCTTGATTTTTTTCCTATAAGGTATCAAATCTTTATTTTTTCTTCTTCTTTATTTACAAATTCCTAAAATAAATTAATCAATGATTTCATGAATTATAATTTAAATTTGAAATTAGAAAAAATCTAAAGAATAATAATTAAAATAAACAGGAAAAAAAACAAATAGTCTTTTTTTCATACATAAATTTTATTTTGTTATTTAAAGTTTATATTTACGCAATATTTGATTTATGTTGTTTTGGAATTCTATGTTTCAATACCCAATTGTTTTTTTATACATTTTATAATTAAATTTATTTTTAAATAAATTTATTAAAATAATATTAATGAGATCTATTTTTTCTTTTCATTTCAAATTATTAATATTATTTTGGTTATTTATTTTAGTTACTTCTTGTTTTGTGAGATAAATCATATAGCTGTAAAAATATATTTTCTGTTTATATATATATATATATATATATATATATATATATATATATATATATATTAGTTACTTCCAAATTTTTTTTCATTCTCATTCTTATTTTTTTATTGGTTCTCTTTACTTTTTATTTAATAATTATAATTTAATTTTGTAAAATTAACTCTCAACAAATAATAAAATGATATTTAAAATTATGAACATACAAAGCAATACAAGATGGAATAAATATTTTTATAAAGCAATAAAAATACGACATATAATCGACACCATCTATTGTGAGTATTTTCCTAATATTTTTCACATGTTACTCGTTGCACACTAAAATCAAGTTTTTTTTGTTTAATTAAAAGACAATATGACAACAAAACAATTTCAAAATTAAAGACATGGATTTATAGTTATAGAGTTTAGTTTACTCCAATATTCCACATTATGATATTAATAGATATTTTTTGAAAAAAATTAAATGACCACCAAGCTCTAAATACAGTATAAAGATAATAATAATAAAAATTAAAAGGGAAGTTAAAAACATTGTTGGCTAAGACCCGGTTTCCTATTCGTTACGAGTTTTGCTTTTCCCAAAGAAATCACGTGTCTTTGTTCATAGGCTATTTTTATCTTTTTCATGTGGAATACTATTCATTAAATGATTGTTTAGTGTGTGTAGTAATTATAATAAAATAATCTAATTATCCTCAAAATAAAAAATTTGTAACATTGGCAAAAAGGATATAACTGTCTTTTCATTTATTCATGTGAAGTAAATAAACAAGTATGCCCTTGGAATCAAGAAACTTCTACCTTGAGTGCAGATGCCTTTTGGTATTTTTTTTATGTTTTTTTTTATAATTATTTTTTTACGTTTTTTTTTATAATTGCTGGGTTACTCAATGATATTTTTATTTTTTAATATTGATTAAATATTATTTAATTTTAAAAATTTATTAGAGCGTAAGAGATACCCCTGCTTTTTAGGTGACATGTACGACACCTTCAGGTTGCATAAAATACGTCACTGTATCCTCTTTCTCTTAGTATGGTGCATATTGAATGTGGTGGGGTGGTTTATTGCTTCTCAATATTTTTTTGTTTATATTTTAACTTTAACTTTAATTTTTTTATTTTTAAATTTTTTTATAAGTTCTTTTCTTAAAGTTTTATTTGTTTTTAATGTAATCCTTCAGTTCTAATATGTCATGTATAAGTTTTTTCAATTTACTCCTTTTTATTTTGATTCCTAATTTTCTTCCATGATCTTTTTATAAAAGTTTTGATGTTTTTAGTTTCATCCTTCAATTCAAGTTTATGGTATATTATTTTTTCTAATTTGATTCTTTTTTTTTGTCCTTAGGTTATATTTACATCTTTTTTCAATTTAACCATTCAATCAAAAACATTATTGCTCTAGTTTTGTAAAAAAAAAAATCACCTTCATTCTTTTAATTTTTATTTTTTAAATTTTATATATTTTTGTATAGTTGTTTTTTTTTCATGATTCCATCCTTCGACATTTTATTTTCTAGGGATTAAGCCTCGTAATTTATCCTTTTGTGATGCTTCTAGTATAATAATCTGGGTCAAAGGTTTGAAAAGTTAATACAGGTCGACAAAGTTGTCAAAAATGTTTTTTTGATGCAACACGAAATATACAATATAAACTCGGATAGTAAAATTGTATATAAAATATTTTAACTAATTATATATTAACAATTCCAGTCAAGTAATAGTTAACAATATAACACAATTAAAATGAAAATAAATAAAAAACAATAGAAAAGTTCAAACACTTTTATTTTTTTTCATATTGATTCCTTTATTTTTTTGAACAAATCAATTCATTTATTTTGCTATTTACAAGAAACGAGTCCCTTCAAATTTTGGTAGGCCATTTAACATTAATTACTTCAAGAATCAAGCATGTCAATTTACAACTTTTATTCTATATATTTGCCAGCTAAAACAAAGGAAATTGCTAATTGATATGTTAATAGTTTACATAAGAAACTTTTAAGAATGAATAGGTATTTTTATTTTATAGAAATGAAATCCACAAATAACTTATAATAGTTAAAAAAAATTATAATAATTATAGTCAAAATCAAGCCCTTGATTATCAAATTGCACAAGTTTTGCAAGATATAAATTTGTAACAATGAAAATGCTAAGATACAGATTACTAGATTGTATAATTTTATATTTCTTTGAAACTCATAAAATTGGTGTGAGTTTATCGAGTTTGACAAATTTTACTGGTTTTCGAGTTTTTAGTCTAATTTTACACGTTAAATACATGTTGACTCATTAAATTATATAATTTTACAAGTCAACTCGTGATTTTGACAACATTGCAAGTCGATGTCCTTTTTTTTTCACCATTTGACATTAGTTTTTTTTAAAAAAATAAATTGGCTTTGTAGTTTTTTTCATATTTTTTTTATCGGATTATCTCATAAACTAGGCCACAGGTTTTTTGGGTTAACTTGGGTTACCTCGCTTTTATTACCTAGATCACATGTCTATCATGCTATCTCGGGTTGATTCAATTTTGTCTTTTTTTTATCTAATTACATATTTTTTTAAAGTGTTTTTTAAGTTATTATGGTTTTTTTTAATATTTGTTTATTATCGTTATTTTTTTTTAATTTGTGACTTATTAAACTTGATTGAGGATATAACTTAAGTCATTTGTTTTTTTTTATTTCTTTTAAATGCGTTTACATCAGTTAAACATTTATTTTTATGAAAACAAAAGGTGGACTTGCGGTGGACACAGTCCCGTTTCTAGCATTACCTATTAACTATATTATATAATAATATCCAATGGTAAAATATTACTTATAAACCATATTATATAATAATATAAAGAAAATCTTAATTAAATAATTAACAGGAAAAATAATTACTTCTTCATGGAGAAAAGTTATAAAGAAGAAGAATATGCATTGCTTGGCAAGTGGGGAAAAATAATCCAACCCTAAATAGAATTTCACTATTTTTCTTCATCTAAATGAAACGTGTGTGTGTGTGTGTGTGTGTGTGTGTGAGAGAGAGAGAGAGAGAGAGAGAGAGAGAGAGAGAGAGAGAGAGAGAGAGAGAGAGAGATCCACATGGCCCCGTATAATTAATTAACTAAAACAAAAACAAATGGTAATTAAGGTGTTCCTAACTGCTAATCCATGTTCATATGATTATACCAAAGTAATAGCATTCACTTTTACAAATATCTGAGCAAATAGCTAGCAGTACAATATTTGTAGACCTGTTGTCGTATATATACGTATTCTATAAACATAATGATAGTTACTAAACCAGTAGACATAATGCCTAAGCATATATTTCCTCCTAGTTCTTGTTCTATATTCCATTCTTGGTAAACAAACAGAAGTTAATTTTCTGAGCCAATCCTCTTCTTCATTGCAAATAATCCATTGCATGCACCGATGTCTTCAATATATACTCGCAGCCTGGAATGGAGAAAGATATAGCAAATTCTTGTAAATGAGTTTCTATCAAAAACAAAAGGGGTGTGTGTGGGTGTATTATCAGTGCACAGAAAGAAAAGGGACACACTGGGATCCACAGTGGAAATCGCCCCGGCCAGTTTCGAAATCGCAATCGAAGTCATTCTTTCCCGTGCCCTGATAGCATGCATTCATGGCGAATGCTGCGTGTACTCTCACCATATGGGCAGGAAGCATTCACCACCTTCTTGAATAGGTGTGCAGTACTGCATTTCCAGGCCACACACATAATCAATGTTTCTCTGTAGAGCCTCCACATCTGCTCCTGTTTTAGGAAGGCACCGCGTTTTTCCTTTAGGCCCTCCTCGATCATGACCCTGGACTCACCGGTGCAGTCACTTGGTACAAGGGCAGGGTTCGTAGGAATGGATGATTTAGCCTGTCAAGAAAGAATTCCAAAACCGAATTTCGATCAAAATTTTACGTAAACGGTGATCAGAGAGTTAATTGACACTAACTAATAATTAACAAAGCATGTTGTCACCATGGTTAGAAATTATTAGAAGCCCGATTGTAAGGACTGAGATATATGTAGCATGGTGGAATTTGCTAGCAGCAGCTACTGTTGACCTTAGGATTCCAATATCGTACACTGGGGTCATGTCCGGCAGGAACAATCCGAAATTCCTCTCGCAGGTAGGCCCTGGCTTGAGATCTTCATTAAAAAGTGCGAAAATGTAAGTTTCAAATGTCCGGTTGGGCATGAGGGGGGTGCCAGCTCCAGATGTTACATGCTGCATCAGATTCCTATTGTATTGAGCTGCACTTTCTGCATCAACACCAACTTGTGATGAATCTCCTAGTGATGGCCACCCGGTTTCGGATATGACAATCTCAATATCACTAAAACCAAGAAGTTTCATTGCTGAAAAGACAGCATCAAGTTGCGCATCTAGCATGTTTGTGTAAGAAAGTTTGGTGTTTTCATCAAACACGCCTGAACTAGTCCTAAACAGTGCATAATCAAGAGTTTCAGGAGAGGATCCAAAGAATGGATAAGGGTTAATCATGAATGGTGAATTGGTAGCTCTAAGGAAGCTAAGCAACGGTTTAAGAACATGTGTATCATATCCTTGTCGAAATTTGCCACCGGATGGTGGGCTTGAACTTGAGAGAATGCCTAAAGAGTGAGGGGTAGAGATTTTGATTCTACGGTCTAATGACGCACCAACTAAAGCTGCATGAAGAGTTTGCATAGCAGGAACCAAGCTTGCTATTAACAATTTGTTTGCTGTTGATATTACTTCATTGCCTACCAAGATTCGGACAATGTTGGTGGTCCGCACATGAGGTTGGACATTGGATTTCAGCCATTCTTGTGCAAAACCTATGTTGGTAAGGTGAGGGATTTGATCATTTGTCACTGTGACTGTGACTGCAATGCCTGTGTGAGCAAAGGCTCGTAGAATTTCGGTGCTGGCATCAAAGAGCCTAACGCGGTTGATAATGGTGGATTCTAAAAGAAAATGGGCTACCTGTGCTGGTGGAGGCAGGTTGTTAGCCAGCGTGCCATAGTTTACTCCCATACTTCCTTCCACTCCTAATTACAAAATAGCAACATTGATATATATATATAATAAGTCATACATGAAATCTTAAGGTCACCATACAAAGAGGAGGAAATGGCATATTTATCCATACCTTGAATATAGAGAGTTGAGGCCGCAAGAAGAAAAATTGCGGTGGCAGTTGAAGCAGAAAACGTAGCCAAGGCATTCTCCATGTTTGTGGTGAGGAGAGGTGAAGGTTATGAATTGTACTGCATGGAGTATAGCCATGCTCCATTCAAGAAGTAGACTTGAGATGCTTTTCTTTCTTCGTAGGGGAGGATTTTGTGCTGTCTGGCTGCTTTTTTTGGGTGAGTGAGAGAACTTTTTAGCTGTTGTATCTGCCTGCTGCTTTAGATGGATCTTAGAATTTTAGCTTTGGCTTTGAATCTTGTTCCTTATCAGTTTCTGATTTGATCCAAACTAAAATTAGTTATCAAAATATAAACGTACGTAGTTAATTAGATAAATAAGAATATGTGCTAAAAATAAAAATTAAACTTTGAGTTCGAGTTCGAGTTCGATTTTAATCGTTTCCGTCAAATCTTAATATATATCACAATAAAATTACTTAGATGTAGTTAAAGTTATTTTTTAAATTGATTTTTATTTGAAAATATATTAAAATATTATTATTATTTTATTTATTAGCTATATATATATATATATATATATATATATATATATATATATATATAGCCCCCCTCCCCTCGATATAAATGGGTGCCCTCCAAATTGCTTTACTTGGACAGGCAGGTAAGAATATATCCTTACTTACCAAGATGGAGAAGGTATATACTACAAGAACAGCATTCTTCTTCAAGCAACTGGCTAGCAGGGAATCTTTTCCAATTATAGATCTAAAATAAAATAGACTAATGGCCAAAAAATTTAAGAGATTTCAACACCTTAATTAACACCTTAATTAATTCTTTATCTTGATGATTAAGGGAAAAAAATCCCTAATATGTATTCATTGAGATAGATGTTGTACGTTGTGCCCTAATGTTTGTTAATTAGTTTTTGTAATTAATTGCAAATGCTCTCAACTTAATTTCAAACAAGGCATATCAAGAATTGGGGAAACTTTATTATTCAAACAGGTTGCTTTATATATATCAACTTCTTCAATTGTTGATTTTTTTTTTTAAGGTTTCATAAAACAACAACAAAAAAGACATTAGGGCTAATAAAAAAATAATTAGTTATAACAACTTAATATAATTATATATATAAAAAAAATATAATAAACACTACAAAACTAATACTAAATAATAAATAAAGGATATGTTCTTATTTTATTTAAATATTTTATCTGAAACGCTTCGTACGTGATCTTCAATAAAATCCTTGTTTTATAAATTATTCAGAATATTTCGTGGTTCCCACAACACAATTAAAAAAAAAAGGGCATTTCTTTCTTCTTCATCATGAATCATTCTAAGTGTCAAGGACAAGTTATAATTAACTCATAAAATACTTGTATAAACTTAATTAACCAGACTAATTAATATTGAACACAATTTATTAAGTTTTGGAATTACTGATTTTTCAAGTTATTGCTACCATAGTGATACTTTATTTTATGTTGATTTTGCAATATATATATATATATATATTAGGTTATCAATAATCTAGCTGGTTATAATTTGATATCTTTCAAGTCCAAAGTTAAGCTTGAGTTTGATTGATCAAGCTTGAACATGACTATATATATATACTGATCAAACGAAGAAACTTTTTATTAGAATTAATTAAAGATATTATATCACTCAAGGCTACCCAGATCATGGAGAGAACAGCTGGAAACTCCATAAAAGGAAGTAGAAATTACACTGAAAATGAAAACATACAGCTTTCATAGCAGAAGATCAGAAGCTCATCAAGAAACAGGAAGGTGATCAACATTTTGAAGCAACAAGCACATCAGCATATGTCCATAGTAGCCCAGAACAAGAACCAGAAATGAACAGACCATATAAAGCACATCTGATCTCAGGAACATGGCTTCAGCAGTGACCGTGAAATTACACACACACACACGCTAGTATCATCAGATGTAAACAAAAAACATCCCGGGACAGTATTGATATATAGTTCAGGAATAAAAATAGAATTTGAGGTGGAACCAGCATAAGGTCTCATGGTGACAAAAGGATTAATTATAACAAAACTGCAGCAAGCCACAAGAAAGAGAAAGGCACATGTGAATCAGTGGAGCAAGTCTTTTATCGGCAGAACTGAAGATTCTAACCACTTTGAGAATTAAGAAACCTGTGATCAGAAGCAGAATTAGTTCCATACAAGAAAGCGCGGATAACTTCAATTCAGGACATCAGACAATGAAATCTCATGGAAAAATATGCTTAACCAGTCCATCAGATTTCATCAAGACAGACTAACCATGATCCCTGTGACAAACTCGACAGAATACATGCTTACAGAAACAAAACAAAAGTATCATCCTTGATCAGGAGCAATCATCATCATCACTGGCACAGGCATTAATTGTATAGATGGACCTCATGATATGATAAGGACAGGATAACAAGATCAGGAGGGAGGGAGGAAAAGGTGCAGGAAGGGGGGGTGGAGAGAGAAGCCACCTGATACATCAGTACCATAAATATTCCCTACCTAGATGAACCCCCTATTTAGCAACTGAAACACAGGGGGGGGGGGGGGGGGAGGAAAACCCTAAACCTTGTTTTATTGCTAGACTCTTGTGAGCAAAAATCAGAAAACAACCTTTGCATGTGTGGTGGCTAGGGAAGAAAAGTACAGCAACTTATCTGATAAACTTTGAGCAAGCAGTTCTTCCTCTTATTGAAGCAAGACCCTAGTAGAAAAATATCCTCTTCTAATATTTCTTGCTCGAATGAGCATCTCAGAAACAGTAGATACCAGCAACATCATAACCATTCAAGGCAAAAACATATGTTCTTGTTCAAAAGGCTACTGTTGTTGGAATACTCATTTGAGCAAGAAACATTACAAAGAGGCCATGCGAGCTCCAATCCTCTCTTTCTCACCACCTGTGGAGCTTTCACAAGTTGCTGCGACCATTTAGAATCCAAGCATGTTGCTATAAATAGGAGGCCTACATGCATGGATCTAAAGCAAAATTTCCAAAGTAATGACAAAGGACACAAACCCCCCCTGAATGACCACCCTACTCCCTTAGCTAGGGCAAATGTGTGGTTGCATAAATAAAAGCAGAAAATGGTACTGAGAGTTGGTGTTATAACCAATTGGTTGGAGTTGGAGAATAAATTGTGGCAGGGAAAATGGTTGGAGGGTACTATATATAAATTTGTTGACACTTGACGGTCAGTTTAAAAGAAGAAAACCGAAAGGAATTGTAGTTGATCATGGAATGGCAGGTCATCAGCAAGTATAATTTTTAAGCTCAACAACCATCAGCATGACCATGGAAGTACAGGTTAAGCCAGCCAATTTTTACTGTAGTAAAAATTAAAGGTTCCATTTCTGAAAGCTACCATTCCAAATTTCCAAAGTTCATGGTGGCCCAGATAACTACAATTCTCTGTATCTTTTTCCATGTAAGATCAAATCATCAAGAAATAGTGTGGGTGTGCATGATCAGAAGATTTGGTGTTTGCCTGCAACTTCTATCCAATGAAATAATCCTGCTTTCTTGGCCTTTCAGATTCACTGATGCCTAGAAACAAAGGCCGCTGATCATCCATACATTTATTTTCAGGTTTTGTTTACTGCAGTACTGGCCTGAGATTCTGTCTGATTAATTTATCTTTTGGTTTTGTGTGTTGGTTAGAAAGCAAGATTTTGATAATGGGAACTTAATTTGATGTGTGCAGTGGAATGATAATACATATAAACACTTAATTAATTTTCTAATGGTAGATTTATGAAGTAATTAAGGTGGGATTTGGTGCACAAATTGAAGAAAAAGAAGTAGAAAATTAATATTGACATAAGAACTTGAAGGGTTATTGTATTTGATTTATTTCAAAGATTTAATTTCTGAAAGTTTCATATTAATTAGTTCCACAGATTAATCAACAAAAGTATTTAGTGATTAATTTCCAAGTGATTTGTCTCTTGTAATTCTATATTTAATTTTTCTCAAAGTGAGTGCCAAGTTGTAGGACAATATTCTTTTGTTGACAGGTTAGTCTCACGGACCCTTTAGTTTCTGTCGGGGAGTAAGAAGGCTATGGGGAAAGCGATTGGATCACACCTTCGACATGTGTTGAATTAAATGAAAAATCACTCGTTTTTTTTTTAATTATTATTATAAATTAAGAAACACTTTAAATTTCTTTTATAAAACTAAGCCAAAATCATTCATTAAACTAGAAACAAGTTCTTCCCCTCTTCCATATACGCGAGACATGTCACAAATACACAAGTATTAATTAATTATACATGAAGCAAATGACACGAGTATGAGAAATACATTAAAATAATCATTGCAAAACTATGTATCTATACTTAAAAGAAGGCTCTAACGTGTTTACATTATATTAAAGAATACTATAAATTTTATATTAGACCCTAGTTTAATAACTTAAGTTATTAAATTAGTATGGTTCCTTGATATAATATCATAGTCTTAATAATTAAATGATCATAAATATCATCTTTATTTATTTAATAAAAATCAAATAAAAAATAATATGAATATATAAATTTCAAGTTAAAAAGGTTTCACTTGAAAAAATATATTAAAAATAATATAAATTTTATTTTAAAATTTTATTTAATAACTTAAATTATTAAATTAACACATAGTTTGATATATTAAAACACAAAGCTTCAGCTTTCACTAGAGATCGGCTTTTTTTTTCCCGAAGGAATGCACAAGGATATATATATATATATATATATATATATATATATATATATATATATATATATATGAGGCAAGATCAGTTAGCTGAAATGGAGTTAGCCGGAGGCAATGGACAAGATGGGGTCTGTAATATATACCTTTCTCGATCAGAGTAGCATGCAGGAAATGATCATGATGCTGAAATATATCAGAGTCATGGACTCGCACGTCTACTGTGATGTAAGCAAGCATCTTCACAAAACGATTGAAAAGGGGTAGGTGTATTCCAATGATTGCAAATATCATCCATCCCTCACTCAAATTCTAACACATACGAGAATCTAGAGCCATTAGAGACACCTACCCTCTCCCCTAACCAGCACGGCTGAGTGAAATTAATGGGGCATCCTAAGAGGGAGGACAGGAGGGCCTAGCTAGCTAGAATCAAAGGAAGCATGTATTGATGATGATTTTCCCTTCCTTTTCCATCGTTCTTTCAAGAATTAAATGCGATCCACTCGTTAGTTTCATGCTTACTTTTTTTATGGAAGAGATAATTATCCATACTTAGTTTATGGTGTAGGGTTTTTTTTTTGGGATATTTTATTACTTGGATGAGGATTTTTAGCATAATTTATATATCTATATTTGTATCAATAATCCTTGAGAAATGCTATATAAAAAGAAGAAGAAAAAACTCGAAAATATTGTGAACTATATACTTAAGCATGTTCTTAAAGTGGGGTCCCATAATAATGTGTCTCACTAAAAAAAAACAAAACAATGAGCATTTGATGTGGTAAGGTTGATATTGCATCAATTCTGAAACATAATTCGTTCTGAAATATTTTGAAACTTTTTGTAGAATGAGGACCTGTTTGAAATCTGTTGACAATTTGGTGGGCCTTAACGTAGTTTGCCAAATCAAAAAGAAAGAGGGATAACAGTGCGCATCCGGGGAATCGAACCCCGGTCAGTACCGTGGGAGGGTACTATGATACCACTACACTAGATGCGCGTTTTAGATTTGGAGGAGCCAATATATTTAATATAGATCAAGTATCATCTAACTAACAAGGAAAGCTATTAAAACTTCACATCAATTGGACTCGTAGTTTCCAGTTCCAGAATTATTATTTTTCAAGCACTTATTATTGAAGGAATACCTCCTTCTGGGATATTTTAGTGATGGTTGAAAGGATTGATAGTTGTGTTTTTTTCCCTTTTGTTGGCTGAAAAAGCACCAAGCACTAGGGCTACAAAACATGGCACATGGGAGGGACAAGAACCAATGGTTAGTCTCATTTTGGTAGCTTTCATGATGTTTTGTGATCAAGATTCACTGAGACTAGTATATATACTACATCAATTTGGAACCACTCATCTGAGATTAAGGACATGGTATAAATTTGAGCTCATCAGCAGCCAGGCCAGCTCACCCCTTCCATCTGGACTGATTGATGTATTTGTACAAATCTTCTTCTGAATTGAAGATCAATGTAGCCGATAATGGTGTCCTTGAAAACAGCATCTTCCAGTTGAGCTTCAACAAATGTGGAGTCTGATAGTACAGTAGTACTGTTCTTAAACACAGCTCCTTGGAGATTTGCTTTTCCGAAGTTGACTCGGTCTAAAACAGCATTTGAGAAGTCTGCTCCTGCAAATATTTTGAGACATTGTTATCCTATGCTATGATGTCCTTGACATTTACATTTCACGTTTTCAAAGTAAAACACCATGAACCAGTTTAAGAATGTACCAAAGGAAGACTTGTAGTTGTTCTACAATCCTCCATGGGATTGCTGGTTTCTGATCAGGCTGGAATTTATAACCCATTCAGGGCCATGCTGTTGATTTGATTTTTGAATAGCAGAAATTATCTGTTTCTGTTTTCAATTATTCACCAAAGATATACCAGTTGCTCGTGAAAGATAAATCTATGCCAAGAGACCAGCAGACCTCAAGAAGAATATTCAGTGTTGGTTGCCATTTTAAGAAAAAAATGCTGAAGCAACACATTTGCAAACCTCGAACTTCAAGAAAAAAGAAGAAGAAACCTGTAAGGGAATGTGAAGGGTCTCTCACTTTTACAGAACAGCAGATTTTGAGAGGCGAGTGGAGGTCTGGAATTAATGGGAAACCGATCGAGGGCTTTTAGAAGATAATCTAGATTGGTGCCCGCTCGATGCCGCAGGAGGGAATAATTTTTTTAATAATAGGGAATGATTGTGTTTTCAAAGAAATAAAAGAATTTTGATAATCATGTTAAGTTTTAATTGATTTAATAATATAATAAAAAATTAGATAATAATAACAACAAATAAATAAATAAAATATTACCTTAAACAAAACTGAACTAATTAACACGTGAAATTCATGACTTGAACATCAAATACATTCAAATTAAATATGTAACTTGAGATAATTATTTTGTGGATATTACAAAATATTCCCGAGTTATGTTTATATTATTAATTTTCATAAATCTTTAATTAGTGATGAACTTAAATATTAGGAATAATTTTTATATTTTATACCACCATTAAATTCAACTTATTTTCTTGGTAATTTTTTTTTGTTATATTAAAAAAATCTAATATAAAATCCACTAAATAAAACATTGGAGTTGAAATATTTATTGATCTGCCACCCGACTCAACTCATAATATCTATATTTTTAGGTTTTTCAATCTATTATTATATATAACATCCACATTATATATATAACTTTGACAGTTTATTAAATCAGTTCAAATAATATAAATATTATTGATGAATTATATATTTTTAACACCTCCTGTCCATGCAAAATATGGTATGGAAAAGCTTAAGTGTGATCTCGTATTCTCAACTCAAATACTTAAAGGATTAATTAGGCTAGTTTATGAAAATTGTTTTATATTACTTTATAATATTACAATAGGATGGACTTATATCTTTTATGGCATGTTTTTATTTTAATTTTAATTTTACAATATTATTAACAACATCCTCTTACCAAATTTCACATAAAATATGTATATGATCGTAATATCACAATTTTGCTGTTTTTAAATTAATGTTTTTTTATTTATTTTATTCAGTAATTTAAATTTTAAATTTTTTTAATTGTTTTTAGTTCAAATACGTTTTAAAACCATTTTTAAGTACATTACAAGGACACCATCAAATCAAATAGAGATTAAATTTCTTTTTGATTGATTATTGAATAATTTATTTTGAATTAATAAGACAGAAGGATTGGCCCAAATTACATGAGATATAAAAGCCGAGCCCATGCTTGAACAGTCCAACAAGTAATCCAGCCTATTAGGGAGCTGAAGAGGAATACAGGACCCCTCAATTGGTTTACACTATAGTTTGGTGATTCTAGCCTACCGTATTCCAGCCCAGCCCAGTATATTATTTGCTCAATTATACCATTTAAGGCACTTTTTATTTGCCCAAAGTGATTTTATTTTTTAAAAAGTGGATTCCATCAAAAATAAATTCTGGAAAATTAAATTATATTTTGATGTTTGACATTGTGATATAAAATAAGTTAGAAAATATTTTTTAGTGTTTAGTTATACCATGAAAAATAAGTTGGAAAATAACTTAGTAATATTTTAGTTTATTTTTTCAAGTTTATTGAAAGAATATGATCAAATCTGACAAATAAAAGAATTTTAAAAGAATGAAAAAAAAAATCAATTTCATAAACTGTTTCAAATAAAAAAATAAAAATTAAAAGAATAAGGACCAAATTTGACAAATAAAAAAGTTGAAAGATGATAAAAAAATTCCAAACGAGGACCAAATCTGATAAATTAAAAAATTTCAACTACAAAAAATACAAGAAAAAAAAATAACAATTAAAACAATGATTGTCAAAGTTGATATAAAAATTAAATTAAATCAAATTTGAAGTGAAGAAATAAAAAAAAATAAAAATAATTTTATACAAAACATATAGCAATAAAAAGATTTTTTTTTTATCTTAGATTCAAATTCAATAAAAATAAAATGAGATAAATTTCTTAGGAATGTATCAATTAGAATGTGAATAACTTGTTTAATATTCAATTGATAAGAATTTAGTACTGATATCCAAAAAGAGCTTCAAACAACTTTTATTATTTTAAAATTCTTGAAGTTTTTACTGTAGTTATTAAACCTAGTATAAAGCACGAGTCGTCGTGGCTTAATAAAATTAATCTAGGTTAACTTAAAAAATTTTAAAAAATTAAAACATATCATTTTTTTAATTAATAAGTTTTTATATTAGTCACAAGTCAATTTAAATTTTTAATCAAGTTAAAATTTTTTTTATATATTTTTTATTTAAATCCTATCCCAACCAAGCCCCGAACCAACCCGCGAGAGCGGGAATAATACTGCCGTTTAGTCATCAACTACGTCACAAATATTTATAGCAAAAGGGTAAAATATTTTATTTAGTTTGTAATGATCTAATTTTTCCTACATGCATAAATCAAACTCTAGAACCCCATGCATCTTAAGCTGGTATTAGTGATAATTTTTTTTTTTAGTTTAACGTTGGTGTCCGGGCCAGCTTGCGTGCACCTCGACTAATTCCACGGACCCTGAAGTTAACGACCATGTAAGCTTCCAGTAGCCATCATATGAGTAACCACAGGGCTCGAACTTGAGACCACAGAGAAAGCAAA
Source organism: Populus nigra (assembly GCF_951802175.1). NCBI lineage: Eukaryota > Viridiplantae > Streptophyta > Magnoliopsida > Malpighiales > Salicaceae > Populus > Populus nigra. The sequence continues at coordinate 631,661 of NC_084867.1, read as the reverse complement.
TCTCTTGGTTTCAAACTCTTATCACTGGCCACCACCTAAATGGTTATTAGTGGTAATTTAATTATATTCAAAGCTTCTAAGACAGAGAATGCCTAGTCGGTGACACAAAAGCACAACACACAACAGAAACACATGTAATTAACTATTAATTTTTTTTATTTTTTAAGGTTCATTAATGAAAAGTAGAGAGCAAAAACCTATGTAGAGTAGGGATTGCCAAATGCTATGTTTCTTTGTCGGGTACATTAACAAAGTTCTTGTCAATCCATTATTATTAATAAAAAAAAACCCCAGATCCCAGATCCCAAATCAAATGATGGTGATCAATTAGGGTTTACAGCTCAAGCTTTACATGATACAACAGAGGCCTTGTCCCTCAAAACCAAAGTCATTATTTTTGTCTCCTAATTAAGGGACTTCCGTACTCTTTGTAAAGTGCTAATTATCTTGTGTTAAGAGTTAAGTATAGGACCCATCAATGCTTTGATTCTATCCAACCACCATCAAATTAATGGCTTTGTTTCTGTACTATCTGCCCTAAAAAATGGATTTGGGAGGAAATGTAGCAATATACATTAAGAGGAATCCAAGGTTCCTAACCCATTGTGCGGTACAAAGCCATGTGGATGTTTCACGTTAAGAAGAATAGAACAGGCACAGAGTTGTATTATTCCTTCTTATAATGATTCTCTTAACTTGATGACAAAGTTTTGAAATTGGAATCCCCATCATCAGCCTCCTGTTCTTGTTTGAAACTCCCTTGAAATGATTTAAGACAAGTTCTTGTCTAAGAAAAGGAGAGAGGTTTAGTCTTGATAATTGGCAGTGGTGTCACCCTCGTGCCATAGCCTGGCCTACCAGCTAAATCAACAAATTAGCTTATGCTTTCTTGATTCTTGCTTGTATCTGAACCAATCAGTTCTAGCGAGTGTAGGGCAACGAGGTTTATAGTTTATCACACCCATGTTTCTTTACTTGTTGATGCATGCTGTGTGATGCCAACAGATTGCTGATTAAAGTGCCTTGAGCTACCATGAATTTGCTTTTTTGGGTAGCTTTTAGCTGAGTGCTGAAATGGGATTAGCAGGCAATAATGGTTCCTGGCAAGTTTTTGTAAAAAAAAAAAAAAACGAATCTAGGGCATGAAAATGAAGGCATGGTACTTGAGAAAGAGACAATTATCTGGCAGACAAACCGTAATGCTCATCAATTTTCGTTCTCTCATTTTCCAGGCCACTTCCCAAAACAGATTACAAGGAAAATAACCTCCGAACAGGTTTATTTACATAGCCACAATTGCGTATGCTAAACTCAGAGGCCATCTCTTCTACATTTTCCGAAGATAAATAACCTCAAAACTAATCTGAGTGATGTTAGAATGAATTTTAGAGATACAATATACAAAATTCTGTTAGCGAGACAAAAAAGGATAAACAGCACTCGAGCAATGATCATAAGTAGTCAACCGCGTGCCAGCATCCTCGTAATTTTAAACGCCAGAAGCTTTCAACTGGAAATCCATTCACCAAGCTAAAAGGGGGACTCACATTCGCAAGCACTTGGCTAATCAAACAAGTCATTCAGCTGAAAATGAAGCAGAATACAACCCCACCGTCAAGCTCAGGTGAAATCGACCCTACCATGAAGCCTGATATGGCAGACAAACAATTCAATCATTCAGATTGGCCAACAAGTTATAATGGCAGAGTTCCCCACCATTTTTCTCCCAAATAAACTGCAACCACCAGCTCTGGATTCCCTCCTCTCATTTTAGCAAGCCAAAGAAAGAGGTTAAGCAAAGGTCCCACAAGCACCTCTATTATAAAGAGAGAGTGGCAAATTTGCCTCTCCTAACACATGACTCGCATATCTTTCTGGGCCAGCAGACACCAATTTCTCATGCAAAAAAAGATCAGCTAATTTTATAATTAAGCCGGGCATCAAGATAAGCTAACCTCAGCCTCTTGCTCACTGCAAGCTGGATAATCATCGCAACCATAGAACTGTGACCACTTGTCATATATGCTTCTTTACAGCGCACCGTGATCCAAGAAGGGCCCTCCCCGAATTCTCAAACATTCATCTACAATGCATTAGTCATTAAAAGTAGAGCAAGCTGGCAACTTTCAATGATGTCAAACTCAATGCTAATTGGTCACCTATGCAGCACCAGATTTTGTGGCATGTAATCCCATCAAAGGGGGCACTAAAAATCCCAAAGAAAGGATCAATCCTGATTCTCTGAAGCACTGCAGTACCACTATAGTATCAGTCAGCAACCGGTAACCCATAATTGTGGAATGATTTTATTCTTCCATCCCACCCTGCAGTCACAATGACTAGACCCCATGCGTGAGAAGCGGCTGTGCTCTGGCGTGAATTTTCCAGGAACTTGAACTGGGATTTGCGCATTGTTGAGGAGGCAGACAATGGGCTCGATGGAAGCTTTTCCTCTGGCCAAGTAGCAGAACCCTTGGGAAAAGACTCTACAGAATATTCTTGGCTCAGAGAAAAACTAGCCGGGGAAGAAAGAGGTAGAACTTCCTGTGAATTATTGTCTGAAACACGGAATCCCCATCCATTCTCTGAACCCCCATATTTCATTCCACACCAAGGTATTGCAACAGATGCATTGGCAGTGAAATGCTCATAAGACCTTGAGTTTTTTGATCGAGGAGTAGAAGGTTGTTCCTGATCAACGTAATTCCATAAATGTACACTGGAATCCTCACAGGTTGAGACAATATGTTTTCCATCCAAGGTAAAAGATGCAGATATCTGGTTTGCTGCATGGCCTAAAGAACATGGAGAAATTCAAAAATTTAAGTTCAACAGCAAAAAAGTAGAGATAAAAAATTGTGCTGTTTAGATCACCAAAGATACTACACAGAGTTTGATATTTCACATGTTTCATAAAATTGCTACACGCCCATTTGAGTTTCACAACATGAAATCTACAAATACTAGGCATATCTAGAAGCAATTAACATTTATCACTAAAGCATCTGACTTGTCTGAAGCAGCAAAATTATAAGATGATTTTGAGAAAACGATAAAGAAAAGGAGCTAACAATGCATACCTTTATATTTGCCTATCACATCAAGTCCTTGGAGGATTCTGACTTGTGAATCAGCACAAGTCACCATTACTTTGCTTGAGTCTTGTGGGGAAAACTGAAGTTGAAGGCATATAATGAGGTAAAACAGTAAGCAGCATGTACAGTAAAAACAAAGCGAAAACATCATTGGAAGGCAAAAGATAGGTTACCTGGAAGCCAGTTATTCTTTTGCAAGGTGACTTCTTTTTACCAAGCAAGCAGATCTGAGCATCAAGTTGCAAGTGACTGTCTGCAGCGGGTGAAAGAATAGTCCATTTAGTTAATATGTATTTCAACTTAAATGCATTAAACTCAAAGTTGATCTGAGGCAAAACTAGATCTTTATTACCATGGAACCTAATTTATTATGAACTTTCTTTGAGATACGACCCATCACCCATTCAAACCCATAATTTATGCACAAAATCCATAAAACACAATTGCAAGAGTTCTTCAAAGAAGAGACAAACACCATTTGGCTTATGTACACAAACCATACATTCTTAATGAAATGAACTTGCATTCAAAACTACTAAAATCGCATAGGTTACAACTAGCAAGATTTCCCATATGACATGTAATTCAACCAGGATAGAGCATACTGTCAAAAAAACTACCTTTACAAATGAAAAGTAACAGCATTTTGACTCTGTCCTACACATAAAGAATGCAGTAGGTGCTAATTATCAGAATATGCATACCTGACATATTATAAAAGCGACAATTGCCTGTCATGGAGCCGACAATCCCTCCCTACAAGAGAAAAAGATTTTCTATCAGGGCACTTAACATGGAAGCATACACCCTCAGATCCTCAATTCCATAGGATAAAAGAGTTGAGAGAAAACTGCCGAACCTGCCCATCTGGACGATAACACACTGCAGTAACTATATCTTTTATATCAGTCCAGTCAACAACTTGGCGACTATTGACTGCCCATATGCGAACCTTTCCGTCTATTGAACCACTCATGAAGTGATTATCATCCACAGGGTTAAACTGAACACAGGTTACTGCATCACATCCAAAACAAATAAATAAATAACGAAATAAAGAGGAAGGTAATTCAACTTGACTTGCAACTAAATTAACAAAACATAGTTGAGAAGAAACTTAAAATTAGCCAGAAGCGCACCATAATTGCTATGTGGGAAGACCCTGAGGCAACAGTCACATCCCACTTGCCATAGACGGACAGTTGTATCCTCTGAAGCTGAAAGTAAATGCTGCACCAAGAAGAATTTCTGTTAATATTATGGTTTGTTTTCTTCACTATGTTAGAGAAATGCATCCTTAATGAAGCAACTTACATTATTCTTGGACCATGAGAGATCCAAGACCTCTCCACTGTGCCCATGGAACTCGTGCAATGGTTTCTCCAAAATCCGGAAAACTTTTGGAGGGAAAATGACACATGCAGAATCTGATGTTTTCCTCATGCTCCTCATTTTAGCTGTCTTCTCTTTATCAAAAATGAGGGGTTTCAACTCGCGTAGCTGGTTCACCGTGAAGTACATGCAGGATGGATCTATTTCTGGAATGTCAAGTTCATTTGATCTCTCACCCTCCAGTACTTGCCACACACGCACAACCCCATCCTCACCAGCACTTGCAAGGTACTGCCCATCAGGACTAAATTTCATGGTTAAAATCGAACCCTCATGGGCCTGGATATCTTGCCCTTTATAAAGAGCTGAAAGTTCCTTTGTTCGCTTCCCACATCGGCGAACCTTAATCCTTTGTACCCTGTGCCTCAGAAGCGCATCATCATCATCATGTCTCAATTTGTCAGCTTCCTGTGGCCTATCCACGATGCATGTTATGGAACGGATTCTACTCAGCCACCCTTTCTTTCGTCTCCTTGGAGTATCCACTAAAGTATTTGGTTCCCCAACTTCTTTCTGCTTAAGTTGTTGAAATGAGGGATAGGACTCGGAAGTTTTCTCAGATTCCTCTGCTGTTACTGACTGTTCTGAGCCCACTTCACAACCTTCATTTGCTTTCCCATCCTGCCCCAATTCATCTACATTGCACATCATTCCGCTGCCCGAAACCCCATCTCTGCAAACAAAATTCTCCACAGAACCCAACTCCGCTAACAAATTAGATTCACCATTAGACCAACACGACATCATAGATCGAGTCGAACAAAATTCATCTTCAAAACATGACTTTCTCAACACAGCCCCACTGCTTTCTCTAATTCTATCACTCTCTCCTTCCAAGCTAAATTCTTCTAAATTCCCATATCCATTTTGATCTACACCGACTCCCATCCAATCAAAGAACTTACTCCGCCGTTCCTGAACACTTCCAGGGCTCTTAATCCACAGTTCATAAGGAGGACTCCTGGTAATGGAGTTATCAAAACTAGAATGAGAATCAAATATCTCAATGCTATCAGACTTTGCATCAGAAATTGATGCAATGTCTTCATAGGCATCAAAAAACCGGTACTCTTCTTCACTCAAACTTCCCATTATTCTTTGAGTTCAGCCCATGAAAGCCCTTCTCAAGGAAACATGCTAAAACTCTATCCCTCAACACAAGCAATCTCAAAAGAACTACAAAAAAAAATACACAAAAACCAAGATCAGCCTCTAGTTTCCGTATAAAAAACTTCTTACATCGAACAACAATGATAACATTAACAATAAAAAAAAAACCAAGAGATCCAACATGGATCCCAATCCACACCCATTGAACCTAGTCCCTTCAATAAATTAAAAAAAAAAAGTTCCATACTTAAACAACCATACCATCAAACAAGAACTCCAAAAAATTCATCTTTTACTAAAAAAAGAAGCTTCTGCACAACAAAAAACTCATTACAAAAAAATGAAAACCCATTAACATGAAGTAGAAGATCATGTGATTGCATTAGTAAGAATGAAACAGAATCATGAGTTGAAGATTATCATTAAACAAGCAAAAAAAACCTCGGATTTGTTCGAATAAAATTTTCAAAAATAAAAAAGGAAATGCTTACATGGGTTTGTTTTGTTTAAGAGATTTCTCTGAGAGTGAAGAGAGCATAGATCAAAGAACCCATTAAAATTTGTAAGCGTTTTTGGTCTCTCTCGCTATATATGTGAAGAAAGCAAGGCAATCCCAGTATAACAGAAGGAGAAAATAAAAATAAATAAGAGAAAACAATAGTTTGCACGAATAGATTTTAAGAGAAAATAACGGAAGGGTAAAACAGGAAACAAAATAATACCCTTGGTATTCGTGAACGGATGGCCCGAGGAACGAGATTTCGAGACGGAGCTCTTTTAACTCTCTTTCTCTCTCTCCGGTTCTTGTAGTCATGCCCCGTGTTGTTTTTTATTTCGTCGCGGTTGAATTGTAATTTTACAATTTTTTATTTTTATTTTTTATGTCATTTTAATATTCTGAATTTCTGTTGTTAAAAACAAATTTAAATAAATAAATATATTATTTTGCTATTCCAAGCACTCATTTCTTCCATTTTAATATTCTGAATTTCTGATATTAAAAACAAATTTAAATAAATTTAAAAATCGTACGATAAAAATAAAAAAGTTTTATTTTATTGGTCTTTTCTCATGAATCACTTCTGCTGGGACTCTTGGATTTCTCAAAAATCACTTCTACTGTTTGATTTTTGGATTAATATATAATAAAAACATCGATATTGACTTTGTGATTATACACACACTCTTTAATATGATTGGCTATGGTTTAGATTATAGTTAGATTGACAATTGACATGTAAATAATGCTAAATTATTATTTTTAAGTAGTTAATTACTGTTTCAAGATCTTATATCTTATATATTTTTTTAAAAAAAATATATCATATAAACATGTTTATTTTATATCTATGTTTTCATTTTTCAAACTAAACTTTTTTTTTTGTATTTATTTCTTTTATCATATGATATCAAAATAATGTTTGATTATTGTCAGAAAGAGGAAAAAAAACATGGATAAAAACGTATTTAGTTGAAGAAATATAGATAAAAATATGAAACAACTCTTTTATTAAGATAAATTTAGAATTAATTTATGCACTTTTAAGATATAAAATACACAAGAAATATATATATATATATATATATTCATTGACAAGTCGATTTTATTTAAAGAAAATAATCAAACGCTGTCTTTAACGAAGACAACCTATGAGACTAATAATCAACAAATGTCTTGGCATGCTTCTTATCCAGTTGGTTTCAAGACTTTATCCATTTTTGGAACAGAAAAAGGTGTGGATATTTTAAGTCATTTTATATTTATAAATCTACTTTTTTTTTTAGAAAAGGAAGAGTACTGATGAAAGATATTTGTAAAGCATCAATTGCCCCAGAATTAAATTATGAATCTAGTTTTTAAAACAATTTTATTTTTTAAAATAAAAAATTATTCTTAAAATACAAACAAACAGTCTCCTACTCAATGATGTCAAAGAACCATCTTAACCTAAAAGGTTAAGCTATTTAGGTAAGGTCTCGGGATATGATGTATATCATTCTTTAACACATCCTTTTCAAGTGAAAGCTTTTTAAGTTTAAAACTTGCACGGACTCATATTACTTTATGCTTAATTTTTATCAAATAAATGAAGATGGTGAGATTCGAACCCGTAACCACTTGGTCATGAAAACTCTAATATCATATTAAAAAACCAATTCAATTTAAAAATTTAAATTATTAGATAAAACATCTAAAATATAATTTATATTATTTTTTAACCAATAATTACTTAGACAAAGCAATTAGATTGTTTCCTTTTATCTCCAGTCTCAAAGCCATTACAAGAAGCTATACTATATATATTCCTGCTTTTTATTCAAAGGTCAAACTTCAAATTTTGACTTGGAAATTTAGAGAGGAAGATGTCGTTCACTAGTAAAATATGAATTTTTTTAAAAAATATCTATTAATTAAGGATTTATTAGAGGTATTTTCCATTTTGTGTGTGATGAAAGAGACCATGTTAGGTGAACCAAGTGGCTCTTCTACCACCTTTCTCATTTGTGTAATTTTTTTTCGTTGACCTTTCTTCTTAAGAAGGGACTCATTTTTTTTTTCTATTGACTTACGAACTACTACAAGGGTGGAATTTTTTATGTGATGGCTTGATTTATGAGACAAAATAGAAGAAAATTACTCGCAAAGGTTGAACCATGCCACAAAAAGAATTTTTCACAGCCTTCATACAGCAGTTTTCAACCTTTTTTTAATCTATTTTTCATACCCGGAAATCAAAAAACACAAAATCGGATCTAGTAATTAATTTTTATTTTATTTGACAAGGAAATCAAGCAGAAGTTTCAAGAGCTACCGGCTTCTTTGAAATTAAAGAAAGTTAAAATATCCCAATCGGAATCTTAAGAAATTTTGATAGAGGAGATATATAATAAAATTCACAAATTAATAGATAAAACTATTAAAAATTAATCTCAAATAGTATAACGTTAATGTTCGTCGGAACTAAATTTATAAAAAAATTAATAATAATCGATTCATTTATTAATAACTAAATTTATAAATTACATACACTTTTTTTTTATGAAATAAACTCTAGACTTTAAATTTTCATAACGAACCCTTTTCATGTGTATAAAATGGAAAATATTTCAAGAGTAAAGATTATTTATTCTCATTATAGTACAAGATTAAGAGAAATTAATTATTAGACACTCCACATTTGTACTCCTCTATTTTATATAAATATAGCATAGTATAAAGATTATAAATAGACTCTGTCTTTATGTTTATAAAAATAATATTAATTAAAATCTATTTTTGATTAAAAAAAATTAAAAAAATTAATTTAATATAACCCAATCAATTATATAGATGTTACCCAATTAAAACTTACGTTAATCCAACTAACTCATGTTAGGTTTTATTACCATGCTCCAAATACAATTTATTATGATTGGTTGCACTTTTCACTGATCCGGGAATTTATGTCAAAATTAAGCAATTAATAATGTGAATGGAAGGACCAGGTGAGTGATGACCGTCCTAAGACGGAGGAGTCAATGGCCGGAGGCCGACAAAAGTGGTAGCAGTAATGGGGCGTCCATATATGAAGAGCATAAGACTCCTATGTTGTTCTTATTCCTTTATAATAATATTTTTGTGGTTTATAAATATTTAATAAATGTCAACATTGTCACATTTGTCCCCCACCCCTCCCCTTCCCCATTTGCTCTTTACAAAGAAGCATGGGCATGGCGAGCTTTCTCTTACACTGCCATGTCTGGCCTTGTTCTTTGCCCAAATAACCCTACTGGACTACTGGTCAAGACTACTGATACTGATCTGACCTCCTTAACAGGGCATGGGGTGTGCATTTGCCCATTAATAAGGGCATTATTGCAATTATCATCTCACTAGTTGTTCAAATTTCATGTTTGTTCATCACCAATGGGACCCCATATTTCCTTTAAAAATGATGTAAGCATGTTTTTTTAATTAATAATAATTGATTGGATTCTTAAGAGGTATGTGTGATCAAGAACAAATTCTTATATATCTTGTCAAGGCAAAAGTGAAATATTTAAAATAGTATCAATAATTAGAGAGTGATTCTCCCACCATTAGTCAGGATCACATGATCATTTTTAATAATTAGCAAGAGTATTAATTAACAATAATAGCTAATAATTAATGAACTTCAAAATAATAAGACTATGTATGTAATATACGGGAAATTAAGTTCACTATTGACTCTTTTATGGCAGCTAATTTTCACTATAGAATTTAATTATTGTTTACTAGCTAGTAGATTTTATAGATTAAGTAAAATAATTATGGAGTCATAACTATATATAGAAATTCCAAAACTTTAATCAAAAGTAATAATATATATATTTTGAAAATTAAATTCTGTATATGCACATATTGTTTTTTTTTTTTTCATTTTCTGCTCGCTTCTAATTAATACTAAACCTCTTATTTCTTTCAAATACTCAGGTAAATGAAAAGTATCTTATTTAAAAGAAACTAAATACCAGTAAGCTTGTAGTGAGGTTCTCCTTGATCTGTTCTTTAAACTCTGATAATTTTTTTCTTTAAGAGAAAAAAACTTATAAAAACAGAAACCAATCTAATAATTGATTAGTACCATGCAAACCATATATTTTATCCAATATATATCTCATTCAAACTATTATTAATTTGTGTTGGAATATTATGAATGCAACAAGAGAAAGTTGACTCCTTGATTGTGTGAAATGCTCTAGCTAAGTGAATTTTAAAATGGGATATATTCCATTGAATCTAACCAAAAAAGTGTTGATTCTAGCTAAATGGAGGACGTATTGCATCGATTATGGTAGCAAAAACACAGAAAAAAGATAGGACATGAAAGGTCATGCCGAGCTAAAGGCACACCTAGCTAAGAAAAGCAATCGATAGGGTCATTGTAGAAGCAAAATTAAAGGTTAAGTTGGCACTTATTAAGTCTGCTTTAACCGGTTTAATTATGTCTTCATTAGAAATATACAAAACCCTAAAAGTCAAAAGGCAAAAGGGATGCTTGTTTCCAAATGATCGAACAATTTACTTCAAGGTTTGGTGATGAACCCTAGCATGATTGTTCTTCTTTTTATTTTTAACTCTTTCCACCTTGTAGAGTAACCGACCACATCATTATATCCTGGAAATTTGTTTGGTCTTTGTCTTAATGCACAAGAGACGTTAATTTATTTGTACTTTGTTGAGAGGCCGACCATGACAATGAATCATGCCAAAATACTCATTTTTATTTTTTATTCAGTGCTATTTGAAGGTGTTTTAGGGTGATTTACCATTTCATTAATCAAGATTAAATACTTTTTTTTAATGATTTTAAAAATATATTCTTTATACTAGTTCAATATACTCGGGGAACAAAATTCTTTTAATTAATACTATTTTAAGATAAATATAAAGTAAACCTCTTTAATCATGTAATTTACCTATCCCTTGAGATTTAGGGCAAATTAAGTACTCTTATATAGTATTGATATATTATACGCCCTGTAATTAATGAGAAAAAAGACTAATGATTACCTTCGAGGATTAAGCTGCTCATGTTTGCCTCGTATCAAGACAAGAAGACACTAATAATACAATGTTCCAGCTAATTCTACACCCAACCTTGCTTTTTCAACTTTTCTGTGTGGTAGCAAGCACACAAGGTCATACTCGTTAAGAGACAAATGTGTTGATGCATGGTACGCAAGTCAATTTTGATTGCTTCTCCTGTTTTTTTTTTAAAAAAAATAATTAAACACGTACATATTTAGTCATATATATTTGATGAGTTCGGACAACGAAGTCAAAGATAATTCTCTAATAACATAATCACCATGATTGTTCAAGGCTTGAAAAGTCTTTAAGTTAGGTTTAAAAATGTTGTTTTTACTGTCTTGGTTTTTTTGTTAATTTTAGATTTTGATTAATTTTTTCTATATAGCTTTGAAATCTTTTGGCTAAATCAGATTGGTAATTTATCAATAAAAATATTCCCTCAATATTTTTATTTGTATTTTTAAATTTTTTGATAGTGAAAAAATAAACTTGGAGAAACAAAGAAAGAAAATATAGGAAAAAAAATCAATGCTAATTTATTACAACAAAAACAGAAACAGAAAAAAAAAACAAAAACTAGAAGAAAAAATAAAGAAGCAAAACCGAAAATAACTACCTAAGATTTCTACATTTTCAGCTTAGAGTTACAATTTTAGGATTTAATAAAAACCATAATTTTTATCCAAGCATCAAGATTCATATAAAAACTTTGGGTGATTAAATATTCAAACCATGGAAATAAATCATATTATAAAGTCCACAAAAATAGATTAACCATACGGAAATTAATTGAGTTACGCTTGCAATAATTAGCACCATATGCAAAAGTCTAAAAGGGCTTGTCGTCCACCAGATATTGAGCTCCTGATAATGATGGTTTTTCTACCTTCTTTTTTATGTCATTCGGCTTAACACTGGCAAATTACTCCAATTGATGATACGCACGCTCACACTGCTTATATATAGTGATTAGAAATTATTTTTGTTGTTTTTTCCCCCATAAAATTCAGTGATTTGATTTCTTGATAGGTTTCATATCAAGTGCACAAGAAAAATCGCGAATTTCGACAATCAATTGCCGACAGCTCAAAATTTCTGAAAGAAAGGAGGGTCATCTACCTATGGAAAATATACAGGGAGCACGCTTATATATTACGTTATGGGAGCTCATCAATATCGTCATGCATGAGCACAGCTCAAGATGTAGAGTCCATGTAAGCAGAATCAATAATTAATACCTCTAAGATATCCAGCAAATTCCAAGTTTCGAACAGCTTCCCGTGATTTTTATTAAAAGTTCCGACATGGTACAATGCTTTTCATGCACATGAATGCCATGTGGGCATGTTTTGCTAACAAATATTAGGGCAAAAGTTGGTGTACCAACGTATAAATATTAGGGTAATTAAGTAAGCGGGAAGCTAACAATTTACAACGTGCATGACCATATATATATTTTGGAATTATGGGATGTTTCTCTTCTTCAATAATTTTGGACAACAAGATTCCATCGTATGTATGACGAGTATCATGTGAGTTGTAAAATTCTAAAGCATTACTTGTGAGTGGACATAATTCAATCCATGAAGTTGCCTTCTTCTTAAGCAACAAATCATTCTCTGGAAAAAACACACGCACAACCCCAAGATTCTAGCCCTAATAATGTCCATACAGTTCATGGTATTGCATGGGTGGTTTGCTCTTGTTGTTGAGAAACAGCACCAGATTCTGCTAATGGTTGACTTGTATTTATGTTTGTTTTTAATTTTTTTTGCCTTCAAAACCTCGTCTTTGACAATATTAGATGATGATCCCAAGGCTTGAAATTTTAGGCCCCACAAGAGCTCTTGTTTTGTCAACCATTCCCTCCATCCATCCACAGAGCTGGATAGAAAGGTAAGAGCTAGCTTAGGGTTTTGGAGTAGAGACCGGAGAGGATGCACCTCTGTCTTTGTGTCCTTGTAAAGCTAGCTAGGTCACGTATTTAGGTTATGTGGCACATGAATGGCTCCTCAACAAGTTACTTGACAATTTATGGTTGCCGACATAGTTAAATTATAAGATATAAGTAGGTGACAATATTGTTGAATTTTGATAATGTAATTCTCAATAATTTTGATTCGAAGTCTATTCATTAAAAGAGGGAAAATCACGTTATGGCCGACAATTGTAGTAGTCTTACCTAATTTATGTTTGATACTATTAATTATTTGGCTTTTATGGATTATAATCGTTTGATCAACAACATTGCATGCTAGCTCTTACACAAATATTAACTTGTTAATCATTGTGATTTACAATATAAATTAATCAATAGCTTTAATTAAATAATTAATATTTATGTTTAGTCCCGATTTAAATAATATCTCGATTAATCAATAAATTCTATAATTGTTTATGTATATATAAAATTGGAAATCTAAGAGTTTAATTAGGGATATTTATTTTCTACGTTTTTTAATGAAGCCATGATGACATATTGTTGCATGAGTGCTAATCAACATGGGAATAAAACAACAAATCCTTATCGCTGCTTGTGGTCACCATAATTACCTTCATGATGCAACAAAATGACAAAAGGATTGGCCATGCTCCTCTCTTCAATATTGCAAGTAGCGTACCATGGCATCTAAGATCTGCCCAGGAGGTATACAAGAAGCCAAGCCTGCAAACCACTTGTAGAAAAGTTAGATTGCGAGGTGTGGCCATTAATGTATTTCATTCAATAATGAATGTATTTAGAGCTAGTTTGCATGTGAGTCTGGTGTGGGCATAGCCTTCCCTTGGATGGAAACTTTATTTTCTTCAGGCCTCGATCGATTGGTAGAAAATCGATCCCTCTTGCAGTTGATCCATGGCGTCTGCTCGGAGTCTGAGGTGATGATCTAGCTGGCCTGGCTTGTTGAAAAAAATCTTGCATTATTTAGGCCTAATAATAGAAACTATATTGTACAAAATAAGTCATGCATGAAGATTTTCCATCTTAATTATCAACACTCAAATAATTAATAAAGAGAAGGTGGAAGAGTGAAACATAACTTAATCCTTCCATTAATTTTTCGTCAGACGTGAGATGTGGAGCTATGATAATTAATTTTTTTCTCATCAGTTTTTATTACTAACTTTACTAACTGGGAAATTATTTTTGAAATAAGAGCAATTAGATAGTTTTTTCTTAAAAATGTAGGGTTTGAGTTGTAATTCACTCTAGTTAGGAAAGGCTATTAGTAATTTTTTTTTGTCCAGAATTAAAATATTTTATTGTCTGATTTTCAGGAAATAATCTTCTCCATATATGCCCAAAATAATTCTTTTTTAGTTCAAGATTTTTTTCACTTTCTATTTATGAAAAAGGTGGTGATGAGGGTATTTTTATCAGACCATTAATTCTCTTCATGTTGAAAAAAAGACCCACACATCCTTCAATCATGGCATTTTTTGAGTCCGTCCTCGATGGATGCAGGCATTCTTTCAGTTCTATCGAGATATGAGTTGCAAAGTAAGGGCACAGTACTGGTCCCTCCTGCATGCAAAACCATAGCTACTAAAATTCTGTAAACTAACAACTCAATTGCAAATTTTATATTTTTTTTAAGCCAAGAAGGGGGGAAAAACTATAATTGGATGGACAAAGAATTAGATATTACATGCATTGCACCCACAATGAAAAAACAAAAACATAAAGCAAAATATCTTTGTGTTATAAATATAATATATATCTCTCTATATATTTTGGGATTTATGAAAAAAATGTTTTGTTTTTTATTCTGGGTCCTTGCTTTCAAAACGTGAAAGGGAAAATATGATAATGATATTGATATTTGTGCTGATGGACCTAAGATAATCCGTAGTTCTGCGGCTGGATTTATGCATGTTGAAATCTGAGTAAAAAAGGTTGTGTAGTAGACAGTTTTCCACCAAACAAGCTAGTGGGGTGGGTCTTTGATGGCTGCATTTCTCTGAATAGTGTTTATGAGTATGGGCACCCACTCATGCCCACTTTTCTCTTTATACAATATATAAGCATGCATTGCCTTCCTTTGATCTTTACTCACCTTTTTCTTCTTCTTCTTCTTTCACCTTTGAGATTGAAAGGCAATCACAAATTCAGTGAATTAGGAGTTAGATGATATATGTATCTCTTGGTTTTTGGAGTGAATCGATCTTGATATCCTTACCCTCTTGATTCTTCTCATGTGCTTCGATTGTTTGCACCTATATATATATATATATATATAAAAAAACTAATAACATAAAGAAACTATAAGAGAATAAAGAATTATAATTAAGTGATTGCATCGTGAAAAACTTGTTTGTAAGTTCTTATGTGTCTAAATTACAATTATGAGATCAAATCAAGTTATGCTATTTGAGTATTAATTGCTGCTATACTTCAACAAATCAATGGGTTGTGGAGTTAGAATTTTATAATGCAATTACTTAGATTAAAAGAAATTGTTATGCGCGGCATTAGCATCTCCGAACAAAATTCAATGATATTTTCAATATATCTAAAGGGATGATTATATTTACAAAGAAAAGAATCATGTTGCATATCCTTTGATCAAGTAAAGAGTTTTCTGAGAACACTGACTTAGTCACTTGGTTATAGCTTTTTCTTTTTATTATAGGATTTTTTTATTAATATGGGTGTTCGAGTTAGTTTGCATGTACTTTAACTAATCCTACAGGTAACGACCATGTAAGTCTTCAATGACCATGATATTAGCAACCACAGTGCTCAAATTTAAGATTATAGGGATAGTAAATCCCTTGATCTCAATTTTTACTATCCCTTGATCTCAATTTCTTATCATTGAACCATCTACTAGATGGTTATTAATTATAGGATCTTTTTGCTTGATTTGATTGTGGATTTAGTTTTGTTGGATGATTTTCTATCTCTTTCAAAGTTTTATGTATTCTTCTTTGTTAACATGTGTATTTAATAGTTATAACACTTGATTTAAGAGTCTCTCATATTAAAAAGAGGAGATCAAATCAAGTTAATGCAATATTTTGAGAATATTATTACAATATATTCTGACACAGGAATTGAATTTCTCATCTTTATCTTTGTGTTTTTTATTACAATATTATAGCAATTTTTGTGTTTCCCGTCTTTATAATAAATGTGTTTCAGAGTCCGTTTATCCATTTAATCAAAATTAAACTTAATTTTGAATGATTTTTAAAGAACACCCATTTCACACAAGTCTATGTATTATAAAAGATTTAATATTTTAAAAAAAAACTGATTTCAAAATCTGATTAAAAGACAAAATATAAATCTCTCATCAAGCTAACCATCCATGATTTCATCTTGTTTTTGGAACCTTTAATGTGTGGTGCGGGCAACATTTATAATTCTCTATAATCTAAGGTACCATAATTAAAGCTTTACCATCAACTTGTACTAGTCTAGCTAGAACCAGAGACTAGCCCTTGAACCCCATCTATGGAAGAAAACGATGGCCTCGATCAGCATATTGTACTGACCTAGAGAAGCATTGCCAGAATTATAAGAAAAGGAAGTGGAAAATGGTAAAAGCTGCCTATAGACCTAACTTGCTTGTAGCATGTTCTACTATAAAGATTTGTTGAAGAAGAAGGAAAGTGATGGGCATGAAGAAAAAATCTCTGCACTACATAAATACGTAAGAGAAGTTGATGCATGACAAGAAAAGATTTAAGAAAAGAAGTGAGAAAGAGAAGAAGCTAAAAAAAAAGTCTAAGAAAGAGAAGAAAGAAAATAAATAATGGAGATTGAAAAAATATACAACTCTCAAAATTTTATTTAATTCATTGAAAATGCACTGTAATATTAAGAAAATTATATATAAATAATAAAACCATCATCATAATTAAATTTTGACTTGAAACCTACTGAGTTGAATTAAAAACTATAAATTAAAACCTAATAATAAAATTTAATAACTTGATTTTGGATGTGTCAAATCTCTCAACTTAAGAGTTTTGAGCTGAGTTATTCTTCATCATCGATGATCTTGTGCATGCAAAACTTGTATCTTGGGTTTCATATCCCCACCAACTCTCTCAAAATTAAAGAAATTCGACCTTGTTGAGTGTAATTCAAGGCAGCTTCAAGTATAGTCTGAATCTGGTTGTTTAGCTCATGAACTATGATTCGCTGAATCTCATCATTAATGGTAAAAACAACTTGTGTTTTCAAAGTAACATTAACACATTTTTTTATGCTAAATGTAAAAATAACGATGTAAGGTGTTTCAAAAGGATTGTTAGGGATAAAAGATGTTACAATTTATGTATAACCAATTAGTCCTTTATATTAAAATTGGTGGAATAATAACATAAATATTTTGCTCAACTATTTGTAATACTTTAGATGATTTAGCACTATTTGTCTATAATTTTTTATTGATTCTAATTTATATTATAAAATAATATCTGATATTAAATGTATCATGATCTCAAGTAAATCAATTTTAAATTTGTATTGTTCATTGCTTGAATTTGTTTTATAATTTTAATATGCAAATCATAAACTATAGATGCAAAAGACATAACTTAAGGAGACATGGAAAGAAGAATTTCAGACATTCTAGGTTTTTGACCATGAATATTGTATGACTCAAAGTGTAGAAGGAAACAAACACTTTTTTGAATCTGGGTGGATATATATGAATTAAACATAACCTAATAAATTGAGATTATTTTTATCCAATTTGCCATGAATAAAGGGTAAAAACTTAAGAAGCTCTCCTTCAGATTTATGACATGTAAGTATAGAAAACAAGGCATGAATAAGTTTAGAAGGTTGCTCAAAATCTATATCATGTTGGATATTAAATACAGGAGGTGAAAAATCAAGAAGCTAAGAGGGACAACAATCTAAAAACTCTTCCAACAACACACTTACCTCATCAAGAAATTCTGCTGAAGAGTCCTTGAAATTTTTCTACAACTAACTAAAAAAAGATTCAATAGACTCTTCATTATAAATACTTTGAATTGTTGCACATATATATGCTAGGCTAAGGGACTTTTGGCAATGCTGTGCGGGCCAAAGCATTATTTTTTTGTGTGTTTTTTGCTAGCGAAACACAGGTGCAATCGCAGCGTACCGTGTTGTCAAACGGAAAGTAGGAGATCATCTTCTTCACAAAGAGAGCTCAAATGCCATGAACAAAATATGTACATCATAGTTTTACATGAGGATCATGGAAAAGTAGACAGCCAAACAATTTCTGTTAATTGGTTGTATGACTACTTCCATTTCTGTGAGGACAATAAAACCTTGCTGGCTTGACCCTTAATACCTTGTAGTAACACCCAAAGAGAAGTACTGATTTTTGGCTCTTAGGACCACAGTTGTGGTCCTGTGGGGGGGTTTATCTGATCCATAATCTGATGACAGTATCATATTTTTTTGGCTATAGTGTGGTTGCAGGACCACAATTGTGAGGGTGCATCTGATACAAAATCTGAGGACATGCCCATTTTTTCCACCATACAGTGATATGTACTTACGAAATAATCTTTGCCAGCTACTATGATCATGGCAGACCCTAATTTTGGACCACTCTTGAGTTATGTTTTTCACTGAGAAACAACAGGGTGGTCCTGAGTTTATGATTAAATAAAGATCGTAAGTTTTGCAGGAGCTTTGTGTGTGTTTGTGTGTGGGTGACAGTGCTAGCTGCTTCTGTACAACTTAGTACGAGCATTTCTTGAACTTCACTGTCAATCATCATTATCATATAAATTATAAAGCATTGTGATGGGAGCACTGGGAAGATCTTGTTCAAATTGAAGGTTTTTACTGGGAAACCATATTGCTGTCGGTTGGTTGAAAGGGGACTGGTTGGGTAGGAGGTGCCAATAGGCCCATTGTAAAGATACAACTCTTAAAATGCTGAACTTTTGGCCTTGAAAGACCAAGCTTTAGTAGTGCGAGGCTGTAGGCCAGGATTGGCATCATAGGAGTCAGATGTCTGCATAATTTCAAGCCGTTAAACACTAGCTATGGTGGGTCAAAAAGACTTGTTCTTAAGATGCCTCATGCCATTTAAGAAAGCTACGACATATACTACAATGTCTATTGACTGATCATTACAGGTTACCTATTTTTCTAGATTAAGATAGTGTTGTTAGGATGGCGGCATCTCAGGTTGGTTCTATGTTGGGGCTGAATCTACAGCACACATGTTTTAGATGGCATCTCAGGCTTGTCATTCTGACTCAAATACTTCCATGTCTTGCAGTACTTTGTGTGTTCTCCAACAATTTGGATCACATCATGACACAAATTGCTTGTGATTTGTTTTTAAGAAAATGATACGTACGGCAGAACTCAGAACTGTCTGGTGGTAATAGCAGCGAGTATCACACTATAGCTGTCTTTGACTCCAGGTAAGGCAAGACCTGCTGCCTTTAGGTGCTTCAAAAAATAAGTATACAAAAGTGCGAAGACATTCCTGTTGCAGAAGTCAGAACCTTTTCACATTTACTAATGTCGAGAGGACTACAACATCTGATTAGCTTGTTAGGTGATGTCTTCTTTTAACTTAGGAAATCAGATTAAACAAAATGCTCTGTAGGGTATTCATGTTCATATCCATTGTAGTCATAATATAACCTCTCTCCCTTTGATATATCTCTGTTTGCAATCAGCAAAACCCGGCATTCACCATTAACATCATATCTCACACATTTTAGATTCTGCTTCTTTTTCCCTTCCCTGCATCAAAGGACACAGTTCTTATGAGATTAGACCAAAGTAATATCTGTTTTCTAAATGCAGTCCAACAAAATGTTAAATGTTAAATGGCAAATGGCAAATGCAAGACTTAAATTGTGCAGAACAGAAGGGCCTCCTGCAAAATTTGGATTCCTAAACAGGCATTAGATGGACATCGTGTTCATGCATTTATAAAAGAGTCCTGCCTTATTTTTCGGTCCTATGCAAAATGAAGGAGCTCAAGTTGGGAGATTTTCACAATTAACTCAATTCCATGTTCAGTGTTCTCTATACACTCTTGACACTTCCTTCCCATGATATATGATCAAGTGATTGGCACAGCAGATGACGCAAAATGTTATAACCATATCTGGCCAAAATGCATCAGCAATGAACCCCTATGCTACCCAGCCTGCCTAACTTACAGGTTAACCTTGAAATGTCTACTTCTAATTCCATTTGCCAGAGGCTTTTATTTCCAAGGCATAGAGGAGTTATTCAAGGGTAGAAAATGAAGTTAACTTACTGCGTGTGATTGTTGATACCATTAATAAATCGAGCTACATTCCCACGCTTGTCAGGACATATAACAAGGCTTTGAGAAGGATTTGCAGCATGAAGCAATGTCATCATGCTATCCCCATCATCATTTTCACGGTTCTTCAAGTAATCAACATCTCCAACATACTCAGTGATAATTGTCAAGTCTCTTATGAATCTATCTGCCTCTACTGTGAACCTGTTACAATCAAACAGGTATACTAAGCTCCTGATCCAAATTTATTAACCACAAGGAGAACAAATTAGTCAATTTTGAAAAGGCTCGGATACTATATACACATACCCTTCCTCGGGATCAAAAACAACCATAAGAGGTGGCCATTCACCTCTATTCATCATTCTTTTGCACAAATATAAGGTTTCAGCATCTTCTTTTGTCAAGACCTGTAAAACAAATCATACTTGGGTTTCAGTAAACCTGAACTCTATAATTACTAAACAGCCAACCAAGTCAAGAAAGTAAATCAATCAAAATAAAAAACAATTCCGATGAAGAAAAGAATATGCAATCCCTCCACTTCAGCCTAGTCTTCTTAAAGTGATGAGAAGGAAATTCTCGAGACTGTTAGCCAATTCACATGCATGTGTCTATCTACAAACAACATAAAATTCAGCTAAACTGTTCAAATGCATCCATAGGTAATTAGAAGCTGGTGATGACACACTTGAAAAGCCCCAAGTGTTCCAAAAATCTCGATAAACCCATTCATTGACAGTTCCAAATGGGTGGCCTGATTTCAAATACTCAAATGCAACAACATGCATACAAAGTAACATTGTACCAGTTACTATCAAGCCATAAATCAGAACTAAACACTAAAACCACTACACTTTATGCCACTAATGTTAACAAATTCACTGAAACATCTCTCTTTTTATTTTTAAAATATAAATCAATTGCTTTCCCATTTTTTACCTGCATTCCTCCCTTCTCAAGAGCTGGTTGATTTGCAGATCTCAGTGCCATGCTTGGTCGGTAAGTTAGTTCATTGCTAAACTCTGTCCCGGAGGCCGTCAATGCTGTTGCAAGTGATCTCATTTGTTCTAGCCTCCTCTCAGGATCTTCAATCGGATTGAATGGTAACAACTTCCTCCTCTTCTTCGACATTACTAAACTACTAGACCGCTTTCGCTTCTTCTGAATATCTAAAAAAAAAAAAAACAGAACACAATGTAATCGATACCAACCCATCAATTAAAACAAAGTAAGCAAATCCACAAACCAGTATTTTTTGTTTACCTGAAATTAGCTTCTGAGTTGATTCTGTGGACCGTTGAATGCGAAAGAAATCAATGATTTTTGTTTGAACAAGAGGAAATGCTGTTCATAAAAAAAATTCAATTCAACAATTTGAGATAAAAGACAACTCTCATAACCAAGAATAAATTATTTTTCACAATTAATATTATGAAGATTAACAATTCCAGGTTATCAAATGCCACATAATTGCTAATACAATTTTCACTTCCTAATTTGTTTATAATATTCCTTTCTTTTACCTTTCCTTTCCAGTCAACAATTCTCAACCCAGATTACAGAAAAACCCAAAAAATCAAATCCCTTTACAAATAAATCTAAATCACAAAATAGCAACCCCATTTCACAAAACCCAGAAATCAACAACAAAACGTCATAAAAATATTATTATTATTATTTTTAAAAGGAATGAACTTACAGGTGGGCATCTTTTGTTTGGAACAGGAAGGACAAAACCAGGAGCCTTTAGGGACAGAGACAAGGATAGGTCTTAAACAAAACAAATGAAATCCTTTATCACATTTATCACAAAGAAGTAGCTCTCCTGGTGACTCTCCTGACCCACATTCTTCACAGTAAACTTCACTGTAATCATCAGCATGCTTGGATCTAAATATCGGCTTTGGAGCCTGACTTCTCTTGCTTCTCAGTGCCATTTTTGCTGTAGAGGAGAGGGTTTTTTTTCTTTCTTCTTCTTTTTTTTTTTTCTGGGTTTTGTTGGGTTTTTAAATGTGGAGCGTGGAGCCAATGAGAGTGGTTGGCGGGTTATTTTGGTTTCGCGGGAAATAGGGTTTTGGCGCGTGGGTTAGGTATTTGGGTTTGGAACTTTGGAGCCAGGGTTAATGTTTTTTATGGTTGGCCTCTGTTTGTTTCCCCGGTTTGGATCCAATATAAATAAGTACGGAGTTTTTATTGTTATATCTTTGATTTAATATGTTTTTGGTATCGTGATCAAAATATAATTTATTTAAAATTGAATATGTTTTTTAAAAATAATTTAGTATTTTAAATTATTTTAATGTATTAATATTAAAAATAAATTTTAAAAAATAAAATATATTTTTGAAGAAAAAAACACTTTATAATAAATGCACTTACTATTAATTACTATGCTTCCTATCCCTTTTTACTGCGGTCTTCACAATGTTATTTTTTTTTATTTTAGTCATTAAACTTTATTTTTTCTAATTTTATTTTTTTATGTGATGTTTATAATATATATATATATTTTTGTTATTTTTGTTTTGTGTTCCTGTTATGTACAATATTAAGGAAATGGTGCTTGTTATATGTAATTTCTTTTGATTTATTATTTTATTTATTATAAATATCTTGACTACCAAAACTTGGCCAAAAAATAGAGGTTGGAGTGCTTGTTTATAATATTCAAGTTTAAGCTTGAGAATACATGAAATACACCATTCAAAAAATTGCACAGGAATAATAATATTAGTCAATATGCTCAAATTACACACAATTTGAGATTCGATTAAATTTTTGCTCACAAAAACAGGGTGTCTATATTGATACAGGTATTTCAGTTTCAAGTTAACGTTGTAGCCTATGATCTTTTGAACATGTATTTGACACTACGTTGTCAGATTCCTCCCCCTAGCATGAACATCACAGATCCAATCAAGATCAAGCAAAGAAGCAGCTACAGGAGATATAAAAGACAACATGTAAGATATTTGGACTGCATGTTTCCCAGATTCTCAACTTGCTCAGTACCTCCATAGACAAGAGATCAGAACAGATTCTCACACAGCTCCTCAGGTCCTTCTGGGCAGTGGGATTAGGAAGCTAAAGCTAGATCTCTATGCTTTTGCCTCTTACGCCGAGTCAGAAAACTTACAAAACGTAAACTCCTTTGCTGCAACAACAGTGGTAAACAAAAGAAAATGTTAAGATAGCTGTGTGCAGTAACTTATGTGCGAGAATTTACTCCTGGAAATGATGGCCAGCTCAAACACCACACCTCCACCTACAGCGAGATAAGAGGTGATCAGCGATAAGACAGCAAGGTTTCAGATGGGTATTATATATATAATCAATAGAACATGAACAAGATACGCAGGAAATTAAAAGGAAAAGTAAATTGTGGAAAACATGGTTCTTTGTAGAAGTCTTGTCTAAAATTTATTCTTTGTTTGTGGCTTCTTCGAATCCATAAAATAAAAAATAATTTATAGATGATTATAATTATATTGCTGTCGTGATATTTTTAATTTTTTTATAGATAAACTATAATTATATTTATGTAATCTTGTTTTCTATAATGAAAATATATAATTAACAAGGTTGTTTGACTATCATTAATATTCTCTTTATTGGTCTTTCTTTCCTTTTCCTTTTCCTTTTCTTTTTTTTCTTTTTTTTCTCATCACTTCTTTTCTAACTTGCAATTTCATGAAGAAATCACTATGAGAAGATGAAAACAAATCTTTATTTATATGAAGGTTCTAAAAAAAAAAGACAAAAAAAAGGAAAAGTAATGAAAAGATTATAGTTTATAAAAAAATATATATATAAAAAATAAATATATGAAGGGGTCGAAGCCCAAAGCTTTTATTTTATAAATTGGGCAAAGAGCCGACAGCTTCTCTAGTTCTACCACTTGCTTTCCTCATGGATCTCCCAAGCGAAAAGCCCCTCAAAATCCACCTAGTCAATTCAACTGAGTCTCCCGAGTTCACTCACCTGACTCAGTCCCTGACTCGCTCCTCAATCATCGGTCTGGACGCCGAGTGGAAGCCAATTCGAGGCCAAACCCACCAGCCCACTTTCCCAACTGTGTCACTCCTCCAACTCGCTTGTCAACTCGGTCATGACTCGGACGAGTCAGAAACTTTCCTGCTTGACCTGCACTCAGTCCCTTTACCCTCAATATGGGAATTGTTGAGAGAGACTTTTGTCTCTCCTGATATTCTGAAATTAGGTTTTAAATTTAAGCAGGATTTGGTGTACTTGTCCTCAACATTTTGCTTACAAGGATGCGATCCTGGTTTTGATAAGGTAAAGACTCGATTTTCCTATTATGTGTTTGATTTCCAAGAAAATAACCTTATTTTTATTGTTTTTAAGTACTGTTTTTGTTTGTATGAGGTAATTACTGAATTTTTCTATCATGGTTGTTTGGTTTCGGAGAAAAGAACCATACTTTCACTGCCTTTTAAGTACAGTTTCTGTCTAGTTTGATACTATCCTCTATTTTGTTTGTCATCTATCTATCTGGAATAGCTTAGAGCTTATAGTGCAATTTCTTTAAGCTTAATTTATCATTATGAATAGGAAATAGCAATAGGCTAGTATCTTGACATACAGTAAGTGAAATATTGATTAGATGATTTACTGGATAATGATGTGAATTTGGTGTTAATCCTTGTGTTAGAAAGGATTCGAATCAGAAGATGGTTATTGGTTTTTCAATTTCATTTCGTTCAGCATAATCTAAGATGTTATGGGAGATTGAGGAAATTTGTGGTCATTGATTAAAGAGGATTGATTGGACTCTGTAATTTTTTTTTCAATTGTTGAACACTGGCTGAATAGGTGGAGCCGTATCTGGACATCACTAGCATATACTATCAGATGCAACATAAGCAACAGGGAAGGAAGGGACCGAAGGAAACCAAGAGTTTAGCAACCATCTGCAAAGAAGTACTGGGAATTTCTCTTTCAAAGGTATGGTGATGAATGCACAAGTTTTTGTTTGAAACTCTGAATGACTTAATTTGAGATTTATGGCTCCTATGTTATCCTGTACTGGAAATGTGCTGTTATTAGAATGCCTGTTTATTTTATGTTATGGAAATCTTTGGGATTTGTTTGTTCTATGTATAATATCAATTCTCGATGTTTGCTCTCAAACTTTCACCTAATTAGCCAAGTATATATGGAAAACAAGCACAGTCTGTATAGAAGTATGGTGAATGAAGTGGCTTTGATTTGCTGTAACCGAGTTATTAAAAATCTTGATGATTCAGCTTTATTATGCATTAATTGTGAAGACAAAACTACTTTTCTCTTTGGTCAAACCAGTTAATTTTTTACCTGTTGATAAATTTTTTTTGCAATGTTATAAATTTGCATTGCTTTTATTAGTTTTAGCATCAAATTTTTAGTAGTCTATTTCTGCTTAAAATCTGTACCAGTTCATAGTTTATAAATTTACCCTTGCATAATGCATGAGATGAACAATTATTGCACTAGTATATGATAACTATGGACTTGGAATGAATGCCTTTCTAATCTAAAGTTGCACTGCTCTACGAGGACCAAACCATTACAGCTATCTCTAAGCTGGTTTAGAATGATTTCAATTTCAATAAAATGATTAAAGGTGTATAAATCGCGGGATATAGATTTTCTAAATAGACATGTAACTTGCTTTCTTGTGCTACTTGGAAGCTCTAGATTTTCTGTGGTGTTCTAATAGCGTACAACTCTATAAATGTCTGACTTTCTTTTCAGGCATAGATGCTACATCTATAATTAACTTAATCAAATGATATGCTTCTTCCAATTCTCCTAATGCATTCTGGAGGATTGAGGAGTTGACTTGTCGGATTCCATAGTTCCTGTGGGGTTGGATTTTAATTACTGTAATTTATAACTGAGTTGTTAATTTGTAAAATCCATGTCTTCTTTAGGAACTTCAATGTAGTGATTGGTCACATCGTCCTCTTACAGAAGAGCAAAAAACATATGCAGCTACTGATGCACACTGCTTGCTCAAAATATTTAATGTCTTCCAGGACAACATTGTCAAAAAAGGTTCGTGGTGGTTAAAAGGTTCATACTTGTGACTTTACAATTTGTATAACTTACTGAATTCATAGTTTAGGATAAATTCAGTATGATTTGTTCTCCAGTTTGTTGACTGGTACTTCAGAGCATACTTGTTTGAAATAATGTTGTAATGCACATTGGATGAGCTTGGAAGGAAACCTTCTTCTGTAGGTAGCTAACATGTAAGCGTTCCCTAGAACTCCATTAAAATTATACTGGCCCAATTGAGCAAAAACACATGTTGATGCAAGTTATTCAGATACCATAAGCAATGTTTGCAAACAAGTATGTGGATGATGTGCCGCACAACATAGCTCAGACATCTCTTGTACTTTTGAGTGCATGGTCTTAGTCAAATAGGATTAAAACATGGGATTTTCCTGTTAACAGAGCAGGTGTATTTACAAATTTAGAGAGATTATTGATGGTTTGATCTCTCTTCCTCTGATGTTTATGAGGCCTGTGACATTGTTTGAACTGGCTGTAAAAGTCTTACTTGTACTGCAGGCAATTCTTCTAACGACATGGTGGAACTGCATTCTTCTGGTGTAAATCTTGGGTTGAAAGAAATTCTTGAGAAGCATGATATTGATGATAAAATTATTAGGATCAAATATTTTGAAGCTTCCCATATCTTCCAAGCTACTGTTTCTTCAGAAAACTGCCAAAGAATAGCTGAGGTGGATGTGGCAGTTTCCAGGACATCATCCAGAAATACCATGCCTATGAATGAATTTCTCCTGAAGATAGTGAGAAAATATGGTGAGAAAATTCTGTTGAGAGAATCTGACAGAAAACCAAAAGCTGCCAGAAACAAAGCGAAAAAACACCCTTCACTGGTTGCAGTTACCAGAGAAAAGCAGTTGGACAATACTGGTGACTGGCAAGGCCCTCCACCATGGGACTTGTCCTTAGGTGGTGATGGATGCCCTAAGTTCCTATGTGACGTGATGGTAAAAGCATTTCTGTTGTTTTTTCTATTTTTTCCACTATATAATTTAAGCTTCCAAAACGAGGCCAAATTCCAATAAAAATGGTTAATTACATGCCAGTTTCCTGTGCTTGCAATGGTCTGCAGTCCACACCTTTAGGTGGCAGCCTTTCCTGACAAGGACAGGGCAATTTTGAGATAGGGCTCAATTTAAAATTATATCAACTAAAAATAAGAAATAAATGCATTATCCTGTAACCATTCTAGGAAAGAGAAGTCTGTATTTCTGCTAGATGTAATAATATTCGCACTCTTTTGTTCATAGTAAACAGAATGCTAAATAAAGAATTTGCACAGATTGAAGGCTTGGCAAAACATTTACGGTGTGTGGGTGTGGATGCAGCAATCCCAAGTTCAAAAAAACCAGAATCCAGGTATTTAGAAGGATGCACATGATTGTGTGTAGTTATTTATTATGTCTTTGAATATCTTTTGGCCATGAGAAGTGAAAGCTATTCACTCTGTTGTTCGTTGTATTCAGGGAGTTATTGGATCAAGCATACAGGGAACAGAGAGTGCTTTTGACACGAGATGCTAAGCTATTGAGACACCAATATTTGATAAAGAATCAAATCTACAGGGTGAAGAATCTTCTTAAAAATGAACAACTACTTGAGGTACATAGTACATGCAAACATACAAGGGTGTGCAACTATAGTGAAAAACAAATTAGCTTTGCATTTAGCACCACAATTTTGAGTTGGCTGAACTTCAAAAACATTTGATAATTCTGCAGCAAGTACAAGAAACAGGGAAAAGGTCATTTCTTGTGAATTGCCTAATGGTTGATTTTGCATGAAAGTCTTTCACGGACCAGCACCCTTGTCTTCATTTGTGCTTAAGGTTCTTCTCATCATACTGAGTCTCTTTTTGCATATTATAATACAACTAGACGTCAATGGTCTGCCTTTTTGGTATGTGCTGTCAATATGTCCATGACAATCTAGGCAATGTTGTGCTGTTGTAAAGGCAGAGGATGAATACATGCAGTTTATTTTTTGTTAATTGAGAGTAATGAAACATGATTGTAGAGGCTAAAATTGAAGAAGTTTGCAGGTAATTGAAACTTTCCAATTACAAATTAATGAGGATCAGCTGATGTCAAGGTGCACGAAATGCAATGGGAGGTTCATTCAAAAGCCACTGACAACAGAAGAGGCAGTTGAAGCTGCAAAGGGTTTCCAAAGAATTCCTGATTGCTTGTTTAACAAAAATTTAGAGTTCTGGCAGTGCATGGAATGCAATCAACTTTACTGGGAGGTAGTGCTTAGTAACTCAGTTCACTCCTGCTTGTTTTAATTATCTTCCAAAAATGGTTTCACCACTTTCTAAGTATCAAACCTTAAATAGTTGAACAATCTTTGAAGGAGGAAGCTGGTATTTTCTAGGAAACTTTGTAATATGCATCTGGTACTAGTCCTCTATCCCCAGGAAGCCATGTGAAAGTTTTCTGTGCAGCCTTCACCTTACAATTCACAGAAGCAACATGAATGCATTGAGCATCTAAGGTGGCAATTAGCATTAGATATTAGATATAGTGATCGTAGCTTGAAGTACCGTGCAGAGAATGAAATGGGACAAGGTGCTTATGAGACTATTGATTTGTACCAATACAGGATTGATACAATTCAAACATCCTTATGAAAACATTGAGGGTAGGGACTCACTGGACCTTTTAGGAGCTGTGTGTTATATGTACTAATGAGACAGCAGTATGTTCACTTTAGCAACCAATAAAGTGCTTGCAGTTGCATGCTCTTGTTCAATAGGTTTGCATACCATATTTCCTCTGAGGAATCACTACAGTATTAATGCTCCATTAACAAATGTGTAGTTTCTATACTGATGACCATTATTGACTGAAACAGATTCATGGTCATTGCTGGGCAGAAAACCCTGTCCTGTGATTTGGTTTATAAATTATGCCAAGCATGCATGCATGCAACTTGACACATTATACTCTCCCGTTTGGTTATTTCAGTTTCCAGTCGCCTCTATCTTATGATTTTATTGTTATTATAATTTGCGCATGCACAGATATATGTATCTAGATTTTGCTAACTTGGATGATGTGCTTGTTAATATCACAGGGAACACAATACCACAATGCAGTTCAGAAGTTCATCGATGTCTGCAAGTTGAACGAGTAACTTGAAATTATCATTAATTTTCACCAATTTTTGTGCGAGTTCATGAGTAAATTATCTTGTTTTGCCCGTATCTTGTCATTCAAGTACAGAATTTCCCTGATCTTATATGTATTTGAAAAGCAATCGTGACTTGAAGATAAGGGTTTTCCAACACCCTTTCTTGTCTTGCGAAGATGCTATGCCTTTTCTGTGATCGTTTTATCTTTTCCCTTCCAGTGTGCATCTGATGGCATAATTCAAGATTAGGATTAAAAGGATAACCATAAAAATTAAAGGCACGTACAGATTTAATAATTGGAGGTTTTGGAAGGAAACAAGGAAAATTCAGGTAGGTTGAAAGGAAACAAAAAAAGTTTCGATGGCCTGGTAGGCTGGTACTATAACATACAAGATCAAATAGTGTTTGTTTTGCAAGAAAGTTAGGGGAAATGAGGAAAAGAAATAGAATTTGGAATAAATTAATATATAATTATTATGCATCCCAGCATTTTTTTTTCTTCCATTTCATCCTCTCTCCATCTATTTTTCTTTTTGTAGGTGAAAAAAAAGCAAGAACAATATTTTTTAAGAGTTTATTTAGCATTGAAGTTGAACATGTATTTTTTTTGTTAAAATTTGAATTTTTTATTGCATTCTCAGGCACTCTTAGTTACAATCAAACTCTCAAACACCCTCAGTTGCAAGCCTACAAATCCAGCTCACAAGCAAGCTAGAAACATCAAAAAGTTGCAACTCACAAGCAAACTAGAGACATTAAAAAGATGCTTTATTTATGTTCTTTTTCCTGGAGCGAGGCATGTGTAAAAGAGTTGATTCTAATAAAAATAAAAATAAAAATAAAATCATGTTGTTTTAATGAAAAAAAATTTAAAAAGTTAATAGATTAAGGACTGTGTGTTTAACCAGGTTGGTTAGTAATCAAACGAGTCACAGTGACCTGGTAGATCCGATGAGCTGTTCTGAATTTTATGACTATGATAAATAAGTTAAAGTTTCCATAATTAACAATCATGGAAAACCCAAGATCAGTGCACACTTCACCTGTAACATTTTCTGTCCAGGCTAACAAAACCAGTAGGCTTCCTCTGCTGTAAAAGTCTTGTCTTCTCAAGCATGACTCCCCCGCCCAGGTGTGTAATCATGCAAGGCCTGTCTGTAAACTTTGAAGTATACCTGTCTTCAATGTGGCAAACAAAACCATTGACCATTTGTCGGGCCATAAAAACACGCAGCATGGTTCATTGATTCTCACAGTAAAACACCTGCCCAAATGGATCCTGGCTATCATGTTTACTTTTAGTGTAAGATTTTAGCCATTATATTTCCAGTCTCACTCGAGAAAATCTAGGGTTTTCCCTATTTTCAGATGGCTGTTTCAATTACCACCACTGATCTTTATGTGCTTGGACTTGTCATGAAATAAGAGCACAAATCCGTTCATCCAGCAACTTGCTGACTCGAAATTTAATTTGCATTGAGATTATTTCAAACTAGTTTAAAGAATACTTTTTGTTTCGGGATTGTTTCGGGTTTGCGCCGCCCGGGACAGGGGTAAGAGCTATGGTGTCTACTGTCTAGTGTTTTTTTTCTTTTCTCCGAAATGAAATTTGTTTTTAAGGAGCAGCATAACCTATCAAGATTTGTCAACACCTCCAATACCTTTTGTCACTGTGTATGAGGTGTCGTCTCCTAGCAGATACCCCATGAACAGATGTTGAAGAACAGGACACAACATGACTAAGCAAAAGCAATTTCAAAAGAAGTGATGAATGCTTCAATTGACATATTGCGTTGATCATTTGTGTGAGCTCAAGTAGCTCTACGCATCTGTATACGTTATAATATTCCTTAGGGTTTCTTCACTCGTATATTGAGATTTCCTTGAAACTGTGTTTTCAAATCAGTTTTATTTTAATTTTTCAAAATAATTAATACACATCATCATATTTTATACGAGTTTATTAAAATCTCTCTTCTGAAACTTTAAATATAAAACAAATTTAATTTTAATATTTTTTAAAACTCACATTTTCAAACCGCAACAAAAAAAAATTATTTTAATCCAGGTTTTATGATGACCCACTCGAGATGTACATCATTGGTTCAACCAAGCAGATGTAACATCAATGAATATCTCGAGTTAACTAATTTTACCGGATTTAATTGGATTTAACTTGGATCATTTTAATTACTTGATCATCATGTTTTCTCTCCAATCAAGATTTAACAACACTATAATTAATCATGGTTATTTTATAAACAATCCAATACTTGACCGACCGGTCTAATGACCCGGACTTTAAAAATGTTTTGTTGGATATACATGTGGGTGGATGTGATTTTAATGGCCTGATTATTGGACTGCCAATTTATTATTATTATTAAACAACTTGCTTCAAAATTATTACATCATAAGGAAGAAGAGAAGAGAGATAACCAAGTTCAAATAATAAAGAGGATAGTTATTGTAAGAGTAGGATTGTTTTTTTGTGTTATAAAAATATTAAATTTTTTATATATATATTTAGATTAATTATTTTGATGTATTGATATTAAAAATAAATTTAAAATATAAAAAAATATTATTTCAATATATTTTCAAACAAAAAACATTTAAAAAACAACTATCATTACAATAACAAATGGGCTCTAGCTCAACAACATCATTAATAATAACATTATACATTATTATTTTTTTAGTAGGAGAACTAATCTTATTTTTTTTCTCCTCTTTTATATTGTAATAACATTTATAAAATATATTTAGATGAAATTATAAATTATAAATTTTTTATAGCCAGAGTTTTAGAAGGAAATTTTCAATGGGACTAGTACAGAACTATAATATATACTAGTTAACCAAATATTATTAAAAATAATGCAATTTTGACTGTAGCTGTTTTTTTAACGGCTCAAAGTTGGAAGGGGCGATGTCAAGTCACACGAATTATTTATATATCAAAGTACGAATTATTTATATAACAAAGTTTTTATGAAAATCACATGCCTAATAGTCCACAGACATTAAGAATTACAAGAGAACCCAAAAACCTGCAGTGACTTTGGCTATGATTCTTTAGTGATGACTTGTGAAGAACGGAAACTGGAAGGCACTGTTGCGTGTTGGATTGCTTTTACTTGGTAACTATGCAACTTGCTACGCTAGGAAGGTGTCTTGGGTAAACCCATTTCCCCACCAAATGCTAGAATGATTCAAAGAATATTCTTCCTTTTTCACATTATGGGTTTTCAATTTTTTTTTATTTTTTTTATCCTTGCTATTAGTTATTTAGTTTAAGAGTGCAGTAAAAGTTTGTTTACAGAGTGTTTTTTTTAAATATATATATATATATATATATATATTAAAATAATTTTTTAAAAAATAATTATTTTTAACATTAGTAATTCAAAAATATGATTGAACCGTAATGTCAAATATATTTTTTATAAGTCCCGTTTGAAATTGCGGTTTGAATGGAGATTGGTTGAGATTTAATATTTAATATTTAATTTTTTAATATTTTTAGATTATTTTGATATATTAATATAAAAAATATTATTTTATTAAAAAAAATTTAATCAGTAGTGCAATTATAATCTTCTTCACATATTTTTTTTACTTGCAGGTGTGTTTGTTTTTTAGAAAGTGGTTTTTGAGAAATCACTTTCCAAATTTTTCTATGTTTGTTTGACATCATGAAAATTGGTTGATGGAAAATACTTTCTGATCAACAAAAAATATTTTCCTGTCAAAGAAAAATTTGGCTTGATTTTCAGGAAAGTACTTTCCTTTTATTTTGGGCAAAAAATACTTTTCAGAAGTTGTGAAAAATTTTAAAAAAACATATTATTTGCTGATTATGTCAAATTTGGTTCTCAAATTTTTAATTGAATCTTTTTTTTCAAATTCATCCCTTAAAATTTGATTTAATTTGATTTTCATATTAACTTTGGTCCTTATTTTTATGACTATTATTTACTTTTTCTTATCATTTTTTAAATTGAAATTTTTTATCTATCAAATTTGATCTTCATCTTTTTTATTGTACTTATTTTATTTAAAATAATTTATGAAATTATAATTATTATTATTTTAGTTTCATCATCTTTTAATTTTTTTATTTGTTAGATTTGATCTTTATTATTTTGATTATTATTTATTTTATTTGAGATAATTTATGAAATTATATTTTTTTTAATTCTATTCTCATTTAACTTTTTGATTTGTAAGATTTGTTTCTTATTATTTTAATAAAATTAAAAATAAAAAAATAAAATATTAATAAGTTATTTTTCATAATATAATTAAATATAAAAAATGTTTTTCGATTTATTTTTTATCACGTTATCAAACATTAAAAAATAATTTATTTTTTTAAAATTTGTTAATAAAAAAACACTTTTTTAAAAAAATTACTTTTCTGGCGTACATTCATCAACTTTTCATTTCTCCCCTACCATTTCCTTATGCTGCCCTTCTATTTTACTAAAGTTCCGATATTACCCCTAAGCCATTAAATGGTAAACTTTTTAAAAAAATAAGAAGGAATTGGAGAAGGAAAAAATGAGAGAAAAAGAGTTAAAAAATAAAATAAACATCTAAAAAAAAGATATATGTTTTTAAAATTTATTTAACGTGTTTTTTTTTATTTGTCTTAAAGTGTATCAAATTTGATGATTTTCCAACTGAAATGTAATTTAAGAAGGAATTCCAAACTCATCTCAAACGCACTATAAAAAAAACTATAGGAATAAAGGGTAAAATGGAAACTTTCAGAAAATAAATACAAGGATGATATTGACAATTTGAAACTACAGGGATGGAAGTGTAGCATCGGATGCATGGATATGTGTGAAAATATAAATTACCCGGAATTTTATGGAGGGTATATAGATTTTTCATATGATCTCACCCTCTCTATCATCATCCACTGCACATCTTTCTCCCCTGACCGGTTTCTATTTCCATTGTTTTCTCTCTCTCTATATATATATATATCTAATCTTTGATCATCATCTCCCATATTTTCTTCAGATTTTTCATCCATTGATCTCCTTTTTGGGATTTTCTCTGTTATGTTCTTTGATCAATTCAAAGCAGAGCTTTCACTCTTGAAACAAACTTGTTTTTTCTTGCTGATTTGGTTCACTGGTAATTGTCTAATCAGATCAGGGAAAACAGGAGAAAAGATGGGATTTCTTGGAAAATTTTATGGGGTTTTTTCTTTTTCTATTTGTTGACTTGTGGGCTGAAAAATTAAAGAAAAAAAAAGGTTCGCAGAAACAGAGGATATTAGGTCCGAGAAGCAGGGAAGACTGAGACTTTGAGATTTTGGTATGGGTTCTTTGATAAATTCTTGAACTTTATGGTGTTTATTTTGTATAGATCATAGGGAAAATCCATTTGAAATGGTAAAGTTAAGCATGCAAGTAACTCTTACTCCTTGCTAAAGCCTTTATCGTGAATGATTAGTGTGTATTTCATGCATCATGATGATGATGGTGTTGACGATGGAGGAACAAAATTGAAAATTTATACAGTTTTCTGCACCTGATCATCACAGGGAGCCACCCCTTTTAAGGAAAAGGAAAAAAAAATTGCCTTTTGAATCTTTGAGACTCTTTGTTTTTTTAGTTGGGATGTAAAGATAATTGATTTACTAGTAGTTGCTACTGTTGGTTTGATCAAAACATGCTGCATCAAGGATAATGCCAGCTGGTTTGGATTGGTGGTTTATGTTAGCTTCGGAGGAGAGTTCATTTGCATGTGTTTATTTTGTGGGTTTGAGAATTGAAGTTTGCTGATTGATTTATAATTTTTGGTAAATACATCTTGGATGAGATTCTCTTACTGTGTAAATGTAGTATGAAACACTGAAGTTAAGTCTTTATTACTATGTTGGGCAACAATGTGGTGATCTTTGCCTCTGTTTGTCTGTTTTTATCCAGCTATTTAAATCCTCTACTCTGCCAAGTTTGTGCACTGCGATCATTTGGCAATGGCCATGGATTCCACAACGAGTGGAACCCCAACTATACAATACCATAACATCACTGATCAGCCTGTTACAGCCATTGTTGCTGTTCCTGTCTCAACATATCAACGAAATCAGCGTCATTGCTTTGGGGACTCAATTCCTGGAGAATTCCCCTTAGCTGCCAATCCATCAATTGTCCTCCATGTTCTCACCACATGTAACTTGGATCCTCAAGATCTTGCAAAACTAGAGGCAAGTGATATTTTTCCTTAACTTGTGACTGTGAAGCTTTTTTTTATTTCGTAGAATCGATAGTGCTGCTGATTTGATTTCCAATGTCCATATTGCAGGCAACATGTTCCTTCTTTAGGCAGCCAGCAAGCTTTGCCCCCGACTATGAATTATCCATGTCAGAGCTTGCTGCTCTTGATATGTGTCAAAAAAGAGCCATATTTAAGCCAATGACACCTGAAGAACGCCAAGATTTGAAACAAAGGTGTGGGGGCTCATGGAAACTGGTCCTAAGATTTTTGCTGGCTGGAGAAGCATGTTGCAGGAGGGAGAGATCCCAGGCAACTGCAGGACCTGGTCACAGTATTGCTGTGACATCGAATGGAGTAGCTTACTCCTTTGGCTCTAATAGCTCAGGACAACTTGGGCATGGCACCACTGAAGAGGAATGGCGACCTCGGCAAATCAGGTATGTGTTATTAGTTGAGGAAAATGAAAAGGGTGATTTCTGTGCTCTAGAAATTGAATGGATCTTCACTGTGTTGCAGATCCTTGCAAGGCATTCGAATTATCCAAGCAGCTGCTGGGCCTGGCAGGACAATGCTGATTAGTGATGCTGGGGAGGTTTATGCCTTTGGAAAGGACTCCTTTGGTGAAGCTGAGTATGGAGTTCAAGGAACTAAAACTGTCACAACTCCACAGCTGGTTGAGTCCTTGAAAAACATATTTGTGGTGCAAGCTGCAATAGGGAATTTCTTCACCGCTGTATTGTCCAGAGAAGGAAGGGTTTATACGTTTTCTTGGGGCAATGATGGCAAACTTGGTCATCAGACCGAGCCAAATGATGTTGTACCCCATCCTTTGTTGGGGGCACTTGAGAACATACCAGTGGTTCAAATTGCAGCTGGATACTGTTACCTTCTTGCTCTGGCCTGTCAACCCAGTGGCATGTGAGTTGCTCCTTGTGTTTACCATGAGACAACATTGCAAAAGAAAAAACTAAAAATTTTCCTAGGAACTTACTTTTTAACCAAGGATAAGCATAAAGGTCTGTTTAAGAAGTAACTGTTATTAACAATTTAATATTTCCTTCTGATCTTTTCAAAATCCTTGATTTAATTCTATCATGTCTCATCCAACTGTATGGTCATGACTGCTATTGAATCGGCTACAACAGTTTAGTAGTCTCTAATCTTTGTGTTATATTTTGGATGTATATCAGGTCGGTATACTCTGTTGGATGTGGCTTGGGTGGGAAGCTTGGACATGGATCAAGAACTGATGAGAAGTACCCACGATTGATAGAACAGTTTCAGCTTTTGAACCTTCAGCCAATGGTGGTTGCTGCTGGTGCATGGCATGCTGCCGTGGTAGGAAGGGATGGACGGGTTTGTACATGGGGTTGGGGCCGCTATGGGTGCTTGGGCCATGGAAATGAAGAGTGTGAATCTGTTCCTAAGGTTGTTGATGCTTTGAGCAAGGTCAAAGCTGTTCATGTTGCTACAGGGGATTACACAACCTTCGTGGTATCTGATGATGGTGATGTATACTCATTTGGTTGTGGTGAATCTGCTAGCCTAGGTCATAATGCTGATGGTGATGGACAGGTCTGGCCCTCTTCTGTTTGATCCTATGTTTATATGTTGATAGATTTTGTTTCATTAATGTGGAAAGAAAGAAATTTGCCTGATTTCCTGGTCTCATGGAACAAATCTTGAACACACTCAGCCCTTTCTTTACACCTCCATAACATAATTTCGTTGCATGAAGTGCAATTTAAGATCGATGATGTAATTTGTTAATTGCTTACTACTTTATGCAGTCATTACATAATTACATCATTTTTTTTTTCCATCTTAACATTAATTGGTGGTCCCCTTATTGCTGGGGATATTCTTGCTTTCCTTTCAATTTTACAACTGTTTCTCTGACATGCTAACTACCAGCTGTTTAATTTCCTGATATTAATGATTCGTGTGCCACTGCCATGTGGAAATTAACCATATTTAGCAAGATATTGAATGATTAACCTTATGGTTGTTATGTCACCACTGATATATAATGGTTACTGAAAAGGTGATTGGGACACGACAAACTGGCAATGCTTCATGTTGTGTTGATTGATTTTAGAATCTCTTTAAGTATTTGGATTGTTGTCTTGTCTTAATATGGCCATGATTGTAAAATGCTATCTTTGAATATTGATGTTTGTATGAATGCAGTCCTCCTCCTTGGGAAGCATGTTTTAACTTGTAATTCTTTTTTTTCTACAGGGAAATAGGCATACTAATGTCTTAAGCCCAGAGCTAGTAACATCGTTGAAGGAGGTGAAGGAGCGAGTGGTGCAGATCAGCCTAACCAACTCCGTGTACTGGAATGCTCACACCTTTGCTCTCACTGAATCAGGGAAACTTTTTGCATTTGGTGCCGGAGACAAAGGGCAGCTTGGCATGGAACTTGTTAACAACCAGACTGAAAGGGGGAATCCAGAACAAGTGGACGTGGATCTAAGGTAGAAATTAACAAAATGTCGTCCCCACTGTTCCTTCAACCATGCCAGTATAATTTATCATCATTGCACATTGCATTTGGTGTTTAGATTTCCTTGTTGATTGTGTACATAGAAACAGAAAAGAATTGTGGAGATTCAAGGCTAGGTAGTAATGGCCAAGGCTCAACCATGTATATGATTCGACAGTTAAAAAGATGGTTAGTGTTTGGGCCACAAGTTGTCAATAGTTCATGCATTGTTTAAGGAAGGTTCGTTAATAACCTGTTTGTGTTGATTTGGATTCCTGATTCATTTCATGTTCACTTGACTGTTAGTAGTGGTGAGTAGGTTTTACAGATTTGGGATCATCAACAAAATGTATCCCAATTACTCCGACCACGGTGGTCGGCGAATCCCTCTACAATTCCTCCCATCTTGGGCAGCTTTGTTTTCGCTTGTTGTAATTTTCTAAAAGAGCCATCCAAACTAATTAAAAGAATAAATGCCTTCTCATTTAGTGCCTTTATTTCTTTTTCTTTCTTTCTTGTCCTTTGGGAAATTACTTACTGATGAAAGTAGTTTGTTTATTTTTTTTTTTATTAATTTGAGTTAACTCGTGAAATCATTATTTAAATATTTTTAAAAAAGTTATCTTGGATTATTTTTTTAAAAGTGGATTCATTTTTTTTAATTGATAGTATAGGTTGTTTTAGCGCATATAAGTTTCATTTAATTTAATTTTAAACTCGAAGTTGGGTTAAGAGTGTAATAAAAATATTAAATAAAACTTAATTCAAGCGTGGCTTTTTTATATGTTCTGGACACATTTTTTGACATGATTCAAAGCCAAAAGTTAAATTACGGAGAAGAGCTTTTTAACACTGTTTGGGAAACACTGTTTGGGAATGTGGTGTAGATTGTATTTTTAAAAAATTTTAATTTTTTTATTAAAATTTAATATGATTTATATGATTTGGATTGTTTTGAAGTATTAATGTTAAAAATAATTTAAAAAAATAAAAAATATATTATTAGCATGTATTTTGATACAAAAAGTTATTTAAAAAATAACCGTTATTATACTACCAAACATATAAACTTCATGTATTTATATTTGGGTTCAAAATATAAATAATAGAATTTCATATATTTACATTTGGGTTTTAAAATATAAACAATAGAATTTAAATTAAGGATATTTTTCCCTCTAAGTTGATTCTTTTAACACAAAATGCATAACCTATAAATTGTGTATCTAGTAATTTTCCTAGTGAAGTAGGTTTCAATGACTTTAATTTATATATATATATATATATAGCTGTCTATTTAATATTGCATAAGCTTTTGCTTTTCAAATTATTTTTTATTTAAAATAAAATATTAAAGTACTGTTTTTTAGATTTTTTTTATAATTTTAATAAACCAATAAAATTATTTTAATGTATTTTTAATTAAAAAAACACTTTTAAAATACACATTAACATTTAAAGATTGAATTAAACATTAGTTTATAGTTCACCCATTAATCTAGTAGTTTTTGGTCTTTTAAGAAACCGTTTGGAAACGCGGTGCAAATCATGTTTTTAAAAAATTAATTTTTTTTATCTAAAATTTAATATGGTCTGTATATTTTGGATCGTTTTGATGTGTTGATATCAAAAATAATTTTTTTTAAAAAAAAATCATTAGCATGTATTTCAGCATGAAAAATTATTTAAAAAGCAACCACTACCATACTGTAAATCATCCTTTAAACCATTATTATTATTATCATTATTATAAAGTATATTATAACTCACAAGCAGAGAATATATTTTAGTATTAATATTATTAATTAAAAAGATACAGGAGAGACTCTTCATTGGACAAGAACAAAGTATCATAACAATATCTAGGAAAATGTTGACTGAGCTTCTCTGTCTTTGACAAGAGAAAAACACGACACCTGCCTCTTGAAGGATTGCTAAACAAAGCACATAGCATTGGAAATACGTGCCTCGTCTCATTTCTTAAAAAAAACATGGAAATGTAAGATTCCATATGATTTAAGGAGAATATATAAAATTAATTTTATTTTTGAATGGTTTTGATGTGCTGATATCAAAAATAAATTTTAAAAAATAATAAGAAATATTATTTTAATATATTTACGAGTAAAAAACACTTTAAAATACAACTACTACTACTACAAAGCAAAACATACTTGCGGTATAGTATGATCATATTTTACCTTGATTATAGGCTTAAAAATATTTTGATACTCGATACACATTACAGTTTTACATGGATCTCATTTAGAATTATCTTTTAAAAATCTTGATAAAAAAAATATTATAATTTGTGCATGTATTTGATATTATGGTGCATGATGCTTTAAGAAAACATTACCTTAAAGTATATTAAAATATTTTATTTTGACTTCAACACATAAAAATCATTGTAAAATACTAAAAAAATTCATTAATCTAATATTTTTTGAATTAAAAAATATTTTTAAAAATCATTAAAAAGTAGCTACCACACTTTAAAGATTAATAGTGTGTTTTAAAATATAGTAATTCAGAAATATATCAAAATAATATTTTTTAAAAAATTATTTTTGATATCAACCTATCAAAACCGATTCAAAAACTTAAAAAAATTTAATTTTAAATAAAAAAAATTTAAATTAAAAAAAAAGTTCAAGTTGCGCAAAACACCATAATACAAACATGAATATTCTAATTATCCAATGTACGTGAACCATAGGCGATACACGTGGGTCCTCTGATTTGATCCCACTGTACATGATTTTCCCAATCAAATCATGTTTACCCTTGCTAATCAAGAAATATTCTTGAACATAAAGTAGGTCAAACATTGATGTCTGCCTCCTAATTTGATATCCCAATAAATCACCATTCCATACATGAGAAAACCTAAAACCAAGTTTGATGGCTCCCTCCCCACCATTAATTAAAATATTAATTATTTTCAATTATAATTATCTTTAAATCAATTTCTACTCTTCTTAATTAAATTTATCATTAAGAATGCTGACCATCCTTTGCCTTGGGGTTTAGAAAATTCCCAACTCTTGAATTTTTGGTAATTAAATACTTTGCAATATTTGGTTATTACAGTTTCAGATTTATTGGAGAGTGGATTAAAAGGAGATTTATTTATTTATTTATGATTTTGTAATACCGTAACTCTATGGATCATACAAAGGTAGTACTCATGGATGATTATAATGGATTTTATTTTCATGTAAATACAACATCATCAAAATCGAATAAAGTGATAATCTTCGACTCACTGGTTCATTAATTCAATAAATGGTTATTTATTCAACTACCTGTTCGTTCTTTTGTTTAACTGGTCTGTAATTCTATATTCTTTTAGCAACATTGTTTTGGAGATTTTTTTATAAAAAATCAAATTGTATTTTATTTGGATGGCCAATTGACTTATTATAATATTTTTTGATTTGTTTTATAAGATGATATTTTGTTTTTATGATTAAGGTGACATTTTAACAATTAAATCGTGTCATTTTTTATTTTTTATTTAAAAGATTATTCTGATTTCATGACCTGAATCATGAATTGTCTCTGTCTCATAACCCTGGTCGAGGCTTTGACGTGTTAACCTAATTGAATTAGTTTTTTAATTGATTTTTTTAATTTCATCATTTAATAATGTGTTTGATTGAGAATTAAGTTTTAAGATTTGTTTTGATTTATTTTTTGTTAGGTTATCTCAGCTTCATGACCAATGAATAGTGCTTAACGAGTTAACCCGGGTTCACTTGGCTCGTTTTTATGCTATTTTTTTAAATAAGATTTTTAAAATTTTCATCATTCAACATTGAGCTCAACAAGAGTAATTGAGAATTGAGTTTCATAATTTATTTTAATTTATTCTCGAAGGGGTTGTCTCAATCTTATGATCAAAGTCACGGATTTGGTAGTTTAACTCGGTTTAAATCATGTTATTTTTTTATTTTATTTTTATGAGATTATCTTGGTTTAATAACTTGGGTTGTGAGTTTGGTGGATTGACTCGAGTTATTTTTTATGTTTTTTTCTAATTGATTTTTTTAATCAATTTTCTTTCCATGAAGTTAACTTTGCTTATGACTCGGGTTGAAAATTTGACTGATTAACTCATGTTGGTTTTTTAAGTTTTTTTTTAATTGATTTTTTTTTCAATTTCATCATTCAACATTGATTTAATTAAGAATTAGATTTCATACTTTATTTTGATTTGTTTTGTATGGGGTTATCATAGTCTCATAACTTGGGTCACGAATTTAACATGTTAACTAAGATTGACTCAAATTAATCTAATATATTGTTATCTTAATATTAAAAAACAAATATCATCTTCAATCTTTTTAGTCAAATTATATTTTTATGAGTTGTATAGATTATTTTTGGTTTCACATATTCAATTGGGTTATATCAAATCAACCCTTCTATTTTTAATTTTTTTATTAAAAAAATATTAATAATACCTAAATATTTTTTTATATTAAAAAAAAAATTTAGGTATTATTAACTTTGAACATTGTAAAATATACTAAAACTGCTCAGCCTTTCACTATAGCAATCCATAGTGAAAGGCTGAGCTATTTCAATTTTGTTTTCATTTTTTTTGTTTTTTAAGCTGTTTTTTTTAAGCTATTTTTCTTCATTTTTTTTCTTTTTTGATGCCTTTAGCTTTTTTCTTTCTTTATTTGTTTTTTTTAATAAATTTTGTTTTGTTTAATTTAGTTTGTTAATGTTAATATTTTTTTAATTTAGTTATCAGGCTTTTATAACATTGATCCCAGGTTTAACAGGTTAACTTGGTTTCACGAGTTAACCCTGATTTTTTTTCTTTTTATTTAATTTTTTTCGTTTACTTTAGTTTGTTAATGTTAAATTTTTTTCTATTTAGTTATCAGACTTTCATGACAAGGATCCCAAGTTTAACAGGTTAATCTGGTTTGACGAGTTGACCCGAAGTTTTTTTTTTGTTTTTAATTAATTTTTTTTCATTTACTTTAGTTTATTAATGTTACATTTCTTTCTATTTAGTTATCGGACTTTCATGACACATATCCCAGGTCTGACGGGTTAACCTGGTTTTACGGGTTAATCCAGTTAATTTTGGGTTAACCCGTCCATTTTTATTTGTTTTTTTTCTTTTGTTAATGTTAAATTTTTTTTATTTAGTTATCAGATTTTTATGACATGGATCCCTAACGGGTTAACCTGGTTCGACAAGGTAACCCAAAGTTTTTTTTCTTTTCAATTAATTTTTTTTTGTTTAATTTTGTTTGTTAATGTTAAATTTCTTTCTATTTAGTTATCAGACTTTCATGACACATATCCTGAGTTTGACTGATTAACCTGGTTTCACGGGTTAACTGAGTTAATTCTTAGTTAACCCATCAACTTTTTTTTTCTATTTAGTTATCAAACTTTCATGACATGAATCCCAAGTTTGATGGGTTAACCTGGTTTGAAGGGTTAACCTTGTTAATTCGAATTTTTTTTCTTTTTCTTCATTAATT
This sequence comes from Populus nigra, assembly GCF_951802175.1. NCBI lineage: Eukaryota > Viridiplantae > Streptophyta > Magnoliopsida > Malpighiales > Salicaceae > Populus > Populus nigra. Next base: position 587,792 of record NC_084867.1, on the reverse strand, counting down.
TTTTTTTCATTTTTTTCTTTTTAATTAATCTATTTAATTATCAAATTTTTATTACACGATCTTGCAGTTAGACCCACATCCAAGGCTCTTGGATCTGGTGTTGCAGTCAAACTCACTTAAACTTGAGTCATGTAAGTTTAATATTATTATTAATATTATAAATATTACTCTTAGGTCAAGCGTTGCAGTTAGACCCAAGACTTTTGGGTATATCTTTCCAGAAAGACCTAATACTCTTAGATCTTAACCTTTTATTTATTTTTTATGCAAGAAAAAAAAATTAACCCGTGGGTATGCCTTTGTTTTTTTCCCTTTTCTTTTCCTTTTTAAGCATTTTATTGTGGACTGCACAATGCAGTTCACAGTAAAAAAGCTGATGCCTTTAGTTTTTTTCTTGCTTTTTCTTTTTTTTTGTTTTTTAATTTACTTTCTTAATATTAAATTTTTTATATTTAATTATCAGACTTTTATGATACGGATCCAGGGTTTGAAGGGTTAGCCCTGTTAATTCTGGGGTAACCCGTCAATTTTTTTTTTCCTATTTAGTTATCAAACTTTCACGACACAAATCCAATGTTTGACGGGTTAACCTGATTTGAAGAGTTAACCCGGTTAATTCGGATTTTTTTCTTTTTCTTCGTTAGTTATTTTCTTCATGTTGGTTTTTTTTTCTATGTTTTTTTCTTTTTACTTAATCTATTTAATTATCACACTTTTATGATACGACCTTACAGCCAGACCCACATCCAAGGTTGTTGGATCTGGTATTGCAGCTAAACATACTTAAACTTGGGTCATGCAAGTTTAATGTTATTATTAATATTATAAATATTACTCTTGGGTCAAATGTTGCAATCAAACCCAAGACTTTTGGGTATAGTTTTACAAAAAAACCTAACATTTTTAAATTTTAATTTTTTTATATTTTTTATATAGAAAAAAAAATAACCCACAACATTGCCACAACATTGCATGGTTGATCTAACCAATAATTATACTATAACGCTGGTAGATGATCTACTAACGTACTAAACCACCACTCAAAAACAAACGGAGGTTAAAGAGGAGGCAATTAACCAACTCGAAAAGAGGTCTAGGTAACGTGTGATGCAGCAGGGAGCAGGCAATTCCTGGCCCTACAAATTTCCCATCACTTGACGTGGTTGATTAAAAACAACAGCATCATTTTTACCATAAATCATCCACCAAGATCAAGATCAAGCGGTCGCTGCAGATTCTCCTTTTCTGATTGTGATGGGCCCCACTTGCGTGACGTCACAGACAAGTTTCGATATTCAAGGGGGAGCGGGGTCCACTTCTTGATATGTAACTTTTCGCGCCACGTATATATTCTATCTGGCGCGAAGGCTCTAGTTGGCTTGAAGTTCTAGCCGCCGCCGCCACTCCGTAGGAATATATTTTTCTTATTACCATCAAATATACATCAGTATATGTTAAGATAAAAAAAAATGGCTTAAATTAGGGTTATTTTTGAAGCCCATGAAAGTGGATTAAGTTAAAAAATTTCTATTTATATAGAACAAGATAATTGGATAAACAATTTACAGAGGCTTGAAGACGTTACATGGTAACTTAGTTTGTTTTTATATTCAAAAAAAGGTTTTTGAGAATTTTATTTTTTTTAAATTATTTTTTTTATAATTTTTTTTGATGTACTAATATTAAAAATAAAATTTTAAAATAAATAAATATTATTTTGATATATTTTCAAATAAAAAAAATATTTTTTTTTAAAAAATTACTACTATAATTCCAAATATTATCTTAAATCATGTTTGATTAGTATATCAAGGTATAAGATTATATATATATATATATATATATATATATATATTGAAACGTATTTGATCAAAAAAATTAAAAATGGTGATAGGGACATGAAATAAATTTGTCCCTTTTATCTCTATTATTTTTGTGTCTTATATATCGAGATAGTAACCAAATATTATATTAAAATTATACAAAATTCTTATTCAAATTTTAGTGATTTTTTAAATTAAAGATCCAAATCACTTGATAATAATATCCAAGCATATCCAATTAGGCATAGCAACTAAAGCATTGTCCATGTACATGGATAATTAATTTAAAGGTATTATCAAATAATTGATAAGATAAAGAATTATGGTACATTACACGTGTACAAAAATTTGACTTCTATTAATTACAAATGAACATAATTTCCAGTTAATTAGTTAAGTTACAAAAAGAAAAAAAATAATTCTTACAATAAAAATATATATTAGTAAAAAAATAATTTTTAGGGTTTTTTTTCTTTTAATGGAAATTTCCCTCTTCCAGCTATGTATACTTCATTTTTTTTCTCCTGTTTTGACGAGGCAAAATCCATAAACTCAGCTTGTGGGTGCGTGCGAGTAGGGTTCAGACTCAGCTCATCCATCACATTTAGCGATCGATAGCTGGCTAGCTTCTTCTTCTTCTTTTCGGGCTAGGGAAAGAAACTTGATAGACTTGAAAAGGGAAGTACTACCTCCTCGGTGCAATTTTTCATAGGTTTTTTTTGGTACTTAAAAGGTAAGTTTCAACAATTGTCTGGACCCTTTCAAGACTCCCAAGTCTTTAGAGTCATTCTGAAGCATCTTATATATATATATATATATATATATATATATATATATATATATATATATATATATATATATATATATATATATATAGCCTCCTGTTAAATTTCCTTGACAGAAAAGAGTAAAAAAGAATAATAAAGACAAATTAGAATTGGAAATGCTATTCTTTTACCTAGCCTGGATATCGGGTGAATCCGGATTAACCACCCTAATTGAGTTAGCATCGTTTTCTTTGACCCGAACAGGTTTTGTATAAATTTTATATTCAAAATAAAACAAAATTGGGATATGGTTCACGGGATGTAAAGGAGTTTTATCCAAAAACAAAAGTGTACAATTACACTTGCTGCCACTAGCCAATTCCTTTTTGTAATTTGAAGGCATGGGGAAACCGACGTCCCTCCTGAACCATGTCTTTGATACAAGAAAATCCAGGGACTAGAGAACAAGAACAATAAAGAAAGGAAAAGGGCAGCAGAATCACTTGTTACTTCCTCGACTCTCTTGTCAGAAACCATAAAGAATAAGCATTGACTAATTCATAAATATGTCTGCAAGATCAAATATGCACACACACAATATATTAATTAGGGTTGGTTCAAGTGGCAGATGGGTGATTTTACTCAGCCAAAAAGCACCACATCCGAGTTTTTTTTAAATAATATCTTATTTGATAATCTATTTGAGCTGCATTTAAAATATTTTTAGAAAAAAAAGCTAACAAAATCTTTGGAATATATATATATATATATATATATATATATATATATATATATATATATATATAAAATACTTTTTGACCTCTCAAATCGAATACACTATGGCTCTATTTCCTTACTTTACTTCGTAGAGTTAACTTGTATTTATTCAAAGTTTTGCAGCAGAGCCAACAGCTATGTTTGGCCAGGTCCATTGTTAAAACCGACTTCATATTTACCAAACTTAAAAAATGTTTGTTTGTATTCAAACCAACTTTTCAACAAATTGTTTTTTTAATGAAAAGATATTAAATTGATATTTTCTTTTAAAATAAATTCTTATGATTTGAATGAGCTAATGTAAAAAAATTAAAAAAATTATTTATATATATTTTTAACTGAAAAATATTTTTAAAAAATACTCTACACAATATTATCAAACACCACTAATCCTGCTTTGAAAAGAAAAATATGCACATACCATCAAAGTTATTAAACTTAAGCTCAATCCATAACTTAGCACAAGGTTTAAGTCATAAACTGGTCTATTAACTCAAATTAATCATAACAAAATAATGTTGTTTTATTTTTTAAAAAATTAAAAGTATGTTATTTTATTTTATTTTAAATATCAAACTATATTTTGAGCAGGTTATAAATTGATTTGCTAAATTACTTTGGTTTAACCATATTAATAAACTCTCACCTGGTTTTTTTTTAAACCAGTCATAAGCTAAGTCCCAAATCAATTCTTCAGGCTAAATCAAATTTAATAACAATGCATATAACTATTTGGATTTAACTAAATTAACTTTCATAATTTTTCTTAAATCTGATCACAAACCAGGTTTAATAACAATGCATGTATCCTCTTTCAAGATTTTTGTTTAGACCATAAAATCAACAAGATTTCTGCTAAGATCATAAAATCAACATCACACATGCATATGGATATGGAGAATATAAAAAAATAAGAATGATCATTTTTTTTGGAAGTAGAAGATTAGTTTGTTTTTGTGTTTCAAAAATATTTTAAAAAAATAATTGTTTTTTTTTTATTTTAAAATAATATTTTTTAGTCTTTTTAAATTGTTTTAATATGTTGATATTAAAAATAAATTTAAAAAAATAAAAAATATATTAATTCAATATATTTATATAAAAAAACATTTTAAAAAATAAAATTTTATAATTTTAAACGGTCCGACAATAGTAAAGAAATACTAGCCAACACAAAAAGCCACAACAAATACCCTCACAAGTGTTCCATCTTTTTGCTTTTAAGACCACTTTGCAAGAAAGTTAAAGAGCAGTTGATTTTTTATTGAGCAAAAGACTGCCTAGCTTTTCTCTCTCTCTCTCTCTCTAATCCATGGATACTTCTACTCAGTGGCCACAGGTAAAGGCACCGATTTTTATTTTTTCTCTACACATAATCATGCTGTTCTTTTCCTTTCGCCCCCCTTTCTGGGTTGGGATTTAATTTGAAGGCTATTTAGAATATAATTTATCTTTTGTCTTGTTGGTATATGTGTTTTTTCTTGATTACTACTTGCTAGTATATATAAAGTCTCACCTTTTCTCTATGAGATGATGCTGTTCACCCCCCACTAGTGTTTGAATTTAGTGTTCTTTCTCTCATTTGTTCTTGAAAGTTGAAAGTGATGCCCTTCTTTTTATCTCCACCTGATAAAGCACCTAGAAAAGTTGTTATAGTTAGTTTTTTTTTTTTTCCTTCCAGTTGCATGTAATCCTCATGGTGTAAAGAAGTCTCCTTTGGTTTTTCTGAGTCATCATGTTTGTTTCCTTTGAACTTTCCTTTTCTCCATCTTCATCTACCAAATTTGGAGTGAGAGTTATGAGAGGACTTGTTTTGTGTTGTGTCAATCCTGAAATTATGGCCTTTTCGTGTCTGTGTTTTTTCACTCTCAGGGGATTGGTGTTGTTAAACCAGTGGAAGGGCCTGATATGTTAGAGAGAAGGGCAAGGCCGCAAAAGGAACAAGCTTTGAATTGTCCAAGGTGCACTTCGACCAATACAAAATTTTGTTACTACAACAACTATAGTCTGTCTCAGCCAAGATACTTTTGCAAGACTTGTAGAAGGTACTGGACTGAAGGTGGGTCTTTAAGAAATGTTCCTGTTGGTGGTGGTTCGAGAAAGAACAAGAGATCATCAAGTAATCCATCATCATCAGCTGCGGCAGCATCTGAAAAGAAGTTTCCTCTTGATCTGACCCAGCCAAATTTCCATCAGTCAGCTACTGATCAAAACCCTAAGATCCATCAAGGCCCAGATCTAAACCTAGCTTACCCTCCATCTCATATCTCAGCTATGGAGCTTCTCAAGAGTTCTGGAATGAATCCAGGGGGATTTAGTGCTTTCATGTCAATTCCCGCAGCATCTGATTCGAACAACATGTTTTCAACTGGGTTTCCTTTGCAAGAATTCAAGCCATCAACCCAGAACTTTTCTTTAGAAGGGTTTGAAAGTGGGTATAGTAACATTCAAGGTGTGCATGAGACTGGTAGTAGTGCAAGGCTTTTGTTTCCTATCGAGGACTTGAAGCAGCAGGTTCCAAGTAATTCTGAATTTGAGCGGATTAATGCTAGAGGGCAAGGAGATGGTGCTCCTGGCTATTGGAATGGAATGTTAGGTGGTGAATCATGGTAAAATTCACATAGAGTATTATGGATATGATCACAAGATGTTAATTTAGCCTTGTGTTTTATCTTAATTTAGTTTTCCTTTCCCTTCTCTTCACTTGGCGATCGAGTGACTTGTTTTATGTTTAAATCAAAACTAGCTAGCTAGCTAACAGATAGGGTTACACGGGTTAATTTTCTCTCTTGCTTTCATTAATTTCTAGCTTGATTTTTCCACCCTTTTCTTTACTTTCATCTTGTTTCGTCTTCTTCCTTCACTCATTTTTACTCAATATGGATGATTGTTTGAAGCTTATTGTACGTTCTAGCTAGCTTCATGATAGAACATGAAGTCTATAGGCTTCACTATAAATTGAGAACAAAGACAGCATGTACTTACCTAGCCCCCTCCTTTGGCTTCACACCAAGGGTTCCTTCTTGTTACCAACCTAGCTTAGGTTTGGACATATATGTTAATTGTTTTTTAAAATTGGTTTTTGTTTGAAAATATATTAAAATAATATAGATTTTTTATTTATTACAAATAAAAACGATATAAGAAACGCAAAAAATAAAATCGGCCATTCTTCCGAACATTCCCGGAGAGTGTAGCATGCACTGTGATGATGGTGATCAAAACTTGACTTAGTTTTGTTTATATATTAAATTAAGCACTGGGATTAATTTGTGGGATGATTATTGGTGATTGATTGTGTACGGACTATTTTCTTTCTTGGGGTAGAAGCGAGTTGGCGTGATGGCTGTCAATCCTTCACAGCACCTTTTTGCGTTTCTCCCTTCTCTTTTTCTTGCTTTTTTGCTTGCCACCAGGTCCCCAAGTGTCGGGTCTTATCAGCACCATTTTGGTCTTTGAGATTCTTCCACCCATTAAAGCAATCTTCATGAAGCAAGGTAGGACCTGAAGGAGAATAATTAACCTCCAGATCATGACTAGGTATGGCCCATTAGCCATTTCTCAACATGGTGTGCCACAATTTCTCCCTATAGGAGATCTAATTCAATGCAAACTTTCTTCAGATCACACCTCTCACCTGCTTTTCTAAACAGCAGCTCAATTCTCCATCCATTTCTTTTAATCCGTTTGTCTACGCACTCTCTTTTACGTTTTAAACTGCGGTTTGGTTGAAAAGCAGCCAAAATAATACTTTTATTAATTAATTCTAAAAGCGCAGTTTGAAAAGCACAAAAGCACGTAGACAAACACACTCAACTAAACCTCTTCAGTAATACGTACAACCTAATTCTAATACCTACTTCATCTTTATACCTGAAACTTTGTCATGTCTTGGATATGTTTCCTATTTTAGCTTCTCATTTCTGAACTCCTTGCTCCACATTTTGCTCCAATTCCATGAATGATAATTGCTTGCCCACATTTTTTTTTCCCTTCGTGTATTTCAATACAGTCTAGCTTGAAGGAGTATTCTGCCTCACTCGTTGGTTCCCACAAACATTCTCCTCGGGAACTCTGCTAAGGAATAATTTTCTCCACTAAACAAAGCAAAAGATATCTCTCTCTCTCTCTCTCTCTCTATATATATATATATATATATATATATATATATATATAGACCATGCATCACCATCCTTCAATATATTTACAAGAGAAAATTAGGTATGTGCATCTTGCATAGATTATCCATTTGGTACTGCATTATCATATGCAATATGAGTCCACCTTAAAGGCGTGAATGGAGGTGGTGGGGTGGTCCTTTCTTACTGATTAATTATGTCTCTAACTTGTTATTTTTTAAGTACTTGTTTTTTTACCCTCTTGTTCTTCTAAATTCGTCAATGAAATTGACAGATGTTTTCATGTTTCCCTTTCTAGTGTCGGTGGCAATTAGAGAGCATAATTTTAACTCCTTGTGGAGGTGGCTAATTGCCTTGTGCCCGGAATCATTGGGTACGTAAATATTGGTGCTCATTGATTGGTAAATCCCTTGTTTAGAGGCAAGATTTTCACTTTTCACACTGGTAGATAATTTTGAGACTAAAGATGGGAGAATAATAAGAATTTAACTAAAAAATATCTATTTGAGAATTTGAAATTTGAGATAAATTTAACTCAGGTGTGACATCCAATTAATAATGAGTTTGATAATATAGCCTGTTTTTTTCAAGGTGTATTTGAGTGGAAATGGTGTCAAATTAATTTTTTTCTTATATAAAAACCATCTAAAAAAACAATTGATGTATTTTCATTCCAAATATTTTATTTTCATTAAAAAAAAAAGAAAATCATACCACATTACAGTGTTAATATATCTATATAAAAAATATTGTAGTTATATTTTTGTGTTGTAACCTCACCATTACTATTGTATACCTCTTTATACACACACATATAATATTGGTTAATTAATAAGTTAAGTCTCGTAATTATTCTCCACTTGCAAGCAATAAATATAAGGATTTTTTTATAGAGTTCTTGTAAGCTTGTAAGATTTTTAAAAATTAAAAATTAAGTTTTCCCACTCGTATATATTGCCCGGTGGATTCTATTCAAATTGTACCATTTTAAGTAAAAAAGCTGTAAGGAATTCAGAAAACAAAACTTCTTGGAGGACTCAATTTAGATTCTTGGTTATAATCTGGAGGCTAATATAAAGTTTGCTCAAAAACTTATTTAAATGTTGGACTACATAATATATAATTGTCTTATTATCCATCATTCTTAATTACAAAAACTCTACAAGCCTATAACTTGGTGGTTAATTTATTTATTTTTCTGAACCACGGCCATAACTTAGTTAATTATTTCAGCTACAAACCTCTACCCTAAATACATGTAGCTCCAAAAACCATCAAATGCATGTCACATTCAATCGCACCGACTCCTTGCAAACAAGGAAATTGCTTATATATATATATATATATATATATATAACTACAGTTCTCTCCATGTTGGATCCATATGCCGATGACCAGCCTCTCGTCAGGGTGTGTTGCCTATAAAAGTTTCTATTCTGGTGCAAGAAGGTAGCTATAAATGCAGCCCACAACATCGAGCTAAGTAGCTAAGTATTTATGAAGAAGATGGAAGCTTATTAATATGGTGAAAGTAATGTCTGCAGAAGCCAATGATGTCGCCATCATTAGGTCACTCATTGTAACATTATGCAGAACTGCTGAATTGGAGGACAATGGACACCTGAAAGCTACCTAGCCCTCGATCAAAACAGACAGTGACAGAGTTAATACTCATTGATTAGTTTTGAATTAGACTTTAAGTAGCCTATTAGCTTAGTTCGTCGCCTGCATGTTCAAATCCTGCACGAGACACATTTTTGGATCTGCTCGAATTACTGGTTGTGTGGGCCAATCCGTATATCGTCAAGTTGTTTTAGGTCTATTGTGTTTTTTCAATGAAAGGATGTTGATATAGATATTTGAAAACCATATTAGTTTCGGATAAAAAGAAATTAACAAGTGGGTCTCAACTTAGAATACACATTATTTACCAAATGCATTATACATTATTTTGTCGGTTTAGAATTGTGGTGGGTAAGAATAGAACTAAAAATTTAAAGATGTTTAGCTTGAAAGTGTATAAAAAAAAACATAGATATGAGCTACAGAAGTTTATTTGATTTTGGATTGATTTTGAGTTTTGAGACGATTAATTTAAGTTTTTTTAAGGTCATCGATAAGTTTATAATGATTTCTAAGATGTTTTGAGTTAAAATAGATTTTTAGGTATCAACCTGAATTTTCCAGCCACAACAATAGCTAGATTCTGGGCAATATCAAACGACACGTCGTTTGATTTTTTTAAAAAAATCAGGCAGACGACTTGTTGTTCTCCGTAGATGCAAAGAAAAAAAAAGCCCAAACATGCCGACCATAACAAAATCGTCTAGGCAGGCTGGCTTAGCCTTCTTTTTCTTCAAAATTATTTTTTTTATTTATATTTAGGTTAATAACATTTTTCTCTTTTATTTTGTATATAGAACCTCTTTTAAATGATGATTTTTTTTTTGTTATTTTGTATACATTTAATTTTTGGAGAGGTTTTTCTAATTCATCCATAATTTTGTTTTCTTTTTTATAGATGAACTTTATTTTTGAAAATACAAAATACTTGTTTTCAAATAATATTTATGATATGTACAGCCTTGCATAATATTTTTTTCTTTTATTTTATTTAACAAATTTAGTGTGTGTCTATTTCTATTATCATTTAATTAAATAAAAAAATATTTTATGTAACAAATTTAGCAAATACAACTGAGTAAATGTCTCGTCTTACGAAATTAAATATATAGATTACACCTATCTCTCAATTTTCATGTTTTATTTTTAGTTTTCTTTTATGACTTTTTTTTATTTATTAATGCACATCGATTTATTTGATCACATGTAAGCATACACATTTTTATTTTCACTTAGAATTTTCTTAAGTACAAAAACATTTTGGAAAAGCCTGTTATATAATATTTTTTGTTGGAAAAAATACCTTTATTTAAAATGGTTTTTGTATCTAATACTATTGTTCCGAGCAATCTGTCATAACCTAGTTTTGGGTTATTCTTCTCAAAATTTACCCTTTTCCTTTAAAAATAATAAATAAAGATTGATAATTTGGCAAAAGCAGGCTGATGAGGATTTCAAATGTATAGAATCATCAAGTTAAAATTTTGGATGGAATTAGAAGTTTAATGACATAATTAGATTTTTAATAGGCTAATTTGATTTAATCATTGGTCAAATTAAATTTTAATTATGTTTTAAGAGTTAATTTGGGTCAAATAAAATGATTTAATTAAGTGTAAAGACTTAATTATACTTTAAATGGATCAAATTATTTTTATTAGGGACTTAATTGGTGAAAAATTAAGTTTGGGAACCCAATTTGAATTTAATTGAGAACATTGAAATTTTAGAGGACTAAACTTAATTTTTACAGAGTCAATTGGTTGAAATCAGGGGTAAAATTGCAAGAAAATTAAAAGTTTAGAGTCAATTGGAGACTAAATTGAAGAAATTCATAGCTAAGAATTTTTAAACTTTGAACTCTGAGGATTTAATTAGCTGAAATCATTGGTGAAATTGAAAGCTTAATGGTCAGTTAAGGGTTAATTTGCATAAATCTAAGACTAAGGACCATATTGAAAAAAAAACATTGAAATTCGAGGCTGATGTTGAACTGTGGTAGGGGCAAAATTGCATAAAATCAGAAGTTTAAGATTTTTTATCTCATCACCCGTGTCATGAGTTTGACAGATTAATTAACTCGGTTGACTAGAGTTTTTTTTGTATTTTTTAATTGATATTTTTTTCAATTTTATCATTTAACATTGTGTTGATTGAGAATTAGGCATGTGATTTATTTTGGTTTGCTTTTTAGAAGGTTATCTTGGTCTCATGACTCGAGTTAAGAATTTAGCGAGTCAACCCAATTAAATCGAGTTTTTTTTTTGCCTTTTTTCAATTGATATTTCTTTCAATTTTATCCTTTAGTTTGGGTTGATTATGAATTAGGTTTCATATGAGTTTTTTTTTTGCCTTTTTTCAATTGATATTTCTTTCAATTTTATCCTTCAGCTTTGGGTTGATTATGAATTAGGTTTCATATGAGTGTTTTTTTGCCTTTTTTAAATTGATATTTTTTTTCAATTTTATCCTTCAGCTTTGGGTTGATTATGAATTAGGCTTCATATTTTCTATGAGTTTATCTCGATCTTAGAACCTAGATCACATGTTTTGCAGGTTAACCCAAGTAGACTCAGGTCGTTTTATCGTGTTTAATTTTTCAATTGATTTTTTTTTCAATTTCAACATTCAAAAATGAGTTAATTAAAAATTAGGTTTCATAATTTGTTTTGATATGCTTTCTATGTGGTTATCATAATCTCATGACTTTGGTTGCAGGTTTGGTAGGTTAACCTGGTTGACTCAGGTCATTTTTTGTTTACTTTCTATGAGGTTATCCTGATCTTATGACCCGAATCATGTGTTTTCCAAGTTAACCCAGGTCAATTTTATATGTTATTTTTAATTTATTTTTTTTTAACTACATCCTTTAACATTTGGTTGATTTGGAATTAGGCTTCATATTGTTTTTTGTTTATCCTTCTATAAAGTTATTCCGGTCTCATTACCCGAGTCACTTGTTTAGTGAATTAGCTTGGGTTAACTCGGTAATTTTTCTTTATTTTTTTAAATTTCATCCTTCAATATTAGGATTACTTATCCCGAGTCGCAGGTTAACTCAGTTTTTTTGTTCTTTTTCTAATTTAATTTTGTTTTTTAATTTCTTTCTTTTATATATATATATGTTTTTATGAGGTTATTTCTGTCTCATTACCTAGGTTATGACTAGTTAACCTGAGTTTACTTAGTTTTTCTTTTATCTTTTTTTAATTGATATTTTTTTTAATTTTATCCTTAAACATTGGGTTAATCAGGAATTAAGTTTCATAATTTATTTTGATTTTATTTTTTTGGAGTTACTCCATTCACATGACTCGGGAACGTTGCAGTTTTGACAAATTAACCCAAGTTGATTCGAATTATTTATTTTTTATTTTTTTTAATTGATTTTTTCTAATTTCATCAATTTATTTAATTGAGAATTGAGTTTTATATTTGATTTTGATTTATTTTTTATTAGATTATTTTGATCTCATAATCCAGGTTGCGGATTTAAAAAATTAACCCAAACTAACCTGAGTGGATTCAATATATTTTTATTTTAATATTTAAAAGAAAAACATGTCTTGATGTTTTTAATCAATCTCTGTCTTAAATAATTTTACACGTTATTTTTAAACTCATAAAATTAATCACGTCGCATCAAATAAATTCCCTAAACAAAAACTTTGATGGTTTGATTACCACTTTCATCAATTTTTAATGTTATGTTTTCCCTTAGAGGTTTTCGTAGTTTCTGCTGGAAGTGTAAAGGCTAGATAAACAGTGAGCTAGGGAATCAAGAACCTTGACTAGGGTAGGAGTGCTTGCGCGCTTTGTGGTACTTTCAAGCCTGTGGAGGCTAAGAATTGCCTGTGGTGATGAAAATATTTTCTTTGTTACTGAGAGACTGAAAGGGGGTGTTCACGGTTCAAGGTTAAATGGGATTTTTATGCTAGCAAGTAATCTGTTAAATCAATCCATAATCATAACAAAAACACAAATTTTATCTGTTTTGTTGATTCAAGTCAATGAATTGATGGTTATAAAATCTAACAAAAACAGAAACTTTGATCGATTTTTTCTATCAGTTTGGTGTTTTCAATCACTTTTTTTCTTCTAGTTCTTATGATTTAATCGGCTGGTCGGTCTTTTTTAAAACATGTAAAGACTGCATATGCATACCGGCAAAGAAGCTGTTGAAGTTGCTACGTTATCTCTGCTGTTCGGTCATGGTTTTGATCGATTTTACGGTATTCCTTTCTCCTGCCTCCTGATTCTTGAATGGAGTTCCAGTTTTATTTCCTGCAGCGGACTTTCTGTGTTTGCTCTTGAGCTTTGCCGTGTCAATTAACATGCCATAGTCATGCATGCTCTGGATCATCTCACAGTTTCTAGCAATTACAAAGGCGAGAGGTACTTGATTTCAGTGCTTGAAAGGTCAAATATTTGGCTTCTAGCATTTCTTTTTGGTACAAATATACTGCTTTTGATGTTGAAAAGGCGTAATCTATAGAACTCAGTGCTGATGCCACACCTACAAAAGTGCTGGGTTGGAGGGCAATGGGCACCTGCAAACAGCAAAGAGCTTGATCATAACAGCTTCGAAATCCGGGCCTTTTTTTTCTTCCTTGTTACCAACCAATGACAAATGCACATTTTTTTTACTGGAAATAAATTAAATTAATATTTTTTTATTTTTTAAAATTTATTTGTAATATAGTATATTAAAACGATTTAAAAATATAAAAAAATTTAATTTAAAATAAAAATAAAAATTTAATTTTTGAAAACTCCTATTAAAAAGCGGGCTCAAACACTCTCTTAAATGAAACTTCTATCTGGCGTGGAAGAGAATATAGCTCCGTTGTCAACTTCTTGATTTCCCCATACAAGTACACACTGCTGTACTAGTTGATCTGATTCTGATGTGATCATTGGTGTTAACCTCCTACCTTTCATAACAAAACCAGACACTGATATTACTAGCAGTAGCTTTTAGAAATGTAAAGATGCTAGACATGGTGGCTCTGACCCATTGTCATTGACTTAAGAGGCTCAACTCAGCTGCATAGAACTTGTCCAGTTCAGTTTTCAATCCATCTAACCCAGATGATGATGAAGTTTGGTTATTGTGGTGCATGGGATGTTGCTATTTACTTGTTCATCATAGAGAATGCGCCAGGAGTGGATCAGGCAATTTGTTAACAATTTTACTTAAGCCTTTGTCATGCTATATCATGTGAACGCTGCAGTTTATCAAAAGGCACCATAAATCTGTAATTATTTTGCAAATTGATAAAAAATAAAATAAAGGGTGAATTCCAAATGGGTTTTATAAAAACCTCACAAGAAATGTGTTCTGCATCAGTCTCCTCAAGATCTCACCTAGTTCAGGCAAGCATGTAGCTAAAGAATAGTCAGCAATCCAGTATTTCATTGTTCTGCTAATCCCAGTTCTCAGATTAGAATTCAGGATTGCGGATGGCCAAGTGAAGGGGATTCCAAATTAATCAAACCTTTGCCAGATTCTAAGGGATTGTTTGTTTTTGATGCGCACAGCACAAAAAGCATCAATTGGTGCACCGCAAAAACAAACAGGCACTAAGAACACCATTTCTTTTCCATCTGCTTCCAGCAAGTAAAGCAGAAACTAGAACAGCCTTGTATCTAGTACTAATACCTACCACTTGGTAAGATTGAATATAGAGTAAAAACACCATTAGCCTTTTCAGGTAAATCGCAATTCTATTAACAAGGAAATTGAGAATCCAACCATCTTTCATACAGGGAACATGACAAGAAGGAACTACGTACTAAGAACAATTGACAATTTCAATTGGTTGATAAATTCATGTACAAGATGAACATCACCTAGCAACAATGCAGCTGCTGAGTCAAACACTGGAATAATTAAAGGGACTCTGATGGGGTGCTACCAGTTCTCCTTAACAATCTTCAACTTCTCAAATATGTATTTCCCTTCCTTGTACTTCTGAGATGCCTCATAAGCTCTTTCATACTTCCAACCCAACACCTCACGACAATCGGCACAAGATATATCAGCAACAGTGTGGAGACCAGTCAAGAGATGCCTATCTTCTTTAGGTCCCACGACAATATTCATCGCATGAGAGAACAAAAAGGCTCGACCATGTCTTCCCTATGAACAAAATTATGGAAGAGAAAATTGGACAAATTTCTGGTCACTACTTCCTATCATAAAAAGATATATAATTCCAATGTTTAGCAGAAAATAAAAATGGAATAACTTGACAAAACTAGTAATCTAAGACGAACTGAATACATCAATCTTAGAAACATAAAAGAATGGCAACTATTGTTCTTGTGTTTTCTGCATTATTCAAGATACAGCAATCATCAAAGACTTTCTTGCAGTAACCAGCTGATAAAGGGTCTGTATTTTCTACATAGGGTGCCATCAATGGATGAGAGCAAATACTATGAACAGGATCGATTCACACATGTGGAGGTAATAATCCAAATCGTTTATCACAAATATAATGAAACCATTTCAATCTAATGACAAATTACACAGAAAATCTAAATCACAGATGAACAAGGCACTACCAATTATCAAATTCCATGATCATCAAGACCAAGTCAAGAGATGAGAATAAGGAAATGCTAATTGTGATAAAAATAGCTAGAAGATATATCAAGCAACAGTTTCATCAAAGATTCAAGTGATTCACCTGGAAAGCCTTAGAAATTATATCATCATGAAGTGAAACATGGTTTCGACAATTACAACAGCTGTACAACCTTGGACCCACGAATTCCGCCATTAATCAACAGTTTCAATGTCTAAACACCTTACTGATCACCAACAAAACATAAGCACACAAAAAGAGGAAAAACAAATAAATCCAAGATTGATCACTCACACGGCAAGAAAACCCAAGAGGCAATATTTAACCAAAGCTGCAATCTTTACTCTAGAGTGATCAAAACATGAATAAAAAGAGAAGCAAAAGACCACAAGGCACAAGTTTCTTTACCTACAACAAATTCAATGATGGCCCAAAAGTCTGAAACAGGAAGACAAGAAGCCAAAAATAGTGTTAGCGTGCAAGAATAGACTAAAGTTTGAGTGTAGATTCCAAGTAAGATTAAATTCCATTTTTGAAAAAAAAAATTGTGGGGTTGATAGCTACAATGATTGGCTTGAAAGGGTAAAACAATACGGACATCAAAAATTTAGAACTAAAAACATTACTGTAACACACTAACAGTGGTATACTTTAAAAAGACATTAAAGGTAGAAAATTTTTACACAAACCTATGCAATTCAAAGAGGAGGTTATATTCTTTGCTTGTGTATGATAATTAGAATTTTATTTGATCATCGCTGAAAACTTTTAGCATCGAGAAATGATAAAGAAACTTGCTTTAAAAGAGGAGGCAAGTCGTACAACTGTCTGGTGAATAGCATAGAACTAACCTGACCACTGTGGCTTGGGGTTCACGGCTTTTGAGTAGTCTAGTGACTATAGTCTATGATTTAATGAGAGCCTAGAGAGAGAGATTGGAAGAGGGAGAGAGGCTTTTGCGCAATACTTTGAGCTGATGATCATGGTGGTTAGCTTCCTTCAATACACTAAAAGAGTTGGGTTGTTGAAGGATACTTTCAGCCTTATAATTGTTTAAGTATTTTACTCCCATCCTTAAAGTTTGAACATTACCGTGTTCTTCTAAAGTATTATTCCAACTCAATGCTTTTGTCCAAATCAAAGAACGGAGTTAAAAAGGGATTAGAATTGTGGATTTGAAGGGAGAATTTGGGTGGAATGAAATTTGAAGAGAATATGAGGATTCTTTTATTTGAAAATAGAAACGAAAGTACTTTTCCATGTTAAATCTAAAAAAATAACCTCTTGATATTGAGGAGAAGGTGTAAAGAAATATAATTTCAAATAAAAATATAAATTAAATTAGCTTTTTGATCCAAAATAAATCTTATATCCTCCGCTCATACAAGAATATTCTATTTGCTTAAATAAACTCCATAATTCACATTAATACTTGTTGTATATTGTTAGTTAAGTTTTATTATCAATGTATAAACAATATTTAATTAAGTATACCTCCTATACCTCCTATATATCTAGGTTCATGATCAACTTCATGTGAAAAGAAAAAAAAAGCATAATGTATAATATGTTTGTATTAATTTAAATAGATTAAATCACAACTCCATTAATTTAGGATAAAATAATTTATATATAAAGTTCAAATATAAAATAACACCTTAAAATAACCATTTTTTGGATGAATGGGACTCGAGAAATGGATCTTAGCCAACAGATGATTTTCAGAAAATCAAGCTTTGAAACAATTAACAATACTCTAAAGTGTAAGGACTGAAATGTAGTATTTGAAAAGTGTGAGTGGGTTTTGTAAGAAATGGACGGAGTTGTTAATCAATAGAGAAAAACGCGCCTTAAATAGCGCGTGGAGAGAGCATTTATTGATATGATACAATAGCTTAAGCTGTCGTGTAATACCTTTGTTTTAAAAATGTTTTTTTTTAATATCAAAATAATAATATTTTAAAAAACATTATTTTTAATACTAGTATATAAAAAAAATATAAAATATGAAGATAATTTTAAATAAAAAATTTAAAAATATTTTTTTATCATAAAAAATACACATTCTACCACTACTAGTTATACCAGTGAAGGAATTAATCTGAATTACCCATTTAAATCCTAAATTTATTTAGTGAAATTTGATGATGAAAATATTCATTAACTTTTTTTAAATATCATTATTTTAATTTTTTTTACAAATAGAGTTAAACTATATAACATTGAGTTAATTTTTTTAATCCATAATTTGAATTTTGCCTCAAGTCAACCTCATGTAGAGTTTCATAGCTAAGATATTCATAATAATTAAATTTTAAAAAATATGTTTTATTCTTTAACTTCATATATTCAAATCTTAAAATAATTATTTAAGAGAATTTTGTTATTAACTTGTCTGTTCTTCTGTTTTTTTTTTTAAAAAAAAAACTTTAGTTGCTTTGCTTTAAAGCAAAGCAATTAAATAGATGTTTGGTAAGAATTTTAGTATTTTATTAATAAAAATATATTAGCTAATATTTTAAAAACACATGAAAAATATACGTTTTGAGATAGAAGATTACTTTTTATTTTTAAAAAGTAAGATAATCTTAAAAAAAAATATAATAATAAAAATATCATTAGGATTGTGTTTAATAAAAAAAAAAAAAAAGTTCAACACATTAGATTTTACTCGGTTTGTTTTTGTGTTTTAAAAATATTTTTTAAAAAAATTAAATTTTATTTATTTATTTTATTTTAAATTAATATTTATTTGAGGTTTTTATATTATTTAATACACTGATATTAAAAATAAATTTTTAAAAATAATAAAAATATAATTTTAATATATTTTCAAGTAAAATATACTTTAAAAAACAACAACAAATATACTATAAACACCACTTCAAGAAGAAATACACTACATTGATTATTAAACACTTACCATCATCCATATATTTAAAATGAATAATTTATAGTCAAACCTGTTTATATCCGAGCTTATATAATTAAGTTGATAATTCCGATTGCAGATAGTAACCTAACCATTTAATAAAAAAAGATAAAAATTTCATATTAAGAAATAATTATGAAAATCTGGATGCATCTCAATTTTTAATTTTTTTTTAAAAGACACTGCAATGATAGAGTTTCATTTTTATAGTTATCCAAGTGCTAATTTAAAAATGTAACCAGATATGTTTTTTGAAAAAAATTAAGGCGTTTTGTTTAAAATTAATTTTTGTATGTTTTTAAATTATTTTATATATTAATATCAAAAATAAATTTTTATTAAAAAAATTTAAATATATTTTTAAATAAAAAATATTTTAAAAAACAATTATTATCATAATATTTGATATATTCTAACTAAATAATCCAATAAAAAGTGTTTGGTCTTCAAGGAAAAGGTCACCCAACCGTCGCATTATTTAGTCCTTGTCACGATGTCACTGTGAGTATGGTAGGGAGAGAGATGTTATATGCACAAATTAAATTACTTAAAAAAGACTTGATAATGGAAAACCAGAGCATCCAAAGACAATTAGTACAAGAAAGAGACTCATTTTTAATTGTCTCAAAACTTAATTACAAGGTTTTCGGATAATATCAGCTTTCGCTCATATTAGTCCTTTTATTTTGAGTAATAATAATAAAATATTTCAATATCAATTTTTCAATATATATATATATATATTAATTAGTGTATGTTTGATGTTGCGGAACTTATGTATTTTAAAATGTTTTTAAAATGTTTTTTATTTAAAAAATATTAAATTGATATTTTTTATGTATTTTTTATGGTTTTGATGTATTATTATTGAAAATAAAAAAAATATATAAAAAAATATAATTTTGATGTGTGTTCAATTAAAAAATATTTTGAAAAACAACTTTTATTTAATTTGTTACCAAACATTGTGTGTATTTGACATTACAGTAGTTTTTGTAGTTATTATTTACAAAAGTAGATTAAAGAAAATTTACAAATTATAGATTTTTCTAACTAAGGTTTTAACATAAAGTTTTTTTTTATTTATAAAACCATATAAAAACTGTGATATATATTAATTAACTAAATACTTTTATATTTATCTTGTCTAAGTAAATGCACACAGTACTATATTGGACCGCAAAAACAACCTAATTTCAAGTCTCTAATTTTGCTTATTTTAGTCTAAAATCAACATCAATACACAAACAAAATGTTTTCAAGCATTTCACGAAACATTAATCAAGCATAAACAGTCTTATAAGTAGCAAACAGTCAAATGCAAATGAATTCAAAACCACTTCATATGGGACATATTAAGTTAGAATATGAATCTCTCTCTCAATATGACTCTTGTTGTGAATAATTAATATTCCTTTACAAGCTTCAATTTCTCAACTATGAAATTCCCTTCCTTGATCCTCTGTGATGGATCAAAAGCTCTCACATATTTCCAACCCAGCTCGTGACCACAATTTCTGCAGAAGATAGCAGCAACTGTGTACATCCCAGTTAGCATCTTCTTGTCTTCTTTTTGTCCCAAAACAATGTTCATCACATGAGAGAACATGTATGCCTGCCCTGATCTTGCCTAGCCACACCAAATCATTTGAAAAAAAAATAAAAAACTTACCTCAAAGAGTATTATAATCAGTTTTCAATTCAGAATCAGTTGACTAATGAGTTGTTCGTCACCTTGTAAGCCTTAGAGAGGAGATCCCTATCGAAAGCAAGTGGATTCCTACAATTCCTGCAGCTGTACAAGGGATAGTCACCGGATTCTGCCATGTATATAGCTGCAAAGTCTAGCACCAAAAGAAAACAGAAGTACTGGAATATAAGCTCATGAATAATATATAACAAGCTTTGCAAAAATTGAAAATAATAAGAGATTAGATCTTCTCATGCCTCAAAATATCTGGTCCAAGGATGATTACAGAAGGGCACTGTCTTGAGAGTTTAAGAAAGATATGATCAGTGTCTAGAGATCGACAAATTTTATAGAGAGACAAGAAGGGAAGTTCTAGGCAAAAGGTAGAAAACACGAGGAGATCGATCGATAAATACAGGATTGATAAGGTGGTGCAAGCTCATGATTGACCAATTCTATGGATAACGTAATAGTAAATTATTCTTTAGCTCAGTGGTTTTGAATGCAATCACAACTTACTCCTTCATGTTTGATATCTTACACTTTAGTCCCTTGATTCTTGTTGACCTTGCTCCATTAAGAAATCTGTTGGTTGTTTTCTAAATTCTAAATGTACCATTTGACAATTTAATTATTTAAAAAAAAACACAGTGGGGGTTTGATAAAAAAAAACAATAATGTATTAATTAATAATATAACCATCAACAAGAAGGGATGTTTAGAAGTGTGGTACCGATTATTTTTCAAAATACATTTCGTTTGGAAATATATCAAAATAATATTTTTTTATTTTTTATTTTTTTTGATATTAACTCATTAAAATAATTTTAAAACACCAAAAAATATTAATTTGAAGTAAAGAAAAATATAAAAAAATTTATTTTTTTTCAAAAATATTTTTCAAACGCAAAAACAAACAGACACTAAGATAAATAGATTTATAAACTTGAGAGACCAAGTTATAAATGGATAAAGCCTAGGGACTAAAATTATAAAATCCATGATTTGTCCACCAATGGTGACATGGGTTGACTTCTATGTCCCAGCTGACAAGGTTACTTGGGAACAACACCATAGATGCTTGTATCTTCTTCTTTTTCTATCAAAACAAGGTTGTAAGAGATTTGGAAAGATACTCGGAATCTCATCTAAACAAATTGCAGCAAGAAAAAAAAAAGTTTTGGAATCAAAAGAGAGGAAAGTTGTTTATGATTAAGTAGTGATTGCATCAAGATGACTTGTGGGGCAAGAAAAGGAAAAGTGGAAGATGAACTTGATTTCTTGCGATTTACAAGTTCTCTAATTCTAGTTATCTTTATTGCATTAATTAGCAAGCAATGCTCTGTTATTCCTTAAGTACATGCTAACTATAATTTAAGTATATTGAATTTATTGGTTGAGTTTGAGATGCTTTAAAGAGATTTCAATTCCTTTTTAATTCTATATTCTTCCCTCCTTTTAATCAATTGATCATCTAAATTTATATCTTAAACAGAATAATTGGTTAAAATGTTTGTTTAATGAATTAAATTATATCGCTAATAAGATTATAAAATAATGTTTGATTTTTATCTTGAAATAAACAAAATTATAAGAAAACCAAGTAAGTCTATTTTTTTTCCTTTCAATTTTTACATGTTTTTATTATATTTTACTTATATAAATTGAACTAGAGTTTAATAAACCGTGTATAAAACTTTTCGCGCGCGCATATATTATGATTTGTGAGTATCACTATTTATACATTCTCAAATCAATAATAATAATAATAAATCTTACTCTCAAATCTATAAAAAAAGAAGAAGAAGAAGAAGAAGAAGATAGAAATATGTTTTTTTATTTCTTAAACTATTTTCTCTCTTTGAAGTAAATTATTGGCAACACTTACTTAGGGGTCAAATTGAGAATATTGGGAAACATCAAAGATGACAATGGGGATTCCAAACTTTAGGGGTGAAGATATAATTTACCAAAGAAAATAAAATCTAAGTTAACTTCCTGTTCTTGTAATGATATCAATTCCAGTTTCAGTTCTCTTAATATCCCATCTCCCCTGCTCTTTTTTCTAAGACATGGCGGATAGTTACTGGAGATACGCCGGCGACTCACGGCAGCCGCAACCGCAGTCTATGCCTTCTCTCACTGGAAAACGCCCTCGCTCCGATTACGGTATGACTTCAAAATTAATATTTATTTCTTTTTAATTCTCTATTAAAGCTTCTACTTTTCCTGCTTGCAAACCGTTTTTTTTTTGTTCCTCTTAACATTCTGTGCCTTGTATTTGTTGATTTACGTGTATAATTTCCTGCTTAATCATGGGTTTGGTAATGGGGCTGAAAGCTTTGTGTTAATTGTTTTTGAAAGGAAAGGGAAGCTGAAAGGATTGATCCTTTTCATTAATTTTGCTGTTGGTTTTAGAGGCCTTTATGATGTTGGTGCGTTATAACATGGGAAATTTATGTTTTTGGATAATTTATCGTCTTTTGGGTTTATATTCAAGTAAAAGAAATCTTCCTTCTTGATTTTTTCCTCTTACTGAGTTTTTTTGTTTTACCATTTCCTTTACATATTAACTGGAGCTCTTAAAAAGTCTCAAAATTGGTGGATTTCTATGTTTATTTTCTGCCTTTTTAGTGCAGCCTTGGTCATTTCAGCAATTTGATTCTCTGCCATGTAGTAATCTACGGTTCTTATTGAATTCTATGTTGAAAAAACCAGTTTATGAGCCTTTTGTTTTCTATAGATTGTTTTATTTTCACTCACATGTTAGCTCTGTTTTTATGCTTTTTCATGCTGTATGTTCCTTGGTTGTTCTTCTGATGGTTTATTTCTTGTTGGCATACATTCTTGATCTTGTAGATGTACCCAGTGGCCGTGACCTATCCAGTTATTATTCCCGTGATGATGATAGAGGAGCTCTTCGTGTAATTAGAGATTCGGACTCCATTGGAGCATCCTATGACCGTTACTTGCATAGTGGGGTACTTGGTTATTCTTTATCTCTTTTCATGTCAAATCAAGTGAATTGGGGGGGGGGGGGGGAGGGGGGGCAGAACAAACAGTACTTCTGTTTATTTGACCCATCAATGAAAGCCTATGTTGAATGTCATGCTGAGGTGCTTTTATACGGGCATTGAAGAATGTTGAACAAATGAAACCAAATTGTAATGCCAAAACAAGGTCATGATCTGGATTTAATAAGAAAATAATAGATACCCAAAAGGTGTCTAAATTAATTATGTTCAAAATTCTTCTTAAGTTACATGTTGTTAGCTGCTAATGTCTTTGATAATGGTGGTCTTGTTTCATTTTTTAACCTCAATTCTATCTTTCTTGGTTGGCTCCTGATTAAACCTATCTGAGTAATTGAATGAATGTTTTAGACAATTTCATCTTACGGTGGGGGACAGTCTGCTAGAGCCATAAGTGGGGTGCCTGTTCGTCCTGTTGATGATCTGCGCATGGTAAGTATGGGGTCCATGGACCCAGGGTCTAGTGTAAAAGACAGGTCAATGCGAACAGGAAGTGGAAGATCTGAGGTTTCCCTTCCTCCTGATGCTAGCAGCACACTTTTTGTGGAGGGCTTGCCTTCTGATTGTACACGTCGGGAAGTTTCCCGTATCCTTTGATTGTTTTCCATTTGTAATGACAGTATTGCTTGGCCCTTTTACCTTCAATTTTTGTTTCCTAGCCTTCCATATGTAATTTCAGTACCCTGGTATCTTTTCCCATCTGTTTTATGTTCCTTCACTTGGGATTAACAGATATCTTTCGCCCTTTTGTTGGCTACAAAGAAGTGAGACTTGTAAGCAAGGAATCAAGACATGTGAGTCTGTTTATCCTAGTTATTATTATCAATACGATTATCATTATCGATTTTCATTGTTTTAGTATTTGCTGGGTCAATGTTATAGCACATTAGTGAATTCACTGGTTGTTAAAATGTGCAGCCTGGGGGAGATCCGTTGGTACTCTGTTTTGTTGACTTTTTGAGTCCTGCACACGCTGCCACTTCCATGGATGCTTTGCAAGGTGAGCTTAACATGCTCTGTATTCCCCCCCTATTGGAAGTCTCAGTATCATATATCAGTTTACTGACCCGTAGCATCATAGCTGTTACTTATCTCACATTTCCTTTTCCATGCTAGTTTGTTATAATGTACCTATTCTTTTTGCATGTTTTTTTTATATTGGGGGTTGTTCACTGCTGTGTAGCAGTAATATATTTTAGGGATGTGAGCCAACTTCGAGATGGTTGAATAGTAGAAAATGCATTAGAGAGTCATTTTTTTGGAAGTCTGGGCAGTTGATTGATCATATTGATGGATTTATCAAATAGCCATGACATTTTGGCCCTTGTATACTGCTAGGAATACTGTAAACCGACTTGAGTTCGTCATCAAATCTTGATGGATTTTAAGCCTAACTGGTCAAATAGGTTAGCCAGACTATTTAAGGCCAGTATGATTATCCATATGGCTAACTGTGTTTTGCAAGATCCGATGTCAATCTCTCACGCCACGTTTAGCCTTACGTTTTCCTTATCCTAGTTTCAATATATGCATATGGTAGACAAAAAACACTGCCGCAGACCATACCTTGGGAAGTGGATGGGCTGTCTTGGTCCTTTCTGCTTTTGCATTGCCTTTTTTTCTGTCAGGAAGCGAATGGTGTCCCATATATGCGACTTGGGTGTGTTAAACAGTGATGATGAATGTTTGGTTTATTTTGAGTTTATGTACTTGGAATAAATGATTTCAACGCCTTAAGTGAGCTATCTATCGATGCCCTAATTCGCCGTTCAAAGCGTGGTTAATCGTGCAACGTAAAATAGTCAAGCTCGATTTTGCAGGTTATAGATTTGATGAGCATGACCGTGATTCGGTCGATTTAAGGTTGCAATTTGCTCGCTATCCTGGTGCAAGGTCAGGTGGCGGGCATCGTGGAAAGCGTTGAATAGTGCGGTCTTGCAGGTGATTATTGCTTTCTTTTTTATCCGCTCGACCTCTTATTATCCATGGCCGTTAGGTGCTATGTAAGAAAACTTTATTGTAAAGCGATCAATCAGGCTAAACCATGGAAACGGCCATTTTCTGTAGGATTTGCGAACTGGGAAATGGTAATGGGGGATGATATCACAACCTTGCCGAGAATCACAAATATCGGAATCAGCACTTTTAGTAGGATAAACGTTATCGTGTGTTTTTCTATAATTATTCGACAATGGTTAGCAACTCGGATTCGACGTTCTTTCTGTTACATAATTGCAGTTTTATTTGTGTTAATTTACCTATGGTTGTCTCCGTATGCATATTGGAGGATACCGATGAATTTGTTTCTAGCTGATCCAGTGAGGACTTTTCTGCATTTGCCCTTGTATTGGGATTAGACACGTGACTGTCTGTGCCAGTGAAGAATTATAGTTATTTGCGCTTGCCTATGTATTGGGATTAGGAAGAAATGATTGCATGTGCACACAGACAACACATAAGAAAAGAGCACTGACATTGATCGATATCTGCATACATCCACACATATCACATATGCCAGCGCGCTAACACACATGGTTAATTTATTTTTTTGTCTGCTTGCTAAACTTGTTGAGAAGGAAATAGATGGCTTGCCTAGGAAATGAAAAAGGTTTCTTGCTTGGTCTGTTTTCATATTTTCTCAATCCAAAGTAACTCATCATGCATACTGGATTTTCTTTGTGGAAATATATTTTCTGGATTTGTCAACCTCTCTCTCTCAAAGTTTTATCGGGTTGCTGGGTTAGGGTATAACTTTTACTGTCCTATTTGATTTGAATTTCTTGTCGGTGGTTGAGCCATTTAAGAGTCCTTGAATTTCTTTCAGTAGGTTCCTGCATTGAATGTTTCAGTTGGATAGGGGAGGTTTGCCAACTGCCAAAAGCCAAACAAAGTCCATTCAGACTATTGGTATGAGAATAGAATTTGACATATTGTGATTTTTGAAACAAGGGAGTGATCTGCTCTTTTTGTTGAAGCAATTTTACCACTATTTAGCAGGCTTGATAGGTGATACGAGTGCGTAGTAGGTTGGTTTGGATGCAGGCTAGCTATTTGGCTGCTTCACTTTGAAAGGCTATCACAATTGTACGTTAAGGTCTTTTTAGTTGGGTTGTAGATCTGGTTCATGCTTCGCTTTGTTTCATCCCGAACACTGTTCTTTAGATACACATAGCATTGAGGATAACCGTTGAAACCTATCTCCAGCATCGGTACCTTCTATATCTACAAATGCTGTCGTTTCCGGTGTCTTATCAGTTGAATATACCTGCCTTCAAACTAGGTAACTGTGACATTTGCATCTATACCGAAATGATCATGGCTGTGAGGACTGTTGTCTCACTGAATTGAGGGGGTTCATTAACATCTATTTATTGTCGTGCTGAGCCATTGCCTTCTCTAGTCATGTTATGATTGACTTCTTATACTTGGACTTGGCCAATTCAACACTGTGGCTTCTGCCTGCTAAAGTAATCTTATCGGTGATTAGCTTTTGTTTCGAATCTCATGCATTATCACTGCTAAAGCACCATGATCAGATCAGAAGAACCATCTTGGCTCTGGGATGTGTTACTGGAGTTATTAGTTTTTCCCCAGAGACCATTAGCAGAGCAGCCAGCGGAACAACCTTTTCTTCCTTGGCATAATGGAAGCCGATCACCCCTGATATGAATAACCCCCTCCTATATCTGTCTATCTTCATGTACACGCGTGTACTTGTGTGGAGACATCATCTTTAGAAATTTATAAAATGAAAATAACCAATAAGCCATATTAGCTGTATTCTGAAGAATGTTAGACATTACCTTGCTTCTGTGGGAGCTTTGACAATAAGGCAGCCATTGTACATCATCTATCACAAAAACTGCAAAGCACTGTCTACAGCATCTATCTCCTCCCTGAAGAAACCATTAAAATGCAACTCCCAGCACCCTTCCTCGCTAACCATCAAACATGTCTAGTTTGTTTTCTGAAGCAATCTTTTAAGCCATTTATCCAGAAATGACTCATCTTAAAGAATTGAAGTTGAATGACCATTTATCATGATCTTGATTAAGAGAGGTCAGCCTGTGCAACTTCTTTCTCATAAAAGGTATTGCCTTATCATGCAGCTCTTTTGCCCCCTTTTCACTCCTTTAAGCATCATTCTGATTTTTTCATAATCCGATAATTGTTCCCTGGAGATGAGACTCCCATTCAAGCATATGTCGACATCGCTTTCATCTCAAGAAATAAGCTTGGCGCAAGTGTATATCCTCGTGAAACTTCTACCACTCGGAGATGTCTTTGTGACAAGCAAAATCAATCAAGCATCGGCAGTTGTCAAGTTGGCCACTGCAGCTATTATTTATCTCTAGCCGTAGACCTGTACCAACAAGAGAGTTCGTTAAATGGTTTTAGGATAGAAATGAAAAGTGATATAAATGTGTTTGATTAGAGTTACTAACATAAAATAAACTTGTTTCTGAAACAATTTTGAAGTGAATTTCTGGCTTTTCAAACAGGAAGTGTAAAGGGTCGTGTATTCTCTTTTTTTACCCTTTTTTCATCTTTTTTTTTTATCACAGTACGTTAACCAAATACAATCTAGTTGATAGTCAAAGATATCCAAGACATCATTTAATAATTGACTTTGTCTGATCTTGATACCAATCTCTATGATTCTCCGGTAGCCTACTATGAAGTTTACCAGTCCTCACATTATCTTTTTCCCCAAGAGCATGCTTGGGGGAGGAGATCTCCCAGGAAGAAGCTGCCCATAGGTTTGAAACAGGAACAGTTTCAGGAATAATTGTTAATATTTTCAACATTGAAGGAGACAGTGAATAAGGATGTCGCTTAAAGAGGATGTTAGGGCTCTGATTTGTCTACTTCCAGCATGTGTAATAGCAGTTTCACTGAGAGATGTAACATTGAATTTTCTACATTCCTCCCCGCGAAACCACCACAATGAGTATAACAGTAACCTGTCAGTCAATAAAAATAAAAATCTGATAGTAATATCCGGTGATTTATGCTATTTTTTTTAATCGACAGAAAGAACAGTAGGATGCTTTTTTTCAACAAAATCTTTAGGAACTTGTGCAGCCTGCCCAGGCACTAAGGAATTTCCTTATTTTACAAATTGCATTTTCACAGATGATAATACCTGCTGCCCATGTTGCCTCGCTATATGTCTCTAACCTATCCGTCTCAGAATTCCAACAGCTGAAGTCCTCGTAGTCAACTGAAACCCCAGATTTGGCTATCAGCTTTCGGCTCCGATAACAGAAGTGACCAGACACATGCAGCCAGCCCACATGAAAGTAAAGCTTTTACAGCTTCATTATGTTGATCCAACTTTATCAGCACATTCAGAAAGCATGAAACAGCAATCCTTAATATTGGACAAGAACATATTCATATCATTGTATCCTTGGTCAGAGTCCAACCACTGCGATTCTAGAACTTCATCACCTCTGTCCAAGTCCTAGGCTGCCTGCCTTGTATGTAAGATATTCTTCATTTCAGGAACAAATATTTCTACGCTGGAAACAAACTGATGAGCGAACTCGTTGATGAATCTGATCAAGGAGAATCGAATCTATGGAGATTGCACACATTTAGCTAAACAAGTGGGTGATTATTGAAACAACAACCATATCGTCAACAAACGATTGCACACAGAATCAATCAAAGACTTGCGCATAAGTATTAAAGACCACAGGCTGAAGAGGAAAAAATATATTTAAATGTTATTATTTTGGTTGGTTTAGGAGCTAATAGCACAATCGAAAGATTTAGGGATTAAAATATACTATGATGTATTGGAGTTGTGGGCTCGTTTCAAGGGTGCATGCCACTTTTGCCTTTTTCTTCCTCACTTTGTTTGTTTCGGGTTATAGGAATCTAAGAAGAAAGCTACAGCTTAAGCATGCACATGGTAAGAAACTAATAAGATGGATGATACTGTGTGTTAGTTGTTTTTTAAATTATATTTTATTTAAAAATATATTAAAATAATGTATTTAAAAAAAAATTATTTTTAATATTAATATATCAAAATAATTCAAAAATATAAAAAGAAAGATAAAAACATCTCATAAACAATCTTACTTTTTTCATAATTCAAGGATAATGTTGTTATTTTACTGTTTTAAAAAATAAAAAAAACAGAGAAGTCCCTTTATATATGTTAATTTTCTCTCTCTCTTAAGGGTTTGATAGTAAGTTAATTATTTATTTTTTTTTTTAAAGACAAGATTTATTATTATTATTGTTTTAAGGGTAGAATAGTTATTGCACTGTAACAAAAATATCTGAACCATTTTGTTCTTAATTAATTTTACAATGAGGAATGTATCCTCTAAAAAAAAACAATTGTACCCTCAATTGCAGGCCTATTCAGTTTTTTTTTTTTGGCAAAAATAAAAGAATATTTATACTGTTTCAAATTTTCAATCCATAATATTTTATTTCTTAATTGTTTTAGTATTTTTTGTAATAAGGAAGACCAGGTGCTACCAAGCAGAGGAAACTACTAGTCTCACAGATTATGTTTTGTATTATTTCCAATCCAGACCCGACAAAGAGAGCACTAGAGAATCATTTTAATGGTCAGACTACTTTCAACCAGTTGAACCTCTTCTTAGCTACGCATAAGTCTTGTACATGGGATTTTTCATCGCATGTTGTGGATATTAAGCTGGTAGTTATGTCCTCTTATTATCCTCGGAGGTATTTGGTCATGGATATTCTTATTATTGATGTTTTGTTATATCGTTTCTTTGTATTTGGAGCTTGCAATGGTGGATGATTAAGCATTTAGGGGTCGTTTTGAAAGCGGTCACACACACTTATTTTGGAGGTTCAGCATCGCGGTTGCAAGATATGATCTTGTGAGTTTTTCTTGTTTGTTTTCCACTGTCTGAATTCTAGACAACCAATCTGGCTGATAGGAACTCTTGTTTTATCAATGTAGCAAATATTTACAATGGATGGTAGTAAACTGGAATCATGTCTGAGGTCTTTTAATAGTTTAGGGCAGGGGCTTCAAGCTAACAACCTCCTCGTTAAAGGAGAACTGCAGCAACCAGTTCTGCATGTACAAATTCTTCACAATCAGAATGTTCATTAAAGCAGCTGTTTAAATTTTCTAAGATCTTGATTGCTCACAGACGAAAATATCATCCACAGATGCAAGTGAAATGTTAGAGCTTTTGATGAATTTTATATGAGATCGAGCATGGATGGGAACTACTGCTTTATCCTTCTATACTTGCTCGTCAATTTTGTGACTGGAAACCTGTCCAAAAATTCATAGGTTTAACTTGTCTGTTGCACAAGCAACTTTAGAAAATTATAAAATTCAGGGTTAGGCTGGCTAGTTTTGTTTGTGGCAGTACGAAATGACAGTGTACAATTGGTAGCTAATACTGTTCTAATTAACTCTTAATCTGAATAATTTGGATGAACTTTTTTCCCGTGCAGTATGAGGCTGCAGCCTCTTGAACTTCCAGGAATTCAGCAAAAAACTTTCTGAATTTGCTGCAAGCTGTGTCTATGAGGAGAGAAGACGTGCTTAGGAGATAGAAGTTGAGGCTAGCTTGTTTGGAGTCTGGAAAAACGGAAAAACATGGCTTTATAATTATCCATATCAGCAAGCATGCCTCATCAGTAATGGGGTAAAATTTTCCTGATAGGCTTCAAGTTGATATCCCATGAATATGATAATGTGCTGCTCATCTCTAGAGACAAGCTGAAACTTTCAATGAATCTTCCATCTTTGAGAGTTAAGATCATCCCTTCTTCCTGGTATTGATTACCTTAACTGGAAAAAACGATGTGAACCTGTGTAGAATAGATTGTGATAAGAAGCTGTCAAAAGAATACCGTATCATTAATGATCAGCTCTCATCTTTCTTCAACTGTTCTTGTTGCAAACTCCTAGCATGAACATATGGGATGTGTTGCTAGTAAAAACATCCAAAAAAAAAAAAACTAATTTTTTTCCATGTAGAGATTAATCAATACAAAAATACAGTAGGTAATTATAAGCATCCATGCTAGAAAATGTAAGTGATTAATCAAATAAAGTCTGCAACTTTTCTTTAATTTTGGTAAGCTCCATGACTAATTAGAATTGACAAAATTAATTGATAAATATACTATGAATGAAATTTTTAGAAAAAAAAAATATTATTAATAACAAATTAAAACTTTGTTTGATATGGTAACTCAATGCCTTTTATTTAGTGTTTTTTTTGTATTATTTTGATGTGTTAATATTAAAAATAAATTTTAAAAAATAAAAAATTATATTATTTTAATATATATTTTTTTAAAAAAATTACCCTAAATAATACAATACTAAAAAAAAATTAAAATTGGATGAATAAAAAGTTCCCGTGATTGACCGAGAAAGATATTTAATAAATAGACAAACGGATCATTATATTATAATTACAACAAAAGCCAAAAGATGATGGTCTTTTGCGCAGTGAATTCACCGGCAGTCCCGTAATTATTGTCAACTTTGATGTTTCTCTGTTTTTTTCCTCTGTCAAGCAAGTCTTCAGCTGGTCCAGATCTATTCTCCTTGGTCTAAAAGAGAGCGTGGTGAGGATATGGGAACTAATCATTCGTAGGTTTTAATCTCAGGGAAAACGCATATGGTTCAAGGTATCTGGAGCGGACAAAGTGGCGACGGTGGCTCTCTGCTATGCTCTACGCCGTTTCTCTTAGGCAGCATAGAGGCCAGTTCATGGTTGCCAGCAGATCAGAGTGGTGGCTATCACCAAGGCCAGACCAGTTTCGCTAATTAGACAAGTCACCGGTATGGGTAGCCGTTGTTTGGGCAAAAACTACGCTCAGGAAGTCATAGAAAAAGCACCCCAGGTTTCTAATTCTGTTTAAGATTCCTCATCTTCACAGTTAATTATGTTAAAATTATGTTCAGGACACTAACTTATTGGTGCTTTTTTTTGGGTTTTGAATGCAGTTTTCAAAGGATATCGAGTGGGATTTCTTGGGCAATTTATAGAGTAATCAAGTTAAATCTTTACTAGGTATTGTTCTTTCGCCTTCTTCGTTGGTTTAGAAATCGTGGTATAAACTAAAAAGCAATTATATCCATTCATTAATTCTCTAGAACTTGGCCTACTGGTTTACCAGAAAGGAGAACAAGCCAAAACTACATGTCGTTCAAGCTTTAAATTATTTAATTTTTGGATTTTTAACCATTCTTGCTTGATTAATTGTTGGTCAACAGTGATTGGTTTTTATGATTACCGATGTTTAATTTGTTCTTTTACATTCTTGAACTTCATCTAAGAAGAAAATTATTGGTTTGGTTACAAGAAGATGGTGTGGGGAGCTATTTTATTTTTAAAAAAATTAACTTGGGTATAGTTTAACTTGAAAATTTGCCACATTCTACCAAAAATATAATAATGTCTTGTTTTTTTAAGATTTTCTATAATATCAACCAATGCCTTCTGATATTTCTATAAAACTTCCTATAATAATTATTGATAGTGATGGTGGTATTCTTTCTACTCAGGGAAGTGAAGAAGAAAAGCGAGATTACTACAAATAGAAAGGAGTTGGATGGAACAACATAATTGTTTAGTTATTCTTCATTAGGAGAATATCTATGAATATCTAAGTGGTATGATTACTAATTCATTACTTGAGTTTCAACATTGAAGTTATATAGATTTGAGTAGAAATTATTTTGAAGGGAATCATTTTTTATATTTCATTGGGTCCCTAAGCAAATCGAAATACTTGAATCTCTGATAATTTTTTAACTGTAACTCTATCAAATTAGCTCTGTAACCTCTCAAGATTTTAATCTTTTGATCTTATTTATAATTCTAGTGTTAATTTTGAAAGTTTTGACTACCTCTTTAACTTTTTTTCTCTTGAACATCTTGACCTGAATAAAAATGATCTTAGTCAAGCCATTAACTGGGTGCAAACGGTTAACAAGTTTTCTCTTTTAAAAGTTTTATTGTTAAATGATTGTTATCTTTAAAACAGATGTCCTTTCTTTCGTTCTTTTATAATTTCTTCTAAATCCCTTGTTGTCACTCTCTCTCTTACAACCATATTGCTTCTACTTTCAATTGGTTGTCCAAACTTTAGTAACAACCTTGTTTATCTTGAACTTGGATATAATTGGGATATCAATCTTGAAAATCTTAACGGTTTTTTTTTATCTTTCTTCTTTAGAGTCTTGACCTGAGTGGAAATAATCTTAGTCAGACCAATGATTAGTTACTAGTGCTTGCCAAACTCCCTCACGTACATGAATTGTATTCAAGTTTTTGTAGTTTTTCAAATGTCATTCCTCTATCTATTTCTCTTGCAAGTTTTTTTAAATCTCTTGCAGTCATTGACTTCTCGAAAAACTATTTTACTTTAATATTCAATAGGTTGTCTACCATCAATAATAACTTAACTGTTCTTGACCTATTAAATAGTTTATTACAAGGTTGAAGAAACAAAATGATTGTAAGAAAGAGAAATAGGATAGTCATTTAACTTAAAGACTTTTAAAAGAAGAAACTTGTTAATTGTTTGCACCTAGTTAGTGGCATGACTGAGATCGTTTTCACTCAGGTCAAGATATTCAAGAGAAAAGAGGTTAAAAAGACAATTAATACTTTCAAAATTAACATCAGAATTATAATTTTGATAAAAAAAATTGCAATCTTAAGAGGTTGCAAAGCTGATTTGAGAGAGTTCCAGTATAAAAATTGTCGAAGAGATTCATGTATCTTAGTTTGCTCAGAGACCCAACAAAATATGAGAAATGATTCTCTTCAAAATGATTTACACTCAGATCCATGTAACTTAAATGCTGCAACTCAAGTAATAACTTAGTGATTGTTCCACTTAGATGTTTATATGTATTTTTATGATGAAAATCAAGAAGAGTAACATAATTAGTTACGTTGTTGCATCCAACTCCTTTTTATTTATAGAAATATCTCCTCATCCTTAAGTAGAAAGAATACCACCATACTCATAGGCACCATCACTAATTATCATAAAAAGTCTTACATAAACTAGACAAGACAATTATTATATGTTTGACAAAATGTGGCAAATTTTCTAATTAAACTATGCCAAAGTTGAATTTTCAAAAAATAAAATAGTAAATAATCAAATTCTCTTAAGTATAGTATGATGACTAAGTTAGTCAACTTCAGAAATTACGTAACTATCTTACAAACAAAGCACCATTTCAATTTGCTTAATGTGTTAATAAATTCGAAAGGAATATATATAATTCCCAACTTTGAATGAAGATCAAGAAGAGTGACAAGACTAGTCGCTACAAATGAAAAATTTTAATAGAAACTTTTATGGTGTTTAAAGAGTAATTAATAATATTGTATTAGTTACTACTTTACTTTTGGGATCCATTTTATATTCTCTTTTATTTATAAATTTGTCTCTTTCTTTGAAGTGAGCTACAAAGAGTAGCTAATAGCGTGTTACTAGTTATTTTTTTGGGCATTGTTATAAACCTTTTTTGGATTATTTCTCTCAAATTTATCTATTTTTTTCTTATGAAAATTAAGAATAGAAGTAATAAGATTGACAATGTGGCAAAAACAAAAACAAGTTGAGAGGGTTTCAAATATATATATATATAGAAGAATCAAACTGGAATTTTGTATGAAATTGAGAGCTTAATCATGTCTTATTGTACCCAAGCTTAGAGAGAATGTAGATTTAATGTCAAGTTAAATGATTATTAGAAGGAACTGCATGAAAATTATGTCCAGAGATTTAATTAGATTTTTAATAGGCCAATTTGATTTAATCATGGGTCAAAGTAAAAGTTTAATTGTGTTTAAGAATTAATTTGGGTCAAATTAAAAGATTTAATTAGGTGCAGGGACTTAATTATACTTTTAATGGGTCAAACTAATTTTATTAGCGATTTAATTGGTGAAAAATTAAATTTGAGAGCTCAATTTGGGTTTAATTGAGAAGATTAGAATTTTAGAGGACCAAACTTAATTTTTTCGAAGTCAATTGATTGAAATCAGGGGTAAAATTGCAAGAAAATCAAAGTTTAAGGTCAATTAAGGGTTAAATTGAAGAAATTCATAGTCAATGATCTTTTTCAAAAAGACGCTTAACTTCGGGGATATAATTTGTTTGAAAACATGGGTGAAATTGAAGAAAATTAAAAGTTTAATGATCAATTGAGAGTTAGTTTGCATAAACCCAAAACAAATTATCAAAATAAAAAAGACGTTGAAATTCAGGATTGATATTGGAATTTGATGAGGGTAAAATTACATAAAATTAAAAATTTTAAGTCAATTAAGCGTGCCGGTATGACCAAAAGAAATAAAAAACTAAATGACTAAATTGAACTTTAGTCAAATCTCTAATTAAACCCCTAAGTAATCAAAATAGTGTCGTTTCATTTAAATGAAACGACTCATTTTGATCAAAATAACATCGTTTTGACCAGTAGAAACAACATAAAAGAGAAAAGGAGAAAGCCAAGTGACTTGTCTAGTTACTGTTCATCATCTTCTATATTTATACCTGAAAAGGTTGCTCAGGTTGCTATTTTTTTAGAGCAGTTAATGATTTGTCTCTCAATTAAATCAGACAAACCATACATCATTATGATGGCTTGACATTGTACTATATTCTAATGTAATTCTTATTGGCTAATTGCCTCTACAGTTGTTGCGGTACCGCCCCTAAAAAGGCCAACCTAATCAGCATTTAACAGCTTTCGCAGATCACGATGACAACTTTAATCCAACAGTTGAGATCCTTCCAACTTGAATTAAGGATCAAGATTGGTCCCCGATAAAGACAAGATGTTCCTCTTCCACCCCTATAAATAGAAGTGGATTTGGATTTCGAGTATTGAGGGGCAATAAAGTTGGGTGGAAAGTTAGCCAAAAAATTAGCATTTACACTATTTTTTTTTACCAACCAACCTTGTTTCCTCTCCATCCTCTTTTTCCCATAACCGTGAGTGATTCTTACCAGCCACATCGCCAGCTAGAAGGCCACCACCGGCGCTTCTAGCAACTTGAGCAGCAATTGTCATTCGCCAGCTTCTCCACCATCCCTCCCCCCCCCTGTGGGCACCAAGTAACCACCATTCCTTTTTTCTTCTTCTTCTTTTGCGTGTAAACATGCAAAGAGTGACTTATAATTCATGTTGTGCAGTTTACCACACAGTTTAGTCATTGGGCTAGGCCAATTACTAAGTTGTGTAGATTGGACCCTCAGCCTAGCCCACACGGTTGGGGTTGGGTTAGGTCCGGCCTATTATATATAAAAAGGAGAGAAGATTGTTAGGTTGTTAGTTGACCTAACTCAATCTGAAGGGGTCATGCCTGGGCTTCGTGCCCGAGCAGTCCATGTATTAAAAAAAAGATGATAATACTTAAAAATAATTTTTCAAAAGACCATTCTAAAGTTATATGTGGATCCGTCACATGTTTTTCTAACAATTTTATCTAATATCAAACCGGAGACTTATATTGTAAGATAAAGACACAATATTAAAATATTTGATTTTCTCCCATAAAAAATAGAAAAATCCAAAATTTCAAAAATGAATTTTATTTATATATAAAAAAATAAGTCTTGTTTTCTTATATCCTAGGAATTGTTTTCATGCATATTTTTCTAAAAAAGATAAAAATCAATTTCTATCATGTTTTAAAAATACAACAATGGATATCATAACCGGTTTATGATTATCCATTGAGTTTTGGTCAAAATACCAAAAATCTCATAATAACTAGTTTGTTACCCAAAACATTAGGAATAAGAAATAAATGTCATGATAATTCTTGGACCTAGAACGGTTAGAATTTATCTTAGATGAGAAGATTTGGACTTTTTCATGAAAGAAGATTTGTCTTAGATGAGACTAATAGATAACATGACCTAGAAAAAGCAATTGACAAACAATGCAACTTACCTTAGGTAAAGTGTACTAGGGGTAATGTGTCTTTCCCTTGCACGACAAGTCCCTTTATCCGGACTCTCGCAGACCATTAGGTTTTCTAGTGATCATAATACTAAGTGGCAACTCCGAAACTTAATAATCATAACTTTATGATTAGATCCAAAACTCTCTTTAACTTCCAAGAGATAGCTTTGTTGTGCACGTCGTAACAGGCATTATAATTATTTTTTAATTTTTTACAGGTATTTACATCATTTTCTTAATCCTTTTGTATAATTATTATGGATATTTGAAGTGTTGATTTAGACTATCATGTTCATTTCATTTTACCAGGTTCAATGTTAGTCAGATTAGTCAACATTTATACGAGATTAAAAGATGTTTAAGAATGTGATAGCAATTGATTTTTAAAATGTTTTTTACTTAGAAAATTATTAAAATAATATTTTTTATCTTTTAAAATTTATTGTTAATATTAGTACATTAAACAATCCAAAAATACTAAAAATAATTCAAATTTTAATAAAAATACAAGTGCATACTCACTCCCAAACACCCCTTCTAAAAAGATTAATTTGTTGAATTGATTAATTAGTTTATCCAAGATGTAACAATTTGATCTCAATAAGAACTTGTATGGTTTATATAACTTCTTGTTTTTGTGATGACCTGTATGATCCATGATATTCAAAATCACAAGTGTTGTATTTGAATCCGTATTTTAATTACAATATTGACATAATTCATAACTTGCACGAAAGCAATTGCCTTCTCCATAAATGTTCTATATATACATTATACAATCTCGGGTCAGAGTAAGGGGTCAGATATTCATTAATCATTGATTATGGGAACTATCCAAATTTCAGGTCAGTGCTATTGGTTCGGATGGAATTACTATCCCTACATACGATGTCAAATTGTCTGCAAAATTGTATTTACGTCTTGTATTCCTAGACCACAAATAACTCTAGGGCCCCTGACAAGCTCCCGTATACTCCTCATATCTTATGAACCCAGCTGCAAGCTCCCGTATACTCTTCGTATCTCTTATGAACCCAGCTGCTGCGATGATGCTCGTCCCTGCCCTCGTGGCATTTTCTTCGACCCCGCTGCCAAACATAAAACCAAATATCACTCAACACAATGTAGGTCAATGTCATATCACAAGGAAGCACTTCTTCGGTACGATAAATTAAAACAATTGTGGATTGCCATCATTGCAAAGCTAATAGCAAGATTTCAACCGTCCTAATGATAAATGCATGCACGTAGAACAAGCTTTTTTCATCTAATTTGCATGCATCATGTTCTTACTCTCTACAAGATATTCAGAAAGAGTCCCCATTTTAAATTCTCAAATGGAAGCAAGAATTCCAATCCAAGCCCGCTCAAGACGACAAATCATTGTTGGCCAAATCTGGCCATTCAATAACATGCAAAAGGCAATCACTTTCCAGCAAGGGTAAGCTATTTATACTATGTTGTTTATATTTAACTGGTATTGGCTTATAAGTTGTGTCCTCGTTGCAAGCTTGAACAGCAATAATATTCAGACCTTTCAATAATACACGCACGCATGCACGCAAATATACAGAGAGAGAAAGGGAGAAAGAGAGCATACGATCTTCAACATCCTTCATCTGGTAATAATGGGGAGCTATTTCTACCAGCCAGTCTGGCTTTAGTTCCGTTACCTGCAATTCATGTTCCAAATTTCAGCTATAACCCAAAACATATTCCAATTTCCAAGTGAAGCCCTTGTTGATGGGAGTAATATCTGAAATGTGTGTTTGAGATGAGTAAAACTTGCCTGCCTCATGTACTCCTTAGTAGTAAGAACCAACTCGTGGTATATAACCCATCTTGGGAGCACCTGAATTGAAATAAATAAAATATATAAACACACAAGAAAACACTACTTGGATAATGGGATTTGTATGAGTTGAAAGAACAAATGCAGCCTGATATGTACTTTACTCCTTGTCAATTTCCCCACCCAAGAAAACGCTTGTATGGTGGAGCACATTAGAGAAGAAAAACACTTCAGGACAAGCTTATGGTGGAGCGCATTAGAGAAAAAAACACTTCAGGACAAACTAATGCACAATATAATTTTTATTGGAACAATATTATCTTGAAGGAAAAAATCTATAACAAGTATACTTATAGCCTACATGCCCAACTGATGAGGAGGAAATTTCCCTATTTAACACGCAGGTTAAAGCCTTCTAACGTTGTGCAAAAGTTTAGCTCAAGCATTTAGGTTCCTTGGACAACTTAAAATCCAGATAGATTTGGATACAAAGAAATGTCAACATCTGTGAGATTTATAAACAGTTTCCATAGTCATTATATGCCTAATCCCAAAATTGGTCTCGGTTCAACAACCATCCTGGTCTATATATGCTTATGCCTATTGTTTATGCAAACTATCTGGCTCTTGGAAATCAGCATTCCAAAATTATTTGCAGCAACTACACCAGATAAAAACCAGAATCACCCATAGCAAATTCCCTAACTAGATAGCATACAAATCTTTTCAATGGAAGATGTCATCCTGAGGTTAAGAAAATAAAAAGCCACGGCGGTTAACTTCAAACTCATTTCAAGTATAATACAGAAAACCAGGGACAATATCTATTTTGAATATGTTGATATGCCATCCTTGACAATCACAAAGAATCATTAATGGCAAAGGGTCTGTTTAGCGTGCCTATAAGCAAAGCACCCCTCTTAGTTGATTATAATAGAAGCAGGAGAAGGTGATGTTCTCTCATAAGCATCTTTTACCTGCTTTTCTGAGAAATAATGCTTGCCTTTTCAAAAAGCAAGCTCTTTACCAAACACTTCTACTTTTAAAAGCTAGACAAAAGCTGCACACTAATATGCAACAGAGCCAAAACACATCTCACCTGCGACAACCCTGAGCTGGGATGAATGTGAACCGTCTGTGAATGTTTCACAGTTTTGTAGGATCCATTCTTCTGTAGCCTAGCAGAATGGGGGAAAAAACCTAGAAAGGACAATTAGAGTTGAATTAAATACTGAAGATCACATGAGTATTTTGACTCCAAACAAATAGTAATAGTTATTGCTAGTAAATTTACCAGAAGTTATGGACTTCTTTATCGCATCTAAATCATTGGGGTTGGATGATAGCTCAATTTCAACCCTCTCCAAAAGGCCCTCCAACTGGTCTCGTACATCCCTGGCTCGCTTCATACTCCTTACCTGATACCATGGCGACCATGGGTAACAAGGTGCTACAGATCAAATATCGCTAAAAAGAAAATTGAAGGGCTAAGCTGAGTGTCAGATGAACTATATTGTCAAATTTGCAGTTTACAATATATACACTTCAAGTCTACCGTGAGTAATTAAAATGAACAAAATAAAAGTCTGTAACCACTCATATTGTGATGGCCAGCATCAATCAGTGTCATAATCCCGAGGTGAGGCCACACAATATTGAAGATTATCTTCATGTCTATGGTACCAAGAGTGTGGAGCTTAAATTATAAACTAAATCTATAACGACAGCAATGCAGCTGGAAGAACTGCTTGGCTTTCCAAGTCAACAAAATTCACACAACACTAAACAAGTGAAGAAATTGTTCATTACTGAGGATAATCAATCAAACAAACTTCCTGCCGTCATGTTGAAGTGTTCATTACTGAGTTCTAGGCATTTTCTTAGTTCTAAACTCACAAACAATTCTTTATGCCAAGTTAAAAGGTTTAAAGTGATAAAAGGTTGTGTGTGTGAGAGAGGGGGGGGGGGGGGATCAAAATTAAAATAAGAGTTATCATTATACTGCCACGAATAACTTAAGCCACATGCTGGCAGTGGTCAGAGATCAGACTTTTATGAGAATTGGCTTTGGAGGCTATATTTAGTTTTTCAATTACGATGGGAGCAATCTATTTGAAATTCAAGTCAGATCTCCAGATGCCATGTGCACATTGTGCTGCTTGAAAAAATCCATGTTCGGTTTTACTAAAAGGGCTCAAGTGTGCTGATATACCAGCATGCAAAGAACTATTTATCCAGAACAGGGGGAGAAAAAGGACTATTTTGGAACCTACACCCTGCACCCATTTTATGGATCAGAGGCCTCAACAGTTGGAATTTCAATTAACACGAAACTTGGACTCATGTCTATTTTGAACACTCACAGTGGGCAACATAGCACAAAGAATCAGGAATTTAGATGACAATATGCGATTCTAAAATATTGAGCCATACCTGAATATAATTTTCATAACACCATTGTGTCGAATAATTAGTTTCCTTCCAAGAATTATACACCTAAAAACATCAGCAACAAACATGGTGAGGCAACCATTCTGGACACCTTGAATCAAGTAAAATGAGTAATTGAAATGTAGTTCATAAAGTAAAAGGGAAAACCACAATGATTATGCAATTCATATCATAATTTCTGAAAATGTAACATAAAAATCTATCAAAATCAGAGCAATATATTGCATATCCACTCTAAAGTAAACTGGGAAAATTACCAATAAGTTCAGTTTTAGGAAGTAAAAGGCCAATAAATTCTATCAACATTTTCATTGACCAATAAGTTCATATTTGAATTATTTATCTAAAAAAGTTATATTCCATGTGTACTTTTACTTTTTTTTAAGGGAACTCATAGATCTAAACCTTTAAAATTTTAGAATTCTTCAACTCGTGTACCTTTGGGGGGGGGGGGGGGGGTTTGATGTGTGATGAAGATCTCATTCACATTTTGCATCATATGGTATTTGTTTTGGAGAACTGTGAGTTAACAGCGACGAAAAGTATACAACAAGAGTTGAAGAATTTACTAGGAAAAGAAAAAAAAGAAGAAGAAATCAAGCTCGGTCTCATAAGTTCTCTTCCAAAAGGTAGGACAATTAACAATAAATGTATATTTCATATTTGAAATGGTATTTTGAAGAGTACAAAATAAAATACTTTCTTAAGAAAGAATTCAAAAGATGAACCATTAGCCACTAAATTTTTTGATTGAACCTACTAGTCTTTTGCTTCTTTTCTTTTTTACCTTCTGATGAAAATTAGCCTTCTGCTTTTTAATTTCCCAAGCAACCTTGTTTTAACTAACAAATGAATAACAAACAGGGAGAAAGGGGGCGGGGGAGAGAGTGATTGAGATTGATAAGCATCTCTACCAAGTGTACATGCATAAATAAGTGTGAGATGTACAAACCACTGTGCCTATATTAGTACAGCATGTAATTGCAGGAGACCAGGTGTGTGCATATGCATGTATACATATAATTATATGCATTTGAATCCATTCCTGGCGTGTTACATATGTAACTAACCTTGAGAAGAGCAATATGGTCCCCCACATTTCCAGTGTGGAAATTCATTCTGGCATTGTCAGCATGAACTTGTTTGTCCTTTGGACGATAGAAGATTGAATTTCCAACAGAAAGCATGGCAGCAAT
Source organism: Populus nigra (assembly GCF_951802175.1). NCBI lineage: Eukaryota > Viridiplantae > Streptophyta > Magnoliopsida > Malpighiales > Salicaceae > Populus > Populus nigra. The sequence goes on along the minus strand of NC_084867.1, from coordinate 545,005 downwards.
AGAAATTATCTCATCTGAGCATTTGCACTTGTCAGAAGCAACAATCATTTTAGACAGCATGGGATCAAGGGGGAACTCAGCCATTCTTCTACCAACTTTAGTCAACTCACCAAGTTTATTTAGTGCACTCAGTGCAAAGAGCAGTTCCAGAGCCTTAAGTAATGCCTCTGAAGGTGGAGGATCCATAAAATCAAAATTTATTAGGTCATGGATTCCAAGACTCTTCAAAGTGAGCACAACATTGGCCAGATTAGTTCTTTGTATTTCTGGTATTGTATTATCTTCCAGGTCATGAAGATAATTGTAAGCAGTATACAACCGAAAACACTTTCCTGGACCAGTTCGTCCAGACCGGCCAGCACGCTGCATTGCTGATGCTTTTGAAATGGGTGTGACCAGCAAAGATTCCATCCCAGTCCTAGGGTTGTATGATTTCATCTTGCAAAAACCTGGATCTATGACATACTTGATCCCATCAATTGTTAAGGATGTTTCTGCAATATTTGTTGCGAGAACTACCTTCCGTGCTCCTTCAGGAGTGGGCTCAAATATTTTAGCTTGGAGCTCTGTGGGTAAGTTAGCATATATAGGGCAAATAATAAGTTCCGCAATTTTTGTACCCAAACCCCTTGTCCTATGCCTCATAATCTCCTCAGCTGTCTCTATTTCCTCCTGACCAGTGAGAAATATTAAAATATCTCCAGGCGGCTGTGTCACATGGATTTGAAGTACAGTTACAACAGCTGCATCTAAGTAATCAGCTTCTGGGGCTTTTGTATAGTGTATCTCGACAGGAAACCTCCTCCCAGGAATTTTGAAAATTGGAGCAGAATCAAAGTAATCACTAAATTTCTCAGCATCAAGTGTTGCACTTGAAATAAGCAACTTTAAATCTGGTCGAAAACGGGCTATATCCTATCACATAGAAACATGGATGGTTGAACAATCAGGTAATGATCAAGCGTCTAACCGGTACATGTACAAAAATAAGTAATCCTAACGTTGGTAAAATTGTTCCTACAGATGTAATCTTAATGTGGTGATACTGTTCCTACAGATCTGACATTGCTACAATATATTCACGGATTACTGGCAATGAAATAAATTATGCATTAATGTATTGAATGAGCAAAAGAATCTGTACCTTCTTTCTATCAGGTAGAATATACATATAGTCATGGTTTTATACATCTATAAATATATAAAAATGAATTATAGCTATGAAGTTGAAAGAATCTACTTGCCTTTACCAATCCAAACAGTATGTCAGTTGACAAAGTTCTTTCATGTGCCTCATCCACCATCACAACACTAATTTGAAATGAAATAAAAAAAGCTTTAGTAAGCCAGTGGAACCGACCAAATCAAAACCACAAATAAGGCAATGAGACATAGCTCACCTGTAGCCTGCCAGATCTGGTTCGCCAAGAAATTCACGCAAGAGCATTCCATCAGTCATATATTTCAAAACAGTCTTATCTGAAGTGCAATCTTCAAAACGAATGGAGTAGCCAACCTGAAGATAAAATGAAAACCATTTACGGTTAAATGTTATTTAATAGTAGGTTATTACCATTTCTAACATACTTCCACAAATGAAGCTTTCCTTGTCTTAAATGCTAGGAGTTTCGAGTCCTATTAAGTCTGTGATAATAAAGAATCTCAAATAATAATATGAGCACATCTTAAGCCATAATAATAGCTAGATTTCACAAAAACAAGTCACTCTCTTTTAATTTGTTCGTGAACATTCTGTGTTTTTATTTAATGTCCAACCAATGATTATTGCAACGTGCCTTCAAAGCCAACTGCATGATTTAAATTTAAGTCATTTTGATATAGGAGCAGATCCTATATAGTAGTTTAATTTCGATAAGTTATTGTAGCATGGTATTTTAGTGCACTTAGCATCTTCCACATAATTACAGTTTTTCCTTTACTAGTTCATTTATGTATTAGTTATCATGTTAGTTTGACGGCTGAGATTTAGTTATTTTGAAGGGATAGAATTTCTTTTATTTAGGGTTTTGCTTAGTATTTAAGGGCTGCCACAGCTGTAACAAAGATGTTTTGGTATTTGATATAAAAGACTTCATTCTTTTATAGAAATATAATTCAGATAGCCAGCCTTTGACTGCATTTGCAATCTTTTTGCCTTTTCTTCCTATGTCATATTTACCCAAACAAAAAAATCCATGGGTTACATAATATGTACCTCCCTTTCCAAATCAACCATAAATCCAATATATTTGACCACTTAAAAGGCACAGAACTTTAATTTGTATTTGTAATCCTTTTCTTCATCCGTTTAAATATTTCTAAGACTCTGTAGTTGGGTTCAAAGAATTTATTTGCATATACAGGAAGAACTTAGGAAATTGATATTATATGTTAATCAAATTCTTTTTTCATTATCATTCATATATTAAAAATTAGAACTTTTTTGAAAAATAACACATTTAGGATAAAATTTTTGAGGAATGACACCGTTTAATATTGGGAAAATAGCATAGTTTAACACAACTGTTATTTTGAATCACGGTTTTAAACAAAACCGTTATTTAGAATCATGGTTTTAACACAGCCGCTATTCTGAATCATGATTTTAATCAAAACCATTATTTTGAATAACGGTTTTAATATCATTCGTTGAGAGACTGAGGAGGAAGCTCAAAAAGCTATTGAGGGAATGCACAGCAAGGTTTAGTATGATGACTGTAACTAGAACACGTAACAGAAAGAATTGAATAAGATAGAAGAGTCGGCGAGTGTTGATAAAGATAACACATACGCATGCACACATGAGCGTAACTAGGACATTCATTGTTGATACATTGCCGAAAGTGATTAGAGTAGACACACCATATGACGCAGCTAGAGCTCCCCCCACTTCAGCTGGTACTGCCATTTTTATAGCTTTTGAAGCAGCCATCATAAGCCTTTATCATTTTCAAGGATTGAGTTTTATGTGCAGTCTAGCAATCCAATGTGGTGCTTTGAGATTAAAAAAAGAAAAAAGGCACTACACCCTGGCCCCATCTTTGTGGAATAACAAGTAATAGAACTTAGTTTGACTTAAAGGACTTCTTGAAATGAATATGATTTGATCTCTCTCTTCCATTAGGATGTATGCTGTGAAAATGAAGCACCATTTATGAAGCAGCTAAATATGCAATTATAGGAGCAGTAATACCTGTATAAGGTTTTGTTTTAAAAAAAAAAACACACTAAACTTTCACTGAGACCAGAGGTTGAAACTTCTCAAATTCAGATGTTTCTAAATGTGATTGGAATATGGCAGTACCTTCCTCTTGGAAGTATTGGAAAATGGTCGCACCTTCCTCTTGGAAGTATGAGAATGAAAGCACTTACATGGTATAAATAATTGGTATCAAAGTCTCATATGGTTCTTTCAATGTTATCACTCCATCAACACCAAGCCCCTTCGGGCATGGAACATTAGCAGGGAATGCAACAGAACTGCTATTCCTAGTAGCATTTCATTAATAAAACCGCGATTCGCATTAACGGTTATGTGAAAGTGTGCTACTTTCCCAAAACTTTTCTATCCTATGCTATATTCTCAAAACTTTTACCATACTGTTTTAGTTTAGTAAAAGACCCTAAAGATTAGGATGTTAAAAGGTACAACAGACCATGCATATTGCACATGTCTGAGGGTTAGTGTAGCATAAATTCTTCAATCCTAAAATGTATAAGCATGTGAGCCCAATTCTACCAACAGCAATCCAAGTGACAGTGAATATAACATCATACAGTGCATGATGTGAGAGCACATATAAACCTACACTCGGTAAAATAAACAAAAACATGAGTAAAAAAAAAGAGACAGGGAGTACTAACAGATGCCACACACCTCATGCCCAAGTTTCACACCCATTTCTTGAGAAACTCTAGCAGCAACACTCATGGCAGCAACTCGCCTTGGCTGTGTACAACCAACCTGTAAGAAGCAACAAAAAGAAGTTGATATTCACGAAAGTGTCAAACATGTTGACACCAGCTTTCTCAAATCATTTAGGCAAAAGCTTTGGTTATCTCTTATAGTAATCTGGCACACTTTTAATTTTGCCTATCTTAGCACATCATTTTCCATGTTGCAAGTCATTGTCAAGTAGAATTAAGGAACAATAAAAACACCACAACATCACCCAGTCCCAATAGTTTCTTTGGATGTAATTGTCAACATTAAGAACACAAGGCACAATTGACTTTCGAGATAAATATATATAAGGAACAAAACTAGGGCCATTCCCAATCATTTTGCTTGGATCATAAAGGACCCTATGGGAGTAGGGATGCACGCATCCAATGTACTGGGCCATTGCCCTATTGGTGGCACACTAATTGTTGTTTCAATGTTATATCAGTTATCTAAAAGAATCAGTGTTAAAGGCATGTCTAGTTGTGTGTAAATACAAATGCATGTTACACTGGTGTTCAAGGTCATTCCTGTTTTGACTCTCTTCTTAAATCACTAGAGTTAAGATTCAGTTAAAACAAGAAATTATGGAATTTAACAACAACTTTATGCAAATAATTGAAAATTATACCACATAAAGAATATCAACATAATAACAGAGCAAGTTGCAATAATTGCATCAGTTGTTGATTCCCAAAAACCCAATACTGTAACAAGAAAATTTTGCATGCATGTCCATTTGTACTGAAAATATGACAAGAAAATGCTACTCGAATTTTTGACAAGTAATAATTTACTAGAGGGTAACAACTGGAACAATAGAAAAATGACAATTAGCATCTACAATGGCAAATGCATATGAAGGAACAAGATTATACCTTCCCATGCTTGGTGTAACCAGCTTCATGAAGATACTGTGGTATCTGTGTGGTCTTCCCTGAACCAGTTTCTCCCACTATGATAATAACCTGCAAAAGAGATTATAAATATTATTAAAAAAACATGAATTGAGCGTCTACATCCACTCATGCACATGCAAGTAGTAAGTAAATGCCATGTCACAGACTCAAGCACAGTGGCTGGAGATGCCCCATCTAATAAGACATTATAAATCGTATGACTGAACACTGTTCAGCAATTAGATGAAAGCATTTATATGCTTAAACTACTGGATAGAGGGGACGGGAAAGAATTTTGAGGTCCAAAGAGAGATGCTTTAATTTTAAGTCATTTGATCCAATACTAGTTAGGAAAGACATGGTCAAGCGAATCCCCGAGAAGTGCATTTTCTTCCTATTGAGGAAAGTCTTGGTCGCTGCTAGAAGCAACTTTCAAATGGTAAGCTACTAGGAAGTCAAATGCACTTCCCAGGTGATTATCTTGGCCAGTTGCTGATTAAGCTGTATGAGTGCTTTGGAATCAGTTTGCTGCTTGCTTATTCATTTCATTTCAAGCACAAAATTGATGTGCATGTCTTCTTAGAAGCTACTAGGAAGACAAATGCACTTATCAAGGGATTATTGTAACGACCTGAAATTTCCATGTAACTTTTACATTTCTAATCATCATGTCTGAGTATAATGTTAATCCCCGCGTACAATTGCGCTATTGGGACTAAAAGTGGTAAGAAACTCGGAGAAAAAATTTATGGTAATTATGAATAGGGCAAATTTTAACCCAAGGTAAAACATTATGTCTTAAGACCCCACATAAAATTTTAGTCCAATCCAACAGTCGTATTAGGAGATATGTTCAATATTGTAAAACCGGACAGTTGAAAATTTGACGCCAAAAATCTGAATTTCACATACCATATAATTTACTTATTGCGCTATTGGGACTAAAAGTGGTAAGAAACTCGGAGAAAAAATTTATGATAATTATGAATAGGGATCTCCAAAGAATTAGTCTAAGACCCAAGATGATTTAAGTAAATTATATGGTATGTGAAATTCAGATTTTTGGCGACAAATTTTCAACTGTCCGGTTTTACAATATTGAACATATCTCCTAATACGACTGTTGGATCAGGCTAAAATTTTACGTGGGGTCTTAAGACATAATGTTTTACCTGGGGTTAAAATTTGCCCTATTCATAATTACCATAAAATTTTTCTCCAAGTTTCTTACCACTTTTAGTCCCAATAGTGCGATTGTGCGCAGGGATTATACTGAAATTCAACGTTTCTCGCGCAAAGGGTCATGCATTGATTTATTTGACATTTCCTTCTACTTTACACATAATATCACCCAATTTACAAAATTTCCTCCTTCAAATCATTATTTTTACCTGGTCAGGGAGTTTTCACGATTTATCATTAACTAATATTTCGCATGCTATTTTATTACTTTAGCTTCTATAAATTTTAAATTAATCTCTCGGAAATGTTCATCCCAATTCATAAGATTTTCTCCCTAATTTATCATTTTTCAATTAATAGTTACCCTATTTAACCCAGATTTATCTATTTACCCTATTTATTTAACCCAGATTTATCTATTTTTGACTAGGGGTTTACAATTATCTTGGCCAATTGTTGATTACTCTGTAAGAATGCTTTTGAATCAATTCGTTGCTTGCTTGTTCATTTCATTTCGAGCACAAAATTGATGTGGATGTCTTCTCTATAGCGGGGATCTGTTTGGGATGCAAGGTTCGTCGAAGTTGTGAAGGCTTTGTGAGGTGTACAGTGTAAACAAAATAAGAGTAAAATTCTTGTCTTTCTACCTCTTACAATTTTTTGGCTAGGGCAGGAGGAGTGTAATAAGAGCCTTTTGAGAGACAAGAGCTGCCTCTCTTTGTTAGTATGGATAGCTCAAGTAAAACACCTTTCCCCTTTTGCTAAGACGAGAGATTACTACCATCAATGAAAAGCAAGAAAGACTTCACTTGAGAGGAAAATACTAGAGAAAAAATAACCAAATAATATCTACCCTAGCAAACTAGGCCTAATCCAAAATCTGAGTGGTTTTGGTAGCATGCAATGGTAGTGTGCAATTCTTTGAAAGTGTTCTTTCATTAAAGGTTTTTTATGACCGTGTTCTAGTAACTTTGCCACTCTTAATTATTTTTTCCCTCCAATCACAAGAAAATATATATGACGCTTTAGGATGGAAAAAAGAAATACAAGAATAGGCCTCTTGTGATAAATAAAAATCAGTGTAATGTAGCAATTAGAAAATACATATCGAAATCATATTTTTTAAGCTTTTCAAAACAAAGAAATTGTATCCAAACTTCAAAGATACAGGAAAAATTGCTTTCTTTCCTACCCTAACCAACCTTTCCTAGCTATGGTTCAAAACAGGGTCGAATATGTCAGCTGTTGCTGCTGAGCCAGAACTTTGTTTTACTATGATTTCTTGGTCTTCTGACCTCAGGCAATTATCTTTACAGCTAAAAACCTGTCCCAAAAAGGTGTAAACTCCAATAATGCCAAATCAGGCAAACAATATCGTTCCAATAGTACTTTAACCTTTTGCCATTTTTCTTATCCTACTTTCATTAATGGACACAGGGAAACAGGCAGCCATTCTTGATAGCATGAAACACAACTTAGCCCACATGATCTCATTTCAGAACAAGTGGAACTCTAGGGAATGAGGCAAGTTCATGTAACAAAAACTATAGTTTACATATGAGCAAAAAATAACCATCAGCGACAAGTAGGGACCAATTAGCAAAAGCATTAAATGTTGCAAGAAAATACCTGATGATCATTGATAGCTTTGAGCAATTCATCTCGATATGGATAGATAGGCAAGGTTTTTCTATCTTCCTGAAAGAATAAAAAATGCAGGTGATAGTTAACAGCATAACAGTAAATCACATGTTTTCTGGTAGACTACTAGACATGCAAATGTTCCCACAACCACTGCAGGAGTTTGTTACTCAGAAAATCCTAGAAGACTGCAATGTCGAGTGAGAAAAGAAAACACATCAGATCATGCATTTACAAAACAATAAATGGTCTTTTATGCATTGCAAAATGATCATGACAGCCTGACTCATATTCATTGAAGCTTTCCTTTCTGGGAGCTATTTTAATGCTTTGTCCACATTCCTTATTTCATTCCTCTGAGGATTGTTAGTATTAGTTTCATTGTGATTGCAAATTACAATTCGAAACATCAGATTAATCAAATCATAAACTTGATTATGATTTGCAAATCAAATCTCATCATATAGGAACAAGATTTTTAAAGCAAGGGAAGAAACTTTTTGGGAAAAAGATCTGACATACAACAGGGAGTGCAAGAATCATATGGGAATGGGAATAATAAGAGCCAAAACTCTAATCAAGGAAATGTACAATCTTGTTCTTATTTTCATGACTTGAACTTGAAAAATAAATTACCTATATATGTGATTGCAGTTTCCTTTATAAATAAATTCAAGTGAACTACAATACTGAAATTCCATATATTCCAATCAAAACTTTTTCAACCCAATCAATTAAGACCAATTTCTATCATCAGTTTCATCACTTGGCACATTGCTACCATAGCTTTCCTGCTGAGATGGTATTACACATAGTTATACTATTCAATAAATTTATTCACCAACCTCAAAATGTCCTTTGTTTTTAGTAGCAGAATTACTTCCAAAGAAGAAGAAGAAGATGAAGAAGAAGAAGAAAGGAAGCAGACCCCATTAGCCAAAAAAAAATTCGAAAATACAACACATGAGCAAATAGCACCTGGAAAGTTTATCGTAGGGGGAAAACGCTACAAGCATGTCCATTGGCTTGCCATAATTGGAGCTAACCTAGACTGTTTTACTATTTAATATAGCATATGTTGGGGGTTCTAACTGAGAGGGGCAGTTTGTAATTTTTGTTTGTCAGGGGTAATTTTGTGATTTTTGAAAGTTGACCGGTCAACTTCTTCAGCATTAACAAACCTGTCAACCAGCACCAGTTATGGTGCACCTACTTAAGGCACCTCCTTATTAGCCTAAAAATATTGGTTGCAACCCCTACATTGCAAGGATGGGTTTTTGAGTGAATGAAATTGAGATTTTCTGCCTTCAAGGTTAGGTGCGTGATGTTCTTATCTTAGGTGTGATGCTTAAGAATTCCTAGGAGTGATTTCTAGAAACCCCGGTGGGATGCTAGGTTTGATTTCTTCCTTTTTTTTAAACTACTTTATCCTTAGTTCCTTGTTTATTTACTTCTCTCAAGCACAGCCTTAAGCTAAACATATCCAAATCCCCACCTATAACCTATTTCCCCTTATTAACCTATCAATCTGTTGTCACTTGTAAACCATGGTATTTAGGTGCGGTAATTAAAGATCTTGCTTCAGCACACCTGAAGCTTCTCTAAAGCTGATTTTGCATTGGACTCATCAAGTGACTCAGTGGCCAGCTCATCATCAAACTGCATGCCAAAAAAAAAAAGCGAGGATAAGAGAATTGCAGCAGAAAATTGAATGATCACTTGAGATTTAAAAGAAAAGGAAAAATAAGATATACCTTGTCACCCTCCACAACCGTTGCCTTGATAAACTCAATCTGGTCCTCAAACACAAACCTAAACACATTTAAAAATACTAATTAACTGCAAGTTCATGAAACAAGCAAAGCATCAAAATACCTCCATATAAATTTATTTAACTTAAAAGAGGAAAACAAATAAGAAACCAAAATGAGATATGGAGATGTCTGATTAGAAATTAAAACAAGACAAAATAAAAACATTGGCATGGAAATTTTATCGATATTGTAATGGTGAAGTGATGTTTTAACTTACTGATAATCATCAGATATTTGCTTTTTATTTTTAGAACCATATTTCAATGTTGCTTTTTCTGCAAAATGGTGAGTGAAGAATATCAGTACATCCAAAGAAATGAATGGAATTTGGAGAGTAAAACATGATGTGTTTGGTTGAATGTAATTTTATGTAATATTCCATTACGAATTTGATGATCTTCCCAAGCTTCCTGTTCAGCAAATGGGTTCATTTTATCTCCAGCGCTGCCATCCCTACAGCAAACAAACAGTATGAAATGGTTTAACGTCAGAACAAACCACTCCAGTCTAAAGCAAAATATGCTACTTGTGAATACTAAAATTTTCCATTTCTAACAAAATGTGGTTCATGTTCTGCAGAACAAGTTTGGTGATTTCAATCACCAGATGCTTCCTTTCAAACTGACCTGTAACGCTGCAAGGCCACAGAAAATCTCTTCTCCTGATTAACGCCTCCTTCTTCATCATATGCTTCTGGCATCCTGTACTGCACTCCAGAAAGAATGTTGGATGGCACATCAAGAGTTAGCAAGCAACAATGACATATAGTGACTAGAAAAAAAAATGTATACAAACAGCTTATAGATGGCATGCATCTTTTAGATCGTTTTTCTTTTTTGTCATGAAAACTGCTTAGAAGGTCTCCAGCAATTTCAGGTGTCACAGAGAAAGAAATGTAGAATGAATTTGCCTTCTAAAGTCTCAGCCAATTTGAATTTGAATACCTTAAAGAGGACAATATGATGAGAAGGGAATTTAAAGGTTTAACAATAGTGTAAACAAGTGATTCCATATGTGATTAAATTCAAAAATCAAATTGCAAAATCAAAAACTTCTCATCTATCTCTCTACTTCTAGAGAGAAACTAAAAGCTGGATCTGGAAAGAAGTTACAACTAAATTTTCTGATCCCCTCCCTTCACTTCTCTCCTCGTTTGAATACCTAAACAAAGGAAATTGTTACATCTTTCCACTTTTGAACATAGTGTAGTGCAAAAGTACAAGCTCTGATTGAGCATACCTTGTAGAAAGTATCCTAAATAAGTAAGCACACTAGAGTTTATTTCAAGAGCATCTGAAACATGTCTACTTGGGAATGCCAACAGAATATTGACCACTACGTGTCAGAATAGAGGAATGGAAGAATCCAACCACCTTTGTCAATGCAAGGGGAAGTGCGTTACTATTTAACAATATGTTCACTACTCATTAATATAACTAATTAAAAATTATGACAACTACACCATTAATGAAACAAGTCTAAAAAATATGACATTTTATTAGCATCAGTGGGGGCAGAGTGGGCAAGGGCGTGCATGAGTGCTTCCATGTGTGAACACTTATATACATGTGAGAGAGAACTCCAAGATTTTATTATCATACAAGTTCCAGATTGTCCCATGAGAACACCAGTAACTTGAGAAAAACATGAAGGTTATATTGGAGTGGTTACGAGTAGAATAATTTTTTTGATATATACATTGCATTGGGTAGATTTGGCATATGACTGTGTGAAATGACGCGAAAGGATCCATCTAGCTGACCCCAACTAGTTTAGGATTGAAGTATTTTGTTGTATATGTATAAATTACATTGTCAGGAACACAAGAAAGGGTACACCCATGCACACCAAAACTGTACAAAGTAGAACTCCTAAGGCTGCAAACTGATAATATTTAATAATCACAAATATGAGTGAAAATACTACATAAAAACTAAAAGCCCGATCTAAATTCAAGTATATAATTATGCAAGGAAAATGCAAAAGAGCTAAGAATCGTCTTCTGAAATAATTACCGCAACATAAAATAACTCAATCAAGATAACAAAATTAAATAGAACCATCAAAAAATGGTGAATTACCTCATTCGTGTCCTCAACGTCCTCTGACCTCTTTTTCACAAGCTCATAAATTTCCTTCTTGTATCTGTTAAAATAAAGCATTCATAGTGCTTAATAGTAGTCAATATCTGGTAACTGAACTACCCAACATTACCGAGTATAAAAATATGTCCAGACGCCATTATAGGAGAATGATATTTTGAGCTTGGGGCAGCTTTGAGCAAATAGTACAAAATGCATATGAAAGATTGTATTATTTTACCTAGAAACTAGAGAAATAACTTGATGGCTACAAGTTTAAGTATGTTCTCCAGATGTCCAAGTACAAAACAAAAGGACCACAATCCTCATAAGACATGACTTGAACCAAAATAAAAAGATATGAAGCAGTCCAAGTCATTGTACCACATTATTTTTTGCACCATGGCCACATTAGTGAAGGCATAAAAGAGCCACCCAAAAGAGATATTCAACTAAGGTGACAAGGGGTACCAATTATATAAAGCCATAGCACGACTAAACAATTACGTAAGACCACTGTTTGGCTACACTAGCAGCTAACAGCAATATCTAGTCCACAAACCACTAACATGAAGAGATACACGATACACTCAGAATCAAAGGGCTTTGTGATCAGCAAACAAGTTGAAAAGTATTGCATGTGGTATTTGTCTTCAATATCTAGAACACGCACTCTAGAACAGTTGCTATCGCAATGACCAATTAATAACCTGTTACTGTTTTTATCATATGGGTATAAACAATTTTGCAGGTGAAGATAAAGGAGGAAATTTTGTGAAAGAGTATGGATACATCGCAGACAATGAATTGGATTTATTACCTTAGATCACGATATTCAACTTCCGTGAGCTTCACACCATCAAAGAGGTATTGTTCATCCTCAATGTCATCTCTGAAAAGGATATGGATAATTGAAGAAAAAACAGGGAAAGAGAAGAAAAACATATAAGTAGATATTATATGCAATTTATGATATTCAGCCTGAAGTTCAAGATTATTTAACAGTGTCTATCATAAGCAAGGTTATCATGTTATTAAGGCTAAAAACACCAGTAAGCAAGACAGCTAAAGCAAGGTGATAGCAATATCCCATGTGTGATTATGCAATACCTTATTTCTTCCAGTTTCTTTTGTTCCCTTTTCTTTAGATATTCTTGTCGTGACACCTTTCTGAATCAATGCCAAGGAAGAAGAATGATCAGCAACGCTACCCTGTCATTAAACAAGGAGCAGCAGATAATCAAATACGAACCTCAAAGTGTCAAGCTCATTTTTCTCCAAAGCATTTGATCTTCGAACTGCCTCTTCTGTTGCATGATAAGCAAGATGAGATGCCATGAAAAAAAAGCATTGTTAGAGAACTTTTATGCATGTGGGTATGTAAACATAAGCACTCGAGAGTTTATACCTTCGTCCTTCTTTTTCAACTTTGGCTCTGTTAGCTGTTATAATAAGACCAGACAAGACCGTCAGTAAGAAACATGCACCGTAAATGTTTGCAAGAACATATTTGTGAGATTTACATTCAATACTAAAAAATTGACCTTGCAAGAGCATGCATTAGCTTCAGAAGGTGTCATACTTCAAACAATGGCAGAGCACAGAAATAAAATAAAAGATCATAACAGATCCCAAAAGCAACAGCATCAATTAGCAAGACAGCAAGATAGATCATTAGATGCAGATGTGTACCTTACGAGTCCCTGCAGCATCACGTTCTCTAATATTTCTCTCTAATTGTTCCCTCTCTCTCTGATCACGCAGTCTCTCTCGCTCCGCCTACACACAACACAAGATATACAAGCCATATTTAAACTCAAATAGTAAAAACTGCTAAAAAAAACCAGTGAGCTAAGCAAAATACTGTGAATAAATCATTTTACAACAGGTTTATGAACTATTAGTAAAATCTATAATAATCAAGGTAAGCAACACCCCAGCAATGCTTGATAAGAATCTCTTTACTAAATAGCAAGAAAATAAATTACGAGGAAAGGGATCAGATTAATGCAAGGCATTTGAACAACAAAGGCATACCTCAGAATCATCATCATCATCTTCTTCATATGAGGAAGTCCGTCTTTTAACCTGTCTTGCTTCTTCCACTTGTTTGACCACCTGCAGCATTGCATTTGGTCAAAACAAAAAAAATGCCATCAGAACTGACATTGACAAGCAGCTTACCGTAATGAACAAAAAAAAAGAGTTCTGGCAGTAAGAATATATACACTCTACCTCATCGTCTTCATCCTCTTCACTCTCAATCTTCTTCCTAAACCGTTTCTTGTGCCTATCAGATGTAGTGGCAATCAAAGACTTATTATCAATACCACCAGCATCATCATCCTCGTCATCGTCATCAGCATCCAAAAGTTGATAAGTCTTCTGCTTCCTTGCCAACACAGCAGCCTCCCTTTCTTGTTTTTGATAAAGCTAGGGCAACAGAAATCAAAAGCCTTATTCATTTAACAAACAGAATAATGGCAAGCAAACCAAAAAAGCGGCCAACTATAACAGAGAATAATCATAATTCCCAAATTAAAAAGAAACAGGGAAAAACTCACATTTAAACCACCAGATGCTTTACGGGGAACTTTAGCAAAGATTTCTAGAGCAAAAGATTGGGTTTCGGTCGATGATGGAAACCCAAAAGCCTCAAGTTTACTAAGCACATCAGCTGAAGAACTAGCTTGTTTAGCTAAAAAAAATACAGAGGGAGCGAGAGAAATTATAAAGTAGAAAAATCAAAAGAGAAATAGTTACACACTATGAATTGAACAAAAAACCACTAAATTCAAACTCACAAATTCCAATAATGTACTGAACCACAGTTGCCTGTGAATATCCAAGCAATGACATTAGCTTATCTGATACCCATGTCTTCAGATTATCATCGCCCATTGTCACTCTAAGAAAAACTAGAAAAATCAAAACAAAAAAAATTATTATATATGAATAGAACAGAAAAGCACTAAGTTCAACTTCATCTGAGGATAAAAAAAATCAGACTTTTTTTTTACATTTAGAACTGAACCGGAAAGTGGTTCAAGCTGGTTTGTATACTTTGAGTTCTTTACATTCTTCATTGTTGGGTTTAGGCACCCTTTAATGCCAAGGAAAAAAACAAGAATTAAAGGCTAGTGACTATTGTAGCTCTAATACCTAAATATTCAAATACCCCACCCAAATTTTTAAAAAAATAATTTTCAACACTTTAAAAAAATAGGAAAAATAAATGAAAATTTGAAATTATCACAATTGATTAGATTGTTACGCAAAAAGAAGTTAGAATATGTTCTAATGCTATATAAGTTGCTAGATTTGCTTTGCTTTTCATATAGCAACAACACTACAAGAGGGCAAGTTTCAAGCATAGAGTCTCGTGTCAAATCACAAGCCTCGACTGATGGAATGTGCTTTTGTCTTCCCTCATCTCATCACAACTCTCTTCAAGACTTTTTTTTCCTTCAATGAATCTAATTTAATACAAAAGTTGTTGTAATTAAAAGAAAAGTTCCACATGCACTAGATAAAAATTTGAGCAACCATTCTATGGGATTTTTTTTCTTTTTTTATCAACGCAATTTAGTTGTTGTAATATAGCCTACTCATGCATCTACGCGTTAACTTGCAACATAGATACTTGATTTTGCTAGTAAATTAACAATTCCAATTTGTAATCAAGTGATAATGTGGGACTATCATGGCCACAGATTAAGGTTTTTGGAAATTATTTGGCTAAATCCATGCCTACAACAATTCTCTTAACTAACAAAACAGTAACCAAGGATGCCAACAGAACTAGATACATGGTCATGGCTGTCATTCAGTCAAATTACATATACATATATATATATATATAAAAATGTTTTCCACACACAGAAACTACTGGATTGCTTATTTTTTTAATCTAAACATAAGAAATGTTTTTAAACCAAAACCCTAAATTTTGTGAACCTGTCATTAAACCAAAACCCTAAACTTCCTCATGTCACTCAATTCAATAGAGAAAAAACGAAATGTAGAGATTCCATGGACCAAATAGTATCAGATCATCAGTAAAATAAGGCTTTAGGCCTTCAACAGAAAACCTAAAAATCAATGAGTAAAACAGTGTTTCGAAACCTGTGGAGAGAAGAAGACAGGAGAAGTTAACTTGCCAGAAATTAAACGCAATCCAAGCTTAAATTGAAGGTCACTGCTCGGTAGTAGTGGAATATGAAGAAGAAGAACAGCAGAAGCAGATTGGTAACTGAAGGTAGAACCGTAGAAGTGAAGACAAGAAAGAGGGGAAGAGGGGAATTTTTTCTGTTCTGTGTAGCTGCCGTAGACGTGTATAATAATAATAATAATAGCTGGGTCTTCACAGTTTTTAACTTTTTAAACTCAGGCAAGTCCGGGAGGGAGGCTCTATTTTTTTATTTTATAAAAAATAAAAATAATATCATTTTCATATAATAAAATTACAATTACAAAATATAATAAAAAGGCTAGTGCTCTTATTACAGTTTACATGGACATAAAATACTATGAATTAAAGCAGTGTAATAACAACCCAACTTTTGATATAAAGATTTGCAAGGGCAACAAAAAAGGGAATGAGGTTATTTTTGTGCTGGAGTGCATTTGACATTGAAGAGTTGGTTGGAAAGAAAATGGTCAACACAAGTTTTGGTGGGATTGCAGGCCATGGGGAGCGGGCACCTGGCGCTTGGGCGGCTCCACTGCACGAGGCAGACCCCAGCACCACCTAGCGCTTGGGCAGCTCCAATGCGAGGGGCAAACCCAAGCGTCAGGTGACGTTTGAGTCTTGACAAAAGGCTCGATTGGCTATGACTGCCCAATCGCCATGTGGCGCAGTGACAGCCCAGGTATTACATGACGCTTCCCATTATTATTATAATATTATTGCTTATAATAAAAATAGTATTATTTATGCCACAAATAATATCTTTAGTATTCATACTATTAATTATAAATAAAATAATAATATTTATAGCATAAATAATATCATTTTTTATACGAATATTTTAAATTTTAATAACAATAATAATATTTTTTAACGCAAATACTATTCATTATATAAATAATACTATTTTTTATAATAATACTTTTAATTATAATAAAAATTAAAATATTTATAACACAAATAATACTATTTTTTACAGTAATACTTTTAATTATAGTAGAAATTAAAATATTTAAATTTTTTCATCATGATCCAATAGAATTGGGTAATGCCAGACCCATTGAGCTAGGTATATAACGCCGGACCCAAGACAATCGGGTCATGTCACATACCCAAGATAATTAGGCCATTTGCCATGACCCTTGGGCCTCGTGGCGCTTCGGCACACCCGAGCGCCACCTAGCGTTTGGGTGGCTCCAATGCGAGGGTAG
Source organism: Populus nigra (assembly GCF_951802175.1). Classification (NCBI taxonomy): domain Eukaryota; kingdom Viridiplantae; phylum Streptophyta; class Magnoliopsida; order Malpighiales; family Salicaceae; genus Populus; species Populus nigra. The sequence goes on along the minus strand of NC_084867.1, from coordinate 528,045 downwards.
ACCCAAGCGCCACTTGGCACTTGGGTCTTGACAAAAGGCTCGGTTGGCTATGACAGCCCCACCATCACGCGGCGCTCGAGTCCGAACATGTTCACGCTCAATCACATGTGTTATATATAGAAATCTATGTTATAAATATCATTTTTTCTCTTATAATTCGAAGTGTTCATATCAAAATAGTATTATTTGTATTATAAATATTATTATTTTTATTATAACTCAAAGTATTGATATAAAAAATATTATTATGTGGTGTAATCATCCTTGAAATTCTTAATATAATTATGTGTTATAAATATTATTATTTTAATTATAATTCTAAATATTTATATAAAAAATAGTATTATTTGTGTTATAAATATTATTATTTTTATTATAATTAATATTATTAATAAAATAATTAATAAATTTGAAAAAAAATATTATTAATATTAAAAAAATTATTATTTTTTATATTATAAATTTTTATAGTAATTTTTATAAAAATAAAAAGTAAAGCATCCAACTAGTATCAACTGATTTTGATAGGGTATTAATTGGGTTTTTCTGGGCTGTTTAGTAACGAGTTAGCCCTTGTTTTTACATTGTTATAAATAATAAGTTAACCCGCTAGGTGAGGTTGGTTTTTAAAACAATCATCTTACATGGTTCCTCCTATTCAACTAGATCTGTGTCACCTTGCATGTTGCCTATGTTAGGCTGGGCCGATTTCTTATGCTGTTTTTAACGGAGGATGTGACTAAGGTAATATTTGATCTGGTTTAAAGTATTTTTTATTTAAAAATATATTAAAATAATTTTTTTTTATTTTTTAAAAATTATTTTTGATATCAACATATCAAAACGATCTAAAAATATAAAAATAATAATTAAAAAAATTTAAAATTTTAAAGAAACGCGATGCAATGCCCTAAACTTGAATTGGTTCAAGACAGGGTTGACCAGTTCGGTTTCATTTCATAGCAGTAGAGGCAGGCTTTAATTTAATTATACATAGTCCCTACAGTTTAGCATACTAATTAAATGGTTCTCATTGTTTTAGAAATTATTTATTTAATATTTATGTTTTAAAATCCATTTATAACTTAATCTTTTTTCCATTTCATGATTTTTCTGATTTTTTTTAAATAGGAAAAAATAAAGTAGATAAGATGGAAAGATTGATGAGAAAACCTTTTCTTAATAAAATAATACTAAATAAAGCAAGACCAACACCTATCAAGAGACAATTTAATAATTCTTTTATATTCTAGGGATTAATTAATTTGTTTTGATAAATTATAGGGATAAATTTTGTAATTATATGGCAAGCTTTTTAGGTCAGGATGTGTTGAGTACAAACACAGTGAGTGTTAAAAATAATTCTTATTACTAATTACTAAATCATTAAAATATTTGAAGTGAAATATCAACCTACTTCACGGGAGATATGAATAGTAAAGAATTTTTCTCTCTTTTTTTATTGTTTTTATTTTATTTTATTTTTAATATTTTATTAATTTTAAATTGATGATTTGTTTTATTTTACTTTTTATGAAATTATTGCAATCCCAAACAAATATCATGGTGTTAAATTAATACTTAATTTTATAAATATCTATTTCTATTATTAATAATATTATTAAATCCAATAGAATCAAATGTATATTATTCAACTATTGAATATCATTCTTTTTGACCCAACTGATTTTATTGAATTATTTATAGATAAAAAATAAAATATTAATAAAAATAAATTATTTTATTTTTAAAAATTTATATAAACTTGGATAATCTATAATAAAATTGATATAAGTAGCTAGAGTCAGGAATACAAGATCCTTGAGAATATCAACTCAAAGTTTAAATCACGATCGGTACATATGAGCACTTCCTTTGCTATGACTTATGTCTTGGGATTTGCCGCTCTTTTCTGCCACTGTTACGCATGTCTTATAGTCTGTTTGTCTACGCGATAATGTTGTCATTTTTTATGCAGATAAACGTATAGCCTTGTTCTTTAGTGGAAGGTATGCTCCATCAAATTCAGTTAAGGTTGCAGTAAAATGATATTGGCTGATGTTCTAGCTTTTCTGTTTGCACCTGCCACCTGCAGTGATCCATGGAAGCAAAGCAAGATGGCCTTTGGGGCCTGAAGGAAAATTTATAATTTTTTTCACTTTAGCTTGTGTCATCGCCTTCTTCTGTACCCTCCAATTGGTATAATTATTACCACTACAAACCAGGTATATATAAAAATTATAAATTTTATTTCTTAGCTAACTTCACCAGTATTGGATTACTGTTAGATTCCCTTCTGGTAATGTTCTGTTCAAATATCAGACAGAATGGTGGAAACGTTATAATTACATCCTCTCCGGTGGTCTTGATGCTGGGATTGCCTCTCGGATACTAGAAAGTTGGCCTGACGTGGCGGGGAAGCAACCCGAACAACCTAAAAGGATGCCCCTTGGCTAGCTGTCCAACTTCCAAAGGGACCATCGTAGATGGCTGCCCAGTTTACTGATCGAACTGATTGTTTATTACTCTCCTTTTTTCGATGTAATAATTTCTAGTTCTGTAAATATATACTGACAGCTGATTGTTGATGGTGCAATGATTTCTACTATATATATGTCCGAGGTTGAAGAATCTAGTCTTGTCGATTACAGCGAAAAGTTTCTGAAGAACAAGTAGGATACAATTTGGCAACATGAAAGAAAATATGTGAAAGAATTATATTATAATTTCGTTAGCTTAGTGCAAATTCAAAATTACCAGAACAAGGTAATGCTAGATACATGTGTATGAAGATTGCAAATATTTTTTATGAACAATCAGAAATAAGAGGATTGTTCATTAAGAATACTCGGTTGAGAAAGTGCTCTAGCAGCTAAGGATTTCATGCTACTACTTCCCCTTTGTATTATATCAACTAATGGCATCTGTGCTGAAGTTCCATGTTTTTGAGTGAATTCAACTAGTTCAAAAAATCCACTCTAAAGCTCTCAGTATCTTCTCCTGTACACTGTGGCAGAAGGCGAGCTCAGTAACTTTATAATTGGAATAATGGCATTTGCTTCAGCAAGAACCTTGCTACCACTTTGTAGCCTTTGGCCATCAACCAATGTCAAGAGTGCATCTAATGAAGCTTCGCAGACTCCAAGATCAGCCTCTCCGAGCATCCTCACTAAGGGTTCCAGACTTCCAGTGCGTTAGCCTGTAAAATACAGAAGGAAGATTCCACTGTACAAATTCCCAGGTGTACAGGGCAACATCGGATCACTGGTGCTGCTTAAGGTACTCAAACTTTTAGAAAGCTGTTTAAGTGAAATGGCAGCACTTTGTTTCGTCAAAGCAGTTCCAAAAACCAGTAATTGTACAAGCATCGGAATAATTTCAGCTTGAGCTACTATCTCTTGAACGACAAAGAGCTTTAACAGCATTCTCTGTTATCTGTCTTCTGTGTGAGGCATTTCTTCTCCCATCAGTAAGACAGGTAGAAATGACCTGAAATGCTCCAGCATCTAGAAGCCACATAGTTATCTGTGGGTCATTAGGAAGATTAGAAATAACACCCATGGCTGCCTGCAGCAATCACTTCCATCATTTGAGGTCTTAATGATCTTGAGCAATGTCTCAATGCGTCTTTGACCCACATGCTCCAAAATGATGTTGTTATCACCATCTTCTGTCAAGTAGTAGAATGAATAGTTTCACTGCATTGGCTCGTACTATATTATGATCATGCTCGCATGATTGAACCAATCCTTGGACAGCAGAGAACTGTAAATAGCATAAGCATTAGAAAAATGAGGGAATAGATGATTTGAATTAGTTGCTAAATAATTCATCTAAAATCATCAACGACAAAAATGATCCTAGATAATTTGTTCGAAGATCAAATTAAGAATATATCTGTCTATGCTAAAGGGCATTGCATTATCCAAAAGTGCCATTGATATAAGGTCAGGGTTATTTTCCTTCATACTAAAGTGCTCATAGGATTGCATACCCGTCTCAATTTTGCCCTTATTTCTTCACCAGAAGGAGATTGACTCCTTGCAAGAAAAGTTCGAAGAATGCTATTCTGTATTTCCAGACCCGTCAAGGAAATAAGAAAGAAGAGTTTAAAGTACCTTCCTCAGATTCCAGTAATGAGATCTGCTCGCAATCAGCTTCTTGAGCACGTAGTTGCCATGGCAAGGTTCATAATTATGAATGCAGCCTGCTCGCGCAGATGTGGTGACGATAAGCTGTTGTGTCGATAAAGAATTTCGAACAGAGTTCCGACTGCACCTTTTCTGATCATTTGAAGACCATTTTTAGGTGCATTTGAAAGGTTCTGAAGAGCTTTAACAGCCACCTTTTTCACTTCTAAATCATCGTCTACGAGAAATCAAAGAAGTGGCTCCAGTGTCCCATCTGTAAACAAGGACAGTTTATTGTGATCAATCAAATCAATCTCTGCTAATGCCCCGACCATGATCATTCTAACATTTTCTGGTCCTGCATAACAAGAATCCTTATAAGTTAGACGTGACAAGAAACTAATCTTTAGTTACTGGGTAAGCACATGGAAACAGCCTTAAACACTCAACCGATTAAGAAATCATGCAAAGAATTATCCTTGGCTGATCACTAATTTCTCAAGGAAGTGTAAGCCTAGGTAAAACATTTGAACTCGGTAAATTTTGTCAGACCAATGCTTGCATATGAATTGTCCAGATTTAATAATGACCAGAATCTTAAATCATTGAAATTCTAAATGAACTGACTAGCATACCTGCAGAAAGAAGCCGCAGTAATGGTTTAAAATAGGTAGCCTTTGCCATCAGTACAACATTTTGATCAAGAAAAGACAGATTCTCCAAAAGCTCTTCAGCATCTTTGGCAGCTTGAATTTCCTCAAAAATGGAGAAATAAGAATCCATGCTCTGCCCACCCTTTTCACCCTTGCAAAGGGCAGTGACCACGATCGATAAGGTACATCAATCCATTTTCTTGTGTAATTATTTAATAGTTCATCATTGATAAGATAAATAAACTTGAGCTAGCCATGTAATGCTCTTCGATGTGCTCAGCATGCAAATAAACTGACCTCCTAATTTTGTTTTTGTTAGTGATGCAAGGATGATAGTTTCTCAATGGTGAAGGAGATGGATGTTTTTAACGTCCAGATATTTTATTTTATTTTCTTATAATTTCCAGAAATTTTACTGAGTTAAATATTCTATTTTGGCGGGCAAATATTGCTATAGTAGATCGTGGACTTGAATTAAATAGTTGTGTTTGTTTTTATGTTTTAAAAATATTTTAAAACAAATTTCATTTTTTTTTTGTTATAAATTAATATTTTTAAATCATTTTAATGTTTTCATATTAAAAAATAAAATAAAAAAATATTATTTTAATATATTTTTAAAAAATATTTTAAAAAATAACTATTATAATACTTACAACAACTTTTCGATTGCTTACAAGCCAGGTCGGGGAAAGCAAGTAGGCCTTTCAGTTGTTACTAGAGCTACCAAGAAACAATGTGGTGCGCGATTTAATTGGAAATATTGTGGCCTGCATATCCCTCCAAGTGACTACAGTGGTGCGAGATTTAATTAAATTAGTATTTTTTTATTGTTATAATATATTAATAAAAAAATTATTTTTATATATTTTCAAACAAAATAATATTTACTACGCTTCTAAACATGTTTTGAGATGTGAAAACATCCTGATTTTATGTTATTTTTTTACTAGATTTTATTTCTTTAACCATGATTATAGTTATAATTAAAAAAAAAAAACAAGAAGCCCGTGGCTAAACTACTGCTGATTCACTTAAAGAAGTGAAATTATGCATTTGTCCTTAACAATAAATTGATAAGCTAGCTTTGAGAGATAAAATTTTCTTTTCACGGGTCACTTATCATTCTAGATTTGTTAAGGGAAATCTCAATCTTTTCCCGTTTTTTTTGCATAATTAAAATACTTGAATAATCTTAGAAATAAAAAAAAAAATTAATTATGTCATTTGAGGCATTCTTGGTTTTTCACTTTTTAAAGCACACTTTAATAACTCTATTACCCTTCAATTAAAAATTCTCACATGGGCTTATTCCTAATTTCATAATGGTTTTTTTAAATAATTATTTGGTACTTGTAGCAATGTAGTATTTTGATAAAAAAAAACAAAAAAAAATTCTCAAAGCATGGGCTTATTCCTAATTTCATATTGGTTTTTTTTTAATAATTATTTGTTACTTGTAGCAGTGTAGTCTTTGATAAAATAAAAATAAAAATAAAAATAAACAAACGTGTGTTGTACAAGTTAACCTCTTCACTATCTTAGAAAAATATGTGCGACTGGTTCCAGTGGTTAAAATCACTATTCTACCATATCATTAGAATTGTGTTGGTACACTTTTCCTCCCCAAACAATGCGTGCATGATTATTTCATTGAGTTTAGTGTTGATTCATTTTTTTTTCTTTTTATTTTTATCTTCTTAACCTGGATTTGCGCAATATCCCTAAAAAAATCATGGTAGTCATTCAAATTATTTTCCCTTCATATTTAGTCATTTTGTAATTTTAATTTTTTATTTGAAAAAATAATTCAAATTGAATCTTGTTTTTCAATTCCATCCTCCTTCAATTTTCAACTCTTAAATATGCTCTCATTCTTTAGATTGTTATTTTTTTTATTTGAGATGATTTACATTGATATTTTTTGTGATTTCATCCTCATTCATTTTTTTTTATCAAGTTTGATCTTCATTTTTTTATTGCTATTTTTTCTATTTTGATAAGTATTTTTGATTGATTTTTTTTATTCTATGTTTCAATATTAAATTGGTTGGAAATTGAGCTTCTTACTCGAACTCGGGTCTAAGATTTCACGAGTCATGGTTTTGGAAAATTAATGGGTTTGCTTAGTTTTTTCATGTTATTATATTAGATTGTCTTTTTTATGTTATTAAATTAACCAAAATTATTAAATTTATTTGACTAAATGACTCAAGTCTCATATTTCTTGTATTTTTTTTTTATATAAATCTTAGTATCATCTTAACTTTTTTATTTTTTAGCTCAAAAAACATTATCATGGCCCATGACATTGCGCTGATCATCAATATAGGTTTGCTCGAGCCACTTTTTTAAAATTGATTTTTTTTTTTTGCTTTTGGCCTTTAATATTTGATTCATTACAATCGAGTTTTCTAATTTATTTTGATATGAGTTTCATGGTTATATCAATTTGTTTTTGTTAAAAAATAATATTTTTTTATATTTTGGATCACTTTGATGCGTTGATCTTAAAATTTATTTTTTAAAAAATAAAAAAATATCTTTTTGATGCATTTCCAAATAAAAAACACTTTAAAAAGTAACCACAAACCACACTCTGAAACAAGCCTACATGTAGTTAGTCTTTAGCTATGACTAGTTTTGTAGCCCGTGCTAGATGTTTTTTTTATTTTTTAAAAAATAAATTTTGAAATCAATGCATGATTCAAAACATAAAAAAATATTATTTTTTAACAAAAAAATTGATTTTTTTTTAAAACACCCTCTTAATATTATTTTGTAAGCAATTCAAATAATATTTAATAATACTGAAAATGTGATTTGACCTTTGTCAAAACAAGATTTTCTTCTTAAAAAGAAAAACCAAAATAACATTTTTTCAGATTTATTTTCTCATTTTAAGCTTTTTTTTTTTAAAAAAAAAAACCTTGAAACAATGTTGTTTAAAACATTGGTTTTTTTCTAGTGATTTTGCTTAAGCTAGGCCCTATGTTGGTTGATTATCAAGATGACCTATTGGATCGATGCTCCTGGGAAAAACTCGATGTTTTTTCAAAACTTAGTCATGGAAGCATTTGTAAGTGCATATCTGTGATTATGATATAGAGTGATTTTTAAAAATATTTTTTTACTTGGAAATATATTAAAATAATTTTTTTTATATTTATTTTTATATTTCAACATAAACAGATCAAAATTATAAAAAAATATACTAAAATAACATAAATTTAATATTCTTTTAAGACAAATACATTTTTAAAAAATAAAAATAAAAGCTACCACATCTCAAACGATTCAAGTCGTTTTTTCACCTCCCATCTCAGAGACACGTCCTGGTCTGATAACATTGATTCTTTTGTGTCATTATGCTTGATTATAGAGATATGTTTTTTTTCTTCTAATTGGATGACTTTTACTAATTTGTTCTTCTTATTATTCATGTTTTTTATTTATTTATGCTCAAGTTATTCTTTATTTTGCATGGACATGCACAATCAAACTAGTTAATATATCTGAATAGGTTTTTGGATGTAATGGATTATTAAAATGAATAAGCCATAAGAAAAACTAATTAATAAAAAAGTATTTCTCGTTTTCTTTTCTTTTTCCGTTTAATTTCAAATATGAATGAAATCTGATGACGTGTGTTCTTCACAATGAAATCAAATTAATGACTATTACAGTTAAAATAAATAAATAAAAAGGGTCACAATCTACTATTATTAATGTACATGGCTGCCCGGGGCCAGCATAGAATTGACCTCCATTTTGCCTTCATGGCATTGATTGTTCTTTTTCTTTTTTATACGTGAATATTTGAATATATTTCACAATCTATTATTTTCTGCAATTCACTTCTGGGTATCAAACGGTACGTTTGTTTTTATATTTTAAAAGTAATTTTAAAAAATTTTAATTTTTTTTATTTGTTTTAAATTAATATTTTTTGATATTTTTAAATCATTTTGATACGCTAATATAAAAATAATTTTAAAAAATAAAAATATTATTTTGATATATTTTTAAGTAAAAAGTAACCACTCTTAAACAAATAAATATTCAAAAGAAAATTAAGAAGTTTGATTTAGTTAGCTTAATTTATTTTTATATTTTAAAGTCAATTTTCAGTACATTTTTATAAGTCTAATCATTGATTCTAATCTATCTTTATATTATAATTAAGTCATTCTTCAAACTAGTTATCTTTCATAAACACACAAACTGTAAAAGTCAAATCTCATATAATTTATTAAAATAACATAATAGGATTAAAGAAATAGTCGTATATTTAAAAATAAAATGAAATAATTAAATCTATAAAAAAAACAGATTAATTATAGACAATGCATGAAATATAAAAACAATTGTATTAAAGAATATTATCTTTTTTGCAGATAAAATGAAACTTATCGGCAGGCATGGACTCCGCATGGCTGCTGCTGCTACAGCAGCTAGCTAGCTTGGATGTTCTTTATTGGTAACATTAAACACCCATTAATTTATTAATTAAGAATCGTATCGTCTTACAGTACTATACCATAAATGAACAGTTGAATGAACATAAAACCATCTCTTTATGTTCTCAGAAAATTAATAAAAAAGCAGAACATTTCATTTATGTTCTGTACGTGGTTTGATTTTTAAAATCTTTTTTCAGACAATAATCTAATGAAGGTAGCAGTACTAGTGGAGCTTATTATATATACCCCAATGGGCTAAATCACTATTAGTCTATGGCTTGGACGGCAAAGTTGCTAGCTAGGTATACTAATTAAATGTGCATTATGATTTTATTAAGGTTGTTTTACACAATATGTAACATGCAGCTAGATTCAACAATCTATTCTGTGCTTGGAAATTCGACTCCATGAATACTATCTTATAATGCTTTGAAGCTATATGCATGGTAGGTACAGATTGAGAAAGGAAGTGCTCTTGAATTCTGGATTTGATGAAAGTAACTGATACATCCATGAAAGGAAGAGAGAAAGCTTAAATTGAAAGCAGCAATGTGTTAAACAATGCTTTGAATGATGATGATGGTAGCTTAGCCAGAAACATTAACTCAAGCGTGGAAGATCAGCGGTACTCATTAGCCAACCGCGGTAAGGATGGTTATTATCCTGCTGTTGCTGACAAGCTTTAATTATGGCATTGTCACTTCCTTTGGCAGCATCCACTAATATTTCAGAACTTGATTTTGAGACCAACATGTTTCTCGATCATGCATCCATCAAAATGGGAAAAGGAAATGACCTGATACAACATCAGAAATTAATGTTTAAGCTTAATCCAGTAACAATTACTTTGAACAACAACGGGAAGAACAATTAGTAGATCCCAAAAACAAACTGAGAAGGTTTAATAGTATCCCAATACAGTTCTTTTCTTGCATATTGACTAAATAGAACCAAGCAAACTCAATAGAAAATAGACTTAATTTCTGGTTATTATATATTTATATATGGACAAGGTATAGAAAAAACAAAATGAGGGCAGAAAGCATTTCTCCAAAGCTATATCAGAATCAACTAGTTCAACAATCCAGTGTGCAAGGCTGGGTATCTATTGAAAAAAATAACAATGAAAGGAAGAAATCTTCAGGAAAACTAGCTAGGAGAAGTTAAAAGGAGTAGAAACTATGCAAGCAAGCTAGCTAAGAACTTGTTTCCTGTACTCTTGAAACAGTACACTAGAGATGATGGGAAGAAGCATACAAGAGTGATATTGATTCGGCTCGTCTTCATGAGTGAAGAACTTCAGATGCTTATGCACAGAAGATGAGCCGGACCAATATCACGCCGTGTCTACTTCTCCAGAAACATGGCCAGATCATTTCATGATCTCGATCTCGATCTCTTCCATGAAACCCTGCTTCAATTCAATGCTTAGATAGTGGAGCTGGAACCCCCCATATATAGAGGGGGGGGCAAGGGTTTTTCTGTCTCGATACTGTGGATGGCCCCTAGCTAGAAGCAAGGACTTGAGGAAGTAGGGCAGATATAATCACTACAAGCATATCGGAACAATGTTATCAAGATCAAGATTTTGGAATCCCACTAGCAATCTCTTTCCTATTGTTTAGGAAAAGAAGCAGCATAATGGAGTATTTCTTTTAATCTTGGCATGTGAACAAGAACGAAGAGCAAGTCACGTCACATTTATATCGTAAATACGCACATGTCATGGTTAATTTATTGCTGAACTAACCTACCAAGCCAGCTAGCTAGCTCCACGTACAGTCACCTATAAATCCAGTAACACACACACACACGTCCTGCAGTGATACATGAAAATGCTGCAATACTTGTGAAAAGAAGTGGGTAACGTTAGTTTTTTCCCGACTATTCGCAAGGGCGAAACAAGAAATCTTTTAGTGGTGATTTTATAATAGAAAGTTGACGTAGAGTATGGAAAGAATTAGCTCTCAATTTCCGATCACCTATTGAGACGGCTAAGCAATGGAGAAAATATAAACATCAATAATAATAATAATCTACTAAGATAAATAAACCGGATAACCGTGTTTATACTGATCTTAGAATTAAATCATTATATAAAAAAAGATTTTTTTATTGAGAATTATATGGCTAGTATATAAAACCCAACCACATTAAGATTTCTAAACTAAACAAAAATATAAAATAACTAACAAAAAATAGAGAACAATAACTTTGGATCTAATTTAAATATGAATTAATAATTAATTTAAAAATAATACTTCTTTTTCATTAGAAAACTTATTCAGCTTAACTAAATTTCTTTTTGATTTTAGACTTGTGTGTTTGTTCCAAGAAAGTTCTTCTTGTGAATTAAAATTAGAATGATAAACTTGAAAATGAGTAAAAAAAGAGAATATAAAAGAAAATACATTACTTTTAGGTATCTAAATGTATAATCATTATGAAAAAAAAACCAATAACTTGTTCTTAAAGAAGTAATAAGAAGAACTTAACAAGATTTCAGAAATTTATGGTGTCCTGCCCTCTAAAGATAGGGTAGTTCCATTTAGAGTAGCAATTTATGCTACTGAAGATTTGATAGATTTGGTGTTTGAAAATATAGTAGTGGTTGTTTTTTAAATTGTTTTTTATTTCAAAACATATTAAAATAATATTTATTTTTTAAAAATTATTTTTAATATTAGTACATCAAAATGATATGAAAATATAAAAAAAACATATATATATATATTTAAAATAAAAAAAAATTAAAATTTTTTACAGATACTTTCCAACTACAGTGCTAGAAAAGTTGAACAGTTGTTACAAGCTGAATCACATGATGGTGAATTCATCATTATCCTGGAGGTGTGACATTAAAGAATTATTTTAGAAAATGTCATGCATTACAATTTAAAATAACTCCTGATGTTATCTAATCTTTATAAAGGTATAGAAATAGTACGGAGGCCATTTATGCCTAATTTGCATTTGATTGAATCATACATTTCTTTTTCCAGTTTCTATTTTTTATTTTGTTGGTCTTCTATCTTTACTGTCTTGCCTCCCACTGGTCGCTTCTGTAACCCTAACTAATTGAAAATGCAGGGGAAGTCTAAGCCACCAGATCTAAAAAGATGAAAGAACCCCTTCTCTTCTTCCAATAGAAATTCAAATGTCCTTCTTTTTCCACGATTATCTTAGTTCTTAATTAATGGTCAATTTACCAAATTTAATGATGAAATGAAAATGGATTATGAGAGGTTCTCAGTCAAAGCATCCATCTACGTACCTTTCTATATATATTTTGCAATCTTTTGTTTTAAAAAACCATTCTTTTGAATAAAGGGGCTTTGGATTCTGGAAAAAAAAAACTAATAAACAAATTCCTACTTGCATTTTCAAGCACGTTTAGCATTGTCATCTGCATAAATTTGATATTGTTGTTTACAATATACACTTCTTTTTATCAAATAATATGTACTTTTTTTGTACACCATTGCCGGTGATAAATATAGAATATATGCTTGCAATCAAGAAGTTTGCTCTCTGTGTGATCTCATATTCGAGTAATGCGATTGCTAATATAATGGCCACTGGAGACTTACATGGTCGTTAACTTCAGTGCCCATGAAATTATTTGAGATACGCGTAAACTAGCCCGGACATCTATGTTAATAATAATAAAAAAATTAGAATATGTGCTGGTTGAAACATTAACACACACAGGAACTAGAATCTAATTCAGTTGATACTAAATATATAATGCATGCCAGTTAGCCTATGGTCGATAAAATATTTAATCTGCAATCATAAGTGTTTTAAGATAAATTATACGAGTTTATTAGTGTTGCGGACCGGATATAACAAATAAATATAAAATTAATATTTTTTCATGAAAGTTTTAGAATGAGTTTAAATAGAAAGTACTATATGTTTTTTGTTTTTAATTGAAATAATAAGTAAATCTTATTTTAAAAATAAAATATAATATTATATACAGGATAAAATTAAAGTTTAGCTAGCAGCCATGTGTTACCTTTTCCTGTAGAATAAAGGTGAAATGCTAATTAGCTTGATTTGTCTTCAATGGTGGAGTTTAATTCCAATTGAAGATTAGAAAAGATTCCCGGCCATGATTAAGATTGTCCCTTTCACCATGGATTTTAGTTCCCAGACAGGAAGACTTTAACATGCCCCTGTTCTTCTACCAAACTACTGCCCTTGTCCAAAATAAATGAGTGGTTTATGTTATTTGCGAGTGTCGACATTTATGTATTCTTGCAGTCTTGAATTTGAAACTTTTGCCATCAATCGTATGGGATTTTAAATCATTAAACTTTATGTTTATTTAAGATTGCGGTGAAAAATATTTTTTAATATCAGTATATTTAAATCATTAAAAAATATTAAATTAATATTTTTTAATTAAATATACTTTTAAAAAATGCATAAAAACTTTTTTAAAAAACTTTTTTTTTAGCGCCGCCCCAGACAACCCTTTTCATTTGACAACCAGGGGAGTTTTATTGACAGCTGCTCAGTACCTTGAAAGTGACACCACTATCGAAAATAGTATTGATTATCTAGGAATATAACCCTTATTTGCTAATTTTGCGAAGTGAAATTTCCCTTTTTCTCCTTTTTTTTTTTTTAATTCAGATTGTTAAAGATGGGATCCAAAATTAAACACCGCTTTTCTAAAAAGTTTACTTTTTTATAAAAGTATAATTTTTTTATATGTTTTGAATCGTTTTTACATGCTCATCTTAAAAATAATTTTTAAAAATTAAAAAAATATTATTTTGATATGTTTTGATATGAAAAGTTATTTAAAAAGCAATAACAACTTCACTTTCAAATACCCTCTTGCCCCGGTGTCCCGATAAAAAATATCTTTTACCTTGTTTTAAATTTAATCTCACTCTTCAATTTCTCATCACAACTTTGGGAGATTGATATATTATTTAAGGTATGATCCTTGCATTAGTTAATCTGAAAATATTCTTTATTGTCTAATAAAAATAAATCTCTAAAGTTTTAACATGACAATGATTCAAAGTACTGTTTGCTCTGTGGTGTGACCAAGTTTTTTTTAAAATTTAATTTTTTAGTGTTTTGACGTATTTATGTTAAAAAATAAATTTTAAAAAATTAAAAAAATATATTATTTTGATATATTTCTAAACAAAAAACACTTTAAAAATAACAACTACTAATGAAAGAGATCTGCGTTGAAGTTCATGGATGATCTCTTTCTATCATAAGGTATATGCTCCGATGTCCTCTCATGTAGCAAGTCATGTTGGCAAAATTCTCAGCCATCAGGCAAGATGCTTGCCTAGGAGGATCATGGGACAAGATTCTACAGAACAGTTGACCTTATCTCTGCCTCACAAAAATTCCACCTATCATGGGGAAAAAGGTTGCCTGGATAGATAGATACACCACCAGCAAATTAAATTGTCGGCATTAATTTGCTTCCTTTTCAAGCATTTTATACTGCCAAATTTAAACACTCTGGAGAGCTACCTCCACTCGTTATTGAAATTTTCAGTTTTTATTAGGAATGATTATTTTCGGTTCGGTTCAGTTTTTATTGAAAAAGAATAATCAAACCGATTTTTGTTTTTAAAAAACCAAAACGGTTCAAACTGACCGGTTTCGATTCGGTTTGGTTTTTAGGGCAAAAACCGGTTCAAACTAGTTTAGCTAGATTTTTTCTGGTTTGGCTCGATTTTGGCTCGGTTTTTTCAGTTTGGCTTGGTTTTTTGTAGGTTTGGCTAGAGGTTTTTTCAATTTTAGGCTTATAAAACCGAAATCAAACTAAATTGACCGGTTTTTTTCAAAATTTTAATCAGTTTTTTTTCACGATTCGGTTTTTTCAGTTATTTCTTTTTATTTTCTTGATTTTTCAATTTTTTTATTCACCTCTATTTTTTATGTAATAATTTAGTCATGTCAGGCTTAGTTTTTTGCTTACCGATTCATTCATATTTGCTTACAATAATTTGTTCCACGAACCTAAAATCCAAGAGGTTAACGAACCTGAAATCTAAGAGGTTTCCCACGCTCTTTTAATATTATAAACAAGCAAAATATACAAATAATATAAACAAATATACATAGACAAACGCAAAAGAACTTATAAATATATATTTTGAGTTAATAAAAAGTTAAGACTGGTCATGTAATAATAATTCGTGCCTCAGGTGCAATGATTTTTGCAACTAATACGTCGCAAACCCATTGATTTAGAAGCCTAAGGAAAACAATTCTGCTGCACAAGAGGTTGGGGAATAAATGGATCAGAATTTGGATTTTTCAAGGAATTTTGCAGAGGGAAAGTTGACATTTTTAGAGATTTTGGTGGGGATTTGAGATTTCTAGTTTTGCGACCAACTAGGAGGGAATTAAAAAAGAAAAAAAGAAAAAATGCAAATGGTTTTCATCTGTAAATTGGTAGATAAATAAAATAAAACTCATTAAACGGGATTTCCAGCACTGGATTGTTTGCGAAATAAAATAAAATTTATTTTAAAAACTTGAAACAAAAAAAAGATAAGAAATGGCATTTATTAATCTACCAAATCAATAACTTAATATATATTAAAGCCAATCATTTCTAAGCTCTAAGTGATTAATATAAAATATAATAGAAGGAATTTTAATTTTTGAAACCCTAACTAAATCATATTATAAAAAATAATAACATTATCATTATTATTGTCATTAAAATCAGAATTTTATTAGTTAGAGAGTTGAGAGTATATTTGTTTTTGTATTCAAAACTCTCTTTTGAAAATTTTAATTTTTTTTGTTTTAAATTTTTTAATTTTTTAATTTTAAATTGTTTTGACATGTTGATATTAAAAATAAATTTAAAAAATAAAAAAAATATTATTTTAAAATATTTTTAAATAAAATATGAAATACTATTTTAAAATGAGAAATAAATGGTGGTAGAGATAGGAGGTTAAAAAATTAAAGTGAGAGAGATGTATATTTTTTTTTAAAAAATATTTTGGTGTTCATATTTCTTTTTTTTTATATATAAATTCTAACTTGATTTGATTTGGTTTGGTTTTTAAAAATTAAATAAAATAATCTGGATTTTAATTAAGGTATATCACACTAAAGGAATACCAACAACACCTCATTCATTCCAGACTATCAATTACCAAATTAAATTTTAAAATAATATGAAAAAACTTTACAGCTAGCAATATGTGGAATCCAGCAATTAATTCCACTCCACCAATGGATATATTATATTATTTGGAAAATTCATATTTCCGAAAAAAAATTAAATTCATAATTGGATACCAAGCCCAACAATGATGCTACAAGTAAAGCAAAAACGCCGAAAGTTATTACAAATGGGCTTTAAACGCCCAGTCCTTCCTAATTAGCAATGGGCCTTTCTCTTCAAGTTTAGAGAAAGAAGAAGAAGAAGGAAGCATCACCACCCTCCTCCTTCCTTCTGCCGTTTGTTTCCCCGTCTTGCCACACAGAAACGGCGTCGTCTACCATCGTCAATGGCGGAAGATGAAGTGCTTTACGAGACACGTCTTCATGTCTCCAGACCTTACACTCCTAATTACCCTCCTCTTCAACACTCCAACAAGGTCTCTCGATCTCTCTCTCTTCGCTTTAATCTCTACTTCTTAATCACAATTAACGTATTGATTCTTGTTTTCTGTGAACAATTCAGGTTAACCGGGTCGGTTTTTTGTCGATAATCAAAGATAAATGGAGTGATTACAGAAATTACAATTCTAATAATTCAAGATTAGCGACAAGAATTAAGAGGAATTTGTCGCTGTTTATATCTCCGAGAGGTGAATATGTTGCTGTTGCAAGTGCAAATCAAATTACGATTTTGTCCAAAGAGAATGAGTATCAGCAACCTCACGGCATTTTCACCTGTAAGACTTTAATTCTACTTACGTTTTAAATTACAAGTTCAGATCCTTAATAAGTTTTTTATTCTTATTTTTTTTATTCTGTTGATTTGTTTCTGGATTTTATGTCAGGTAGCAGTGGTGGTGTGTTTACGTGCGGGGTTTGGTCGGAAACTCATGGTGTTTTAGGAGTTGTTGATGATAGTGATACGGTTTATTTTATCAAAGTGAATGGGGAAGAGATTACGAGAATTAGTAGACGGCTGTTAAAAGTGAGTTCGTCAATAGCAGGGTTGATTCCGCAGGATGATGATGATAAGGATGCGCAGCGGCGGTCTTGTTTGTAAGTGTTCACGTATTTGTGTGCTGATCATTTGTAAAGTTAAGTGATTTTGATGGATGATTAATTGGTTGAAAAGTTTTTCAGGTGTAGTTTTGTTATTATCACAGCAGATGGATGTCTTCGTCAAATTGAGATTGGTAAAGAGCCAAGTGCTTCTGTTTCAAATAGTGAGGTGAAGTTGCCGGGGAAGTTTCCTAAGGATGTTTTCTGCTTCGACTATAGTTCGGAATGTTTGTTGCTTGTTGCTGTTGGTAGTGCAGTTGGCCTCTCGGAATCAACTGGTGGAAATTCTGCTGGTATGTTTTAGTAATCTTTGTTTTCATTGTGGTACTTTAGAGTTTGAATTTATAGAGAGGTTTGTGTAATTGATGTAATATGATTCAATAATTGTACATTTGACTTGATAGACACCAGAATGCAATGATTTCTCTAGTTTCTGAACAATATCAGAATTTTGAATATCAATTTATCTTATTTTTCTAACCTTCATGTAGCGGGATGCTTGTCAACTCGTTTAATCTCTTATAATTTTTTTCGAATTATACTGAGTTTAAATTTTCAACTATATTCTATATATGCAAGTACCAAAGCACGTTATTGTTTGTAGCATGACTTGCATTCCTCAAGGGAAGATCTTAGGTTTTAGTCCTGCTAAGCAGATGATTACTTCAATTTTCAGATTTAAATCCTTGTGTCTAGCCCATACATGTGGATACTCACACAGGGTATTGAGATTCTCCATATTTTTCTTTACTCTCTGGAGCATACTAAAATTGGAAAGGAAAAAAGGAATAAAGAAGTAATATTCTAATTGATATTTTGGTTCATGAAATTGTAATGCAATTCGCACAGGCAAAAATGTAGATGGTGAAATTAAAGATGTACAAGACCACCTCAGGCAGCTTGGAAAGTCATTTTTTTTAACTTTCTTTTCCGTTTTAAATCACATCACATGGTTTTTGAATTTATATTCTAATATTTTTTTTCAGGATCTTGCATTCTTTCTCTTTGGTGTATAAGTCAAAACTTTGATTTGGAACCATTGTTTTCTATTCAATTTGAAGGCTTATACTCCAAATCAAAAGATGCCATACTAGCATGTCCAAAGGTGCTAATTTCACCACTTGGCAAGTTTGTCGCCACTTTAGATATATCAGGATGCTTGCACATTTTCAAGATGGATAAAGAAAGCCGTTCACTTTTGATCTTTGCTGGTGAAGAGAAATTAGGTTCACAAGGAACCAGTAACTTAACAAACGGACAGAATGAGCTTTTAAGTGATGTTGTGGATTTTACTTGGTGGTCTGACCACATCATGACTATTGCAAAACGTGGCGGCACTGTGACCATGCTTGATATTGTTACTGGCTTAAAGTTTCAAGAGGACGACCATCTATATTCAATTATTGTTTTGGATAGAATACAGCAGTTTCAAGGACACATCTTTGTTTTAGATAGCAAAATCCCATCTAATCATAGTAGAGAATCAGGTGATGTGCAAGAGCAGATCATGGGAGGCAGAAGTGATCAATTTGATGTTTCCCAGTTGCACTGGAGTCTGATCTCACTTTCTAAGATATCTGTTCCTGAAATGTACCATATCTTAATTAGTAGTCTTAAATATCAAGCTGCCTTGGACTTTGCCAATCGTCATGGCTTGGACAGAGATGAAGTTTTGAAATCTCACTGGTTGCACTCTGGCCAAGGAAAAGATGATATAAATATGTTTTTGTCCAAAATAAAGGATCACAGTTTTGTCATTTCTGAATGTGTTGATAAGGTTGGACCAACAGAAGATGCTGTAAAAGCCTTACTTTCATATGGGCTGCATGTAACTGATCAGTTCTGTTTTTCAGAGTCAAAATCTGATAAAGGGAGCCAGATCTGGGATTTTCGTATCGCTAGACTTCAGCTGTTGCAATTCAGGGACAGGCTAGAGACCTATATGGGGATAAACATGGGCAGGTATTATGTTCTCTGGAAACTCAATGCCTTTCTCCCTCATGGTTTGCAAATAATAATAAGATAGAATGTGGCATCAGATCTGGACAACCATTTTGATATATTTTATGAACCTTTACTTGTGAAACAGGCTAAATACCTTGGTTCACATGCATGCTACACAAGTTCCTACAGATGTTGTAGATAAAAGGACATCCTACTATTCTTTCTTAGATATTGAAGCTGTTTCTATAAGCTACAAGCAGAAAAATCTCATGCAAATTTCATATTGTTGTTTAATTTGGATAATTGAAGATGTTAAATCTACATATATGATTTGATTCTTTTCTTTCATATGTGAAAAACTTTGGTACTATGATTTTATAATGCCATGGGTTTTATTATTCTGCTGTTGTTATTTTTATCATTGCTGGAAGTTTCTTATGTGATTAAAGAAATATTGCATAAAGTATTCTGGAATTACTTTTAAATTATTAGTTGTATTGACTGACTGCATATTGACTTAGTCTTTGTGCAGGTTTTCTGTACAGGAATATAGCAAATTCCGTGTTATACTTGTTAGTGAAGCTGCCACAGCACTTGCTGAAAGTGGGAAAATCGGTGCCCTAAACCTCCTCTTCAAGCGTCATCCGTATTCGCTATCTCCTTCAATGTTGAAAATATTAGCTGCTATTCCTGAAACTGTTCCTGTTCAAACCTATGGGCAGCTTCTTCCTGGGAGATCTCCTCCCCCAAGAATTGCTCTTAGGGAAGAAGATTGGGTAGAATGTGAGGAGATGGTAAACTTTATCAATAGGCCACCGGAGAATCATGAGATTGGCATCCAGCTCCGAACTGAGCCCATTGTCAAACTGTGCCTCGGCTATCTTTGGCCATCATCTAGTGAACTTTCTGAGTGGTACAGGTGTAGAGCTAGAGATATTGATAGCTGTAGTGGCCAGCTTGACAACTGTCTCTTCTTGATTGATTTTGCTTGCCGCAAAGGCATCTCTGAGTTACAGAAGTTTCATGAAGATATTCTATACTTGCACCAGCTCATATATTCAGATGAAAATGATACTGACACATGTTCCAATATGAGCCTTATCTCCTGGGAACAATTATCTGATTATGAAAAATTCAGAATGATGCTTAAGGGAGTGAAAGAGGAAAATGTGGTAAAAAAACTGCATGATAGGGCAATTCCATTTATGCAAAATAGGTTTCACAACATCCCTTTTACTAAAGATCAGGATATAGATGGGCATTTTCCCTCAGTTCACATGGACGATTCATTTCTGGTTAAATGGCTGAAGGAAATTGCTTCGGAGAATAAACTGGACATATGCTTGATGGTTATTGAGGAAGGATGCAGGGAATTGCATGTTAATGGTTTCTTCAAGGACGAGATTGCAGCTGTAGATTGTGCTTTGCAGTGCATTTATTTGTGCACTGTTACAGATAGATGGAGTATTATGGCTGCCTTATTGACAAAGCTCCCACAGAAGCAAGGTAAAGTCTGTGTAATACATATAGATTCTTATTAACCCAAAGATCTAGTTATGGAACTTCCAACTTGACATGGGAATTTGCTAAGAAGATACAGATCATTCCAATTAAGTTCTGCTCTCAAGTTTGGATTGCTTTTAATTTCAGAAGTTGTGTTAACATGGGTTTTCTTTATCGCTTTTCCTGGATCTGGAACTATACTTTCCTTTTTAAGTTCCCCTTGTTTATTCAAGAGTCTTGCCTTTAATGACTATTATATTCTGCTGAAGACCGAGATGTATAGAAAGATCAAAATACACAAACAAATGGCATATGCATTTATGTGTGCATTTTTATTATTGAGATTGTTTGGCTATCTTTGATTTTGGAATTATCAATGATAAAAAAATAATCGATAGCATTTCACCTTAACAGATGTTGGAATATCTATTGAGGGCCTTGAGAAACGACTAAAACTTGCTGAAGGTCATATTGAAGCAGGGAGGCTTTTGGCATTGTATCAGGTTTGTCATTTGTTTTCTATGGCCATGCTTCTTTTGATCTGGGAATTCATTTCAAGCATCAAATAATGGAATCATTAGATATATGTTTCTATTCAGGCATCTTCACTCTCTAACATGCTCTTTACTGTAATTTTGTGGAACAATAATGATAAAGAATTTTTTTCGAGGCTTTCAGCATTCTAAAAGTGAGACTGCAATGCAGATTGTGTGGTCTAGAGCCATTAACTGCTCTTGTAATTTGTTCGCGCTAATGTGATAGCAATGAATTGTTTGTTTCAGGTTCCAAAGCCAATGAAGTTTTTCCTGGAAGCTCATGCAGATGAAAAAGGTGTAAAACAGATTCTTCGTCTTATACTCTCAAAATTTGTTCGGAGACAGCCAGGTCGATCAGATAATGATTGGGCAAACATGTGGCGTGATGTGCAATGCTTGCGAGAGAAGGCTTTTCCTTTCCTTGACCCAGAGTATATGCTTGTGGAATTCTGCAGAGGAATGCTGAAAGCTGGGAAATTTTCTCTTGCAAGAAATTATCTGAAAGGTACAAGTTCTGTAGCCTTAGCATCAGAGAAAGCAGAAAATCTTGTTATTCAAGCAGCACGGGAGTACTTCTTCTCGGCTTCAAGTCTCTCTTGCTCTGAAGTAAGCACACATGTTAAGCTTTGTTATGTCTTGAGATATCTGGCAATAATTTGATATGTTTTCTCTTTATATTTCCATCATAAATCCACTCATTCTGAATTTGAATATTTATTTAGTATGCCATGTTTTGTTTTGCTAGGAATTGTTGGAAAGGCACTCTTGTATGACAGCAGTTATTTTTTATTAGATATCTGTGCAACTGTGAAAATCTTTTGGTTTATTGTTCATTATATGTCAAAATTTTTTTTTCTAGCTATTAACATGTCATATCTTTTTGGTGTGCCTATTTTCACGATGCTATAACACACTTATGGAATAAGTAATGGTAACATATGTTATAGTTTTTTCTAAATTTTTTTACAAGCAACATTATAATATACAGTAATGTTTTCATCATTGTTATGGGGTGCTATTGAGGTATATATACTATTACAAATTTAAATATTTATATATAATCATATTAAAAAAAAGCTCTGTAAATTCTTTTATTATCGCTATTGTATGGTAGTAATTCTGGCTTATTTAGATTTATATTCTAATTGAATTCCAGCTGACATTGATTCGTTTGTCAAATGGCTATCTTCCTGTATAAATTGATTGATTATGTTTCTGCAACTTGTTTCAGATCTGGAAGGCCAAGGAATGCCTTAATTTATTTCCAAATAGCAGATATGTTCAGACAGAGGCTGATTTAATTGATGCTCTCACTGTTAAACTTCCCTACCTTGGAGTGACTCTACTACCTATGCAGTTCAGGCAAATAAAGGATCCTATGGAGATCATCAAAATGGCAATCACTAGCCAAGCTGGAGCTTATCTACACGTTGATGAACTCATTGAGGTTGCCAAACTTCTTGGGTTGAACTCTTCAGATAATATATCTACTGTCCAGGAAGCTATTGCTAGAGAAGCTGCAGTTGCAGGTGATCTGCAATTGGCATTTGATCTCTGCCTTGTTCTTGCCAAAAAAGGGCATGGTCCTGTTTGGGATCTATGTGCTGCAATAGCAAGGGGTCCTGCCCTTGAAAATATTGATATAGGCTCTCGAAAGCAGCTGCTAGGTTTTGCTTTGAGTCATTGTGACGAGGAATCTATTGGTGAGTTGCTTCATGCGTGGAAAGATCTTGATATGCAAGGCCAGTGTGAGAATTTGTCTATCTTGACTGGGACAATGCCGTCCAGCTTCTCAGATCAAGGTTCCTCCATTACATCACTCCCAGCTCATGGAATAGAAGAAATAGTTGACCTCAAAGATTGCTCTGAACTGGTTGGAGGAGCAGGCAGTGGACATCAAGAAGTTTGTTTCAGTAACATTAAAAATACACTTTCTATTGTTACTAAAAACTGGCATGTGGATAGTGGAACTGATCTGGAATCTTTTTTGCGGGAAAATGGAAAACTTCTATCTTTTGCCACTATTCAACTCCCATGGCTGCTTGAATTAAGTAAGAAAGCAGAAAATGGTAAGAAATTTTCCAACTTTATTCCTGGAAAGCATTATGTCAGCATAAGAACAGAAGCTGGGGTAACTATCCTGTCCTGGCTGGCAAGAAATGGTTTTGCTCCCAGAGATGATGTTATTGCCTCTCTGGCAAAATCAATCATAGAACCACCTGCTACTGAAGAGGAAGACATCACAGGGTGCTCTTTCTTATTGAATCTCGTGGATGCCTTTAGTGGAGTAGAAATAATAGAAGAGCAGCTAAAGATGCGGGAGAATTACCAAGAAATTTGTAGCATCATGAATGTGGGAATGACATACAGTTTATTACATAACTCTGGAGTTGAGTGCAAGGGTCCGGCTCAGAGGAGAGAGCTGCTGCTGAGGAAGTTTAAAGAGAAGCACAAACTACCTAGTTCAGGTGATTGGATTTAGTCCTTTACATGACTTGAAAAATCTACTTGGCATACAATTTCAATATGACCCTATTTATAATATCATCTCTTAATAAAATAACACTAAATGTTATTTCCAGTGCAATGATGGTATTTCTCCTGTTTGTTGTTTTGCCTATTGAATGCAGATGAAATGACCAAAATGGATGAAGTACAGTCCACGTTTTGGAGGGAATGGAAGTTCAAATTAGAAGAAAAAAAACGCGTAGCAGAACAATCTAGAGAGTTGGAGAAAATCATTCCTGGAGTTGAAACTGGGCGTTTTCTGTCTGGTGACCTTGACTACATCAAGAGTGCTATTTTCTCCTTGATTGAATCAGTAAAGGTGGAAAAGAAGCACATTATAAGGGACGTGTTAAAATTGGTCGATGCCTATGGATTAAATCACACTGAGGTATTTTAGTGTGTCTGTAAATATCTTTATGCTTGGAGGAGACATCTACTTGCTCTCTTGACTTGTTATACAATGTATTTTCTCTGTTCTGCAGGTGCTACAATGGCATCTAAGTTATTTTCTTGTTTCTGAGGTTTGGACTGATGATGATATTAAGGCTGAAATTTCAGAGGTCAAGGAAGAAATAGTTGGCTGTGGTTCTGAAACCATCAAAACTATCTCCTTGGTTGTATACCCTGCAATTGATGGGTGCAACAAAATACGCCTTGCTTGTATATATGGCCTCCTCTCTGATTGCTACTTGCGGCTGGAAGAAACCAAAGAATCATTGTCAACAGCTCATCCAAATTCATCAAATTTGTCTGCTCTTGAATTAGCTCATTTGTACAAGGTGTTTGAGCAAGAATGTCAAAGGGTTTCCTTTATTAATAACCTAAACTTTAATAATGTTGCTGGATTAGATGGTTTAAATTTGCAGTCTTTCCGAAATGAAGTCTTTTCACATGTTGATGAATTTAGCGTGGAAGCCTTGGCAAAAATGGTACAAGCATTGGTCAGTATCTACACTGATTCAGTACCGGAAGGTCTCATACTGTGGCCAGATGTCTACAAACATTATGTGATGAGTTTATTGATGAATTTGGAAAATAGAGTTAGAACAGAGTTTGATGTCAGAAATGCTGAAAATTTTCAGGACTTTATGAGTCGACTGGAGCAAACCTATGATTTTTGTAGAACATATATCAGGCTTTTGGCACTTTCAGATTCTTTAGATATTATGAAGCAATACTTCACAGTGATTATACCACTGCATGATTCTCATGAGAGTATACCAGATAACTCAAAATGGCAGGATTGCCTCATCATCCTCTTGAACTTTTGGCTTAAGTTGAGCGAAGAAATGCAGGAAATGGCATTAAATGAGAGGTCAGTTGGAAAATTCAGGTTTGATCCAGAGTTCTTATCTAGTGGTCTGAAGGTTTTTATGAGGATGATGATGGAGGACAGTGTTTCACCAAGTCAGGTCTGGGGTACCTTAATTGGTTATGCAAGTTGTGGTTTAATTGGTGATTTTTCTGTTGAGATACCAATTTTCTGCAGATCTATGTTATATGCTGGTTGCGGGTTTGGAGCCATTTCAAAAGTATTCTTGGAAGCAATGTCGAAGTGTGCCATCAGTTCAGCTCCAACTGCTGACAATGAATCCCTGGATCTTCCTCATCTCTATATAAATATGTTGGAGCCGATTCTAAGAGATTTGGTTGATGGATCCCATGACCACCAGAATTTGTATCAATTTTTGTCATCTCTGAGTAAGTTGGAAGGTCAAATAGAGGATTTGCAAAGAGTCAGGCATGCAGTTTGGGAAAGAATGGCCCAATTCTCTCATAATTTGGAGCTCCCTAGCCATGTTCGAGTTTATGTTCTAGAGATTATGCAGTTCATAACAGGTAGAAACATTAAGGGCTTCCCTACAGAGCTAGAATCTAATCTATTATCATGGGAAGGATGGGATGGGTTGCTCTCTACCAGTAAAAAGAGTGAGACTTCTGCAAATCAGGGGTTGCCTGATCATATAGATACTTCTAGCAGGTTTACAAGTACACTGGTTGCCCTCAAATCATCTCAGCTTGCATCCTCCATATCCCCTAGGATAGAAATTACCCCTGATGATCTCGTGAATATTGAGACTGCAGTCTCTTGCTTCTTGAAGTTGTGTGCATCTTCCTGTACAGAACCTCATTTTGATGCATTGATAGGCATTTTAGAAGAGTGGGAAGGTTTTTTTGTAACGGCAAAAGATGAAGTAGATACCACAGAAGCAGAAAATTGCTGGAGTAATGATGGCTGGGATGAAGGATGGGAAAGCTTTCAGGACGAAGAACCTCCTGAGAAAGAGAAGACAGAGAATTCTAATCATGTTCATCCTTTACATGTTTGTTGGATGGAAATTATCAAAAAGCTCATCGGGTTGTCCCAGTTTAAGGATGTGTCAAGGCTGATTGATCGATCACTTTCAAAAACTTATGGAATATTGCTTGATGAAGATGATGCTAGGAGCTTGAGCCAGGCTGTACTTGAGAAGGATTCTTTTATGGCTCTAAAAATGGTGCTTCTTCTGCCTTATGAAGCAATACAGTTGCAGTGTTTGGATGTAGTTGAAGACAAGCTGAAACAAGGAGGGATTTCAGACTTGGCTGGCAGGGACCATGAGTTCTTAATGCTCGTGTTATCTTCTGGGGTTATCTCAACTATAATCGCCAAACCCTCTTACAGCACCACTTTCTCTTATCTCTGCTATTTGGTTGGGAATTTCTCACGCCAGAGTCAGGAAGCTGAGTCATCAACAATCATGAACAACGGAACAAATGAACATGTAAACACAGAGAAAGACGTGTTATTACTTTTCAGAAGAATCATGTTCCCCTGCTTCATTTCAGAGCTTGTGAAGGGCGATCAGCAGATCCTAGCAGGATTTCTCATTACCAAATTTATGCACACAAATCCTTCTCTCAGTCTCATTAACATCACAGAGGCTAGTCTTAGTAGGTACTTGGAGAGGCAGCTCCATGCACTGCAGCAAGCTGACTTTTCTGCTGAGGAGATAATTTCCTGTGAAATGTTTAAGAATACAGTTTCCAGATTGACTATCAAGTTGCAAGATCTGATCCAGTCTGCATTGCCATTGATTTCTAGCAATGCTAGATGATAGGCTTGTTAGAAGATTTTCATGTCAGAATAGCAGTTGTATAAACTATCTTATGAACTCTTCATTTTTGCCCCTGAAGAGGGGTAGAGAGGGTTTGATTTTAAGAAACCCATCTAGATCACAACACACGTGTGTGCATTGTTCCTTCCCTGGTTTTGTAAAAGAAGATAGGGTTAGCCTGGTTCTTCGGTCCACTGGCCTTTCCCAGTAAGATTTTTCAATTTTGCAACCTGGAATCGCTTGAACTTTTTTATTTTGTGTTTCAACTGTAGTATATTTTTGAACCTGTTTTTTCACATCAACTGTAGGTAATTTAGTTCTTAAGGAGATATATAAAGACCTGAATTGGATTGGCGTATTCATGAGAATTTAATTTAGATAGACTATTATTTGTCTAAGCCAATGTGTTTAACCACTAAATGTATTGGAAAGCCTACTGCTATAACATTCATTTATAGTCTTTTTGTTTGAAATGTTTCCATGGCCTTTTCCTTCAACTGTGTTTATTATGTTGAGTTTCTTCTCTTGGGCAGTATGGGAGAGCTGGAAATTTATCTGGTTTGAAAGAGTAACAATCCATTTTGTTTGTGATAAAGGACAATGTGAGCTTGAACCCTTTTCTTTTGTGGATAATCTATATTTCTATGCTGATAAATGTCATTTTTTGAGGAAATAAACTTATTTGTTTTTCCCTTGAATGTTTTGCAGGTACCAATCCTCCCAGGTGATGCTTATGCTCAACGATGCCTTGTCAGCTGAGGGTGTACCTGATCAATTCATTGAGTGGAAACCTGTCTCAAACTTTTGGTTTATACGGGCGTGATAGATAAATCTTCATTGAGTGGACTCCCAAAGTTTGATCGGATGCTTATGGGCACGGGTCCGGATGGGCATGTAGCTTCTCTTTTCCCTAGACATCCACTGATCCTCAAGGAAAATCAGGAATGGGTTACACCAGTCTCTCCAAAACCACCTCCAGAGAGAATCACCTTCACTTTCCCTGTGATCAATTCTTCTGAACATATTGCACTTGTGTGTGGCGCTGGTAAAGCTGGGGTGGTGGAATCAGCAGTGGGAAATAGTCAGAATTCTGATGCAAATGATTCAAAGCTGCAGGATTGCATGTGTTAGCTGATGATTTCATCCCGTCCAAGTATATAGAACTAGCAGCATGTTTGTTTTCTCCTGTGCGGTTGATGATCAACAATGGACGTGCCTTCAGAATACAGAGATTCGCCTCCCAGTCCTCAACCTTCCTGCCTGTGGAGTTCTCAGGGGCGATAATATCTTGTCAGCTTTTCCAAAGTTCACACACACACACACACACACACCCACACCATTTTCTGTCATAAATCTCTAATGATTGTTTTAATTAGCTTAATTGTTGTTTGATAATGACCAACACCCTTAATATACATAGCTTTTGATAAAAACTTTTTATCAAAATAATAATATTTTTTAAATTCATCAATGTTGATATGGCCATGTTTTACTAAGTTAATTGAATTACAAGTTAATCAATATTTAGTTTCATCAGGTCAATTTTGGGTTCAAATTAAACCTCTAATCTAATTTAGATTTTGAATCATGGATTTCTTAGATTTGAATTATAGATTAAATTGGACTTACCCTTTGGACCAACCATGATTCCCATTCGTTTACCCTTTCAAAGCCCGAAGACGTACAGGTTGCCTTAGTCTTAACCATTCACGACTTCTGTGTAACCCGTAACTTAGCCAAGCTCCCTACTAAATTTCATATCTGGCATCATGCCATAAGCATGCCTCATTTGCGTCGTCAAATATTTGCAGGGCTTTCTTCTACAATGGAAATAAACCTTTTCTCTCTTTTGTTTTGGAGTTTCATTGGGCTGCGCTAAACAAAAACTTACCCAGCAGAGGGCTGTACTGCTACTCTTCAAGTATTTTAATTAACATTAGGACAGTGTGTGTGTGTGTGTGTTAGATTATTTGAAATTTAAGTTTGATTCTGTGGTCTTCTGTCCGTTTGTCAACAACAATTTCAGTACTTCTCGTTGATTTAATTAATGCGATCCAGCTTTACCACTTCAATTACTTTTGTTATTATTTGTGTCCTTTCATATTATATCCAATTTAGAGTGATGCTGAGAGATTTCTTACGTAAATCTACCTATAGTTGAAGGACAACATGCTAGCTTTCCGACATGTTGTGCCCAAGTACAAGAGATCTTGAGCCGAAATGAATGGCTAACTACTCATGTCAAGAAATATTGATGACAGAGGACAGGAGGATAGGGATATAAGCTCTCCCTTTCGTGTGTACAACGTATACCTATGATTCATATGCTTATTAATTATGAAAAGCAGCTAGATATTTGGATTTTATATTAGCCATATAATTTCTAATAAGGATTAGGGTTTCGGTGGAGGAATTGTATACAAAAAAATACCTAGCTTAATTTTTCTGTACGAATTTGATAATTAAGTAAATATAGTTGTAATTTTAAAGATTGTGAAATTCTAAGCTCTTCTTTTCCATTATGCGCGGCGTAAACTCATCGCATTTACATGATCCTCAATAAACTTGTATTCCATGTATGTTTTAGTTGGCTCATTTTCTCCTTGCATTAAAATATCTTTAATTAGTTTGAGCTTGCATACGAGTAACCCTTCCTGGAAAATGCTCTGAGAAAAAGATGACAGCTGCTTCCATTCCATCTACAAAGCTGATCATCTCACCAAATACTCGCTTGTTTTAAGTGTTACTATTGAACCATGATCCTGCTTAAATACCCACACAGTTCTGTCAAAAACTCATCATTCACCTTAGCAATATTCATCATATTTGTGTGTGTGTGTGTGATGAATGGTCGTTGTTCCCTTACATATTGTGTTGGTTCCTGTTGATGACGCCTCGCTAATTAATTGGCTTGAATTCTTATTGCATGAGTTGATATGGAATTGGCACCAAAGGGACAATAATACTGCAGACAAGTTCAGAAACAAATCTTAGACATTTGTTGTCACTGCTACTTTGTTTTGGGAATTATTGTTCTTATTTCTTGTTTATAATATAATTTCTAAAAGCATTATATACTGTCATGGAAATAGTCAGTAGGCAACCATCATCTTTAATTTTTTTTTTTATCAAGCAACATATGAATCGATGTGGATTTCAGTTTTGAATTTTTTTTTATTAGTCCCTTGCAATTTAAATAAAAGTTGAGGTCCTAACTCTCACTTCTTCTTCTCAATTCAACACAATATAAAATTATTGAATACATACATATATATATATGAAGAGTTGCTTATTAGTGACCAAGAGTGAGACTATCTAGGAGAGATAGAAAGAGACCTAGTATACATGAGTTGCTTATTGCTTATAGTGTAAATAGTACTCTTGCATGTATGATCAAATGCCAGATGAGTTAGTAGTGATGATAGAAATAGGAAAAGCAGAGGGCAGCAGCAGCAGCACGGCAGGAGATTACGTCTCCATGGGTGCACCAACCCTAGCTAGCGGTAGCTAAGCCGTATAACATGTCTTTGGCTTGAACACGCAAACTAAGATTTTAGATTTTTCCATGCTAGCTAGTGACCATCTTATCAGTGTCAGCTATCGGAGAGGAACCATTAGTAAGCTGCTAAAAGCTTATCGTGCCATCTTTCTTCTGTTTTTTTTTTTTTTTTTTATATGGAGATTGTGATAAATTACAAGACCAAGAAACCACAAGACCATCTTTCTTCTACCTTCTCCTAATTAATTCTCTAATAAATTGCAGCCCTTCCCTTCCTGGCATCATTATGCCAATGGCCATGCAAAGAGGTGCATGCTTAGAAAATATGGGAGAATTTTAAATATAGTGCAGGCTTATAAGTTTTCATGTGTTGCATGCATGGCATTAGAGGAGGCAAGGTATAGGCAAGAAAAAGGTTTATTTTGGTAACTTCGATGATTTTGTTGCTGGGGAGACAAAGGGCAGATATTAGGGTACCGATTAATGGTGCGAGAATGAAAGACAGCAATAGGAATATACGGGTAACTTGGTGCTAAAAACAAGAAGAAAACCCTAGTTCAAGCTCATGTTCATCCATCCCCTCGGTCTAAAAAGTTGAAACCACAGCTACCTAGCTAGATAGCTAGCTATATTCAACAAGACAAAGGAATTTCGGGAAACAATTGCGGGCTCTTCTCTCGTCATTTTCTTGCAAATTAGTAAAACTGATCAAGCATCACCATGGATAGAGCTTATGTATATTCCAATAAAGTAAAGCTAGCATTATTAATTATCATTAAAGATTGAAACATATATAACAACCGCAACATTGCACTACTATTTAATTAATTAGCAGGCAAACAAGATAATCTTCTGAGAAAATGCTTTGAGACTGCTTAATTTGTCAGTGGAAACTGACTGTCACCTTCCTCGATGTATAATATTGATGCTGTGTTCATGACAAATACAAAACATCGATCGTTCTAGCTGAATTAATTAATTAAGAAACAAAGAAATTAAAAAGTTTACTCCTGATCTAAATATAAGACAGATAATTATTACTATATTCATACAGGATCAGAACTAGCATTGATCATTTATAAGAGGAGACATTAATGATTAATTAGAAGAAGGCTATTGATATTTTAGCATGCATGCTAGCTAGTGCCAGGAAGAGATAGAGAAGAGGGAATGATTCTGCCAACCTAAGAAGAAAGAATTTTTGAGAATCTGAAGCTGATAACCCTCTGAAGGATAATGGAGCCTTAGCAAGAGCTTGGCCTGCGAAAGTGCAAAGGGACTCAATGGAACTTTGTTAAATCCTACACTCTTCAGCATCATTTCCCAAGTCTCAAACTTCTGGTGCCTTTCTCTTCTTCCTTCTCCCTCTGCTGCTACTATGTCCAATATCTCTCTCCCAAACCATATCTGCTCAACTGCCAGTCTCTCCCTGTTGTTTGGTGGGAGGGTTGCCTCTAGGGAGTCAAAGAGAGCTTTGTAGTGATCCAAGGCCTCCAGGAATCTGTGCAAGAAGAAAGGCTGGTTGTGGTTGGCTTCCCTTTCAGCAACAGTCACCACCTTAGGGTTCAAGGCCTTGATTTTATGGAGAAAAAGGAGGAGTTCGCGAGAATCATCCTTAAGGAACCTGTGAAGATACAACACGCAGTTCACGGCTAGGGCTTCATCTGGGAGAAGAGTAATTGCTGAAGGGAGATAGAGGGCAAGAGTGGTAGGGTCATTGTTGAGAAGAAGAAGAGGATGGAATTGGAACCTGAGGCCCAAGGACTGAGCAAATTTCAAAAGGCGGTCTCCAGTCCTGTGTAGAATGTTCAAATCATGTCCAGTTCCAGTGATTCGAAGCATAGGAGGAGGATGGAGAGTGTTGTTGGGTCGATCAGCTAAAGCTTGCATCAATGGAGGCCATTGCACCCCATGCATGATATCAAAGTCTATGATGTGAATGGCTTGCTGCCCTCCTTGTACGGCTTCCAAGATAGCCTGATTGGCTGTTAGATGGCTGAATCTTATGAATGGGGTGATCTGATTCAAGGACAAATAGCAAGATCGAAGAGTCTCCTGATCCGAATCATAGCTGTTCAACATCTTATTATTAGTACCACAAGGAGGAGAAGTATGAACTATGTTGTTGACATTGAAAACATGAGGAGCAGGAGCAGGACTAGTGGGGATGCCATGGCGATCGAGGCGGAGAGAAAGGGCTCGAACGAATTGATAAACCAACCTCTCAATAGAGTCACCATAAGGAGAAGAGTTGGAGGACAAAATGGAGAGGAGGCGTTTCGCGGCGGAGTAGTCAGATTGAGAGATGAGGTCTGCACAAGTGACTAGCAATTGACGCAATTGAAATGCTGTTTGTGGCCGCGGAATCTCTTCTTCTTGACCTTGAACGTGGGAAGTAGATGAACTCATGAGTTGTGACTGTGACTGCAACTGTGAGCCAAGCATAGTGATCTATGCTAGAATCCAGCTGGTGACCTGCCTTGGCTGAAGCTTAAATTAATGCATCAGGTCAAGGGTTCTTTCACAGCTGGTAAAAAAAAGAAAAAAGATTTATCAAACAGTGAACCGTAAAATGTAGCTTGTGCTGAGCTTGGTGTGAAAAAGGGAAATTAATTAATGGCGACAGAAACCAGCAGTCGGTCGTGGGTTGACATGGGCAGCAGGAGAGATGAAAACCAATCAAATACATTCGTGATTCGTCTGCCTCTACCTGCTACTGCTGCAGCAGCAGCTGCACGTCCCATAGCTCATCTTGCTCCAAGCTAGCAAGATACTCCAGTAATTAATTAATTCTGTGTGTAATGGTGCATGCACTAATTAGACGTCGACTGTTCTTTCTAGCCACCTCTTTCTTAATTAGGTGGATCAATTCTAAGGATAGACGCTGTAATTAAAAATATTTTTTTCTCCTTTTTAATTAATTCTATGAGTTACCAGTATAAGAACTATATTTTAAAAATAATATTAAGAAGAATTAGTCTTAATTGACACAGGATTATTAAAAAAGATATTATCTGCAGATATTAAAATAAAAAAATAATAATTAGGTGGACCTCTCTAAGTAAATGTCATGTTACAGGTAGGTAGACGTGGTACGACGTACGATCCTGAAGGAACAGTGAATCCCATCAATCTTTGTGTTGTGTTGCAGACTTTGGAATTTGCTCAGGGCCCGGGAAATTATATAATTATTATATATGGAATGTGTTTGATGAGTGTTTTTTGGCCGGTAGTTTTTGCCCCTTTTTTACACAAAAAAAATTGCTATTTATTTTAAAAATTATTAAATTATTGTTTTTATACATGCTTTTTTTAAATGAATTTGATATGAAACTAAAAATATAAAAAAATTATTTTAATATATTTTTAATTAAAAAAACACGTCCAATGTTAAGCTAGATTCCTTTTATGAATTGAAAATTTCATAATGATCGAGTGTTGATTTGAAAATCTTTCTTCTTTAAGCTAAAGCAGTGATATATATAAACAAGTGATGAAATTAAACTGCATTCGACAATTAAACTATGAAACAGAAGCGTAAACAAACGCTATCATCAAGGATTTCAAGTTTAGATTATCATAATTTTAAAAATTATTTAATTTTTATTATTTAAACTTATTTTTTTATATCGAATTATGTTGAAAATTTAGGTTTAAAAAAGCTATAATTTATAAATATTTTAATCTATTTCTATAAACTTCAATAATAAAAAAAGGAATACAAAATTCATCACTCTTTGTTAGCATGGTACACCATGGTAATAATAGTTTATTAATTTGAAAATGTAATACATATTATTTTTTAATTTATTTTATATTGAAAATATATATTAAAATAATATTTTTTATTTTCTAAAATTTATTTTTAATATTAATATATCAAAATTAATTTTAAAATATAAAAAAATAATTTTAAACAAAAATTTTAAAAACTTTTGAGAAACCAGTTTCAACAGTACTCCACTACCCTTCGTGAGGGTGCAAAAGGAATTAATGTTGGATGATCCAAACTTAATACGTCCAAGATTGCAATAATTACAGGTGGGCCGAGGTAGAGAGCATCAATAGTCTTGTATGATTACAAATAAGTGAGTATTGACAGAAATAGAAAAAGCAGAGTTCAGCAGCTGCAGCAGAAGCAGCAGCAGGAGGAGGAGGAGGGTAACGTCTGAATCAGATTGAAAGCTATATATTATATAAAAAATAAAGGGAATGATTTGATTCTATCTATCACTATTCATGGCTTGCAAATGCAATGGCATGCCATGCGTGCACTAACCCTAGCTAGCTAGATATAGTCATAACTTGAACACGCGAACTAAAAGTTATAGGGACTATCTCATCAGTGTCAGCTATCAAAGAGGAAGCAGCAGCAGCAGCAGCAGCTTGCTGCTAAAAGCTTGTGGTGACAAAACAAGATAAATAAATAACCATGGACGTACAGGACACGACAGAGATCCATCATCCATCCCTAGCTTACAGGAGAGCAGGAGGAGGGTTTTGATCACATGTGTGTGTGTGTGGTTTGCATGGTGTTAGAGGAGGCAAGAAAAAGGTCTATTTAGGGAAGTTCGATGATTTTGTAGTGGTTCAGGGGACAGGGGATAAATATGAGCTAGCGCTAATTAATTAACGGTGTTAATCTGGAAGACAGCAATGGGTATATAGTGAGGAAAACAAGAAGATGCTGCCTGCAATATACTTAAAGTTAGAGATTGTAGGAGATAAGATTTCTGAATATATTAGGAAGTTTAAACAAGAGAGATAACAGCCCTCCTCTTGTATTTATATGTTTAGGATTGTGTACAGTAACAAACATACAATGTATTACACTGACTTATCCTATACAAAGCAAATATGTGAAATAATCCTGTAATTAATTCCTACCAAACTTTTTATAATATACCCCCTTCAGGTAGAAGGTGAAGATGCTTGGCAAGAACAAATAAGTAGTACTTAAATTATCACACCAGAATATAGTCATAGGAGTAGGAGAAAAAAAAAGATTTGAAAGCAAAGAAAGAAGCCACAAAATCTCAGCAGTACTATCAACTAGAGCTTTATATTCTATATCAGTTGAAGACCTAATTACTTACTGTTCTTTGCTTTCCAAACTTCCATTCCATGAGATGGGTGTATTGTCGAGATATACTAAGTAACTGTTAGTGGATTTTCGATTATCAACACTATTAACCCAATTAACATCAGTGAAATCATGCAAAGAGATACGAGTAATATGCAACCCATATAAGGTTGTACCCTTCAGATAACATAAGATATGTTTGATAAGAGATCAATAATCTTTAGACGAAGAATATATAAACTAACATATCTTCTTGAAAGCATAACAAATATTTGGTCTAGTAAAAGTGAGATATTAAAAAGCATTAACAATCTATCTATACCGTGTAGAATCAAAATATAAAGTACCAGAAGCCAAAGCTAACTTAAAAGAGAAAGACATGTGTGTCTACAGGTTTACAGTAAAACATACAACTCTATGAAGGATATTAAGGTCATATTTGTGTTGTGTGAGCATGAATTACATGAAGATGTGTTTAAATTCAATCCTTAAAAAATAGTGCATAAAGCCTAAGTCATAAAGTTTAGACTATGAATTCAGCAAGTGAATCAATTGTTTAAACATAACCAGATTGCTCTTAGTAAGCAAAAAGTCATCCATATACATACGTAAGAAAGACATAACATCACCCATAACTAAAATAAACAATGATGTATCAACTTTAGAGGCATAAAAAATGAGAGAAAGAAGGTAATCACTAAGTCTAGTATACCATTCTCTAGAGGTATATTTTAAGCTGTATATAGACTTATAAAGGTGGAAAACATGAAAGGATAGAGTAGAATGACTGAAGCCAGATGGTTGCTCCATATACACCTCTTCATAAAGGATCTCATTTAAGAAGGCATTATAAAAATAAAGCTGATTAATGAACCAACCACGAGAAATAACAATAGTGAGTACTAACCTCATAGTAACATGTTTAAATACAGGACTGCAAGTTTTTTAAAAGTCAATCCCCTCTTGTTGTGTAAACTCTTTAATAACTAGACGAGCTTTGTATTTTTCAATATTGCCATCTACTCGCCTTTTAATTTTATACACCTAATGATCACCAACAATATTCATGTATGGAAGAAAAGGAACAAGAATACATGTACCTTTTGAGTGCAAAACTTGAATCTCATCTTACATATGGCCTAATGCCATGCTGAATACTTGGTGGATTCTTTGAAGGTTAGTGGTTCCCTGTTAAGAGGAGAAGTAATCAAAGAATCTAAAGGCATCAACACATTAAGGTTAGCATGCTTAGGTTGTCATAGACGATGAACTATGATATGAAATCGGGAAGGTTATGTTGGAGGCACTTGATCACTATTTGAGACATGCTAAAGATTAAAGTTAGAAAGATCAATTACTAGATTTAACCCGAGAGGAGACACAGATGAGGGAGAATCTGGTACTAGATTAGGCTATGGAAGAGGAGACAACACAGGTGAAGGATATGACCCTGATGGAAGAGAAGTACCTGGAGAAGCATAAACCATACCTTGAGAGTGATCAATAAAAGAGGAGAAAATTGGAGATGGATCATCAGGACTATTGCTCACGGGAATAAGTTGTGGAGAGGTGTTGTTCATAGGGTTTGTCATAGTTTGATGAGAGATGTAAGTTGTAGATGAGGAACATAGATGAACAGGACTATTATGTATAGGAATAGATTGTGGAGAAGTGTTGGCTTTGTGGGTTTGTTTTAGGTCAATAGGAGGTGTAATATGTAAGTGTAAAAAATATGTCAAGGTAGACAGAGATGTTGTCATGGATGATAAAGGGAATTATATTGTTTGTTCATAATATGTGAAGGTAAACATATTTTCATGGAACCAAACATGTCGTGCAATGTATATGCGATTGGAAGACAAATCAAGACATCTATAACCCAAGTGAGAGACACTATAACCAAGAAACACACAAGGAGCATGACAGAAATCTAACTTATGTCTATTATAGGGACGAAGTAATGGAAAAAACAAACACTTGAAAATACGAAGAAAACTATAATCAAGAAAAGACTTAAACAAGCTTTCAAATGGTGTGCGACCATTCAAAAAAACTATTGGCATGTGATTAATTTGATAAACAGTAATTTTAAAGGCATAACTCTAAAACTAAGCAATAGTTTAATATTCCTTTATATATTTTTGGATGTTTTTAATATATTATCACTTAAAACAAAAAAAAAACATACTTGAAAAATATCAATACATATATTTTATAAAAGTATTAATTATATCGCATTACTAAAACTCACACTCAAATATTTTTATAGAACATAGGATATATATATATATATATATATATATATATAAAAGATTTAGGAAAAAAAACATTGAATTTAGGTGAAATCAAGAGTAAATGTTTGGTATTTGGAATTGGGATAATGTGGACACAAGAAATGGGTAAATTCTACAAATGTCTTAGATTGGGAATATCCTAAACTAGGTATTTTTTATGCCAAAGAGGAATAATTTTTTTCGAATCAGTTCAATTGGATGTTGCGGCATATGTTGGGAACAATTATGAAACATGAACATAATTTTTTTTTATTTGCTCATTTAACATTAAATGTATTTTCAGGCTAGCTAGAACGTCAATCAAGACTAAAAACATATTTTTTATATCAGTTTAGTGTATTAAAAAAAATTAATAAATCTTCATGATTTTTTTTTTATATAAACAAAATATAGTTAAAACCTAGAAAAGGCAACAGCAACTACCCAAGTGGTTTGCGAAACAAAAACAACAGGAAAAACAACATAGCCAGGACATGAAAACATCTTGTGTTTTGGCTATAATTAACCAGGACATTAAATTCAGTACTGAATTTAATGTATGGACTTCCAACAAAAAGAAAGAAATAACTAGAGAGAGGAGAGAAGAAAAGTGAAAGCTATAATGAAGAGAAGATTGAGATTGAAGAGTAGCTGTGGAACAAGATTGATATCCTCGGCAGCAACACGCAAAGCCATAAATGCGTATAAGAGAGAGCTGCTTCTCTTCTAAATGTATTCAAGTCTCAAGCCTCAACGCTGCTAGCTGCTCAGGCACCTCCTGTTGTGGCTTTGCTTGTCCCATTAATTTACTCTTGGGATTGATTCCTTTCGATCCTAATTTCCCTTTTCATTTCACAGTGAAAGATACTCTCCAATTATATAGAGGCCAGAAATAAATGACCACTACAGAGATATATTTCCTGTAACGTGAATGTATATCCATGCTAGCTTCAAGCCATGGCTCCATGTGTATTCGCAATATTTAGATACATGAAACCTTTCCTTTACTTTCGGTGAATGTTATGCAATCACTCCCACCTCGCTTATGATCAGTAATGCATATTCCTTTGTTTTTTTTACTTGCAGGGAGACGAGACCATCTCCCATATCGATCCCTTGTCGTAACAAGTCATGATCTACACTACACAAGCAAACTCCCCTCCTCCTACTCTCTTTGTCACAGCCCCACGCACGTGTGCTACCTACCCTATATACCTGTACCCTAGCTAGCTAGCTTGCTTACAAGTTTAGGTTAGCTTCATTTCATGAATTCCTGCTCTCTTTTCTTTCTAAATGGAGTAGTAGTGATTCATTAGGCCTCCCTCCACGAATTCGTGGGTGTTTTGAAGTACAATAGCTTTTGTTTTCTTGGTGTAATATAAAAATATATTACCTTGCACATGGAAATACTTTGTGACGCACATCTCAACAACGCTCCCAAAGCACATCAACATTGCTGGAACCCTAGTAGCATATATCAAGAAAATCGAGTCATCGACAATTCTTAGCTCTTGAAGCCATTAGAATCGAGCATCATCAACCTTGATAACGCTGATGCTCATGTTTTTGAGCAAAGAAGCCAATTTTAAAGATGGCCCAGATTGCCTTGATATATGCTTACAAGGTTGCACCTGCACAGATGGGTGGAGAGCATGTTGAGATCTGTGTCTCAATACAACTCCTTATGCAGGGGTCTGGAATTTTGGAAAAAAAATATATATACATCACCTTCACCAGATCAGTGCTTCTTGTGAGTTGCAAGAGAAAACTTGCACGAAATAACTACTTACTAGTTGGTTTCAAGATGAATTTTTTGCTTGTGAAAAGAAGATGAGTTAATTAGATACACGTATTGAATATTTTTTTCGATCATTTTTGTAATTGATAAATTTAGAGAGGGAGAAAAAATATGGGCACAAATAGTCTCTAAATTACAACTAAAATTTAATGTGGTCCCTTTCATATTTTGTTTTTTCTATTCACACCCCCGAGTACATATAAGTTAAATATATAGCCTTCTGAAATCTAAATTGTAATTGAGTAGTCCACCGAAATGCTTTTCTCTATATACAACAGATAACATTTATCCGTATTTCTTTGCCATCTAGTACGTAGATGGCTGTTCATAATATAATCGACTCTTATTAAGAAAAATAATAATTCCATATGGATATAGTAATGTTCAACCTTATAATTATTTATATAATATCTATCCTATACTAGGAGAAATTGATAATTGAAGCATGCCATATTTCAGTTTTCATTGTTTCTGTAGTATGATTCGATTTTTAAAATCCTTGAGGATGAAATGCCATCGATTCGATGGTATATATATTTTTATACCTAGACACCATGTTTTATAAATTCAATTGAATCAACAAAGTTTTATAATTAATAAACTTACTCAATGACGTTCCTTGAAACAAAAGGGGTTTTCGAATTTGGACCATATATACAGGCAAATGTCAAAATAAAATTTGAGGTGATATATCATGTAATAAGGCAAATGTCAAAATAAAATAACTATCGTCAAATAATTATTTCAATCTAAAAATTTAAGCTGTTAGGTGAGGTCATAACAATAATTTTATTTTATTGTCTGACACATTTCCTCAAGTGAAAACACATTAGACTTAAAATTTATATAAGCTCATAGTATCTTATGTTTAAATATTCTTATTAATTAAAATAGAGGTGATAAGATTTGAACTTATAATTACTTAATTAATAAGATTTTAATATCATATTAAAAAATCATTTCACCTAAAATCTTAAACTTTTAAATTGAAATGATTCTTTAATAACTGTTAGAGAATAATATAAATCATATCTTGAGACCTTACCTAACAGCTTAAGCTATTAGGTTGAGATGGTTCTTTGACATGGTATCAGAGCCTTGATGACCAAGCGGTCACGAGTTCGAATCTCATTATCCCTATTTATTTGATAAAAAATTAAGTATAATGTAATGTGGGTCTGTGTAAGTTTCAAGGTTAAAGGACTTTCACTTGAGGGGGTATGTTAGAGAATAATATAAATTATATTCTGGAATCTCACATAATAGCTTAAACTATTGGGTTAAGATGATTTTTTGACAATAACTACCAAGAAAGTTTACAAACATATACATGTACACAAACAGAGGAGCTTAAAAGAAACTAGAATACAAGCACACAGATAAAAACAGAAGAGCCAAAAAGAACCCGCAAAAGCTAGTGACAAGTAGATGCAAGAAAGGGTATGGAATCAAGGCTTCTGTGCAATTGCGGAAATTTCAAGATTCAATAGCACATCTTCTGACATGTACAACAAAAAATAAATAAGATAATATGGTACAACATTATTACAAAGAATATCTCACATTGAATGAATATAAAAATATTAAAAAAATAA
Source organism: Populus nigra (assembly GCF_951802175.1). Classification (NCBI taxonomy): domain Eukaryota; kingdom Viridiplantae; phylum Streptophyta; class Magnoliopsida; order Malpighiales; family Salicaceae; genus Populus; species Populus nigra. Next base: position 486,730 of record NC_084867.1, on the reverse strand, counting down.
AAATGTCAAAATAGTAAAAGATTGATCTATTTACTGTATATATAGACAAAGAATCATGCAGGCAGGCATGCCCTTATATGTGGTTACTAAGGGATTTTTGTTTTTTTCAGACCATTGTGGACGTCTGCATGATGGTGGTCTTTCTTTCCAGAACTACAAAATTCCCAGTGTATGGAGTTTGGCTTGCGTGGCTGCAACGTGGAGGCCTTACGGCGACCAAAGCCTGCGTGTAAAGTGTAAACTGCATGGAACTCTTGTGGACATGTTCTTTGACTTTCTGTAATGGAAAACGGAGCCGACACTTGGCTTGTGCGATCTCTCAGCTAATATTCGTCCCGACGACGGTGGTGCTCGTATCGATATCGTCTTTTGATTTTTCCTCATCTAAACAGGTGATGCAGTGATTGAGCATTCACTTGTTTGTCGGTATTGTCGGCAGTGTTTTAAAAAATAATAATATCACTTATTTTTAAAAGTTTATTTTTTAGAAATATATTAAAATAATATATTTATTTATTTTATAAAAAACAGGATGATAGTAGCATTTGGATATAGAGGACACCGTCCCTCTACAGCCATATTTGCAGCAGACCATTTTGATGGGTGGAAACCGGAAGAAAAAGTTCCCAATATATCCAGCTTTCTTTTGCTACTTCTATTCTCAAACTTGCACAGGAGGGTTTTTTTTTTTTCATATATTTTTTTTGAGTAGTGAAGTTATATAATTGCCCTTAAAATAAAAAAAATAATAAGCATGGTTCCAAGGGTGTTTCGGTTTTCAGTTACGTTTTTTTTTTTAATTCGATGTTGACTCAAAGTATATGGTAATTTTATAAAATTAAATATTATTAAAAATATTATTGGCATATGCAATGCATGTCTTAGCACTCGGAGGTCCCATGCTATTTGGGTAGAGCATACATGGTGTTTGGGAGCGGCGCACTGTCCTTATTATGGTGTGACACATGTTCATGGTGGAGATATCGATGACTGATTTGTTTTTTTATTTTTTCCTGACCTAGAAATTCATGCTAAACCTTTTAGAAATTGAATAAAATCCTTTAGTTTTTATTTTTATTAATTTTAAATAAAAAATATTATTTTGATGTATTTTCAAATAAAAAATATTTTGAAAAGTAACTGCAACCATACTTTCAATCAGACTAAAAAGGAAAAGTAGGAGTTTTCTTCTAGAGTATTAGGAAATTATAATAGTCAGTAAACTTGCTAGAAATTTCCCAGATTTTTATTAAAAATCTTGTGAATTCTTCCGAATTCTTAACCTGATAAATATCTGTCTGCAAAATGAGCTGCAATTCATGTCATTTTATTCTCGAGTCATGCTGCCATTTTCATTCTTGAGGAATTGTCAACTAGATGGTGATGTAAATTAAAACGGTCTTGCTTCATCACCGGTCTAAGAACATTTTTTTCTTCTCCACCTTCCTAGCTAAGAGTAGGAGTATGGAAGCCGAAATCAAGGGTTCAACAATGACTGCCATCTTCGGCAGATTGCAAGTTCAAAATGTAGTAACCAAAACAGTTTGCTAGTATGCAGCATGCTTGTTCTGGAATCCCTTCCAAAGCAAAGGTATTGCAAGTTGCAACATGATTAGAATAATTATTTATCATTGAGTCCAAGGAATAAGAAGTTTCAACTTTAAGGCCTGAAAATGTCCCAGATTCCAAGAAGTTAGATAGCTTTCTCAGAGGATCAAAAGGGAAAAGGGTAATTTATACCCAGAAATTTTGAGAATTTGACTGAAAGTCCTTTGAAGTTTCTTGCAATTCGAAGCAAATGAAGAGAAAACACTCACACATACAGATCTTAAACTAAACATAAAAACAAAAATCTGTAGCAGATTATTGTATTCCCTTTCAAAATAAAAAAAATAAAAACCTTTTTTCACAAAGTTTAACAGAAACTAATGAAGTAGACACTCATATATGGAAACTGAAACTTCATTGATATGTCCAGCCAGTATGAATCATTTTCCTCTATCTAGGATCTTCAATTGCTTGACATTCATTCATTCAGGAAGTACAGAAGGTATATTGCGCTCAAAAAGGGTCTCAAATTTCAATCTTCAATCAGCAATTCAAAACATCACATCAACAACTTGGAAAATGAAAAACTAGCATAGTCCAAAGAAAATTTTAGACATCCAGTAGTCAAGATCTTTAGACTCTTTTTTGCATTTGATGTCAAGTATAGTAGAGAATCTCATATTTTCCAATAAAAAAAAATAATCAAGTCACTAATCAATAGAAGTAAAAAAAGCAAAATAAAGTGATTGTTAATAAACCTGTATCACCCTCATCAAAAACTGAAAAATCAAACAATCCAACGCAAAATCATGAAACAAAAAGACACTCAAGATCTAGAGCTGAAATCCATCCGACTTGAAAGAGAAATCTACTGTTAAATGTTAAAACACCAGAGATGGAGAGAAAAACAGGAGTTAACTGACCTTGTTGAGCAGTTGCAAGGTTCTGATGTTCTAAGAACAGAATATTTAAGATAAAGATCTGCTGCCTGCTGGTAAACTTTACATCTTAATTTTATGATGTGCTACCTTCTCTGAGAATGAGCTACAATGTTGCAAAGTATAATAAATTATAAAAGAAATTTGGATAAAGAATCAAGAAAATGAAATAAGAAATTCTTATAGATGAGAAAAAATAATTACTTTATTATTGAGTTACTGAATAGAGGTAAATAACCCAATGTGCCATTATCTCTCGCAATATATCTTCAGCTGCTGCTTCTCTTCTCTGTTGCATATTTTACCACAGACCTAATCACTTAGGTCGGTGTAGAAATAAAGTGAACATGTTTGTAGCTTTCACCTGCTTTGAATTTGTTTACAGTTGCCAAGGCAATCGCGTAAAGTTTCCATTTTTAAGCGAATAAATTATTGATGCTGAAAAAACTATGCCGAGCTGTTGATAACTAAGTAGAAAAATAAAGGTGTGTTTACTTGTAATATTCTTGAGGATTCACTATCCAAGAATTAACCAAATGAGCATATATTCAACACATGAACGCATAACTAATCATTACTTGAAAACACCAGTTTACGGAATTTTCTTGTTTTAGCAGTCTTTCATGGCGCTACTTAGTTTCAGAGAACAAATACTTTCAGGCAACATCTAAGCTTAGGGTATTTGGGATCATCCAAACTGAATAAATTATCTAATCAGTTAATAGGAAAGTACTAATGTGTTTGATTGGGTGGTTGATGTGATCTTTCAACCAAAATATGGAAGTTAATGTGCAAACTCATCTTCTTCTTTTTTTCTTTTCTTTTCTTGCCCTTTTCTGATAAGCCATGCAATTGCATTATGAAGAGAAACTCCAGAGGGCTAAGAATGCAACAGGTAACAAGCACATACGCCGCTGAGTGAGAAAAGCTGATTTTCGTTTAAAAATATATATTAAAATAATATTTTTTTTATTTTTTAAAATTTATTTTTAAATCGTCACATTAAAATAATTTTAAAAAATTTAAAAATAAATAAATTTTAACCAATCTTTATTTAAACTGTCCTTCTAAACAGGGCCAAATTCTAGCCAAAAACGAAAAACTAAAGCAAGGCGAAGAATTACAAAGCCAGTCAAAAGTGCGTGAAAATCCAGAGCAATAATACACAAGGGTTGAGGACTTCATAGACTGCCTATAAAAAAATTAATCCCATAATCAACTTCTATGGACTAACTCAACTTATTATGAATCGGCTGCAGCAATGCAGAAACAGTAGTAACAACCCAGAGGAACAATTGCAGGAGCAGCTGCATCGTACTTTGCATAAACAGATTACAATCAGCGGAATTAATTCAATGCAAACATTCCCACTCAATGCTTAGTTTAAAAAAATAAGATTTCCCATTAAACAAGCAGCATCAACAAACAGTAAGATACAAGGCACAAGATCAGGAACGTATCTGCAGTCTATAATGGAGTAGCAGGAGCAAAACCTCAGACCTTTACATGAAGAGCTTACTTATCAGTACTTTGATTCTATATTGGTGCATTGTTTAATCAGCATCCCATAGACAACATACTTCCAGGACTGAATTCAAATAAAGCACCTTTTTCCTTTTATCTTTCTCCTTAGACATGCAATGTTCATACTAATAGAGTCACGAAAACAATTAAAACAAAACAAAAGGAAGACCAAGAGCTGCAACTAGCATATAAAATAAAATGCCAAACAGAATGTTGTGGCACGGAGCTTTAATCAATCAAATGGCATAGGGGAGTTTTCCTTGTTAGAATCCAAGGACAACATACTGAAACTTCCAAATAGTCGATAAACAAAAACAAATATGTAATAAAACTCTATCAAGCAAAGCCAACCATCTGCATTCACATTTTTGAAAATGAAGCAAAGCAATGAACATCCCGACCCATAAATTAACAACCACATAGAGCAGATAAAAACCCCCGGAACAGATCCTTTACTGCATATCATATAAAATTGCTACTTCCGCATTCCTTCGCTTAACATAGAAGTGTTCCAGATATTCTCAAACCACCAGTCATTCAGGTTAAATATCAGTGAATTTTATATCAAAGCGTGCTCATTAAATAAGAAAGATCACGAGTACACACAATTTTATACAGAAAGGAAAGTGTGAACTTGTTTAACTCCTTGAAAACTCAAAAGTTGAGAACCTAACAGAAATCTAGATGTAAATCTGCAACATCCATGGCCATCATTAACATATCCACAATGGATCTTTAGAACACCTTAGCAGTTGTTCTGTAGTGGAAGCCCAAGTCTTGAGAGCAAGCCTTCATAAAGGAACTTGGGCCTACCATCTGGAATTAACCTCTCATCTAACTTTCTCCTACAATACTTGAGCATAACCTTTCTCCTCCTATACTTGAACAAAACCCTTTTCCTACTATACTTCAGCAGATAGCGATCATGCTTTCTCTTGCATCCTTTATCATCAGGAACCATAGACTCGTTTCCTTCCCTATAAGATTGAGAATCAGAGTTCACCCTGCAATCATTCCCCCTTGAGTTTATCAACTTGTTGAAAAAGCTCTGTTCTTGCTGCTGCATGCCCACATTCCTATCTTTCTTAGCATCTGGTCTGATTACACCATCATCATTTCCATTTGATTTCCGACGCCCCACGTCCACACTTTTACTCATGAAGCCATCAAGCTTTCCAAAAGCACCGAGATTCCTCAATTCTGAATTTCTAATCCGCATTTCACCATTACCCTCCCCTATCATAGGAACACCCAAACAACTTGAATCAACCAAGCACAAATTACTTGAAATCCGAGGTGACCTATTCATTGCTCTATGCAATTGAAATGCCAATTCAATATCATCAACATTATCATTATTCTCCTTGCCACCCTCATTATTAGCCACCAAATCTAATGCTTTCCTAGCCACATCCGCCGCCTTCCTCGCCTCCAAAGCCTTCCTCACAGCCAACTCTCTAGCCCTAACCGCAGACTCAACCTTCTCCTGTACCGTGCAAGCAGCATCCTTCACCACATCCTCCAAACTTCTACCCAAAACCCCAGTATCGTTCCTCTTGCTAACCCCACAAACCTTCCCCCTTTTAATAGCTACCGATTTCGGCACCCAACAATCAATACAAACAGAAAAACCACCACTATCACCATAACAAGAATACGACCAAGGGGCAACATTCTTACGTTTAGCAAAACAAGATTTATGAACAACCCTCTTACATTGGCAACAACGAAGACACTTAGTCTTGACAGAAAATTTTCTAAAACAATAAGAGCAAATTTTGGAAGACTCAACAAGGTTAAAACATTTTGTACAAAGAAGGATGATTCGCCACTCACTGTATAAAATTTCGAGTCTTTTATGAGAGGGGGTGCGGAGACCACAGGACTGACATTCTGTCAAATTTGGCTGATCCCTTGTCTTCTTGGCTTCGTTGCTGATCATTGGCTGTTCTTGATCCGCACTCATTCTCTCTTTTTCGTGAAAAAATCGATGGAGAATTTCTGGTTAAGACCAACTTCTTATCGTTTCCATTGTCTTCTTTATTAGAGACCCTAGAAGAGCAAGAAAAAAATGAAAATGAGAGGTTAATGAGGTTTGGAGGTCCTTATAGTTTTTGTTGTTTGTGTAAATAGTCCCTCATCAAAACAATCTTGTAATCTGACCCCTATACTTTTGCCGCCTATATCACAAGTTTGCGAGATCATTTTAACGAAGATAAAAGATTTAAAATTTTAAAAAAATATTAGAGTTTATTAAATTATATTGTATTCAAATTTATTTAACTAGATGAAATAAATCAATCAAATCTAATCAAGGGAACTTTAAAATTAATTTGAAATAAAACTTGACCGGAACTAAATTTTAAATTAATAAATTATTAAATTGATACACTCAATCGGATTTAATATATATATATATATATTATTCTCATTTATTGTTTTACTCTAATTACAACACCATTTCTATTTTTATTTTTTTACTCTTACACTTGTCTTCTTTTTCGTATTTAATTTTTGTATTCATTTTTTAAAAAATATATTTTTAGTTCTTTTCAGATTATATTTGTTTGGCTTTATTGTGGTTTATATCTATCATTTTAGGTATATTTCTTGGTATTCTTTTATATTCATCTCTCTTGGTTTAATTTTTCTTGATTTTTCTCAAATATTCATAGTATATTTCATGGAAAAATTCCCAAGAGTTAATGAAACAAAGGAGCTAATCATATGAACAAACTTAAAGTATAAAAATTGGATTAAAAAAAAAATTCTCTCTTTTTCATGAAAGACCCTTTGTATAAAAACCCAAACTCAATGCACTGCATATCTAGCCGAAGAAGATGAACTTAAACATTACATGTATTTCTAGCTTTTCAATCTGCCAATCTTGATGACTACTCAAAAGCATTTTAATAACATCAATGATTTGATAGATATCCCAATTAATATCCTCATGTTGCTGTGATAATGCTTCAGCTACAATGGCTGAATCAGTTTCAATGATCAGATTGTCATGTCTTCTTGATACTGCCATCCTCATTGACCCCTCAAAGAGGAAAATTAAGCTTCAACCTGTCACGAGTTTTCCGCACCTTAGTCGCTGTGAAATGCCATCCATGGCTGTACCTCTGTGCTTTATCCATACAATCCCAACGCCAGCATCAATTTCATTTCCTTCGAAGGCTGCATCAATGTTGCTTTATCCATTCAAAATATTATAACCCTAGCATAAGATCAAAAATTTGGAAAAAAAACACTAGCATAATTCAATGAAAATTCAAGAAAAACTACATATCCTTTTATTCATTCAAAGAAAGAAAGAAACACAACATATCACTCACCAATCAAAAAAGAGAGAAAGCAATCAAGTTCAATGCAAGAATCATTAAAAATAAAGAGACCCTTGGAATCTAGAACTGATTATTTCATTTGATGATTTTTGTGTTTTACATATACAGAAATGTTCTTTCCTCACAAGTATTGGTCAAATCACTTGTGATCACAAAAGGGAAGAGTAAGTAAGATCAGCGTGCCTAATTTCTAAACTTATCAGCTAAGATTTCCGTTTTCTCCTAATAATTATCAGGGTCACTTTCAGGCCCCATCAGTAAATTTCAATAACCTGTAGCTTCCTTGTAAAGCATCAAGAAATCATATCTTAAACCTTACATGTAAAGCATCAAGAAAAGCATTAGGATACATCATCGATCATTGGTTCGTTGCGACATCTACATATCAAAACCATCTAAAAGATCATTTCAGCGCAAAAGCTTGAAAACACATCATCACATAGGTAAGCACATTGAGAAGCCATGTATAATTTAAATTGAGATTTGAGAGTACAGACTTATAGACCAAGTTTTGAAAACTATTACATGAATTACTTTGTAGACATGACAAATTCCTTGCAGACTTGCAGTAATAAGCAAAGGTGGGGGAACCAAAAAGACTACTACTAATACACTACTACTACTCTGTCAAATAAGTGACAGCCAAAAATGAATAATTGTAGAAGTCAAAGAGGCATGTTTGTATCTCCTTCTTTGAAGACAGACCACTATATTCTCCTTGTTGATTTCAAGGTTAAATCATATGTAAACTTCGAACTAGCTGGAAGCACAACAGATATATAGAATGAATTGGGTGGTTGTTGTTTCCAAAAGTAATCGGTCTGTTTGATCAAATGTTCAGTGGCTCTGCCTCAGTATCCCTTTCCTTCATTTCCCAGACTTCTGTCTCTGTAATAATGCAACAGGCAAGTATTGGTAAATATATGCACCATGTTTCTTCCACTATGTAGTATGCACAATATAATCTAAAGATGAACTGAGAACTGCATTTATATCTAAGTTCAACAGAAGTTGCAAAGTAGAGGGAAAAGATTTACTTTGCTTTTCTGCAATCACCAAGAGCCTCCTCTGCAAGATAGACGCCACCACGAGGAAAATCGAGCACATACCAAACATAACAGTGATAGGGAATGCATTGACCTTCAAATAAAAAACCAAAGAACATGTAAGCAAACACAAAACGAGAGACACTCCATGTTCGCAGTCATATGTGGTGCGTCAGTTGGAGGGGAGGGGGAGGGTGGTAGCATGGAACAGAAAACTGCTTCCAAGTTACAGGTTGGTCATGCTGGAGATGGATACCAATAAGGTTAGTCTTAACTAAATGAAGGTTAAACCAGTGCACTGAGTCTATCGAATGTGATCAAAACTTATACAATGCTAGCACAAATGCATAAACACCTGGTGAGTAATCTAGGTTTTCCAGTTTTATGAGCAATTCTACAATTACTACTCCTAATGGGTCAGGATATACAAGTAAAACTAGCAACTTACATTGTACAAAACAACGCACACAAAGATATTGAGTGGAATGCGGAAGAAGTTCATAATGGTGCTTCTGGCCTCCTCAGGAATGTATTGGGACCTCATCTTCATAATAGAAGGCCAGAATATCCCTACACAAGCCTCAAAGGTGCAGAAGCCAAGCATCTGGAGACAGCCTGATAATGACATGCTGCCACCCTTAACTTTAGAAGGTGCTACTAAGAACTGTTCCATGTCAGAGAAACTGCAGATTAATAGGAGAACATGAGAGGAAATAAAGGATCACAATGATAGATTGGAAACCATACATACACTGGTTACAATAGGAAGCATAAGAGATACTGATGAGACAATGAAAACAATCTGCATGTAGCTCTCTACCCTGGGTGATGAGCGGGCCATCAACCGAGATGCAATAGAGCTTCCCAACATTGATGCCAACATGAATGTTGCAAAAATAAATCCATGAGGAATTTCCTCATCGTTTGGGCTCAAAGCAGGTGTCCAGAGGAACACAAAGGTATACATAGAACCTTCAAACAGAGACTGAATTGCACCCAGCAAAGCAATTTTCTCATCTGAAAAGCATTAAATATAATTCAGAGGAAAGGGGAAAAGTATAAGAAGGAAAGAATATGGGGAAGCAAGGTCAAAAAAGTAGCAAGGAAGAAACAGACTGAAAAAAAAAACCTAGCTTGCCAAACACCACACTGAACAATGAATGCATCATGCAAAGCAACTATCAGACTCTACCAGAAGCAATGGCCACGGCAGCACCCCTGAATTGGGCAATCAAGTCCTTGTTCTCTGAAGGATCTCCGTAGTTCTCTGTCCATGATGACAAAATAACAGCCATTCCAATTGCAAGAAAGCATGCAGCAGCATCAAAAGGAGCCACAGGGCCAAGTTGAAATGTATCTACAAGAAAGTTTCCAAACAATCCTGACAAGATAGCCACAAGACCATTTCCCAGAAAAATTGCCTTTGAAAATGTCAGTGACAGCCATTGTTGATCAAAGCCCCTCTGCACCAATTAAGTGAGAATAAGAAGAATTAAGATGAGGTTACATTTAAAGGTGATTACCCATCTGTTAATGATTAGATTGAATTGGTTTTAGCAAAGAACAGTGAGGAGAAATTGTTATGGCAGAAAGTTGGATCAGAAATCTTGAACCACCAATGTTAAGGAGGTTCACTGATCTACCAAGTGTTATTTAATGATTTGTTCTTCTAAACCCGAAACCAGAAAGTATTATTAACTAATAACACTACAGCAGAAAAACAATCCATTACCTTATTGTGTTCTGCGACCAGCCATGACTCAAATGATGAAAATAGGAGAGAAGTGGCGATACCTCCCAAGACACGGCCTATCATTAAAACTCTGTACTGAGGAGAATGCTTGGTAATGCAGCTCAGTATATAGGTAATGCAATAAGTCACACATGCTCTCCTTCGACCCCTGACATGAAGCCAAGCAGATCACACTTAGTAAAGGAAAAACAATATCATAAAACAACAACTCTCGAGGAACCACTCACTGTTTATCAGCCAAAGATCCAACAATCGTCCCAAACAGCATGGAGGACCCAAAACCCGCAATAAAAAGCTGCCCAATCTCCCCTTTCCCAAAGCCATATGTAGTATAAAGGAAGTAAACATATGGACCTTGCAACCAATCACCAGCTGTCATATAAACAGTAATTTATCAGGAACAGAATTGCTGAAACAACTTAATCAACAAATTCTAGTCTGATATTGAAGGCGAGATAGAATATCCAAATCTAGCTAGCCTTAAGAAGCTGCACAACTAAAATTCAATAAAATAAACCAGATCCAGTCTCCATTATCAGTTTTACAGCACGGAAAGTACAAAACACAACGGAAGCTCAAACTTTTACAGCACCAAATACTAACCCTCAACTAAGTAGTAGAAAAAACAAACAAAATGAAAAACAAGAACCCATATCAGACCCACTTATTTATGACCAATCTAAATCCAGATCCCACTTCCCCACCCTATAAAAAACACAACCCAAGTCCCGCATTCCTCACACTTCTCATTTCTCTAATAAAATTTCCATCTTTGAAGACCAGAAAAAACAAATCCCACAAAAATGCTAATAAGCCCACCTCCAAAAAACAATCAAACACACGTAAATCACATCAGATCCATGCAAATACATTATAGATCTAAAAAGGTTAGGATTTTTAATGGAAAAATAAAAGAAAAGGCACACACTTACCCATCATAAGAGAGTACACTACAAGGTAGTTATTCTTGAAAGAATTGAAAGCAGGAGATGTATTGATTCGATCTTTTGTTGTCTTGCTCATCTCAACTCCAAACACTACGGCACTTAATGCCGCAAAAACCAAATAGTAAAAGGCTTCCATTTTTTCTTATTTCACTCAATATCTCTCTGTTTTTGAGAGAAAGAACCCCAGAACAATACCCCTTGCAATGTACAATGTAGTGTTGTCCGGCGTAACAACCTCTACACAGAGCGTGTGAGATTAACTTTTCTTTGAAGCCCGTGCGAGCGAGAGAGAGAGGAGGTATATATAGTAAAGTTGAAGACGAGGAGGCTGTTATCTTCTGCATGCAATTCTATCATCATTTCATAGTATTTTTAGCCGTTGCTCGTGATTCTTGGACTCTTGCTTTTTCGTTTTGTTGTACGTTTGACTTTTCACTTTTTATTTTGGTTGGGTCTCAAAATCATCAAGGCTTAATTATCTATCTAATATTGCAATTAAATGCTACCATGAAACTAATAGTACGGAGTTCAACTAATTAGTCTTTAGATTTATTCTTCAATAATTAGAAATTTAAGTTTTTTTTTTAGTCATTAAAGATTTATATAATTATTAATATGTAAACTCATAAAATTAATTTTAAAATTAATTGAGGTTGGCGATAAATTTACTCAAACATTAATATTACATGATAAAATTGTCAGGGCCCTGAAAAACGCGATTTTCACGTCACGGAAGGAGTACACGTGTCGAAATCAGACGATTTGATATAATCAATTCCGGCCTACAGTGTCGGTGGTCTGTGGACGAGAGCTGGTGGTAGTCTGGTAGAGATCCGTATGGCAACGTCTTGGATCATGTGCTTCCCTTGACATTTTGTGGACCCTACTTTCCTTTTCTGTTCACCGTCGATTATATCATCATGTGGGACATGGATCAGGAATTCACTCTCTTTGATCATGCACTTGCTGAGGGGCGTATATATATAGATATATATATATAATTTTAACAAAAAAAATTAAAAGTTTTTAAAAGACATAATTTCAATCTTACTCGTATTTTCGAACACCACTTGAACTTACATGTAGGGCGCAGCATTTATATTGGACCAGGGCAATAAATATACCAACTTCTTTGAAAAGGGTTTGGATTTAAACAATGAGGTCAAGTCCAAGTTTGGACATAGCCATGGCATGAAAAGGAAACAGCATGCATCCTACGTTAATTGCTTAATACGTAGAATTGAAATTGTAAGTTGCTCCCATGTAGTTTCATGAACAAACAAAACTTTGCTGCTAGATCTAAACAGAGTAGACAAGAATTGTAATGAACAAACTTCGAGCTATAGCTGTGCCAGTTGTTCTTGATTATCTTATCATAAACTATGAATTCTTTTAAGTCGTGCTCAGACATGGCAATGATGGCAAGGTTCCTGAACCCGACAACATAATAACTACTGTTAAAACCTTTTTTTCTGTCTGCAACAATAACATTAGAGCTAGCTTACAACACTGATCCATTTTTTGTGCTGTTTAGCACTGGGATTCAACTATATTTTGAATGTTTTAATATATTAATATCAAAAATAAATTTTAAAAAATAAAAAATATATATATTATTTTGATACAGTTACTTTAAAAAATAACAATCAGTTCATCCCACGTAAATTAAAAGAGAGATAGGGAGGTACAAACAAGTTACCTGTACGTAAATGGAGAACAAAATGTTCATAGAGAGAGGTAAGAAATGGAGCAGACAAATGGAGACAGAAATGTTGTCGAGGCTTGAGACTTGAGAGGCTTTTGCTGCTGAGCTTAGTTGAGAGAAGGCAGGGATCCTCGTGTCGGTGTTCGATTTTAAGGTTGGCCAAATTTTTAAAACAGCCCCTCAACTTAACTTGAAAAAACAGATGCCCCTGAACTAAAATATTCTTAATTTTTCACCCTAAACAATATGATTTTTTAAATGCATCCTTTATGTTAGGATTTTATTGAGAAATTGATGGAAAAATCTTCCCGACCCCCCTCTTTTTCAGGGTTCAATTAATTCGACGCTTCATTGGATGAAAAACACTTGCAACAATATTTTTATATATTATTGTTTTAGGATTAAAGCAATTATAAATAGGATAGGAGGTTAATTAATTGTTCCACTAATATTACCAAACCATGCAAATTAATTTAATTAAATATAATTATCACCAATATTTTTATCACTCGAAGATATATCGTCTTCAAAGATTTTTTCTTTATGAAATTACCTCATCAACATCAAGAGTTTATACCTAACTCTCAAAGACTTATAAATATGATTTCATTATCACAATTAACTCTCTGATCAATAAAATAGAATAGACAATATAATTTAAAATTATAATATCTTTATATCTCACAAGATAGCATTTTAAGAAATTGAAGGTGTTTAAATACAATGAATATAAGATTAAATATTTTTGTGCTATAATATAAAGGTTTTAATAACACTAAAAAGATTACAATCAAGTATTGATGATTTTGATGTGTTTTTGCACTTATAATAGCTTATATATTATATATTTTCATGTTCTTTTCTTAATTTTACAATTAGACAAGCTATATATATATATATATATATATATCAAAAACTAATCGTTTATAATCGTTGCAGTCCCACTAAAAGCTGAAATGGTCAACCAGCTCAGATTGGTCAAACCAATCAGTCACCTATTTTCTGCAGAATTCCTAAGTGTTTATCACAGCAAAATTCACAAGTGTTTTATCACAGATAAACAAACAATTGTCTGATTCATGTAGAATTCAAGATTTATCAGTTTTAACTTAAATGAATTCTTAAAATCATTTAATCAATCCTTTTTAAATGTATATATAGTAAAGTGTGTGCTTTCATTTTAATTTTGTGCTACCAATACGAGATAGAAGGATTTACATCAAGCACTAAAAATAAAATATTTAATTCCAAGTCTTTAATATGCTTCCTTCTTGGACCTGTTCTTAATTTCTTCATGGAGTCCTTCATCCTTGTCGGCATGATATTAATATAAATTTGTTTAAAATTTACTCTCAACCAAACATATTATTAGTTTAGTTTTCATGTTATTGTTATCATCAAAATATATATAAAAACATAAATGTACGATCTAAAGGTCAACACCTATCACCAATAAAAAAAAATTGCTTGACTTGTTTTTTTAAAAAAATTATTTTAAACTTTTTTTTTTAAAAAAATCTTAATTAATCCAAGTTAACTCGCTCAATATATGACACAAGTCTTACTTTAGATCAACCTCGTGTTAGATTTAATGGCAATGACTTTTATACTATATACCTTATAATTTTGAATATATTAATAAATGAAAATTATAAAAAAAACATAATTAATTTCTTGATCATAGAAATTTCATAGGTGACTTAAAATATGTTTATTTTTAAATTATTTGAATACAAACACATTTTTAACCTAACATTCAATCAAATGTCTTTATTTTCTGTCCAGCAATTTTATAAGCTCCACATCACTAAAGCTTAGACCACTTTCTCTTGGTGTGTGTGGTAATACAATACATTTATTTTTTAAAAGTAGTTTTTAATTATAAATATATTAAAATAATATTTTTTTTATTTTTAACATTAATAAATCAAAATCATAAAAAAAATATTTTTTAAAAATTAATTTAATAATTTTTTAAACACAATACAATTTAAAAAAACATTTTTAAAAAAATTAAACTACAAAAACAAACAATCAACGAGGTTGAGTGTGGTCCCAAATGAGCTCTTAGAAGGTATTTAGAAATGTAGTTGAAACCACATTTCGCAAAAAATTGAAAGTTTTTCTTATTTTTACTTAAAATTAATTTTTTTATATATTTTTAAATCATTTTAATTTACTGTTGTTAAAAATAATTTTTTAAAAATAAAAAATATTAATTTAATATATTTATAAACAAAAAATACTTTAAACCGTAACTATTACCACACTTCCAAACACTCTTTAATAGTTACCATACACAATCAAGAATCTTGAAGGGTGGGTCCGAGTGTTGAACATTTATTTTTAGATTAATATGAGTGTTGGAACTAGCTTATAAGCACTTCGACTAATTTCATAAACCTTAAAATTAATGATGATATAAACCTCTAATAATTCTGAAATTTATAAAATTCAAACCAATAATATTTTAAAAAAAAACACGAAACCTAACTCATAAAACTACACCCCCTCCTAAATGACTGTTGCTCGATACGAGTCCTACAATCCCAAAAAAGAAAAAAGCCATAGGCATGACTTTTATGGTAGCATGACTTGGATATTGGGGGTGCCATGAATGCAAAAATCCGTGCGCAGGTGGGGGGAGAGGTATCACTGCTCTGCAGCAGCAGCAAAACACAAGGGACAAAATAAAAGGATCCCGTGTAATCCCAAAGGTAACAAACCCTCAAACACGAACCACATATCCAGATTTTTTAGACAGATAACACCATAAATATCCACAATGCCTAGGGCCCAGTCAGCTCTTAATCTGGCTAGCATTCAATGAACTCCAAATGTAACAAAAGCAAGGAGCAGCAAGCAGTTCAACCAGCTATCAATTGTTGAACAAGGAAGCAATCTCTCTAACCTGAAAGTTCCTTCTCAAATGACTGCACTTCCTTCAATCAGTTCACCCTCTTCTTCATCTTCTTTGTATCCTAATTATCAATCATCACCACTAATTTTCTCTTCAAAGACTGCCCAAGACCCTAGCTTACCTTTCTTCACTGTCAGATCAAATGGATCTTTAAGGGGTAGGTCATCCTCGTGCACAGTTCCGAGAGGCCTAAGAGTCTTCAATGCAGCAACAAAACCTGCAAAATCACCAGGTACTTTGCTCTAAACTGGGTTTTATTAGCAAGATTTCCCATGGCTTTTGAACAGAAACAAGATCACTGAGCTCCAACTGATTGGTCCCAACTAGTCATGGAGTCTTTGCTGTGTTTATCTTCGATCTTGACTCTGAGTGAGTTATTTTTCTTATCTTTCTTTGGAGGGATTAGCTGAGGAAGATTGGAAGACTAAGAGAGAAGTTCTTCTACAGAAAAAGGTCCCTCCTTCCCTCCCTTCGTCTCTCTTAGACACACACATACACATTGAGAGAGAAAACTAAGAACTAAACTTGGTTATTTTCAGGTCAGGAGTGTGGATGTGAAGGAAGCTCTGCGCCTTCAGAAAGAAAACAACTTTGTGATTCTTGATGTGAGACCAGAAGCGGAATTCAAAGAGGTTAGGGATCTTGTCATTATGTCTGAATAAGAAATATCAATCATAACATGCAGCTTATGAACAGAGCTCAAAATAGTAAACTGCATCATTTGAGACTGAATTACCTAACTTATTTTTCCTGTTTTGATCGCAGGCTCATCCACCAGGTGCTATCAATGTACAAGTATATAGGCTTATAAAGGAATGGACAGCATGGGACATTGCAAGGCGCGCTGCATTTGCATTTTTTGGCATCTTTGCTGGCACAGAAGAAAATCCTGAGTTTATGCAGAGTATGAAATATGGAGCAATGCTTTCAAATCGTTGTAATTCTCAAGTTATGTGCCCAAGGGAAAACTAATAAGTTAGAGTATGTTTGCAGCTGTGGAATCAAAGATTGATAAAAGTGCAAAGATAATAGTGGCTTGCTCAGCTGGGGGTACAATGAGGCCATCCCAAAATCTTCCTGAAGGTCAACAGTCAAGGTATGTGAACTTCTCTGATTCCACTGTTACTATTCTCTATTTCAATTTTCCCTGTTATGAAATCTATTCATTTACTTGTTCCCTGCCCCAGAAAGATATGAAAGCTTATTCTTGCTACTTCCTGCAGATCACTGATAGCAGCCTACCTATTAGTCCTAAATGGTTACAAGAATGTCTTCCACTTAGAAGGGGGCCTCTACAAATGGTTCAAAGAGGGTTTGCCAGCAGAGTCTGAAGAGTAAAGCAACATAAGTGCTAAAAATGGTGCTTCTAGAGAATCTCAAGTTTTGTCTTCATTAGAGATGGTAATGTACTTGTTTCGTGACCGTCTCTAGTTTGTCCACAGATTGAAGATCAATGTATTGAAACTGAGTTTAATCACACTGAGGGGCATATGCCTTATGCCTCATCACGAAAATTTGGCACTAAGCTATTTATACAAGAAACTTCAATGTATATGAAATGACCGTAGTAAAAACTATCTAGTAGTTTACTGATAGTAAGAGTGATGAACTTTGATCTAGAGAACGATTTTCCTCACAACTACTCCATAAACATAAGTCAATCAAAGACTTCATATACAAGGTTTTTAACAGGATCATAGTTGGTGCGCATGATGGGAGTTGTGAAAAAGTATATATGTGATTACAGAGTGTTCAAATATAGTAAATTAACAAGTACTCCAGAGCATACCTCTTAAAAATAAAGGAGAGGTGTGGCATTATCTATATGTGCTGATTTAAAAAACCAGATGCACGCCCTATAAAATGCACCATGTATGGTTCCAACAATTGTCCAAACAACCATGTTTGGCATGTGCCAGTTCAATAACCAACTCAATTCTTCGTAACACTAATCACAGGTGCAGAGGACTGCAGCACTTAATGATTCGAGAATGTGAACATAGTTATCTCCACTGATAAAATTCCTATTTGGTCAAGCCTTTAAAGAAGCTCTAGCCATAGCAAGAGCACCTTCATAACTTCGATTTCCACCTATGAATCCACTCATGTGAACAAACACACAGCCAGGGATCCCTGTTGCCTTGGAGAGCTCGTCATCTACCAAACCTCTCCAAGGTAATGGTAGAGGTTTCCGGCTCTCAAACTTATCAGGGGACACTGCCACTGCCTGTATACGCCAGTTTTCACTCCTATCATCCTACAAATAGCCAAAGAGAAAAGAAAAGGAAAAAGAAATAAATATTGCAAACTCTGATCTTGCATGACACGTAGCACACAGAGAACAAACATCAGCCCTCGTGTTAAATGTCAAGTGAATCTATATCAGAATATCGATAAAAGATGCTTGGGAATAGATGGGTTTTTATGATACCGCATTTGTTACTTGATTAATTAGTGTCCTCATCCACATGTGATAGCAGGTAAATGACAAAAGACTATTATTAGTACCTGGTAAATAACATATTTGATGGAAGGATTGATCTTCATTTTTTCCTCGAGTTCAAATATGTGGAGCTTCCACTGCCAGAAAGATCAATTGCAATTTCAGTTCTAACAATGACTAAATGTCTCAAATAATCTCTAATCAACTTATGATTCGTGTAATGCTTACTAGCTAGATATTAATATAAACAATGGTAAAAGTCACTCTCATTCTTCACTTTCAAGGAAAATAAGCCATGACATATAGGGAAGCAAATTTAAAAATCTGCTAATGAAAGATGTTTTTGCATACCATGCCAAATACTTTATAAATCTGCTCATCCTTGGTTTTTGCATACAGCACAAAATAATCAATTTAAATGGATATGAGTCATATACAAATCTCATAAATAAGGAATGAGGCTGTTAAACAGTATAAGTTATGTAACTACCCACTTACAGGGCATGATCTTGTCAGCACCATGATTTCTCCACTGTGATCAATATCTTCTCTTGATGCAAGGCACTCCATGACAATTGATCGAGCTGGTAGCCACGATTTTGCATGAAAATTAATATTCTGTGACATCAACATTGTTATGAAATTTTCAAACATGACTGCTCGAAGCATTCATTCAATTATTCATTAATTCAGCATCATCAGGTGTGGTCTAATAAAAGCCTTCCAGTCAACTTGCATATTATTGACAAATAATTTTGACACAATGAAGCTGATGTAAACATGGAGAACGTTAGAATACACACCTCCATAAATTCAGTTCCAGCAACTTTCATTGCGTGTTGAAAGGCTTCATCCTCTCTCTCAGAGGATTGACTAGGATCAACCCAGTCCAGGTTTAACCTCTCTGCTCTCTGTGATAAGCTTGTGTTATTAATGTATTTAGGAGGTTGATCTATGTCATATTGATTAATTCCATTATCAGCAGCATCAATTGCCTGTTACAACGCGTAACGTTTCAGTTGGTATTGGATATGCAAGCACAAAAATAATACAATAGATTAAAAGGACTATTTGAAGATATTCAGGTTTGGAAAATGATGTTTTATTATGCATTTAGGCTTAGAACATGAATGATGTTTTCACAAGAAACACACAGAATAAAAAATTAGAACATGAAGAACAACAATTCTGATCATTCAGTTAATTTGTACATTATTGTCGACAAAATATATAATGCATTACCTCCACAAAGTTTTTATACACTGCTAGAAATAACTCATGCACATCTTGATGCCCTTCATTTAGCTGAAGCTCCTTTGCTATTATCTCTGCCCCGTAATGCTGTAGAAGGAGAGAAAAAAACCAGCACAACCCTTTTTGTCATTTAAGACACATTTAAAAGAACGTGTCCTTGACATATAACAAGTATGGAAACATATGATGCAAGAAGCTTGGAATTTTATAACAGAATACCTTGTAAACTAGGCCCGCACTGCTTAGTTTAGTAATGAAGCCATGGCCAAAAACTTCATGAAATCCTTTCTGGTGATGATCATAACGATCTCTACTTGGATCATATACCCCTCCAACATCAAGCAAAGCATCAAGTGTCTCCAATACCTTCAATAAACCATAAAAATCCTCACCAAAAGTTGAAACTAACCATTCAAGAAACAACCCCATCAGACCAGTAAAATAAAACTTCAAGGCTTTAAGCTCATGAAACTAAAACATTAAGCCTTTATACTGAAAAAAGTTCAAGAAACAACCCAATTAAACTAACAAAAGAAAGCTTAAAAAGCTTCAAGAAACAACCCCATTACACTAATGAAAGAAAATTTCAAAACTTTAACCTCAGCAAACAAAAAGAAACAAACGACCCCATTTAAGCTAATAAAAAAGAGGAGTGAAAAGAAGAACGTGGGGATCTCTTGACCGGATTATATGGGCATTGGAGAACTTGTCTGTTAAGCGAATGAGGAAGCAAGCTAAAGCTTCATCACAGTGAAACTTGCCATTGTGAGTGCCCACCACTCGCTTTGCAAGATTTGTTGTTGTTGAGAATGAGAAACAGAGCTTGATACACACCTCTTACTGCATACCAGATGTTTGTAGAAATTTTGTGAGAGGTTTTTGCTAAACCCCAACATGTCTTGTTTGTTTGATGTTTTTTTCCCTCTCTCGCTCGAAGCAATTTTTCATTCAAGAAACTATTGGGCCTCACAAGCCCAATTGTTCTCCATCAATCTAAGAGAGGTTCATCGCATTATTTTCTTTTTTAAATTTAGAATTGTGATATTTTTTATTTTTAAATATTTTTAAATTATATTTTTCTTGAAAAATTATTGAATTAATATTATTTTAGTATATAAAAAATTCTTCTAAAAATACATTGCACTATGATACCAAATATACAGTAATAAAAATGATCACATAAATTATAGGAATTAATTTTAGATTGATTAATTGAGATTCATATCATAAATTCAAGTCAATATAAATCATTTTTACTTTAAAAAAACACTATTTTAATAATTAAAAAAATAACTTGGTTTAGATCATGTTTAAATAAAAAAATCACTAAATTACCCTATCAATTGAATTGGATCTTGTAACTTTGTCAGGACAATATATTTCAAGGGACTTGAAATGAACTTGTGCTCAAATTTTAATTAAAATGGAAAAGATTTTAGAAGAATGGAGAGTGATTTGAGTACATGCGTGGCTTAGAACCCAATCAGTCATGCAATGATAAAGGAAATCATTGTCACTTGAGAGGAGGAGGTAAGTACTTCTGTATTTGAATTTGTTGGCAAACTTCCATTCAAAGCAATAATGATGTGTTGATCTTAGAAGATACTCCTAATCATGTCTTGTTTATGAAATTGATTCAAGAAATACAGTAAGCACTTAACTACTTTCACTGTTTATATATATACATTTTAAAATGATTTTCAAATTAGTTTTCGTTAAAAAAGTATTAAACTAATTTTTTAAGTGTTTTTGGATTATCTTAATGTTCTAACGTTAAAAATATATATATATATATAAATATTATTTTGATGTTTTTTCAATTAAAGTGAGTGTTGTAACTTATATTTTTGGATGTTTTTTAAAAATAACTTTTACTTGAAAAAACATTAAATTGATATTTTTTTAATGTTTTTTTGATGATTTTGATGTTAAAAATTAAAAACATTCTAAAAAAATTATTTTAATATATTTTCAAGTAAAATTTACTTTAAAAAAACATGTTTAATCGCAGCAGCAACTACAAACATGCTAAAAAAATAATTTTTAAAAATATTTTATACCACAAAACTACAAACACAATGAAATAAGGCAGTATCTTTACCATCAAACCCTATGCAGCCAAAGATGGTTAGAAATGGACAAGCTATTGACAATAAATAACGCATGGAATTCCTTTAATTAAACAGATTTGACCATTAAGAATTCTAGCATAGGTTGCTGGCAATCTAGCTAGTGCCATCAAATTCTAAGGATGAGCTAAGAGTGCTTGAAACTTTATAATAAAGTCACAGAAGACTTTTCATTCCATTATTATTTCTGACTGCTCAAATTGTCTTTGCTGCGTTGCTATACTGACAATAACTAATTTGGAATGTTCATCATCTTTAAGCTTTTAGGGCAGAGTCAATTATTCACTGCCATTGAAGAAAAATAAAAAAAAAAAAAAAAAAAAAAAAAACCCTTTTTTTCTCACTAAGAGATGTATCTTTCTACTTTGCAACAAAAAAGAAGAAGAAGAAGAAGAAGAAATTGAATTTTATGATCTAAATCTCTGAACTGAACATAGATTAGGCTTCTTGATGTGATCCTTGCTTCTCTGCTGAAGAACTCAAATCCACTGATTCCTTTCTTCTGCTTCCCATCCTCAATAATCCATACAATTTCTTGAGTTCCTTCACTGTATGAGCACCACTCTCTTGGCAAAACACGCCTCCAGTTTCACCTGTCTCGTCTCTGCTGGACCGAGCTGATCCGCTCTCGCTCATTCCTTGTCCAACCTTACTGGCCCTTCTTGCATCGCCACTGCTGGTTTGGAACTGCAGAGCTGAAATGACCAGTCTCAAGGCCCGGCTTGGCGAATTTCGGTTGGAGATCATAATTTCACCAATCTCAGCTGGAGTTAAACTTGATCCTCCTTGTAAGATTTCTTCAACTAGAGAGAAAAGCTTGTGTTCCTTGACCCCTAAGTAATTATTGGCTAAACTCTTAAATGCTGAGAAATCACATAATGGGAACTGGATGTGAACATCAACCCTGCCAGGCCTTAGCACTGATTGATCAATTTGATCCTTGGAGTTCATTGTGAACACCATCACACGCTCCTCGCCGCAACACGAAACAATTCCATCCATGAAATTCAAGACCCCAGACAAGCTCACAATATCCTTCGATTTCTCCATCAATAACCTATCAAGATCCTCAATTACAATCATGGACCGACTCGTGGTTTGCAGCAGAAGCATTTTCAGATCAGAATCATCAGAAACCTTGGAGATGTCAATGTCATAGACATCAAAACTGAGGAATCTAGCCATGGCTGCAATGAAACTGGATTTGCCTGTCCCGGACGCGCCATAAAGGAGATAGCTCCTTTTCCAAACATGGCCTAATCTGTGATAATACTGCTTAGACTTCAAAAACAATTCAAGGTCAGCTTTCACCTTGCTCTTCAATTCTCCATCCATAACCACTGTATCCATGGTAGCTGGATGTGTGAAAGGAACTGATGTCCACCGTCCACTTTCATAAGGATTCTTCTCAAGATTCATAAACAGTTTGATCTCTTCGTTCTTCTGCTTAATCTGATCAGCAACCGAAAGAATATGCTGCAAGTAAGGACGAAGAATCGTTCTCTTATCCTTCTTTCTCAACTTCAACACCAATGTTCTCTTGCCATTATTTCCCTCGCAATATTTCTCATTGCTCCACTGCACTCTAGCCCCAAGAAAACTATCATGAATCACTTGATTCTTGTCAAGATGGAGGCTGATATCATTCGCTTTCGAACCCGAAAACAGGTTGGTGAAATCAGAATCTTCAATGGCAGGCAGTGAGGTTAAATAAGTGGAAACCTTGTGGTACAACTGGTTTTCCTGAAAAAGATCATTGAATTGTGGAACCTTGAAGATTTGGT
Source organism: Populus nigra (assembly GCF_951802175.1). Lineage (NCBI taxonomy): Eukaryota > Viridiplantae > Streptophyta > Magnoliopsida > Malpighiales > Salicaceae > Populus > Populus nigra. Next base: position 463,389 of record NC_084867.1, on the reverse strand, counting down.
AAACACAAAACTTGTCTTCAAATGATCTCCAACACCTAGCAAGAATATGTAGAAAAGATGTTTTAGACAAAAATCTAAGTACTAAAAAGACAATGATTGCAATGAAAAAAACAAGAATCGGGCTACTAAGATTCATGATAAATAACATCAAAAGATGTTAGAAAGGTAAGAACAAACGAGATTGAAGGAAAGTAGATAGAAATAGTGGCCAAGAATGGAAAGTAAGGGATGGTGATTTTAATGGTGGGGATGGGATACGTATGGCTTATGTAGTTAGGAGTTAGTAGACTCGAGCCAGCAAATTTTAATGGGTCAGAGACATTGGAGGAAGGAGGGAGGTGGGGTCATTGCCCCAGGCTGGCGATGCATGACTAAAGGGCTCAAGGTGCACTCTCATCTATTAATGGCTTTGTAGAAATTAACGTTAAAGAGTTTCTTTCATGTGATTGAATATCTTATTCTATTGTCTTGACTAAAGATAAAGCATTGCTAGAAATTAAATTATATACTTTTTTCACATTGCTTGATTGATCCTTTGAATATTCAATTATTTGATGGAGCATTCTTTTCTTTCTTTTTGATTACTCAAATAAGGAAGGCTTTTCTTTTTTGTTTTTTTTTTTTTTTGAGAAAAAGGTCCCCTCCTGCCTCTTCCATGGAGTAAGATTTTATATACTAATAATAAAAAACTAATTATACATAATTGTAAGTTTTGCTAAACTTGTAGCGGTGATAAAATTATAATTTTAAGGTTTTTTTATATTCTCTCTCTCTCTCTCTCTCTCTCTCTATATATATATATATATATATATTATTTTCTTATTATATTTTTCTATTTTTTCCTAATTTATTTATTTTTATTTAATATTATTACATTTTTCTTTTTTCTATGTAGAAGATTGTAATAGTTGTTGACAAATGAAAATATAAATAAATAAAATTAATTAATTTAAGACTCTTTATACTTGTGGTGTTTTTGATATTTAAGGGTTTTGACATGGAACAGATTTCTTTATTCTTTTCTCCTATTTATGTTACTTGATATCAGAGCCTAATGATTCTTAATAATTATTTTGTTTTGTTGGCTTATGCAAAATAATTATTGTTGAAAGAAGTTGCAAAACATGATGTGTTTTGTGTAGGAGGGGATAATGGGGTTTTCTCTTGGGAAAAAAAAACATTAAGGAACTAACATGTTTTTTTTTTTTTGTATCGCTTATTGTCATTCAAAATTATGATAAGGCTCGAGTGACCCAAGCACAAAATGATATTTTAAATAAAGGATAATTTTTAAAAGAAAACTGAACTCGAGGAAACTCAAAGACGAGTTCCTTTTAACAAGTTTTTTTTCTATAAAAATAGTTATTTTTTTATTTTTATTTTCTTGTTCTTCTTTATTATGATGATACGTTTTTCTAGTTTTTTCTTCTATTTGTAGGAACTTTTGACAAGACTAGACATGAATTAGTAAAATTAGATATTTTAAAAGTCTCCTTATACACTTATAATGTTTCTTAATCTTCGTCTCTTGTGCACGAGAGGGTTTACTATTAATAGTAACTCTCAGGAGCATCAGCAGAAAGGGTAGGGGGCGCTTGTGCCTTGTGCCTTGTGCTCCTTGATATTACGTTTTAAGAAGCCTCTTTAGTGTTGCGGTTTACATTGTGTTTTATATTGTAGCAAATAATATTTATTAAAAATAATATCTATTTATATCTATTTATATTTTTTTATTGATATATCAAAATTATTAAAAAATATTATAAAAATATTAATTTAATATTTTTTCATATGTCTAACCACAATTTCAACAGTAGAGCTAGAATGCTTTTTAAAGAGGTGTTTGAAAGTGTGGTAATAATTGTTTTTTAAAGTATTTTTTGTTCAAAAATATATAAAAATAATATTTTATTATTATTTAAAAATTATTTTTGATATTAGCACATTAAAATGATCTAAAAACACAAAAAAATAATAATTTAAAATATAAAAATATAAAAATCAATTTTTTTAAAAAATACTTTTAAAATATAAGAATAAACATAAAAAAAATTAAATTTAAATAAAAAAAATTCAAGTTTGCACCTAATTTCCAATCGATGCTCCTTATCCCTAAGCTGCAATTTCCCAGGACTTCACGTGACTAGTCCACTAAGATATCACCTAATGCTTTGACGGTCCTTGTTCACCGTGTCTCTATCAGAATGTTATAGCCGCAAGCATCAAAACTGGAAAAGCATCAGACAAGAGCTCAAGTCTTTCTATGTTCAATACCTGTAGACATTTGCTTCATTGCTCTGTTTTCATCTGTGGTTTTTGGTCTCTTGCAAGCTAAAACAACAAGCATGGAAAAGCATCTAAAGCCTAAGCACTTTAATCATTTGACATCGTGTGGGCAGAACTTGCACTCATGATAGAATGCTGTCCTGGAATTGAACAAAAGCTTGCAGCCTTCGAGGAATGAGATGAGCCTTTGCTTTAAAGGCTGTACCTGTCTGCTTTATACAGACCACTGCCAGCTTTTTCCCTAACGAAGTTAATCATTGATGGATGTTGTCATTTTGCATATCATATGAAGTAACGAAACCCTCAAAAGAAACAAGAGGGTGATGAGTATTGGCTATGGCCGCAAATTATTGCCACAATCGTGCCACCTTCCACATGTTAAAATGTTATGCAAGTACCATGCCCTACTGAAATGATTACAATCTCACACGAAAGAAATTTCTCATAAGCATAGATGGCATGATTAGAGTCTAAAACATACTTTAATCTCAATTAAGGAAGATTAATTTGCAAATACCCTAACCTTGGCGAATCCGAATGATATCTCAAGTGTGCAGACAAATGGTTTAAGTATCAAAATGATGCTTTTTACTATGGTTGGCCACAGACAAACAGGCCTTAAGCCATACAGGAATTTTCTAATAACCAAGAAATTAAAGAAAAACAACTGGAAATTAGTTCGATTCCAGAAGCCAATCTGCAAGACCAACTTTTACAGTAGTAAATGCTTTTCCAGTGCAGCCCTAGCAGCGCAACATTTAGACACTTTAAAAAGATAAATTGGAAAATCTAAAGCCACAAGAAAAACAATAAGCTAAATGAAGCATGAATGATCATTCCAGAAGAACAACACTCAGAATGACTGATTCTGTTCTTACAGCAGCAGCAATATTTGCAAGAATGATACATGTTTAATTATGACAATTTGAACGACATGACTGTCTATTCAACAGAATAATAAACCGATACCAAAAGGGATGAACAATGTTCCAGAACTGCTAGATCAAAATTCATATTCTAAAAGACACCCAAAACCTTCAACAAAGTAAGGCATCATTGACTGACAAGTTTATCTCTATACAAGAGGGACAATCCTAAAGCAGATAGAGAGGGAGAGGGAGAGATGCATATTGAAACCATGTCAAGAGCTCTATGCCAAAACACAATCTGTAATTCTGACAATAAAACATATGTCGAGTGGCTTAAAATCAATAGCTTTGGCGGTCAGTTGCATAAAAACAACATATTAAATGTAGAATATTTCATTGGAGAAACATTAAAATAAGTTAAGATACAATTTCTCTTCGCCTGATAATTTTAAAAAACCAGATTGCTCCAAGCAAGAGAGATGAATATTTCAAGTGTCCTGGTTATCCGGGGGCTGGAGATTCAAGATTTGAGAAACCATGAGCTTAGAGAGCTCATTAATTGTGGCCTGAACCTGATAATCATCCGACTGCCTTGGCCACCCAGGTGATTGTGAGCTTGACCTACTGTACTCATTTGCAGCAACCCCAGTCTTAGTTGATGTGGCAAGAACTCTCTGCAAGTCTGCCTGGGACAATGGCCTTGGTGCCTGATGAAGAGTCACAATGAAGAAACTCAGTGAGGGTTCAAGAATCCAACAGCAAGCTAATACAATAGAAAGATACAATTCTTGAAGAGAATATTTTTGACACCAATAGCTATCCCTTGTAGGTTCAAAAAACACTTTGATTAATTCCTTCTAGTTCTCACGAGGAACCATATTATGGTCTATCCCTTGCAATGGAAGCCATTGATTTTGGATAGTGCACAGCAGGCAACCAAACCATAATTTTGCCATGATAGGCTCAAGCTTGTATAGGATTTCTAAGCTAAAATTACAAATCAGTAAAAGTACCTTGAAGAATTAGCTGTGAGTATAATAATTTGCAGCCGAGAACTATATTATTCAATATATGGTAAAATAACTGTAGGAAGTTAAATTGTGGAATAACACAGTGATAAATATATACTTACACTAGATTTTTTCCCCTTCTTCTCCTCATCCAATAGTTCCCTAATAGGAAAGTAAGCTGCTTTCTTGCAAAGTTCAAGAAGATCTGAACCAGTGTAGCCCTCACACAAACTTGCTATGTAGTTGAAGTCAATGTTGTTTTCAATCTTCTCCCCTTTCAAAACAACCTTCAGGATCTCAGCCCTCTCTCTTTGATCAGGCATCCCAATCTCAAAGGCCTGAGGAAGACGCCGGAGGATTGCTTCATCAAGTTCTGAAGGACGGTTGGTTGCAGCAAGTACCATCACTTGTGCATTCTCTGTAAGAATTTAATCACTAAATCAGCCCCGGCCAAACCCATGAATAAATTACAGCAATTACACAAATCATAGATATAACACATACTAGCAAGTCACTGCACAAAAGAATACACAAATGTAGCACTTGTTTCAAGTGAAAGACTCACGATCTGTAGTAAACCCATCCCATAATGCCATGAACTCAGTCTTCATATTGGTTAATGCCTCATGATCTGTAGTACGACGCTGGCCCAGAAAACTATCGACCTCATCAATAAATATAATAGCAGGCTGGAGTTTATAAGCCAGGCTAAAAACAGCAGCAACTGAAACAATAATCAGATTATGAAAACTTTGATAGAAGGAACGAAAAAGCAACTATGCAAAATAGTTACTTCTAAATCTGTTTCTGGGCAGCACAAAACCAACAATACTTGCAAAATACAGAGAAGAGGAGATGGTTCAACACAAATATGTAGTTGCAAAATACTGTGATGATCACTTTCACAATTGACAGAATATATGCGATTCAGTACCCTTTTGAAATAGTCCTGATTCAAGATATAGAGAAATACTACATAACAAAAAAAATACCAATATTGTAATCATTTGACAATCTTGATCATCAGACTAAAAGATCCAGCATATAAGCAAACTACAGTACTCGTTTTCTTTAAGTTCATTGAGCATCTAACAAAATCATGCTGCCAACAAATATTTTATCAAGTGGGTTTTTACCAAAGAAAGTATATTAACACAATGTTTAGTTATTTTCTGACTTTTAGCACAATTAATCTCATAAGGATAACAGAGGCATGTTCTGTCTTAGTTATAAACAGCAAAGTCACAAAGTACTACCTTGCTTCCATTGTCAGAGAGAAACTAAATTTCATTCAGTATAATCAGTTGGCCACAGCAAATTCTTGAATACAAAGGCAATAATTTTAAATCATCACTAATTTTGCCAAGTGCAAGACAGAAACCTTGAAAATGCAAGACAGGCAATTCAAACACGATCTATACTCACCGAGCTTTTGTGCATCACCAAACCATTTGCTCATTAAATTAGAGATCCTCACATTTATGAAAACAGCTCCAGACTCTCTTGCAATAGCTTTGGCAAGCATGGTCTTTCCAGTGCCTGGTGGTCCATATAACAATACCCCCTTTTGTGGACCAAGAAGTTTCCCATGTGAAAAGAGTTCGGGTCTCCGCAGAGGAAGTATCACCAGTTCATACAAAGCTTGCTTGATAGCTTCCAGTCCTCCAATTGACCCAAATTCCACATCTATGTGATCAGGATTTATAACATCACATGCTATTACATCCTGTTCAAAATAAAAATGCCCAATTGCCGCAAATTAATAAACCACTGCACTGACCATGATCCTAAAGTCTCCATTCCAACCAAATATACTTTCAACATGAAAACATGGCTACATTGAATAGTGTTTAGAGTATGAACTCGATTGTTACAAAGCAGTTTAATCTTCCACAAAGCAATCACAAACAAAAGGTTTCAAATTGAAAAGATAGTTTTTTTGGTGTTGACACCTCCAAATTTCATCAGTTATAAAAACAACTACTATCTGTATTTGCCAATTACAACCATCATATTGGTTCATAACCAAGTCTTCAAATTTAATTTCTTCCAACTAAGAACCTGCCTCCAGTCAGTTCATGCCAGAGGCTATTACTGAAAATGGCAGGCACCAATGTTAACATAGTATCACTTTCAAATAGGATGGACTCACATGACTCTAAATTAATTTGGTGCCCTTAGTTCACGAGACAGTAGTGACTAATCTAATCTACTCAATATGATGGATATTTTCATGTGTTCAGATGACATTAGAAACTCTCGGTATTTGTTGCCAGTGAGCAGCCAACAAAGAATGGACCGCCTATAAAAACAAATGATAGGTTTGAAGACACCAAGAGATATTATAACTGTCTATGGTTGTCTAAATAATGATAGCAGTACAATAACACCAACCCAGAGGCCTAAACTCCAATGCACCCTTACAAAAGTTCAACACACAACTCAATCAGAAATGAACTTAGTTTCTACTAACACAAACAAAAAAAGGCCATTCCCCCAGAAGAACTGGAAATTTAATCACATATTCATCACAGGCAATCACTCCCTTACACCCCAAAAACTGATTTAAGCACCTATCTTCACTAAAACACCCAAATCCCCCAATCCCTATTCCTAAAATAAGCCACCAAACCACCCACATCCCTCATTGCAATATTAACCTCAACCCCGCCATCACTGACAAAATTCAAAATTTTTGCAGATGCATGACAATTCAAGCATACTAAATTCAATAGTACATAATAAAAACAAAACTTACATACTATTAACTAACCATATAATCCAAATTCACAAAATTCTTCAAAACCCTATTAAAATAAACAAACCCTTCATTCCATTATCTGACCATATAATCCAAACACACAAAATCCACCAAAAACCCAATAAACCAAAACAAGCCCTATATTCCATTATCTAACCCTACACCCAAAATTCACAAAACCCTCCAAAACCCAAATTAAAACTTGCAAAAAAATCCGAACTTTTCAACAAAAATAGAAACTTTGCACACACCTCATAAGGGTTTGTTTGGATAAGAGGACGACCCAAACGCTTAGCGATTTCCTTCTTATGTTCAAGGGCTTTCTTTGATGCTTCACGATTCGGGTCAAGTTGTCGGAGCCCAGCAAACAACACCAAACAACTCAAAGCAGCACTTGCTGCATATAGCAGTAGCTCTTGCAAAAACTTGGTTTCTGATGAACCCCTCATTGATGATGTTAGGGTTTTCTGCGTAATAATTAATAAAGCAGGAAACTTTCTGTTTCTTTTGATTGAAGAGAATAAATAGAAAGAAGAAAAAAGGACGCCAGATTTATCGAAATTATGCTGTGTTTAATAGTTTTTTGGTTTTTGGGTTTTGGGTTTTGGGAAGTCCTTAGGGAATAAGGAAGGTAGCGAGAGAGATGTTTCTGGATTTTGTAATTATTTTTTAAGAGTCCGATGATGTCCTTAATTTTGGTGTTTTGGGGTGGGGGTGGGGGTGGGGGTGTTGGGGTTGTGTTGTAAAAAGCAGTGGTGCTGGTGCTGGTGCTGGTGCTGGTGGTTAGGGTTTGGGCTGTTTTGGGTGGTGGTTAGGGTTTGGCCTGTTTTGAGTGGTGGAGAGTTGGGCTAGGAAAGGCCTGGCTCAATTTTGGGGTGAAGCTTTACTGCAATAGAAAGCTAAGCCCTCTTTCTAATTCTAGGCCTAATGAAAGTTCCTTGAAAGCCTTGTGAGTAGTGAAGTGAGAGAAAAAATAATTTTTTCCATGTCAAATAATCTCAGGCCATCTAGAGAAACAGAGAACAGTCTAAAGAGAATGATTTTAAGACACAATGGCGTAAAGGGATCAAAGTAAGATAAGATTAAGAGTCGAGGGAGCAAAATGAACTTTTAACTTGCCATGCACCTATTAATTATTACAACTTTTTTAGTTCCATTTATTGCTTTCTTCACTTTATGCACTCACTCTCATGCCCACTTTTCTTCTCTGTATATCTATCTGGACTACGAAGATAAATACAGAGTGCAAAAGAGTGATGATAAGTCAGCGAGAGAAGGATCGAATTTATGAACCTGGCATGTGTTCAAATGTATAACAGCCAGTGGCCATGGTTGGCGTTTTGATTGGTGCAAATGTTGGTGGGTGTGCTGTTTGTGCCTAAATTGGTATAAACATGAATGCTTGCAGTGTTTTTAGCCATGGAGGACTGATTTTTTTAAAAAAAAAAAATCAAACTTTCCTTTTTTTCAGTCTTGGCCTGGCATTTTATGCTCTTGATTGTTGCATTGGAAGGCACAATCATTCTGTTTCGGGGCTACTCTTGCATACATTTTAGAGTATTTGATATTATGGTATTTGTTGTGGTTATGATTCGAAAAAAATTATTTTATAAAAAGTACTTTTAGTTGATGTTGGTTTGGAAAAATATATGTTTAATTAAAACTGTAGCTGAAATTAAGATTTAACAAAATATAGTTTAATGTGTTTTGATCCTTTTTTGTTTATTTTTGTGTTTCAAAAGCGCTTTTGAAAAAAATTGACGTTTTTTTTCTTCAAATTAATTTTTTTTAGTGTTTTTAGATCATTTTGATGCGTTAATGTCAAAAATATTTTTTAAAAAATAAAAAAAATATTATTTTGATATATTTCCAAGTAAAAAGCAATCGCAACCATACTCTCAAACATGCAAGACTTTTCAAATTGAAATTATAAAATAACTAAAAAAAACATATATTAATATTGATGGTTTTTAATTGAAATACCGTATATTTAACTACTATTATTACATCATGAAATAAACAATACTTTATATAAAATATTTTTTATTGTTCCATTAAACTATTTGCAATTCCATCACGTACGAAATTCATTCGACAAGGACTGTAGTTTTCATGGCTTTCTAAGCGTGCAACAACATCAGGTAAAATATCATCAGAAACAAAACTGGGATTGCGATCAAATTCTGTAAATGTTACATTATCATGCGATCTCCTTCTAGTATAATTCTGTAATGTCATTGAAAAATGTTAAACGCCAGTTTTTAAATAAAACACAATATTTGAGATTTTTTTTTGATTTTTTTTACTTTACTAGGTCGGACCTAGATATCGAGCATTTAGGTTTAGGCCGGATCCGGTCCGGCCATGAACGGTAGAGATACTCTCCAGCGTGAACATTAGTTTCGTGGATCAACTATTTCTTTCTCTTTCCTGTTTTTTTCTTACTTTTAATGGTGGGCCTTTTCTGGGCTCAAATTGAATGAAATTCAAGATTGAATTAAAGAGTAACTACAGAAACAAGAACTAAATTGAAAGAATAAATTTTAGGTTCAAGTAGAATAAAAATGAAAATTCAATTGATAGATTATTATAGATTCATGGACTAGAATGAAAAAAAAGAGAAATTAACGCGTAAAAAATACATGTAAGCAAATGGAAGGTGACATCATGCTTTGGGTAGCGCGGGAGGACTGTACAGCTTGCAAAGACGGGTTTTTTTGTTGTGTTTTTGAAATTGTTGTATAATTGTCATTCTGTGAAGGTGGTATGTGTCTAAAATACAAGTATAATAATTTTAAGAGGTGTAATTTAATTGATCAGATTTTAAGTTTGTTTTCTATATGTTACTAGTTTGAGTTTTATAAATCTCAGGGTAACTAAAAACTTACATAATTATTAATTTTAGAACTCGTAAAATTAATTAAGATGCGCACAAATTAATTTTAATATTTATGTTAATAATAATAATAAAAAAAAAAAAACGGCGTGGCTCCGGCTATCTTTTTTTTTCTTTTTATTTTTCCTTGTTTTCTCTCTTTTTCCCTCGTTTCCCGCGAATGCTTCTCCTTGAATGAAAAAATTATAATGGTTTGGAAAGGGTTAAAGGTTTGACTCTATTCAACCAGTGACCCAGTTCAAGCATCACTTATTATTTATTTATTTATTATTATTTAAAATTTATTTTAAGTAATTTAAAAACATAAAAAAATTAAAAATTTTCGAAGCTGTCATTGTAGACTTGACTTTCACTGCTTGACAAATCCGAAATATAGAGAGTAGCAGTAGTCATTGAAACAGCCATGTGAGAATAGACAAATACCAAGATAGATGACATTAGACTACATAAATTAAAATATTAATATTTGACTATATATTTTCTTTTAAAGATCACCTATTTTTTAGTTAGTTTTCACATATTATCACCAATATATATATATATATATATATATATATATATATATTTCAGAGAAATTGGCTTCTCTTCTTTGAAGATCTAGCTCAAAATGAAAATAATAATACTGAAAAATCAACTAAGGAAAAAAAAAGGAAAGGTTAAAAATAAAATAAAAAATTGTTCAACTGAACAGTCAAAATTGACCTTGGGGGAAACAACCTTAATAGATTTGACTTCCAAATTTATACCAAAGAATGACGAAGCCACAATCTGGTCCAAAAATCTCCAGGTCAAACACGGCATAAATAGATTTTCTCATTATGTATCTTATAGTGATGATTTTCTATTTTTTTTCTCTAATTAAATGAATTGTGAGATGCATGTATTCAATTATCTTTATTTTAAAAATTTATTTCCTAATCATAAAATATATCAAAATTAAATCCTCTTTCGCTCAAACCTTAAACAATTACTTACACTTGTTTTGATGTATTTCTAATAAATTATTGTTTTATATCTTTTAAAAATCAAGATTTTAAATAATAATAATAATAATAATAATATAAGGAGTAAAACCATTCAATGCTACTGCAAATAATCGCTTAAAATCTTCATTGTAATCATTAAAAAGAATAATTTTTTTTTTTTGTTATTGTCATCAACCATGTTGATGGTTATTGATTTTATAGGGGTGTTTAGAAATATGATATAGTTATTTTTTTAAAATGTTTTTCATCTAAAAATATATTAAAATAATATTTTTTATTTTAAAAAATTACTTTTGACATCAACACATCAAAATGATTTTAAAATATAAAAAACTTTAATTTTAAATAAAAAAATTTATATTTTACTTGATCCCTATTTAAAGTGGAATACCCAAAAAGAATTTAAAAACAATAATTTTATTGATGTTTTTATTATTATTTTTAAAACGGCCAAAAAATCGTCAGCTGCATTAACAAACTAGCTCTAAATTAATTAAAAAAAAAAAAAAGATAATGGAGCCTGCGTGGTAAGACAAGTGCTACCATAAAATTATAAGGTAAAATTGCCAAAGTAGTTCAATGTCTACGGCACTGACCGACAATTGACAAAGTTTTGATGGCCATAGCTTGTCTTGTTTTGTTTCCATGGGCGTGCGAGGATTGCTGCTGCGAACAGCCAGTTGTTTTGCCCGGTGGCTGACTCTGTGAGCTCATAGTGTTTCTTCCATGGCAGCCACTGGTTTTATGTTTTGACCTTGACCAGTTTGCATGTTTTTATCCTCATCTTCCTTGGAGGCCCTCGACTTCTTTTGTGGGTTTGGACGCACTTTTTGTTGGTTGATTTTTCTTTTTTCTAGCTATTTTTTTTTATCAGTTTTTATGAATAAAAATTATTGTTTATATCAAATGGGTGTATTTAGTTCAACTTTTTTTTCTAATTTCTCATTTGATTTTGAAAAATGGGATAATAATTTGAGAAAGAAAGTCTGGATCAAGTTTATCATATTTTGGTTCAATATTTGGATCATGGTTTGAATAAATTAACTTCAATTAATCTATATGTCGATTTAAAATAATTAATTTAATTTAAAATTTATATTATATCAATCCCGAGATCATAAATCACTAGATTAACAATTCCAATCAAACAAGTTTGAACAAAAAAAAATTCATAAAAAATCAAGATAGATTGAGTCATTAATGGAAACAATATTCAACATTGACGTGTATAGATGATGAATTGTACAACAACGTGCAGATTGGATTGATTGTGACATTGAAACTTATTGCAATTTGATTGAAATAAATAATAGGATTGGTTAAAAACGTGTAGAAAGTTTTATTCTTAAAGATTCCATTAAATATTACCAGAACATCAAATGGATAGCTGGTTAAGAGAATGAATAAAAAATAATTTATTAAAAAATTGGAATTGTATTCTCTTTATTTGATGTCATATTCAATAAGTATGAAGTTGGATCGTATTTATTTAATTTTTTATTTTTTGAAAATGATTTAAATTGATATTTTTAGTATTTTTTTTATCAATTTGATATATCAATATTAAAAATAAAAGATAATTATAAAAAATATTATTTTAATATAATTTCAAATAAAAAATACTTTGAAAAACAACATTTACCGTAATATTAAATAATACACTCTTTTCACGTCTTAAAATGTAAGTGTTATTCTTGAAACACCATGAAAGAGGAGAATTTTTGTTGTTTCTAAATTGTTTTTTATTAAACAATTACTCAATTAAAATTAAATAAGCACGGTTGATCAATACAGTTTAAAGACACTCTTAATAAAAAAAAATAAAAAAAAAAGGTTTGTGATTGCAGCCAAATTTGAAAGCTGTCAGAGTTCAACGAAAATTATTGCCAGAGCACAATTCCTAAATTATAATAGAATCTAGCTAATTCCAAGGTTTTAGTTTGATGATTAAATAAGTTTGTTTTGTTTTATTGACGAGATCATCATTGGGAGCTACATGTTTTATCGTTCGATAATTTTATTTTTATTTTTATATGCAGATAAACTTCAAAATAATACTTTTATCGTAAAATTAATATATATATATATATATGTTAATTTTTATTTGTGTAATATCTCAAGTTATTCCACATGTGCAATCTAAAATTCTTCATGTGTGTAATACACACATCAAATCAATCAAGTAGTCGAGTGCTTAGCACACGAAAAAATTCATAGAATTTTTTTTTATTGTTCTAAATTTGCTGCAAGTTAAGATAGATAATTCCCCTCAATCAATACAAAACTAATCATATTCCAAATATTTTATTTTTCTTTTCATGGAGGAGAGGAGAAAGTCCACCAAACCATACTTCGTCGTCTTGTCACCGCTCTTGAGTTCATTAATGCTATAAAACAGAATCGAAGGCAGTTTTTTCTAACACCAAGATAGAGAGAAAGAGAAAGAAGCAATATCTTGCATCTTACCAGACATCTCTCATGTGAGCAACATTGATTCTTGTTGGTGTCCTTTTTTAGTCCTTAATCTTACTTACCTGTTTTGATTATCTTTTGTTGTTTTGGTTATGGGTTTTTTTGTTAATAGTAGTGGGTCATTTTTATTTTTTTATATTGACCGTTCTTTGGAGGGTAAATCTGAAGGGTTTTGGTCGTAGATATTTGTGGGTTTTGAATGTTTTTTTGTGGTTTTGTGATCAGTGTTTGTGAAAGATATGGCTCCTTCAAAGGTTTACTTGTTCGATGAGATTGCCAAGCACAACAAAACCGAGGATTGTTGGCTTATTATCTCTGGCAAGGTCAGATCTCTTTCTGCAAGTTTCATTTTTTGGTATTTTTTAGATTAAAAGTGGGGAATTCTGTTTGGTTGCTGGGAAAATTTAGTTTCAAGATGAGAACTTTGACTTTTTTTGATTAGTTTTATTTACCCCTTTTGGATTTTTTGTTTATTGAAAATTAAATCTGTGTCGGTGCTATCAGTTTTATTGCATGATTAAGGTGTTGAAGGTTTATTTGAAATGCTTAAAATTGCGAAGTTTGTTCCTTTTTGAACCGAGTGCTATCTCTTCGTTGGAAGGAAAAGTTACTGAACATACCACAGCAATGCTCCAGTGTTCCCTCCTAACCTAGTAGTATGTAAGAACCTTTGGTCCCATTTAAATTTGTGAAGCGTGTAATTGGATGAATCCCTTATGGAAAAGGTGAAAAGAAAGGCCCATGAGAAGCTAACATGCATTATATCTGTCAAAATCTTACTGTGGTAGGAATTGTGTTATTAAAAGTTACTTGAACTATCCTGCTTTGGATATCCTGGTGAATTGACAAGTGAGGTGGCCTACCCAAACCTCCCAAGTAAGGAAAACATGTTGATAGGCCTTCCACAAAATAAATGAATATAGGAAATTGATGCCTGAACCCAATACACATGGTCATTCGCCTTGTGTAAAATAACTCTCAATGCGATAACCGATTGTCATGTGATAGTTTCCTCTTGCGGGGAAAGCACGAGCTATGGTAATTACTCTTTGAGATAGGGTGTGAACTGCCTGTTCTGCTGTTTTTTTTCTTTGATATGAAAAATAATGTCATTATGTGTCTAATGAATTTTTTACTTCATTGCTACTGTATTTTCTTTTTTAATTTTTATTGACGTTTTGAGTTTCATATTCAGGTGTATGATGTCACTTCGTTTATGGATGATCATCCTGGAGGCGGAGAAGTTTTGCTGTCATCAACAGGTTGGTTATGATACCAGTTCTGTTAAACCTCATAAATTTTAGCTCGAAGAGTTTGTAGGGGAATCCTACTGTCTCTAACCCATTCGGCATGTCCTTTTACTAAACAGTACAAAAACCCAAATTCAACCACCTTATCTTAGCTAGTAGCATGAACTCTTCTTTCATTTCTCAGGGAAAGATGCAACGAATGATTTTGAAGATGTTGGTCACAGTGATGATGCTAGAGGGATGATGGGAAAGTATGTCATTGGTGAGGTAGATGTAACAACTGTTCCAACGAAACGTCTTTACGTAGCACCAGGTCTGGGAGGAACAAGCTCCAAAGATGACAAGTCCGAGTTTCTGATTAAGATCTTGCAGCTACTCGTGCCACTCTTAATCTTGGGCTTAGCTCTTGCTGCCCGAACCTACACCAAGAAAGAGTAGAGGCTATTACTTGTACCCTTTTGAGGGGTTAGTTCTGGACTTATCAGTTTAATTTTAAATCACTCTTTTGTTTAGTTCCTCCCTTTGCAGTGTGTTTGTGCCAACTTTAGTCAGTGCTCCATAATTGGCCCGCTGGTGTGTTTGAACTGTTGGTCAATGGCAACTGGACAATGTCTGATTTTGTTGGATGATAAGCAGGAAACATTTCTTTTTTGAAACTCTCTAACCTTTGTTCCATTCTTCTATCAGTAGCTGATTAATTCTTTCCCCTGGAAAAACCAGTAAAGGTGTGAATGTTGATTTTCATGATGTTAAGAGGACCAAAATGAAATTTTGGTTGGTGGGTAAAAGCATTATCCTTGATGCTTTTGACCCACCACATGCTTAGCCAGGGAAATTGCAGTGTGGTCTCTCACCAGATACTAGAGAAGGAGTGAAAAATTATACGTCCACGAAATTGCCTCTTACAAAAAAAACACCAAATGTCTTTCACCCTTCTACAAATAATACTTTGGATTAAAACAGTGCAAAGATAAAATTATTCTTGTTAAAAAAACTAGCTAAATATGTAATAGGGGTAAGATTGGTTCTTTATAGGATACATTTCCTATTAAAAAAATAATTTGAGATAAAATGGTTCTTTTTTTTTCTACAATATAAATATTAATTTAGCTTTTAAGACATAAAATTTTAACCTTTGAACAGTAAATTTTTGTCTTCTAAAAGAAAATTAAACAGTTAAGTTATAGCCATGTTCTTGGAAGGAAAAAACAAAACATGTATTGAGGGGTTTTTTCATTTTTTTCTTTTTTAAATGGTGGAAATAAAAAATTATTTTTGGGATTTGAAAAAAATAAGGATGTATATAGAGGTATTTTTATTGTTTTAATATGGTTTTGTTATAAATATCAGGTGAAGTAGGGTAATTAAATTTTTTTATATATATAAATTATTATTTATATTCACACACGTGTGCTAGACAACCACCAGCAAGAATGCGGCAGAGCCATTCAGGTGGCATTGTGAAGCCAACAGATGAAGAACCTTTTGCACCAAACAATCCAAAAGGTTTTGTTGGCAAAGCTCCTGGGCAACCGGGTTTGAAACGGTCTGTGCGTGCTGGGGGGACAGGGTTCAGGGAAGTGGCAGCATACCTTCTTGACTATGATCACTTTGCTAATGTGCCCCCTACTGCACTTGTGAAGACCACTCACTCAATCTTCAATGTCAATGACGGGGTAAATGGCAATAAGCCACGCAAGAAGAAGCAGGTCAGCAAGATTGCGTCTTTCCAGCAGTTCATTCCACGTGATTTTCACGGGACATCAAGCTTCCCAGTATCTTCTGTGCATCGTATTGGGATATTAGACATTAGAATTTTTAACACCTTCTAGTCAGGAAGCTTGGTGGTGTCGGGAGATATGGGCGAGTGGAGCTGATTCCAATTGATCATGGGCTTTGCTTACCAGAAACATTGGAGGATCCATACTTCGAGTGGATTCATTGGCCTCAAGCTTCAATTCCGTTCTCAGATGACGAGCTTGACTATATAGAAAAACTTGATCCTGGCAAGGATTGTGATATGCAGCGAATGCAGCTTCCGATGATCAGAGAGGCTTGCCTGCGGGTTCTAGTTCTCTGCACAAATTTTCTCAAGGAGGCTGCCATCCATGGTCTCTGTCTTGCTGAAATCGGTGAGATGATGAGCAGGGAGTTCCGACCTGGTGAGGAGGAACCCAGTGAGCTTGAGCTTGTGTGCATTAAGGCAAGGAGTTGATAGCCGAGAGGGAGGCTTTTTCTCCCAGGGGTGATTTGGGAGATGATCAGGAATTCCAATTTGATTTAGACTGCGATGAAAAACAATATGACTTCACTGCTAAGCTAACAGCAGATGACTACATGATCAGGTCACCATTCCAATTTGGAGTTGGAGAGGGAGCTGGGAGTGGTCGTTCCACCCCCCCCCCCCCCCCCCCCTCAAAAGTGGAGGAAAGCATTGAGGAGGACGAGGAAAGCGAACGGGAGGAAGAGCAAGAGGGTTTTGCTGCCCTGCGAAAAACTCCCAAGTCCCAACCATTTCAAAGCTTTTGATGCGACTCGCCATCCCAAGCACAGTGATAAGGCATGTGTGTCGAGCGATACGCAGAGGAGCTCCAACCAAGGGTTTTTTCCTCCCACTTTTTTTCTCGTGTTTTTTATTTATTGCAATGTATTTAATATTAAATTATTTTTTTAATTTCATCTATTCATAATTAATTTTTATAAAAATTTGATTTTAATTTTTTTAATTATAGTGTATCTGATCTTAAATTATTTATCAAGTTATTTTTTTTCAAATTCATCTATTTGCATATAATTTTTATATTAGATTTGATCATTTTTTTAATTATAAAGTATTTGGTCCTGAATCTTTATAGAATTGATTTGTTTTTGAATTTCATTTCTTAATGTTTTATTTTTATATCAAATATGATTTTTGTTTTTTTTATTGTTATTATTAGTTGTTCTTATCATTTTCTAGATTAAAATTGTTTTTCAATTTATCCCTTATAATTTGGTTTTATTTTATTTTTGTGTCAAATTTGGTTCCTTTTCTTTTTAAATCTATATTTTTTAAATCATTTATTTTTTTTATTTTATTTTTTCAAGTTTATCACTAATTATTTTGGTTGGTTATGAATTTTACGTTGTTTTTTTTTTCAAGTTAGACTTTTATGTTATGATATGGTCTCATGATCCATTTTACAAAATTCTAAAGGTTGGATCGGGTTAGCTTAAGTTATTTTTCATTATTTTTTTAAAATTTCATCTATCATCATTGAGTTAATTGAAAATTGATATTTTTTTTTGTTTTTTTGGTTTTGGATTCATTTGTTAATTTATTTATTTTTTAATTTTTCTCTTCAATTCAAGATTTTAGTTTTTCCTCTTAATTTTTTTCTTCAAATTAGGTTCTTATTCTCTTAATTGCTATTTTTTATCCTTTTGTTTCTTTTTAATTTAATCATTCAAAATTTCAATTATTGAGACTTGATTTCCTAGGTTTTTCTCGTTGTTTAAGAGCTCTATTCAGGAGTCAGTCTGGAACAATGATGGGATCACTGGTTAAATGGGTTGACTCAAGTGAACCTAAGCCAACCAAATCCTATTGTTTTTTTAAAAATCAAAATAATATCATTTTGAAAAAATAAAATAAAATAATCCCACGAGTTTTGATCATGTTTTAATTGAATTTTCCTTATGCTAATCAAAACATGGACCAACTTGAGTTTTTGATAGTTTTACACTTGATCAATTCTCTCTTGATTTCTTTTGAAGCTCGGCCTAGTCATGGATCAAATCGTCAGTCAAGTCTAATTTTAAAATAGTTGCTTTCCAGATGCGATACTTCTAGTTTAGTTAGTACCTTGGATCATAAATTTGAAAAGTTTACACAGGTTAATATCATTTTATTTCCTGATTATATCATTTAAAGTTGTTCATTTTAAAAAAAGAGTTCCATTTATCTGAGTGGCCTAGGTTTCTTTTGAAGTAGTTTTTTTTTTATCCTTTAAAATTCAATTCTTTTAAAAAACATTTTTGGTCTTCTATTTGATTATCCTATCTGAATTATCTCACTCGAGGGTTTCAACAACCTCATTTGGTTTTGCTAGTGCTTTGTTTTTTAGTATTTTTTTCATCGATATTTTTTCTTGATTTCATCATTCTACATTGTGATTCTTGGGGATTGACGATAATTATTTTTTTTAGTTTTTTTTTATGATACGGGTAGTGAGTTTTTTTTTTCTTTAAAATACAATAACACTTGAGCAATGTTTTTTTTATGTGCAGCAAATAAAATTATCCATCTATCTAGTAATTTCTAATTCTACTTGACAAATGAGACTCATCTAGGATCGGGGAAGTAGATAATAAGCAGAATGGAGTGCCTCCTTGAAGCATTTGCAGAAGTTTGGTCTCCTTTTGTGCAAAACGGGGGTAGAAGGGGAGGATCAGCCTGACAGCAGTTTCCTCAACTTATTTCCACTGGTTGGATTAGCACAATCTGCGTTCAACCCTTTCCATTTTCTCCAATCACACTATAAATTCAGAGAGAGAAAGTTGTGATGATTTTGCCCTGATTGGTTCATACTAGTGTCTGCCCTTCTCTTTTCCATGATGCACACAGTACTTAGTGTCTGGCGTTCCCTTTTCCCTGTTTCAGATGTAGTGGTTGCCGGCTGGTATGTAAGCCCTCAAAGGAGCGGCCACGTTGATCGTTCAATGTTAAGAAATAAACATTTCAACACAAGATTGTCCAGGATAGATTAGCATCAACCTGCTTAATGAAACCCTAAAAAGATTACATCATTTAAGTCTATTATTATCAGTTAAAAGGATAAGCTGCAAGCACCCAAACCTGCTATAATCGACTAGCTATTACTATCAGGCATGGTACCTTTGTTACAAAACAGGCTTAAGCATTTGCAATGTGTGGAAATTTCAAATGGATTCTGTTGGCTTCCAGCTGAAAATACCTCGGGTTACGGTATAATTTGCCATTGATCTATTAAGATAAGCCCTTTCTAGACAGAATATTTGGGATTCAATGATCAAAATCTTGATATTTCTCATTCAATATGGTACATTGATCGACAACACAGATCCCACCTGCTTGATTTGATTTGATTTGGCGAAGATGAAGATCGTTTCTGTATTCAAAATAAATGGTTTGAGTAGAATGCATATAAAAATCTTTTCATGTAATGCCACTTCAACTAAAGGCTCGAAAGCGAGCAGCTAGCAGCTAGCAGCATTGCTGAGGATGGATAACCTCCTCCTTCGGGCACGTTTCGAGCAGAACATAAGGAGGCTGGCAATACCCCTTACAGAACAAAAACCTTTATAAGAATTTAAGGACATAAATCACTGATAAAATGTTTGAAAAGAAGTCATCGGAAGGGCGTCTCTATCTTGTCATGAAGGTTCACCACCAGATTATGCGCATCATCGAGGAGTTTCCATACATCAAGGTGCCCAGACATGCTATTGCATTCCCTTAAGATCTCATCCATGCTGCTATATTTCTCTATGATTAATTTCCTTTTCTGTAACACAGAAGCTGCAATAGCATAAAGCAATAAATCCTCTGTTGGTGGTGCTCGCTGCCTTATCCTGCTCCAAGCAGACTTTCCAATACCAGCCCTTATTGCTGCCTGATCTGCCCACATCACCTCCCAGAGGCAAATTGTCTGTTCAAATGTCAATTCTCTCCTGAACAACACCACTACCATCCTATAAACAAAAAAGCAATCCTCAGCCTGTAGCTTCTCCAAGTGCCTGTAGAGGTGGGAGTCTTTGCATTTGATAATCTTGGAAACAATACTGAGTTGCCTTCGAATCCCCACTTCATCAAGCCTAAAATTATGCCTAGCCTTTCTCATGAAACCCACAAAACACCAGAAAGCCTCATGATCCTCCGTGACCACTGCAATTATTGGAGAAAGTAGATCACTCATTCCCTGGCAATACCCAATTTCAGGGTCATAGACTGCATAGGCTTCAAGAATAGCAACTAGTCTTGCAGCATGGAAAATTCTGCAGGGTTCCAGCAAATCATAGTCCTTCAACCCAACAGCATCTGCAGCATGACGTGCTCTTAACTCTGAAACTGTTGCCTGAGACGGAGAATATGGAATCCATTCAGCATTGGCTCGCACTGCATCAACACGAATGATCCGCTGCCATGTGGCAAAATTTTCACCAGTGCATTGGTTTGGATGGAGCTCAGTCCTTGAGGGAGAAGTGTTCTCTTTCAAAGGCACATCAAGATCATTCTCTTCCCTGCCCTCTGAAGAGGAGGAAGCCTGAATGACTTCAGGATCCTCAGAAGATTCTGAGTCAGAAGACTCGGTGTTTAGTGCAGAGGCATCAGTGTTTGTGGTCTGTCCTGAAGCATCATAACCTTCCAACAGTGCACTGGAAGGGTCATCAGAGTCCTCAACATCAGGACTCCTTTCCTCACTGGAAAGAGACTCCCTGGCACTAACAACATCTTCATAACTTGAATAGTCAGAGTCTTCAGCAAGACTTCCACTGTCCTCGATACAGCTTCTTTCACTGGTTCCTTTGGAGCAATCATTGCCGTGTTTGGGAAGTCGACGGCACTGTCTGCGAAAATTCTCATATTCCTTTCTGCAGCCAAAGATTGTCAAGAAAAAACCATGAGAATAGAAGTCAAAGGAAAACAGAAAAGGCTTTACATTTAGGGGCTTCAATACCACCAATCAAATTATCCGTGATCAAAATAGCTCACAAGTAGTCTGAATCTATAAATTGAGCGTGCAGACAGTACCTTTTCTGGGTTCTTATAATCTCTCTCTCTTCTGAGGTACTATTCAAGTCATATCTGTTAACATAAAACAAGACCACTCATGTTGGTGATGTAGGAACAATGTGATAGTATAAACCAAAATTGGCTAGTACAGAACTCTTAAATGATTTAAAACACAAAGAAATTCAAGATTAAGGTTCTGGAAAGAAAGAACAAGGTTCATTGGGAGAGAACAAGGTGCATCGAGAAAGAGGACATGGAGACGTAAACCAATGAAAAACATATCCAGCTCAATGATTTAAAACACAGACACAAAATAAATACCAATAAATAAATGGAAAAGAAGATGTTGTACAAAAGCATAAATTTTACAATTTCACTGTTGAAATGCAGTAAAGTTCTCCCAAGTAACCAATTCAGGGGAAAAGGTCTCACAACTACCAAATCCTCTACTGTGGTCCTTCAACTTCTTGATTTTAATGTGATTTTTCAGTGGAACTCTCATCAAACATCGCGGTAACACTGATGAAGAGGTTGCAAGGGCCACACTGGAAGATGCATTAGCTAAGAGACCCTTTTCAATTGAGTGATAGATGGAGGGACTGTGGTACAGCTAAGCATTTTTAAAATATCATTGACCAGAACTCAGTAGATGAGCAGGAAGAAGTACACAATGAATCTGATGTGAAATGCAAGAACACAAATTTCTACAAAATTGAAAACCATTTCATAGTGTGAATTTAGCAGAGGGAAAGATAATTGAAATCCTTTCCCGGGTAAGCCAAACTCATACCATGAAGTTCAGAAGAACACATTCAAGATCTATCCTAAGCCATGAGACAGAAGCAGCAGCTAAAAACATATATGACAATAAAATAAGGTTCAATATGCTTACACTCCAAGTAGGAATGGCCAGACCTCTGCTCTAATACTTGGATCAATACCCTACAAGAGAAACATAAGAGATAAATATTCCCAAGAAACTGCCATAGCAAAACACAAATTGTAACTGGAATGATTACTCACCCCGCTTCGAACTTTCTTCAAAAACTTAACTCCGCCATCACGGAGTTTGCCATCTGGTGCAAACAAACTTTTCCATTGCCTAGGAGTAAGGGCATGTTTTCTCTTCCTTCGAGACCATGGCGACTTAAGCCGGCCCCTGAAATAAAAGAACAATCTTGATCAAGTTCCAGTAAAAAAAAAAAGTGAACGTGAAAGGGCACCAGCAAACAGCTCACTTTATATGGTAGTTTCCCAATTTTTTTTCAAAAAAAAAAAACAGCAAAGATTTTGAAAGACCACCCGTCTCTAATTCAAATAAAATAGAATTTTTGCAAGAAACATTATAAATAATTTAACGATAGAAGCCTGCTATAAGATAAAGTTAAATCCATACCCTAATTCCCGGAAATGTAATGCAAAAACAAACAAATCTTCAATTTTCAACTCAATAATCAACACCATTGTTACTAAAAAACAAGTTATGCATTAAATTACCAATAACCCATGTGAAAAAATTCCGTTAAAATAATAAAAAAATAAAAATTGCCTAAATTGACCAAGCCAAAGCCACACCCATTCCATCTAAGAAAGCAGTAACTAAAAAAAACAAAGAGAAAAAGAACAAGTGGAGTGAGTAGTAGTAGTAGAGAGTAGAGACTGTAAACACGATCTACACTTAATATTTCTTCAAGATCGGATCTGAACAAAGCAAAAAAGAAGAAAATCACTAGAATCATCAAGAAATAGTAAAAGAAAGTACTTTCAGAGAGAGAAAAGGAGGACTCACCGATCAGAAGAGGAAGAGGAGGAACAATAAGCCGGTGAGGAGGAATTAACTACAAAGAGAACCGAACGCAAATGAATCCACGACGAAGACGAGGACGACGGAGGAGAAGATGAATTTGACGAAGACGACGATGTTTGACTCCGTTTTAGAGCTTTCATCTACTTAATAATCTCACTCTTTTCTTCAAAATATTTCAAAAAAATTAGGGTATTTTTTTGTGGTTCTTCTAGTATTATTACCTACTGGTAGTGTAGAGCAGGGCGGCGAACACGGCGATTCCGGCTAAGGCAGTGAAAGCAAGAGTTGTTCTCGACGACGGCGCCACTGGCACAACTTCCCACCAGAATCTACCGCCGCCGCCGCCACCGGAGAGCTGGAATCCGCCGTTTGGACTGCTGCTGCTGCTGATTAACATCGAGAGAGAGACCGCAGATGGATCTGTGACGTCAACGAAATGACCTTTCTTCTTTCAAGTTTGCTGCTGCTTCTTTGTGATTTTTTGAAGAGTGCGGGGCAAAAGGGAAATTAACAGATTTTTTTGGGTTTTTTACCTTTACTACTAACTACTTCAGTTGAGACTTGAGAGAGAGAGAGGTTCTGTTTTGTCTGTCTCTAGACACAACTGGTGGAGATAAAAGTGAGGGAGAGGAGGTGGGTCTTAAAATAAAGAGTTAACCATAACAGCTTAGTCCCTATAGTTTAACATAACTAATTAACTAGTCCTTTTTATTTGAAAATTATATATTTAGTCCCTATGCTCTAAATATTTTTATAACTTAGTAGTTCTTTTTGTCTACTTAATGTTATTTAGAAAAAAAAAAGGAAAAAATGGATAAAAATATAGTAAATTTAACAAGGAAAAGAGATTTTTCTGAACAAAAATTGATTAAATCAATAACGATTAAACTTAAAAGGATTAGTTGAATGGTTAGGAAGGTATGCTTCTTTTTTAATCATCAAAATTAAAACTTAAAGTGAGGCTCTAAGAAGTAAAATCTCGTAAAATATTGTTTATATATAACTTATTTTTTATTTGATTTAAGAAGTTGACTTGATCTTTGTGCATAAAAGTTGATATGAATATATCGATAAAAACTCTGGTATTATAAGGATATGAATTATTTTATACTCTATCTACTTAATTCAAGCTATATATATTAATTAACAATCACATTAAAGTTGATAATTTATATGATTTTAGTGATCTAAGAAAGTGAAAACAATATAGAAAAACAGAAACTATATAAAAATAAAAATAAAAGTTAATTTTTATATGATGATAAATGACTTAATTTAATTTAATGAAATACGAAAACTTACATACTTTGAATACTGGAGTTGTTTTTTTTTCCTTGAAGGATACCATTTAGTTGTCTTATCATATAAAAAATTGAGGATGGTCAACATTGTTCAGGGGACTATATGTTATTTTTTTTATACCACAAGGATTAATCAATCATTTTTAATAAATCACAAGGACTAGGTTACAATTAACTTTAAAATAAGAGGAGAGTAGATTGATCTTGATTGGTGCAGCAGTAGAGTAGTTTACCTATAGAAATACATTAAGAGTTTGCTTGTTATCTCAGTGATGATTGTTATTTTAAAGTGTTTTTTATTTATAAATATATTAAAATAATATTATTTTTAATATTAATAATCAAAAATATCTGAATAAATTAAAAAAAATTGAAATAAAAAATTAATTTTTTAAAAAAAACACATTTAAAATATAAAATAGTATCTGGCCAACTACTAGTCTTGGTCTTCTCTGAAAAAAGTTGGGGGTGGGACCTTAACCCCTTTCTTATATGATAATTTATTATTATTGTTGTTGTTATTTTATAGCTAGGCCTAAATCAAATCTTATATATTCTTATATTTACCACCGACCTATCTAATACGACAGCGTATTAATCCTTGCAAAAGTTAACTACGAACTAGTAGTGTGTCCCCGTTTTTCTTAGGAGAAAAGAAGGAATATTGGTGATTAGGAGTGTAACCACCTGATCTATTGTTTTGATGCTTTTGGATATTTTTCCCTGTTTTTATTGTTAGAATATTCATGTATCCATTTTTATGCATAGTTGCAAGTCTTTGCAACTTTATATAATCTGATCGCAGATTAATCAGATTAACTTGAATTTATTATATTTTTTTTTAATAAAACAATCTTATTGTAAACAAGAATTAAAAAATAAATTGTTATCTAGATAACAGATTAATTCACTAAGTTACTCGAATTTGATTAAAACAATTTTCATGATGGTTAAAAAATAAGTTGGGTCCAGACTAGTCGTCGAGTAAACTCATTAAGTCCATCCAAGTCAAGTTTGATAATTATATTTATATTTATTAAGGTTGAATGATTTAAATTATTTTTTTAATAAAATAATATGATTTTAGATAAAAAATAAAAAATATTAACACGTGTCAAGTCATGTCAAGTCATTCAAATTTAACTTAAAAAACTCCTAGTAAGAACAAACCTGTTTCAAAACTCCTAGAATAGATTAAACTGCGAAGTAATTTTTTTTATGTGATTTTTACTAGGGCAAATTAACATTCTCAAGACTATAAATATCCAAGTTCTCCAAGTCAACCTCAAGGATTTGATGATTGGAAATTGCATACCTTAATTGATCATAGCTTGTGAAGTAAGATTAAGTTGGAACCTGTAATTTCAACGAAGTATATATTAAAGTAAAAAAGTCAATTGATTTGACAACGATGACTCAATAGGGTAGCTACCGTGTGTGGAGATTGTGTTGCCTGTGTGAAGAGATGCTGGTGGGATGAAGAAGAACTTTCAAAGAGTCTTTCCCTCCCAAGATCCATGTCAATCGAGCCATGTTTGATTTTCCCAGTAAATCCTAAAGAGGTTGGTTGCGCATTGATCTATATCAATACAATTTACCAACTATATTCACTAATTTTATTTTTTAATTAATATAAATGTTCAGATTAACTTAACTTATGTATATCTCGATAAATTTTATGATTGTTAATCACAAAAATTTCCATGAAATATTATAGAATTATAGTGTTCTCTAAATATTCTAAAAACATTGCAAAAACCCTCTTTTTAATCCAAAATATCCTGGATTTTTTTTAAACTATTTCCTTAATATTAAAATATTACTGTAACTTTTAAGGTTTCTATTTAAACAAACAATTAAGTTAAAAAAAAACTATAAATTATAGTTTTTTCTTAACCAAGTTTTCAAGAGTGAATTCTTAATGCTAAGGTAAAACGCAGGCCGCGCAACACGAACAAACAAAGTTTGAAGATATTCCGAGTAATAAACGAATTTTTTTATATAATATTGTTAGAATTTTAATGATCATTACAGTCTTATATAGTTCAAGGAGTTATGGTAATTAATTCACTCTATGAATAATATGGCTGGTCTCGTCAAGTATATTATATATTTCTCTGTACCAAAAACCATGTGTAAGAGTTTGGTAAAACCATAAATTCTAACTTTATTGCATATGTACAATTATAACTTTATTGTTTCAGCTTGAAATTCACAGTTCTTTGCTTGAAACTCAAGTTATAAGTATAACTTCGTTTTTTTTTCAGTGAAAAAGTCAATGACGAGGATGAGTAAAGTTGAAGATGTGATTAAGTAATTTAGCCCATTTACTAATTACCATCATCAAACCCTAAGGCCACACCAACAACAGTGATATGTCTTCAACATGGAAGGAAAAATTAAAGTGTTTGCAGCAAGCAGCATGCCCCATTTGCCATTCTGATTTCCACAGTGCTAATTAGCATGATCGTGGACGCCTCTGTCAACTGAAAAACAAAGGGTCAAATGCGGTCAAATTGGATTAGATTAGACAGTGATCATGATTATGTCTTGATAATGGATTTCCCTTGGACAGTGATCATGATCAAGTTTGCTTTGCTGTCTTCCTCAGAAAAGAAAAAAAAAGGGGGGAAAGGGAAAAGAAAAGGAAGAGAAGAATAGAAGCGTTTGCTTTTGATTCAGCTGTATTCTTGTGCTAAAACTAGCTTGGTCAAAAGTTCTGTAGAGGGAGGAACAGCATTTTTGTGCTAGAATTTTTTGATATGGCTAGAGCTTGATCCATGCTAGCTCGAACACTTAAGATTTAATAAATTAACACTAGATTTTCATTAACTTTATTGTATTATGAAGTGAAAATTTAGCTTTATTATCGAATTTATCTCACTTTAAAAAAAATATAATTATCCTTTTCTTTTCTGAGTTAAAAAAAGTTTAGCCCTACTCGGCGTCCACGGGCCATTAATCCAGTGAACTTCTAATTAATATGGATCATTACTATAGATTTAATAAATTTAAAACTAAAATGACCCAACACCGTAAATCCCAAACAATGAAAAACCAGATATAGCAGCAGCTGGATTGCCAGAAAGAATCCATGCTACAAGCCACAGCTTGTTTAACAGTGGGTTTTGCATCTTGCACTGCTCTTGGCTGGCTGGTGCTGCAAACATCATCCATCTGTTAGCTAGTAAAAACGAACCTTGATTGCTTCCCTAGCCTAGCCTAGCCTAGCCTAGCCTATAACCAGAAATCCATGGAACTCAGCTTGTAGACGAGGAAACCGAGGGAAAAGGGAACGTAAGAGGGTCAACAAACAAAATCACGCGCAGTGATTTTGGACAAAGGAAAGTATTAAAAAAAAAGGGAGAGAGGAAAAAAACAAAAAAAAGTAGATAAGAGACTAGACAGCAACAGAAGTGTAGATGACAACGATTTTTAACGTGAGTGTCATTGTTACTTGGTTTTGGAAGTCATACCTAACATATTACTCCATTTTCTTAATTTCATGTTTTAATATCTCATAAATTTTCAATTGTATCCTTCCATTTGAAACTATCTTCTTAAAAGGCATGGATTGGGGGATTTAATTGAGGAGTGTCCAATGCTTTCGGGATTGGATTGAAAAGGAGTTTAGTTTAGGGATCTAAGTGGGAATTGGTGGATAGTTATGGGACTAAATTGAGGTAACCCTTTTGTTTTCCATTAGAAATTAAACTGGGGTTGAAAGCTAATTATGAATTTGAGACTGACTGAAACGATGGCGAAACTGGGAGGGGCAAAGCGACTGTAGGTAGCTAACTTTTCTTTTCTTTTCTCTTCTTTTTCACCCTTTAACTTTTACTTTCTTTACATTCTGGACCTCGAAAAAGACGTCGAAATGCAGAAGAAGGGAAATGATCAATCACACGAGCATGTGTGGGCACAGGCAGCAGGCAATTGCAGACAAAAACATGAACATGAAAAAATCTCTTGCTGCTTGGATGGAGATAACCTGTGCCCCCACATGAACGTGATGGATCATCTTTAACACTGTGCATCAAATGCTGGGCCTTGAACCTATCTAGCATTGTGCCCTACACCTTCAACCTTTCGTCAATCATGAAAGAGATTCAAGAGAATAAATGGGCTCCAATTTCCATGAGACAATGACAACACCCTCTGAGGGCCATGCTTTCTTATGATCCAATTTTTTATGGTCTACCACTGTTGTACCATTCTACACAGCCATCTTTTCTGGGACCAATGTTTTCTTTTTCTTTTTTTGTCTATAATGTGTGTTGTCAAGTTATAAGTTGTCTGCAGAAACTAGGTTTTGTTTGTTTGTGCGGTGATTAATGGTACTTTTTATGTTTGGTCACTCAACAACGCATACCAACATATACGACGGTTTTGCATCCTCTATAATTTGTTTTTTTTTTAGGATAGTTTTTATGATTGTGATTTGAAAAAACAGTTTTGAAATCACACAAACGAAACCATAACATCGGGTGCGATGGTGGCTCTGCCATGCTAGTCGGCAGCTGTGCATAGGCATTGGCTAGCTATATTGTAAACCATTCTTCAATGGCTTTGGTTCAATCTTTAATACTGAACAGGCAAGAATCCTGAAGGACTTGCCCGTTCAAATATTAGCATCTCGGCGGTCCCGTTGCAATCAGCAGTGATGGGTCTATGCATAAACAGAATCGGATGCTGATCAGTTCCAAAAAGAAGCAATGCACTACAAATCGTCTCCATCCCGAGATTAGTGCATTGCAGAAATCTTAAAATGGGCATGGACAATCACTGTAAAAGAGCAAAATGGTAATCTTGAATTCGTTAGGGAGGAAAAGGATTCGGATGAATGCTGACAAATGGAGAAAAGGCAAGAAAAATGAGAACTAGAGAAGATTTTTTTTGCTAAAAACACATCAAGCTAGCTTCAAACGATATTTCATCATTTTTTTTTTATTAAGGCCACCAAGAAGGCATCCCCAGTACTGTTCCTCAACAGTTACTGAGATTATATTACAATAGCCATTAGCAAACATACTGATCACAGTCAACGAAGCATACACAAGATGCTAGTCTTATTGTAAATAAAGCTAGGGAATCATTTCACTCCTGCAGCTTTGAAGCTGCAACTTTGTCCAAAAACCACCTCAATTCTTCTTCTGGTGTCACCCTCTGAACAGGCAGCAATACGGGATTTTCAGTCGTTCCCAATGCTTTGTAAACCGCATCAACTTCACCAGGACCGCACACCACCATGGCTATATATGCAGATGAATTGATGACAGGAAAGGTAAAGGTAATTCTCTGTGGAGGTGGTTTTGGTGAGTCCATAATGTGAGTAACCCATTTCACATTTTCCTCGAGAAGTGGATGCCCAGGGAACAGAGAAGCTACATGTCCATCCGGACCCATCCCCAGAAGCATGAGATCAAACTTTGGGAATCCATTCACCGATGATTTGGCTAACACCCCAGTATCAACCAAATGCTTGAGAACGGTTTGGTAATCCTCAGCTGCACCTTCAGCTGACAGGGCATCATTGATGGCATAAACCTGACCGGCGGGGATCGGTACCTACGAAAAACCGGGAAGAAGTCAGGGTTTTCTGATTAAAAAACGACAGGAACCAGCAACATTAGAAGTGGAATAAGCATGAAGAATACTCTGAGCCTTTAAGGTTTTATATACCACCCTTTCAACATCAACTACATAAAAATTGAAGGACTCTGCGCCTTCGAGATATCGCTGTTACTGTACTCGTAAAAATTAGAAAGTTCTCTCTCGTACGCACCAGAAGAAATCGATGATGATAACATCACAGCTAAAGAACATTCATGAAAATGAGCAATAACAATCATTCCAATTCAGCTTCAACCAGTTCCACAACAAGATTAATCCACTTTAACAAGGCCATTTTTCAAAATTATTTGACTGATTAAATATTTTTGTTCACTTATCAATCATCATTATTTCTCTTCTTTCTGCAAAATAACTAAAACAATAACCAGACAAGCCTTTCCCCTTTCATTCAATATCTCCAATTTAGATTGTTTCCTTGGGACTTTTTCTGTAAACAAATTTGCCTTCACTTCTGCAAAACCAAGAGTTATACCATGGAAGCTCATTCATCACAATATTCCCATTGATTCCTCAGTTAATATTTAGGCAACACCATCAAATGTATGATCACTGATTCCACGGCAAAATGTTATTAAATTTGAGAGAAAACCAGCAAAATGTTATTACCTTAGAGAGAAAACCATCAAAGGCAAGTTTATAGTTACTGTCAACATGATTCTTAGGAACAACTCTCTCATCCACCCAGAAAACATGCCATTTTGACCACTCTACCGAATCAACATATGGCGGCTCTGTCAATTTCCTGAAAACAAAAATCCCAACCCATTAAACACCATCATCAGCCAAGATTTAAAAAAACTTCAAACCCACCAGTCACCAGCAAGCTAGATCAAATTCCACCCACACATGAAATCGCACAAATTAAAAATTCTCAGAAATCCCCTAATCCTAACATTAAATCCTAGTCTTTTGACTGTACAGGAAAGTTGTACTTAGCGTGGTGCACCGAAACTAGCTCTCACGAAAAAACTAGATCACGTATATTCAAAGAGGCACAAAGGGTGCTCAGCTGTTCAGCCTCAACATTTCCAGCAGTATTCCAGATAAGAATATGATCAAATCAAAATGACCAGTAACTAACCTGATGCTGTCAATGAGATAACCTCCAGACAAAACAACAGTGAAAGACCCTCTCTCTTTAGCAAATTTAGCCGACAAATCGGCGGTATATTTGGCCAAGGAAACAGCCACATCCTGTTCCGTGTCATACACCTTCACCACCTTCTTGTTATTCTGATCTGCCATGAATGATGATGATGAAGACTTTGCTTTGCAGCAGCAGACAAATCTCTTGAACAGTTAAACTCTGTGCCAGTAACCACAGAAACAGTCCTGTGCTTATTGGTTTCTTGGAAAGAAATACAACGTGGGGTTTTGTGATTATTATGGGAATATTTTAACGAGGTTTTTGTCTGCAAAGAATGTGGAGAAAGTTTGTGATGAGGTTGCCGCTATGGAACCACGTTGTGCCTGTTTTTATATATCTCTAGCCGTCGAACTTGGATCAATGGTTGAAACATTTTGGTCAAAAACGTATCAATGGCAGACATTTCAATGATTGATATTTGATATATTCTTTTTTGGTAAAAATCTATGATATAATTTTTTAGTGAGATTATTTGTAATGATTATCCATTTCTATGTTTATATTAAAAAAATTATTGTTAATAATTGTTAAAAAGTTGCTAACCCGATCTTACGTTGAGACAATTCTTGCACTATATGATGATAGTATTCTTTTTTTTTTTTTCTATATAGTAAAAAACCTCTGGTGATTTTTTTTGAAAAACTCCTTTTAAATTGGCATACAATTTAAATATATTACATGATATATAGGTTTGTGAAGAAGTTATAGAATTCATTTTTTTTTCAAGAAATGATGTGTTTTATTCAAAATAAATAAATACAGAAAATAATTTACATTTATTAAAGATTAAACACATGTTTATGGAGAAAATATTAAAAAATTGTTTCAAAAAACACGTATTTTGGTTAAAATCTTTATTGTGAAGAAGCTGAACATATATATTGAATTAAAACTATTAATGAAATGACATGTTCTATTAAAAAAAATTAAACTAATTTATATTTATTAAAAATTAAACATTGAGAAAACTTTAAAAAGAGTTTCGAAGTTTTCAAATAGTATTTAAAAGTTATGTAGTTGAAAACAACACCCCTTTTCATTTAAGGATTAAAAAAAAAAAAAAAAAAACTCCTGGAATGATTCCAAAATATTCAAAAGACTCATAATTTAAATATTATGTAGATATCTAACTAAATATTAAATAGATCAATTGATACAAAAATGACGTATAAATAGCAAGTTAGTAGTGCAAGTTATTTTAAAATATATTTTTAAATTTTTAATATTAACATAATAAAATTATCAAAAAATACTTTTAAAAATATCAATTTAATATATAGATTTTAAAAAATACTTTTAAAAAACATATAAAAACAAAATATTATGCCTTTCACATCCGACTTATAGATGAATGACACATCAAGACGCATATATGAAGGGACTCCCCCACACTTGTATCAAGATGAAAAATCCACTCACCCCTCTGTCCAAATAATATATCACATTTTCAAAATGACAATGATAGAAATTGAATTTAAGACATTCAAAACAATTCCTTTTCATCATCATTGTAACGATATTATTACAAACACATTCGTTGTCTGAATTGATGGGTGAACTCATTTGAGGAATAACGTGTTTATTTGTGCGGATGAATTGTGTTCCTCATGTTCCAGCATCCAATTCACTCATGAAAACCTGGAAGGACTTGGTTAATATGAAAATTTTCAGAGTCTGAAAACAACTCTTTAAGATCTAAATAGATGAGAATATTTCGTTTTTTTTCCATGGTTGTTTAGAGTTTTAATTCAAAGCACATCCAATTTGAAATGTAACAGAGATGTCTCTTGCTTAATCCAATCTCTTTGTTCTTTCGTTTTGATGAAATTTCTCTGTTTTATCCATGGTCAACCTGTAGATAAGCATTGCGTATACTTCTCCTCTGAGGAAGAGCCTGCAAATTCTCTTCCTCGGCGGCCAACAACCTTGAATCTTCTCTTCTTTCATTCATTATAATTCAGGTCAAACCTCTTCTGTTCTACGATCAACTTTGGCTGCAACAACGAAGTACCAAACACTAGTGTTGATATAAAATTCGAATCATAATTCTGGAATTTTAACATAACCATCAATAAATTATAATAATTTTATTTATTTTTATTATAAAGTTATTCTCAGACTAGCTTTCAGATACCGAGAATGCGGTCAGTTCTGCAGTTGGCCGCATTCCCAAATGAAGCATATATCCTTCAAGCTATCCACATCCAAATTGATGCATTCACACTTTCTTCAAGTCTTCCCTGGAAGTATGAATCTTGAGAGGATGTAGAAGATGTAGAATGAGGCGTAAAGCTAATAGTGATACTGGAAGAAAAGGAATAAATGAAAATCACGCATATAAAGCATAAGTACAGAGAATAGCAAAAACCAACAGGGCATCTATATAGTTGCAAATTCATCACCGTTCTTTGTTTCACTTGAATGCAACCGTGGAAAAATGACTTGAAACTTGACCTAAAAATAAAGAACAGCGAATCTGCCAAGATAATAATAGTAGTATAAGAAAGAGAAAAACGGAGCATAAAAAAGATAAAGAGAAGGAAGCATGAAGCATAAAGTGTGAAGCTGATTACTAACAAAGATAAAAAGATAAAGAGAAGGAAGCATGAAGCATAAAGTGTGAAGCTGATTACTAACAAAGATAAAGCACGAATCACAAAGCTAACACAACCAACCAGACAAATCACTATCGAATAGATACCAAGGCCACCATCAGGTGGATCAAGATGATTTTAGAATATCAAAAACCAATACACAGCAGTCCAGAGAGATACTATGTTCTGCGGTTGATAGGGTATGGTGATAGTAATTTGTGCGGCATCTAAGTATTATAAAGAGCACATTCTTTCAATACAAAAATCTGGAAGTCCAGGGAGTGTATAATATCAGAAGAACCAGTTCACATTCTACAGCTTTGAAGGTGCATCCTTGCCTAAAAATCACTTTAATTCCCCTTCAGGTTAAACATTTGTACAGGCAGCACAATAGAATTTTGACTATTTCCCCATGCTGTTTGCACTGCACCAGCTTTACTAGCATTGCACACAGCAAGGGCAATGTATGAAGATGAGTTGATGACTGGGAAGGTAAAGTAATTCTCTGGAGGTGGTTCTGGTGAGTCTTTAATGTGAGAAACCCATTTCTGATTTTCTTTGAGAAGTGGATTCCTAGGGAAAAGTGAAGCTACATGTCAAACTTTGGGAAACCACTCACTGATGATTTGTCTTCACCCCAGCATTAACCAAGTGTTTGAGACAGGTTTCATGACTGTCAGCAGTCAGCTGCTCACTCAGCTGACAGTGCATTGTTGATGGCACACATGTTTCCGGTGAGAATTCTTACCTGCTGAAAATTTAAAAGTTTATCTAGTTTAAGGACATAAACTAGCATCAGAAGTCTTAATATTCGCAAAGAAAGGACATAAGCTCCCAAATTAAAACATAAACACCATGTTTTGTGAGTCAGTTACTTGGACATATAAGTTTCAACAAGAGATTAAGATTGTTATGGTGATAAAAGGAAGTTCTCTCATATCCATAACAAAAGAAATAAACCTGCCTCAATTTTCAACATATTTACTTTCAACATCAAAATATTTAGCATTAACAATGATTAAAAATTCAACATCAATCAGAGGCAGCTTCAATTTTAAGGGTTCCATTTGTTGTGCTGGAAGATAGATTTGTAAGACCGTTTTTACTTTCATGTCAGAATCTTTTCATAGTTTTTCCATTTGTCAGAGGAACACCTCTCCGTTGTGCAATACTTTAATGTCAAACAAATAATTACCTGAAAACATGACTTTTCTAGACTACCCAGCATAATCAACTGGAGCCTAACAAAGAAATCATTCAAAATGGCAACAGACATCTGTCCAGACATGAAGTAGACAATTCCCAATTGAAAAGATTAAAATCCTAAGCCTAAGAACAAGGTAACTTGAAGAAATGATCACGTGACATGAATTGATGATATCAACATTATCTTTCAGGTACACAGACCATGTTATTACTAAAAAAGAAAGAGATATCCCTTTGAGAGAACCATCAAAAGCAAGTTTGTAGTTAATGCCAACATTATCTTTAGAAAGACCTCTCTCATCCACCCAAAACATATGCCATTTGACATATTCATTGAATCCACAAAAGGTGATTCCACTAACATCCTAAAACGAACAAAAGATTACAATAAACCAACAAGAACCCATCATCATCAATTCCATGCAAGCAAAAAATGATAGAATTTTACAAATTTAATTAAGTGGGAGAGAGCGACAGACCTGAATGACTTAATTAGAGAACCAGAAATCTAATCCTCAGGAATGAAATGCCAGGATTTGCCTTGAGAATAAAATGCCATGGCCTCTGGCTCTTTCTGCATAGACAGTTATTTATCAGGAAAAGAATTATTAGAACTCAACAGAAACTAGAGAATCAACAAGTTCAATAACAAAAATCTGTGAAATACAAGCATGATTGTATCTGCAAAAACGATTCTCTTTAAAAAGCTGCTTAACAACATTCCATACAATGTAAGTCTTTTGATTGACCAAGTACAAGAAGAAAATCCCCACTAATCCAAAACTATCACTGAGATTACAACAACGAGTAGCACATCTACTGATCAACAACACAGCAGAAACAGTCATGCAGCTCGTGACTCTTATTTGTTGAACTCATAAAGTTACATTTGCTCTCCTACAGCTTTGAAGCTGCATCTTTGTCCAAAAACCACTTCAACTCCCCTTCAGGTGAAACCATTTGAACAGGAAACACCTCAGACTTTTGACTCTTTCCCAATGCTGTCTGCACTATGCTAGCTTTACCAGCACCGCACACCACAAGAGCAATGTATGCAGATGAGTTGATGACAGGGAAGGTAAAGGTGATTCTCTCTGGGGGTGGTTTTGGAGAATCTGTGATGTTTGTAACCCATTTCTGGTTTTCCTTGAGGAGTGGATGGCCAGGGAACAGAGAGGCTACATGTCCATCTGGACCCATTCCCACAAGCATGAGATCAAACTTTGGGAACCCGCTCAATGAAGATATATTTATCACACCAGTATGAACCAGATGTTTGAGACAAGTTTCATAATCATCCGCAGCACCCTCAGAAGACAGGGCATCGTTGATGGCATGAACGTTACCAGGGGGTATTGGTACCTGCAAAAAATTAAGGAGAAAAAAGGCTTATCTGGTTAAAGTAGGACACAAACTAGCATCAAAAGTCTGATATCCATGACAGAAAGGAACTAGATTTGCAAGAGCATTCGTACTTTCATGATCAGATATTTTCAGCATTTCTCCATTTGGTGGAATACCTATTTCAATGTCTAATAATATAAGGTAAAACAAATAATAAAAAACATGACTTTTTTAGACTTCTCAGAAAAATCAATTGGGCCACCTAAATGATCTACTCATATTCTAAACTTAAGATTAAAAAACAGAAATGACACCATTCAAACTGACAATAGGGAATCAAACCATCATCAATAATTTCCTATGGGAAGATCATAATACTAAGAACAACATAACTTGAAGAGTGACCACATAACATGAATGATTATAACAATGTAATGTTTTCAGCCAAAAGACCACTATGTTACAAAACAAATAAAGATAAATGTACCTTTGAGAGGAAACCATCAAAAGCAAGTTTGTAGTTACTGTCTGGATGATCTTTAGGAACAACTCTCTCATCCACCCAAAACACTTGCCATTTTGACCAATCTATTGAATCCACATAAGGTGCCTCCACCAATTTCCTGAACCCCGCAATAAAATCACAAACCATTAAGAACCCATCATCATCAATCCATCAATGAACATCAAATTTATGAACTTGACTGGTTTAATCAAGTAAGACTACAGTGACAAATACCTGAGGGACTTAATGAGAGAACCACCAGATACAACAACAGTGAAAGCCCCTCTTTCTTTAGCAAACTTATCAGATAAATCAGCAGTGTATTTTGCAAGAGAAACAGCCAAATCCTCCTCCGTATCAAACACTTCCACTACCTTCTTGTTATTCTGATCAATGGTGGTGATCCCAGAAGAAGCCATGGATGATGCCCTTGTTGTTGTTCTTTTTGATATCTTTAAAGAAGAACTGATAGAGAGTTTCTTAAAATAGACTGATACCTGTGGTGGTGGGGTTATAGAAATGGAGTAGGGTCTGCAAAATTTTGGCAGGGAAGTGGAGAAGGTGAGAGATGAAGAAGCAGTAGCCATGGAAAGTGTGAGTGATTTATTTCTAGCCGTTAGATTGTTTGAAGCACTTGTGATTCTCTGATGATCTGGATTGATGGTAGGTGAAGGATAGAGCTTGGGATTTTGGGTTTTTTCTTTGATGAGGTGGCGTTACAAACTATGCGGAGAGAGGTACACGTGTATCATTGCAATGTGTGGGTCTCGCTGTGAGAGTTTGGAAAGCTGTGATTGGTTGTTTCTCTTACAAGTCCACACATATAGAGTGTTTGTTTTTTAATTAGCATGATTTTTAAATTATTTTTTTTTATTTAAAATAATTTTTAATTTTTTTTGATATTTGAAACAATTAAAAATAATATTAATTTTTTTATATAAAGGATAATTTTAAAAACATATTGAACACCATTACTAAACAGAGCTTTAAAAGTTAAATAAATAAGAACTCTAGAAATTATATAACATGGTATGATGAGAAACTCTAACTTAGTTTGGATAAATTGTTCTTTAGCCCTTGATGTTTTAATTTTGTTAAACTGCCGTTACTTTATTTGTTGATTATAAACTAATAATAATTTTCTTCACATTTAAACAACTTCTTTTTCTTTTTCTTTTTAGAAAGTGCTAGATATTTAAAAACAAATTTTAAAAAGTTGTGATATATTTAGAGCTCGTTTGATATTATATTAATAATTATTTTTTAAAATGTTTTTTTTAAATATATTAAAATAATATTTATATTTTTTAAAATTGATCTTTAATATCAGCATGTGAAAATATTTTAAAAATAAATAAATAAAAATTAATTTAAAACAAAAAAATATTTTTAAAAAAGTAATTTCAAAACTCAAAAACAAACAAATTTTTATTTACTATATTAATATAATACCTGGTTATAAATCTCACTATCAAATTTACAAAGTGATTCTCTCTCTCTCTCTCTCTCTCTCTATATATATATATATATATATATATATAATAAATTGGATCAAGATTGAATAACTCACTATCCTTTACGGTTTGTGCATTGTTTTCTCAAATAAAATCGTCAAGTTTAACCAAAATAATCAATATATCATTAAAGTGGAGGCATTTAATGTACTGTTTTTATTTTATTTATGAGAATATAATTTTTTTGATTTATGTTGAATTGGTTATACACGTAAAAGTGATTATTTTTTAATATATTATTTACTTCGATTGATATCCGGATAGTGGATCCATATTAAATGGTATCCATCCGGTCAAACGTGAAGTATAAGGTTTACATCAGCAAATTTAATTGCCGAGGAGCTATATGAAACATTCATAATAGTCGAGGGACCAACTAAAAAGGTAATTTGACCTTGGGTTTCTGATGAGGTGGACAGACTATGCTGAGGAAGGCAAAAGTGTGCCGCAAGGTTCGGGTCCCATAAAGAGAGTTTTCTGTAGCCGTGATATTTTTTCTTCAATCTTTTCTCACTTGCCTAACCTAAACGAGTTTTATTTTAAACTATTTTTGGCATTGCTTGACTAACCAGGAACCATACGAGTTGACATGCGGTTTGGATGGCTCGGTTTAAATAAAATCGAATTTTAATTGCTCAAAACTAAGAAATTTTAAAAAAATTCAAAATAATATTATTTTAAATAAAAATAATAAATCTAGATTGAACCAATAATCTGCTTGTTGATTAGATAACTCTAATAATTCAAATTATAAATCAAGCTAGAATTTAATAAATATGAGAAATACTTTTTACAAGACTTAATTCTAAGTACAGAAATATTTTGATACCTACCTCTACATTTTTTTCATTGACCATCCAAATAAACAAGGGGAAAGAAAATCTCTCATTTGTTGATATTATTTACTCAAAAAATTTAAAATTTAAAATTAATATATATATATATATATATATATATTAAAAAATTAAATTAACCAATGCCTATCCAAAAACTGAGATCTGCATGAATTAACTAAACTCGGATGACATCATCATGACATTAAAAAAATGAGGCCTATTCTCGTTCAGCATACCACAATCCTAAAATACAAACACTACCTCAAAACAGAAGGGAAACCCTAGCTGCCACTGACCGTCACACTATATAAAGAAAGCAGGCTCATACGGTGGCCTCACATTTGGCAGAATGCAGATCTTTGTGAAAACCCTGACTGGCAAGACCATCACTCTTGAGGTCGAATCTAGTGATACTATTGACAATGTCAAAGCCAAAATCCAGGACAAGGAAGGGATTCCTCCTGATCAGCAGAGACTGATCTTTGCTGGGAAGCAGCTGGAGGATGGCCGTACCCTTGCTGATTACAATATCCAGAAGGGTTAGTTTCTTGAATAACAATTTGACTTTTTTTTGTTGGGTTTAGTTGAAAAGTTTGAATTTTATTCTCGTTGAGTTCTTGCTCCTGCTCAATTATGGTAAAATTGAAGTTTTGTGATTGAAGGGCTGATTTAGCAGTAGATTAGTTGTTGTAGTGGCCATATTTTAGAGAGTTTAAATGGTAAAAGATAAAGGTTTGCAATTATAGACCCAGTAGTCCTAGCCGTAAATGATGGATACTGGGCGCTGTGCGTATCGACCGGTGCAGTGCTGTAGCTAACGCGTTAAGTATCCCTCTTGGGTAGTACGTTCGCAAGAATGGAACTCAAAGGAATTGACTGGGGCACGCACAAGCAGTGGAGTCTGTGGTTTTATTCGATGCAACTTGAAGAATCTTACCAGGTGTTGACATGCAGGGAATCCTCTTGCAAGAGAGGGGTGACTTTGGGAATGCTGAATCTTTGCTGAAAATTTAATTGAAAATAAACAATAGTCAATTTGATTCTTTCATTTACCTTTAAATGAAAGGTTTGCAATTCAAAGAGTGGGGTTTTTGTTGAATAAGTATAACTATGATGATTGTATTGCATAGAATCTTAATGATAAAAAGAAAAGTATATAGTTTTGCTAAAAAAACATTAAAACTTTTAGACGGGCTTGGTGTTTTTATTAATTTGGCTTCGGGCTTTTTTTGAATTATGTTTAAATGAACCTTTTGTGATTCAAAAGGTATAACTCTGCTGATTTATTATAATTTTCATGGTCATATCATAGAAATTCTTAAGCATTGGTTGAAAAAAGTTTCCCTGTCAAATAACATTGCATTATATAGATAGATGTGAAATACTGTGATAAAAATCTTTACATTGCAATATATAGATAGATGTGAAATATTGTGATAAAAAGCTTTTAACTTGCTGGATTTTCTCTCCTAGACCAATCAAATGAATGTGAATACGGTCCTGAATTGGATATTTGTTTTTGTGATGGGGCTGTAATGGATGTTAGATTTTAAATCTGTGTATTTGTGCAGAGTCAACACTGCATCTGGTTCTGAGGCTTCGTGGTGGCATTATTGAGCCATCTTTGATGGCTCTGGCCAGGAAATATAACCAGGAAAAGATGATTTGCCGCAAGTAAGTTAAATTGTCCCAAAACTCTTCATTTGTTTCTACCCTAACGACGTTGATCAATAGCTAGATTTCTTATGCTCATCTAAACCATTTCCCATTTAAGATACCTAGCACCTTGAATGCTTTTAAGTAGTGAACAAGCTGGTAAAAATTTCATAAGTTCATTACATCCTTACTACTATCAGGCATGCAGCATGTTAAGCAGTTGTGATATTGAATGTCTTGGCCTCAAAATCTTATCTTTATCTGCGGATATGTGTAATGCACATCGTGTTATGTGGTGATAGTAGGCATAATTCTGACTGTTGAATAATGTGCTGTACAGATGTTATGCACGCCTGCATCCTCGTGCCGTCAACTGCAGGAAGAAGAAGTGTGGCCACAGCAACCAGGTAAAATCATCTCAGCACATGTCAATTGCCTTTGATGTTTATATTTTAGTATTATACAGCTTTACATGTTTTATTTTCAAAATAGTTAACACCCATTATCTCGTTTTATCTTGCAGTTGAGGCCAAAGAAGAAGATTAAGTAGACTATTGATCAGGAGGCATGGTTACTGCATTTCTTATTAGGTTTTTGGATGTTTGTCTTTGATTATGTTGGTATCAAATATTTTTCTGGTTAGGGTTCA
This sequence comes from Populus nigra, assembly GCF_951802175.1. Lineage (NCBI taxonomy): Eukaryota > Viridiplantae > Streptophyta > Magnoliopsida > Malpighiales > Salicaceae > Populus > Populus nigra. Next base: position 421,912 of record NC_084867.1, on the reverse strand, counting down.
AGACTTTCATGTTATTTGGTTTTAGAATACTTTTGTACTGTGATCTTTATTTCGAATGCGTGATCCAAACTTAACACATCTTTTTTAGATAATGTGGCAGATATCACTTAATCTGATTAAAGGGAATATTCTGTTGAAGTGGTATGTTTATAGAATATGAAATTCGACTTTGTAGCTACTTGGTCCTTGAGATCCGAGTTTCATCAGACAATGATAGCTTTTTAGTTACGATGCTCTCACCAGCAGCTTTGTCAATTTCAGTTTTCATATTTTTATGTTTGTATCCGTTATATATAACTTGTTCTTCAAAGTGTTTTAAATTGTTTTTTGCTTAAAAGAAACTTTAAATTGATATTTTTAGTTGTTTTTTTTAAAAGAAAAATGTATTGATGTTAGAAATGAAAAAAATAAAACTTGAAAAAAACTCCATTTGTCCAAGTTTGCGATTAATGCTACTTCAGAGTCGATGCGCTTTCTCATTGTTGACAACAGAGATGAGGTTTTTTCGAAAAGAAATAGACTGTTTGTTGTTTCGGCCTAGAATACGATTAATCCAGCATTCCTGACCTGCCATGCAGAACCTGTGGTTTTTAAGTTATGACTAGCTAAATTTGAAGTTCCTTTGAAGAGCTTTTCCACTGGATAAAATCTTTAGAAAAAAAAAACAGATTTTGATGAGACTAATCTTGAGCCGCATCCCTGAATGTTGTCAATTTAGAAAGTCTCAAAATCAGAACTAGACCCGCTCCACTGTACAGATTTTCTTAAAAACAAATTTATGGGCATTGGGGTTCAAAAGTAGACCAGCTACTCCAAGATCACTCGTCTTCTCGAACTATATAAGGGAACTGCTCTATTCATGGGATATCTTGTGTTCATAATGTCATGCATGAATTTCTTCAGCAATAAGGTCCATTGATTTTCAATTAATTGTTGTTCATCTTATTTCTTCTATTGTAAATGCATTGTGACTAGTGTGTTTCCTATGGTCTATTTCACTTTCTGAAGCAACTTAATTGAACTTTACAATGCATCTCATTCTCAGTGTTTCATTGATTGTTGTCCGACATGAAGCTCGAAGTTTTGCTCTTGGTGCTCTTCTCCTCTGCTTCAATGGGCACACAACGCTTTCCTGTTCTCAGATTTTAACATAATTGTCTGAGTTTCATAATGATACATCCTTTTCTGATTTCCGCACGTCGCCCCAGCTGTTTTTCTCCTCTGAAAGTTGATTTATACTGACAAACTACATTCACAAAAGGACTCGTGTCAAGGACAATGTCAACCCGAAACTAAAAACTTAAGCAGATAGGTAAAGCTGCATGAATGATTTATATTATTCTTGAAGAAGACTCGTGGACATTCCCTCTACCTTTGAGGTGTAATGATTTGTTATGTGCACAACGGCACATACCTGTGCTAGAGAAACTCTCAGGTTGAAGAAAATAGATCTCACAACTCAGATCCATGGTAAGTTCTACAATTAACACATGAAGCATTTATGGTTCTCTATTCGTGCAAAGGTAGTCGGCTTGTGACTTCCTCAAAGCTCATTAATGCTCCATGAAAATGTAGTCTCCTGTGACAATTTGCAGAAGCTGGTCCTGGTGCTTGCGTCTGCATTGTAAGCAGTCAACTGGTATGCCGCATATTGCTTGATAATACCCTGTGCATACCTGCTGCATTGCCTCACAAAATTCCGGCAAGCTAGTGCAGTTGTTCAATATGAAGAATTTTCAACTTCTTTCTGGACTTGACAGATTTGGTATGAGTAGAGCAGTCTCCCATCAGGTGGCTATAGTTGTCCAAATAAATTTGTAAAATGCAAACTCTAAAAAATGTTAGAAAAACTAGTTGCCCAGGTCTTCTGTCCTCATGGGTTGTAAGAATCTTGAGCCTGAGCCACACTGGAGACCTGGCAACCCGAGATAGACTACAGACCAGCCAGATTTGCCCCAGAAACTAAAGGTACATTGCATGTTTTGAGTCTCAACTTTACTTGAGCATGCTGTGAAGAAAGGAGTGAGGATTTCGAGATAAATTCATCTAGTCTACAATATGAAAATCACAACTTAACATCTTATCTTTTTTTTTTTTCCTGTTTTGGTCTCGAAAACAGCCTACTTGAATTGAATAAGGTAGAGTCAGATTCATAGGCATTTAAGTTCTTCAAAATCTGAACCACTAGTGCTGTTTTCCACTTTTATGATAGAATCCTGGTGCACAGGAAGAAGCACAAAAGACAACAAGAAGCACAAAAAAAAAACAGAATTTTATGAAAGAAAAGGGTTACAACTCTAAATTTGTAGTTTTATTCTCCAAAATAAAATCTAATCAAGCTTTATTTTTTATGAGGTTTACAATTTCTTTAAATAGACCAGAAAATTGACTTTTAATAGATAATAAAATCAAAATCCTAAAACATTAAGAAAAATAACAAAAACCCCAAAATTAAACAAATATAAAAAAAAGTATCAAAATTAGTTCAAACAAGATCCTCTAGGTCTAATTTGAGAAAACCTGTGTAGCAGATGACTCAACAAAACATCTTTATATGGAACTAGGTTTTAAAAATCTCTCATAAAAACTTAAACATAATTCAATGATTGAATCAAAAATTATAATTTTTTTTAATTACTATGATAATCTGGCGCTGCCAAACTTTCTCTTGAGTTCATTTTTTTTCTACGTGTCTATAAATCATCTTTAGTTTATCACTACATCTATTTATAACATATCCATATAATCCTTTAGTTTCTACAAGTACAACAACATCAATTCCTTGTTAGCACTGGTTGAGTTTTAATAGGAAAAATACTGAATTGTAGCATCAGGATTTACCATCACAAATTGGACTTGATTCAATTTCCAATCTCTCTCTCTCTCTCTCTCTATATATATACACACACACACACACACACACACTACCGTACCATGCACAAATCAATATCTCCAGTGACTAGCATTTCAGTTTTTCTTACTAGAATTTTGTCTAAATACCACTATGGCCAGTGGTGCACAAGCTTCGAATGTGCCTACCGGCTACAGATTTAGCCCTAATGATGATGATCTAATAGTTCATTATTTGAAGAAAAAAATTCTGGGTCAGCAACTTCCTGCTGATGTTATCCCCACCACTGATGTATATGCATCAAGCCCTGATAAACTCCCCTAAGGTTTGTCTATTTCTTTTTTTTTTTTGACACATGAACATCTTTTTTTTTCTCTATCTTTTCTTCTATTACACCACATGTTTCCACTGTTAATTAGTTGCAACATCGGCATTGTGGCAGCCGATTCTTAGGAATAGAAATCAAATAATTTCCAGAAGAAGAAGGGATCACAATGAGTCTTCTGAGGTCATCTAGTCGAAATACATAAATATTAGGCCATCCACGAGATCCTCATACAATCCATCAAAACCTCCTGCATCAAGCATGAATAAAGTCGACATTATTTGTATTACTTCAAAATCTAACTTTTGCAATTACTAGATGATTTTAAAGGCGGGGTGGCCAACGAGTGGTTTTTCTTTTCGACTAGTAGCAAGGACGCTGACATTATCTTAACAGAGAATGGCTACTATGCGGCTAACCCCGAAGGCACAGCCCCGATCACATGGAAGGATAAAATTGTTGGTTATGCAAAGACTCTGAATTTCTATCAAGGAAGCTCACCCAATGGATCTGAAACTGATTGGATGGTAGAAGAATTCAGCGTTAATGCTGAGTTTGTTCCAATTAACAAAGATGATCATAGCACACAAGAAAAGGTGATGAAATTCACATCAATGCATATGTTTTAGGAATCACACTTTGTCTAATGATACTTTATGTTGTTGATGTTCAGAAAGCCAACCTTGTTGTATGCAAAATTTCTCGAGTACAAACAGAACCTGAATGGGATAAGCAGTTCAAGTAAGAAGAAGAAACGAAGAAGCACAAGAGAGGAAAATTTGGAATCCCAGCAAGCTTGTTAAATGAAGGCTCTCTAATTAGTTTAGGAACATCCTTATATCTTGTTTTATGATTAGTTTTCGATTACATAGGTCTAAAGCCAGCAATGCTGCAGAATTTTGACCGTTGTTTCTTCCCATGTCTGATTTAAAGAAACTGTTGTGCTTTTCATGTCATCAACCTCTTTATTTTGTTGTTGTTTGCTTAGCTAGGTAGGAAAGTGTTTGATTAATCTCTGGATGGACTGACCATTATCCTGTCTGCAAGCATTGATTATTGGCAAACAGATGGCATTTCATACACAAGTTACAACTAGAACTTTTGCACTTGGTGCTCTTCTCCTTTGTTTCAGCGGGCACTTGGAGCTTTCCTGTTACAACATTTCAACATGATTTTCTGAGTTTCATAGCGATGCATCCTTTCCTATTTCTCAGTAGCATAGGCATTGAAAGTTTCCGCTTCCGTTTCTCTACTCCTGAGCATGTGTGTGGAGGAGGTACTCGGGCTTTCGGTCAATCCTATTTGGCCTCTGAAAGTGCATTTAGATTCTTTATACTGAAGCTGTATTTCATAGACCGGAGGACATGTTGACAGGAAGAAACTGGAGGCATGTAGATTCTTTGAAACTGCCAGTTAGTCTCGTATTCTTGATACTACAGTTAAATCATTATGTCCTCTTTCAAATTTTATTGCTCCAGGTAGTTTTCTGCTCCTCAGTGGCATTCAATAACTAGATTGGGCCTGAGCACTCTGCGGAATTCAACAACTTGGCTACTAGGCCAGATTCTTGAGGTGTGAACTCATTCAGAGACATTATTGGCTTTTATATACCAAACCATTCCTCATTACCCTGTAACTTTGGTTCATCTCCATTCAAATATTTCCAGCATATCCCAAATCCTTGATGCCAAGGCAACTGAAGCAGTCTTGCATTCTGATTTCAGATAACTGGAAATTGTAGGGATTATAACGATTTCTCTCAAAATATGTGATCCGGAATGAATTGGTCAATCTTCTATCAATCACTAAAAGATAAATGTTCATTGGAAATACAGAAGATCACTGGGACTAACAAATCTTGTTCAATTGTAATTATCAACATCGTCTAATGGGGGATAAAGGTCATGCAGGCGATGCAGCTTCTTGTTTTTTCTCCATTTAGTCTCTTTGCAACCCATGTCAACTTTCCCTCATGTTTTGAGTACTAATAACAGAGGATTTCTACCTGGTTTTCGACTTCTGCCTTGTCCATGCCTTCAATTCTTGTCACAGGGACTTCCAGTACATAGATTTCTTTATCCCCAAGTCATCTGTGGTTACTCATGATTTGGTCGATAGAACTCCTTTTAAGGAAAATTAAAAAAAAAATAGTGAGGTTCGATACAATGCTTACCTTGTCTGAAAAATGTTTTGGATCATTTTCTGAGGAGACTCACTTGCTGCATATTCCAATTGAAGCAACTCGTCTGAACTCAAGCGCCAACCAAGGGCACCCAAGTTTTCCTCAGCTTGTTTTACTGTCTTGATTCCAGGAATTGGAATAGCACCTTTGCAGATGCACCAGTTTATAGCAACCTGCTAACAGAATATCCTAAATTAGTAACACATTGTTGCTTTGGAATGTCTGCCGCTAAAAGCCAGATGAACTCAACTGACTCAAAAACATCTGGAATACAATTTATGCCTGGTATAAGAGACTTAAGAGGCGTTGGTTACTTAAATAAGCAGCTTGTGGATCGCCCTCTTATCCCATAATTTTTTTTTTTCATTTGTGATCTCAATAACATGTGCACTGCTGAAACTTGAAAACAAAGCGAGATTATCTTGCTTTATTAACAAATTGGAATCTGGCCTTCCCTGAACTAAAGAAGTTCATGTTTCGTAAATCTGCATAGATATTATTCTCTACCCATAGTTTACTCACTTATGGTCTTTCAGACAAGAAAACAGGCCCAGGAATGTAAATTTTTCAATAGGCACAATCAAGAAGCAATCACTAAAAATTTGAACTTCACCTGTGATAGAGTTTTACCCCTTCTCTGTGCAATTTCTCCTAGGGAATTCAACAAAGGTTCCAGTCCTGGAAGAATTTGCCTGAATAAGAAGGCCCTACAGAAGAAAATTAAGATCACTATTATGGGACAAGTAGTCAATAAGCAACCTCCTCTTATCACACATTTAAAGTAGCAAGTTCACAAATCTTAGTACCGAGGCCCAAGTGGAAGTCTGGACGATGTATATTTCCCGGTAAGCATTCCGAGTCCTAAAGGACTATAAGCAATCAACCGGATTCCCAGAGAATCACAAACCTTCTTGATCTCCATCTGATCTTCTCCCATGCTTAGCAAAGAAAATTGTACCTAGTGGTTGGTTTCGTGTCAATATGAGATTGATGGTGCTAGATATAGCTGAAAAAATTGCTGTTCATGCAGCTAACCTGCTCTGCTAATGTCATGACATATTGTGCATGTAAATACCTGTGCTGAGCAAAGGGGCACTCCTCGCGCTTTAAGGTAATCATGGATCTTTATGAGCTGCTTTGGGCCATAATTGCTCACTCCAACAGCACGAACTAAACCCTAAATAACACCTTTCGTGAGTTTAACCATTTGGATTTATAGAGGAAATCTCAACAAATCAAGAAATTATATTGAGACTTGTGTATATAAAAAAACCAAAGAAAGGAAAAACTGATTACTTAATGTTGATGAAGATGGGTAAAAAAGAAAGAAGGATAACATTGTTATCATCTCTTCTTTAGATTTTGAGCAGTAAAAAAGCACGTTGATTCTTCAGAAAAGTTCTTTCGCAAATATTGGTTCTTGAATGAAAATAAACATATGAATGTTTATGCATATCGTGTGATAATTACTAGTAATGTTCATGTCTTGCATATGGACTGAAAAACATTTGCTTCAATATTATTCAGATTTCAACTGCGATCCTGGACAGGTTCTTGCAAGTCAACACGCATTTCTAGGAGCTGAAATCCCTTTGAAAATAAGTAACGATAACCTGCTCATACATTGCAACTAAACCATCCCAGAGAGCTAACTCTTGTAGAGGAGCATAGTTTGCAGTAGACCAGTGTAATTGACCTATGCCTATCTGCTCAACTTCCAGCCTTTCCAACGACGCCCTAAAAAACCATTCAGAGCCATTTCAGTTCATATTGAACATGATAAAGCTAAGTGTCTCCAGGCAGCATAGAGTCAAGTTTTTGAAGAAAAAAAATGAGAAAGCACGCACTACTTGAGACAGAAAACAGAATAGTTAGAGGTGTTTACTTGCAAGCTTTCACAAACAGCCCCGGTGTCAGACGCCACGGGTATGCTGCAAACTTTGTAGCAATCACAATGTCATTTCGCACCTGTTTTCCTGAGAATTAAGGCATGAATGCACTTAGTGACAACCAAAACACATTCTTTCTTTCCCTATCTTTATGCAAGGATGACACTCGCGGGGGGGGGGGGGGCGCAATAGTTAAGATTTAGCAGTATTTATTCATCAAGTCCAGCGATCAAGTGGATATTGAAATCATACTGCATGTCCATTATCAGAAATTATGCATACATTATGCCACATTGATCATCAAATTAATCACTACAAACTGGATTAAATCCTGTGTCAGTAATTAAGCGAAAAGGGCCAGTATTATAGTTGATTAAATCCTACATAATTCAATCAATACAACGAAGTAAATGAAACCAAGAAAGATACCAACCTGGAAATTCTTGTATAAACTTGCCAAGAAGCTTTTCACTTTGGCCATTTAACCTGCCAGTCCCATAAGAATCAGCAGTGTCAAAAAGATTGATGCCATTCTCAACAGCCAAGTTAAAAGTTTGTTGAAGATCAGTGTCCATTGATTCTTGGTACCCCCATAAAAGCTGGTTGCCCCAAGCCCATGTTCCAAAACCCATTGGAGAGACAGTGAGTGGGCCCATCTTCACCTTCTGCCAAGGCCAGAATGGAGGGAGTTTGAGTGGCTTGAAAGGCAAAGATGGAAGGGAAGATTGGTTTGAAGAGTTAAAACAGCTGAAATAGGCTGTTGGTGTGGAAATTGAGATTGCCATGTTGCTCTCTTTTTAGGGTGCTTTCTTGCAGAGATCAGTGGCAAGAAGGGAAGAAGGAACACTTGAAAGAGTTGTATAGAAGTTGGTTGCTAGTTATGTACTTGCTTTTTTGTGGTCATTATTCAATGTTGGTGTGGATAATAAGATGCTATGCTCTCTCTCTCTCTCTCTCTCTCTCTCTATATATATATATATATATATATATATATATATATATATATATATATATATAATTCATGAATTTTTATGTTTCTATTGAAAAAAATCTCGGATTCGTTATATTGAATAATCCCTCATATATATAATTATGAAGAAATGCTAAAATTAATCGGAAACGGAAAGAGGGATCAAATCTCAAGAAAGTTTTTAATACAAGGATGGATATAGAAGACAAAAAAAGAGAGTTAGGACCACATTAAAAAAACAAAAAAAGATGTGTAAACTGACAGCTGTGGGATTTGAACCCACGCCCTTTCTGACCAGAGCCTAAATCTGGCGCCTTAGACCACTCGGCCAAACTGTCTTTTGTTAGTGACCAATGTAGTTTCACCTTAATATCCACAAACATTTCTCCAAATTTGAAGATTTGAAGGTTCAAATAAGAATCCTTGAAAAAGCTAGGAAGGATCGTTTGAACAGATTTTACGTGACACTAGCCTGTTTATTTGTGTGCCTAACGACACTCCTTTTTTTTTTTATTCGAGAAAACCTCACCTTCCAGAAAGCGTACTTTGTAGGCTCAGGTGAGTAAGTAAAATTCCGGTTGTCCCAGGCTCTTACAAGAAGTGCACGCCCTGACTCGAACTCGAGACCTGTTATGCAGATCTCAAATCCTTTACTACCACGTTACACCCCTTGGGGACGTAACAACACGCAAATAATTAAACACAATAAATAAGTTTTTGAGAGTGAGTAACTTTTATTTCTTGATATATTTTTAAAATATATTTCATTTGAAAAAATATTGAATTGTTATTTCTTTAGTGTTTCATTATTAGTTTTAATTTGATGAATTGAAAATTAAATAAAAAAATATTTTAATATATTTAAAAAACAACGCATATATATAACCCTGGATAAATTTCACTTAACAAAGGAGCCATAAGTAGCACGCCAAAATAAAATAATGATGGCGTCTATGGGGGAAAAAAGGGAGCAACCGAGGCAAATGGTCATGCTGAGCAGTGTTTTGGCTTGGCAGGACAAAAACTAACTGTCAAAATCAAGGATAGGAGACTTCAAAGAAGACTAGGAGACCGCGACGTCTGAGATGAAAAATCATTAATTCTTGCATCAAATCCTGTCTCTGAGAATGATACAGTCTTTTTTGTCTTTGAACGGCCATGATTACCCACTAAGGTAAAGTCATGCATGTACTTGCTTGCGTACGTGACCCAGCAAAACCAGAACCCTCCTCCTCCTCCTCCTCCTCCTCCTCCATCTTCTTTATCACTGCATGTCAAAGAACTCATTCTTGCATTCATTCGGCTGTGCTTTCTTTTGTTATGTATGTATTTCTTTTTGTACTATATTTGCTTGCTGTTAACGACTCTTTGCGAGTGGAAGATGAGAGTTTGGGGTGGTGAAATGGGGTTATGTTGTGGTTCTGATTGTCAATTTCATGAATTATTGCTCCTCCTTTTTCTTTTTTCTTTTTTCTTTTTTTTAAAAAAAGGGGTTTCCATGAAGAAAAGAAAAAAATATTGGACATAATTCAAAATGCTTGTTTCCTAAGAAATAAATCTTAATTTTAAGATTGAAAAGAAAATGGTAAGTATTTATAATTTCTATGACACTTTGAATTAAAAAGATTTATTAAGTTAAAAAAGAAAAGAGTGCTACGAATGGGCCGGGCCATATTTGTGTAAAAAATACTATCCGGCCCAATAAAGCGGGTACCCACTCCACCTGGCCTAACAATTATCTATCATAAACGTCCAATGATCGAGGGAAAGGGTAAGAAAAGGATTCACACTCGTTAATATGTTTTCCGGGTATCACCGCCCGCCCACTTGCTAATTTAAAAACAAATTATTATTCTAAGCACTTGATTGCACAAACTTTATAGTTTAGAGACCTTTTTTAAAAAAAACTTTGAAGACATAAAACTTCAAAATAAAATTATACCAAAATAAATTTTTAATAAATCATATGAATTAACATAAAAAAAAACATTTAAATTAGATATAGGCAAGATTTTTTTTTTGAAGGGCATGATAAGGGGATTGAATTAGATATTATAATGTATTATGTTTTTCTTTAAATTTTTTTTTTGTTTAAGAATAGTTTAAAATAGTTCTTTTCATATTTAATTTTATCTTTAATATCAACTCATCAAATTTACTAGAAAATACTAATGAAATATACTTTTAAAACTCATCCAAATACAAATATTTTTAAACAACTCATTAATGATTTGATACAAATACAATTCCCTTGAAAATGTGATTTTAGTTTAACGGAATATTTTGAGCTTTTTGATTAGCAGTGTGGCTATGTTTTTTTTTAAATTATTTTTTAAAAAAAAAATTAATTTTTTGAGTGTTTTTTTATTATTGTGATGTACTGATGTAAAAATATAAAAAAAAATTATTTTAATATATTTTCAAGTAAAAAACATTTTAAAAAGTTATCACTACTATAATAATGTAAAACATTACCGTCTTCACATTTTAATACCATCTTTGCTGGATTTCAGGTACAAATTTGTTAATTTATTTAATCATATTTTAGGAAAACTATATTTTAGGAAAACTATATATATCCGGAATAATATTCGTGCATTCAAGATGGATTATTTTCTTTTGATCTGTCCTTCAATTCCAAACCTCACAAGGCAATAAAACCCACCAGCCGTAAGGAAAAAAAGAAAAGAAAAGGAAATATGAATTAATTTCTCGTATGGAATTCCTGTTGTAATACCTGTCACTACATGGAAGCTGATTCATGGTACAAAACATGACTAACAGGCAGTCATGAACAGTCTTATCACTTATGTATGCTTTGATTTTCATTTTACCTTATTTATTTATTTATTTCCTTAAATTAAAGAAGCACACCCACACACACACAGAGACACAGAGACGTAGAGGATGACATCTATGAGTCATGATGGCCAAAATCTAAGGGTAGAAGTCGAAGGGATTCTGTTGCCAAATATATTCTTATTGTTTTGTTGTATTATTTATGAGACAGCAGACTAAAGGGAGAAACCAAATTAATTTTTATACAGCTGGGTTCAAGAAAAATGACCATAACTCATGGACGGCCAGACCCCATATTCTCTCCCTTCTCTCTCCTTTGGGGCCCCTTTTTTCTTTCCAATAAAACTAAATGATTATTTTCATCATCATGTTTGTTGTTTTGTCCATGGTATTTAGCACAAAACCCTTATTCATTCCCTTCTGTTTCGTCCCTTTATAGCTACATTTCTTGAGAACTTTGTTCATCATCAAGAAAAGAGAAAAGCTTGCCAAGAATTTAGAGAGGATGGTAGCTAGCTAGCTAGGAAGCTTAACTTTTGTGGTGAATGTTGTCTGGTTCAAGGCCTGGCCACCACATCTCTTGGTGGTGAATATGTCCTCGGACCAGGCTTCATTCCCCTCAATTAATGCTTCCATACATGCATGAGTTCTTCAGCTATATATATATTGCTTGATTGATCATCATCAATTTCAAGATATGGAGGTGATGTGTAGTGTTTTCTTTTTTCTTTTATTTGATTTTGGTAATTTATCTGGTTTTCTCTAATCGGATTCAATGTTTTAGTAAATTTCACATAGATCAAGGTTGTTGACTAACTAGTAGCAGATTGGTGTAATGATGATCCATTTTGACTGTCTTGAGATCACATGGGTAGACACATAAATTTCTATCATTACTTCTTGTTATAAGTATGAAATATCCAAATTACTATTCAATTATTACTTATGTTTTTCAACTTAGGTTATCATGGGGCTATGAGATTTTGTCAGTTCTCCTCTTTTTCTCCCTTTTCCAATTAACCTTTTTGTGTTTTATCATCATTGGATACATGGATTTTCACATGTTCAAATGTTGTTTCAAATGAAATGGGTGTGTGTCTGCAACTCTCTTCTCGAGCAGTAGCTAGGGTTAGTCTCTCTCTCTCTCTCTCCATATATACCAATATATTATTCTTTTTATGTTATCTTTTCAGCCTTCTCCCTTTTTTTTAATTAGGTTTAGTGCAGTAATGGCAGGCATGTGATGATCAACTTTCTTCACTCTTGCAGAGAGGTTCTAAAAGAAACGATAAAAGAAATTTTGTCAAAAACTTAGCCTGCAGAACTTGAAAGAATAAAACCCTTTTGAAGACCAAGGCATGCATTCTCTTTTTTTATATGTTATTTCTTGATGGGGGTAACTGGATCTGCAGAGTTATGTAGATAGATTACAGATATATCGCTGCTCTATTACCTTTACCAATGCTTAATTTCCAGTTCATTATATATTTATTCTAAACTCAACATCATAGAATATATCCATTGACATTTTAGTGGAAGACAAGCTAGCAGCTGCACTGAAGATTTGAAGCTGAGTATAGCATGCAGTGGATATATTCTCTAGTATTTGATTCCCATGGCCACACTTTCTTTACTAAAAGAGAGGTATCTTTCTACTTCTATCTTTTCACATCCTTTCTTCTTGTTGACGCAATCAAATTACTTGATTATCTTCTACGCATTTTATTCCCTTTCCAGATCATAGATTTAAACCATGTTTACGGCTAAAATCTTGATTGATGTGTTCAAGTTGGTTTTATCCTTTGGAAAAACACAGGACTTGAACTACAAATGGCATGGTACACCTTTCAAATCCCTACGAAGGCAGCATGAAGAAGCTCTGTAGCAAATCTTGTTTAATTGTGTTTTGTTTCTTGTGAAATAGACAAATGAGAAAGCACTGGGATCTAACTCTAGAATATAATGATGTCTACACATTATCGTGGAAGATTTTGATATCTTTGATCATCAGTTACAACTAGAGTTATTGATTTGTTCTGTGCACTCTAGGGTGAAAACAGTTGCATGGAAAAGGAAAGGTAGTCATGGAAATTCAAGCCATGTCATGCAACATTTACTTTCTTTCATTACTGTGCATGATTTCACTGCTTGATCATGAGAATGATGATGCATTCAAAAGGACTGTGATGATGATAATGATGAATGGCCTTTGTAAGCGTCAAAATCTTTTACTCTGTTGGGTTTTTTAAACTTTTTCAGAACAATTTCTAAACATACGTCATGAACACCAGCTAAATTCAGATAAAGGCATCTGTCATGTTCCTGTTCTTGGCAAAAACCCCATGACAAAATGTCCAGTTCCAAACTCCAAGGCCTTGTCTTTTAATTGCTAGAACTCTCCTTAGTTACCAGTGATTCCTATGTTTAAACAATCACCTTCTACTTTGTGGACTGGTGGTGGTATGTTTGAATATGATTTTTCAATTTTTTTTGTCGATTTTTATCATATAATTGACATATTTCTTTTTTTATTTTAACTTTAATTTTTTAAAAGTTTATTAGATAATATTGTTGATTTTAAGAGTATTTTTTACTTGAAAATATATTAAAATAATTTTTTTATTTTTTTTTATATTGGCATATCAAAACAATCTAAAAACAGAAAAAATAATAATTTAAAGTAAAAAAATTAATTTTTTAAAATATACTTTTGAAACACAAATTAAAACCAAATAAACACAAATTACTCATGTTCTTTTGGATCTTGGAAGATTTTAAATTTTGGTGCTTGCATGCCATATATGGTGATTGGAGTTATAGGATGTGGTAATTTTGCTTTGGTTATGAAAATAGAAAACTGCAAAATTTGTGTGCAGATTTAACATATTTACATAATTTGTTTTTATGCTTAAAATGGAGATAGAATTAATCTCGGGTTTGAATTCAAGAAGAGATCATAATCATTAATTTTTTTTATAGATGAATGCTATAACTTAGTCTAAGAGATCATCCCGATGAAAGAAAAAAAAATATGATCTTGAGGGGTAAGAGATGACTCGAATGGTTTTTTTTTTTAATTAAAAACAATAGTATTTATTATTACAGGAAAGCTCATTGATCATCGGTTTATATACAGTGGAGATCGATCAGGGTGTTAAATCTAAGATTTTCAACTTGAAATTTCTCAATTTAATCACTAGGCTACGTACCCCTTTGAGCAAGAGATTTTTTCCTCACTGTAGCTTGGAAAGATTAATGAAATTTGGGTCTCCAGCTCCCAAAACCTCACCTTGAAGCTCGGTTTTTGTTTATTTTTATTATTTTTTATTCAAAACATATATTTAAAAGTGTTTCGTTAGTTATAATTTTACAAGAAATCTATTGAAAACTCTATCTTAAAACATTGTTTAAATCCAAAAATGATTTATATACTTATTTTTTTAAAATTATAATCACGAAAACTATTACAACACGAAACACGCATTCACACATGTTCATTAAAGGCAAGTGATTGAGGTGTTCTCAAGATAAAACAGGCTATGTACATCAAAGAGCAATGTTTCAAGATCAAGAAAATGCACTCTCTCCTTCTGCGACATCCGATAAAACAAAAGAAGACAATGCACTCTCTCATGGATTTTAGTATTATTGTATTGTTTGGACCACAGGGGCTTGGTACTAGGCTAAATATCTCAAAAAACAGTAAAGCACTTGCATATATATATGTATATATATTATCAATAGTGGGTGGCAGGTGTGGAATGCAGGAAGACAAAGGTAAAAAAGAGAGAGGCTTTCACTTTTATATATATATAGGAGCTAGGTCCAACAGAAACGGATCGCTGGAAATGCCATGCCTTGAACCACTTTTTCTGCTTTTTAGTGTAGTAAAATGTAAAATATCAGCAGAAACAAAAACAAATATATTAAAGTAGTGTCTGATCACTGCTTAGTTTTAATCTTGTTCGATTAACGTGTTCTCAATTAACATGATGCTGTCCATGTTAGCATGCAAAGTCCCAACTCGATCCCTCTGCTGCCATTCTACCGGTTCTTCTTCTTCTTGGCAATCATATTATATATATATATATATATTAGTTCCTAGGTTTTAGAAAATTAATTATTCTTTAATCCCTAGCTAGGCTACCTTTGTGTTTGTAAATATATTTATTTATTAGTTCTTGGAGAATTCTATTGTGTTTGTTTAGTATTTCAAATTAAAAAAGATCGATTGAGATGTATTAATTTGATTGGAAAAAAATTTATGTTTTAAAATTAAAAATTTTGAGGTGGGTTTTTGTATTCTTTATATATAAAACATGAAATTTCTTATTATTGACGTTAAAATTTAAATGCACCATTTAACATTTTAAGTTCTTAAAGAAAAAATCGGTGTTTTAAATAGACAATATTGATCAACAAGCTAGGTTTGTGTATTGGTTTACAAACATGAAGTACGATTAAGTACTTATAATTGTATTCAAAAGCCAAATACTAAAGATTAATCCACTTAATTACAACTTGAATCCCAACCGAGTCTTGTGGCTCAAATTAATGACACCTATATATCGAATAATTTATAGGGATTTCAGAACATAAAGTAAAGCTTTTAATTTGACAGTTTACGAATGGTAATAATAGATATTTTTAAAAGCATTTTTTATTTAAAAAATAAAGTATATAATAATACAAGAAGATGTTTGACATGTTCAGAACCTGAGCTTGAGCAATAAAAGGTATCGGGCAGACACCCAACACACTTGGGCTCGAGCTAACCCACCCAAGAAGAAGGTGTTGGACATGTTCAGCACTCGAACGTCACCAGAGCTCACTCTCAGCTCGAATATTCTACTCAAACCCATCAAACATGTATGGAAATGGGCTAAAAATTGAGCCCATAAATATTATGTGTTTTGTACTAAAAGGAATATATATCTCGACAGATCTAATTTATATTAAAGAAGTTTGTTTTCATGTGTAGTTTTTTTAAAAAAAATAAAAGTATGGTTGATATCATGCAATTAGCAAATCTCCTACTGGCTGGATTTTTTATTTTGGTCCATGACATAGTGCTTAATTAACACATCTTTAGTCGTTGCATGCCATTACGACCTAGAAAACTTCAATGCATTGTGCAGATATTGAAGTCAAAATAAAGCCCCCACTCATCTAGGTGAGCATTTTGTCTCAAGATTTGCCTTTAGTTTCTAGTACCAGACAACAACATAGCTAGGGTCTAAAATATAGCTGTGATTTTTTCATTCAAGATATTATATTCTTTTATCAAACATTGAAGGGTTTTTTTATATAAAAAATGTCTGTTGACTCGATATTCATATGAATATTTCACAAAAAAAAATAAAAAATAATCATTCTTACTTAAAATTAACAAAAGTTTTTGGCACGTACATTCATATACCAAAACAATCTCATCACCTAACCATACAAATCTGAAATCAAATCAACCATGTATACTCTTATCTGCCCTCTGTTTTTCCTTTCGCAGTTGTTTTCCTTTCTTCTGTAGCTTTCCACCGGTCTAGTTTCAGCCGATTAGGAACTGGGGAGAACAAAGTACCGTATATTCAATTCTTTGATCTCTCCCCATCCTCCTTCCGATCATCAAATCTTTGATTTCTATGTATTTTGCAACCCTAATTTCTCTTAAACCAACACCACCACCACCTTTACCTAGTAATCTTCAACGTAATCATTATCATTACCAGGGACGGAGCCAGGGGGTGGCAAGCAGGGGCCCGGGCCCCTGCAAAATATTTTAAAATTTTCTATTATTTAATATTTTTAATTTAAATAAATAAGCTTTTTAATAATATATATTATTATATTAATTTTGGCCTCCCCTGTAAATTTCACCTAGTTCCGCCCCTGCTCATTACCATTATCAATAATATCAAATAATATCATCATGACCAACATTTGTTATAGCAATTCAGTTGATTATTAGGTTATGCTATGTTGAACATTTCTTCTACCTTTGATCCATTCCATGACACCACCTTTGACTTGGCGATTTAATTTCCACTCCATCATTGCCCTCTTCTTGCTTTCCTTCTTCTCGCGTTCCTTTGTCTTTCATCTGCGATTCAAATCACATATTAAATTCCCATCATTTACAAAGATTCAACTCCCTTTGGTCCGTCCGATTCCTTCTTGTCTTTATCATTGCTTTATGGGGTCTTAACGAGCTTTTTCGCTTACCCTTTTTTTCCTTCTTTAACGATATCACAACAAGAAAACAGATGCAAATTCCACGTTGCTTTCTCCTTGGGGTACTTATACTAGAACCTGGTTTCTTGGTGATCTTCCTTTTTCTTGTGAACATTTCAATCAAGAGAAGGGTATATTGGTAATCAGACCAATCATCGATTCGTTGGCCGCCGAAGGATATATACACAAGCCGGTTGCCGGAGAAGCAGGAAACTGGCCAGAGGGATGTGCTTGTAATAATACGAAGTTAAATTGCAGCTCGACCAAGACAAGCATGCCAATGTGCAGTATGGCACGCGGCAGGTTATGCCAATTGATTAATTAAGATTAGGTTATTTATGCTGTTTGGTGTTAATTATTATAGATATTATTTTTTCAGGTTAATATCGTTTCGTGTTCATGTTAAATATACAGGGATGATCATATCAAAGATCATGTTGAAAATCAGTAGGTATAGATTAAGAGAACATAATCTATATATATTCATATCTTAACCTAAACCATGGAAGATTCCAAGTCCAATTTTGTTGAGGATCGATCAGTGTAGGTAAATAATTAAACTATCTATACAATGCTTCAATCTCATCAAGCCAAGAACATATTCATATTCTGTCCCAGATACCAACTCTTTCACTGTTAACCTTGGCAACTTTTCTTGCTCTAATGGTGGCAATCGTTTGTCTTGCTTTCTTTCATCTCCTATCGCTATGCAACAGTTTGCACTGAATAATAAGATAATGAACTCGGCAGGGCCTATATATAGACAAGGAAAACTCGGTTGCCATTAGAAACTTCTTTCTTGTCTTCACAAATTTGAAGGAACTTCTTCAAGGACTTTAAGGGTCCTAAGCTAGCCCGTGTTTATTATTATTAGTGATCGATCGATCGATATGCTATAGATCCCATGGCTGTAAATGCCCAGCCCAAATGGCTAGAGCTAGCTCAATAAGTGGTCGCTGTAAAGATTAGCCCAGTTGGCTCAGACTTGCAATTGTTACCCTTTACTGGTTATTAAAGGCAGTCGTTAATTTTTTTATTTAAAAATATATTAAAATAATATTTTAAAAAAAATATTAATTTTTAATATTAGCATATCAAAACTATTCAAAATCATAAAAAATAACTTGAAACAAAAAAAATAAAGAATTTTCAAAATTGTTTTTCGAACCATAAAACAAATACACTCTAAAGTGTTTTTTTTACTTGAAAAAATCACATTAATATTTTTTAGGCAATTTTTAATAGTTTTAATATAGTGATATAAATATTAAAAAAATATTTTTTTAATATATTTTTAATTAAAAAATACTTCTGAAAAACATCTTGAA
This sequence comes from Populus nigra, assembly GCF_951802175.1. NCBI lineage: Eukaryota > Viridiplantae > Streptophyta > Magnoliopsida > Malpighiales > Salicaceae > Populus > Populus nigra. The sequence continues at coordinate 403,340 of NC_084867.1, read as the reverse complement.
TAACATTACCAAATACATAATAAATATGAGCTGTTAGCTTTTATATATAAAAAAGAAAAAGAAAAACAAGAGAAAGATCCATATGATTTGTTTTGCAATGTATATATTACCATTACAGATATAAATGGCTAAATATATATGATATTTAAAAATAAAAATAAAAATAAAAATAAAGAAAGATACATAATAATTGAAAATATCAAATTTATATGTTTTTTAAGGAATAGTAATAGCTATTTTAGAGCTATATATCTTCTCTTTTTGAGAGTTGTAGAACTTCTATATTATTATTGAACAGGCTTCCATATGGTTGCCACGTAATTTATATGAAAATTATGTATGATTTGTCTGTATCTATGGTATTGCAAAAAAAAACTAAATTCATCTATAAATTATTTTAATAATATTTTCTTAATGTAAGTTTAAATAATAATGTGAGAAACAAAAACATTTATAATATCATGTTTAAAAACACAGTTAAAATCACCGTATTAATAATGTAAAAAAGAAAAACATTTACAATACTATGTTTAGAAACACAGTTAAATCACATATATCCATTAATACTTTTTTAATTAATGATGTCACTATCATGATTTTTATTATAATATCTCAAAACATTAACCCCCAATTTTTAATCCCGAGTCAAACATAATCTAAGAAAAACGATGGAAGAACATTTGAAGGAGTTAATTAATACTAGATTTGTAAGTTTTAAACGGTCCATGTAATTTTATTATAATATCTCAAAACGGTTTAATTTGGTGGTTTATCTTTTTATAAAAACTAGAACATCAGTACTGTATACGTGGATCAAGTCAAGCTTCAGGTAGATATTGATCATAAACATTTACCCAGAAGTTCCGAGGTGTGTACTGCCCCCATACTAATTGCACGGCACTCACAAATATAGATTTGGAGGTAGCTATTAATTAATTAATTAATTAATTAATCAGGGGTTTCGCATAATCCAACCACCACCTTTCCCTCCACCTGAAACAAATCATAATTAATCACTCCAGCGAGACTATATATATATATATATATATATATATATATAGTGGAAGAATGAAAAGCAAAGGCCATGATCATATCACTCACAAGGATTACAAACTCAAGCGTATTTGAAGTTCTAGAGGTTATTATTCCATTATTGCTGGTATTTTTATTATTATTATTATTAATATGGATATCTATATTTGTGTGTGTCTTAATTAATTTTATTGGCTTTAAAATTAACAAACATGTAAGTCTTTATTGGCTCTGAAAAAACTTGCTGGTATTTATTATTATTATTATTATTATTATTATAATTATGGGTATCTAGATCAGCTTGTGTATATCTTAATTAATTTTATTGGCTGTAAAATTAATGATTATATAAAGGTAAAAATATTTAAAAAACAATATAAAATCTGATGAATTAAATTATTATTATTGTTGCGAGATTGCTATCTCTGATGATTAGCATCTCACAAATGGGGATGTTTCATCTTAAAACTGATGGTTAAATCAACGTCTAATATTGTTGCTGATCTCACTTGAGAAGGACTCACGGCCTAATTATTATTCTGAAACAGTGTGATGAGCTTTATCTTCTACCCTATGCAATGGATCTTGATTGACCACTGACGCTGCTGGTTATCTTGCCCGTCCATCTGGGGCCCTGGAAAGTTGGAAGCGAGATAGAAAATCATAGAAGAGGACCAGATAGCTAGAAAGAAGGGTCCGCCCTGTTGCTTTCTTCCCCACCGTGCCTGGAATTCACCATCAGAAGAGGTAGTAGGTGAATCTTGTGAAGCTTAGATGTTAATTATGTATCTTTTGCGATTGTTACCTTTAACTGGTAAAAAAAATAACTAAGAAAATCCGCAATACGGTTTGTACAAGCAATCAAGACACCGACTATCATATAGTTGTTGCTGGAATGGTGCGCGGCGCAATGTCACGGGCCGCACTAGTGTTTTTAATATATAAAAATAAATCTAAATTATGATTGATGGTGTTTTTAAAAGAGTGACTTGATTAATTTAATAATATAATTAAATAAAGAAGATCAACTATAAAGTAAACTAGATGATAAAAAATAAAATTGAAAAAAAATCAATGACTCGGTTTGTGATCATTTACAAAATATACTTAACTAGATTAACATGTGACCAGAGACATGAGATTAATAACGGAAAAATCACAAAGCTCAAAGTCCAATAACCTAATGTTAAATGATAAAATTAAAAAAAAATTAATCTTAAAAGGAAGACTTCTTTAAAAAAAGTTTTAGTTAAATAAAAAATATTTTAGAAAAAAAAATAGATTAAACTTTATGGAGTTAATGACTCGGTTTGCGAGTTTGGCGAGGTGACTTTAGTTGTCCCGGTTTGCGGGTTTAGCGAGGTATTTTTTTATTTTTTTTTCAATTAAACAAACTTGATTATGTGATCGTTTATTTTTCTTTTTATCATATAGTTAAGAAAATTAGTTTCATAAAAAAAAATGTTGTTAAATTTTAAAAAGTCTATGAGCCTGTTGACTAGTTTGGTGATTTTAACTTCTTCTTTTTTTAAGTTCATTTTTTTCATCCCTTGATATTGGAGTAATTAAGAATTGAGTTTCATAATTTATTTCATTTTGTTTTCTATAAGGTTATTGTAGTTTTTTTTTTAATCTCAGTATTGGTTTGACATTCGATTTTATAATCATCTATTTTTGTTATCGTATAGTTAAATAAACAATAGTTTAGAAAAAAAATATTAACCCTAATGGAGCCCATTACCTTATTTGTGGGTTTGACGTGGTGACCCGGGTTACTCGATTCACTGGTTTACCCATCAAACCTGGTATTTTTTTTTTAGTTTTTAGTCCTCTAATATTTCTAGTTTTTTCTTTTTTATTTCATTCTTCTTAAATATGTTGTTTGGGAAATAAAATTCATGGTTTATTTTTCCTACTTTCTATAGGGTTATCAGTTATCACAATATCAAATAAACATTGTTTTTAGAGTTGGTGTTTGATTCTACAAATATCTAATTTTATCATGAAATTAAATAAAAATAATTTATAAAAACTCATTGAAGTTTATGACCAAAGTCGCAGGATGACCAAGATCGATATAATTTGACATTGTTTCAATATTAAAAATATTATATTTTTAAAGTTTTTTAAAATATATGTTATATTTTTATTGATCATTTAAATTATTTTTAAATTCATTAAATTAAATAATTTACTTTGAATTAGTTTACATTCTATTTAATTTAAAACTGTACAGTTAACCGTTTTCAAAATCAAACCGCTTGTATTTAATGATACTGTAATAAAAAATTTAAATACTTTTAATATTTTTTTAAAAAAGAATAGTTTCCCCTAAACTAAACTAGATCATCTACGTGTTTGTTCTCCAACTGGAGGGCAGTGAGCCCAGGCACCAAGATTTCCAATTATCATGCTTGGCATTAATGATGATTGGTAATGACGAAGCTTTTGCAATGAAAGCCGGCAAAAGATCCGGTCCTTGATTGGACCTTTACTGAGGTCCCCCCCTCCCTATAGATGTTTAATTCGTATACAATTTTGCAAAAATAAGTAAGTAATTAATTAATCATATTGGTTGTCATTTAAAAATATCAACTTTGATAGCGTTTAGTTATATACGTATTGATTAAAAAATAAAGATATAAAAATAATTTTAAAGTTTTAAAGTGAATTTTTAAAATTTTAAAATATAATGTATATGTTTTCATAGATAATATTTATTATTTATAAAATATCCCTATAAAAATTCTTAATTATAAATTTATCCAAATATAAAATAATTATTTTAAAACATAACACACGACAAGGCTCAAGTTATACCCAAGTCAATTCAATTTTTTTAAAAAAAATCAACAGATTTTAAATTGGATTTTATTTCAAATCACGGGTCAACTCATATTTTTAATTTGATAAAGTCAAATCAATTATCTTTCTATTTTTTTTTTGTTAAATTCACGCCTCGACTTGTCTAGTTCTCGAGTTAAACTATCAACCTGCTTCGAATTTTATAATTAGAGTTATTATACTATTATTAATTTTAACATTCAATTTAAACTAAAGTAAAATATTTTAAAAGAATTATGATTTTTATTTATTATTTATTATTTACTAAATAAAATATAAAAACAATTATTTTATCTCATATATATATATATATATATATATATATATATATATATATATCACAATCAAATATAATTATATTTTTATTTTGTATTTTGTTTTGTCTTTTCTATGTTTGACTCTTCATCTTTTTTTTTCCTGGAAAAATAATCTTATGCTATTCGGATTTGAAGTTGGATATTTTCGAGGCTTGCTATTCAGCTATTGGATGTTCCCTTCATGCTGACATGTACAGGGCACCTCATTGCCTGTCAGGATTTCAATTCACGGGTCCCACATTTCTTACGTGGATAACGTTTTACCTTTCGTCATTATCCACGTGTCTTGTCAGGTAAGCAAACTTTAAGAGTGGTGATTGCTATTTGCAATTTATTTTCTCCTAATTCCAATATCATTGGCTTTTGAATTTATGAACAGTCCATTACGGAGATGGTCTTGATTTGTTGCCTTAAAAAAATATAAATATTGAAGAAATTTTAAAAAAATTCAATTTTAAATTTTTTAAAAAATTCACAATATGGAGATTTTAAAATATATAAATAAAATTCAATTTTCTTAAAGGAGAAAAAGAAATTTTTCTTAAGACATAGGTCATATCATCTCCAATTTAAAAATAAAAACCTCTATAAAAATCATTTTATCTATAAATTTTTTTTGCAATTTCCTTTTTTAATCCAAAATAAATCTATTGTGTTTATTTTCATGTTTGGTTAGTATACATTCTAAGATAGAAATAATTAACATGTACAAAAGAGACAAAAACATATTTAATTAAAGAGATGAAAATATAAACTAAATTTTTTTTATATTAATTTTAAAATAAATTTATGTAATTTCAAAACATTAAAATACATACAATAAGGTGTGTTTTATCTCTTCAGTATCTTTATTTTTTATATCAAAATAATAATCAAATACTATTTAAATATTAGTTAGTTGTAGGTTTTGTTTGGAATATTTGCGATCGAATTATATTTTTTAAAAAAATTAGTTTTTTTATTTCAGATTAATTTTTTATTAATTTGAAGCAATCATATGAAACATAGTTTTTGTCCGACAAATAATGGTTACTAATTTATTTCTTAAAACTCAATGGACGCTTTCCCTGTTCAAAAAGTCAAATATTTCAACCAAATTACCTGTAAATATATAGCGTGTTTCGATCCCAGCTGTGAAATCAATTTTATGTATTATTACCTTCTCTTTTCCTGGACAGCAAATCATTGGGGGAAAAAAGACCTTCCCAGGATGTGAACTCTTGGCAACTCTAGCTGTTTCTGTCTCTTGAATAACCTTTTTGTGTGTATAGTCTAAGCAAATCTTAGGCAGAACCATCCACTCCTATATATATTTTTATATATATAAACCAATCTTCACAGCACAATATGACCTCTCAATCTTTCTTTCTTGTGCTTATGTTGTTCTTCTTTGATTCTCATATATCATGAGCAACATACCAAGATCTCTTACAGGCTCTTCTTTTACCCTTTTCAAGCTTGCCATTTCTGCCTCTGACCCTTGGCCTTTCTCTCTCGTTTTCTTATAGCCGATATCCAAGAATTTAGTGCAAAAACAAGAAAAGAAAGCAAGCTTGGGCTTTTATACAAGTTTCTTTTGCTGTTTCTTCGATTTTCTCTTTTATTTTCTGGGTTGTGGAAAAATGGGGAGTGGGGATAAACTCCATTTGAATTTCCATATTCACTTGCCAAACCACCACCACCACCACCATGGGAGGAAAGAGTTGAAAGATATCCCAAAAGGGTGTCTTGCTGTCATGGTAGGTCAAGGTGAGGAGCAACAAAGGTTTGTGATTCCTGTGATTTATATAAATCATCCATCCTTCAAGCACCTGTTGAAAGAAGCTGAGGAAGAGTTTGGATTTGATCAACAAGGCCCCATCACTATTCCTTGTCATGTTGAGGAGTTTCGCAATGTTCAGGGCATGATCGAAGAGGAGAATTCCCAGTATCACCACCACCACTATCATGTTTGGTGCTTTAGGGTTTGATTTATTTATGGAATCGTGTAAAAACTATAATTCGTTTCTTTTCTTTACTCTCCTTTGTCTTCTGGATTAGTTATAATTAGCCAGTTCAATATTGTAAATTTTGATGATCAAGGACAAAATTAATGAAAAAGTACTGTTTTTTGCTTAGAGAAAATTAATTAAAAAAGAAATGTAATGTTTTTTTGATATTTACGTCTTGGAAATATATAATTGTATTTTTAGTTTGCTTATTTAATTTCATATTTTCTGGTTAATGGGAACACAAGAAATTAAGAGTTGACTACTGATCAACAAGTAGTAAGAGAAGGGGAGAGGAGAGGCAACCGTACAAGACACGGCTAGAGCTTGGAAGGGGGCAGAGGGTTTGCTTAGAGCCATTGAATTTGATTCCTTCTCTATGATTTCACAAACCCTTTTCGTTTCTTTCACCTTTTCTTTTTAATTTTTTTTCATTTTGTGATTAATATTAATTGGAATATATTCCATTCATGTCGATCACACCTGTAGAGATAAGCATCAAGTTCCTTCAGTAAAGCCAGGTTTTGTTTAATTCTTCAGTTAAAATTTTATATGAAATTATAAAGAAAAAGAATTATTATCGAACCACATTGCTTCTTAATTAGAGCCTAGTCAAAGGCTCTCTACAATATCTTGTGAAAATCCCAAATCATTTAAAAATTAAGTTATGTACATGGAAAAAAACCCCAGACAGTGTCTCTCTTCATCATGAACAGTGTGTCTGAAACACTCGGCCGAAGGTTGTTTGGTGACTGTTCATGACTTCAAGGGGTGCATGTTTGGTAAACCACCACCACCACCCTACCTTGGCCCTCCACTCTTAAATTCAAAATCATTTGAATTGCTCAAATCCCTGAAAACTACAAGCATAATTTGTCCTGAAGTTAACCATTCATCCTTATCTTAGTTCTTTCTGTAATGTTTGAAAGGATAATACTGGTTGTTTTTAAAAATATTTTTTTTATAAAAATATGTTAAAATAATATATTTTTTTAAAAAATTATTTTTAATATCAACATATTAAAACAATCTAAAATAAAATAACATTAAAACAATCTAAAATAAAATAAAATTTAAAATTTTATAGAACATGATGCTCAAATGATGCCTAAGATCTTGTTTGGAAACGCGGACTAACTTGCATATCCAAAAAATCCAATTTTTTCTGAAAAAAATATTTTTTTAATATATTTTTAGATAGTTTTGATGTGTTAATTTCAAAAATATTTTTTAAAAATAAAAAATATATTATTTTAATATATTTTTAAATAAAAATATACTTTAAACCAAGACGACAATCATACAAACAAACTTATAAAGCATGCATACGGGTGGTTTGCATCATGCTTAGTTGTAGCTCCCTATCTAAACCATCAATTCTCGACAAAGGTATTGAATTTAGAAACAATTTTTTAATTTAATTTAATTTAGTAAATAAGTTGAATTTAAATACTAAAAAAATAAAATAAAATTTATTATATTTTCTATAATACTCCATCACCTTCATAGGAAAATGGGTATTTTAGAGTGATTAGTTTCAACGTTATTTTATTCTCTTCAGTATAGTAAACTAGGGATGCTTGTTTTTGATTTATTTTTGTGGTATTTTAAAACATTAAATCCTATTTAAAATTTAATTTTTAACATTTAAAATGATTTTAAATTAATATAAGATTTCATTAAAAAAGATATTATTTGAATTTAATCAAGAAGGGTCCAATCATAATCACAGTGCCCCCCAAATTATGGGAAGAAATCACAATCCCAAAATAGTGGAGGAAACGTGACTCACATTCTTGAAAAGCTCAGACGGGAGACTTTTCCGAGCAATTTGGCCAGATAAAGTCATCAAGTGCATGTGATAGAACAGCTTAATGGAAGCAATTTGGTCCCATGGAAACCGAGTGTCGGAGAGGGCCAGAAGCTTGCTTTGCATCAATGGAATTGCATTTTGTTTTTTGCACCATTCAAGCTAACATCTTGTATCTTGCTGGGACCATTAGACACTGTTCATCATTTTCCTCTTGAGGTGGATCGATGATATTAAAGAAAGGTTAGCCGGCAGATTCAACATTTAATATCACTTTTTTGTAATTACTAGCCACTGTTTTAGTTCCCTGTTGGGTTATGTATTTCTTATTATATAATCATCCGATACAGTCAAGTTTCAAATTTATTTTTAGGAAAATATTTTTTAAAAAACCAAATTAAATTTTTTCTAACTGAAAAATATTTTCGTTCATCAACTTTTATAATAACAAAAAATTACACATTAAAATTTTAAAAACTATTCTCCATGAAACAAATAGACCTTTGATAAAAACCCGGAATGGAATAATATTTTATTCTCACGGTAATGATAATTGAGTTTTGATTTTTTTTTCAATGAAAATTAATTTAATAGATTTTTTTAACGCAGTATATAAATAGATTTTTATACAAAATATCAAAACAAAAACGATAACAAACATGCAAGAAATAAAAAAATCTATGTAGTAAGGACAGCAATTACTTGTAAGTTGTTAGAATTTAAGTGACGACATCCTCAATATTAGGTTAGTTTTCTAGCAGTTAAGACTTGGAATTTTTATTTTGACGTTGGTGTTCAATTTTTAAAATGATAAAATGAAATTCATGGATGAATTCGGTAGTGTTAATTTGTTTTTATAGCTGAGCTTATTTTCTAAAATGTTTTTCATATTATTATTTGTTTTAAAAAATAATAAATTAATATTTTTTTATAGTTTTAATATATTAATATTAAAAAAATAAAATTATTTTGATATATTTTTAATTAAAAAATTCTTTATATTACATTGACAAATACATATAAAGTGAAGACACTTCTCTGTGGAACTCAGGATCGTGAAGAAACAATTTAACTCTGGTGAAAAAAATAAAAATTACACGTGATAATCTTTTAATATACTTTTTAATTAAAAAAAACACTAACTTTAGGAAAATGAAAAAGGAAATCACGAGCCAAAATCATGCCCGACAACTGTGTATAATTAATTAGCTTAATGTTTTTTTTCTTCCAAGCCACCATTGCTTATACTTGTGTGTTTGGGAATTAATACGGTACATGATATGTTTTAAAAAATATTTTTTAATTAAAAATATATAAAGTAATATGTATTTTTATATTTCTATATTAGTACATCAAATCATTAAAAATATTAAAAAAATATTAATTTATTATCTTTTTGAGTAAAAAATACTTTAAAAAATCATTTAAATCACAAAGTTATCAAATTAGCCCTATTTGGGAGTGTGGCTCAAATAGAGATTGAACAAAATTTAATTTTTTTAATTAATTTTTTATATTTTTAAATTATTTTAATGTACTATGTCAAAAATAAAATTAAAAAAATAAATAAATAAATATATTATTTTAATATATTTTTTATTAAAAAATATTTTAAAAATTAATCAATACCACATTTCCAAACATCCTCAAAAATAACATCTACCTTGATTTTCTCCAAGAAAGCTTGCTGTCCAAGGAAAAAAAAAAAAAACAAAGCATTGCCACCGTGCAGGAAGAGTCGGATCCACCGACCATGTATGTTGTTAACAATATATTATTGAAAGGAATCAATGTGCTCTAATATATTACACCAATCATCAATCATATGGTTTTTTTTATATATATATAAATATATATATATATCAACCATCACATTTAACTTTTTTATTCTCTAATATTTCGTTTTATTAATTATTTTATTTAAAATTAATTATCACACATGTAACATGTAATACAATTTATTTTATTAACTATACCAAGTATCAATCATATGGTTTTAATAAAATCAACCATAAATAGATTTGGGCTTATTTGTTGGGCTGGGTTTGATGTGCTGCTCTGAACAATAGTACTTAATGGGCTTAATAGGGTTTTAGTGATCATAAACACTTGGGCTTTCTCCCAATCTGCATTCAGGGGCGACGATGAGCACATGCCTCCTTGGTCCTGCATGCCGCCACCTTTTGACTAGTGGTCATAGTTCACACCACCCCTACTCTTTTCCTAAAATTCTATCATTTATTTTTGTATATTTTATCTTAATTATATATTTTAATAATTCTGGCTGTTAGATATGTTTTGATTTGATTATATGTTTATTTGATTTTTGTGTTTTCCCATAAATATCTGTATTACATTCCTTAAGAGGGATTTAATATTGCTTTCTGTTTTTAAAATATTTTTTATTTTAAAAAATAAATTGATGAGTTTTTATATTTTCTTTATGATTTTGATGTATTTATATAAAAATAAAAAATTAAAAATAAAAAATTCTTTTAATATATTTTAAATTAAAAAATACTTACAAAAAATAACATGCAAGACACACATTCACTATAATAAATATAAAATAGTATATCGGATTTTTACATTTGAGGTGAAACCATTATACATCACTAACTTTAAAATTATATCTTTAATAAAAAATAAATAATAAAAAAATTAAAAGCAAAAATTGAAATTGAAATTTCACAATTTTTATTTTTTTAAATTATAATTAAAATTACAAGTCCATTGACACTCCAATGCTTTTCTAAAAACCAAAAGATAATAAAAAAGAAAAAGAAAAACGACAACAATTTCAATCATCAATAAACAATTGTTATATGTTAAAACAAATCCCAAACTACAAAACGAAGCAAAACTAACCCTTTTTTAGATCAAGATTAGAATAACTAAAACAACAATTCATCCCATTTTCTCACCTAAAATTTAATTTCAGCCCATTTTCTCACCTTAACAACCCATTTTCTTACCAAACAAACACACGAAAAAAACTTCAAAAAGGACTCAACCTGACCAAAAAGACCAAATGGTAATGAAACCCGAAAACGTTTCGTCTCTTTCTGTTCTATAAATGGCGGGAGTGCCCCTCGTTTCCCATCAACCCCCCCCTCTCTCTCCCCATCACTTGTTCACTACTGACACTCCAAGCCCTCTCAAAACCCTAAAAAAAATAATTCCCAAATCCTAATTTTTTCACTTAGACCACTCCTCAGTTTGTTTTTTCACTCAAGGAAATTTCTTGTTCTTCTCTCTCATTTCAATTCCTCTTTTACAAAATTTTGTAATTCTAGGTTTTTTTTTTAATTATTTTTTGAAATTAGGGTTTTTTCATTGTTGGGTTACGTGCACGAATTGGAGAGGTATCAGTGATTTGTTGAGTAAATGGAGGCGACGGCCGGAGTAGCGGCAGCCTCACGAGGTGGTTCGTTGTCGAGGAAGGAGTGGCGAGCGGTTACGGAGCAGCAGCACCGGAATGGTGGTGGTGGAGATGAGGTATTGAGTGATTGCTTTTTTGGTTGATGGGAAAATGTGAGGGAAAAAGAGAAAAAATTGATTTTATGTTTTGGGTTTTTGTTATTTGGTTGGGTTTTATGGAAATGATGTGGTATTTTTTTCTTATCATGTTTTTTTGACGTGCCAATCAGGGAATTAGGGTTCATTTCTTGCTTGCGTGTGTTAAAATTTACTTATCTAGGGATATGATATGTTAAAAGTTGCTGTGTAATGCTCGGTTTCCTTTGGTGGGAGATTGAACAAAGCTGATAATTCGTTTCTGTTTTCGTTTAAATGTGTTCTGTGTTGTGTTTGTATATGGACATTTAAATGCAAATCAAAGCAACTTTTTTCTCGACTTTTTCAGTATATACTAGGCAACCAATGTGGGCATTAGATTTTTCAGTATTTCTTAAAAAAATATGGGTATTAGATGTTTTTGGTCACTAAGTGTGGGAGTTGTTGATCACAGAACTTGGAACAGTCAAAGCTGGGGCAATCAGATGAGAGAACAATATATGAGGTAAATATTGTGATTTCTGGGCTGGACATTTGGTTAAAGTACCACGTAAAGTTAACTTGGTTTGATGTTTATCAAGGTGCAGCATGGAAGAGGGCCTGCTGATGTGGACTTTTGTTCGATCACAGTGGATGAGGGTTTAGATGATGACATTTTGCAGCAGCGAATTCACAGCATTACTAGACAAAGAGAAGAGTTGCAGCAGCTGGAGACTGAGCTCAGAGCTCAATTGATTGCGAGGTCTGAGATTATGGAAATGCAGAACAGATTCCATGCTCAAATCCAAGAACATGAAAATGCTGCCGCAAAGCTTCAGGTTTGGGAATTTTTTTTTATCTGTGGGATCTCTGCTTTCTTCTCCCTCTATGTAAATTGTCATAATCTGTAATTGCATTAAAAATTTTTACGCTAGTTGTGATAGAAGTTGTAAAATTGCTACTGTGTATATTTGATCACGTACAATTTCGTGTCATGAAAGAAAGCTATGTGTGTGTTGCAATTACAGTGATATCACCTGAAATCCTTAAGATCAGATCCATGAATGTTGTTGCATGTCTTAAATTTAACCCATATATCTGTTTTTAGACACAATGCATAGTGGCAATTTCTCATTTCTGCGACTTCCATCTTAAATGCAAGCTTACTTTGTTGTGCAGGAACAACTGCATGAAAGGGGACAGACCATACATGACTTGGACAGGAGAATGGAAGAAAAAGACAGGGAACTGCATGCTATTAAATTAGATAATGAAGCGGTTTGTTCATCTCTGTGCTGTACTTTTGAACAAAGTATTTGTGGCAAGCCATGCATTATGTGCTGTCTCTTGTCTCATTTTTTTGCAGGCCTGGGCTAAAGAGGATCTTCTCAGAGAACAAAATAAAGAACTAGCTACATTCAGGCATGTGTTCATTGTTTTGACACTGGTTCATGCCTTTAAACCTTAGTTTGATGATAGCAACAACATTCTAATCTCATGCAAGGTTTCTATAAGATGTGCACATGAAAAAATCACAGAACTATCATGCATTTAGGTCCTGATGACGGTTTTTAAATATGTTGAGGTTTATCTATGTATTAGTTTTTTTCCATTTGTCTTTAAGGTTAGGCTGGGTTATTTAAGTCTGGATGGACTAATTTAGATGGTCTATTCCTTTATGCAGAAGAGAGCGTGATCATTCTGAAGCTGAAAGAGCACAGCATATACAGCAATTGCGCGACCTTCAAGAACATATTCAAGACAAGGAAAGGCAGATTCTGGAGTTGCAGGAACAGGTCTGTTCATCTATTCAGTGCTGATCTGTTCTTCTGGTTCTGACTAGGTGTTGTTTATTGAAAATGAAAGTTTTCATTATAAGATTGTCAAACAAGAATTTGTAAAACAAAAAGTAACATTGTCATGTTAGCACATAAAAGCAGGAGGGAAAAAGAATTTGTAAAACATGTGTTTTGTAGGGAGTCTAATATTGATCTTTATCTTTCAGCATAGGGCTGATCAGGAGACCATTTATTTGAAGGATGAACAATTGAAAGTTTGGATTGCACGTGTTCAGGAGATGGATGCCTTGCAATCTAATGCCAACCATTCCTTACAAGCTGAATTGAGAGAACGCACAGAACAGTACAATCAGCTTTGGCTTGGTTGTCAAAGACAGGTCACTTGCTTTTTTCATCCATTGCACTTCTTTTTGGTCCTTGGTTTATATTACTTGGGCTTGAGGTGTGTGCATGCGAGCGCTTGTGTTTGCTTGTATGCATTTGTACACCTGTATCTCTGTCTGTATGATATTTTCTTGTATTTATTCAACTGAGTAACCAATTTCTACATTACAATATTGAAATTTTATTATAGCTTTCATTCCGTGGCCTGTTTTTGTTTGTTTACTACCATCACAGAACATTATACCATCCACCTAGGTTAAGATCTTGGATTGACTATTTTGTCCCTCTCTCCTGGTTACTGATATCAGTTTGCAGAGATGGAGAGAATTCATATGCATACCATACAACAACTTCAGTTGGAGCTAGCTGATGCCAGAGGAAGGAGTGGATCTTACACAGATGAGTCACACCTATCTCAATCAAACCCAAAGGATGTGTCAAGCTTTAGCCAGAACAATGGAAGGCAACTAGATGTAAATGGAACTACTGCCTCCAATGCTAATAATGGAGCATTGCAAAATGGGAATGCAGATAATGCCCTGTCTTTTGCGTCAACTGTAAATGTACCAAATCAGGTAGGATTCCTTGTCACTATGTTTTTTTTTTCTCCCATTAATCTTAATATATACCATCCTGTTCTTTTCCAAGTTATCAATGCGAACTGTAAATACGACATCTCTTCTATTCTACGGCATTGCTGGTCAGCTGCAATTCAGTATATGCCACATTTTGTGACATCATATTCCCTGTTCCCCTCACACTCTGGCCTCCATTATTCTAGCTTAGTTTTGAGTCTTTCATCCCTTTCAGGTAGCTGGTTCCATACTATACCCCTGGAATTGAGATCCGAGGTCATTCCTATTGTGATAAGAGCAATCAAAAGGATTCATACCATAAAAAAGATCTAGTATGATGAGATTATTAATTACAAATTGACAGGACAAAATAAAACCCATGGGCCATACAGATATAATATTTTGTAGGGGTTTCCAAGTGTTTGTCCCTAGAAAACTAATTTTTTTCTGTAATGCAGTACGTGATTGAAACATACTTTTTAGTAGGAAGGAAAATTAACTGTTCAAATCCTGTATCCATGACTTTCAATATTCTGTTCTGTTGATCAATAGACCAGCCATGCTGCTGGTGTTCCAATGGCTCCAACGTCCTTACTCGGGATTCCAACCTACCTTCCACCTGGGCAGGTGGCTGCACTCCACCCGTTCATTCTGCATCAACAGGGGATTCACCATTCTATGACATCACATGCTCCCCAATCTCATGCTGGGCATTTTCACTCAATACCAGCAGTGTCATCTCTCCCACAGTGGCAGAATCAACAGGTAACTATCAAAATGTAAACTTCTTCTGTCCTCATTGTAGTTGCATATCGTTGTAAATATGAAGCGTGCTTATTTCTATCTGGTATTAATAAAAAACATAGTTTCTAACCTAGCTGTCCATGATAACAATTTGTATTCTTTTTGTTTTTTTTTTAAATCTTCTTCAGGCTGTAACAGAGAGTGCACAATTATCTACGCAGAATCAACTTGCATCATCTCAAACTGATCATGATCCTATGAGGTCAGATGTAAAGTATGACTATGAAAGGCCTGTTAACGGCCACAACTTCCATCCAGACTATCTAGATGTTCATATCAGTCAAGGAGCAGAGCCTGATCCTGTAATCTTATCATCCACAGGGGAATCACAGGTTATGCATTTTAAGCTGTTGCACCACCCGTGGTAATGAACATGTTTCATGATGGTTATTGACTGGATTCGCAAAAAAATTAACCTCCTGCAGGTTCTGGAGTCGATTGATAGAAGTTACCTGGTCACTCCTCAACCTGAGCAGAGCCTGCAAGAGATTTCTTCCCAATTTAGTGATGCCTTGAGATTGAATACTCTTGAACAGACTATTGAAATGAAGGTCTGTGCTTATTTTTGCTCAATGTTCCTCTGCTTTTCTGGTGCCATTGGTTAACTTCTTTTTAACTCCATTAGAAGCAGCTGGCAATTAGGGCAGGGACTAAAATCAGTTAAATTTGAACTGGTGTAGGATCAAAATGTTTTGAACTTCAATAACCAGGGGCTAGAGGACCAAGCTTTGACAGAAGAGCAGGCTAGTTCTGCTGCCAGTGCATCACTCTCTGAAACATCTGTGCATTCAGTTAATGTCAGTGAAACCACAATCAACAATGGCACTGGTGCTGTATCATCTAAAGCATTTATCTCATCTGACCAGACAAATGTGGTCACCGGAGGAAAAACTTCAGACACTCCTCTCCTTGACGAACGATCTCTCTTGGCTTGCATAGTTCGCACTATTCCAGCTGGTGGTAGAATTCGGATCAATTCAACGGTCAGTAGTGTAAAAAATTATTTTCTTCTCATCTTAGTACATTGTAAAACCATTAAGAAGCAATGATAATTATCATTGTGTCAATAACAGCTACCAAATAGACTTGGCAAGATGCTTTCTCCTTTGCATTGGCACGATTACAAGAGAAAATATGGAAAGCTAGATGACTTTGTGGGTGGTCACCCAGAAGTGAGTTTTTGGGATCCTAATTTACATATTTGCATGCATAGACTGTATCACTATATCTGAGACTTTAAGTTGTGATTTCAGTTGTTTTTGATTGAGGGTGACTATATCCAGCTTCGGGAAGGAGCTCAAGAAATGATAGCTGCTACAGCAGCTGTTGCTAAAGTTGCTGCTGCTGCTGCAGCAGCAGCATCTCCTTACTCGTCATTTTTGCCTTCTGTGGCAGTTACTCCCATGGCACAATCTCATCGACTTAAGAAGGCTCCGTCAATTGAATCCAAATCTTCAAATGGTGTTAATTTTGGGGTTGCTAAAGGCATCTCCAATGTTAAAATTCTGAGCATTTCGAAAGATTCTCATGAGCTGAATAGGCAAGATTTTGATAGATCAGGCGGAAGCAGTACTCAAAGCAAGGGCTCAATTCATGGGACAACTAACTCAATTTATTCTGGAAAACAGCAGAGCAGGTATGGTTTAAATCCTACTAAATATTGCAGACTTTGCTATATATGTTGGATAATGTGTTAATCTGCACCAGTGGTTAAGGGCTCATTTAGTTTTATTTGACTGAATGTTTTCAGGACAACCGGGGCTGCATTAACTTCTAGAAGATAGTATGGTAATAATAATGATTTTTTTAGAGGAGCATTTGCATTTTATGCCAGTTCTTGGTTTAGTTGACCATGGTTTCTTGTCTTTGATTTGTGTGATTTGCCATTGATTAGTAATCAATTTTAATTTGTTTTTGCAGGAGGCAGTGATCAATGTATAAATGAACTTATGGAGTTAATTGGTGTGCAGATCGGGCATATATGGGAGTGATCTGCAGTAGAATGGTGCTCTTGCTGTAACTGCCAGCCATCTTTTGCTTCTTATAGAATCCACCATGGACTTGGCTGATTTTTTTTAAAAATCCTTTCTAATCTTATGCTTTTGGAAAAACTGCTTTCTCTTTTATGTGTGTTTATGATACCAAAGATTACACATTCAACTTTCTGCTTTGATATTCATGCACACAATTGCATCTGTGCATTTGATAGCCTATACTTCCTTTGTCAGTCCCTTGTCTTTGTGAATTTTTTCCAAGTTGGTCATCCTTGCACCTCTTAGTTCCCTTTTTAATTTCTTTGCTTGGCAAGATTTTTAATCAAGGCATTATTTCAGCAGCAAATGAATGCTTCAAAAAAAAAAAAAAAACTTTTGATGCTGAATGTTATTGTCAGTGCTGTTCATGCATTGTTCAGATATACCCTTTGTGTGTGAGAGCTACTTTGATCTCTTGATTGTAATCGATAATGTACAGTAGTGGCTGTCTGGTACCCCCTCAATCCAAAAATAAGTGGCAATCACACACGAAGGGTATAATTTAATTTAATTTTAAAATTATAACAAATATATTTTCCTATAAAAGCATATATTTTCTAATTTTACGAGTGGAACATTTTTTTCCTTCTAATTCCGAATATATATTATAGTAATTTTTATTCCTTTTTGATACTGAGGCTCGACATAGGTTATGCTTTATATATATATAAAGGGTATCATTTGATATTAATATTGTTTACAAATGATTTTAAGGATATATACTTGTATCTTTTTGGTATATTTGATATATCTTTCCAGTATATTCAAGAAAATAAATTCTCTCGAATACTAACTTTAAAATTAAGAAATATATACCGTGAAATTGTTCAAAATTGTTTGTATCTTACCACTATAAATATATAGTTTGCAACCTAAATCTTCACAGTCTCCTTGTCAAGTACACCCGAGTATCTGGAATTGATGTAAGTTATCGAGGACTGACAATTGCTGTGAAGTAGTCTACAATTGCACATCCCCATCTTAAAACACATGAAGAGTAAAAATAATTGATCAAAGTTCATCTCCACACAAACTGTCCTTTGTCTTCACCATCGAAGGGAAACCCAATTTTCAGTCTGCAATTATATGGATATCATCCAAGTTCCAATTAAACAATATGCACCAGAGTGGCCATGGTCATACTGATTGTTTCTCTGAAGCTTGACATTGTTTGAATGGGATTTAAAAATTCTTATTTTATGTAATATTAGCACCTTTTGAATCACAGCCTATGACAAGAATTGGCAGTGACTGCTGCATTTGCTTGATTTGTGATGGCACCGTTTTGGACCAAACAATGTCTGCATGTTCTAACTTGTATGAAGCTGCCTTTCACTGGAAGCTTTCCATTCAATGCGAAATAAAATAAAATAAAATAAATAAGCATTTTGGGTTTCACCTCTGCAGATTTACCTGAAAACCTCCAAGCATCATGAAAGTAAAAGATAAAGGTGCTTAATCATGTTCACAAGAGATATTAACTAGACAGCCTGCATAAAAGAAAATGAAGTTAGATGGGTATAGTTGTACTAGTTCTCCATGAAGTCCTTAAACTATAAACATTCAAGGCAATGAGCACCAGCTGGTTTCATGCATCAGAATCTCCGTCAGTGGCACTCGGTCGAGGAAATGTTGCTGTTGGAGATGTGGAGGCAGCTGTTGCTCCTGCTGATCATTCATTTGGAAAGGGAGCTTCTGATTGAAGAACATTGGTTGTTGAGGCATAGCAACTCGAGATGGCTACATGTACTGCTCTTGCTTTAATGCAGGCTGCTGCTGCTGGGGCATCTACAGTATTTTTTTAAAACAGGAGACATTCCAATTCAACAGCTGGTTCTCTGAAGTCGAATGTTTTTTTAACCCAGGAAAAACGAAGTAAAAAAGATAAAGTGTTCAGGTATTATTCAGCAAATTACTTGAGAAGGCATTGTGGTTCCTTGTGGTTGTGCATCAGCAATTCTTGCTAGGTACATCAGGTTCTGCTGTAACTGGGCTTGATACCTGAATCATTGGCAAATTTACATGAGCAGATGTGCATATAAGTGCCTGTGTAGAGGAACTACAGAGTTGCAGAATAAGAGCTAGCATAATTTCCCGCTCTTTCCCAACGAGGGAAGAGAGAGAATGGCAAGAAGCTTTTCAAATTACACTAATCTGACAGATATTAGTAAGCGAAGAAAGAGATTCAACAGTGATGCTCTGTTCCATTTCCAATAGCTAAAGAAAAAGGAAATGAATAGAAAATGTCAAACAAAAGCTAGATGAAGCTGATGAACCAAGGACTGAAAGCAAAACTATAAAAGCTCATAGCTCCCACTTCACACACTGTTCTAACGATCTCAAAAATATAATTCCAATCACCTCATTTTCAGCCAAACATGCTGCAAATGCAGTCTTTGTTTCCAATGCCATGTTTAAAACTATGGTTAAAGCTTATGTGCATTAATGCATGACCGTACCCTTTGAAACCAACTAATAATAATAGAAAAACTTGGATTTAGTCCCTAACATATTGCTTTATTATTAATTAACTCCTAATGTTTTTAACCCTATCAAGTTTATCCAAAATCTTTAAATGCTCATCAATTGCTTTCATGTAATGCTCTAAAACAAGTTATAATAAGCCTTAAAGGGAGATCTTAGCCAGAAATCAATTTTTGTTTTTTTTTGGCTAAGCTTCGCTTAGATGGATGAAGAGGTGGTATTGTCTAAACACAAATGGGGTAGAATTAAAAGATCAAAAGTTTTAGGACTGAATTGATAATGTATAATATAGAGAGCTAAATCGAGGTTTCTTCAAAAATAATATATACAAATACAAAAATTAAGAAAAAAATAAAATAAAACCCAAAAATGAAAATACGTCGTCGTATAGGACAAAGAAAAGGGCTTCACAGCTGACACCATTTTAGAATCGAAGAGAGAAAAACGAAGGGAAAAAAAAGAGGGAGAAAAATGGGTTACGTATTGAGAGTGAGATTGGCTTCATTCTTTGCAGGAGCAGCAACAGCATCATTTGCAGGACTCTATCTCCTTTACAAAGATTTCAAGGTTGCCCATGATGCCATCTCTCAACAGGTAATCATCAAAATCTCAAAAAAAGGAAAAAAGAAGAAGAGAAATCTGTGCTTTTTAAGCTTAATTTTGCAGTCTATATGTAACCCATTTGGCATTGTAATGAAAGGCAGTAACTTGTGGTACATTTAGCTCTTATTGCAACATATTAATCATGGGTTTTCATTTTTTATTGTCCCCTTTTCATTTTTTTTCTTGATTGATGCATGAAGTGGAATCGTATAGTTTATGGAACTTGAGGGAAAGGTAGTAACTTGAGGCTCAATTATTCATTATTGGAATATGATAGTTGTGGGTTTTGATTATTTTGTTCTCTTTTTTATTGTTTTTGCTCTTGCTGTTGATTTTTTGTATGTTGTGGAATAATGTATGTTGATGGGGTGCTTAGTAGAGTGATATTAGAACGTGGCTCATTTGCATCGATTGTTCTCTTATCAGGATTTTTATAGTATTAAAGAAGTTTGAGGATCCTAAGAGGCAATAAAAATGGTATAAAAGTAGTGAAGCTAGTTGGGGAGATGTTATGAGAACTTTATACAAGTATATCCTCGTATTGAAGAGGTTGATTTTCAAGATTGATTTGTTAATGGTAACTGTTTGATGCTGCATGCTCTTGTTGTTGGTCTTTTTTGCGGTGTAGCCTTGTTTGTATGTGTTTGTTACTGGATTTTCAAGTATATCCTTGTATAGAAGGTTATATGGACTCTTTTCATAGGATGCTTTACTTACTGGAATTATTTAATGAAAATTTCATGTAGCCTGTTTAGACAGAAACCAAATCATAATTAATGCCGAACGATATCAACACAGAACCAAATTCACTAATTTTGGTTCCACTAGAAAAGATAACCGAAGAAAGAATTGACAAAGGGAAAGAAAACTGATACTTTATTGCAGAAAATTTAAAGATTACAAAGAAAAGAAAACAAGTAGCCTCACACCACTCAAGAGAATCACTCTCATTTTGGAATCACACCAAAGACTATGAACTTCATTACAATCTCCCCAATTCAGACATACATTCCACATTAAATAGAAATATATAATACAGTTATTTACTAGATAATAACCAACTAAGATAAGAACAATGATAGTTACACTTAACTTTTCCTGCCACTTGGAATTATAAGATTATCTTCATTTATTCTTCAGTTATGGTTTGTAACTTCCTTCTTGTCCACGTGTTCCATTGGAATTGTAGCTCCATAAAATATACTCCTTTACAAACTAGCTTGATTGCTGTCAAATATTCTGGACTTTTGTTTGCCTTGGACTAGAGTGCTGCTACTTTGGTCTCCAGAATTTGCATCAATAATATTGTCACAACGATTGCAGTTTTTGTGCAAAACATGCATAGGAAAATCAGAAAGTAACCGCTGGGTTCCTTTTGTTTAGAGAAACTGTAGAAATAGTAGAGAATGATTTAGTTATCTGGTACTGCTATTTGAGGCTACTGATTGGAATTCACATTGCACATCCTTGTTTCTTTTCACATATGAATTAAGTTAAACTTTCTTGATCCAGATAACATCCTTAGAGCACTTCCCCCTTAGCGACGGAAAAGGGCGTTACTAATTGAAGGATGTTCAAATGCTAATTATGTTAACATTTGTTCAGAAGATATTGTAAAAGAAACAGTAGGAATATCTCCCAAAGAAGTCCCGCTAAGATGCTCTTTATTTCATTTCCAAGTTTGGAACATGGAGGCATTCAGGTTGTTCTTGAATGAAAGAAAAACTTGGGTCCATCTATTAGCACTTTATCAAGTGTTAATGGTGCAAGACTTTTCTCTGTAAAGGTGCAGTGACATTAACAATTAATGGAGTGTTAATAGCCCCGCCCAAAAGATTTTCTCTGTTCATTTGGATTAAATGCATGGTTTACCATTGACATTAACTAAACAATTACTGGCATTCTTTGATGAGAATTCCATGTTGCCCGTTCAGACTGAAAGCAAATCATAATTTGTCACAACAAATGCATTTTTTCGTGCAAAACATGCATTTGAAAGTCAGAAAGTAACTTGTTTTTGTCTTTAAAATTGTAGACATAGGGTTGAAAAGTGATATAGGAGGGAATAATGACTCAGAAGTCTGGTACTGGTATTAGAGGCTATGAATTCGATCTCATTGCAAATTATTCTTTTCATTTATCATATGAATTGAGTTAACCTTTCTTGATCCAGATACATTCACCGAATATAGCCTCCTTAATGTTTCATCAAAGTGTTTTAGCTCTCATTGCAACATGGGAAGGGCATAACTGACTGAAGAATGTTGCAGCGCTAATTCTGTTAGCATCTGCCCTTCAGAATATATTGTACAAGAACCAACAGGAATATGGTTTTTCCTTTCCAATGAATTTTTTTTTTTTTGAGCGGAGCTACTAGCACTCCATCAAGTGTTAATGGCACAAGAGACTCCCTCATTAAAGGTGAAATGCCATTAACACTTCATGAAGTGTTAATAACACGACCCAAAAATTTTCAAGGGTAGGATTAATTGCATGTTTGCTGTTGACTTTACATGAAGCATTATTCTCAAGGGTAGGATTGGCATTTGAAGACAGGACATGAAAGGTTCTTTCTGTGTTCTTGTTAGGAGAAACGTGGATATGCTACTCATATGTGGTTAATTTCTCATACAGGTGGAAAGCGTTCATGAGTCACTGGATAGACGGATCTCTAATTTGGAAAAATTGAAACAAAATGAAGCTTCACAACCTCTGCAAGCAGCAGAGTAGGAGCCTTGAGGCATTCTGCTGTACTTTGATGTTGTGACATCAGACATGCTTTTCTGATATTGCCGCTGGTTTCTTTACGGATTTTCCCCTCTTGTTTAAGAATAATCATGACTTCTAACTATCTTCATGGTAATACTCAAATCAGTTCACAAAATTTTCTTGAAGATGCAAGATTGCAATTTGTATTGGATGAATGGCAATGCACGAGCATTCAATTTTTTTTTGTCTGGTGCTAGTATGTAAGATTTTTGTAAAAGTTATGTAATATGTCTTCCTTGTCCAGGAGACGATATACAGGCCTTCTTTAAAGCTGGTGGCAATTTTCTGAAAAGAAGCTCTAATAGAAAGACTCCATAACTGCATACATCGACTTTCTCTGTCAACCGGATAGAGTATGCATTTTCTGAAATTTTGGATAGGGAAATAGGAGAAATACAAGAAAGGAATTTAGTGTTTGAGCTTCTGCATAAATTTGTCATGATTAATAGACCAAAAGAACAGTTTAGCTTGGTAGAATGTGACTTACCTGGTGCCATGTAGCCAAGAGTTCATACAATTCTAGACCTTGTCGAGCTTGAATCAGAACCAAGAAGCATTCTTTACATCCTGAAATCTCCAACCTCGGGTTCCAATTCAGAATCCATAAAATTATTATCTGATTTGAAATCCCTGTGAATGATTTGCGGCACACGATCATGATGAAGGTAAGAAAGGCCTTGTGCAATACCTAAAGTAAAGCGATATCGGGTGTCCCAGTCCAAAACCATGCACGGTTCATGTCTGTGTAGGACATCAAATAATGTTCCTCCAGGCATGAAGTCAGTTACAAGGAACCCATATCCATCTTTAATGCAGCAACCCCCATTCTTACGATATTTCGATGCTTGTCCAGGCTCAAAGTTCTCATTTCGAGGCTAAAGTTAGCCTCAGACAAACTCACCTTCTTGACAGGCCAATGCTTTCTGGAGTTTGCAGATTATGTCCTGTAAAAACTGTCCCCATGCTTGCTTCTCCCAATTACATATTTCTCATTCCAGCCTTCTCTAGCAGGCATTATATCCTCAAACAGTAAATCTTCAGCCCGCGATTGACATTCATGAAGAAGTGATTGATCATGGTGATTCTCACATTGAAGGACTCAAACCACTGGTATGTAAACCAAAACAAAATAAATCATATTTTAGACCGTGTTTAATAATTTAAACTTTTAAGTTAATTGGATTCTTTAACATGATATTATAGCTTTGTTGATTAAAAATTCATGAGTTTATATCATATTTAAAAGATTTTTATTTGAGATGTATTTTTGATTAAAAATAATTAATAATACAAGATAATATGACTCTGTATAAATTTCAAGTTTAAAAACTTTTAGTTAAAAAATACGTTAAAAAATAATATAATTCATATATTCAAATATCACCTACAATATTTTATCAAAAGCTTCAAATTTAGAACTGAACTAAAATAGTTAAGCTTAAAACCACAAGGAATAGGACCTTGAAGCATGTTACTAGCAAGCTGCACTTCAAAGAGACCTTGAAGAGGGGAGAAAGAGTCATGAATTACTCCGCTAAGTTCATTCTCTTGGAGGAGAAGGCTTTCTATTTTTTCCAATGAAGTGATCTCAGGAGGAATTCTTCCTCAAAACTGATTCTTAATCAAATCCATTTTAATTAACTTTCTGCAATGACTCATGTCAGACAGAATGCTTCCTGTTAGACTATTAGAAGAAAGTCTCAAGACTTGAAGATTTGCAAGCTTTCCAAGCTCAGGAGTTACAGAGCTAGAGAGTTTGTTTCCTGAAAAACCTATCATTGATAGATTGCTCCAAAGACCAAAAACTGCCGGTATGTTTCCTTCAAGCAAGTTTCCTCTAAGTAAGAAACCCCAGAGTTCCTCTCCAAATCAGTCGGCATACTCCCTTAAAGAAGATTGTCACCACGAATCACCCTCCTAAGGAACAAACATATTCCAATCGGAAAGCTCCCATTAAACCAATCGGAAAGCTCCCATTAAACCGGAATTCCCCAAGCATTAAAACTCTCGGATTAGTGCCATTGCATACACAAGGAGGAATGAGTCCGTAAAGGCGGCTTGCAGTTTGGTCGAGTCTATGTAAATTTGATGAACATTCCCAAGCTCAGATGGTATCTCACCAGTAAGGTTAATATGAGCTAATGAAAGATAGGTGAGTTTTGTAAAATTTGTGATTTCAGATGCGATTCTACCAGTCAAATTATTGCTATACAGAGCTAATATTTTAAGGTTGCTCAATCTCCCCATCTCCCAATCTTGAGCATTATTGGACAAGAAAAGAACCTCAAGTCTCAACATTACAAATTTCAGGTACAAGGTTCCCTTCTAGTAGGTTATTCAGAAGCCTAAGTTCAACAAGTGAACTGCAATTTCCAAGCTCAGCAGGTAATGAGCCATCAAGCTTATTGGCGAAACAAGGTGTGCGTTGTTCCATGGAACTGATTGCTTGGCTGTGAATCTGAAAACAGATCATTCCTCTCAAAGCCTCTCCAACATCAGTTCCACCTCCAAATAAGAAAGCCAGAGAAAATAGCTCTAGCATAATCTACTTACATGTATTGTACTGCAGAATCTAATTTATGTTGTCATTTACTCATGTACTTGACTCTGTATGTCTTTTCAGGTTCAGGCTTGTGTCATCTCATTGATGGCCAAGCCTTGTCCTTTTTATAGAATTCAATTTAACCGTCTTCTATAAAAAAAGTGTATCTGCTATTGATGCCATGCTTCATTCACCATATCAGATTTTTGCTGTTCTTTCACGATTTCCTTCTTGTTGCCTATTGTTCTCAAACATGCAGCTTGTGGAGTTGCTTCATTATATTCACGTTTGTGTTCATTGGAAAGAAACCTAATTTCTAAGATGCAGCGACCCGAAGCAATGTAAGGGTTGCTTTTGCTTCTTTTATCGATGCCATGTTCTTTGAGATTCTGTTTCCTATCATTAATGGCTGATGGTTAACTTGCTTGTGCATTACATCGATATCTGTTAAATATTTCCAATAATGCATGGCCTATCCTTTCTAAATCAGAAGCCAGCAACAAAAGAAGTGCATCTAGTTAATGTGAAAACAGCTAGGGCCTAGGCTAAATTCCAAGTAAAATATGCATTTGAATCCCTGTGTTTTTATTGGCCAAAGTCATTATAAATGTCATCAACATAAAGTTTCATTTTCAGATGGTACTTCTAAGCTACAAGGTTCTGTTTCTGCTCAAAATTCTGACTCATTTGCCTGGACTAGAATGTAGGAACTGCCTCTTCGGTCTAGGTTCCTTGGATAGTGGATCTCTATAGTTTTGGCTTATAGCATCTGCAATTGCAGTGATTAATGTTAATTTGAAGAATCTAGTAGTTTGGCACAGCCATTGATTTTTTGAAGTTGCTTAAGGTTTGAACTGAACATCTAAGGAATTGGATTTTACAGTCAGGTGGCCAACTATTCTATCGGGGCCAATCATATCGGTTTTCACATGCTTTTGTACAGGCGTGGCATGCCCTTGTCATATCGCAAAACTGCGTTTTTTTCTTCTCCTCCGCTTGTTTTGCTGAGACTTGTCCTTTTCCCATCCTGGGATTTTTAACCAGGAACATGTTTGTGTGGAATGACAGATCCTTCTACTTGTATGGTTTCCTTAAACACTCCATCTGCCTTTCAGAGCTCAAAGAAATCAGTATCTGCCTGTACTTTGTATCATGATAAAGGGCCATTGCTCCGGAAGACAAGTCCAAATGCATGGCTTTTGTCAATACCTGAACCCCGGTCCGTGACGCAAGAGTAATGTCCTAAGAACATCTTATTCATGTATGCATATCATAAAACAAATTATATAAAAACTTTATAAGTTTATAATCTTTCAAAATATAATATTCTTCGAAGTAACATACTTCAAATTAATCTCTTTATTATCAAATAAAAAAAACAAATATTCATAATACTTATTACATTGTCAAAATCTAAACTTAATTAAAATAACATACCAACAAATAAATTAATATAAACTCTCAATCACATATCAACCTGTAAAGAAAGCTAAGTATTTAAAATAATATTAAAATAAAAAGGTGAGTTCAACCAACTCATTGACAGAATAATATTTAATATACATCTTAAATATTAATAATTTACAAGTCGTACATATTTTAATATAAATATACATACTAAGCATGTTAACATAAAATGATGAAATACATATTAAAAATTAGATGACACCCGAAAAGAATCACTATGAAGAATTATATCAACAAATTAATCAAGATTTTAGTCTCGGTTTATTTTAAACCATCTAACATCCTAAAACACCAATTCAAACTCTTAAATCGTTCCATAATCAAATTAAGATAAAAACCCTGAAATCTACCTTAATAAAAAAAACGTTTTGTTTCTTCAACCTTTCTTGAATCATAAACTTAAATTCAAAACTGAAATCCCTTGTAATTAGGAGAGGAAAGTCACGACCGGGGGATAAGAAAAAGAAAAATCAATCCTCGATTAGTTGGGATAGGTTTGGGCTGAACTTTGAGCTTGGGTTTGTCGGACCAAAACATGGGTTGTACCGGAATTAGTGAGGCAATTGATGGTGCTGATGGTGGAGCACATGATCAGGGTGATATATACTGTGTCATTTGTTACGAGACTGGTGCCCTCGAAATATTTGATGTGCCGAATTTCAATTCTGTTTTCATTGTGGATAAATTTGTCTCGGGAAAAACTCATCTTGTTGATTCCTTCATGGGGGAACCTCCCAGAGATTTGACAAAGGGGATGAACGAAGAAGTTGCTGGTGCTGGCAGAAAAGAAAGTATCAAAACATGAAGATTGTCGATTTGGCTATGCTGAGATGGTCTGAACATCACAGTTGTCCTTTTGTTTTTTGGAATATTGACTTATGGGACAATTCTATGTTACCATGCATGCCTGTTTGAAGGTCCAGATGGTAATTCTAAGCTAGAAGATCCTGTTTCCGCTCAAAATTCTGTTGGTGATAGCAGCATCAGTGCCTTCGCTGTTCTTTAACACTGTTAACTGGAATCATTGGCTCATTTATGTCACGTTACAGGTTGAACAATAATAATGATATTTTTTTCCTTCTCTGGATGGTGTTTTGATAGAATATATTAAAACTCTTCAGCTTAGGTTGAAGTTCATTTTCATTTTCCTATCTCACAGGGCAATTTGAAGACCTGACAACTGTTATCTGTCTCAATTTTTGACAACTATTGGCCAGTGCAGAAGGTGCTCCCCTTTCTCTTTCATGTTTCCTCCACCATCTTTTTCTATATGAGAGTTGATTTATACTTACAGGCATCAATGTGCTCATTAGATATTTTGTCCTGAACTCTACTTTCGATGCTTGGTTAGTATTTGATCAAGACAGAAACGTATCTTTGGTTTGAGAGATACAGACACAGACAAAATAAATTTGGGACAATCCTGACATTGACAATGCCTGGTAATGGAAATTTGGTTTGGACTCTATGATAGAGAGCTAAGCGAAACTTCTAGGACTAATATTTGAGCATCTAGGTACCGTTGATTATTAAAGATGATGTTCATATTGGAAATTGAGTATATGGAATAATCGTTAGTCAAACATTCTCTTCCAATTGACTGCTGTCCTTCATCACTTTAGCTAGTCAAATATCATGAGTTCTGCCAAGCAATGTGTTTGCTGGCCAAAAACAGAAAAAGAAGTGGAAAAGGAGAGGGAGGGAGAGTTGATTCCCTCACCTGTGCACTTATCCTTTCTGATCTTCTTTTTCCTGGAGTGATCAACATCCGCTCAGCTTCCTTAATAACTTCTGTTATTGCTAGAATACCACTTAACGCATTTTCTTCTGCAGGTTCAAAGGCCAGTAAATCAAGTTCTTTCATCAATTGCTGATCAAGAATTTGGCCATCAGATTGAGAATCCTAATCTGAGCTCTGTTGAAACACACCAAACTGACAGTGTAGACGAATTTGAGGTTCGGATTTTGTAACCATCTAATGGCCATTGGCAAATTAAGGCTACAATCCCAGTGCATGCTGTTCCTTCTCACTCCGATATCTGATTTCTACAAAACATGACACGTGCATGTAAATAAATAAAAAATTCCAGCAAGATTCAGTGGTGATATCAGAAGTCATGGCCTGTATTTATTAGAAAGATCATTTGACATGTCCAGACTTCTCGTCACAAAGGGAAATCAAATGCTTTTGGCTGTTGGGACAGCTTATGTGCAAGGGGAGGACGTGTGCTGCTGTTTTCTATAGTGAAATTCTGAAAATTCTCAGATTTTGGACTGCTTTATCTTTTGCCTTTAATAACATAACTAACCCACTACTCATAGCAATCCCTTAAACCAATCTATCTTTCAAACATCTGCATTCATCAATATTGATTCAATCATGCTAGGAGCTGTTGATTATTAACTATAAATTTTGTAAAGTATCAATTCTTCTTCTTCTTTTTTTTTAGTTTTTCATAACCAGATGTATATTTTCTCTTACTAGACATATTATAAAAATAAAATACAACAATTCAATAATATATAAGATATAAAAATATACTAAATTAGAAAATCAAGGGAAAAAACATGGAATGTTCTTTCCTCTCCTTAACAGTACTCGAGCTTTAACTCTTTCCTTTTAGCCTGTTAGTTACAAATATTCTTATCATACAGTAAGAAGCTAAAGCATAAAAAGCCTCGAGATCTCGTTGATCAGCTGTTAGCCTGTATGTACGTATCTATCTACAGAGCTTGAATTTTTCACGCGTTGAGTATATACTTTTGAGTTAATGAAAGATCGAGATTGGTTTCTGTAACAGCTCATGTACGTAGTACACAGATAACAATGGAAAATAACAAAGGATTACAATTAATCTTGACAGAAATTCTTCCAATTAATTAGGACATGGAGAGAAACATTAAAAGCAATAATCATTCTTAAACATTTCAGAGTTTTGGGTGTTGTCATGATGTTCCAAAAATACCTTTCATAAAGAAACTGTTCCAAAAATATCATACATGGCTAATTAAGAGAAATAAAGAGCTTCTGAAAAACTCGTAGTGGAATAACCAATTCGTGTGCCCAGAATTCAATTGAATTCCCCAGTTCTTCGTGATTATTCCATAACTTGGTAGCCTTTGGTTTGTGGTAATAATAAATAAATAAAATAAATTATACCTTAAACAAATAATGAAACTCAAAAGAGCTGGTTTGATAAGTAAATTATAAACTAATTCCTCTGGATTGACAAAAATAAATTATACCTTGAACAAATGAAACTTAAAAGAGCTGATTGATTTAATGAGTAATTAAATTATAAATTAATTCCTTAATTTCGTCTGACAAAACAAATTAAACAAAAACTAATCAATTAGTTCCTATGTTTTTAAATATATTGTAACTTAACTGTTTGCATTCTTTATTTTATTTTTTAAGAGTTAAAAAATGGAAAAAGATGACTAATATTTCATGCAGTGTACACCAAGAATAAAAGATAGACTTCAAGCTTTAATGTTATATATAATTCTAACATTTTACAGAAATTAGAGAAAATCTTTGATATTTTATTAAAGTCTGTAAAACAACAATGGTAGTCCAATTAGTTATGTACAAGTCATAAAACCGATCTAATTAAAGAGTATAAGCTAAGTAGAAAAAACTAATTAAAATCCAAAAATATATAGGAAAATAAATAAAATAGGTAAAACAACAACTTCCAAACCTAATTTCAAGAGATCCAACTCTACAATGAACAACAAAGTCATTTCCTATAAGGAAATTGCATGTAGAATCTTCTGGAAATATTGGAGCCCGAACAATGATTAAATCTTATATTATTATGTATTTTTTTCAATAGACTTCATAATTTGATATATTTGAGTTTTTTTGTAGATTTCACACTGTCTATTTATTTCATAAAAACATCAACAACACGTGTTCCACTTCAATATACAAAGAAAAACTAGAGTTAGATTTAATTAAACGTTTTTTTTTTATTTGTTTCATCTTTTTCTTCAATTTTTTTTTTATTTTTTAAGATATAAAAAATGGAAAAGGATAGATAATATAAAACGATTGATGAAAAAACAAAAGTGAAATTTAATAAAACACAAATAACTAATTAATTAGTTTTTGAAACTAAAATGATTATTCAATTCGTATTACAATATAAAAAAAAACTAATTTATATTTACTCTGGATTTGAATGTTGTGTCACGTTCTATATAAGATGAAAAAAACTATAATGTATTTATAGCATTATTAACGGACGAGATTTAATTTAGATATCTGGATATTAATTACTACTGTACTCTTTTTTTTTTTTCTATATATAAACCTATCACATTATAAATAATCTATATATATACAATTCATTAATTATATGTTTTCTCATATGGATCATGATCAGAATGCTTTCATGTGTGAGAGTGACACCATGACTCGATCGACAATCAAGATATGCCTTTTGTTTTGTTTACACATCCATAACCTAGCTACCTAGCTACATGTATTCTTCTTCCATCAATTTCATGGTCCAGACCAAGAAGGCAGCTAGCAAGGTGGTCCTCTGGAATGAAAGTTGAAGAGGCCAGAAAGGAAAAAAAGAAAAAGAAAAAGAAAAAGAAAAAGCTTCCTTCAAGGAAAAAAGTAGTGAAGATTTAAAAATTTAATTACATGTTGAAAAGTTTTGGGGGTGTTTCCTTGTTGGTGGTAGCCTGAAAAAGGAGAGAAGGTTGTTTTCTAGTTTTGTTTTGGTATGGTTAATTAGGGTTAGGGTTAGGGTTAGGGTTAGGGTGTGGCATGAGATATATGGTTGTATGATTCTTATTATTTTAGCTGCTAAAAAATTTATTAAAAAATTATGTTAATTTAATAATTTAAATTGTTAAGTGAAGTCTTAAAATATAATTTATATTATTCTTTAACACATCCTCTCAAGTAAAAATAGCTTAAAATTTATAAAAACTCACATTATTTTATGTTTATTTTTTATTAAATAAATAAAAATAGTAAAATTAGAATTCGTATTCGCTTGGTCATTAAGATTTTTATATCATGTTAAAAAATTATCTCAGCACAATAACTTAAACTATCATGAAGATGTTATTTATATTAATCTCTAAAAATAATCTTACTATAAAGTTCATTCCTGTTAGTTGGATTGATAATAAACATTTCCCAACAGCAAAATCAAACTTCAAACAATCTTCGCTCGATTTAGGATGCAACGACTACCATTAATTAATTGTCTGTCTTTTCTTTCTTTTGAAAAGTGTATGGTAGAAGAAAATAAACATAGGCAAGGACAACTTCTTCATCATCTTAAATAAACCCAGTATTTTTAATACATGAGGCTCGTAAATATTGTAGTTTCTGAAGCTTTCGAGATGGGTTGAAATCGTTGAAGAGATGTGGATAATTGATTTAGAAAGAAACAAGAATCTTGAATGTAGATCAATGGCTGGTTTTGTTTCATCACGAGACCCCACCATTGGAAGCCATGTCTTGCCCTTTGGATCATATCTGGGTTACACAGTAGCAGCAGCAGCACTTAATGATACAAACTGCAATCAAGAACTAATTATTGCGTTGGATGCCCAAGAGTTCTTCCTCTCTCTGTCAAGTCACATCCACTTCTTAACTTCCGATTCATTGATATTATGGCCCCACTCTCTTTCATGGTGGTTGAGCTGCACTCTCTCTCCCTCTCTCCCCATGGCTAGGGTTCTCTTATCTTAACTTAACCTGGGTTTCGCATGAAGATGGTTGTTAAATAGATTTGATCACCTGGGATCAGCTTAGCAGTTAAATCATGTTTTTGAAGGTTTTTTTTTTTTTTTAAAAAGTTAATGTTTATATATATGCTGATATCAAAAATAAATTTTAAAAAATAAAAATATATTATTTTAATATATTTTCAAATAAAAAATAATTTTTAAATGATACGTTAATTTTAAAATAAGTTAGGTTTATAATTGAATCAAATTACTTCTCAATTATAACCTTTTCAATTTTACCAATCCAATTAAAATTCAAACTAATAAAAATGATATATTTTATTACTTATTTTAAAATGAAAACAATCAACCTTATGGATTAACTTAATGATCTATAATTAATCCAATCATATGATAATTCAAACATTTAATTAAACTATGTGTTTTTTTATTGGATTTAGGTTTTATTTAATAGCACAGCTAATTGAATGGTTGTTTACCACTTAGGTCCAACAAACACTCTAGCTTGTTTGTTTGAGTTTTAAAAGCGCTTGTGAAGAAATCTAATTTTTTTATTATTTTTCATGCTTCAAATTAATTTTTTAGTTTTTTTTTGATATTATGTTGATATACCGATGTTAAAAATGAATTTTAAAAAATAAAAAATATATTTTAGTATATTTTCAAGCAAAAAACACTTTGAAAAGTAACAACTACCACAATATTAATAAGCCTGTAACTGGATAGTATTTGGAATTGTGGTAACAGTTATTTTTTAAAATATTTTTTATTTAAAAATATTTAAAATAATATTTTATTTATTTTTAATATCAACTTATCAAAATAATATAAAATAAAAAAAACAATTTAAAATTCAAAAATTTAAAAAACACTTTTTAAAAATAAAAATAAAAATATAAACTCTTACGTGATTGAGCCATCCCTGGAGACAGTACACAATTTGTTAATGCATCAAATCCAATGGATCTCAAAGTGGGCCCCCCATCTTTGCCTGGTGCTTCTCCCGAGGCTATTGTTGAGGTTCGTTTTTAACTTTATGCAATTCTATCGCTCTGGGTTGCGAGATGTTTTACCACGTAACATAATAATATTATTTTATTTTTTATTTTTTACATTAACAAATAAAAATTATTTATTTAATTTGATTTTTTTAAATAAAAATATTTTAAAAAACATGTTAAACTACGAAACAAACACCCCCGATTACATTAATAATTTTACCGCATGTTCTTGTCTGATTATGTTAAATGCTGTCTTTAATTTCATTATAATCAGTACTAAATTATGCCCTAATTTCTTATTAACTTACTCGATCCAATGGATTAAAATTAATTGAATAATTAACTTGAAGAATTAGCTTGATGTTTGTGTTCCTTGTTTTCTTCTTCGTTTTTCCTCAGTCGAAGACTTGCAGTAGACTTTTTAAAGATTTTCAGACAATCTTTTAAGCCAATTTTCAATGCTAATTTTGCCGTTAAGAGCATGGTTAGACTATATTTTTTAAAATTTATGAGTTTTGTTTATTAAAAGCTTCATATTAATATTTTATATTATTTTTTTATTGTTTTGATGTATTAATATTAAAAATAGATTTTTTTTAAAAAAATATTTTTATAAGATGAGGGTGTTCGAGGCGAGTACCAAACAAAATATATCATAAAAGAAAATAGAGAAAAAGGTGCGGGGGGGGGGTCTAGTACGCTTGTTGGCTTGCTTTTGCACGCAGAAACGATGCAGTGTAATAATGATGAAAGAGAATAGCTTTTACTGATTTGTCGACTACTGGCACCCCGGTGGTGCGAATGTTGGAAGCATGGAAGCAAAGCAAAGGCCAAGAATGGCGGCAACCCATTCCTATCTCATAAAATCCCATATCGACCCCACATGACTCCATTACCACCAGCTAGAGAGAGAGAGAGAGAGAGAGAGAGAGAGTCTTTTTCCAGACATTGTTCCAAGAGAAAATTAGAGAAATGAGGCCCAACAAGGTGGTCTAGCTAGCTTGTTTCGGTCTCTTTAAAAAGCCCTATAAGCAAGAAAACTAGAGATTGTGTACAAGTGAGATTCTTTTCTTTACGGTAGGTTGATGGGAAAGGAAAAGGGAATTTGCTAAATTGAGGAAATAAAGCTTTTATGTTTTTTTCATTATGAGAATAAATTATGGGTTTGATGTCTCAGACAAAGCAGCCAAGGAAAGAAACATGACTAGTGATGTTGATTTTGGTGTGAAGCTACACCAACCTATTGATCATCATCAATCATTCCCCTTTAGGAGGACTGCTATGATGGTTCATCATGCTAATCACCACCGTCCATTTGATAATGGTCCCACATCATCATATGATAGAAACAAGTCCTTAATCAACTATAGTCGTGAACATATAGACAGTGTTGGTGCTTGTGGTGGTGCAGTTGGGGTTAGGACTTTGCAGCCTTTTGACACTTCTGAATCAACTATCACTACAGCTTCTGCCTTCAAATCTCCAGGTAGTATAAAAAATTCTCTCTCTTTCTCTCTCTCTCTCACCCTTTCAATTAGTCATAGGATACTTCTTGCTGTTTGTCTCTCTGATTTTCCCTGTTCAACTTTCAAAGATTACACCTTTATGAGTAAGAGTCAAGTTTGGTTTGGACTGACAAATACAGTGATTTTTTTCTTGCCAAGTTCAGGAGGCAATATGGCAGCATCCTTGGGGTTTCCTTTTACAAATGCACAATGGAACGAGCTGGAAAGACAAGCCATGATATACAAGTACATGGTGTCTTCAATTCATGTGCCTCCTCATCTTCTAATCCCAACCCCATTAAGTACTGCTAAACCCCTTAATTTCTTCTTGATTGTTCTTGGCTTGATGAGTTTTTCATAAGCCCATCAAAGTTGCAATCTTTGTGGTTAATTTTTGCTTTTTTTGGGCACATGCAGTGGGAAATGGACTGGATGTGAGGTTCACAAATAGGGCAGATCTAGAGCCAGGGAGGTGCCGGAGAACAGATGGGAAGAAATGGAGGTGCTCAAGAGATGTGGCACCTGATAAAAAATACTGTGAGCGTCATATGCATAGAGGCAGACCCCGTTCAAGAAAGCATGTGGAACTCAATACCAGCAACAACAGCAACAGCAACAGCAACAAGAAGAGCCGCCATAATCCTTCTATCTGTACAGAATCTCCTGTTACTGTGGCAATTTCTAACCCCACTATCAACAACAACAACAACAGTGGCTCTGCTTCTCATGATGATTTTGTTGGGACTATGCCTCAGCCATATATTCAGACCCCAGTTTTTGTAAACAAAACCAGTGAAAAGATTGCAACTTTTGATGCTAACGGAGCCTTTGGTTCTACATACAAGGAACCCAGGTTGGTTTGATCTTTAAATTTTGCTAATAAGTCATTTATTTTGAGGGAAATCTTGAAACTTTCCGATTCATAAGTCCCTGATTTCTGGTGGTTTTGTACCTAAGGAGCTTTGACTGGATGTTGAAAGGGGGAACTGGTCCTATTGTCACAAATGATCAACAATGGCCACATCTAGTGCACACAGAAATTGGACTTGCTACTGAAGGTTCCTTTAACAATGCTTCTGTTCTCAAGCAGCACTACCGAGAAGAGTCTCTGAATCTGAACTCATATGGAAATCTTAATGCTAGAGAAGATCAACACCGCAGCCAATATAGTCTATTTCTTGATGGGGCTCCAAGGAGTTTTATTGATGCATGGTCTAATGATGCAAATTCTGGAAACACAAGTTCTGTGTCCTCAGATGGGAAGCTCCCTCTTTCGCCACTCAGTCTATCAATGGGAGGCAATAGGTCTGTTGATGATGAAATGGGTCAGATCCAAATGGGCCTAGGCCTAATCAAACCAGATCAAAACCAAGAATGTGGCGGTGACACCAGCAGCACACCAGGCGGGCCCTTAGCGGAGGTGTTACAATTGAGGACAGTCAACATCAATACAGGAACTAATCAGTCTTCTTCTATGATTGAAAATGGAGATTCTGTTTGTCCTCCAGCCACTAGAGTCTCTTCACCATCTGAGGTTTTGCAGAAAACACTTGCCTCACTTTCTGATAGCAGTGGTAATAGCAGTCCAACACTTGCCAGTTCAAGGACCGAACCTGCAATTGCCATGCTTTGGTTAAATCAAGCCTAAACTTGAAACCTTTGTGCTTAGTTAAGATAAGGGCTTTTAGATTCGTCATATTTTATTATCTTGGTTGTTCTGTTGTCTTTTGGTGAACTGGAGAGAGTGCTGTTTGGTTGATATGTTGTGTTGTAGGGATGATGTAAAGAGGTTTTTGTAGGGTTGATGCTGTGTTGTTCTTTTCTTCTTGGATCTTCTTGGGATATTAGTGAGGGAGACTTGTGTAGCCCTCCCTCTTATTTTCGGAAAATATCTTTTATTTGATGGAAAAATCACTTTTTGATTGACTTGATGAGGACAGCTCCCTTCCTGTTCTCTGTCCGTCAGTCCTCACATTTTCAAGCTGTTCTAGCTAACGATTAAGGTGTACTATGATTCTGTTTGGTTTAGCAACAAAATAGTTTCCGAACTTGTGATCTTGAGTTTAGTTTGCATACTCCACTAGTATATTGACCAGCCTACCGCAGCGGCCACTAATAATTTTAATCTTAAATTAAAAAAAAATATATAAAGAATATAGTGAATATTTGAAGTATGTTGGTCTGGCTCGAAGCTGAATATAGTTAATATTTTGAGTATCTTATCTGGGTTGAAGCTACAAGAGCCTTGGCCCTAGAGGTGGTATCAATAATATTAAGTTTGGTGGTTCAGCCAAATTTAATATTCTTGCATCTACTGCAAAGCTGGAACTAATATTTTTAGGCCTGGTTAACGGTAAAGTCAGACCTAATAGAATTGAATCGAGTTGGAAACCTTATTCAATATCCTTAGATGATGGATATGTTGTAAAATAGGCTCATTATCCTATAAAAATATATTTTTTAAAAAATATATTAAGATAATATCTTTTATATCATCACATCAAAATGATACAAAAATATAAAAAAAATATTAATTTTAAATAAACAAACAAACAAACAAATAAAATTTAATTTTTTAAAAAAGCATTTTTAAAAAGAAAAAAACATTCAATAAGAAAATTTAACTCAACCTCTAATGAAAAAAAAAACTTATCATCACCTAATTTTTGTACAATATAAAAAAAGTCTTATCAATTTATTTTCTTTTTACAGTATGAAAAAAAATTAAATAAGAGAAAAAATATTTCAACAAAAAATATGTTGAGATAATATATTTTTTTATTTTTTAAAATCTATTTTTATATCATCATGTTAAAATATAAAAATATCAAAAAAATATTAATTTGAAGTAAAAAAATAAAAAAAATTTAATTTTTTTAAAGCATTTTTAAAAACCAAAAACAAATATACTTTAATAACCAAGCCTTAAATGAAATTTTTTTTTATCATCATCCAATTTTTATATAATATTAAAAAAAATTTCATCAATTTATTTTATCTTTATAATATAAAAAAAAAGAAGAAGAAGAAGAAGAAAGATAACATTGACTTAGGTCATCTTATCTATTCCAATGTTCGTTGAAAAGAGAGTTTCTAAAAAATAGTGTTAAAAGAGTTGAAGTTGTTGGGCCTGTTGATAAAGGCATGTGACGACACGTGCAGCACATTTTAGCGACTCTTTTGGTGGGCTTCTACCTTTTGTTTCATAAGAGGTTTTATACTCATAATAGGCGGTGATGTTTTCTTTAAGATAAATACCTTATCATGTCAATCACCCACTTAACACTAACATTAACAACAAAAAAAAAAAAAAAGTTTTTTTCACTCCTCGTAAAGCACTATTTATTAAAATATTGCTTTGTTTTATTTTTTTTAATTAATATTTTTTTAAATCATTATTTAATATTAATTTTTTTATTAGGTTATCTCACTTTAATTACACGGATCACAAAATTGATGAGTTAACTTGGTTGATTCAGGTTTTTTTTCTTTTTCTTAATTATTTTTTCCTCTAATTTCATTATTTAATATTGGGTTAATTGAAAATTAAACTTTATGATTTGTTTTATTTTTTTTTTATTGGGTTAATCCAGCCTTAAGATCCAAGAATGATGCTTAATGGGTTAACTCGAGTTAACTCAGGTTGTTTTTGTGTTTTTTTTAATTGATTTTTTTTAATTTTATTATTCAACATTAATTTAGTTGTTAATTAAACTTCATAATTTATTTTGATTATCTTTCTATGGGGATATCTTGGTTTTATGATCAAGGTTGTGGGTTTTGACATTTTAACCCTAATTAAATCATGTCGTTTTTTTATTTTTTTTCTTAGAAGTTATCTTGGTCTTATGACTTGAGTCACAAGTTATTTAACATTGGATCTGCTTTTTAATGGTTTATCCTCGTCTCATGACACAAACAGCAGGTTTGGTGGATTAACTCAGTTGACTCAATTTTTTTTTCCTTTTTTTAATCGACTTTTTTCTCTTCTAATTTCATCGTTTAATATTGTGTTTGATTGAGAATTCAGTTTCATAATTTGTTTTGGTTTGCTTGTTATTAGGTTATCCTGATCTTATGACTCGGGAATAGTGCTTAACGGGTTAACTCGAGTTGACTTGACTCATTTTGTGTCATTTTTTATTTAAAAGTTTTTAAAATTTCATCGTTCAATATTGGGTCTAACATGGTCGATTGAGAATTGAACTTAATTATTTATTTTGATTTGCTTTCTATAAGATTATTCTAATCTTATGATTAGAGTCATGAATTTGACAACTTAACCTAAATTCAATCAAGTCATTTTTTTTTACTATTATTGTCTGTGTCTAATTATAAAAACCATCAAACATTCAAGACTGAAAAAAATCATAAAATTGACGAGTTTAGATTGCTAAAAAAAAAAAGGCTAAATGATATTATCACACAAATATCATTTTTAGACAAATATAATGCTCTTTTTGATACTAAAAATAATAATTATGAGTCTTGTGTCATTTCTGTCCAAATAATCATCTCAATCTAATAGTTTAAGTTGTTAAGTGAGGTCTCAAGATATAATTTATATTATTTTCTAACATAGTCACTTAAGTGAAAATCTTTAACTTGCATATGTTCACACTATTTTATGCTTTGTTTTTATTAAATAAATAAGAATGATGAGATTCAAACTCGTGATAACTTGATTATCAAAATACTGATACTATATTAAAGAACCATTTTAATTTTAAAATTTAAATAGTAGATAAGATTCTAAGATATATATATATATATATATATAAAATTCTCTGACAACCTTCACTTTCTAATATCAATATTATTGGCTCATAGTGGGGTTACCATGTGAGACGAAGAGCATATAATAATGTACAATGGTATAAGGCTCATTTAGTGGCTCATAGATATAATATACTCAAAGAATCCTGGTGTGGATTTTGATGAGACACCGTTTAGCAACTTGCCTTTGTTCATAGAAAGAGAAAACACGAATCCTTCAACAGTGAAGGAGGAGGAATACCCTCTGCTCTACTTATGCTCCCAACTAATTTGTCTCTCATTCTTCTGTCTTAGCAAAGCTGCAATTGCAGCCACTGCTGCTACCCTTTAGCAACTTACTCTCTCCTTCTATTTCCTGACAAGCACTCTACAAGCTTCGAATTTGCTCTTTTTGTTTGGGCATATTTATAGTCTTCAATTGGTAACAATTACATCTCTTCGTCACTGATTTTGGCCACCCAACTTATGCCAGATTTCTTGCCAATTCTGATCACCATCCAACCTTCTTGAACTGTTATGCAAGGTAGCCAACAGTTAAGGTTAACATGTTGTAACTAGTAAAGTTA
Organism: Populus nigra; assembly: GCF_951802175.1. Lineage (NCBI taxonomy): Eukaryota > Viridiplantae > Streptophyta > Magnoliopsida > Malpighiales > Salicaceae > Populus > Populus nigra. Next base: position 362,825 of record NC_084867.1, on the reverse strand, counting down.
ACTTGATAACTATAAGTTAGGGTTTAATATAAATATATATTATGTAACTCTACTTTGACATATAGAATATAACTCCTTATTCATGTGGATTTAGTTACATTTATCGAATTATGTTAAATTTGTGTGTTTTTCTTGTTTTTTCTCCTGTGCAATATTTATCTTATGGTCTTAAGCAAGCATCACAAGCTTGGTTTCATCGCCTTGCTACTATATATATTCTCAAATAAGAATTTTGTTCCACCAAGGCAAACCACTCCCTGTTCACTCGTTCAAGCATCACTCATGAACTAAAATGACAGTAATTTATATTACTGTAAGTAGATAACAATATCTTTTACATCCTTTTTAAATTGTCTTTTACTAAGCTTAAAAAGTGTAGAGAACCAGCATCATTCACAGAGATCCCATCAAGGTTGATATTTACGCTAATATTCTATTTGATTATTTTATTAACGGATTCGCGGACAGAAACATCCATTAAAAAATAGTCATCGGTGATTTCTAGTTGGCTGATAAGTCTATCATTAATAAATTTGGAGAAGATTTTATAGGCAAACCATACACGCTAAAAAAAATTACTTGTTTTATTCTGTCGATGATAATTCTCTTGTGTAATTAACATATCACCCGATAGAGAAAAACCGTATATATTGATATAGTGATCATAATACTTTATTTTTATTTGAGTGTGTTGCGGGACAACTATGGATGCATGACCATGGTGTACAATGTCACTGTACTGTAAGGGAGCAAACTGCTACTACTTTCGACGACGTCGGGAAAAGGATAGAGATGTAGGCTTGGGCCAGTTGAAATGCAGGGCATAACTAGTGCTTTTCTACCTTGGGGATAAGTGGACCTGCAATGGATTTCTCATCGCCATTATATGCTCTATCTTCTCGGACAAATCAACATCATTTCCGTCAACAGCCTTCCACTCATATTTCCAAACTAAATTAGCCACATAAAATTCCAGAAGAAGCATGGACAATTGGTAACCGGGACAAATTCTCCTCCCTGCACCAAATGGCATCATTTTAATCTCCCTACTCCCTGTGATATCAAATTCTTTCGTAATTCCGTTCTCACGATTCAGAAACCTTTCCGGCTTGAATGCCATGGGATCTTCCCACACCTTTGGATCCCACCCCATCTCGGCAACCAGGAAATTTATGGCTGCATTCTTTGGTATCAAATATTCATTATTCAAAACAAAATCTTCCGTCACCGCATGTGGAACCAGAAAACGTGCAGGAGAATGCCGCCTCAGGCCTTCCAAAATCACTGCTTTCAAATACGACATCTTTTTCAAATCAGATTCGTTGACCTCCTTCACATCTCCATCTCCAACAACCCCTTTAATCTCCATGAATAACTTTTCTTGAATTTTTGGGTATTTAACCAGATTTGCCATGATCCATTCCAAGGCAGTTGTGGTAGTATCAGTGCCCGCATTTAGAAATTCGCCGCATAAATTAGAAATTTCCTCCTCGTCGAGTTTTCTTTTATCATCGGGAAATTCCAGAGCTAATAATGTATCAACATAAGGTACAACATGATCATGGTGAGTGTCCATGCCTGTCCTCTCTTCCTCTTGCAACTTCTTTCTAGCTCTTATTAAGGGAATTGTTACATCTTGTACGCTTTGACGTAGCTGAAATAATTCCTCCCAGCGTCTACGCAACACGATCTTGGTCACTCTTGGCCATAAATTGAGCGTATCGAACCTCCGAGAACTCAAAAACGCTCGATGCACTACTTCCTGGATTTGTTTAATCTGGTCTTCATCAACCTTATCACCAAAACATATTACGCCTAACAGGCAAAAGATGGCATATAGAAAGTGCTCCCTCAAACAAACAGGCTGACCAGATTTTTCTAGGGATTCCAGGCGATTCTTAAGTATTTGTAGCGCCCAACGGCGGGAATGAGCGGAATATTTCGCGCAGGAAGGATGGACAACGTTTTTGGTAAGGTTTTGCCGCAGGAGACGCCAAGTCGGGCCATAGAAAGAAAGACTAACAAGTCGCCGATTGCTGCCGCGAAATCTTTGAGTCTCAGAAGCTGGTGGACGGCTAGCAAAGATGGCACCCTTTTGGATCAAGGCCTTGTGAGCGAGGAAGCGGTCAGCTATAAAGATGACAGGGCGAAAGCCGAAGTAGATAGTTAGGATTGGGCCAAACTTGGCATGTAGTGGGTTGAGGATGGAGTGGATATTAGAGGGAGATATGCGGCCGAGCCATAGGAAGTTGCTAATTACTGGAATCGATTGGGGGCTTGGAGGGAGTTTGTGGTGAGCGGGCTTCTTGCTGATGAAGTATCTGTTGAGAATGAATTTGAGGAGGCCGGGGATGGAGATGGAGAGGGAGATAGAAATGAGGATGAGGAACCAATGATCCATATTGACGTTGAAATTAACAAGTGATGATTTGTAGGAGGCATGGGAGAAGGTCTGTATATATAAACTAGCTAGCAGGATCAACAGGGACATTGAATTTGAGGGGTCCTCTCTACTCTCTAGAAGAAGCTTAACTTGATTAGCATATACGGATAACTTTCAATAATATCTCATTTAATTAATAAGTTTTTATGATCAATTTATAGAGATTTCCCTGTAATTAGATTTATTGAACATAAAATGAATTATTTCTATCATTTAACAGGAGGATTAAGTGCTCTAGATCAAGGATGTGGTGAACAAAATCTCATGTATCCATCCAGATCATTGACTTAGTATTGAGTGTGGTGCGGGGCAACTATGGATGCATGATGATAGTGTACAATGTCACTATACAATAATGGAGCAAACTACTGCTACTGCTACTGCTACAATGGATTAGAGATTCATTAATCTAGAAGGATAGCTGCCTCTCTTGTTTTTAGCAGCATGTGGAGTCCATCCTAGCCATTATCCGTAGCTGGTTCACTTGTTTTTTTTTAATACTTTCTGGTGTTATTAGTATAATCTTTCTAATAATATCATCAATAATTAGAGGCTGTATGGGTATGTGGCTGTCCGCCACAGATATAAACGTTTGGTTATAGAAAAAACGTAGTTAGAAGCGACCCATCAAAAATTCAATTGTGCCGCAGGTTTTGTAGAAGCAGCATTTTGCTGCTTATCATGGAGAAGAACCATTGAATAGTGGAGCATGGCTTCATTGTCGCGCTGTTTATTAAAGTGAATAGTTTTTTTTCTTAAAAAACCAGTGCAGTTAATTGTTTTATTTTTCTTTCGAAAAACTAATGCAGTGAATTTTAATTCACTCGTACTGTTCACGTAAACGTGAACAACACTTTTTTTTTTTTTGAAAAATTAGTTTAAGGTTAATTAAATTTACTCGTACCGTAATCTCAATTTTATTCCTGATAATATTTTACCTAATTTTATTGCACGCTGAAAAAATCATGGAAACTATAGTTCTTGTCGGATGAATTTTGTACGTAATGGAATTGTAGATAGTTTAATGAAACAATAAAAATTTTTATATATAAAGTATGATTTATTTCATGATATAATAACAATAGTTAAATCTATAATATTTAAATTAAAAACCATAAATATATATATATATATATATATATATATATATATATAAATTATTTTATAACCTCAATTTCAAAAGCATTCTTAACCAAACACATTAACTACTTTTTGTTCAAACCAAACATATATTTTTCCAACCTCAACTAGAAGTACTTTTTATAAAACAACTTTTTTCAAACCATAATTACAACAGCTACCGCAATACCAAACACACAAGCTTTGAAGAGCTTTTAAAACTTTTTTTTTTCTTTTCTATATTTGGGTAAATTTATTTTAGCAATTATTTTATTCCAAGCATTGATATTTTAATAACGTATTTACTAAACTATGTATTTCAAAAAAATAATTTAAAACTAAGTTATTTTACTAAAAACTCTTTTTTTTTTCAAACAGTTCTTTTTTTTTAAAAAAAAGAATCTTCTGTCACCTATAATTGGTGAAAACGAATGGAGACAAGAATAATAATTGGTCATAATGCTAAAGACCCACCCTTTCTAAGCGGGGTTTTTGGCCATTGGAAATGCTTCAAGATGTGACGTTTAAGAGGCGATGTTGGACACTGCAGTCGGAAAATTTTTTTAAGAAAATTTAATTTTTTTTTATTTTTTATTTTAAATTAATATATTTTTAATTTTTTTAAATCATTTTGATATATTAATGTTAAAAATAATTTTTAAAAAATAAAAAAAAATATTATTTTAATATATTTTAAAATAAAAAATATTTTAAAAAGTAGTCATTACACACTTCCAAATACTTTTTAATTAAATTTTTTTTTCGCACATTCATATCTTCTAACCAGTTTTGGCTTCCCATCCACACAAATATATATTGGTAAATTATATGGGTGAGAAAAAAAAAGTAGTTTAGAGGTGTAAAGATATTGTTTTTAAACTGATTATTTGTTACATACATCACCTTAAAGATACAATTTCTATATATCTATTTTCTCTAATGTTTTAAATGCTTAAGTGTAATATTTTTTTATTATAAATATTCTTATAATAAAATTAGTAAATTTATTAGGTACACAATATAAACTTATATTTATAAACACATAGAAAAGAGTGTTTCTGATGAGTCAATATTTTTTTATTATATATTTTATAAATAAAAATAATCTTAAAAACAAAACGGGTCTCGCAGATATGCCAAATTCAAAGAAATCAGGTTTAACAATTAGCTTAAAGTAATGTGAGTTTGACAAACACGCTAAATCCAAAGAACTTGAACTAGACAATCATTCAAGTTTAATACGATGTAGAAGTTTGGGCTTGATAGTTATCCAAGTTTAAGATGATGTGGGTCTAGCAAACATGTTAAATTCAAAAAACTTGGACTTTGTAGTTAGTCAAGTCCAAGATTGTAGTCAGTCAAGCTCAAGATAACATGAGTCTGACAAATATATCAAATCTAAAAAACTTGAACTTTGCAGTTGGTCAAGCTCAAGATAATATGGCTCTAGCAAACATACAAGACTCCAATAACTTAGACTTGGTAGTCAGCATAATATAAGGTTGTGTGAATCTGACAACCATGTCAGATCAAAAACATTTGGACATGACAGTTAACTAATTTCAAGATAACATATGTTTGACAAACATGTTAGATCTAAAGCACTTAGACTTAGTAGTCAATCAAGCTCAAGGTAATGTTGGTCTAGTAAGCATGCCAGACCCAAAAAATTTGGATTCAACCATTACCAAGTACTAAGGTAATATTATGATAGTAGCTTTCTATTTTTTTTTTATTTAAAGAGAATAGTTTTTATTTTTATTTTTTTATTTAGTATTATTAGGGTTTTTTTAATTTTTATTTAAAGAGAATATTTTTACTATTTTTTATTATTCAGTATTATTAGAATTAATTTTCTAGTTTTTCCGGTACAAAGGGCCTTTTGGCAAGTAGACATTGATGAATGGAAATTAAATATTTTGGATTTTCCTCATAGTTATAGTGTTATTGATTTTTAATGGTTTAGACCGATCAGAAACCATGCCATCCTTCTTTTCTGACCACATCAGAGTTTTTGTTTTTTAATAAATATATTTCTTTGTTATTTTTATTTGTCTTAATGTAGTTTAGGAATTTTATTTATTTTTTTTTGTTAAGTATCATTAGGTTTTTCTACTTAAAAGATAATATTTTTTCTATTTTATTTTTTTATTCAATATTATTAGGATTTTTTAGGTTTTTTTTTTGTGTGAATGATTGTAATAACTTTTTGATAAATATATTTTGATGAATAAAACTTAAATATTTTAATTGTTTTTTCATGATTATGGTATTATTGATTTTTGAGAGTTTTGATTTATAATAAATTTTGTTATCCTTCCTTTTTAACTATATCATATAAGAGCTAGGGGTGATGCTTGATCGCTTGTTATATAAATATTTAGTGGGTATGGTTGCTTTTCAAAATGTTTTTTTACTTAGAAATGTATCAAAATAATATTTTTTTATTTTAAAAAAATATTTTTGATATCAGCATATCAAAATGATCTGAAAACACAAAAAAAATTAATTTGAAGTAAAGAAAAAATTAAAATTTTTTTAATTTTTTTCAAAAGTATTTTTAAAACGTAAAAAGAAACAAATAACACGGAAAAACAAAAAGAAGTGCAAAAAAATGAAAAAAAATAATTGTACTCCTGCATATAAAATAAAATAAAATAAAAATTGCATGGGATAGTTAATATAAGTATGAATTAATGATACAACAACAGATGCGTCAATACAAAATCGACCTTCGATTACAAAAAAAAGAAACGATACAAAACACAAACTCTACCTTCTCTGAAAGTTGAGTCTTCCTATAAAATAAGCAAAAAGAGAAGCAGTGACAATGGGGAAGATTACTAGAACAACACCAACAACACTCAAAAAGCTGTGATGGAACCCAAAGTAATCCTCGATGAAATCAGAAAGAGCTCTGGCCTCGCCAAACACTGATATTTCTTCGTCTACATCTCCATATTGTGAGGTCAGCATGCCATTTAACGCCCAGGATGTGGGGCAAGTATAATACAGCCAAAGCCACCATTTTGGAATATGCTGCGTACGTACGTTGCCAAGCACAAATTAAGAACCATAAGTGATCAGTCAGTTTTGTATTTCAATCCCCTCTTAGTTAGTTCACACCATCTTGGTCAAGATCTTGATATATACGCAGTTTTCTTTTAATGGTTGGCAGCATTTTATTAATTTCGTTGAAATCATAAAACCTGAGAAATTAGATTTTGAAACGTAGCCATCTTTATCATGACAACATGCATATTTTTCTGTTCATGTGTCTTCATCAAAGGCAAAGCTAAAAGGCATGCTTAGAGATAATAAATAGTACATAGATAGATACTATGGTAGTTAATGTTTGTCTGCGCAGGCACCATGTTTCAAATTGCAATACATGTAAAAAGGCCCTCAGTAAGATAAATTGCTGGTCGGAAAGCTTACCGGTTTTGGGACAACGAAGCCGGAGAAAAAGTTGAGCATTGTGTATGAAAATGAGGCTAAAATGGCAGCCACTTGAATGTTTGGTGTCAATGACACAAGCAGCATCCCTTGGTAGTTGAAAAACAGCAATGTGCAGAACATGCTGTGGAAAGACCAGAATATCTTATAGGCAGACGACGAGTAACCAATCATAGGATATGTGATGATCAGATAAATGATTGATTGAGCGAGCAAGTATGGAACCTCAACTAGCACCTACAAAACAAAATAATAATAACATGCATGAGTAATACAAAACAAAATAATAATAACATGCATGAATATCCAATTTTGTTATTTTCCCTTGATTTTATATGTTATTTTCGGATTTTCTAATAGTTTTCCATTTTATTTAGGGATTATGATTTTTCAATCTTATTGGGGTCAATTTCAGTCCTATTTAAAGACCTGTTAAACTTCTAGAGAGGCAAAACTTATAAGACTTATAAGCCGTATTGCTATTTTTATACTTAGATGTCAGATATAACCTTCTTATTTCAGATTAACATCCAAAATGATCGAGCTTCTGGTGCAGGCATAGCTGATATTCCATCTTCCGTTTGATATCAAACATAACATGGCAAGTTGATTTGGTTCAAGTGTAAACTAGTTGAGATTCTAACAGGAACACCTAGGAACTGCCAGATATTTTACTTCAGTGATAAAATGCAACTGTTAGGGACTTCAACTTACAGGTATCCATGAGTTTTTACCAAATCGTCACCAGTAAACTTACAAGCTAAAGTGAAAGAGAAGGATTGAGTATATCTAGCTCATAAGTAGAGACATGAAAGCTAGTTTAAATTTCTCCATGTACTTGACAGGAAAGTAAACAATCTAGTTTTCGAAAGAGATCTGAAACCTGAGCAAATGAATAGGCCCACGAAGAATACATCCCAGCAAATCTTTCCCGGTACAAAACAGTCCTCTCTGTTGTCACAAAAGGCAGGACTGAGGAGCAATTGTTTATGCCAAAGAATACGATGACTGCGTACATAGAGCCGGCTATATTGAACAAATCCTGCTCGTTTTTTCTACAAAATAAGAACTAAATTATCATGAAAATGCCTCTCCATAAAAGCACTGCCAGAAACTAAATGTCAAAGCATCTAAGAAACATTTTATGAGCAACATGACTTTTTTCTGAAAAAAACAGGATAAAGGAAAGAAAAACGTTTTATACAGGTTGTAAATTTTGTGGTTTGTAGAAACATCAATGCTTATTGACTTACATTTTCTTTCCTTGCTGCCAGTACAGCAGGCCAAATAGGGAAGCTCCAGAGGACATGAAAACAATGCGCGCAAGGTTATAAGAAGGACTTCTCCAATAGGACAAGTTTTGTTTCCACAGGCATGCTTTGAGTTGCTCCCATCCATTTTGTGGAAAACGAGTAGGAAAATGCAGTTCTTTGGAACCAGGAGTTGGTGAACTCAATTGCTTGACCAAATCTTCATTCTCCCTGCAGTCAGAGGGTAAGGTTATTATTCCTTCTTAATATCAGTGCTATAGATCATCATGGTTTGTGTACTTACTGATACAAGGTAGACCCTTCATAAATTCGACCAAAATCTACACCAAGTTCAGCCTCTGCAGATTGAGAAGTAGCTTCTAAAATCCATGTTGCAGGATTGTAATTGTCCTTAATCTTAGGCACACCAGGAATACTCTATCCAATGAAGTCAGGAAAATAGAATCAAGGTTGATGAAGAAGTCTGTCAGCTACCAGAAGTACCTGAAAGACAATGACATCAAAAACAGAGAATTTCGCGACAACTAACCTCAAAGTACTCAATCACCCTGCTTGACCGCTGGCCTAATGGTCCAGAATAGATTATGCGTCCTCCGATTTTCATTAAAATCAACTGCAGTAGAGAGTAGGATGTGTCAAAACCTCAATTATATGCACTATGATCTCAGATATGGATATTAAAACTTTGATAGCTTTAGCTTTGCCGTTTCAGCCATCGATGTCTGTGTGCACTGGCAGATGACTTGGCTTCAGGTGGTATGGGTAGACGGGTTCTATTCTTACCAAACCAATGGTGAAGAAGAAACAAGAGTATCAATGTTATCATTACTTTAGTTTTACCTCATCAAATGCCTCAAAGATATCAATACTTGGCTGATGAATGGTGCAAACTACTGTTCTTCCCGTTTCAACTATATTCTTTGCTGCTCTCATAACTATTGCAGCTGCTCTTGCATCTAAACCCGAAGTGGGTTCATCCATAAATATGATAGATGGATTGGCAACAAGTTCCACTGCTATAGTCAACCGCTTACGCTGCTCAGTTGATAAACCGCTAACTCCTGCCATGCCTACTAAAGAATCTTTGATCTCATCAAGCTCGATAGTGTCAATAACTTCATTTACAAACTCCTGTAAAAAAAAAAAAAAGTTGATCATAAAAACTTGTAGTACAACCCAGTCTTAATGATTAAGGTCCAGGAACAAAACTATTAGTTCATCTTTTAAAGGGTATCATACAGTTTTAGTTCTCGCATTTATCTCAGGTGGGAGCCTCAACCAAGCAGAGTATACCAGAGATTCTTCTACAGTAATTTGTGGGGAATGAATGTCGGTTTGCTCACAGTAACCTGATATTCTAGCAAATGAATCCTGAACCTTTAGATACCCGCCAATTCTAATCTCTCCCTCAATGGTACCACCTGTTTTCCTTCCAGAAAGAACATCCATAAGAGTTGTTTTCCCTGCTCCACTAACACCCATCAATGCCGTGAGGATGCCAGGTTTGAATGCACCAGTAATGTCAGAAAGAAGCTGAAGCTTCTTCTGTTGATTACCACCTTTTCGCATTTCCTGAGACAAGTATAACAACATTTTTTAGACAAAGAAACTGCATTTTATGACTGTCGAGAATTATCTTGGTTACCAGTGGCGTATCAACGTAGTACTGAACATCCGTAAATGTCATAGCAAGGGGCTCAAAAGGCAAAACCATCCTTCCTGCAAAAATTATTGATTGCAACAGTTGTAAAGATGTGGAGACATCTCTCTATCACTCTATGGCCAATGTAGATTACCATGAAACAGTCTACAAAGACAAAAGCTTCTGTACAAATGCTATATGTCAAAATTGATGAGAGAAGGAAGAAAACAAGCACACCCTTTTTGGTTTCTGTACTAGATTTAGCAGGTGCAGCAGTGAGGGTCATGTCCTTGTCAAAAAAATCGCGGTCATTTATTGTTCCTTGCAGCTGATTGTACTTTTCACGAGAAATAATTGCACGAGAGTTTCCTGGGGCTGAATGAGGATCAATGTATTTGGTTAGCATGGATGCATCCACATATATATTATAAAGAAAACCCACGAAGCAGTGGAAGATGGACTCACGTTTTAAGAAGGTTAAAGCCATTGTGAAACCGATATTGAGAAGCACTGTCATCCCAATCAATGCACCAACTGATATCCAGTAAAAGTAGCCATGAAAATTTAATCCACGGCTTTCTAGTGTTTGTTGTCCGATGGATGTGTAACCAGAGACAACCTGTGTTTAAAGTCGAAGAGTAAATCAACTTCACTACATGGATGGCTAGGGTCCTTTTGTTTGTGCGGCCAACAGCATGGTTAGCCTCACAAAAAGCATCAAAATTATGTTTGTTTTTGCTTTTGCTTCTGCTATGGGATATAACCCTTCACATAAAAAAACACGAGCAAAATCAGCAAATTCATGTTTTTGCTGCTGTGTTTTTCGCTTTCCACTAAAAGCAAAAAACACAGTAACAAAAACAAACATACACAGGCCTGCACAAACAAACACAATTATATAACTCATTTTTGCAACTGCAGAATAATAGGAATCTCACACACCATCTGGATCGCCTAATCAATGAAAATATCTCAACAGAGTTGATTTATACCCAGTAGGAATATTAGATTCTCTTTCCAAAAGACATTTCTTCCAAATTACTACTATAAACCAAAAAAAAGAAAAAAACCGACTGAATTTGAGCCTTGGTGTCCAAAGAGTATACATAAGGATGAATACTTGAAAAGTACCTTTTCCCACCGAGGAGCAAGAAACTCATTGACAGTCAAACCTATCTCACCATATGTTAATGGAGAAATCCAAAATCCCCATGCCAGCCAAACAGGCATAGCGGCTGCAACAGCACAAACTATTAAGGAAAATCATTTGAACAATATCACAGGATTATGAGGAGCAGTATGAAATCTCACGTTTTGCAATTACGAAGCCACCAAATACTGAAGCAACTAATATAGCGAGAGAACCAGCTGCTGTTGAAGCAACCACAGTTTGGAAGACAGATGCAACAAACCGAAACATGGATGTTGATGTCAAGTGTACCAGAAAGAGTAGAAGGAACTGGCGGAGAAACCTAAGAAACACAACTACTCAGCAGATGAATAAAGAAATTCATGGCATCCAAAGTTCCTAAATAAAGAGTAGCCATAGTAACTGAAGTAGTTGAGACATTAGCTGGTTAACCTCAGCCAGAACGAATCTATAGCTTTCTCAACCTCCAGAAAACAGTAATAGCTCTTCTATGCATCCTATGAATGATGTACTATAAAAACTTCTTAGTGGATTCACATATACTCTCCCCAAGTTACTGGTTTTGCCTCATCATGGAAAAAAGTGTTTGAACTGACAATAGTATCACTTTTCGCAGCCAGAGAGCAGGTTCGTAAGTTGTTTTTTCATGCAGTATCAGGTATAGCCACATACCCACTCTTTTGCATCATATTTACCAGTAAGTTTAACTTTAAGTGCTTAATTTTTGAACCCCCCATCTAGAGCTCACCTTCCGAACTCAGGGCTGTAGCCGATGACGTAGTAAGTAAGAGCGGTCCAAACAAAAGCTTCCAAGAGTGAAACTGGAACTTTAAGGATAGCAGAAGGGATCGCATAAGCCCAAGCAGGATAAAAACATAGCTCTCTGTGTTTATAAAAAACTGCAAGTCGAGAGACAGTCATCTGCAGCTCTGGAAATCCATCTACAAGTAAGATAAGCAGTCCATAGAACAAAGCACCCATGTAATAGCTTGCATGGATCGCATCAATAGCCATTCTTGTGCGCAGTAAGACAGTCATTGTTATTGAAGCAATGATAAATAGCTGTGCAAAGAAGCAGGGATGTTTTCCGATAAGCTGGCTGGTTTTTTATAAGTAAAAGCTAAAAGATTTGCAGATGATGGGTATAATGAAAGATACCTGTGTAGTTTTGAATACATATATAAAAGAATTCCTTTTCATTAGAAGAAATTCTCTTACACTGCAAGCTTTAAACATTTCCCATTTTGTTAATGAGTAGCTTGTAAAGGATAAAGCACTCTTGTGGTTTTTAGACTTATCAAATGGCTTCGAGATCTCTTCCTCTAGATTCTTGCCAAGCTGACTTTCTTTGAATTTTTTAACAAACTGGTCAACTGAAACATAACTGTATGGTTGTTCAGTAAGGAACCAATATTGTCCTTGATCTTTTCTGGAAATAACCTGGAGCAGAGCGAAGGAGTAACACAAGTCAACTTTAAAATGAAATATAAATGGAGAGACAAACAGAAGCTTGAAGACCCACCTCTTGAAGGAAGTCTGCAACACCTTTTCTTTCAGGGCATCTAAACCCACAGTCCTCAAAGAATTTGCAAATACTAGAACGTGGGCCGTGATACACAATCTTCCCTTCTGTCATTAGAATGATGTCATCAAAGAGATCAAAGGTCTCTGGTGCTGGTTGAAGTAATGAAATCAACACAGTAGCATCCATAATATGAGACAAATGTTGTAGACAAGATATAATTTGTAAAGTGGTTGAGCTGTCTAAGCCATTTGATATTTCATCCATGAAGAGTGCTCTTGTTGGCCCGACAATCATCTCCCCTGTAACACAAAGGGAAAAAATTCACAGGCATCAAATGAAGTTCAGCATCTTGAAGATCTTGAGGAACACATTCTCTGAAGTATCAGTTCTTATCTCAAGCATAAAATACCTGTAGTCAGCCGTTTCTTCTGACCTCCTGAGATACCTCTTCTCATGGCATCGCCAACCATTGTGTCGGCACAAATATCAAGTCCAAGAATCTGAATGAAAGGGTAGGATGAAAAATATTGTAAAACAATAGGATGTTTGGACAATAAGCAAATGGAATGTAAGACTTCAGCCCTGTGGAAAAAACCTAGTAAATTACCTTCAATATGTAATCTGTCTGAAGGTTACTTTTCAATCCCTCAACTGATATTGCCTGACCACAAAAATAAAGTAAATAAATTCTTCCAAAACATGTAAGCGAACCTTCTGAATATCCAAAACATGGGATCCACCATGTCTACCTTCATGTAGGCATCCACATCAGAATCTGGAAGTATTCCTGCCTGCTTCTCCCTCCTACTGACTTCCATCATGATCTCTTTCATGAAAGGACAGCAAATAACATAAGGTTTGCCGGGAAAATGAGAAGGTACTCTACAGAATCACGTTGAGAGTTTGATTTCAATTAAAAGAAAAAATCACTACTTTTGTCTATAAAGAATTCTTACCAGCTCGGCTTCCTGCTCCCTGACAACGTGCTGAAAAATCAATTGTTTCTCTCACTGTCATCTCTGGAATATGCAGATCATATTGGCTTACATATGCAGAGGATTTCTGAGGAACAAACTCTTCCAATTTGTGACCATTGTAAGACATTTCCCCAGCAACCTTTATAAGAAGGTATGGATCAGTGAGTAACTTAAAGCTGAGCCGATCCCTTTTCCACATAACAATTTTAATTGTGGAGAAATTTGAGAGCTTTAGGCAGCAGTGCAAGCAGCAATCTCACAAATATAGTCAAGTATGATGCATTTCAGATTTTATTGAATATAATAATGGGTTCATGGATTTCAGTGAAATAAATTTCAAGTGAATCAAATCTCTACAAAGACCAGAATTGTTGAGACAATAAGGTACACGATTAACTTCCAAAAATTTCTAAACATTTCCTGAGTCAAGATTCTCTATGGAATTCCCCATTACTGTTCTTTAACTCTGTTGAAAATTATTTTTCTCTTATTTGTGTCATAGAAGCAATAAAACCTTCAGAGAATGGCTTAGTTTCCCAGAGAGAGCCAACAACATAGTAGTTTTTCCACATCCTGGAGGGCCGAGCAATAAAGTCATCCTGCAAAAAAAACATGAACAGCAAGTGAAATTGAAGTTATCATGTCAGATTCGGTACATTTCTTGTTTCCAACTTAAGTAATGAAGCATATGAGCAAACACACATTGATACAACCCCTGTGAAGGCTAGAAAGTTGCTTATTAGAATAAACAACCCAATTACTTAGTTCCCTTAGGACTCATACGAATACTCTTTCCCGAATTACACTATAGATTTTTTTTAATCTCAAAGAGAAATCTTCAATTTAATTAGCCATTACTACTTGTGTCTTTTTCTAGAGAACTGCGCGAATAAATGGTGAGTCAGAACAGCAATTTTGTCAGTGGCCATCGCTATGTTGCTGGTTTAGCATGTGGGAAGGAATGAGATTGAGGGCTCAAGTGCTCCTGTTCTACTATTAATTGAACATAGTAAATCCCAGCTATTTGAAGGCTACCTTCCTGGCTTAATAACGCCACTGACATCTTTTATGATGCTTATCTTGGTTCGTTGTTTCGAACATGACAGATTGGCAATCCCCTGTCACAAACAGAAATAGTTTAGCTTTTAGCAGTTTATAAATGGAAAAGTAATGCAAAAGCATCCCTAATAAATCAGAAATTTACATGGAAAAATGAAGACGAGATAACTGGTGCTAAACGAGTATCAAGAGAGTTGAAAAGGTTCATAACAAGCTCCGATTTCAGGATTATCTTTAAAGGAAAAACTGCACTAATTATGAGCAAAAAACTAGGCATCCATATATCCCTAAAACGTTATATGTCTCTTGTTTTCAACACATCAAACGGTGCAGGATTTGGAGCTTCCTACCAAGAGTTATGGTCATTGTTCTGACAAGTGCGCAGGCTGATAAACCATTCTGCAGATCGAAAAATCCTGCTGCCATATTTTGCAACATGCAAGACTGCCCTCTTTTTGTCAATTAACATTCAATGGAGCTTTGACAATCTTGCCTCCAAATTTCTTTCCATGTCAGTAGCCTTATTAGTCAATAAAAAAAGCAACATAGGCTAACTAGAGAGGCTGGACATGGTGACAGAATTTGTGTTGAAGAATCTGCCCCTTGGATTTCATTTCTGCCTTCTACTTTAGCTAGATGGAAAACTTGTCTAGGTTTAGAATTTCTTGTTCGTTGTTTTCCTAGCTTGGAGGGTTTGTTTCAAGTATAATTAAGTGTGTTTCATCAATTTAGAATATTAAAACCAAGCTAGCTGAGCTAGTTAAGTGTGTTTCAACACTCTCAGACTTGCTCCACCTTGCATTGAAGAAGAAAGACAATCGTTTCAAGTTAAAATTTTGCAATTTTCATGTTGTAAAAGATGATCCAAAGGTTAATAGAAAAACACTTGGAGAACTTATTCCTCTTACATGCAGATACTTACAGAGAGAATGCTCTTGGCAGTGTTCCATAGAGTGGGGAGAGGCTTTCCCTGAACTATCTCGCATTCTGATTCAACGCACAGATTTTTGTATCTCACTTCTACAGTGGGCAACTGCACACCAACTCTGAAAAACATAATTATAACTAGATCAATAAAAAGATTAGATTTAATATCTGAGAGACATCTATTGATCATATTACATATGTGGAAAATATACATTAAACATGAAGGAATTGAAGTTAATATGTGCACGTAGAGTCTAATATTTCAAGGAATTCTATCAGTTTGGTACTCAGCACAGCAACGTTTCCAATTGTACTTTAATATGTATGACTAGACTGTCAGCACACGTTTCAAAAAGGGCAAGTAGAAAGGTAATTACTTGTCAATTCTTTTCCTAAGTTTATGCAACAATCGGAGGTTATCATTTTCAATGTGTTTGATGAGCTTCTCAATGAACATATGCCGTTCTTGAGCTCCAAGTTTGGCAACATTAATAATTCTCTTCCCCCCCTTAACATCTCCATTTCCAGCGGTGCCATCTTGCTCCTCAAATAAAGCAGTGGTAATCCGTTCAAAGGTTGGTAATCTCTCAACATCAACCCATTGTGACACATCTTCATCATCAGCATCCCTACCATGCTCAGATTTCACAGTTGAAACGCTACGAAAACTCGACACATGACTCCTGAATGAGGTCCTTATGCTTCTTCCAATCTCTGCTAACTCAATCCGAAATGACTCTATCTCATCAGGGCCAGCCAGCTGAGCCATTGTCAGATAAACAGAAAGACTCTTCGTTATATATATATATATATATATATGAATATATATATATATATATTCATGTCGATGAAGTAATGGAATGCGTCATAGATTTATGCTGCTGCTGCAGAGAGTCGTAGCTATTATTCACGCTGTTTGTAGACATAAAATAAGAGTCGATGTTTAACTCATGCTTGCTGGGCTGCCAGATTCTTGCACATTGGTTTTATAAAGCTGTATAGGACAAGGTGAAATCAGCACATATTATTAAATACAAGACATCAAGTTCCATTCAGCTAATATTATAATTATAAGCATGAACAAGCATCCAAACTCTCATATGTACAGAGATTGTTGCCATTGACTTTCTTTATTAACACGCGCGCACATCTATATGGGATGTTTACATTTTTTTTATTATCTCATGTTACAGAATTCAAAATGAAATTACTTTAATACCCAGATCAGTTCAAGAACAAGGAAGACTATTGATAAGATAAGGTTAAGAGCAGTCATAACATCGGCCCTGTTATTTTCATACATAACATGAAGGGCCATGCCTGATGACAGAATTAAATACAACCCAGCTAGAGTGGCCTGCACAAGAGTATAAAAAACCTAAAGTAGGCTACATTCAAATTGTAGTCCGCTTGAAGGTTATTATAAGATCGACTCCAGGCTCAAATTAAGTTGGTTGGATTGGCAGGACAATTCAAACTTTGACTTTTAAAAAACAAAAATGACATCATTTTTTTTTAAAAAAAAAAGAGAAAAGAAATCGGTTTCTTTCATTGACTCAACTCGGGTCGGTAGGGCACCTGGTTGACCTATCAGATTGCACTGGGTCTTTCCCTTAACTGATATTCCCTGCCATTAGAAGTTTCAGTTCTGGTTAGGCCAATATATATAGAACATCACAGGTAGGGCAGGAGCTTATGCGAGGAAAAACTTTTCTAGAGTAGTAAGGATAGGTTTGGGAGAACAAAACAAGTAAATACGTAAATGTAATATTATAGGAGGAGATGGTGGCCATTTTTATGCTTCTGTTACATTACATTATGCTCGAATACATTAATAATTACAGCATCTCGTTATTTAATTTCAGAGACAAGTGAAAAACACCCCACGCATGTTAGAAGTACATGGACAGAACCACAGCTGATTAATAATGCCGCTGGCATCTCTTAGGATGTTTTTCTTGGCTCTTCGTCTCAAACAAGATAGACTGACAAACCCTGTCACAAACAAAAAGCTTCAATGTGAAAAAACAAACAAAAACAAAAATCCATTTGATTATGATCTACTTATTCTCACTATTGTATGCAAGTAATTACAGAAAACATGCTTTTGCTAGTTCTCCACAGAGCAGGGAAAGGCTTGCCATGAACCACCTCACATTCTGCTTCAACTCGAAAATTTTTGCATCGGGATTTGTAACATCAAGTATAAATTTAAAAAGAAGTCTGAATTGCAAGTCAAACGTGCTTTTTGACAAAAAAATTTCATTTTCACGACCCGAATTCCGGATCCATGACCGGCACATAGGCAAGGTTCCCCTTCAAAGTTCCATACCTATGCGAACCCAAACTTACACACAAACTTATCCTAACTCAATCAGAGTTCAACGCAGCATTAATAACAAAATCAACTTCATAATATAATTGAATTGTCTTAATACAAAAGTTTATAAAAGTTCAGAGTTTTGGAGCACTAACTAGACATAAAGAAAAGCTACAAATTAAAACCAAAAAGCAGGCTCAGAAGATTCAACAAAAGTAACCTGCTATCAAGCTATAAGCCTGAAAAGAATAATAATGAGAGGGTGAGTTCAACAACTCAGTGAGTAGATAACGTTCAATACACACACGAGGTAATACAGCAATGAGAAATATATATACAAGTATGGCTCTAGGTTCTTATAAAAAGGTTTCTCAAATTGGCCATAACAAGAAGATTATATGGTAAAACTAGTCAGAAAATCAAAATGCAATGAGCATGAGGCTCCGTACTGTGGGATGATCAGTCCACACAGATTGGTAACTCCCCCGACCAACTAGGGTTCAGATACGAAGTGCACAAAGACTAACACTACCCTGTTAGCATGGGTATTCTGACTGACATACCATAGGTTCATAATCATAATCTAACAAACATATTCATATCTCAAAGCTCAACTCATGACATCAATCAAATGAGGAGCTATCAATTCAGAAGTCAATTCAAAATATATGTTGGTTCATATCAAGAATTCAGATTCAATAATTGATCATGCTTTATCATAACAAGGATAATAATCAGCATATATATTATCAAGAAGCATGATTCAATTCATATTAACAAATCAAATATTTATACTATTTCTCATGCATATGGAAAATTATCCACTCACCTGACTCGAAAGCAACAAAACTCAAAGCTGATATCGAAGAAAATCCTACTGACGTCCCGCCGGTAGAATATCAGGATTATCTGAATATAAAGGAGACATATTCAAGAATAACTCAAAAGAATATATAACCTATTTAATACACTTATCTAAGGGTGTATTCCATAATCCTATATGTTTTTGAACTCACTAGTCAATTTTCTCAAAAACCCAAAAATCTAATGGTTTTTCCGAAATCTAATCCATAATATAACAACTAATAAAATTGGCAATAATTCACTAAATAACCCTTAATTATTCATCAAACTAATCTGAAAAAGCTAATATTACAGCTAGGGACCAATCTGGAATTTATCATATTTTTTTAGGGCCAAATTGTAATTTGTCTAATTGGAGGACCAAACTGAAATTTATCATAAATCCATGAATATACTGAAATTCTGACCATAATTAGTCCTCATTTCTGTCCAGATCATCTCATTATACTCCAAGGACCATTCTGGAATTTTACCAAATTTTTAGGGTCAAATTGTAATTTTTGTCAAATTGGAGGACTAAATTGAAAGTGTTAAATTCTCTTATCTATACAATAATTCTGTCCATAATTCATATGTTATTCTGTTCAGATTCTCGGAATAGGCTCCTGGGACCATTCTGCAAATTTTCCAAAGTTTGGGGACTAAACTGTAATTTTCCAAAATTGAGGGACCAAATTGAATTTTCGCCATCTTCAACCTCCAATCCAGAATTTTAACAGAAACCTACTGTTCTCCCCTGATTTTTAACTCAAAATGCACCATTCAAACAAAACTATAACTTAAAATCATCATCTTTCAATTCAATCTCTCAAAATCATCCAAATAATCAAATACCCACAACAATTAACCCTACAACATCCAAATTAACTCATCAATCAAACTCAAAACACAAATTTCATAACACTAACATTTATCAAAACCGAAATTAAAGCTAAAGAAAACATATTATACACATTAAAGCATAATCTTACCCCTTTTTACTTATTTCCTCCAACTCCTTTTCTTTTTCCCTTATTTTTCCCTCTTTTCTCTTCTTCTTCTTCTTCCTCCCTTCTCTCTCACGGTTTGTTCTTTAAATTTTCAGATCCTTCTATTGTTTTTTTTTCCTTCTCTCTATTTATATTTATCAACTATTGGTCAATTACCACACTACCCCTCATTTAACTTACTCCTACATCTATGCCTTCAAGGGCTTTCTAGCCTTTTCTTATGTCTTTATATTCAAAACATTACAATCTCCCCACCTTATAAAAGTTTCGTCCTCGAAACTTGATAGAAAAGATTGAATACTTACCGAGATTATCAAAAAGATGAGGATACTCCTCACGCATCTTATCCTCGAGCTCTCAGGTCGCTTCCTCACGTGAATGACCTTTCCATTTCACTTTCACTGAAGCTATATCCTTCGACCTAAGCTTCCTCACTTGTCGGTCGACTATAGCTTCTGGTTGCACCTCATAAACCATATCATCTCTCAATTCAATGGGATAAACCTCTAACACATGCGATGGATCTGTCATATACTTTCTTAGCATGGAAACATGAAATACCGGATGAATATCAGACAAGTTTGGTGGTAATGCTAACCTATAAGCAACTGACCCAACTCTCTCCAGAATCTCATACGGTCCAATGAATCGAGGACTCAACTTGCCTTTCTTCCCAAACCTGAATACTCCTTTTGTCGGTGATACTTTTAAGAACACACAATCACCCACTAAAAACTCTAAGTCACGCCTTCTTTTATCTGCGTAACTCTTTTGTCTACTTTGAGCTGTTTGAAGCTTCTGTCTAATTACCTCTATCTTCTCTGAGGTAATCTGAATCAACTCCGGTCCCATTAGCCTCTTCTCACCAACCTCAAACCAACAAACCGGTGATCTACATTTCCGACCATACAAAGCCTCATAAGGTGCCATCTCTATACTAGCCTGATAACTGTTGTTGTAAGCAAATTCCACTAATGGTAGGAACTTACTCCAACCAACTCCAAAATCCATAACACAAGCCCTTAGCATATCCTCCAAGATCTGAATAGTCCTCTCAGACTGACCATCTGTCTGAGGGTGAAAAGCTATACTCAACTGCACTTTAGTACCCATAGCCTCTTGGAATTTCACCTAAAACCGCGATGTAAACTGTGGACCTCTATCAGACACTATCGAGATTGGCACTCCATGCAACCGTACAATCTCACTAATAAACAATTCCGCCAACTTTGCATATCCATAAGTAATCTTAACTGGCAGAAAATGGGCTGATTTTGTCAACCTGTCAACAATCACCCATATTGAATTATAACCCTTCTGACTCCTAGGCAATCCTGTCACAAAGTCTATTGTGATCCTTTCCCACTTCCATTCTGGAATCAACAATGGTTGCAACAATCCAGGAGGTTTCTGGTGTTCACCCTTTATCCTCTGACAGGTCAAACACCTAGAAACAAAATATGCTACATCAGCCTTCATCCTATTCCACCAATAACACACCTTAAGGTCTTTATACATCTTGGTGGAACCTGGTTGCATTGTGTAAACTATCTGATGTGCCTCTACCATCAATTCTCTCCTCAGATCATCTATATCAGGTACACAAAGCCTATCCCTATATCTCAGCACATCATCATCACCTATCATAAAACTTGCAGCCTTACCCTGCTCAACCTCATTTCTAATCCTGAGTAGTGAATCATCTTTCTTCTGAGCTGCTTTTATCTTATCAAACAAATCTAACTTAACCTGAAAATGAGCAATCATTGCTCCAGCTTCACTAAGATCAAATCTGACTCCTTCATCCACTAACCCGTGCAGCTCCCTAATCAGAGGTCTTCGTACCTCCTGAATATGAGCTAAGGTCCCTGATGATTTTCTACTCAAAGCATCAGTAACTTCATTTGTCTTACCTGGGTGGTAATGTATGGTACAATCATAATCCTTCAGCAGTTCCATCCATCTCCTCTACCTCAGGTTTAGATCTCTCTGCTGAAAGATATATTTCAAACTCT
Organism: Populus nigra; assembly: GCF_951802175.1. Lineage (NCBI taxonomy): Eukaryota > Viridiplantae > Streptophyta > Magnoliopsida > Malpighiales > Salicaceae > Populus > Populus nigra. The sequence goes on along the minus strand of NC_084867.1, from coordinate 341,068 downwards.
TGTGATCTGTAAAGATTTCACAAGTTTCACCATACAAGTAGTGCCTCTAAATCTTCAAGGCAAAAATTACAGCCGCCTTCTCTAAATCATGTGTAGGATAGTTCTGTTCATGCTTCTTCAGCTATCGTGAAGCATAGGCAATAACCTTGTCATGCTGTATTAGAACACATCCTAACCCCACTCTCGAAGCATCACAATACATTGTGTAACCACTAGAACCTGATGGTACTGCCAGAATAGACGCTATAGTCAATCTCTCTTTCAACTCTAAGAAACTTTTCTCACAAGCTTCAGACCACTGAAACTTAACATTTTTCTGCGTTAACTTAATCAATGGTGCAGAAATCCGAGAAAAATTCTCCACAAACCTCCGATAATAGTCGGCCAAACCTAAGAAACTTCTAATCTCTATCGCCGAAGTAGGTCTAAGCCACTGCTTAACTGCTTCAATCTTTTGATGATCAACCTCAATCCCATTCCTTGACACTACATGCCCAAGAAATGCTACACTCTCCAACCAAAACTCACTCTTTGAGAACTTGTCATACAACTGATGATCTCGCAGAGTTTGAAGCACCATTCTCAAGTGTTGCTCATGCTCCTCTTTAGACCTCGAATACACCAAAATATTATCTATAAAAACTATTACAAATCGATCAATAAACTGGCTAAACACTCTATTCATCAAATCTATAAAAGTTGCTGGTGTATTCGTCAACCCAAAAGACATCACTAAGAACTCATAATGACCATACCGAGTTCTAAAATTTGTCTTCAAAATGTCTGCCTCCTAATCCTCAACTGATGATACCCAGATCGAAGATCGATCCTAGAAAAGAATTGAGCTCCCTGTAACTGGTCAAACAAATCATTAATGCGAGGGAGTGGGTATCTATTTCGAACAATCACCCGATTCAGTTGCCTATAATCTATACATAACCTCAATGACCCATCTTTCTTCTTCACAAACAACACTAGGGCTCCCTAAAGGGACACACTTGGTCGGATGAACTTTTTATCCAACAAATCCTGTAGTTGCTCCTTTAGCTCCCTTAATTCTGCTAGCGCCATTCTATATGGTGCCATTGATATCGGTTCAGTACCCGAAACCAAATCAATACGAAACTCAATCTCCTTATATGGAGGCAATCCAGGTAAGTCATCGGGAAAGACATCAATAAACTCCCTAACTATAGGGACTTGGTCTAATTGAGGAACTTCTTTCTCTATATCTACTATATATGCTAGGTAACATTGTACCCCTTTTCTGGCCATTTTCCTCGAGATAGCCGACAACATAATTGATGGACACCCAATCTTATCTCCTTGAAATACCAACCCAACTTCTGCATCTAGATCAAATATTATTTTCTTACCCCAACAATTTACTGAAGCTCTATGCTTTGCCAACCAATCCATTCCTAAAATCACATCAAAATCAACCATATCTAAGACATTTAAGTCTCCCATAAAAATCTTATCTCCAATCTCTATTTCACAATCCAGATACACATACTTCACTAATATTAATTCATCTAAGGGAGTGGAGACTAAAATTGGGGATTTTAACAAAGTTGGTTGTTTATCTAACCTTATGGCAAAATATAGAGACACAAATGAATGGGTTGCACCCGTATCAAACAAAACTTTTGCTTCAAAAGAGCAAACATAAAGAATACCTGAAACAACTGTGTTGGATGCCTGAGCATCCTGCTGAGTCAAGGCAAAAACTCTGGCATGCCCCTAACCCTGCTGTATCTGACCTCTATCACCTGCACCCCGGCCTCTCTAACCACGACCACCAAAACCTCTACCCCCATGAGCCACAGACTGGCTCATCGATGGTGCCTGAATAGGATACTGGACTGAAGCAGATAACCCCGAAGCTGACAACTGTCTCCTCGGGCACTCTCTGATCTTATGACCTATCTGGCCACAACTAAAACAAGCCACAGTCCTTCTGTAGCACTCTGCACTAGTATGACTTCCTCCACAATGCTGACATGAAGAGCTATCACTAGGTGAAACAAATGAACTACGAGGTGCAGTCTGAATTAAACTCTGAGTACCATTACTGCCACTCTGACCGCCTGAGCCACTAACTGATGGTCTCTGTCTAAACCTCCTTTGAACCCATGAGCCCTGACGGCCACTTCGTCCCTTAGACGGACCTGCACTGAATCCCTGTTGCCTAAAAGACTGACCCTCTTCTCTAGGCCTTTTAGGCTGGCCTGCTGTCATGTCCTCTAATTCTCGCGCCTCTATCAACCTGGCGCTATCAACAGCTAAGGAGTAGGATGGAAACACCTGTGACACCATCACCTTATACATAGAGGATTTGAGTCCTCTAATGAATCTCTTCACCCTCCACTTCTCAGTGGGCAGAAGATGTTCTGCATACCTATACAGCTGAGTGAACTTCAGATCATACTCATCCACTGTCATGCTCCCCTAAGATAGCCTCTCAAACTCATAAAGTCGAGCATCCCTAATGCTCCGAGGGAGAAACCTGTGTCTAAGAACATGGAGCTAAACTCCTTCCATGTCCACTGAGCCTCTACTGGTCTTGCTCTTTTCCTAGACTCAAACCAAGAGATTGTCACATCTCCTTCCAACTTGAACGATGCCAAACTCACAGCTCGGTGGTTTGTACATCCCAAAGCTTCACACCATAGCCAAATATCATCTAGGAACCTCTGAGGATCCTCTAAACTATCCATCCCAGTAAAAATAGGAGGTGCCAACTTCATGAAGTCATTCAATGACACATTAACTCCCTGAACAGTGTGGGATGTCGAGGGTGCATCTTTATCCCTCCTTCTATCTCTCTCCATAGAAAACTCTATCCAGGTCCGCATAACCTAGCTAAGTTGCTGAAACTCTGTAACAGGTTCAGGGTAAGCTACCCCCACATCTGTTTCATCAACCATATCTTCCTCTTCTATCTCCTGAGGCTCTTCTTCCACTGGTGGAGGTACCTCCTCAACTTGTTGAGGTAAGGGTGCACCGCGCCTCCTTCTTTGCCTTGCAGTTCTCAACCGCACAATAGGGACATCATCCTGATCATCCTCTACTCTAACAGTATCAGTTATTCGTCTATTCCTCGACATTTCCTAAAATAAAAATGAGAGCACTCAAGTCATGCTAGAACAATAGCATGATAGTTACCACAGAATTATAGGAAAGCATATCTATCACAAGGAAGAAGACATGCTTAATGAGAATTCAGAATTTCAAAGACAACAAACAAGACAACACGGATCCTAATGCTCCACTTATTATGAATTTTAATTATATTATTGTTTCTTTAACCTAAAGCTTTGATACCAAGTTTGTCACGACCCGAATCCCGGATCCATGACCGGCACATAGACAAGGTTCCCCTCCAAGGTTTCATACCTATGCGAACCCAAACTTATCCTAACTCAATCAGAGTTTAAAGCAGCATTAAAAACAAAATCAACTTCATAATATAATTGAATTGTCTTAATACAAAAGTTTATAAAAGTTCAGAGTTTTGGAGCACTAACTAGATATAAAGAAAAGCTACAAATTACAACCAAAAAGCAGGTTCAGAAGATTCAACAAAAATAACCTGCTATCAAGTTATAAGCCTGAAAAGAATAATAATGAGAGGGTGAGTTCAACAACTCAGTGAGTAGATAACGTTCAATATACACACACGAGGTAATACATCAATGAGAAATATATATAAAAGTATGGCTCTAGGTTCTTAAAGAAAGGTTTCTCAAATTGGCCATAACAAGAAGATCATATGGTAAAACTCGTCAGAAAATCAAAATGCAATGAGCATGAGGCTCCGTACTGTGGGATGATCAGTCCACACAGATTGGTAACTCCCCCGACCAACTAGGGTTCAGATACGAAGTGCACAAAGACTAACACTACCCTGTTAGCATGGGTATTCTGACTGACATACCATAGGTTCATAATCATAATCTAACAAACATATTCATATCTCAAAGCTCAACTCATGACATCAATCAAATGAGGAGCTATCAATTCAGAAGTCAATTCAAAATATATGTTGGTTCATATCAAGAATTCGGATTCAATAATTGATCATGCTTTATCATAACAAGGATAATAATCAGCATATATATTATCAAGAAGCATGATTCAATTCATATTAACAAATCAAATATTTATACTATTTCTCATGCATATGGAAAATTATCCACTCACCTGACTCGAAAGCAACAAAACTCAAAGCTGATATCGAAGAAAATCCTACTGACGTCCCGCCAGTAGAATATCAGGATTATCTGAATATAAAGGAGACATATTCAAGAATAACTCAAAAGAATATATAACCTATTTAATACACTTATCTAAGGGTGTATTCCATAATCCTATATGTTTTTGAACTCACTAGTCAATTTTCTCAAAAACCTAAAAATCTAACGGTTTTTCCGAAATCTAATCCATAATATAACAACTAATAAAATTGGCAATAATTCACTAAATAACCCTTAATTATTCATCAAACTAATCTGAAAAAGCTAATATTACAGCCAGGGACCAATCTGGAATTTATCATATTTTTTTAGGGCCAAATTGTAATTTGTCTAATTGGAGGACCAAACTGAAATTTATCATAAATCCATGAATATACTGAAATTCTGACCATAATTAGTCCTCATTTCTGTCCAGATCATCTCATTATACTCCAAGGACCATTCTGGAATTTTACCAAATTTTTAGGGTCAAATTGTAATTTTTGTCAAATTGGAGGACTAAATTGAAAGTGTTAAATTCTCTTATCTATACAATAATTCTGTCCATAATTCATATGTTATTCTGTTCAGATTCTCGGAATAGGCTCCTGGGACCATTCTGCAAATTTTCCAAAGTTTGGGGACTAAACTGTAATTTTCCAAAATTGAGGGAACAAATTGAATTTTCGCCATCTTCAACCTCCAATCCAGAATTTTAACAGAAACCTACTGTTCTCCCCTGATTTTTAACTCAAAATGCACCATTCAAACAAAACTATAACTTAAAATCATCATCTTTCAATTCAATCTCTCAAAATTATCCAAATAATCAAATACCCATAACAATTAACCCTACAACATCCAAATTAACTCATCAATCAAACTCAAAACACAAATTTCATAACCCTAACATTTATCAAAACCGAAATTAAAGCTAAAGAAAACATATTATACACATTAAAGCATAATCTTACCCCTTTTTACTTATTTCCTCCAACTCCTTTTCTTTTTCCCTTATTTTCCCCTCTTTTCTCTTCTTCTTCTTCTTCCTCCCTTCTCTCTCACGGTTTGTTCTTTAAATTTTCAGATCCTTCTATTGTGTTTTTTTTCCTTCTCTCTATTTATATTTATCAACTATTGGTCAATTACCACACTACCTCTCATTTAACTTACTCCTACATCTATGCCTTCAAGGGCTTTCTAGCCTTTTCCTATGTCTTTATATTCAAAACATTACAGTCATAACTTTTAGTCTCATTCTCTACTCTCTTTCTCTTTTTTCTTTTCTTTTTTTTTGGCATCAAGGTTGCTACTGCTCCATAGGGTCTATTTCTCTTGCAGGAGAAATATGCAATGGATCTTCTTTCTCGGGCTTCTAGGACAGGTTCTAAGCCAGTTCAAACACCCACAAATACACAAATACATGGTAACCCGCTAATCCTTTTGATAAATATTCTTATTTGTTTTTTATTATAAAAAAAAATAATGAATTCTATTTCATTCAGTTTCTGCAATGCAACAGTCTTCCTTCAGAATTGGAAGTTTTTGCTATTTGAGTTCAATAACTCTATTGCGATTGTCTTAACTTACAAGTTGAGATGGGCTTGATGATGCTACTGTTTTTGTAAATTTTATCAATATTTTATTTTCCAGTGATGTTGTTTTTATCGAATTCGACGTCCAATATTTGTATAATATTAACTGTAATATATTACTGTTTTATTTTATAAAATTATTCCTAGAGTTGATTGTTAAATTGTTTTAGTATGACACAAAATTGATTTTATATTTGTATATTATTTTTCCTAATTCCCTCCCTTGTCTTTGTTTTAAGATTTTGTTTTTGTTTCAACTTGAACAATCATAAATAATTTTTTTTCTTGACTTTCTAAGTTTAAATTTTAACATTAACATCTAAAAAAAATTTGAATTCTTATAAAATATATTAAATTAATGTTAGAAATGCATCATTAGTCTAGAGAATAATATAAATTATATCTTGTGACCTCACCTAACAGCTTAAGCTGTTGAATTGAAATGGTTCTTTGACAAGGTATCATAGTCTTGATGAACAAGCAGTCACGAGTTTGAATATCATCATCCCTATATATTTGATAAAAATTAAGCACAAGGTAGTGTGGATCTGTGCAAGTTTCAAGCTCAAAAATCTTTTACTTGAGGGGGTGTATTAGAGAATAATATAAATAATATCTTGGGACCTCACGTAACAACTTAAACTATTGGATTGAAATAATTCTTTGATAATTAGAATCATAGTTTTACGAGTTGAGAGAGTCAACAGATTAATAGTTAGGTTGTTACCAGGTCAAACTGAATCTATTGTCAGGTTAATTGGTTTTTTTTATTTTTGTTTTAATTTCCTCTAATCTAGGTTTCGATTCGATGTGCTAGACCAATCTAAATTTTAAAACTATGCCTAGGATCATATGAGAAAAAAATTTAATTTTGATTGCTGGATAAGCTAATCGAAAATAATACATATTGTTTAATAAAAAAATATAATTACAGTGGAAGGTTGGACTTTGTAATAACTTAAGCTATATATTAGATTGAGATGATTTTTTGACAATTAAAATCATAGTTTTACGAGTTGAGAGAGTCAAGAGATTAATAATTAAATTTTTACCAGGTCAACCTGAATCTATTGTTAGGCCAGTTGGGTTTTTTGTTATTTTATTTTATTTTTTCTAATCTATGTTCCGATTCGATGCGCTAAATCAAACTAAATTTTAAAACTATGCCTAGTATCATATGAGAAAGAAATTTAATTTTGATCGATAGATAAGCTAATAAAAAATAATTCATACTGTTTAATAATAATAAAAAATATCATTACAGTGGAAGGTTAGATTTTATAATATTTAATATTTCATATACTAGGAGCTAGGTGACATAGATAAAAGAGCAACAAAAACTGAGAGCAGTGCTAAAAAGGGCTTCTTTGAAACCTGCCCTGACCCCTTCGTAGTTTGCAGCACGGAATACATTGGATCCCTGTTAGTGTTGATGCACGCTTGGATATTAGGGCTCTAACTTTGATACATACAGCTAAAAGCCGACACCACAGAATCTTTACCTTATACTTTAATATCATAAGACTATACTATTCCCTGTAGCATCAAATCAATGACATATATTCACTGAAAAGGTAACATATACCCTGGAGAACAAAATTAATTTTATTAGATATTTAGTTTGAGTTGATTCAAATCAATTTAAATAATCAAGTTTAAAAAATTATTTTCTTATCATTTTCTTCTTAAAGGCCTTTCATGCCTGTAAATGTTCTTCGTTTCCAAGAGATAAGGCACAAGAATAGCTCCTCTGTGCTGGTTAACAAGAAGCTGTTGCAGACCAATTTGGTGGTCTGAGGGCTGCCGACAATTTAGAAGACGAAGAAAATCGATTTCAGCAGACATCATTAGCTAGCTAAATTAATGAAGAGTGTGTCACATTTGGCTTCTACAATGAAGTTGGAAATTTGAGTTCTTAAATACATCTTTGACTAAATTTAATGCTCAAGACATCTCTCCATCAAACCAATAATGCTATGTATTTTTCAAGGAGCAGCAGCAGCAGCACTCATGCACGCAGTATTTAATAAATGTAGTGCATTATACCATCAAAAGCTGCTAAAAGACTACTGATGTAGATTTGTTTAATCCTCTTAACATCTAAGAGGGGTAGGGTTATTCTGATGAAACTGATCATGAATGATACACAAGTAATATCCTCATCTTGAATTCTTTCTTGATTCTTCAACTAACTCCAGTTCTAACATCTTCAATATGGCCAGGCTTGTTGTTTTTTTAGAGTAAATTATTGTTTAGTCCTTCAAGTTTCAATGCAATTATAACTTAATTAGTCCTTCATGTTTGAAAGTCTCGTGTCTCAATTCTAGTATTAAAACATTTGCTCAACAATTTAAATTCTTAGATAAAAATCAGTGTTAATTATAAAGGCCACGTTCGGTTGGTCAACAGCAAGAGTCAGATGACTAATTTATACGTTTTCAAACATAAAGAATTAAGTTGTAACTAAATTAAACAGTCAGGGACTAAAAGATAATTCACCCCTTTTCTTACCCTGCAAATATTGGCTTTACCTTAACCACCTGATAAGATCATTAGCTGAAGGAGGATATACCTCATCATCGATGCTGTCTGTGTAACAAGAAGACATGTCCATGAATGCCCTTCAAACTTGGACTCCTCAGGCTATAATCGTTAACCATGTTACCCACATTGCTAGTTGCCAGGTCAGGTACTGGGAAAGACAGGCGTTTTCTGGCTGAACCTGACTTTTCTCTTTCTGGGGTTGAAGCTCTCTGCCTTGGTGCACTTTGTGATCGAATTCTAGCCTTGGCAGATGCAGTGGCAGCCATGTAGTTAGGCATTGAAGCAGAAGAAGGATTGGTTGCTTCCATCACATAGTTTCTGCCTTCTCCTAGGCAGCGAGGGCTAGCTGAATGGACTTGGAGTAGTGCTCTTGTTTTGGAAAGGGATGGTGTGACTGGTTGTGAGAGAGTGTTGTGGTTTTTCTGAAGAGGAGAGGCAACTGAATATGAACTAGGCCTGTGCTGCTGGTAGTGATATTGATGATTGAATTTATGAGCATTCGGGGTAGAGTAGGAGTAAGGTCTAGAGGTGTCCCTTTCAACAGTACTTTTGACAGGGTCCCTACTGTGATATAATTGATCACACAATGCACCGCTCCCTCTTCTCTCCCATTCCTTCCTGGTTCTCCACGTGTCTAGCCATCTGGGATTCTCTTCTACCTCTCCTTCACTTGCATATGAGTCTCTTCCAGGTTTCCATATCTAACAAAGCAGGAGTTTGCGTCAAATGTTTGCTGGCTTGGTATTAATTTCCAGCCAAAATAGAAGGTGATAAATCAAATGGCAAGGGATGTGATCAAAAACCTGTTGAGAGAAAGCATAAGCAAGGGCCTTTTCACGTTTCAAGGCGACTACTTCCTTTGTTTCCTGTAACATTTCCTGTATTTCCTCTAATGTTTTAGGCTTGTAATTATTGCAATGAACCCAGTCATCAGCAGTGCTGCTTGCATCCCTACACTGCAGCATACATTGTTAAGGATTAACCAAATCAAAGCCGAGGCCGAAGCATAACACATTATCCGTAACAAAATTTATTACAGTAGATTTCCTCTCAGCAAGATTTGAACCCCACAAGCTATTCTGATCACTGGAGATGGAGTTTGTGCTGCCTTCATAGGAATCAAGCACCCGCACCCTCACCATAGCTTGCATGCACTGAAGAATCATATTTGCTCTCTTTCTAACATTATGGCCTCTCACTAAGGCTTGCATCTTTACCAGCCCCTTTAGTGCTCTAAGAGCTCTCCTTGCCTTCAAAATAACACAAACATTAGTTAGCCAAAAAGTCCTTGAGATATGTAATTTCTCTTTACTCTCTTTGTAATCACTTACCAGATATCCTCTAAAAGCTTTTTGTATAGCAATGGCAGCAAAATGTTGTTTAGCAAGAAGGGAAGGCCTGGTGAGTCTAACAACCTCAACAGCTGCTTGAGCTGTAGCAACTGCTGCTTGTGCCGCTGCTGTTGTGGCCATGGCCGCTTCAAGGGCTTGTCTATGCTTAGCATCAGCAGCTTCAATACCAATACTATTACTAGCAGCAGAAGCAGGATTGGTGGTTGCTGTAATGTTAGTGACGGTGGTCACTCCACAATGGTATATTACTGTTTCTTGATTCGATGACTTCCTGAAAATCCATCTTCTTGTCCCTCTCTTCTGCACAAATTAACCCACAAAAATTTTAATTGGCAATGTTAATTATGTTACAAAGAAATTACTAAATTTTCACCTTTTCTTCCTCCTCTTGTTCATGAACTTCTCTCCTTCTACTACTTTTCTTATCATTCTCTTTACTTGGAGACCTGAAAGCCCTTTTGACTGCGTTGAGCCAAGAACTTCCTCCAATCTTCACCATGATGCAATCAAAAGCACTACTATGCAAAGCAAAAACCTTGGCTGAATATTAAGGCAAAGAAAACCAATTAATCTAGAGCCAGTAGCTTCATAGATTTGAGTGGTTGGTATGTTTCAATGCAAAAGACAGTGAAATAAATGAACAAATAATTTAGCCTGCAAGAGGGGTAGAGCTAGTCCATCCATTTGGGAACAGGCTCTGAGTCTGTGCGTTGTCCACAATACAAAACTGTAAAATGTTAATAATAATAATGTGGACAGAGTGCTTGATGCTAAAAAGAAATGGTGTTTTCTCGTGGCATGGAGAACAACACTAAAGGAGTTGTGTCAGACGGTTGGAGACAACATCGGAAGAGCGAGTGCCCTCGAGAGGTGTTAATTCTAATTTAATCCTAAAAGATAAATAAATAATCTTTGCCTAGTGTTGATTGTATTTATTTTTATCATTTTTTTCCTTCAAAAATTGTCTTTCTTGATCTCGTTAGGCTCCGTTTGTTTTTATAGTGCGACGCTTACCCAACTATAAATTTAAAAATATTTGATTAATTAACATACATGATATTTTTATATGGATCTCATTGAAAATACTTTTAAAATATTGATTAAAAAGACTATAAATTATCGGTTATTTTAAATTTATTTTTTCAATGTGCAACCACGATATCAAACAGTGCTAAATCTTACCATATTATCTATTTCTTTTTAAAAAAAATAAGAAGAGGAAAATCATATAAAGTGGGAAAGAAATAGATTTAAGAATATAGGGATTAAGCATTAAACTTTTGAAATGATGAGGACTAATTGAAGTCTATTTTACTAAACTACGGAGTCTAATTTATAATTAACTCCCTCGAGAATGCTGAAAGCTGGATGGTATTTCCTGTAGTGAAGAAAAAGGGAGGAGGAGTAGGTGTGCTTTGTTATGCTTTTGCTTTGCCTTTTGGTGTTAAAAACAACAAAGAAACTCCCTTGGCTTCCCATGTGTTGAGAGAGTCCATGGTTTCTTTCCATAAATGATTATAGTCTGGTTTTGGGGATCTGGGATTAGTGGAGAAGAGGAGAACGATGTGTTTTGCTTGAGTGATCTTCCAATGGGGATTAAACGAGTATGATTCTCAGGGCTGTAATGGTCATTTTCCAGGCAGTTTGGCAAGTGGTATTGTGACTTGCCATGTTGGGATTGGCTATGGAGAATTTGGGAACTCGAATGGAGACCTACCCTAGCTTAGGGTAACTGGTGTAGGGATTAGGGCAGCTATAGGCTACCTAATATGACCTTGTTTACGGTTCGAAAGTTACAGTGTGTCCCAGTTCATAGACCAGTCAAACTGTTACGAATTCTCTCTCAGCCTCCTCTTCTTTTCCATTCTTCATTCGCCCATGGAGATTTTGGTCATCTGAAAGATTGTGACATATGATCATCTAGTTGTAACAAAAAGGAAAAGGAACAAGACAGGGACTTGTGAGTTAAGATCTTCATGAGTTGCTGGAAATTAACTGCCTAGGAAGGATATATTCTCTTGTTTTGTGTTTGTACGTATGACTGTCTGGGTAAAGTATTATGAAAATTAAGAGATCAATAGCTTGTTTAGGCTACAAAAACAAGGTTATCAATTCTTTTAGAGAACAAATTAATCTTAATTAGTTTTCATTTTGTTTTGGGAAAATTAGTCCAATGTTTTTTTTTGTCTTGCTATCCAGTTATTAAATATTACACTTTGCAATCTAAAATTTATAAAAATAGTAATACTTTACATCCATAGAATTAGTTGATGCTAGAAAAAATTCTTTAAAATAATTGTTTTTTAACAAATTTTGTGTGTGGTTGTTGTTGTTTTTAAAATATTTTTTATTTGAAAATATATTAAAATAATTTTTTATTTTTAAAAAATTATTTTTAACATCATCACCTCAAAACGATTTAAAAATATAATAAAAATAATTTAAAACAAAAAATTTTCAAATTTTATTCTATCCCTGTTTCAAACGCAATATCAAGTTACGAGTAGTGTGTTTAAAATAAACCAAAATAAAAGGGTCGAAGTACAAAAATACTGTATGTAACTTTTGTCTAAATATCATGCACAAGAAAGTGAGAAACACAACTGGGCTAGGATTCAGATAGTGTTCCATCCAGCAAAGCCAGCCCATATACAGCAAGCATAAGGATGTTTAACGAAAGAATGAGAAAAAACTCGTAGAGTATAAAATCTAGTGTGGATAATATTTGATGATGGCAAGAACTCCAGGTGTTTCTTTGAGTTGGCTGGAGAACTTTCAAGACTCATCTCCATACTTCCCTTCTCTCTATATATTGCAATCTCATTTCTCTATCCATGGCTTCAAAAATCAAGAAAAGCAAACTGTAGTGTAGTGTGTACAGCCACTTTCACTAGCACCTCTCCTTTGTTTAAAACTTGGTGCATATATATATATTTTTTTATCTACTTATGGCTTCATCAACATTGTCTTCGTCATCTGCTCCTTTGTTGTCAAACAATTGCAAAGCTGTGCCTTCGACCAAGGCAACAGGTCCTTGCTCAGTGTCTTTTCCATCAAGGGGTTTTGGCAAGAATACTAGTAAGCCTTCAAGGTTGGCTTTGGTGAGAGCTGAAGCTGCTGGAGAACACAAGGACACTGCATGTCAATAAGCAGGGAAACAGCCGAGGGACAGCTGTTGAAAGAAGGCCTCGAAGGCTGGTTGTTGATGTCTCACCTTCCGGTGAGTAGTCTGATTTCTCCTTCTTGTTGTTTTTTTCTTAGGGTCAGGTATCTTCAGGCTAACGTCAGCTAAGCCTCCTTCCTGACGATGTTAAAGTCTTATTTCCGATGCTGCCCTGGTTGAAGACTCTGTAGTTTTCTTTAATAGGAAAAAGTCATTCTTCTTTAATAAAAATGGCAAAATCGATCTCAGCAATGATTTAAGATTTTTTACATTAATTACAGTTTTGTTGGATCCATGTTCACCAACGAGGACAATGCGATGCAATGACAATTCCTAGCAGCAGGAACAGGACAGGAGGGGAGGTTCGAGCACCATGGGAAATCAAAGATGAGGAACAAGAGATCAAGACGAGGTTTGACATGCCAGGACTGTCTAAGGTGGATGTCAAGCTCTCGATCGAGGATGATCTGCTTGTTATTGAGGGAGAGCACAAAAGGGAAGAAACTGGTGCTGATTCATGGTCTGGTAGCAGTATCAGTTCTTGCGAAAAGGATAAGATTATGGCTGAGCTGAAAAATGGAGTTCTGTTCGTTAACATTCCTAAGACCAAAATACAACGTAAGGTCATTGATGTGCACATCCAGTAAGAGATTTTATAAGAAGTTTGTACCATGTATAGTGCTTTTTTTTTTTGTATTTGAAAATGTGATTTTCAGGATCTTTCCTATCTCTATTCCTGCCTATCTTGCTTCAACTACTCTCCTCGCCTTAGATATCCGTTTTCGACATTGGACACAGATGTGGAATCGTGTTGGACATGCACCAGTGTAAGGTACAAGTCCCCAAAATCCGAGCCACGGATTCTTGTTGTGCGGAAGAATATAGATGTTTGTGTTCAAGAACAAGTATGTAACATTTGATCATCTCTTTTGTTCAAGTTCATGAACATTTCAAAGAAATTAAGAAAGGAATCGTTCATATCAAGTTAAACCGAAGCAGGATGTGTAGAGCAGTTTCCCCCTCTGGCATTCCCCTGCATCTTTTGGACGTTGCCTACCCTATAGTCTAGTATATGAAGATTTGAGCCGCCAACTTGCTAGATTGGCTTTAGAAAAATGGACAGTAATGCAATTCTTCATGAAAAGTCTTCTCTTATCGCTTACTTTGGAAGAAAAGACAACCTACAACTTGGTAATTCATGTTCAAATTTTCTCTTAGAAGTTTGTCTCATTTTCGACCCACTTGGATATTGTCCTATTGTAACTATCAATACAGGACTTTGTTCCTTCCGCTTAACATTTGAATTGGCATATAGTATCTTGTTGACCTGAGGACTGCTCGCGAGTACCCAGGCAATTGGTGTCCATCGCGCTCAGTGCTTGGTCCTACTCAGAGGCGCTTCATTGACACCAATTTTCCAGACGTGCATGACCGCTGTTAGTATTTCCCTGCCTTGCCATCCTAGGCAAGAGAAAGCAAGAAGAAATTCCTTCAAATTTTTCTTGGAAAGAATATAAAAATGGAAAAGGGGGGCTGTGGACTATGGACTAGATGAGCCTGTATTGTCTCAGGTAGTAAACTAGCAGTCAAAAAATAGCAGAAATATATCAGAGAATCATCTTCTGTTTCTGTTTCAAGAAATCAAGCCGGTAAGAACACGTTGAGAACAGAATAGATGAAAATCTTTCAATGTTCTGTAGCAGACAGAATTCTTTTTATATTCCTTTAATTTTTTTTCTTTTTACATGTTCTCCATCTTTGGCTAATCAGTACATCTACATGATAAATTCATTGTCAGCTACATAAGAGAGAATTCAGTACCTAAATTGTACATTTCCAAAGCTATACTACTCAAATCCTTCAGGGATTGATTCCAGCTTTGGCTTCCAATTTCTTGGAGAGTCGAGAGAAAAACTTTTCTGCTCTAGCCCTAACAGAACCTCCTCAAGAGATATTTCCTTTTTCAAAAGCTGCTGAAGTTGTTGCTTTGTTATTACAACTTTAATCCTCTTGACGCCACCACTACTTGCTTCTTCTTCCCTGTCAACCACCGGTGAAGTCCCTGGAGGTGGTGGAAGAACATGGTAAACATTTCCAAGCTTTAACTCGTAACTTGGTGGCAGATGCTCTATAGCTTCATTTGTTAGACCAATACCTGAGCCAGGAACGTTGACCGCGATATCTTTCACAAGAATTGGAGCGCTGAATTCCAAAACCTTTCCATCTGTTTTGACAACATGCAAAACTTTCTCATGCTTGGCTTGAGGGAATCCGATGCAAGAACCTATAAAGGGAGGTCTAACACAATTATGAGCTAAGCAATTGCCCATTTTTCTCCAAGAAAATATAACCATGAAGGTCTTAAGAAGTCTTACAAGAGGAGAAGAGGGATTTCTCTACCTTGTTGTTGTATAGAATGAAGAGGGAGAAGAGGAGTTACAAGATATATTTATACTTAAGAAATGTAAAGAGTCTTTCTTGAGCTAGAGTTACTATACTAGTGGAGGGTAGAAAGCTATCTTTCTTTCTGTTTAAAAGTTAAACGGAAAAATTGAATTTAGAAAGCTAAAGGAGGAGCAACGAGATATTAAATTTTGTTTAGAAAGCAAAAGATATATAAAATTTGTCAACACGCATGCAAGATAGGTCGGTTAGTGGAAGGTGGCATAATAGTATTGCTCTCCTTATACCATGCCATTGTAGAGGACTAAAGTAAGAGGGGGGGTGACCACTACAAATAATAATATTCATCAAGTATGCTTGATATTTATGACCCTCTCTGCATAGTGGGTTGTCCATGGAATATCTAGGTTGTGCTGAACAGTTTAGGGTTCCTCTTTTGTCCCTTACGGTTTTTCTTTGGTAATTGTTGCATCATTCTTACGGTTTTGATTATGTAAGGGCTGGAAGATAAAGTTATAAATGGTATGGGGAAGACTATTGTAACATTAAAGAGCTTTAGTGGGTTTAGGTGCCTCATCTTTTTCAGATTCTGCACTTATTACAGTCTAAGCATCTAATTAGCGGTCCAGGTGGTGTTAGATTTTATCATAAAGAGAGTAATTAGAGAAAGATTACTCGTCTTTTCTGCAACTGATCAGTTTGTACAGCAATTGAGCATGTATTAAAAATTACAGACCAAGCATTTTGTTGGTAAAAATATGCAGTTGGCACATGATGGGTTAGGTTGAGAGGGGACATTAGGGCCTTTAGGATCTGGTAAACTATACACCCTATAGACTCCTGTGAATAATTTATATTAGGATCTGGTGAACAAAATCTCTATTAAAATGGTGGTTCTAACAAAAGGTTGGCTGATGATCTTAACTCATTAGGGCATTTAAAAAGTTGTTCAATAAGAATATCTTGACTGCTTGAACTGATATTCTGGCAGGATTTGATGAACATTACAAGGCTAGGTAACGCGGTGTAACCTTCTACTTGCGGTTTAACTCGTGTTTCCATTTCTATAATTGATAGTTTTTTGGAACAGAAAATTTTGAATGGCAGTGCCTTGCAAAGGTGAGTTTTGCTAAAGTAGACTAAAATCAATTAGGAAAAAAAAACACTTCTGTTGAATCTGGGAAATCAGACTCATCATCCATTTACTGAACTTGTTGCAAGGTGTGACGCAAGAGATGATGATAGGATTGCAGCGTTTGCAAGTGCAGCAAGTTGTTAAGGCATTGGCTGGTAATTAGCACAGGCACCTGCCAGTAATCTACTAGTGGTGAAAGTCTAATTAATGATCATGTAACTCCATAGTTTTCACTTGCTTAAAGTGCTCTTGCCAGGCCTTGTTGGAGTCCCCACCAAGAAAAAATGTCCTTGTCCCGTCGTGGAAAATGAAGGGTGAAATCATAATGACAGATTTTCCTAGAATAATCTACAAATTAAGTACAAATTATTAATTAATTATAATAAGTTAACTGAGGCGGTTGACTCACTAATTAGTCTATTGACTATTCAACAGATCAATACACATCCAACCTAACCTCCATCCTGGCATTGGCTAGCCAACAAAGAACTCACCCTCCCTTAATTATAATTTACAGTCAGGTCTAACAGCATCAAATCTTTTCACCTTCTTCTTAAGTTATAATTTTACTAATGGATCAGGTAGAACACATATGTATGCACAGACTAAAATAAAGAACACATTTCCCACTCATACGAGGTTTATTTCTCTCGGATGAGACAATAACCATGACAAGAACCTCGAGTTTGAGTTGTTAGCTTTGTAAAAATATATAACAAAGTCTCGCGAGTCCTTCTCAAGTCAAATTTGAATAAGTTAAAACTTGGTTAGGTTAAATTCATCTGCATTCTTAATTAAACAGTCTTTTTATATAGCCTTCATTTAGAGCCATGTATCTTCTTCAATTGTCCATCATTACCCTGTCGCAAATTCAGTGAATCATGCCTCCCCGCCAATGAGCCCTCGATGGCGGGAATCGTATTATATTATCATGTTTTTTAAAATATTTTTTATCTTTAACGTCAACGTATCAAAACATCCGAAATCATTAAAAATATATATATTTTTAAGCTAAAAAAAAAAAGTTGAATTTTTGCAGACCTTCGAAGCTCTCTTTTACAGCTTAACAAAATGGACTCCCATAGGGAAGAGTGCATGAATGTTGAGCTAAGCCGTCTTTGAATTGTCAGACCAATTTAAATAGCATTTTCTGCACTGTTGCACTATGCTAAAAGCATGCAGTGTAATTGGTAAAATCACCACCGTTAATTACAAAACTGGAGATCAAAGCATCAGACCTGACCCACGCTCCTGTCTGCCGCGAGAGAGGTTAAAGGAGGGATAAATTCAAACACGGTACCCTATCATGTAACCAGTGAACAGTATTAGGTTAAAGAGAACACACTCTTAGGTTCCCAGATCTTTTATTGTCAAGCATGAACAACGTAATACAGAGCATTTTACGGAACGCTTTCATCTACATAAAGAAAGAACGAGAAAAGAAGGAAGAGGAAAAACCAAGTTACCCTCTTGTAGAACGGGATTCTTTACCACCAAGTGTCTGAATTATCGCTTCCAAAAGTTTAATGTCACTGTCACGCTTAGAAATTTCTTCTTGCTTTGCACGCAACTCCTCTATGTGTAGTTCAAATACCTCTGAAGCAAAGAGAGCAATATTATAAAATTTTGGCAAGGTGGAAATATAAATTAGTAATTGCCAGCAAATTTTGAAAAGGAATGAGGCAATCATCATGACCAGAAATTGGTGAGATTGAATGTGTGAGGATTGCCATTGATTTCACTTATAAACTAATAAAAAGACATCCAGATGCCACAACTAACAGTAAAGCTCAGGATTATATTACATGGGCTTTGCTTAGGCTCTATAAAGTAGGACTTTGATGGAGATATTGTTCAGATTCAGATTTGTTTTGCACAGATTAACCTTCAACGTAAATTCATGCAGAGATTACTAGTCTAATTTCAAATACTGTTGTTTCTAACATGACATTTTAATCACGGGTGATGAAGATGATTAAATGAGATATTAATATAGAAGAATCTGTCAATTAGGAGCGATCATTTTCAGTTCGGTTCGGTTTTTATCAAAAAAAAATAATCAAACCGAAATTTTTTAAATAAAAAAAAACTGAAACCAGTTAAAACTGACCGGTTTCGGCTTGGTTCGGTTCAGTTTTTTATGACAAAAACCGGTTCAAACTGGTTCGGCTTGGTTTTTTCCGGTTTTTTTCTGTTTTGATTCGGTTCGGTTTTAGGCTTATAAAACCGAAACCGAACTGGCTGGTTTTTTCAAAATTTTAATCAATTTAATTGGTTTTTTTTTACGGTTCGGTTTTTTCAGTTATTTTTTTTTCTTCCAATTTTCTTGGTTTTTCGATTTTTTTCTCACTCCTACCGTCAATTAGTCTTATAGATTGATGGGATATCTTAGAGAGGTTTGGGGTAGCGGACTCAAATCTTTTCCCACAGTTCTACTTATCACCATATTATTTGCCAACCCCTACACCTCCCTTGTTAGTAAAACCACCTTACTTTCACTATATACACACCCTTAATCCTCGACAAAGACCTGCTCTGTCATCTGGTACCTCTCACACAGAAAACTTTCGAGCCAACAAATAAACTATCCGCTAATGAGCATAGGGTATCCACAATGAAGTACATAAGAAGACTGTAAATATTGCAATTAGAAAACACAAAACAGATTTGAAATTTTTTTCCCCACGACTCCATGAGTGTATTGTGGTAGGCTAGGTTCTGGAAAACTGGCATTTTAGGGTACCTCTCACACGAGCACAGCTTCTAGAAATTACACATAAAGGGGAAAAACTACGTATCGCAACTATGGATCTTAAGATTCACGCCTAACATGGACTGCATCGCACATTCACAATAGCATAATTGTTGGTAATTCTCTGAAAATATGGCCTTTGTCCTTATCCAAAGATGTCATAGGTATGCAAAGTTTATAGCACTCATAATCTAATAAAGATTTAAATTACTGTACAAGAAAACACCACCATTTCTATGTAAAATAGGCAAAAACTAACCAAAAAAAAATTTGAAGACTGCTGAACTTTATATTAGAAATCTAGACCTACGAAATCTCC
The DNA here is from genome assembly GCF_951802175.1 of Populus nigra. Taxonomy (NCBI): domain Eukaryota; kingdom Viridiplantae; phylum Streptophyta; class Magnoliopsida; order Malpighiales; family Salicaceae; genus Populus; species Populus nigra. The sequence goes on along the minus strand of NC_084867.1, from coordinate 321,567 downwards.
AGAAATCTAAAAATTACAGAGATGCGAGCTCATATATTCACATTGAAATGGGAATGAAGCTAACTTTACCTGATTTTTCTTTCACAAATATATAGTTGAAAAGAAGAGATAGTAGGCATACTTGTGGTGCTCTCGAGTTCTCTTGTGATCTCACGTGCACGTAATTCAGCATCCTTTTGTGCTGCCTCTGCCTGACGCTTTTCTGCTAGAGCATGAGCAGCAGCTGAGATGGCAGCATCAAGTTCTCTTTCCAAAGTCTCTACCCGTTGTTCAAGAACCTACACACAAAAGACAACCTGCATATGATTTTTTATGCTGCCTTGATGGTACATTCAGAAATTAAGGGAAATAATAGAAAACATAAGAAAACCAACCAAAGACAGTACCAAACAGCATTCTGCAAACATAGTAGTAATCAACTCAAACTGTAAAATTACCCAGTCACGTTAAAATCTAGATGCATGTTGCTTGTGCATATGGAGTACGTATCCAAACTAGCAAACCAGCATCACTTTTCTCGAAATCCCAATCACAAGACTAATAGCTTTATGAAGGCATAATCTAAAAGGATGCCATCCCATGATGCAGGCTACAATGTATTAGCAAAAGTTTTCCCTTAGCATATAACTTCATTTGTTAAATATCTAAAACAGTTGTCTTCTTTTGGTGTCCACAGAAATTTGGATTAAAAATTAATGATCTTTTTTGGTTTTCTCCAAATGGTCAAAGTGCCTCAGTGAACGAACTAGCAAGAGCATTTCAAAAATTTAACTTAAATTGCCAACATTTTGCAAGTTTTCTCTCATCATCACTCTAGCATAACTCATCCAATCCATGGCTAATAAATCATTACTCTACCATTCGAGAACCAACTAATCCATTCACTCTACTCATACATTCATAGTCAAATAAACCAAGCATTAATTACCCAAGAACTCCTACAAAATGCTTAAAAAACACTACCTTGTGAAATTGATCGATGATCATATCAAACAGAAGAAACCAACGTCAAGAATCATAATTTAACAGCAATCCTATCAAGATTGCATGAAAAAAGAAAATCCCGGATCAAGAATCCAATACCTTGATAGAGCGGAGCGGGCTTGTTCAGAAGTGAGGGAGGCTTTTGAGAAGGTTTCTTCATTAACAAAGACAGCTTTTTTAAGGAGCAACTTTTGAAGAGAGTCTAGATTCGATGTCATCTCTGTTAGATTAGCTATAGCTCCTTTCCATCTCTCCCCACTGCCTCCTTTGCTGCCTTTTTCTTTCTCTTCCATTTTTGTCTTCGCTAAAACTTCTGTAAACGCTATCACCAGAGAGAGAGAGAGAGAGAAGATCGATGTGTTAACGTTAGTTCTCTTGTCTTCGTCCACATAAAACTATAAAAGAGTCCAGCTTTCCAACTTGTGTACTTGGGCTATGTCTAAGATTGAATTTGAATCTATGGCAATTTGATTCCATCCGATCGAAAACTTACCCGCCCTGCTTAAAAACCAATTATTATCCGACCTGGTAGAACTGTGGTGGTTTCTTCCGTATAGGATTCACTTGAATTTAAAAAAAATAATTAATTGTATATATAGGTTTTTATATACATTTTTTTTTTGTAGTTAAAAAATTTCTAGAGTAAAAATTAAAAAGTTTATGTATATATATAATCAAATAGATTAAAAATTATACATGTTAATAAATGATAAAAAAATTATAAACAATAACTAAAAATAAAACTGAAAAATTTAAGAGATAGGTATAAAACATATATTTAATCTTACAAAACAGGATATTTATTCAGTTATATTTATTAAAATAATTTTTCATTTAATTAAACGATAATAAAAATAAACATACATTAAATTGATCAAATAAAATAAAAGCAAAAAAAATATGCAAGGTTGTATAAATTAAAAATATTATCTAGATATAAAAAAATAATTCTAAAAAAAAATAAATTTTAATTAAAAAAAAAGATTAGACACTACTTGGCTTAGCAAGCCAAACCAACCCACTTGATTCATTTCATAAGTCATACGATTGGGTTTTTTTTTTTTGAAGCTAGAGCAGACGATATGTTGTTCGTCTTAAATTTTTTTTTTTTAAAATAACATTTCATTTATATTGCCTAATTTTCATTTATTATGGTGCTGAAAAAATAAAATTTATGGTTTTTTCAATTCAAAAACTGAATTTTCAACCTCTTTTTTTTTTTCTGAATCCACCATAACTTTGATTTTAGACCGATACACTCATTATACATCACCCATATCATATTGTAATTAATGCCATGCCAGTACTAATTGCAGTTCACCTCACCCTTATCTTTAGTGCTGCCTTTTTGGATTGTCGTATATACTTGGATGGATCAAATGTCTAAGATTGCCCCTTCACTCTTTTTCTATTTTACTTTTATTTTTATTTTATTTTTTGTGTATCTTTAATTAAGCAGAATCTATTATTAATTACTTATGGTAAAATTAATTGTTTTCAAATTGCTCATTGATTTCCAACTTATGCTGCTTTCATCTGATCAGCTATGATTAATTTCCACAGCACAGATGTTATGTAGGTGCAAATATACGAAGGTTTAAATTATTCTTTTTACCCTATCACTTTTTATTTAAACTAGATTATTAAATGTGATATTCCGTGGTTGGATTAATATTTTTTAAAATAAAAAAAATAAATCATATAAAAATTTTAACATTATTATTAAACTTAGTATAATAATTCAAACTCGAAAACTCTCAACTTGATTTTTTACTTAACTTGAGTTTTAATTAAATACATGGGGATTGTCCCGACATGACATTGTTGGTTCGGCAAATCCAAAAAAAATAGCTAAAGAAAAAAAAAGTCAAATTAACTATGATTAACCCATCAAACTTGCAACCGGATTATATATGAACTTCAGTACTAGATCGAATCAATTTTTAGCTTATTACATGATAAAAAGATACAAAAATAGATTTATCATCAACTCAATACCAGTGTTATTAAACTTGGTCAGGCCCGGCGGGTTGACTCGAGACCCAGTCGACCTGGTGGCTGGACCGGTCCGGGTTTAATAAAAGACCAGTTATGACAACAGCCCGGCCAAACCTGAGCGACCCGGCGAGTCGACTCATGACCCAAGAAAACCTGGACAAGACTCGGTTTTTTTTTCAAATGTGGGATTTGAAACCTATTAGTATATATACTTTATGTTTTCAAAAAAAATTATATTTTTTCAATGTGAGATAAAAAAAATTGGTTTAAATATTTCAATTTAAAAATGATAACATAGTATCTTTTTAATGTGGGATTTGAAACTCATTATTATATATATTTTATGTTTCCAAGAAAAAAATCATGTTTTTTTAATGTGTGATAAAAAAACTTTTTAGTTTAAATACTTCAACTTAAAAGGATAACATATTATCTTTTCAATGTGGAATTTGAAGCCCTTTCGTATATATATTCTATGTTCCCATGAAAAAAAGTTGTGTTTTTTTAACGTGGAATTTGAAACCTATTAGTATGTATAATCTATGTTCTAAAAAAAAAAGTTATATTTTTTCAATGTGGGATAAAAAAACCTTTTGATTTAAATATTTCAACTTAAAAAGGATAACATAGTATTTTTTTCAATGTGAGATTTGAAGCCCTTTCGTATATATTCTATATGTTCCCATGAAAAAAATTATGTTTTTTCAATGTGAGATTTGAAACCTATTAGTATATATACTCTATGTTCGCAAGAAAAAAATTATGTTTTTTGAATGTGGGATAAAAAAAAACTTTTTTGGTTTAAATACTTCAACTTAAAAGCTTAACATAATATCTTTTTAATGTGGGATAAAAAGTTACATGGATTTTTTCATATGAAATATTAAAACTTTAATTTTTTTTTTAATTTTTCCGGATTAATCTAGGTTAACCGATGAAACACCTTGGCCGGGTTTAATAAATATGCTCAATACCGAATAATAAAATTAAATAGAAATTATATATTAAATGATAAAATTAAAAAAAAAATTAAGGGTCTATCAATACAACAAAGCTTAGACACATGGGTATTATGGGTTAATTTTTTTTTTCTTGTCATTCACATTTTTATTTTTTAAAAAAATAAGTATACAAAGGAAAGGTGGTTTATTGTCCCATTAAACATAATATCTTCATGCTTTACAAGGGATAAATTGTTTTTTTTATTCAGGTATTCTTATATATTTTTAAAAGATGAAATTAGTTATGTTCGGGGTTCGTGGCTGCCCCTTCCAATAAATATGTTTTCTAGAAATTGAACTTGTGTTCTTATCTTTGTAGAGATATATCACGCGATACATTTATTAACAAATACTTAAAAACACAATTTAATTGTTTTGTTAATTTAAAGTTAAAAGTATGGAATCATTTCTTAAATTAAAAATGTACGTAATAATTTGGAAGTAAACAGCGTGTTCATATCCTGCTTATATAACGCCATAATAACACTTTGAAAAAAAAAACATTGAAATTTCCAATTACAGAAGCTAACAACGCAGATAGGCTTGGCTCATACATCAAATACAAATCAGTGCGAGCCACGTTCTCTCTCAATACAAAATGAAGCCAAATCTGGAACTTTCCCGTTGGAATAATTATCTTTGATTTATCTTAATGTACTTTCTCTAGTTGCAATCACTTGCAAGATCATCATTTAATTATATATATATATGTATGTATGTATGTATATATATATGTATATATATATGTATATGTATATGTATATGTATATTAATAATGTATATTAGCGTTTGTTTGGTTATTATCTTGTAACAAAAGGGGTAAAAACATTTAGGAACATGTCTTTTTATACTTTTTATTTTGAAAATACAAAAATTTATTGTAAAATTGTTTTTTTCATCTTTTTTTTTAATTCTAAAACAATATTGAATGCATGAAGGCAGGTGCTCAGTTCGGTATGTATTTAATAGTTACAGTACTAAACAGTACCTTGATAAAGAAGAAAAAGGGTCGAGGAGGAAGTGGGCGAGAGCAAGTTAGATAGATTAGGGCACGTTACGCTCTGGACCCGTTACAGGATGTTCCAAAGAAAGAAAGACAACAAAAGATTTATGTTTTTTATTTCTTTGGAAATTTCCTAAACATCTGCTCTTTATTCTTTTTGTTGTTTCTTAATTCTTCTTCTTCTTCTTCTATCTTTCCATCCTTCCATGTTAGTTTGCTTAAGCAAAAAAGAAAAAAATCATACATGTGGTTAGGGTTTTCTCATGTTTTTCTTTTTCTACTTTTAACTGTCTAGCAGTAAACAATTTTCTTGTTAGGAGTATCTTTGTTGGGGAATCCGAGAGCACTCGAGAGACTAATTCTTGTACTTTTCCTTTCTAGAAACAGGAGTCAGAAAAGGCAGTTTACTGATTAAAGTAGTCTTTATTGTTGATTTTGATTGATCAAACGGCTCTTTCTCACCTTCTCAATCTTTCTCACTATATTTTGGTATCTGGGCTAGGATCATCTAGCTAGTTCTTTGGTTTGTTCTTGTGGAAGCTTGAGGCAGTTTGGATTTAGCGTATCTATTTCTGTATCGGGATGTCTCAAGAGATCATGGAAAGTAGGATGGTGATCAATGAAACTAGTAGTGCCTCAGAATCCACTCATGACACAACTTACACCAAGATTTTTGTTGGAGGATTGCCCTGGGAGACTAGAAAAGATTCCTTGCAGGGTTATTTTGAGCAGTTTGGAGAGATTATAGAAGCAGTTGTCATCGTTGATAGGAGCACAGGAAGATCTAAAGGATATGGCTTTGTAAGCTAGCCCTGCTGTTTTTAGCTATAAGACTTTTATAGGTTTGGCATGATCATGTATGTAATCAATTGTAGTTTTGTCATGTATGTGTTTCTTAGGTAAATTTTAAGGATCCTGATTCAGCAACAAGAGCTTGTCAAAATCCATATCCTGTTATTGATGGAAGGAGAGCCAACTGTAATCTTGCAGCCTTTGGTGCTAAAAAGAAAGGTCCAACTGAGCCTGGTCCTTATTGATGCTTGCCTCCAGTAGCAAGTTCATAATTTTGGTTTATATTCTTATTCTATATTGATAATTCTAACTATGTTCCCGTTTTGTTCCAACTTTTTCCTTAAAGCTGCAGGAATTGATAGACTTGGACCTGCAGCACCAAGATTCATGGCACCATTAAACATTCATGGCCCTTCTGCATACTTCAATCAACAAATGCCTCAATATGCATCTCCTTATTCAGTTTATGGGTAAGGAAATTATCTTATTTGAAAAGAATTGTCTGACTATTAGTACTTCATTGTCTTCTGATCTTATTGCCTTCCTAATTTCAGGTATCCTATCCACCCACAGGACACTTCTGCAATGGTTGGTTTTTTTTTTAAATAGCTCACTGATAAATGCTTGCATGCATGGACATAGGGCATCTTCACAATATAGAAGTTTTGATAGCTCAACAAGTTTCTTAACTGTCTTGCAGAATAATTTTTACAATGCATATGGAGGGAAACAGTTTCCATTCTATTACCCCGCCGCGGCATCAGGGTCCCCTGGAGTCTACCTGAATTATTACCCATTCTATGCTCAACATGGACAGAACAGCCCAAGTTACTACCCCAGAGTGATACAGAACTCTCAGCAATACAATGCTTTTGGGACCTTATCAAATCCTACTTCAGCTTCCTCACTACCAAATACCAGTTTAGTGTCTTGAGCAATCTTGTTTTGTGTTGATGTTTCATGAATATGACACTAACATATGACAACATGCTATGTATGCAGAAGCAACAGAAGCAAGACCTGCCGCGATAGCAGAACAACAGCAATGAGAGTACCAATAACTTCATCTGAACAGAAGTCATGGGCTTATTTCTTATAGTAAAATTAGTTCACACCATTTCAGAGTCAACAGGATGTAACAGAAATAGATTCCATAGAAGAAACTTCTGCTGCTCTGCAGGTTCTGTATAGTTTCCTCCTTGAAGACACACACACACCATTCATACATTTTGTCTGTCATTGATGGTTTATCATAGTAGTATCTTCCCTTTCTGCTTTAAATTTGTTCTTTCTGAGATGCAATATGCCATGAAAGTTTATATTCCATCGTATTTGCGACCATGAAGCTTATTGCAAAGTGATGTTTCATCATTTAGTTGAGATCAAAAGAAAAGATTGGATAGCTTGGCCATCAACTCTTTATGGATTTCTGATTCAACTATGGTTTCCAGCTTTCCATAATCAGTGTCCTATGTTTCAAACACAACATTGCTTTCAGCTCTTGGATTGAGATAATTGTAGTCAGCCCTCCCAGGTAAATGCTGCTAGTTTTCACAGCCTAGTGTTGTCGGGCTTTTGTTTGCCCTGTATACTTGGGCTTTCAATTCTTTCCCTAAGTTAAAACTTAGGAAACATGAGTGGACTCCAGGCCTAGCAGAACTCTCCCAGATATTGAAATCGTGACAAAGATTTAAGCTTAAGGCACACCATCATTCCCATGAAGCAGAAATGAGAAATCTATCTGCTAAAAAATATAATACATGTAGTATATTTACATGATAAATCAGTTTTTTACTTGCAATGGTACTCAACTGGATTCAAAAGTGAATCAAGAAGGCAAACTCAAATTGTGGGTTCCCCCTAGTTCAACTTTTTTTTTTTCAGCTGATATTATCAAACTTACATTAAATTAAGTTATTTTCCCAAACAACAATCTTGAGCGTAATTAATTTTTTTGTGCATTTTCAAACACAACACGTGTAATTTAGCGATGGCCCAAACTTTTGATTTCCTGGTAGAAGAAAATTTGTGTTCTGTTGTCAAACCAAGCTCAGTTTGACAATTTCAAGACTCGGCTGGCTGCAGAGCTCTTTAAAAGGAATAAACAAGTAGTATGACAGACATCACGTGAGCTAAAAGGAATTTTATAAGATATCCATTATGTAACTAACTGGACCCTTCAGTGCCTGCAAGAGGCCATCTCTAGCTGTCTCTGTCTTTGATGATGAGTGGAATACTAATATATTTTGTTCAACTTGACACTATCCTCAAGAAAAAACTGGGAAGGCCACTGAACACAATTTAAAACTCCCACAAGAGTCCATGAACAAAGGAAAGCTTCAACAAGGTTAAGGTCTTTTCTTTTTCTTGAATTCAAAAATTGATGCCAAACACTTCCAACACTTGAGCACTCGCCAAGATAGGAAAACCATAGCCAACACTAGTCAGAGGTGAAAACTTGAAAAGGAGTCAATCTCAATTGTCATGAAATATCCCAACAGTATTGAGTTCTCAAGAAATTCATCATGACATGCAAAATACATAAAGCCATTCATATCCTTGAAATCCCATCCAACTCTATAGTCTGACAGACAAAATAAACGACCCCCCTGTAGGTAACAAAGATACCGGGCTAACATGCTAGGATATAGATATAAACGCCACAAGTACCTTCAAAAGATTTCAGTATCTATATATGTATTTATATAAATATATCTCTCAGCAGTTGATCAGTCCAGGAAGCATTAGGCATGATTCAGTTGAACAGTGGGCGAGGGATGCGAGGGCGAACAGGTGTTTTCGATGGGCTCACCCTGCATGTATAAAACAAAAGATAGTTAAAAACACAAAAAGAACAATTTGTGAGGGGAAAAAAGAGAAACTGAACGACCAGCAAAAACAATGATAATCTGCCAAACTACCTTATTGGCAGTGATCCCAGAACCGCACCACTGCAGTTCAGTGCTGCAATTGCACCCTCAGCCTGCAAGGGTTGGAGGAACAGCATTATAGACATTCTCAACACATGGTACCATATTACACTCACAAGTCCACAAAATCAGGCCCAAACATGGAATACTCCAGCATGTTGCAGCTTAACTAACCAACAGAAATTGCAAATACAGAATAAAAATTAACAATAAGAATAAGAAAATAAAGACCATTGCAACTTCAAAAGATGTAAGGACGAAATCCTGAATGGTCAAGCCTAAACAGTTTCCAAATAGTCATGCCTAAACAGTTTCCAAAATGTTGAGCCTAAAATGTTTGGACCTAACTTCTATACTGTTATGGTGAAGAAGCAGTCGAGAATATTAAGCTGAGGCTATGACTTCACACAATGTTCCACTATGGCAGCAAGCAGTGTCATTGATAAGATACATATGAAATGTCCAACAATATTTGCGTTCGGTTAGATATCACTCCAAGTTTTTAAACCCTGTGGCTGTAACTGAATCGTCAGAAAATGTAGATGGTGCTTTGCACAAATACAAAACCCAACATGTTGCAATGGGGTTTATACAAATGAGTTTGATGACTTCAACACCTTTGCACCAGTGGCAAAAAGAATGAACTCAGCCACTAGTGACAATGAGGATGTCACTCCTGTTTTCAACTCTCCATATCCAAGAAAAGGCTTAAGCTTTTGTGGGGTGGTGGAATTACAAAGCTAGGAGAGTGGTGTTATCAGCACCTTCATATCCTTGCTTCAAACAAGCACAATAAAGGCAAAGCAATCCACCATCTTGAGTATCCTAGGGGATTGGCTGTCTTGGCACACCACACAGGGCCTGACATGATATATGCTCTGAGCACTTGGAAGTACCCTAGTCATCCCAGAAAGGGAGCATTGGAATAGTTACGAGAAAGTTCTAAGATATCTTAAAGGTAGGATTCTATAAAGCAGTCCTTGATGGAGTACAGAGGATCACTATTTTTAGATCCATCTAATACTCTTTACAATTGGCAGTGTGAGATCAAAATCTTTTAATGGGTACATAACCAGGTTTTTGGTCGGGGAAGATCACTCCTAACGGACTTGCTGATCAAAGGGTGGAAATGGGAATGCTTCCCCAAGGTAGACATGGGCTTGATCCTTGGAGCACCCAAAGGCCAGAATCACGCATATGGCTCAGGCATGCCAAGCTTCACTATCATTTTTTAATAAAAAAGTTTAGAAACTAAATGTTATGGATAACTATTTAGTTATCGAAGCTAACAAAATATTGAATGAGAATGGGCTAAGTCTGAAATCAGGCAGTGGGCTAATTCTAAAGGTGTAAAGACAAACGAAGAATTGGAGGGCAAAGTGAGAGGCAAAATAAAACAAAATAGATTGAAGGAGCTCAGAAAAGCGAGTAGTAGTGTGCAAACCAAGACAAACTAAGCATTCCCAATAAATTAGCAGATTGGCAATGCTTGGTAAGCAAATTTTTCCTAAAATTAAGAGCTCTAATTTTACTATCCGAGTCAATCACAAGCACGTGCATGCTCAGAGGGAGGGTTCTCCTAAAGTCAAAATGGGAAGGCATTTCCCAGTGTTGTAGAATTGGCACCTCTGTATAGATCCACTCCAAGACCGACACTGGAGAAACAGATCCAAAATGGTGATATGATGCAAAGACAGGTTTCACAACCAAAGAAAGCAGCATGAAGGGTCAATCTAAGACCAGCTTTCACAACCATGGTTAAAAGTATCCCAAAAAGAGAAATCTAAATTGACATCAGTTAACTCCAAGACTGACACTGGAGAAACAGATCAAAAAATGGTGATATGATGCACAGACCATGCTTCACACTCAAAGAAAGCAGTGTGAAGGGCTTGCGACTCCACAACCCTTAAAATTTCCAACCCTGACTCTTTAGTGCCCATCTTACATATAGAATGACATAAAAGAAAAGGAAGAGGGACAACAAAAAAGGGAGGGGGTTAAGACTGAATGGACTAATAAATCATGGTTGAATTTACAAGTGGCTCATGATTCAACAAAAGGGAAGCCGCGACATTTCCTACCTCGGTAACCCCAAACCTTTTAATTACACCAGGCCCAGCATAAACAACCAGAACACCAACAACTACTACAACAGAAACCTGATCAAAATTTTCAAATCCATTCAACTAAATTGCATTTTCCACAGTCGATTTATGAATGGACTCATTTAATGCCACAACCAATGTCTAATGCTATTATATGATTTTGTGCAATTAAAGAATCCTCAGTGAGCCACAAAATTTAGTTACTGATCTTCTGTAGCTGAGGTTAAACTAAAGGTCTCCAAAAAGCCAAATAATTCTAACATCAAAGGTGGCGCTTCTTGTAACCCTATCAGTGCCAATTCCAACACAGCATCATCATATCTCAAATAAAGCTTTATATGTGGTTCATATGCAACCTCTAAATATATGTTGAATCAGCATTTCTTAGCATTCTCACAGAATATACCAGATTGCAACTTCTGAACATTTCAGAAATTAGAGCCCTTATTAAACAATAGAAAGTTTGTTCCAGTTTTACATGCTATAAAAATGCACAAATACTAGCAAGCAGAAAAGAGATTGTTTTGACAAGAAAAAAGAATGAAACAAGATGCTTTTTCAAACAATGGTTCCAGGAAAATCAGGCACATGGGCCCAACAGTTGAAGGAAAGCAAATGGCTAAGAATACAGAGAAATTGAGGCCCCACGAGATTCCAGGAATAACTCTCCATTATGAATGGTTCTAAATTAGTAAAAGTTCACAAGATGCATGAGTCATGGCATATATATTAAACCAGTAACATATGGATGCTAAAAAGTTAGCAAGCAAAGATCAAGAGTACATAGGTAATTACCACTGCAAACTCAACGAAAGCAATGCGGGTTGAATGATGATAATCTCCAAGGAGCCTCAAGCGATGAACCTATACAAAACAAGAGGTACAATAAGGTATAGCCTGCAATCCAAGACAAGCAATGTTTGCAAGTTTGTTACATAAGCCACTACAGACCTCTCCGCAAAAGGATTCAAAGAAGAGCTTGACATCTGCCTGGGTGATCTACATTAATTGAAATCAAAGAAATCAGGAAAAATGTTCCAGATATCACTCTTAAAAACATTAGCATGATGAATGTAAATATTTGTAATATCAGGAAAAAACTTCCAGATATTACCTTTTTGTCAATATTTGTACAATAAATAGTCCTTGCACATATCTCACGCTCGTCTTCAGACTGGGGATCATGATTATGTCAGAAAGTTAGGTAACAAAACAGAAATTTAAGACAAGCATCATTCTGTTGATATGGTTTCTAAAGTAGATGATTAGGTATCATTTATTGCACAAAGTCCTCACCCTTGGCAAAAATGTTGGGTTAACAGGTGCAATAGCAGTTTTCGAAGGCAGCACTCTTAGTGGGTAATATCCAAGAACTGTCCCTGACAAACTTAATGCAGTCCTTGCATCCTCTGCAAGCACATTTGATTGCTAAATCAACATAGCTAAACTCATCCATTGAGAAAAATAAGATGTATGAGCTGTTTTGAAATTACCTTCATCAGTAAACTCAACAAAGGCAAAACGAAGAACAGAGTTAGGGTCACCACATATACGACAGTCAACAACCTTTGTCCCAAAAAAACAAGAGGAAATCAATCAGAAACATAATCCACCATCAGCAATTAGTAAAATGAAAGTCTCACGTATGAGAGAAAACAAGGCCAGTTACCTGTCCACAGTGAATAAAGAGCCCCGCAAGCTGCTCTTCAGTAACCTGTATTCAATCACATGGAAACAATGATCCCAAAATCAGTGTACAAACAACCATGAAGACATGAAGAAACCTAACAAAAAGAGATAATACAAGAGAAAAATGCAGCTGCTTACCTGTTGATCAATGTCAGAAACATATACAGTCTTCCTGATTATCTCCTCTTGCTGAGCCATACTTGTCCTGCTGTTCATCCTTCGCCTCCCTTGATTAAAGTTCTTCTTCTGTAACAAAAAAAATACCAGAAATAAGTAAAAACTAAAACACCACTCCATGACCACATAACAATAAGAAAGTAGTCAGTTTATTCCATTTCAGCAGCAACCACAAGACAGCAACAATCCAAACAAAAAAAAAAGTACCATTTTATCAGCAACCACATGACAACTACAACCAAAAAACAAGTAAAAAGAGGAAAATAAAACATACCCTTCTATTAGTAGGTCCATTGGCATTCCCGTTAATGGTTTGCACTACAAAATTGTTAGCATTAATGCCAAACCCGTTACCAAGGTATCCATGATGATTAGCGAGTGAAGGAGGCACAAACTCTTCAGCCATAGGATTCAGCTTTGACAGCATCTCCACCAAATCATTCATATCATTCACCTCATTAGATTTAGACTTTCGATGACGAATCTGATCATCCCCATAGCCACCAGACTGATTCATATCAAACCCATTTTGCATCTGGGCCCCATTAGTCTTTCCATTGCTTAAACCCCCAGTCTCACCAGACTTGCCGTTAACACTCTGATGATCATTGTTTTGGCTTTGAAAGTTTGAGTCTTTAGTATTACTGAAACCCACTGATTCGTTTCTGGGTTTTGATGATGTTCTCTCAAGATCATTGGTCTCTGACGACACTACAGTGTTGTCAAAGTTTTGACCAGCGGTTCCATTCCTAACTCCAGCATTCTCAGCAACAGCCATGATCAATCGATCAAACAAACAAACACTAGACCCCTCTTTCTCTCTCTCTGTATCCAAAACACAAAAAAGATCCCTCTTTTTCTTCAGATTTCTCTGTAAAGTTCACGACTTTTTATCAGAAACCAATCAAGTCCCAATTTTTATCACATAAATGAAAATTTTAAGATAAACCCAGATTAAAAATAAAAAAATGAAAAAAAACATACCTGCTTGGTTTCCCTTATCTAAACCATTTCCATTTGATGCTAAAGAGAGAACCCAGTTGAGAATTATATGTACAGGAAAGAGAAAACAAGACGAAACCCAGTAAAGATGTGTAAAACAGAGAGCACCTTTTACTTTATTAGATTACTATTTTGATGCATTAATTTTAGTGTTGATGATTCTCTTTGTAGATATAGCTGTAGAGAGAGAAAGAAGAAGTAGATAGAGAGAGGAGAAGGGCGTTCTTTGGATCGTCCGTTTATGCCTTCTTGGACCTTCTTTATGTGCCAATATTTTTTTTTTTTTTTTGGCTAAAGATAATTACGACATACTTAACATTTTCCAACTTTACTACAACATAAGAAGATGAAAATGGGCACACGAGGGTTTAGCCGCTGTGGTCAATCGTGCTTGTTCTGTTTCTGTTCTGGGTTTGACTTTTTATATGCATGCTTGTCACTCCCGCGGTGTTTTTCCTGCTCTTGGGCTTGCAGGATGTCTAGTGAGTCGTGGGAAATAGTCGTGATACGCGCAAGCTAACCCGAACACCTCATGTAAATAAAAAAAAATGACAATGGTGTCCCAATATAATGATGACCAGACCCATGCTTTGTTCCTTTTTAGGTTCCAATAACACCAATGTCTGGATGGGCTGGATGTGTCATGGATGATGTCCAAAAAGGTATTTCTGATTTTAATAGTTGTCTTTTCATCAAAATCGTAGTGATAAATCATGGTCGACTTGGGTTAATATAGAATCTAGATTAATTATACAGGTCGACTTGATACCGACTAGCTTAATATTTGTATTAATCTAAGTGGAAAAAAATAAAAAATAAAAAATTTAGTTAACTTGGATAAAAATCAAAGTCGACCTCATAATTCTATTAAATCAGACATGACTTAGTTAAACTTATTAATACCTTAATTTTTTCTTAAAAGAAATTAATTAATAAAATATCATTTTGATTTTTTAAAAAAAATAGACTACTCAGTGAAAAAAAATACATCCTTGAAACTAGTTATAGGATATAAGTTTTAAAACTTTGATATAAATATGAAACCTCTGTTTTCTTTAAAAGAGATATGAAGGTGAGAGGAGTAGGTGAAGTTATGTGCATGCCATCCATGTATCAATTTGGTATATCTCTATTTGTAACTACTAGTTAAATAGGATTTGAATCCTAAATTGTTTATTTGCTTCTCTTTTTTTTTTTTCCTTTAAGGAATATTGAGGGTATTATGGATTTATGATCCTTGACGATTCTCTAATTGCTTTTCACATTTAATTTATAATTTTTTATCGAACATTATGTATAATTGATAATTTTATCTTCATTTAATTTATTTATTTCTCACAAATATATCTACATGTTAATAAATTATATTTTAATTCATATTGAATTTAAACTAGTTGGCATGGATAAGTTTATAACTCATGATGATCAAAGTATTATTCTAATTAAGTTGACAATTAGACATGTGGAGCACAATTAGTCCATTATTTCATAGTTTTCTAAATATATATTTTTTTTGTTATTGTCTTTATTGGGTGATCAACATTAATTATGTTTATTACTATCTTTTATAAATAATTGATTTTCTCATATTAATTATAATTCATATTATAAACTTATCAGACAATTTATTTATTTAAATTAGTAAAAAAGTGATAATTCACGGGATTATAATTTTATAAAAGTTATTGGTTATATTTATAATCAAAATCACCACAATACCAATACTTTCTATCATGATTGAATTCAAGTAGTTCCAAAACTATTGTGCACCTAACCAAAACACATACATTATTAAAAACATAAAAAGATTCTTAAAACCACAATTTATAAAGTTGGTTGAACCAATTTCCACGTTGCTGGTTTTGTTCCATCTAAATATTATATTTTATTTATTAAAAAAATATTTACCTTCATCATTAGGCTATTATGTTCCCAGAAATCGAAAAATATTTTTAATTTAATCCACCAACCCAGCCCAGTAAAAAAGAATTCCATACATGTCATGTCATGTGCCATCCACTCATGCATGCATGGCACACAAGCTAGAGGTAGAAAGGATAGCCTGTGGACGAGCCTAATCTCTAAAATTATGGCAAACGTCATATCTAAGTGCCACGCTGCTGGGAGCTTTGGTTGTTAGTTAGAGTCACAGAAGCTGTCATTATCCCCTGCCGTGACAGGCAGATAGCGTCTCCTTGTTTTTATTTTCTCCTCGAGAAGGGCAACAACCTAGTAGGGGCCCACACTTTGTGTTTGCGGAAGAAAATCAATTCGTGTTTGTTTACTGTAAATAATTTTTTTTAAAAATAAATTACTCTTTAATGTTTCCTAGTATAATAAAAAATAAATTGATAAAAATTCTTCGATGTTTTATTATATTATAAAAAATAATTTATTAATAATTTATTTTTTTAAGTTTATTAAAATCATAAGAAACAAATCTTACAAATTAAAAGGTTAAATGAAAATAAAATTAAAAAAAATATATAATTTTATAAATTATTTCAAATAAAATAAATAATAATTAAGATAATAGAGATAAAATCTAAAAAATAAAAAAATTGAAAGATGAATAAATTAAAATAATAATAGTAATTAACATTTCAAAAATTATTTTAAATAAAATAAGTAATAATTAAAAAATGATCTTTGAATTTTATAATAGATCTTCTCTTCTAATCCGGTATGATTTAATTTTAACTTTAATGTGATTTAATTTTAACATTCTACAAATAGAAAAGAAAAAAACCATTGAAACATAACTAAAGAGATTATATCTTTGTCCTCTTCAAATCAAACATATCCGGAACACACATCCATGAAAACCATGCTTAAATCTCTTAATTTCTAGTTGAGTTTTTTTCTTTGAATTTGTATTGGGATTTGACTGTTCATAATTGAAGAACGTGTTGGAAGTTCTATCCTTTAGTTCTGAGATGAAGAACTAAAGGATAGATATAAAGATTCTCTTAACGTAAGGAACTTGTACAAGGTTTGAGGTGTTGAACATGCTTCCAATTTGGACTTTTATTTTACTAGAAAAAAAAAAGAAAAAGAAAGAGGTCAAGTTTTCCTACTGCCCGACAAACCAGAACCATTGATAGCCATTTTTGTTTTGTTTATTGGCTCACGAAATCCCAATGCATTTTAATTCTAGTAACTGGTTTTAAGACATCCAACCATGCGGGTTTGGACTCCTAATTAAGGAATCAATTTCATTACATTGGCCAAACATATATATATATATATATATTTGTGAAAATATAGAGTCCTAAACAGTTATATGGGGATCCATCTCAAACAGACTGTGCTAATTAGACAAGTCTAAATCTAAATAAATATTTGATCGCGCTAGATTGAAATAACGATTTAAAATGATAATAACAAGAGATCTAACTCGGGTTTTTTCCACGTGATTCTACAAGTAGTTTTTTTTATAGAACATCATTGCATAGCTTATCGGACCGTGTGATCTCCTAGAATTAGAAATCAGGCTGGAATGCTATTGTTTGGGCTAATTTTATTATTTTTCTTGGATATTCTCAAATTCATTGTTGATTTTTGAATTCATTGTTAATTTTCCTTATGTGCTGGGATTCTAATTTTATTTCCTAGTGGAGGTTGGTTTTTTCTAATATATAAAAGACATTGTAAATCTCTTTAGGAGACATACATGATTACCTTAATATTTCAGAAATTAATTAAAGTTTTCAGAGTTATTTGTGTTTTCTACCCTAATTCTGCATGCATCAAAAGGTGCCTACATGATCACAATACGCCATCCAATCTCTTTTTTTCTTCAATTAAGTTGTCAATGTAAGATTATTAATTAGATCCTTCCATTAGTTTCAATGATTAAAAATTTATTAATATTTTTCTAGTCACGAGATACAACACACTATGTTTCAAGGAGCTTGATCATTCAGCATAAAAGAGGGAGAGAAATCACTTAATTTCATGAGATTACTTTACAACCTTATTAGTTTAAACTAATTGAGGGACGTGATTGAAAATTTAATGATAAATTGGGTATGAAATCAAGATTATTTTCATCCGATCATGCAGATGATCAATACCGATCTCAACATGGCTAGGAGTAGAGCAGTTTCATGTTTGAGCCACGACTTGAAGTATTGATCTAAAACCACTTTCCATGCATGAAACAGGCAGCTTAATCATTGTTTTTAATTATTAATTATCAGGAAAAAAAACCCTAGCGAGCAATTTGTGGGGAAATGTGAGGGTTGATTTACAGATTCTCAAAAATTAAAGGACTGCTTTGTATATATTTGATGTGGACTTGATTCACCAAGACTGAAGAAACAAAACAAGGAGTGGTGGGGGTGGGTCAGTGAAACCGATGGCTGAATTGCAAATGTGAAAAGTGAGCAATTTGTGTAGTGGACCCCCATCTAATCTTCGATCCTGATAGATTCGATTGCCAAGTCTCAGCCATTGATTTCTGATGGCCAACATCTGTGATGGGGTGTTTTCATGATTTATAATCCTGACTCCTGGTTGCTTTCTTGCCACGTAAAACAAAATCACATTTGCCTGCCAACAGGTAGTTTTCACATTCCTAATTTATTTTTTAATTCTCACTTTATACGTGTTTTTTTTTGGTGTAGCTGGCTCAAGTTATGAATGAAACAAGAGGTTTAACCTGAGTATATATTTTATTTTTTTAAAAAAAACCAAAATAGTATTATTTTAATCAATTAAAAATAAAAACCAAAGTTTACATGTTGAGGATTGAGTTTTGTTTGGGTGTTGCCATGCCGATTAGGTCAGCAGAATAATTTAGCTAGATTTTTATTTTGGTGATGACATGAGCATTCTTTTTCACAATTTATTTTGGTGGTGACGTAAGCATTCCTTTTCACGTTAATTGTCAAACCATATTCAAAAACTGACTCTTATAATCATAATAATAATAATAATAATAATAATAATAAAATCTCGAGAGATATAGTTTAATTTATCGGATTTTAAAAATTAATAATTCAACTCTCACAAATATTAAAATTATGGTTATTAATTTTAAAATTATAAAATAATCAATATATTAATATAATTATAGTGATCAGTGAGGATTTGAAAATGGAAGTGACATACGAGCGTGAACCAGAAGAAAGAAGTACATTTGTATTAATTACTGTAATTTGTCCCAAACTTTCTTTCAGCTTGAGAATTTAAGAGCAATGGACTCGAAAATGAAGCTTCGAGTCCTCCATTAATCAACTTGATACAGCCCCCTGTGTTCCAAGGTCAGCAGGGAAGCTTAGCTTTTCCATACCAGAACCTGATTAGAAACGGGGTTGTAACTGTATTATTTTCATTTTATTTTTATGTTTTTAGATTTTTTTAATATATTAATTTTAAAAATAATTTAAAATAATAAAAAAATCATTTTAATATATTTTTAAATAAAAAAACATTTTAAAACGCAACCATTACCACAGTTCCAAATAAACTCTTTTTTTTTTTAGTTTAACGTGAGTGTCCAGGTCAGCTTCCGCGCACCTCGACTAATTTCACGGGCCCTGAAGTTAACGACCATGTAACTCTCCAATGCTCATCATATGAGCAACTACATGACTCGAATCTAAAATCACAGAAGGAGCAAACCTCTTAGTCCCAAGTTCTTACCAGTAACCACTATCTAGATGGTTTCCAAACAAACTCTCGTGTACCCAAGAAGAGGCTGGTTTGTAAACTCAAATAAGAACTTTTATACTAATTGGTCACGAGTTAATCGATCCTATACCTTTTATTTTCAGAATACAAAAAATTCAGTCTTCTTAATACGAGGCAAGCATAATTTTCTAATTTTTAGAAGGGTAAAAAAAACAAAAGGAGTCAACAAATCTTGCCTGAAAACCTATTATGATCTCTTGTGATAGAGTTAGGTTGGTGTTAGGAAGTTATTAATTATTATTGCTTTAGAAGGAAGGAGCTCTAATCATATTTAACCTAACCATACTCGCCTCGTGCAACCAGTACACATCAATTCTACTATAGAATTAAAAATAAAAATAAAAACAAAAAAAATTAGATGGACATCACTCTCATATTTAATTTGTGCTCAGAGGTCCCTTTCCCATGAAAGTATACCTAGCACCCTGCTAACATGCTTTCTAGATTTTAGGAGGATGAAGTAATCAATGATCAATGCATCATAGCTTTAAATTATATGGGTTTGTTTTTTCAGTTTAATTTACTTTTTTAAATTATATTTCACTTGAAAATAATATTAAATTGTTTTTTTAATATGTTCATGTAAAAAAAATAAAATTAAAAGAGCACTCTGCACCACATTACAATCAAAGATACAATTAAAAATACTTAAAAGCAATCATCTAGTAGATAATCAAGTGGTAAGAGTTTTGGATCAAGTGATTTGCTTTTCCTGTAATTTTAGGTTCGAACCTTGTGGTTGCTAATATGATGACCACTGGAGACTTATATGGTCATTAATTTCAGAGCCCGTGAGATTAATCGAGATACGCACAAGCTGATCCGGATACCCATGTTAATAAAAAAAAAAGTACTTAAAAGCAGCAAATATCTAACATGCAAATGTATCGTAAAAATCCTCTATTGCATGGATTGATTTCGTGCACGCTTGTATATGATAAGTTTTGAGTTTGAATCTTGCTCGAATTTTGTTTTATTTATTTTTTATGGTAATAAGATAAAAATATATGAAAATCAAGGCATGATATTTTTTATATAAAAAAATAAGAAATCATGAGCAACAGAGAGAAGCACAAGCTTAGATGGTTTGAACAGCTTTAATTTCAACATGGAATTTCAAGTTTCAGACCAAAGATTCTGATGCTTTGCTTGAATGAAAATTCTTTGACCTTGTACAAAATCCGAATAAGACTCGGGCAACACTGTCGGATAGTTTCTATTTTCAAAACACGATTTTGACCTTGTACAGCCTCCGTTTATACATATACATATACATATATTCTTGTTATTTTAATGCTGGAAATTGATGTTGACTGGAAACTTAAAGACCACAAGATGTTCCGAGGGCTGCATGACACGAGTAATTCTAAAAATGATTGTCCTTGGGACTCGAGAATTCAAAAAATGGCCAAGAATGAGTCATTAACCATATATATTCCACATGGCTGCGTGCGAGGTGGTGCATGATTTGCTTGTCTTGTAGATTGGAACTTTGTGGTCAACAATTTCTTTGTTTTTTTTTTTTTTTGGGGGGGGGGGTTTGCAGAATTTTTAGCCCCACGTCCATGAAATTGCTCAACATTTCTTGAACATTGGGTCAACCTCTTGATCACATCAGTTTTTCCAGCTCCTGAATTCAAGTTACCAGAAGGATGGAAAGCTTATCAGTCAGGACAAACCAGAAAAAAAATCAAGCTGCACATTCTTGGCACATTCTGTCAATAATACAATACAGTATACTTGACCATTTCCAAAATATACACCATGATACTATACCACACCAAATTGTTAGCCTCAAAATTTCTTCCCTGTCCCTCACGTTAACTTCCTATTCTTCTTCTTATTGTACAATGAACTGTTCACTAACCTTCAGATTTCTTCCGAGTCCGGGTAAATCTAATTCCTCAGAGTTCCATTAGCTTTCTGCTCTTCTAGAATGATATATATAAAAAAACCCTCACCATGTATGGCAACATAGATATAGAGATGAATGAAAGCTGATGCTGGTGGTGCTGAGAGTAGAAAATCTGGCTGTGATCTCTGGAGCAGTATCCCACAAAAGGGACTCAAGGGTTTCGTGGGGATTTCTTTGACAGAAGATTCTGTCAAATACTTGAAATCTGAAGGATAATCAGGCATTGTAAAGGAGGTCTCAGGTGGCAATTTGGAAGCCCGTCTACATCAACACTTGCAAAACCGTAGAGGGGTAGCTGGGCAAACCTGCATGGAAACAGAACACCTTGCCATTTTGTGGTTCTGGACAGTTTTGTCAGTGGTGTTAGAGCATTAATTGGCAACATGCAGGTTCTGGAGAATCAAAAGGAACTGACTCTGTGCAATAGATACATTGCTCTTGAACTCCATATTCACTCGACTGAACCCTGTATTGAGCAAAAAACTACATGATAAGAGAATAACACGACTCTAATATTATAAACAAAAGCACACAGTTTGCAGCCAGAGACTTGAATCATTATAACAAAGCTCGGGGTTTCAGCTAGGCCATCCACTGCATGCAAGCAAGCAGCTTGTTAGGAAATTCATATCTTCCAAATAGATAATCTGTGTACATTAGCTTTCCTATTGTAATGCTTAACTATATAGAAGACAACCTATGCTGAACTATATAAGAAGACAACCTATAATGTAGTAGCTAATTCCTGACTTGTAGGGATGTTTAGAAATCTCCCTGTATAAACACATGATATCAGCAATAATAGTGTATTCTGGCAAATTCAATCTCTCTTTCATCTTTTCATGGTTTCAAAGCAGGACTAAGATCTTGACCCATCACCGCACTCTAATCTCGTTGAAGTACCACAACGCCTTCGTCCCTGGCAAGAAAATTGTTGATCCTGGCACACCAAAACCAGAGACTTCTGCAAACTTTTCAGAGGCAAATCTCTCAAATCCCTATTTCACTCATCATTCAGATCATCCGGGTTTGGTTTTGATTTCAAAACCCTTGAATGGAGAAAATTATTCTACTTGGAAAAAGGGCCATGACTCTAGCCTTAAATTCCAAAAACAAACTGGTTTTGTCAATGACTCAATCAAAGACCCTTCAGAAGAAGCTGATCATGAAGGTTATGTAGCTTAATAACCAGGCTTAATAAAAAAAATTTCACTGGTAATGTTGTTTGAAGTTTGAACATGATAGTGAGGAAAAAAAACATCCCCTACTGTTTGGGCTTGCCATGCCACTTAGGCGAGGTTCAAACGACAGGGTGATTTCCTAACCACTTGGAAAAGGAATATTTTTTCAGAGCGTATAAAGTTTTCGCAAATTATCTCACTTTATTGTTGACATATCAAAGGAAAAGGAATATTTTTTCTAGATACCCACCCCTACGCCAACAACTCTTGTTCTTGGTAGATCTACGCAGCTTCTTGTTATTTTCATTGGCTAGAAAGATAATTTCCAATGCCAACCTAACTTCTCATCAAATTTCTTTAAAAAATTACATGGTCTCAGTTATTAGGGTATATAAAAACCTAAAAACCTCTCACACAACATTCATTCAAAAATACACAGACACCACTTGTTACTCTAAATTTTCCCTCCTCTGCTCATTACTCTCCTATTATGCTAGTTCAAGGGTCCCTTGATCTTACAGGCAGGAACGATAGAGAAATCAAACCAAATCTTTTTCAACCATGGAAGTCCAATATTCAAGCCCAAACATCTCAGTCCATTTGCAGCCGTGGAAAGCCCAAGATCCATTTTGAAGTTTCAGTGACTCATCGGTACAAGATGCTATTTTTCTGACATGATTTTATTGGTTATCAGTTTAATGAGATTCAATGTAGTGAGCAAGTAGTTTATATGGAAATTGGTTAGATAAAAAGTCTTGTTTCCATGATGAGGTGGTGACATGGATTTTCACTGCCTTATGTCGTTAGAAATTCTATTTTTCTCATTACATTCTGCTTGATGAACATACTTTGCGTGCAGCCATGTCTGGCTCTCCAAATTTCTAGCGAATTCTCTCTCTGGACGTTTACACTAGCTAGCTAAATGGAATCCGAAACTGCTGCACAACTTACTTAGCTGAGTTTACAGATGTTGGATTTGCTGGCCTATCAAGGTCATTAAACTCCGCTCATTAAACAAAACGTTCTGCAATCTTGCTTCTCGTTGATATTGAACTTCCCTACTCCATGCTTGTGCCCCATCTGACCATGTTCGGGCCCCGACTTGCATTTACCTTTATGAGCAGAGAAACACTTTCTTAGTGAAAGTGATGTTCATGATGAGAGAGTTGAAGATGAGTTTTAACGACTCATTATCTATTATGTGCATAAATCTGCTATAACCTTGTTTACCATGATGCCTGCGAAAAAAGAAAGGATCAGCAAGCTACGTTGATCCCCTTTATCAATATGATTGCCTATAATGACATTTTTTTCCTACATATCATAACGTCGTTATAGATTTCTTTGTTGTTGTAGTGAATATTATATGTTTACAAGGAAAATGTGATGGAATGATTAACCCTAATTTGGATAGTGAATATAAATAGACATTCTATATTATGTTTGGTTTCCAACATCCTTGCAACTTCCCTTTCTTGACCTTCAGACTCAAACTTTTTTTTTACGAATGGATAAATTTGATTTATAAAGGACAAAAACAAGAGCCAAGCACAGCTACAAAGCAGAATAAGAGGAAGGGAACAAGCCGACTAAAAGCTACAGGCAACTGTATTTCTGGATTACTGCAAATAGAATGATAGCTAAGAGTTTTCAATTGCATATGTACAGATCAATATGTTGCTTTCTACATCTGAGATTCTTGTCCACTGACAGCTTCCATCCATGCTCTATTTAGTGAGTTTGCAGTTATGTTGGACTTCTGGCCTATCCAGATCATTTGATTCTGCTCTTCAAGCAAAAGGTTCTGCAATCTCACTTCTCGATTTATGTTGGACTTCATAATATGTGCCCATCTGAGCCAGTCAGTCTCCCAAGCTGTATTAATTTGTGAGCAGAGGAAAACATGAGGGTGAAGTAAAAAAGATCATGATCACAGAGTCGAAGATCAGCAAATCAGGACTTACTGCTATGGCTGTGCCGAGCAGAGGTTAAACTATGGCCACACATTTGGATAAACAGCTCCAGAATTTGTGATGACATTTATGACTGTGGACTGAAGATTCACATCCAGAATACAAGGCTTTACCATCAGGGTGGGTATTGAATGCATGGTATGCTGGGGAGATGGCAGAGTATATGTCACAGGAGTATCTAGTATAATCTGCTATAACCTTGTCAGAAAGGAGGCCAACTTTGCTACATAATTTGAGGTCATGATGCCTTTCTGCAAAATGAACTGGATCAACCAACTTCTTTGAGTCCCTTAATGTGAGTTAGTCTGTACGGATCAGAAGTCAATACTACAGGTATAAAGATAGTAGCTTTCAAATGAGAGACCTGTTAAGGCATCCCAATAGAGCATAGAGGAAAAGCAGGCTAGGTCAATAGAACTAATTTAGCAGCTAGCAATATAGTTCAATATTTCAGAATACAGAAATTCAAGGCATTCTATTTGATCACGTTTTGGGTTCAATGAGAGCCCTAACAAAAAAACATCAACATGAATACATTTTCATGAAGGTTAGAGCTGCTACAATGATTGCTACAATGGCTCACCAGAAAAAAAAAAAAATTGAAATCCTTTTGAACAATATTTATGGTTTTGAACAAAGCTTATTGTTGAGCAAACTTCCTACACTTCGCTCCTTTCTTTTCCAACCAAAGCGCATCCTCTGCTTTCCTGAGATAAACAAGAACTCTTTACTTCAAAATTGGATGGAGAGAACTTAAGGAAAGCCTTTTTCCTTCCCAATAAAATGGTAGTGCGACTGAGAGTGCTGACAAGATGGGAAAAAAAGGTGCCACATCTGAAGGCACTTACACGCTCATCCAACCTTCATCATTCGTTCAGACTGTCCTTCGGGAATAGGTTTTTTCTTTTGCTTCTGATTTAGAAATCTATCATCTGAGACACTCAAGAGCTTATTGATGGACATCCCTTCCCCTACAGTCAACTTCTTTACTTCATACCTATGCTTAATCCTCTCATCAAGGTTGTAACCAAGAAATGCAGGAAAAGACAAAAGCTCTCTGACTTCACGACCCATTTCCTCAATCAAGAATTCCAACTTCTCCTCCAAAGCACCACATTTGTACTGTAGAATCTGAGGGTGCTTCTTGCTCATGGCAAGAATATCTGCATAAGTAAGACCATAACTCAAGAATAGCCCAATCACATTTTGCAAATTCTCACAGCTTGTCCTTGATGCAGCTCCCATTGCCGCAGCCAATTCCTTGGTTCCATTTTCATACCCTATCTTCACCAAAACAACAAGTTTATGCACGAGATTATCTTCAAAGGACAGGCCAAGAAATACAGGGGCTTTAGTCAAGAACTTGAATATCTCGTCAGAACTCAACCCGCATTGCTTGAGAAACTCTATTCTCGGACGCAACTTCCTCTCCTTGCTGGCACTAACCACATTTGGAAACACAGAAAAAATCTTGAATATTTGTGGATCAGTTAGGCCAGCAAAAGATCTCAACAACTCAACATGCCCCCCCGTATGCTTCACACTGTAACTTAAAATGGCAGGGAGTTTATGCAACACAATCCCCGTGGCATCCTCATCTCCACCACTAATCTCCTTGAGCAACTCTACTCTAGGAATCAACTGAGTATCCAAATCAAAATTCAGTATCATTGGCCGCCTAACGATTATGTCAACCCCACCAAAACGACTCAAGTAAGTAACAGTCTTCTCAATTTCTTCAATAGACTTAAGGCTCAAAGCCTTGGTCAAATTCACATTGTTGAGAACATGAACAATCTTTTCTTGAGGAATTCCACGTTTAATCAACAGCTTAACCTTTTCATCAAAACCAGCCAAGAACCTTGGCACAGTGGCAATCAAAAGGCGCCTAAGTTGTGCTGGCTCGACCTTTCCTTCTAAATCATTAAGCACAAAATGTATCAATGGAACAATTTCCTTCGCTGTTAAAACATCCGGAGACTTATCAATCAAGTGATATAGTTCAGCGCCTTTGATTCCAACAGACTCTAAGAGTAAAACATGGGCTCGTATGGAGTCAAAAGATGCAGACTTTAGAGCTGGGTTCTGCTCTAACAGTAACCCAGTTTCTTTCTCATTGAAACCCATTTCTGCAAAGAACGAATAAATCAAACCTGAAACAAAAAGAAACAATAAGCTACATGGAAATGTGTAACTAAGCATAATATGCATAACATGTTTGACAAAAGGTCTCTGAGAGTGAAAACTGCTCACCAAATTCACTCTGCAAAATCGAAGGCAATTCCAGACAGCTGCACTGGACTAGAAGGCGTTTAGTGAGTGGAAAACCCACAGGGGCTAAGAATCTTGAAGCTTTAGCAAAGTTTGCTGGAGTGAACTTTCCATGGGGAGAGAAAGTTGTGAATGGAGTAGCTAAAGCTTGAAGCTTTATTGGTGATGGGTTTGTTGTTTGCAAGAGAAAGGAAGAATTTGAAGAAGAAAATAAAGGGTTTGCTGTTGCAAGCATGGTTGTTTTTGTTTAGGTATTCTCCCTCTCTGGATGAGCTTGTACCTATAGAAGTTGAAGGCTTTGTCGCTTTGACAGTGGATTCACTGTATCGTGGGCGTTCCAGCTTTCAAATAAAGGATATTGCGATTGGTCTTTCCTCTTTGCGCTTATCTACTAGTACTAGCATGACTTGTAACCAGCAACATGATGTGATGGCCTAAATGCTAGATTTTTTTTAATGCTCTACGCAGGTTTATCTACGCGAGCAAAACTGTGTTTCAAGCTAAAAAGTTACGCTTTTTGACTTAAAACATAGTTTGAAACACAGCAAACCTGCGTAGACAAACAATGATTTAAATGTTTGTTTGTTTAACAAATGCAACCTCCGTTTCACAATGAAACGGGGATTACACCGTTGGTGCTTTTCATAATGAAAGGTGCAATTTCATAAACAAATTGGTGTATTTGAACCAACTTCCACAGTTCGAAAGCACTTTCAGACCATAGAAAATTATGATTCCGATATGAAATAATACATCTATAAGAAATTATTTTCTCACAAATAGGTATTGGATTTGGAAGAGAATACGAAAAGCAAATCTGCTTGCTATCCGAACTAGGGCTCAAGAGTTGAATGCTGAACTGTTAAGTTGAAAATCACGTTCACCTATTCATTGAGTAGGATTCAAGTTCTCCCAAGTACCGAACCTTCTTCTAATCACAATAGAGGACCTAGGATTATAGCAAGAATAAATGACCATGAACAGCTGAACACCCCTTGTCAGAAGAGACCTGTTTTTGGCATTTAAACAAGATAGTTGATGGTTGAACAACTATTACTCTGGTGATTCGGATATAATATTATAATCACAGTTGCATGCAGTTAGGCTTTCAATTGTTGGCAGTGATGAGAATGCGAAACCTGATCGTTGGTAAAAGTTGAAACGGGGAATTTCGAAGTTCATATTGATGAAAAGATAGAAGATATTCATTACAGTTCCCTCTAAATAAAATATATAATGTTAGCAGAAGGATGTTACAAATGCTACAGATACAATAACAATGATTACCGCACCATGTTTTAATCAATCAGGGGTTAGAATCATGTCAATGGGTTTGAGGTAGTCGGGAGATTGAACTTCGACAGCCAAATTCTGTTACCTATCCCGAAGGGGAGTACGGTACCAAACTAAACCATTTACAGATCCAAAAGCTGCTGCAGCCTGGAGGAAAGGATTGGTCTTGCTGACAACTTGCTTCTTTCCATTCAGGCATTTAGAACAAATCAATCAAGTCTTGTTCTTACTTTTGAGTGTCCTTGAGACGATTCTTGGTATTATTTCTCCCACTTTTGTTGCTTGTAGGGATGGCTTTTATAAAAATAACAGACGAACCACTCTTTTTAGATTTGTCAAGAGATCTGGATAAATGAATCCTGAAACACATTCAATAAGAGAAAATGCATCTCTCATGTAAATTCAAGCATCAAACAATACGAATATTTATGAGACGGCACAAGGCTTGTCGGTATGCTTGCCTCTTTGTGGCAACTTGGCTATGATCCTCTGCCATTTCTACCTCTTCCCTTCTCTCATCCTCTGGTTTCTGAACCTACACAATGAAGGATAAGTAAGCATAAACTCAATAGCACCTCTCCGGTCAAAACTTGAAGAATGCTCAATGCTTCCCCATTCATACCATCAAATGGCATGCTGTTATAGTCAGCATTACCAGCAGAAGTACCAAACATCACCCAATGAAATGCATACAAGTAATGAAGAAACAGGGAGGAAGAGAGATGGCACAATTGGTCAACTCCTGCTTCCCATGCTTTGACATATGTGAAATGCTGATAATTTCACACTGCTAGACTCAACTCAGTTCAAGCCAAATGCCAAAAGCATAGCCATAACATGCTTCACAAGAGGTCAGCAAATAAACAGAGAAAATGGATACATCAATGGGGGTTTGCTACTGCGATCTTTGGCTTCCAAACATCTTTCAGATAGGCATGTGTTGGATGCAGTTCTTAAAACACAAATTCAAACAAGCAGAAAGAAAAAGGACACTTTAATCTGTTTGCTGTCACAGTCTTTAGACAAGTAGATGTAGATTACAATGCCAACTTAGCAGTAACAATGTCAAACAAAAAATACTGGAACTTGATCAGATGAAATACTGAGCGGAGAATAATAAAGATGCAAGGCAGTGTAATCCTATTAAACTGCCGTGACCACTTCTTCCAGTAAAAAGAACCAAGAGGTTGGCAAATATTTAAGTTCATAAGAGATTATAATTTATAAGACCCTAGGCATATGTACTTCAGGTATGAGAAAGTCTTAACTGCAAAGAAATAGTTACTTAAAAACTGTGCCTCTGCATCTTTTGGAAAAGAACTATCAATAAACCCATGCATTTAACTAACATTATTGCTGCAACAGGAAAAAATAGCCCCATTCCAAATTAACAAGGTAGCTAGTAAACGGACTATAAGGTGAGTAAAATATTTCAAGCATACGAGTCTGCACCCCTAATTAGTTTAGGAATCGCATTCCCAAATATATATGAGTGATCTCAGAGCATTGTAACCTTTATGTGGTTCAAACACCAACTAAGGAAAGCCGTGTAGATCTTAGGATTTGTTTACCATGTTCTGCCGGGCAAAGGCCCGAAAATGTGCACCTCATCAAGGTTTTCCAAAACATAAACCCTTTAACTTCAGAAGATGAGAAAACTGAATAACATAAAATTTCTCCCTTATGATATTCCTTCAGAAACATAGAACAAGATTCCAAATCATAGAGGTTACCAAGACAAAGCTAAACCTAAACCTAAACCCAAACCCAAGGAAGTCCCACTAAATCAGAGACTGTAAAACCTTCGCAGGCATATAAGCATAAAATCAGCACACTTATTCTGGATGATGGAAATAAAGCCAACAACTTTATCGCATGAACATCAATTTTTTAGTAGAAGCAGGTGCTACATTAGAATCAAGTATGAGCCAGGAGCATAAAGCCATAGGAAACCAAAAGTTATGTTTTCACAGAGATCAAAGTCACACTCAATCATTTGAACTGCGCCAGCACAGCATTATTTTGAAAAGAAGAGGAACTTTCATTCTACGAGGAATGAGTATCTTGCTAGAACTGATGAAATAAAAGATGCTGGTTTGTGCATTAGTAGTAATCAGACTATTCAAGTTCAATGGGTGAATATTTTATGTAACATGAGAGGCTAAACTGTAGCAGAACTCGTAAGCTCTTATGTGATGTGTGATAGTGCATTTTATTCAATGATCCATTGCCAATGATAGGAATGTATTTTAATAGTCTGCCTGCTATAATTTCAATGCAATCATCTACAGCAATTTACATAGATGCTAAATTCAACAATATAAACATATCTTACACATGCAATACCAAAAAAACATTTCAAGAAAACAGAATGGAGCTCAAAATGTTGCACAAGTTAGAGACCTAGCATTATTAACTCACCACTTTGTAACTCTATCTGAAACAAGTTATGCAGCAATGGTTACATGAAACCCATATGTAAAATTTGCTTACTCCACACCAACAAAACTAAAACAAAGACATAAACTCACATCATTGGCATCCTTGGACGATCCAACCTCCAAGTTTGAAACTTTAGCTTTCTTCTTAGCACCATTTCCATTTGCAGATTCCAAGTCAATTACTTTCCTCTTCTTGCTCCCAGACACCCAAGATTTTCCCTTCTTATCCCTAACTTTCCACACGTTCTTCTTTCTAAACACCAACTTATCAAACTTCCACACTAGACAACTTGTATCAATTACGGTCACCTCACTTCTTGAATATCCTTTTAGCTCTTTATCACCACTAACACCAAAACCCTTCCCCTTCTCCTCCTCAACATCCTCCTCCTCCGCCTCCTCATCATCATCATCAACCCCACAATCCACATTATTAGAATTTTTATCAGAATTCAATGACCCTGTAGCAACAAGGACATTCTCGTCTTTTCTCACGCAATCTAAAGAATCATCACTACTGTTATTCCCAGAAACGAAACAAAACTTGGGCTTTGTTTGTTTTCTAGGAATCTTCTCCTTTTTCCTGGAATGTCTTGAACTTCCCTCAATCGGTTCACTGCAACCACCCATGTTAAAGAGGTCTGAAAGAACATTGTTCATTAAAAAGAACAAATCTTTATTGTCACTTGAAGAAATCTCCCTGGTTGTTGTTGTTGTGACTTTGTTTTGATCTGATTCAGAGTGAGTTGACTCGGAGTTTGAGTTGATGACAGAATTGGAAGCATCGGTAATCGGAGAACTAGATGGGTTTGGAACAGAAGGGTCATCATCATCATTGTTGTTGAAGCCCTTGTTGGACCAAAGCCGGTCTAACCAGTTGGAACCGGACTTGCTGGTTTTAACTGAGCACAGCATTAATTGATTGGCTTGGTTTATTGGGATTTGCAGAGATTCTTGATCTGTAATGATTTTGAAGGAAATAAGAGAGAAAGATGGGAGCTTTTTGAGCTACAATGAGTTTGGTTTGTAGTGGTGGTTGCCACTGATGTGAAAAAGAGTTGTTCTAGATTGATTGCCCATGGGGGTAAACCACAAGCATAGTCTTGCTAGTTGCCACTTGGTGCGTTCGTGGAAGCCTTGAGAAAATAAGCTGTAACCAAGAGCTGTTGGAATTGGCAGTGGCAAAAGCAAAAGGGCATCACTTTCAAGATTTGTAAATGATTTTTCTTTATTTTTTTTTGCTTTTTACTGTTTGATTGAAATTTCTTTGGACAAAATCAACAATATCTGATGTTATTTATAAGAAACTCTAATCGAAGATGACATGTCGATTCCAAATATTTTTTAAAAATAAAAAATAAAATTATTTGAAGTAAAAAAATTAAAATATATATTTTTAATCAAGTTTTATTTTAAATTAATTCGAGTTATTATCAAGTAAGCTATATCACTTTTTATTTTATTTATTTTTTTAACTCAGATGGGTGCAGAACAACCCAACGTTATACTTTTGTTGCAAAGAATTTCATGAGCTCGCAACAAACTGTAATAATGAGAAGATCATACACAGATGAATCGATAGACAAATAATTCGAAGCATAAACATTGTTGCCAAGTCATAAATATTTATGGGATAATGTCGAGGTGCTTGCGTGGATCCACCCTTAGAATTAGGAAGAGGAAGACAACACACAAACACTCCTTCGAATGAATCTTTGTCTGTTCAAAAATCTAAAAAAAGAAAAACAAAATCTTCATCACATGAGCATTGGACAGCACGATATCATAGAAAATTATCAAGTACACGAACTGAGGCAAAACGTGAAAAACAAGAGGTCATCAGCACTTGCAGGCATCTGACCGCACAGCGATTATTTGGTCCCTCTACTTGTATCATTTTTTTATATTCGTCCCTTTTGTTTTCTTAATTCATCATTGTATAGCGTGATCAATGACAAACATCTCTCCATTGTTATACGAGTTCATTTCTTTTTATAATAGATTAGAGTTTTTTTATTCTCAAATACATTACCTAATCAAATAATTAAATTATTTTGCTTCTTATAAGGATTTGGTTAACAAATGTCTTTTGGGAACTTTTAAGAGATGTAGTTAATGTTAATTACTATTAATTAAATAAGATCGACATGAATTTCAAGTCTTCTTAAAAAAAAAAAGAAATATTAAGTCAAAGACTCAATGATCAAAATTCATAAATAAATAATGTTAAGCATGTAGGAATTTTGAAATTCAAATTCTTTATTTATTATAACATCTAGCAATCATTAATTAACCGTTTAATGTGGGTCCAGATTCTAGAGCACCCTCATTTCATTTATTTTTTCCTTTTGATAATATATTTCAAATTTTAATAACAATACTGTCCTTAATAAGCAAGAAAAGATAATAATTTTGAAAAAAAAATATCAAGAAATATGAGTTTGCATTCATTGAATTTTCTCACAATTGATGTTTATTTTATCATAAGAGCAAAATGAATTAATTTTCCTTTATTTTGTTTCTCAGTCTCTTACATAACAGAGTTAATAGAAAACAAAAAATGAGCAAAAAGATCACATTCTTCATTCATTATTGAACATATATTTGTAAAACCTTAATAAGGGGTTAACTTGGGATAAGATCCAAGTTATAGGGTAGAAGAGTTAATTTTTATTTTTTTTAATAAAATCAAAACGTTGTTGTTTTGATAAAAAAACATTAAAAAAACAACAAATTAAGCATATCAGGTTTTGAACTGATCAATTGAGTTTTATTATTATTATTATTATTTTAACTTGAATTAGTTTAAATCCTAGGTCAAGCTGATAAGCCGGTTGAGGCTTTACAATTGTGATAGATTATGGAATGAAAGAATGAACTTAAGAAAAGTAACTATATTAAAAAAATGTGAAAAATAGAAGGACTAAAATGGTAACCTCACAACAAAACCAACAAGGAAACAGTATTACGGTATTACCTAAAAGAAACAGTGAAAGTAGTGTGTCATATCCATTTTACGCCTTCCTCTCTCCTACATATAGGAGGGCGGTGTGGTGTTGGTAGATAAAACTCATAACTGAATTCATTCTCCACCAATTGTTTCTCTCTTTTCTTTCAAAGAGGGGCCTTACGAGTGCCTTCCGTGCTTCCTTTCCTCTTATAAACTTCAATAATAAGAGGTGCTCTCTCCTCCAACGAACAATGGTGACATGAACCCAACACACCTCTTCTCTTATCCGCACGCATAATCTTTTCTTATCACCCCCACCACTCATGCCTCAGTCATCTTCACAAACAAACACGAACACGAACACGAACAGTCTCCTGGTCTTCTTCTTGCCAAATTCATGTGATATTTCTTTCTGGGCCTTGATATTTCTCCGTCTCTCTAGAAACCCTTTGTTTTCTATCTCTTGAATTATCAATTTCCTTGATTATTTGATTCAAAGGTTGAAACTTTTGGTACCAAAAAAAAAAAGATTGCAAATTTAGAGGTTTTATTGATAGCCCATTTAGGTTTTGTAAGTTTATGTGATGTTATGGCCTTGATTGAGGCTTTGTATGAGGTTTTAGAGAATCCCTCCTCAATGTTAGGGGTATGTACAGAAATGGTGGGACTTTTAGGTCCATTGTGGGTAGCTTTTCTGATTGGTTTAGTGCTTGGATGGTCATGGAAGCCAAAATGGGTGACCAGGGAAAGTGACAAATTGACTTGCTGTGTATCAAAGATATTGGATTCATCGTTGCCATCTTCACCTTGTCGGTCTTTGATGTCTCCATTGAAGACTTTTGGTTCTTTTTCACAGTGGAATTCATTCATGTTGAGATCCTCAACTTGTGATGCTTCTTGGGTTGTAGATAACAACAACAATTTAGTGCATCAGAATCTGTCTCCTGTGCCCCCTACAGAATATGAAGATTGCAGGTACCTTCCCTTATCAAAGTGTCTAGTTTTCATTATCAACAAAATATTAAGCAATCTTTGAAAGAATTTAGAAGTTTGTTAGTGGTATTGTTTTGTCGTTTGCTAAATAAGGGATAAAGCTTTCAATCATTTTTTGGAATTGAAATTCGTAATCAATTTGATTAATTGATTCTAAAGCATTAGACATTCACAACATATTGTCACATTTGTTCTAAACGTAGGGTTATTTTTACCATCATGGCAACTTAGTGAGAACTTTGAATCTCTGCAGATACTAAAATTGGATGAGGCAGGAAACAAGAAAAAAACCTAGAATTCAATGTGATAATAGGTTGTAGTTTCGTAATGATCTCATGCTTTATGATTCTTTTATAACTATCAGTTGTTGGGGTTGACACACAATGTAAACTTTGTCTCTATAGGATGGACAAAAAATGGTTTTGGATAATTGGTAAAGAAAAAATTACATGAGCCTAATTTGAGGCGAGTAAATAATTTCTTCTTAATACTTGTCTAGCAGATCACAGCTGAATGAAGACCAGTCTAATGTTGCTAGCCAAGTCACGGAGGAGGATTTAGAACACTTGTACCAGCTTGTTGAGGTGAAAGATGGAGGTCCTACTTGGATGCATATGATGGATCGTTCCACCCCAACTATGACTTATAAGGCATGGAGGAGAGATCCCAAGGTAGACTTTTTTCTCTTATTCAAACAGTAGTTTAATTCTGTCTAACAGCTGTATCAGGTCTCGAGGTTCAGTTTGGTTGGAATTTCAGCAACTTTCTTTCATACAATCGGATATATTTAAAATATATGCCATCTTGTTGATCAGTTCTTGTTTTGATGGGCTGTTAGACTGGTCCTCCCCAATATCGTAGCAGCACTGTCTTTGAGAATGCCTCGCCAGAGATAGTGAGAGACTTCTTTTGGGATGATGATTTCCGGCCAAAGTGGGATGACATGCTTTCTTATTCTGCAATATTAGATGAATGTCCCACTACTGGGACTATGCTAGTGCATTGGATGCGAAAAGTGAGTCTTCCTTTCATATGTTCTAATTCATAGCTTCTCATGGTTTTATGTGCTCATCCCCTCCCAATGGTTTGTGTTGGCAGTTCCCTTTTTTCTGTAGTGACAGAGAATACATAATTGGTCGGCGAATATGGGAATCAGGCAGATCTTATTACTGTGTGACCAAGGTATGAAACAGGAGTATGTTATTCTATGTACAACAATAATAGCATAAAGTAGGATCTATTTAGTGCCTATCTCAGTTTTTGTGGGGCCAAACATGGAAGATGAGTTCGGCTATGTGTAATGTAACAATGGTCTAATCAAGCCAATCAGCTAGGGCTGCCAATGCTAACTAAGTATGCCTGATCTTCTTAACCCTCCATTTCGAATCTCCCCGGCCGTAGGGTACAATTAAATAATTGATCGCAACTGCCTTAAAATTGGGATGGTGTAAGCAGAGATGTGCTTCCCTGAGTGCATAATTCTTATCTTGGTGTCACAAGTAAAGAGAAAGTAAAAGAAAGGATTGATGAGATATATTTGTGAAGGGAGTATTTGAAGCGTTAAATAACCCCGTTTATGAAATACTAGTGTCCTAGGTGATGATATAGGATTTGACCATATAAAATACTTGATTCTAGACCCTTGTGAGCTGATTGGGGGAAATTGACAAATTATTTACTTGTGTATGTTTTGGGGATTAAATTTAACGAAGATTGTACCAATAAGGAGTGAGCATCTAAGAGAATGTTTGGTTTGTAATGATACATAAAATGGTAGGGATGGAAAAGACTTGTTCCTTTTGGTTATGAGGGAGTTCCCCTTGGTCTAAGTTCAGTACTCAGCATTCTTCAGGAGCTACATTTTTCTATTGCTCCCAGTCATAACCTCTTCCGACCACAGGGAGAGACATAACATTGTAATGTAAGGTCTTGTGGAAAAAGACCTTTGGTAACAAAAAGGAGCATCCAGCAATCTCATCTATTGGCTATTTTATTATTTTTGCTTGTTCTCCTTTGTAATCATCAGTTAGATTTTGGACGTCCAGTATTATTGACTACTTTCCTAACAAATCTCAGGGAGTACCCAGTTCTTCTGTCCCAAGGCGAGATAAACCAAGACGCGTTGACCTATACTACTCAAGTTGGTGCATTCGAGCAGGTATGCTGTGGCTTCTTTCTTTCTGCCATCTAATTGAATAGTCCCTTTATATTTCAGCTTGAAACAGCTCTTCAGGTTCGAGTTACCAGAACGTTGGGCAATTGCTTTGTCCCCTGAAGAGCTAGTCTGTAAATTAGAGAGTGAACCTACAATAGCTTAAGTGTTTGTGCGATTATTTGCTATGAGACTCAGAATAGAGAGTGACAACTAATATCTTTTCAATTACACTTTGGCAGTGGAATCAAGGAAAGGTGATGGCCAGTTGACATCTTGTGAGGTATTACTCTTCCATCATGAAGACATGGGCATCCCATGGGAAATTGCGAAGCTTGGAGTGCGGCATGGCATGTGGGGAACTGTCAAGAAGATTGAGCCTGGTTTACTTGCCTACCAAAGAACAAGAGCATCGGGAGTAACACTTTCTCGGCCTGCTTTCATGGCTCAGATTAACACCAAAATAAATCCAGAGTTGCTGAGATCCTTGAGAGATGATGAGGATTTGTCAGAGACTGAAGCAGCAACTGCTCCTGAGAAATCTTTGGGCAGGAACATACCAAAGCTTCTGATTGTTGGTGGAGCTATTGCACTCGCATGCGGTTTTGATAGAGGACTCTTGACCAAGGCATTTATATTCAGTGTGGGAAGAAGGTTTGGAAACATGGGAAAGAATGCTAAATTGAATGCTGGAAGTACTTGAAAGTTGAAAACCATTATTTTCTCAATCCAATTTGAGAGGTGCTCTATTTTTAACCTTGTTTCACTCTTCCCTTTCCAATGGTCGCGGGAGGTTATATAACTTTGTATAATACTTCAGAAACATAATGATGTTATGAGGATGTATATACTCAAGGCAGAAATTTTCTCTGCATTCAATGAAACCACAGAGTTCATGGTCTATATGTTATCTGTTCTACAAGATGTTGTAATTGTTTACTTTTATCAGTCTCACCGTATCCCTCATTTTGCAGAAGTATTTGTTGGCATTAGGTCATCTGCTTTGATGGCGTAGCTATTCTCATATTATCAGTTAAAAACAACACAACAAAGCAGCAAATTAAACCTTACAAAATGAGTAGTTACATAGGAGATATCCCTCCTCGGATCCCCTCCAATTCAACCTCTTTCATTACATCATCAGAAAACGTTTAGACTAAAAAGGTAGCACTGCTCTTTAGCAAGTGCCTTGAATGTCTAATCCATGCATGACTAGCTATAACAGTAGTAGTAAATAACTTTTTGGAGAAAGGTGATTTCCATTGTTTATCATTAATAGCTAACAGCCACCCCTGCAGGCAGCACGGGAGCTAATTAACCACAAAAACCAAGCAGATAGGTGACACATTAATGTTTCAAAACAGTTTAAACCATCCAGTTGAGGTGCTAATTCTGGCATCTCACTGGCCTTCTTCACCTCTTTCTTCACTTTTGCCACAATGTTTTCACTAGATGCTCCCATTCTGCTTCCCAAACCCCTGAACATAAAACAATTTAACATAATTTAGCTTGGATTTTTCCACACAAAACAAGAACTAAAACTACATGATGAAGGAAAACAAGAGAAATTTATGAAGGGACTTGTAAATTACCTGAGCTTTGGAGTTGCTTTGGTCAAAGAAATAAATCCCTGCTGCAGCAACAACAGCTGGTACTGTCACAGAAACTGCACCCATTGCCATTTTTCTATGTTATTCTTAAATACAATGGCCTGCAATGATACAACTTTTACATGGAGAAACACTAAGGAGGGGTTAAAGTGTTAAATCACAAAGAGTTGATAGAATTTTCTGATAATCTTATTTATCAATGATGCGAGATATATATACAACGAGTATATTGCTAAAATTATGCTATTTTTACAACAGGATATGCTATACTAATGATAATTACAAAATTCTATCCCTAATAATGGGAGATAGTCACTCCATTATAGGAGATAATTAATCACTCCTCTTCTTCAAGGTGCTGCATGGACAGCTTGTTAAGACAACTTGTAAACACTTTGTTGGATATTGCTTTCGTAAGAACATCTACAAGTTAAAATTCTAACTTTATTAAATGAATATATGTAAGTTTGCTGAGAAATTCTATCCTGAAAACTTCATTTCGATAAATTTACATAGTTTAAAAATACAATTGGAGTATTATAAGTTGTCAATGAATTATCTGAACTTCTAAAATATTGATTATCTTGTTATATTATATCATCGATTAGTTGATACAGACTTAATAAATGATTTCATCTTAATTAGTAAACTGAGTTAATTGGTATTAACTCTTCATATTTCTACATCAATGGTGAAACAAGCCTTTCATCTATAAAATTCATTAAAAATCGGCTTCAAAACAAGACAGAAAATGAGTTTCTTACTTATTGTATAATTATACATATATATAAAAAAAACTTTTCAACTAGTATAGATGATGAATCAATAATTAAAAAAATGTATTTGATAAAAAAACATAGTACACAATTTAGATAATAGTTTATTGTATTTTCATTAAACGTATAATATGCATTATAATGATAAATTGACTTATTATGTACTCCTATCTTGTATACTTATTTTATTTTAATATAAAAATAACCCATCTAGTTTTTAAATCCTGGATTCGTCGCTGCATCTAACGCCGGGACACGATCAGACGTCAGGGTAATGCTTTCTCCTTCCTGTCGTATGATGTGAAGCTTGACATGCCTTGGACTCAAACTTTACTATGATTTCCTGACGAGAAAATCTATGAAGGTAGCCATATAAAAGTTGCGGGTTCTTTCTGAAATTGTTTGATTTGTCTTCTGATGAAGAATTATTCTACTATTGTTCCAAAGAACCCTGTGACTCATGAAACAAAGGTCATTGCTCTGCATCAGATTTGGATTTGATTAAAAAACCAATGATTACAAGATATTCATATTCTTCTAATCTTAGAAGATGAAGGAGAGCATCTCTGTCACCTAAGAATTTGAAATATATAGCCTGAGGAAGGATTCTTGGAAAGAACTTGATGAAACATTAGCGGTGTCATCACATAAACCCTACAGCTTCCCTTTTACCAACTTCTCCGGCAAAAGTATTGGAGCATCATGTCATTGGTATAAAGATGGTTATTCAATTGTGACTGGAGCAGCGAAACATTCAAGACAACACCCCTGCCGCTCGATGATTGCATTATCGGCCCCCCCTACTAC
The DNA here is from genome assembly GCF_951802175.1 of Populus nigra. Classification (NCBI taxonomy): domain Eukaryota; kingdom Viridiplantae; phylum Streptophyta; class Magnoliopsida; order Malpighiales; family Salicaceae; genus Populus; species Populus nigra. The sequence continues at coordinate 281,824 of NC_084867.1, read as the reverse complement.
AGCAACCCTTTTGGTATTTGGACTGACTTTTTCGTGTTCAAGGAGTCAATTGCCATGGTAAATTACAGGGATGCGGGAAAATCTCTGTTACAAATACGAAACTGATTTCATGTTTTGTCATGTGATTAATAAGCTTTCTAAATCAATCACATTGAATTGACAAACCCTATATATGGACTACAACAAGTCGTCTTAGGGTTTAAGACTTTCAATGTATACACACATCTTTAAGATCGCAAAATCTTAACCACAAACCAAAATAACGAGAGCCTCATAAGTCATAACTCTTTCCTCTGTCAAAGGTTTCTCAGGATTTTGGAGAAGAAAATTGAGTACGAACATACACGATGATTGATTTTTTGCCTGAAGATTTGGTGATTTGTATCTTAACTAGGCTGCATGTCAGGTCTTCCATAAGGTTCAGGTGTGTCTGCAAATCTTGGTACACTCTCCTTTCTAACCCAAATTTTATTTACAGAAATCATCTTTTTAACTATGATGATGATGTGAAAATAAAAATCCATCGTCTCCTTGTTAAACGCCGAGACAAAATCAGTAAGGATCATGTTTTCTCCTTGATCTCGTATGATCATCATAAACTTGATGTCTTTTGACTCAAACCTTACCGAACCATTGTATTTATAGATATATAAAAGTAGAAATTGTGGGTTCTTATTATGGTTTGATTTGTCTTCGAATTCGACACGGTTCGTGCAGCTGCTGCGGCCACATCTTCCTGGTGCCTGGTAATGAATTATTAGCCGGCATTGGATTTGGTTTTGCTTCAAAAACCAATGATTTCAAGATAATTAGAATTCTTCTAATCTGGGATTTTACTGATTTGTACTGGTGGACTCGTAAACATGAAGTAGAAATATGTGGCCTGGGGAAGGACTCCTGGAAAAAACTTGATGTAACAGTGCCGGGCACAATCAAATCAGTACCTTACTATTATCCTTTTAACAACTTTTCCAGCAAAAATGGATGTCACTGCTCTGTAAAGGGTAAAGATGGCTGTCCAGTAGTGTTGTCACTTGATTTTAGCGGTGAAACACTCAGAACACCATCTCTGCCAGATGAATGCGTTATCAGCCGCAACTACGATGATATTTGTAAGAAATTTGTTCTGTTGAAAGAGTCAATCACCATGGTCCTTGTGTGGATTCCCAAGTTTCATTGGAGAGTGGAGATCAGAAACTCCAAGATCAGAGCAATTCATAATTGATATGTAATTGACAATTCCTTTCCCTCCTCAATACTGTCTTTTATTTATTTACTAAGAATCTATTCAACCACTAAGAAACAGCTCTGAGTTTTATTAATGAATTTTTTTCGATCATAAAATTGAATTAAAGATGCTCAATACATACAAAAATCAGTGAAGAAATGAAGGCTCAGTAAGGAAGTATTGTCTCAAAACAGTGAACTCCATCCAACTCCGGAGCAAACCTTGGTCTCCTCTTCTGTTGCTGTAATGACTTGTTAATGCTTGCAGGAGGTGATTTTGACGATGCAGATGACTTGTCCTTGTTCCCTTCAGACATCACGCCCTTCTTCATAGACTCAGCTTCTGGTCTGTTCCCTTCTTTGGGAGCACTGAACGAGAAGGTGGGCTTCTGTCCAAATAATTCTGCACATAAGGCATCAAATGAACTGAACATCGACATCATCATGATTGAAACTCAAATCAAAGAAGTGGGCTCGGTTTGTTTCTTCTTCTTTTGCTACGAAAACCAGGCAACCAATCAAAGATTGTATTCTTAAGGCTTGACAACGTTTGTTTTTTGAGATTTCAAGGAAAAGGGCTCTTCTTCTTCGAGGGTTTCTTGCTTGGACTGGATTGGATTGAGAGAGGGAGAGGAGAGATGAGAGGTATATAAAGGGTGAAGGGAATCCTAAATTCCTAGAAACATCTGGAAAGATGGAAGGAAGGAAGGAACGCGGTGGAGGTTGACTTGGTCCAGTAATGATTTGCAAGCTGGATAAAGATCTCTCCACCGTCCATTGGTAGCTGGGCACCTACGAGATGACATGCGCGGAGGGCTGAGAGTAAGGCGAACATTATTTAATTAATTGATGTCTAGGAGTGGACATTAGGACATGAGTCTCCAAGCTCCAACATGTGTAGAGCTGATGGGACTTCTCTGGATAGAGCTGGGAACTCACCTCTAGGAAGGTTCGGTTGTGTTGATGAGGTGGCTTCTACCAGTGGAGGTTGGGTTTGGACAAGCCACGTGGATGTCCACTTGTCTTGTTACTTAAATTTAGTTAGATTCGTGGAGGAGAATGGAGATAGGATATATCTTATCTTAATTATATTATCTTAATTACGTTGATTGATTGATTTTTTTAGCAGGTATTTTTTAAAATATTTTTTATTTTAAAAAATATTTTTTATTTTTAATATCAACATATTAAAATTATTAAAAATTATTAAAAATTAAATTTAAAATAAAAACAAAAATTAAATTTTAATAAAAAATAAATTAAAACTCCCACCCAATATCAGAAATGGTGGTGGCCATTGTGTTTCCTTGATCGAGAAGGATAAGGATGTAATGGAAGTTTTTGGCAAGATGCAGATGATAAGATTATATATTTTTAGTGTGGATTTGGTTTTCACGTACATGATATTTTTAAATTTTTTTATTAAAAATATATTAAAATATTTTTCAAGTTTTTTTTATTTTTAACATTAATATATTAAAATTATCAAAGAATATTTAAAAAATATTAATTTAATGTTTTTCAAATGAAAAATAATTTTAAAAACACTTTAAAAAATAGAACAAATTACATATGAGTTAAAAACTTTCTCTTGAAGTCTTGGTTACGAAAACAAATATAATTTTTCTTAAATTTATTTTTTCAAACTTTAACCATAAAAATTACCACAATATTAAATATATTTTTAGAATAAAAAAAAAACATACAACGGTTAATAAGAATAAAAAAATAATTATGGTGGAAAATCAAGCTCTAAAGACTAATTTAATTAATAAACGAAGTGGGAGAGTTTGAATTAGATAGAAATGATTAAATCGAAGCATGTGTTATTAAACATTAAAAGGACAAAATTAGATTAACATGTGTAATATAAGAAAATATAAGTAAGAAAGCTCGATGAATTAGGAAATAATTGAGTGAAACTGTTAATAAATTGCAGTAATATATGTATTTAAATATTTTTATACACTATTTTGTTTTTGGAAAATTTCAAAACAAATGTTTTATAGTTATCCTCTATTACATTATTGAATAAACCTCTATAAATTCGAGAGTTTTGTATATAGTTTTTATAGGATTTTTTATGCTTAATTTTTTCTTGATTAAATATAAAGTTTCATCTCTGAAGAACATGTACCATCATGACCTGGAAGTGTAAGACTGACATTTATGTTGTAAAAAATCAAAAGAAAAATAAAATATTAAAGCTACTCGTACTCCAACAATCTCGTACAAGTAAAAAAATGTAAATTTCAGGTAAATCAACAGAATCAATGTTTATCTTGAAATATAAAATTATTAGCAATTCAATAGTAAAAATATACTAATGTTATTTTAATAATTTCTTTCTTCCAGCAGTGATATATATTTTTCTTGATGTCACAATAAAAATTATATTAAATCAAAATATAACATTTCAAGAAAATATATTATACCAAATGTCATGTTTTCTCATCATCCCTACTTGTCTGTCAAAAAAACAGAGTGGTGGACAGGGGGCCAGCAGATGCAAGTAGCTGAAATCGCCACTGCGCAAGGAGGGTGGAGACAGAAACACAGGAGGAACTGAACCTGAATTTATGGGGGAAATAACACAGCAAAGAAGAGAATGGAACCAGCAGGTGCACAATGCAAGCTTTTACTAATTTAGGAGGGCTTTAGTCAACCCACATTCATTACCTCCTCCACATAACAATCATCTCATAGCCGTTGCAAGTGTGAGGGTGACTAAAGTTTGAACCAAAAGGAAACTTGGGCACATGATTCTGCTATGCTGCATTGCCACAGTAATGGAGGCAACCTGAAAACGATTGCATCCAAAAACCTTGGATCTCATAGCCTACATAACCACCATCATAAACTCTATTCAAATTCTTCATGCTGTATAGCTCTCCAAAAATAGGATAATCTCCAATACCATCTGCACATCAAACTTGGATAGCAATCGCATAGGAAACATGAACAAGTTTGGATACAACAAATCCCATTGAATTTTCGACCAAACAAGTAAGCATTGTTAAGAACTGAATCAAAATCAATATAAACAAGAAATTCATAGAGCTAAAACATCAAACATCCTTGTATTCCTTGAAAAAAAGTTCATGGTCAATCAATCAGAAGTTCTCAAATCATCAGCCAAAATTTTACCACATTACAATTGGAAGCCGATCCTAATTTCTTAAGGCAACAAAGAGTATTAAAACTGAAGATAATGGAAAGAAGCACCTAATCAAACAAGCTGAATCCCATATCATCATCACTCTCTGGGGCTTCCTCCTGCACATAAACAACACCAAATCTCAAAACAAAACACAAACACTCTAAAACTCAAAATCCTCAAAACAAAATCTAAAATTCCCCTTAAAATTCAAGCCTTTACAACTAAAAGAAAAGGACAAATTTCAAAAATACAAACATATAAACTTCGAAACTCAGAAAAACAATGAACACAGGTAAAACCATATTCCAAAACAGAACACATAAAGAACAAAACCCCAAAAAATCAAACCTTGACAATGAAACAAAACAAATCACAACAAAAAAAAACTCTCAATTTTTTCCTAAAGATCAAACCTTTATGACTAAAACACCAAAATAAAAGAAGAACAGAGCACCATTGTTCATACCTTCTTCTCCTCAACAGCTGGAGCAGCGGCCGCAGCAGCCCCACCGGCTGCAGGACCAGAAGAAGCAACAGCAACAGGAGCAGCACCACCACCAGCACCAATATTCATGATAAGATCACCAACGTTTCTCTTCTCAGCAAGCTTAGCAAAAAGACTTGGCCAGTAAGATTCCACAGTCACATTGGCTGCTTTCACAAGTGTAGCAATCTTATCCGACTGCATCAATATTTCAGGAAAAAAAAAACACCTTAGATTTCTTTTAACAAAAAAAAAAGAAGATAAAAAGCTGGTGTTTCTGGTTTCATACGGTGATGGAGATGTCTTCATCGTGGAGGATGAGGGTGGCGTAAGTGCAAGCGAACTGACTCAGAGACATGATTGCTTCTTTGCTTTGCTTGTGTCTTTTCGAGATGAGAGCTGCGCTGGGTTGGGAAATTGAGAGAGTTGACGAAGGACAAGAGGGTTTATTAGCTAGGGTTTTAGGGCAAAGCTGGCAAGAGGTGTGTGTATAATATATATATCATCTCATTACTCATTATCCATTTTAATAGTATTTTTCAAAAAAAATTATACTTTTTTTTATTTTTATTTTGTTTTTTAATATTAAATTTGTTAAAAATTAAATTTAATAATTTATTTAAATTTTATTTCTATGAAATTATTTCAATCTCTTAACCCGAATCATAACCCAAATTATAAGTTAACTCAGTTTACTCAGGATTTTTTTTTAGTTTTATTATTAAATATTTTATTAATTAGAAATTAGACTTTATAATTTTTTAATTTGTCTTATAACTCAGATCACGAGTTTAGTGTTCACCTCAAGTTAACTCGGATTATTTTTTTGTTTTTTTAATACAATTTGTTTTTCAATTCCTCTTTCAATATTGGATTGATTGAGAAATGAGTTTCAAAATTTATTTTGATTTGCTTTCTATTGAGATATTTTGGTCTCATGACTCGAGTCATATGCTTTACAGGTTAATTCAGGTTGACTCGAGTCATTTTTTTCCTTTATTTTAATTGATTTTTTTATTTTATTTTTCAATATTGATTTGATTGAGTGTAGAAACAAAAAACTTGCAATCAATCAAAATTAGCCATGTGTCATTTCATTTTATTTTTACAAAAAAAAACAAAATGAAATTGAAATAAACAACATGGAAAATAAATGGGCTTTTATATTTTTTTGGCCAATGAAAAGTTGATATTTGGGATGAGATATTTTATCATAAATACAAGATTCCATAAATAAAAATCAACAAATAAAATAATGACATGCGACATTGACAAAAAAATCTTTATAAACAGAGAGCCTCAACTCAAGCATAAAAATAGGAGAAATTCTTCTTGGAAATGTAAAATTCTCTTCAAGACAAACTCTTTAAGTAAAGAAATTCTTACTAAAATTCTTAAGTTTTCTTTATTTACGCTTGAAGTCTATAATAAATGACTAAACAACCTATAACAGTTTTTTAACAACACTTTAAAGATAAAATCAAAAATATTATTTTAAGTATCAAATCATCAAATCTCACTCTACAATAAAGGCTTAAATGTGTGTCATTGCAAAGTATAGATCTTGACTTGATTTTATAAATAAATCAAGTAATCGCAAATTAAATTCAATGGAAGAATCGGAAGATTTTTTTTTGTAAGAATATTTTTAAATAGAGATTGTACCCAATCATATATTTTAATAAAATCAAATATTTATACACATATGCTTGCTTAATTTTTAGGTACTCAAATTTGTGTTTACATTGAGAATTAAACTTCATAATTTATTGACTTGATTTCTGATAGGGTTATCATGATCTCATGATCAGGATTGCGGATTTAGCAAGTTAACTCAAATTGACCCAAGTCAATCCAATATATTGTTGTCTTAATATTTTATTTTTTTTAAAAAAGATGTCGACTTGAATTTGTTTGGGTTAAACTATGTTTTTACTAGTTATCCAGGTTGTCTTTGAACTTGTCAAGTCAATTAAATTATCTAGGATCAACCCACACATAAATTAATTATATTTTATAGGAAAAAATGTTAGCAATGACCAGATATTTTATATATATTAAAAAAAATCATTTGACCCATAGTGTAATGCGAACTAATGATCTAGTAACAAAAACTAAGTAGTGAGGTAAAAACACTGAAATATAGTACCCTTTCATAATTTACCGTGTATTCAAGCATTTTTTTTTAAAAAAATTAATCTTCATAGTTTTTTTTGTAGCAACCCGAGCACAAGGGGATTTACATTTTTTCTCCTCCATTGGATCTTTTTGTAGTTAAATTAAAAGCCAATTGTTTTTTTTATTTGTTAAGCAAGGGTAAAATTAAAAAACAAGAAACCAAACTAAAAAACAAAGAAAAACTAGATTACTCTAAAAGTTAAATTTGGTCATTTACTTTGCAACTGACCCATTTTTAATCCCTTTAAGTTTATTTGAAAACTCTCTCATTTTTCAAAACTTCAATGCTCTTATTTCTCATTTGAAGTAAAAGAAAGAAAGTCAACGGATTGCGATTATAATGAGTGAAAATATCATTTGACAGTAATTTTAATTATCAGGATATTTAATCTTGGTGTTAATATGTTTATTTCTAATATTTTTTGTTTGGTAACCAAGAGACTATGAAAAAACAAATAAAAATTTCAAGAATTCATATTAAACTTTTATTTTCCTAATCAAATCACAAATGTTTTTTTGTCTCTTCCTACTAATTTGTTTTTGTATTATATTAATACCCTAATAGTTTGATATAATATTTGACTGTAATTTTATTTTGTTTTGTTTTTATATAAAAATTGTGATAGATTTTATATTGTTTCTAATATATGCATTTTAGGAGTCTTATCTAATTCCAACTATAACAACTCGATTTTTTTAGAATTATCAAAGAATAAGAGAATTAACATAATCAATCTACAAATAACAGTAATATCCATAAAAATTTAGTCTATCCCGATACATCTAACCTGCTTTGATCTAAATTTGTTTTTGAATGAGTAAAAGTTTATATTATGTAAAATATCAAAAGTTAAATTAGGTAAAATTATAAGTCAAAACCTAACCTATTATATATCCTCAAACACCCCTGCAACAACATAGCTTATACCAACAATCTAAGTATATCAATATTTATGGATGAGTAGACGGGGAAGTAACATTTTCAAAAATATTGAATAATTACTGCTTTCACATACTAAAACGTGAGGACTCATATTATGTTAATTCAATGAACAGAACAGAACAGATACAAAGTTTTTAATTACTGAAATCTTGCAGTGATACAATAGAAAGTGGAATGGAATCAAAATTAAGTCAATACCAAAAACTCTAGTTATCACATGATCTGAGGGAGAAACCTACATTCCAAAAATATTTTCTAATATTTTTTTCTTTATTTCAAATTATTTTAACTATAATTCTGTTTTTATTAAAAATATTATTTCAATTGAAAATTAATTTAAAAAGCACCCTCAAAGCTCTAACGATCCATTTGCAAAATTACAGTTGCATCCCCATTCCCAATCCCAAATCACAGCCGCACGCTTGCATTCCCATACACAATCATTCACTCATCACCACCAATGAGAACAAACAAAATACACAGAGCATGAATGACTTCGTCCCCTTTTCATCCGTCAAGGGGATGGATTGTCACACCATTTCAAGCAACGTTCCAATGGTGACGGCCAAGAACGACAATAACATGCTTATATCGATGGGGTGATTGGGATTGACCGGTAACAGTGAAAACTAGAGCACAAACCAACACGATGTTCAGTCATCTAAATGATGGGAGTGTCACAAACATTGGAAAATTGCCCAGGTTCAACATAAAAAGTGTGCTAACATAAATCCGAGACCAACAAAGTGACTAGAAACCATCAGGCCAAATACTACTGCTGGTTCACGTTTTCATCAAAATATTCCAAGTAAATAACTGGATGACTAGAAAAACTAGCCCCTGAAACTCGTCTGAGTTTACTTCACCATCGACATTTAAAAGGAGCAGTCCATCTAAGAAGGCCCCGGCGGTTTTCACTGTAGTTTATAGCAGTCAGGCACTTCCGGACCGTGCCTGCATAAAGATAGAGCTTAATCTGAGTACTTTACTAGTTATTGTACTGAAATCCCACGCACACAACTCTGAAGTAATAACTACAAATTCCTTGCCCTTTTTTTTCATTAACAAACCGAGGGGGCACTTGCCTTGTTGGGAGATTCTGACCTGGACCCGGACCTTGATCTTGGTCTGTGTGTATTTCAATACCAACAGAATGACAGAAAAATCAATTTACTCTTAAGAAAAGCAGCAAATAAAATGCGAAGAGAAGAAGCTGAAACGGTAAGCAATCTCCAATTACCTGGATGATTTAAGAGGTGAAGCAGATCTAGATTTTGACCTTGACCTTGAAACAGATCGTTCCAATGATTTGCTGCATAAAACAGAAAGCAGAAACTATCAATTTATTGAGAAAAGCTACTTGAGAGTACAATGCCAAAGAATAAAAAGCACACAAACCTCCGGTTTCTCCTTGAACTTCGGCTTCTGCTACGGCTCCGGCTCCTGCTCCTTGATGGAGAGCTCTCATACTGCTTCACCTTGAAAAAACAGAACAAACAGCAAAACCAAGAGCAAATGTTAAGTGAACCTTCATTTGCAGCTGTTAAATTTTTTTCTCCCATCATATGCAAAGCATCTTCACGAGGTTGATAGTAAGCTATTTTTATTCTACAGAAAAGCATGATAAGTTAAAAGCCTCATGGATTGATGTTTTAAAAAATTTCTAGAACTCCAAAATAGAACATGGAGCGGAGCGGGTAAGGTAAGGGATCCACTAGGTATAATTAAAGCGACGACATGGCAAATTTGCAAGCCACTGCCAATTCTGCGTTATAAAACCATTTTCAAATATATAAATTAACTTACCATCTACTCAACAAATAAATGCTAGATTTAATGGTTACCCGAATATAAGCTCTGGCCCAAGGATTTCTGAACTCAGTATCATCAAGTTTCCGAATCTGAATTAACATAAGCATGTGCCAGCTGTTAGATCAGAGTACAGAGCAACAATCCCCCCAAATGTTTTTGTTATCATTGTTTCATTCATTTATTTTTTGGGAGGAAAGGGATTGAACCACAAAACAACTTACAGCATATTTCATGTCTTCATGGTTTGTATAATCAACAACGCCAAAAGTCCCTGAATGTTAAGTCCAAAATGTCAATTCAGTATCCACATGAATACATGCAGCTCATGAGATATTTATCACTGTACGTTCCAATATCAGTATCCATGCATTTTTTGCAGCTCACTCAAAAATAGGATGTGAAATTGAACACCAGCAACATGAATTAGGAAAAAAAATATACCTAAAACAGGAAAAAGAAAGGGAAGTTGCAGAGCATTCTAAGAGGCATACCATCACTATCACGAGAAACTTCAGCAAAACACACATCTCCAGCTTTTCGCATATGATCCTGAAATCAATTTATCACTCAGTAGCGAGAACAGAAACAAATAACACTCTCGTTGGTGAAGTATTAGAAGTTCTTTAAACCTTCAAATCTTGCCAGGAAGCAGAAGAAGGAAGACCACGAACAATAACTGCAAAACAAATATGTGCCTTGGAACTCTATCCAGGTAACTTGAAGAAAACTAAGAGTAAATTATATGCAAAGAAATAAGAGTAGTTTTCAGAACAACACTGTCCAATTACTGCTATGAATTTTTCACTAAGAAATAAATATTCCTCAAACAAACCTCGAAATTCAGAATGGCGTGAGATGCCAAACCGACCCCCACTCCCACCACCACTGCCATACCCCCCACGGCGATCATTTGATGATGGTCCTCTACCACCATGGGCAAGCTCAACCTGCATGCATAACAATGAGAAATAAAAAAGGCAAGCAGTAAACAATACATACACAATTAGAACTGATTATTACCCTTAACCTACAACCATCAAAGTTATAGCCATCGCGACCCCTTATTGCATCTTCAGCATCCCGAGCATTCTCAAACTGAAAACGAAAAACACAAGTCCAATGATGAAGACCCCAGTTATGAGTGAGGGTTCTAGGAGAGACAATTAGGAGAGTTTCAGCATTTTCTCATCAAGTTGTTGATCCCCAAACTCAAACAGAAACACTCATGTTGCAATACAGGACAATGATCATTTCACCATGCAATGGCCCCAAAACACAATTTGAAGTGCTCTTCTTCTTTCCAAGTAGAAAATACAACAATGCTACCTTGCTCCATATGTTGCCGAGATCAAATGTAGCGAGGGCTTTACCTCGACAAAACAATAACAAGGGGGGCGAGGTGGAATCTTCAATTCAACATCCAGGATACGGCCATACTACAAAAATAAATAACAAAAATCTGTAAGCTTAGCCATAGTAAACCACTGGGAAGCTGCATAACATATACAAACCATGTCATATACAATCTACAAATGGTCCAGTGATAGCTATTTCACTATGCTATAATACAAATGACACAAGCATTGTGTAAGTGACACACACACACACACACACACTCACTCATTCCATTCAGCCTCAGGGAAGTACATGAACGAGCAAAGCAATGCTTGTTTTTTTCTTCAATATTTGATTCCCCTGATTGGAAGCACAGATGTGCCTCTGTGGACTTTTAATATGTTTTGAAGCGAGGATGGAATGCCAGAAACAAATAAGATTGCTTATGGAAATAATATTAAATAGCAAACAGGCATGTACATAATTAATAGTACATAAAAGCAGCCATTATTTCTGAGGTCAATAACAATGATAAGGTTGAATACACAACTCACTGAAAATGAACAAATCTCATTATTCTGCAAACAAGAATTAACGTCACATGAAAACATTTAAAACAAACCTTGTAAAATAAATCTTCAATTTCTGATTCTCTTATATCTGCAGGCAAATTGCCAACATAGATTGTACGAGAAAAGCGACCACTCATTTTTTGTACCAGAAGTGTACAGCAAAGCTTTCACTGCACAATGCAAATAAATTGCATAAATAAAGAAGCATTTTCAGAAACAAAAAGGCTCCATGTACTTATGTTCCATTTATCATCAGCATGTACTCTGACGATAACAAAAGTATGTCAAAACCAAAAACTATGAAGCAAACCAAGTGAGCAATACTCAATGTGGGCGGTGCTCCACAAGCTCCATTGCTCATTTGCTCCAAGATGCTCCAAAGCTATAACAAAATTGGAAATATATATTTGGTCTCCTCATCATTCCACAATTTTTTTGTAGATGTATAGCTCTTCCGAAGGTGAGAAACAATCTCCAGTTATAAAAAATAATACTCATAAGTCCACTCCACCCTGATTTTCCCACTCCCTCTCTATATCACTATGCATGATTGCACAGCTCAAATTTGTCCAAGCGCTTGTCATCTATCATAAAGAAAGCATTTGTGTCATGATATCAAGTAACATATATTTATTTACTTACCTTACTCAGCTCACTTTTTTTTCTAACAGAATTGATAAAAACAAACCTCTAAAATACAAATACACCCCCAAGTTCCCCATCTTTTGTCAAAAAACGCAAACTTTACAAGTTGCCCTTGGGTCAGGCTAGGGGGCATCTGTCTTTCACGCCACTTTTTAAAACCTTGTTCCGTTCCCTGATTGAATTCACCGACTTAAGAATTCATCAAGTCAGTTACTGACTTAGCCCACATCACTATACACATTTCGCAACCCCAACAATAAAAGTAACACAAGCGAGAATTAGCGGAGTGTTTGAAAATGCTAATGTTAGCCTCTCATCATCAATTTCAAACAATTCGCTTCCTTTAATAATAATAATATTAATTAAAGTAGATTAATTTTCTCAATATTTAAAATGTATAAATAAATACTGTTGGAGAACACTAGATCAATAAAAACCAGTAATTACAGTTGCTTAATCGCAGTTATTAAGCAAGAATTCAATTAATTGCTGTAATCTTCAAGTCCTGGAAGTTGTTAGGGTTTAGAAATCAAATCTTGAAACCCTAACATGAACACGAAGAAATTGGAGAAAGAGAGGAGCTATGTTGTTGTTAACTATACCGAGAGAGAAACGGATGCCGAAGCCGGAGCGAGCCGATGAGGTTTGGAGAAAGAGCGAGGAAGGACGGACTGACGGACTGAGGTGGAAGATAGCTAGGGTTTCTTGCTGTTCCTTCTCTCAAAGCTTGAAAGTTGAAACTTCGGGCCGATGCTGCGTTTTGGCTATACTCCCACGCTTCCACTTTGTAGTGTAGTGACTGTAGTCTCGCAACTTCAAAACCGACCCGAACCGTGTTTTTCCGGTTCAGCAAGAGGCCCAATCGGCTTTTGAGTTATAACTATAAGATATATATTTGAGTTTTTTATTTTTTGGTATATATATATATTTATATATGAGTAAATAATAAATAGTGATAACTATTTTATTCTTTTATTCCAGTGATGTTCGATTTTTTAATCTTAAGAATTAATATCTTTTAGCCTCAGTTTTTAATTTAAATAATTATATTCTTATGTAGGAAAATAACATCAATATAATTATTATCTTACATTAATATTTTGGAAAAACACTGATAATATTAAAAAAAAATTAATTAAAAATGATTTATAAATTTTTTTAAATATTTTAATAATAAACAACAAAAACCCGTTTGCTTACGAGATGCGCGCAACTTATAAATAAACACACACATATATAAAATTATAAATGCTTTCTGCGCAAAAGGCTGGAAATCACAAAAATAATATCAGTTTTTTGGTGTTTTTGATGTGTCAATATTAAAAATAAAATTTAAAACATAGTGCTTGTGATGGTATACCAAAGAATTTTTCGAAAAAAGAAAGATAAAAAGTTCTCCACCCAAGCTGCTGGAATTTTCTAGCAGAAGTTCATCCCAAATCCATGTTGTCTCAGTCTAACCGATCTTACCCGACATGCTTTTCTACTTTTCTGGGTTTCCATGAGCTGTTCTTACAAACTTCTCATATTGGTTTTTTCTATGCAGGGCAATTACCTTTTTCTACCTTAAAAGTAGACCATCATCAACATTTTTCATCAATAGTATGCATGCAACAAAAACCATGGCACCAAGAGCTACCATGCCCAGCTAAAATCAATTTCTTCGTCAATGATATAATCTCTTTTTCCTGAAGGAATTCCAAAGGTTTAGATATATAAATACACCCAGTAACCCATGTAAGAGATAATTTAAGTCAATCATAACATCGCCATAAATACAATAGAGAGCAATTTGCAGCATGAAAACCAGGCCAAATACACACTTCCTAGCCCTCATTTTATTTTTTCTTTTCTTTTCCTTTATATTTTTCTTTTTCTCTTTACACATACCAGCTTAAGCATTGAAAAAGTTCTATGTTCATGAGGCATCTTAATTTTTCGGATCAGTCAAGCCCCAACTCAACCATGAAAATCCTAATTTTTGCCCGAAGTTTTTTTGACTACATCATCAACTTATAATTTATCCTTCAAAGAAGATGACATGTACCTTCTGCCTACCAGTTAACTGATTGCAATAATTTAGATTTTAGAACAATATGGAAAGGTATATTAGCATACTACCTGTCATAAGATGAAATCTTGATTGATGGCCCTTCTCATTCATTTGGGCGGCGGAATATAGGGTGGCCTTCTTCGATTATACAACTGGGAAGCCAAAATGGAAGACAAGGAGGGACCCTAGAATATGACTCAGAAATCATTATTCACCTCAAACAACCATAGCTATACCCCATGAAGAAATGAAGCTAAAACACACGATGTTACAAGTCACTATCAGCCATTATACCTTGATGAGGATATCCCTTTTTAATATCTTCAAACCAGGACAAGTGGATGATTTTGTTCACTTGTGGACAAATAACACACTATCAAGTTCAGTATACAGGATAGGTGGTGGAACGGAGTCGTCTATTTAGCAAACTCTTCCAACATTTACCTTAGCAGTAAGGAACTTTTCTTCCGCAGTTAAGCTCTTGTTCTTCTTTGTCCGCTATAATGGGTTCTTACTGCTGCTTCTCGTTGTTATTCTCAGCAACTATTGTAGTGTTTCTAGCATATCCAATTTTAGCTGACGGGAAGAAGCAGATAACTGGACCTGCAGTTACAGTGACCAAACATCTTTTCTTCTCAGATTTTAGGCTAGATGATCCCAAAATTGTACACGAGGTTAAGCTTTTAGGTAGTGCCAGGTTTTCAGATGAAAAGGGAGCTATCCAAATTCCTGACGAATCCCTGTTAGATCTGAGACATCAAGCAGGACGAGCCATCTATGCTTATCCTATCCGTATGCTTGATCCGCTCACTGGTACTCCAGCTTCCTTCGAGACCACCTTCTCTTTCCAATTTAGCAACTCTAGTGCTGAATCTCATGTCAACTCTACAGGTGGTTACAATAATAGTGGAGGCAGTGGCCTTGCCTTTATTGTGGTGCCTGATGAGTTCACTGTGGGTAGGCCGGGACCATGGCTGGCCATGCTCAATGATGCCTGTGAGGACAATTATAAAGCTGTTGCTGTTGAGTTTGATACCCGTCATAATCCTGAATTTGGTGATCCAAATGACAATCATGTGGGAATCAATCTTGGCAGCATCATTTCCACCACGACTGTAAATGCTTCAGATGTCGGTGTCTACCTCAAGGATGGTTTGATTCACCAAGCTAAGATAGCATATAATGGTTCACGAAGCTGGATGGAAGTTAGCCTTGGATCGAAGACCATCTTCTCTGGTTCTCTTGATCTCTCCCCTTTTCTCAATGAATACATGTTTGTTGGATTCTCAGCTTCAACTGGCAATATGACCCAAATTCACAATGTATACTCGTGGAACTTCACTTCTACAAGCCAAGCCTCTCTCCGTGCTCCATCTGCAGAGACATGTGAGAGTAAGATTATGGAGCAATATGATCAAGGTGTTCAAAGTTCAGCGTCACATAGCTCAAAGAAAGAACCCCCAAACAGTTTGTTGATTTTCATTTGTGTGATGGCACTGGCTATAGCTGTGTTTGCCAGTCTTTTCTACAACGGCAGGCGCAGAAATAATCAAACTAAGGCTGTGATATTGCCAGATAAAAGGCAACGACCAAGGCCTCCCAACAAACCCCGTCGCTTCACCATCTCTGAAGTTTCCTCTGCCACTCGGGGTTTTCACGAGTATGAAATACTAGGCAACGATTCCAAAGGTATTTACTACAGAGGGAAGCTTCCAAATGGTTGTCAAGTGGCCATTAAACGTTTCTCTGCTCAATTTTTGAGTTCACAAATTGGATTGGATAGACGAAGATTGCTCAAACAAATCAGTACCATTAGCCGAGTTCGACACCCCAACTTGGTTCCTATCAGAGGTTGGTGTCAGGATAATCGTGAAACCATGGTTGTGTATGACTTCTATCCAAATGGAAGCCTCGACAAATGGCTATTTGGGGCTGGCGTGCTTCCATGGACTCGGCGGTTGAAAGTAGTTAAAGATGTTGCAGATGCACTCAGCTTCCTCCACTCAAAGCAGCTAGCTCACAAGAACATGAAAACTACCAGTGTCTTTCTTGATGTTAGCTTCAGAGCAGTTCTGGGCGACTTTGGCTTCGTGCTCTCTTCCACCGAGTCGCAACGTTTCGAAGCAACCGTGAGTCAAAAGGCTGATGTGTTTGAATTCGGCATTTTTGTGTTGGAAGTTGTTTCTGGGAGAGGAAGGTTGGAGTCTGAGTTGAGGCAAGAAGAGAGGGATTTGTTGGATTTCGCATGGAGAATGCATGAGATTGATGAGAAGGCAAGATTGGTGGACAGGAGGATGGGCTCCATGGTGAACTTGGAACAAGCAATTAGAGTGTCGGAGATTGGACTGCTTTGTACACTAAATGAGAGCAAAGGCAGGCCATGCATGGAGGAGGCGGTGGGGTTTCTGAACCTGGATGGGCCGATTCCGGAGTTGCCACCAAATAGACCTGTTGCTCTTTTTCCCTACAGCAGCACCAATACTGGTCTCTGCACTGGCTATTCCTGCACTCTTTTCAAGTGAAAGCACTGAATTTTTAGTCTGCAAAATCAACACCATCAAATTTTGTAGATAAGCAAATCAGAGCAGAGATGTTTGGCTGTTTAATGATTCTATTCCAACATATATATTGAGTTCTTACATCCTTATGGCCATTACTGTCATTATGAAGCTGAATCCAACTTTCCATGCCTTTGCTTCTTCATCTAAGGCACAAAATTCACAGAATCTAAAATCACTTTGCAAAAAGAAAACGGTTGAGATGGATGCAATCACTAGTATGAGGATTCACTCCTAGGAATTATGCAGCAGGCAACCATCGGGCTTGACTAGAGGAGGTAGAGCCAGTATTTTCTATAGTGTAGGACGTGCAAGCTGAACACCATGGGGAAAAGAGTGTCTTCCCAAGATACCGTGTAGGAGCATTAAACAAAAACAGGCAGTAAGCTAATACCTGAACTCATGCTACTAAAACTGTTCAATTCGCTATCTGTATCTGGTAGTTTTGCAAGCAAAGATTATGCTTGCAGAACACAAATACGAAGGATAAAATCTCCTAAACTTGGATTCATGCCCATAGAAGATATCGGTACATCATCCGCATCAAGTATTCTGCAACTACTACTAATGGTTCCAAACATCTTCCACTATATGATTAGTTATACAGAGTCTTATGTTGATTCACATCATTGAAAAAGCAGAAGAGATAGGGAAGCTTACCAAAATAATAAAATTTTTTTTTTAATATATTTTCAAGTAAAAAAAAACATTTTAAAATGTCTATATGAGCAGAGACACGAATGCTTTCTTGGTTGAAGATTAGGCGAAACCTCAATTTAGCCTCCCTATTGTAACTCTATATGGATTTTAGTTCCTAATCTGTATATCAATTCTCAATTAATTCACCAACTCAATATATTTTATTAATTAAGTCCAAAATGTTTCAGTCATTTCTCAATTGGGTTCCTTTTCCATTATTTAGTACTATTTTACCCAATAATCATTTTATATAAAATTGGGCACAAAAATTAGAAAAAATGATCCGAATTAGAAATCCTTTTGTCATTGAAGACCTAATTGAGAAACGATTCTGTCTTGTACTTAATTAAACATTAGATAATACATTGGGGGGCTAATTTTGAGATTTCCACTCAAATGTTCTAGCCTCGAGTCCAAACAGAGCTCAAATTTGGGCTTTCTCATATTGTTCTCTTCTTGTCTGCTGTCTATCTTTGCTGTTGTCTTTGTACCGTGGTTTCGAAACGTCTCCTTACAAGTTTACCAGAGCTGGACCTGAATTTCTCTGAGTCACCGAGTCGTCGTCGCCAAGTTGAGATTTTTTGGTGCACTCAGGTATTTCTCTCACTTGTTCTCTTCATTTCATTTCTTGAGTTAGAGATGTTCGTAGCTCATCTTTTTTTAGAAAAATTATTTTATTTTGGTCTGGTCTAAAATTCACTCTTTCTTTATCTTCCAGACTTGGTGTGGTCTTTTTTTTAAAAACTTAAATTAATCCTTAAAACCCATTAATCTTAACTCTAAAAGTTCACTTTTTTACACTTCACTGCTCTCCAACTCATTTTTTTTTATCTGGGGTCTGTTTATTTTCTTGTTTAGTTAATCTCTTTGATTGGTGCGGTGATATGATTAATTATGTCATACAAAGCTTGGTGATTTTTGAAGTTTGAGTTTTGATTTCTTTTGTTATTGAATCATTTGTTGTAATGAAGTTTGATTTCAATTCTGTTGTCATGTGGCTTAGTTGCTAGTTCACATAGGTGAAAGTTGGATTTTTTTATTGAGATAAAAGACTTTTGATTGTATTTGAGATGTGATTATGGTATTGGCTATGGCTGTTATGGACTTCTTTGATCATCTTCTCCAACCTGCACTCATTCTTATTCACTGTCTGAACACTGGTAGGACTTGTTGATGTTTGTTGGGTGGTGGTTTTCGAAGAACCTTAGTTTCCTCTGCTTGAACTTTGCAAGGATGAGTGAGTCTTTAGTACTGGGTTTTGTTGGAATTTGGATCTTTTCATTTCTGTTTTTTTTGTGATGGTGGACGAAGGTCTTACTATGGGAAGATTTTTAATATGATTTATTGGTTTGATTTGAGAGTTTAGGTTTTGCGGTTATGGGTTTATTATGGTTATTGAGGAAGAAAATAGGAGGAAAAAAGGATTCTTATCTGTGTATGAGTACATTGGGACTTTTGAATGAGGCTTATGGCATTGTATACAGGCTGCTAGCTAGACATGCAAAATAAAAAACTGATATCCTTACATGTTGTTTGTGTAATTTGATTCATACACCTTGCTTCTATTTTCTTTTTAGTTTGATCATTGCTTTCCTTACTTCAAAATCATTTGAAAAAAATCACTTTTTTTTTATCTAAACCTTGACATCTTGTTTCGTCAAAAGTTGTTGTCATTCAAAACAGCTTAGCAAGTTGACCTGCAGCGGTGTGTGGGTCATAGATCCAGTAAATACTAAATTCTATTACCTGTTATATCTTGCAGTCAAGTGAAGAGAACAAAGAATGCTTTCTGTTCGACAGATAGCAGCAGCAAGTTGTAGTAGAATTAAAGAAAGATGCAGAATAAATGGAGTGAGCCAATTTTTCCAATCATTTTCTACCAAAAAAGGGGAGGATGAATGGAATGATGCGTGGGAAACAGCGTGGCTACCAGAGGATCTAACGGCTAAGAACAGAGCTCCATGGGAAATGGACGTCAATTTCTCTTCACCCACAGGGATAGAGGATGCTGAGACCAAGGCTTTTGTTGAGGAAATGAATGATAACTGGGATGAGAGGCGGAAAACCCAGCCACAACCACAGCCAAAGAATGATAATAATAAAAATGGAGGTGATTCGCTTTATAATTTGGACAATATGAAAAAAGATTACAGATTGAAGAAGCAAAGAATTCATGCTGGGTTATGGACCAAGGAAATTGAGAAGCAGCAGGAGGAGGCTATGAATGCTACATTGGGAGATTCTTCTCCTGATGATATCGACAGATTGCTTGATAGCTGCTCTGAGTACGTCCCTTTCTTCCATCCATCCAATGCTATTTACTATTAGTTGTATAATTTAATTATTTCTGATCCAAACTGAATTGGTTTGTGAGGCTAAACTACCAAATGACCATCACGATCACCAGACCAGTACACTTGTGTAATTGTCTCTTAGAAATGATAGATAAATCTCACTCCAAGAGAAATTGGTGAGGCTGGTGGTTTAGTTAATAATCAAATTGACCTTTATAAAGGAACCTTCTTAACAATACCAAGCACCATATATTACACGTACAACAATAAAAGTTTGTTAAATATTTTAAGAAATTTCGCTTCTGATGATTTTTAAAGTTTGGTTTGAAGAGCTCTTTGATTGTTGCTTTATAGAAACTAAAGCCTGTTGTTGACCAAATTACTACACATTTTATGCTAGTGATCATCATAATATTTTTTTGAAAAAAGAAGAAAAAACTGGAAGTTTGCTGGTTTCTTCGCCAGGCATTCTTAATTTTGAGCTTCTTGAGCGAGTAAGTTACTTTTAGCCCATTCCAACCTGTATCCCAAATCCTACTCATTAAAGCTTCTTGATTAGTAACAAAGAGAAAAATCGTATGTGAGAACATGTTTTCTTTTCCTTGTGATTCTATTTTTTCTTTTTTTTTTATAGCAAAACCAAATGTCAAAGCCTGCTAACAAAATTAACCTGAAAACAACTAATTAAATGGTACGGCTATTGGCATGCCATTTTCTTGATAAATAATTAGCCTGCCTTCTTGTATGAACTTTATGCTTAAAGTTTCTAAACAGGATGCATTTCTTAATGCACTTTTTCTGTGATCTTCTCACTGTGCTATGCTCCATAATAAAATAGCTGTATCAATGCTGTTGTGAATACAAAAATGAAATTGAGAATTAAAATACTTATATGACCATGAAGCAATAAGGCTACATTTCCTTCACATTGAAGAATCCAACACAGCTCCCGCTCCCTGATAGCTCCCACTCCCTGAAAGCCCTTTTGGATTTCTATGGATTAAAAATTTGGGTACATTTGGTTTATGGTTTGTGTTATGCGATGTTTTCTTCTAGCTTATTCTGATAGTCTCATGTCATAGGCCCTCTATGAAGTGTAGAAAATTTGAGAATAAATTCGTTGTCTTTTTTAGCCCTATTGAATTCCTGGATCCTTTAAGCTTTGCTTTTTGTGTGGGATTACTGGCAAGTCGGAATATAACTCAGATGTTTTTTGTTAGAGTATAGGTGAACTTGTCAATTCTAATAGATATCTTATTGCAGAATTTTTGACACTGCCAATAATGACTTGGACAACTCAAAAATCCCAAGCTCTTCTGAGTTTAAAAATAAACCTGATGGTTGGGAAACAACAGCGAAGGCACAAGATGGAAATATATGGGAAATGTCACAGAGGGAGGAAGATATTCTCCTCCAAGAATTTGATCGTCGAATAGCATACAGCAAATTCCAGGCAAGTTGACGTCTTCAAAATCACTTTAAATTATTTCTTTTGTTGAGCTAGTTTTAGGTATAAATCTTCTTTCCAGCCTAGCCATCATCTCTTTCCAGCTTAACTGACATTTTTTTCTGCAACTAGCAGATAGCTAGTTTTATCAAGACTCACATATTTAGCCGGAGGAGGCCTATTGATGGTTGGAAATACATGATAGAAGAACTAGGACCAAATGCCAAGAAAGGGAAGGGTAGTGTTACAAGAGTGCCGAGCCTATCTGATCCATCAACACAACCATTCAAAGAGGACAGGAAATTAATTACCCACAAAGGGAGGTAGTTCAGTTCCTGACACCGCCGAACTTGTTTGTTCCCAGCCATTGATGTTTCTCAGGGGAATAAGCACAAGTCAAACAGTTTCCCTTATCTTTTTAAAGAGTTTTCTCTCGAACTCCAGAGTTGTGCTTTATCAGTTTAGGGAGCATGCGTGCTTCTGAGATTCACATGTTCATCCATGAATGATTTTTTTTTTCCCGATCTCGTGTTCCATGGAATCTACAGCAACTTTTGAGCACTCGTCTGTTTTTTTTTTCTGTAAAGTTTTCCTCACTCCAACCAGATCTTTACATTTACCTAGATTAGCTGTCCAGACTTTGAAGTGGTGTTACAAGTAACTTCAAAAGAGTGGAAATCATTCCGAATCGCTTTTCCCAATGTCTTCACCTCCAATTATAAACGTCGTTTTCGCAATGTTTTTGATGTGTCATATCAGCAGTTGCCTGAATACCCCGCCTGGAACGCCCACGAATTACTCTTTTTCAAACTATAAATGTTATTGTTTCTTTTAAGAAACATATAAATTGCTCGGTCCCTTGTTACAACAACAATGACAACAATAATTTATCAATATATACAATGGAAGAGCGAACGAGAACATAAACTGTATCCATTAGCGCATAGACTTGCTGCAAATGGAGGCGGTGTTATCCAATCTTATAAAAAATCTTGGAGCTATATCTTCTGCGTACATCATACAATATGAAACCGTTTGTCGCAAAAGCAACTAAGAAGAGTTTATTGGCACCAATAAAGGAAAAAATAAAGAAAGAAAGACGGCTTCCTCCAAGGTTGTATCTGAAAAATTGATTCAGTAACTTCGTTGTTTATATCTATAACATAATCTGCATTGAGGAAAAAACACTAATTAATTATGAACCTCCATTGATTCCAGAAAGAGAACAAAAGACGCAAGGGTGCTGGACTGCAGTATGTCTCCAATGAATTCAGGAAAAACTGAGCCATCTGGCAAGTGTAGTATGACCCAAGCTACCAATAGCATCGGCATTCCTTGAAGAGTTGAAAGTTGTACGAGCAGGAACAGGAAACATTCCTAGAGGATTTGCAGTAGCATTAAGAGGACAGTTTCCAAGCAGACACTGGAGAGGAAGTATCCTACAAGGAAAAGGAGAAGCAAAGTCCAGAAACAAGATCAGTTCTAATTAATGTCCGGCCGAAACAGTACTGAAGACAGCAACTCAAACCGGGCAGACTTGTTCCTGATTCTGATTTGTTACAATTATCTTAAATTATCTTTTATTATAGATTATGATTAATTCTATTTATTAGTTCTAAAAATATTGTTAAACTCAACTAAAGGCTATAGATAGCCAAGATATATTGAAGTTCTAACAAGTAAGAAATAAAAAATATCAAATACCTTACAAAACGATAGAGAAATTTGAAGATATTTCTTATTTCTGATTTGTTGAAACTTCAACACATCTTGGCTATTTATAGCATGTCAATAGAGCTTAACAATATAAATTAGCGAATGGTATTAATTGTAAAGATGTATACTTTGATGGTGTCAGGATCTATATAGCCTGACAAATTGTGCATTGTGCAGCCCTTGCAACATATTGATCAATTGCAGATTATCCCTTTCGTCGTCCCATGTTGATAGATTAATCGCAACATCAACATGATCAAAGTGAGGGGAGGTTAAGCCTGGAGAAATCCATAGCCACAGGATAGGAGTTTTTATAGCTGAAAGAGGCAAGCTTTGGCGCAAAAGTCTCAACCTTGCAAGTGTAACCAAGAAAACCTGAAATCTCCAGGTTAACCAATTGGAGTACAGATATTTTCAAAATCTTTAAAGACTTAAAATTAATTTCATGTAAGATTAGATTCTAGTCAATTAAGGGAGGGAAGTTGGAGCCTAGAGAAATCCATTACTTGAGAGAGTTGGTAGCTGAAGGATGTGAGCTTTGGTGCAAAAATCTTAATCCTATTCAGTAATCAGATCGATGCATATATCCAAGCCCCAGAATTTCTAAGTTGAGCAATTGAATGGCAGATATTTCCATAACTTTTGGAGACAGAAAATTGCAAAATCGTAGGCTTATATTCTTCAAACTAAGACAGCTAGCTAAAGGATCACCGATATTCCTTTGATAACCAAAGGAACAATTTTCGAGTCTCAACCTGATGAGATTTGTGAAAGCAAAATGAAAAGCTTGAAAGTTGAATCCAGATAATTTGGATACAGTTTTCAAGTTAAAAATGCCTCCGGTGAAGAGAAAGATCGGACAGAAGGTGGTGCATCATCATAATTTATGACCATTAGCTTGCTGAACATGATGGGAAACAGCATAGTTTATGATCATATATCCTCAAAAGAATGATGGGAGCTCCGAGTGGAAAATATTGCTGAACCTTATAAAGATCGCTGTTGTCATAACACTCTGCCCACAAATCTATTAAAAAGCTGAAAAGTTTGAGAGCTTCAGGCAGGGAGCATTGAAATTGAGGCCAGGAAGTGATGTTCACAACAATCTATCTTTTAGACAATACACGTCTGTCGGGGCACCTTTTAACGAAAGAATTTTATGGATTATGCAGTCAAGCAGATCACTCAATCTGTCTAATTTTTCACTGCAACTACTTCGACTCTTCTTCTCTGCCTCATTTGCCATCTCTTTCGTTTCTGAATGAAATTCAGTTCGGGGTATGTCCTGGCTGGCGGGGTAGCACGCAGCGTGGATCATCTACCATCCGGCCTTAACAACTCGCTGTCAAGCTTGTTAAAAGTATATTTTGGTTAGTGTAAATGTCAGCGACTGCCGCTCTGGATGCCCCCCTAAGCAATTATATTAGCCAAAGGACCGTTTTTTCCAATAAAATAAAAAACGAGGAAATTTTTTGTGGCTCTACATAATGCTGATAACCATGTCGGGATCTGCAGATTGCAATGCTAGTTTTCTTCTATGTCTGCTAGTTTTCTTGAAGCTGTTTTGAAGTGGGAGAAAATTAGGCAAATAGAGTTTCAGATCTGTGTCTCCTGTTTGCAACCCCCTAATTGAATTCAATTTCCGATTTACTACACTAGATAAAAATTAATGTTAAAACTAGCTTTCCAAAGTAACCATTTACGTAATATAAAAACAAAATGAATTGAATTCTATCTTGAACTCAACTTCTTTATCAATTGAAATCAAATTTTGCAATAGAGAATTGATTACAAAAAACCTGTCAAGTCTCTTATTGAGAATCGATTGACATGGTGCTCTTATATTTATCATGATGTTTGCTTTCGAAATAGCTTATTTTTCCTGTTTGGGCAGATTAAAGCATTCCCTTGGTTTCATCAATCAGATTTTCATTTGTTCAGAAAATAAGCATGTAAGCTTGCTCTTAATTACTGTTGTAGAAAGTAGAAACAAATCATTGGATCTTCTTTTCCTGCCCTGGTAGCTGAAACCGAATTTGTCAAAATAACATTGATACATTAAAGGATACTTACTCAATCTTCCAGGAGTAGTGGACTAAAAAGAAGTTGACTAGATGTGCCATTTTAAGCAGTATGTTGCAGACAACAGAGAAAGAGCGTACGAGCTAGGAAAAATGACAAGATAAACTAAGAAATGCATTGGCAATGATGCCATGAAGGTCAGGAGAGTTAAGGGCAATGTAACAATAGACTAACTCTTCCATTTCATCCCAATCATGAACACCCACGTTCTGAATCATCTCTAATATTGATGCTCTCATGTCTGAGAATGGATCCTTAGAGAGCTTAACTGCACAGATAGTATCACCTGAGAAAGCACCACAAACATCTTCAGGTAAACTAGCCGCAAGGCTAATCCTGTAAGAACTCTTCTTCCTTGTAATTGCCTTCCTTTTGTAGTCTTCTCCAGCATCCATGGCTCCTACACTCAGGAATAATGACTAAATTAAGTACCATTCAGGACCAAAACCATGACCTGATACTCTCTCTCTCTCTCTATATATATAGGAGTCATGTTGTAGCTGGAGCGTGTAATGAATTTGATGAGCGCACGAAAGATGAACAATGGGTTTCCATGTGTGTTGTCATGTTCATTTGTTGGCTGGAGGAGCTCCACTCCAAACCATTAATACCCAAAGAACATTAATGTAGAAGCAGCCCGTATGATCAATGCAGTCTTGCATATTCTGTGATATGCCAGGCGGGTGCCTGCCATGTGAGAATCCATGTGAATGGCAGTTAGAGCACTCTCGAGTTGATTCATTGTCTTGGTCCGTACTGCATCTTTCTTTTTTACATGAAAGCACAAACCTAAAATCATGTACAACCAATTTCAATACTTAATTCGGAAGGAAGGTAATTTCAATCCCATAGGCTTTGCTGTTCTTGGTGCAGTAGTCTTGTCACTCTCAAATAGCAATGAAAATACTTTTCAATGCTTTCATATGAAAAAGAACATAGGAGATATATATATATATATAGAATTGGGCACGATCGAGGAGTTAATTAACACATTAAAGAAGGAATAGTCCTGGAAATATACTACTATACTGAGCACAGATTAATTAATAAACTTTTTTTTTTTTTCAAAGAGATAGGATACAAAGAAATCAATATCCCTGAAGAATAAATCCTTGGAATTGTGGATGTTATTTGTTATCTGGACTTTGCCCTTTCCCGAATCAATGAATTTTGGATATTATTAAATTAATTATACTTATCTTTCACTTCTTTCATGTTATTTCGGAATATTATCCTAGTTGTTGTGCCGAGGTTTATGAGAGTCATTCCTTTTTTTTGTTGATTAAACCTGGATATGGGTTTCTATGGATTGCAATTTTTTTATATATTTATCTTTCAGTATTAAATTAGTTGGAATTTAACATTTTTATTAAGCATAGATATAAAATTTCACAAGTTATAATTTTAGAATATTAAGTCAAATTTAGAAGATTTACCATGATTTTTTTTGTTTTTCATACTATTAAATTAGTGTCGTTCTTTATATACTATTAAATTAACTAAATTTATTTTTCGTTTCTTTCATATTATTTAAGAATAATATCTTAGTGTCGACTTAATATTTTTATCTTTAATATTTAATTTATTATAATTGCTCTTTTTAATTTGTTTTAATATGAGTTTCATGTTTTTATCACTATCTTATATTTTATATTGTGAATTTTGCAAGTTAGCCATAATTATTTTAGATCAATTTAATATATTGACATCTCAATATTTATTTTAAAAAATACTTCTTTTCCAACGTGTTACCAATTAAATATTTTAAAAGTATATAGATTAGCATGCATTGAACTTCTTACTTCCTAAAGTTTTTATAATTTTTTTAATATTAAAGAATAAAGAAATGAAATTCAGCAGGCTACACAGATCAGGTAAAAAATAAAAATAAAAATAGTTGGATGTAATTAAAGTCCAAATTGTTCTTATAAAAAAAACCCTAGTGGTAAGAAGAAGGGTGAAGGGACATGGAGAGATGAACTGAAACCAGCCATTAGTCTTTCACGTGCGGCTCCAAAGCAAACATCAAAGTAAGACCGACCAATCACATCACGCATGGGCACCAATGCTGGCTGCACGTCTCCCTTCCTCTTCAAACTCCAAACACTTTATATATATACTGATTAATCTAATTGATTGCTAATTAATAATCTTCTCTTCGATCACTTCTACTTGAGTACCTTATGTGCTAGCTCTTGACCAAATTTTGATTTCTGATTTGATTACCATCGATCTTCATTCTAATTATCAGTCTTGCATGCTCTCCTATTTTGTCTCTGTGTCTCCCATTTCCTAAGCCGCCGTCCCTTCTTTTCTTTCTTTATAGATTCTTGTGTTCATGGCCCTCCTTCAGTCGTAGTACTGTTCTTACAAACACTATAATTAATCTATCATCTTCGGATTTAGCAAAGACTGTGTAGTGTCCTACCAACTTTCATTCCTTTTTTTTTTCCCAGTGAAACGAAGTTTCCGTGTCGTAATGAAAATGAGCTCCATGAATGGTTTCCTACAAGTATATACTCAATCTTACACCTAGAGAGGCTTAAAATGAAGGAATACGATGCACATCCACCGTCCAACAAGCCCCGGCACTAGAAGAGCTACTTCGACGGATCAATCCTCATGAACAGTGAGTTAGTGGATCGACGAGTATTCTTTTGTGGCAGAGAGGCCTCTTGTTACAACTTTCGGCTGGAAAGAAAAGTTCTGTGGGGGTCCATGCAAATTGATTTACTTGCTCGTATATGTACTGTTTTTTTGCATAATTATCACCAGATATTTCTCGTAAATCTAGTGCTCCTCCAGTCCTAGCTTTATTCCTCAACTTGCTTTGATCATCACCTCAGCATGTTCTTGGCACATTTTGATAATTTCTTTTTTGTGCACCAGAAGTATAATACAAATCATGAAATGTTTTTCTGGATAGATCATATATACACTTACGAACTTGAATCTTATTGTTTTCATTCTCTTTTTTTAATTAAAATTAATTAATAATATAAAATAGTAAAAACACATGCAAGAGCCTAATTAATATAACATAAATATCGACCTGGACCTAAACCCAGCAGCTTAAACGTTTAAATTATTATGGTTCTTGGACAGACAAAAGTGAAGTAACAACAACATTAGTTAATGTTAGACGACACAATAATGGAACGGACCACAACATTAAAATGAAAAGGCTAAAGCAAGCAGCAGAAAGAGGAAAAGCAAGCAAGTGTTGTTAGTTGTAAGCAGGACAAACGAGAACAGGAAAAACAAGGAATTAAAGAAATATCATCAAAGCAATTGGCTTTTTAAGGCATTTCTACCTCTTCTGAAAATAGAAATGTCTAGATTTGATGTTCTTTCCTATAAACAATAGGACGAGGCAGGCAGCCTTTAGCACAACAATTTGGCACTAACCAACATTTATTAATTATTTAATTGGTTATTATGTGCAGAACTCCTAAAGCATTGTGAAATCGATCTCTCTCATAAATGTGTAAAACCAACCCCACCTTCCACCACCATTTTGTACCACCAAATTAAATAAATCTCGATTTAATTAGTATCATACCAAATAACTATCAGATTATTCATATATAAAGAGCCTACATTAGGGTTTCTAGAAAAGCTATTAAACCTAATTAATATTGTCCATGATGATGCAACCCTATTTATGACCTAACTCAAAGCTTAGGTTACGAGATATATAGATGAGTTAGCTTGTGTACAATGATTTTATTTTATTTATTTTAAATGTTGAAGTGATATCATTTTAGAAATATCAAATTAATGAGTTAGCTTGTGTACAATGATTTTATGTTATTTATTTTAAAAGTTGAAGTGATATCATTTTAGAAATATCAAATTAATTTTAATTTAGCTTGGATTTCTAGTTAGAATATAGAATGATTTATTAAACCAAACCGAATTTAATAACACACAATGCAAGGCAACGATAAAATAATATAAAAAAAAGACTCACATACTTTTTTTTTTCTCACATGCGTACCACCCAAGCAATAGCTCCAAAGATATAAAATGCATGTTGTGTGTAAAACTTTGGCTGCAAATAATTAATAAGAAAGGCAAATGTTGATTAAATTAAGGGATAACCATATATATCGCATTGAGTATATAAAGAGAAGGCTTCGCCATAAATGAAGACAAGAGAATGAGGTTGCTTTTCTTAAATCACAGCGAACCACCATTTTCACAATTCCTTGTTATTCTTCTTCTTCTTCTTTTTGTTGCTGCTGTTGGTGGTGGCTGTGGTTGTTTTGTTGCCGCCTTTCCCCTTCAATTGGCTGCTTCGTAACAGCCTCCACTACCGCCACCACAACGTTTTCCTTCAAAACTATCTTTTCCCTCCTCCCTTGCCACCACCACCCCCACTTAATTCCCATCCTTTGTTATTTTTGCTTGCTTGGTGCCTCAAAATTTGATCATTTGTGTCTTTTTTAAATTTGAATATAATAAAAAGTTATTGAGAAAGAGAAAGAAATGAGAAAGGAAAGGAGATCAAGAAGGATTAATAGAATAGGAAGTTATGCAATATCATCATCAATGTCGATGAGAGATCATCGGAAACAACCTTGTATTACTTGCACAACGTTTAACATTCTTGCACCTATCTACAAACGCTTGAACGTTAACAATGATAAGAACCAGGATTCTCGTGAAAGTGATTACAGAGCCTATTGGCTTGTTAGAAACCAGAGGATTTTGGATTCTTTGTTGCGTGAAAGATCTTCCATTATTTGTCTTCAGGTTCCTCCCTCTCCCTCTCTGTCTCTTCATGGTTTTTAATGATTATTTTGCTGTTGTTTTGATTTGGTTGTTGATTGTTTCAAATGGGGTTTGATTGGTGTAGGAATTCTGGGTAGGAAATGAAGAGTTGGTCAACATGTATGAGAAGAGATTAGGTGATGCTGGCTATCTTAATTTCAAGCTTGCACGTACTAACAACAGGGGTGATGGTAGGTACCTTTCTTCTTCATCTCTCATATTATAATTTTCTCTAGAATCCCTTTTGTTTATACATTTAAATCTTGATTTTGATTTTGATTTTTTTAATCAATTCTGATATTTCATATCTTACCATATTCTTCGAAGATTGAAACCTTTATACAAGTTTTGGATGCCGTTGGACTTTTTGTAATCAAACATTATAGGC
Source organism: Populus nigra (assembly GCF_951802175.1). NCBI lineage: Eukaryota > Viridiplantae > Streptophyta > Magnoliopsida > Malpighiales > Salicaceae > Populus > Populus nigra. Next base: position 251,455 of record NC_084867.1, on the reverse strand, counting down.
CATGTTCTAGAGATGGAGTTTTCCGATTTGATCTGCATTTGATGTTTCTGGTTTCATCATTTGTACAGTCACCATTGCCTAAGGTTTAATGTCTCCAATTTGGAAAAAATAGGGAAGAAAGCTTGCAAACTTGACTCATTCCTCTGCTTCCTGTTTTCTTTTACTATATTTAGAAGAATTCTCCCATGTTTTAAAAAATAGAAATAAAAGCTTTTAAGTTTTGTTGAAGAAACAAACCGGGCCTAGATACGAATGGATTGCAGATGAAACAATGAGCACAGTTTTCCTATGTCTACTCCAGTTTTTGTCGAATCCCTTTGAACACACCATGCCATTGTCTGATATCTCAGGGCTACTGATTGCCGTGCGCAAGGAGCATTTCAGAGTTATTGACCATAGGGAATTGCTGTTCAATGACTGTGGAGATCGAGTTGCTCAGTTGTTACATGTTGAATTAGCTGCCCCTTATTCACCGTCCCGGAACAATGACACTCGACAAGAAATTCTCATTGTCAACACCCACTTGTTATTTCCTCATGATTCAAGTTTGTCTCTTGTAAGATTGAATCAGGCAAGTAAATTTTCCTCCCTTTTTCTGTAAAAAAAAACCTTATCTTCTTCACAGGTAACTTCTAGCAAACCTTGGTCTTGACCTGTGTTATATGATTGCAATATCAGGTCTACAAAATCCTGCAATATGTGGAATCTTATCAGAAAGAAAACAAGCTTAGCCCGACGCCTATTATGCTCTGCGGGTAAGTACGGGCTTATACTTTTAATCCTTTCTACAAGTCACACCTGTTAGATTCTTTGCCCTTTACAGAATTACACTCATTTTATTCTACCCTTTACTCTATACTTTTTGCAGTGACTGGAATGGGAGCAAACGTGGGCATGTTTACAAGTTCCTCAGATCACTAGGCTTTGTATCATCATATGATAATGCTCATCAGTACACTGATGCAGATGCTCACAAGGTCCTTATTTTTATGTTTAAGCTAGTAATAATTTATTCTGTTCTGTTAGAATCATGTTGGTGGTTCATTTATTGTATAAATTTCTCATTCCCTTCATCTTTTGAATGCAGTGGGTTAGCCACCTTAACCATCGCGGAAATATTTGTGGTGTGGATTTTATATGGCTTCTTAATCCCAATAGATACCGAAAGCTACTAAAAACAAGTTGGAGTGAAGCAGTATTTGGCATGTTCAAGGTCAGTTTTTTAATTTCTTCCGGAGCGAGCTCGTATGCTTGTTGTGTTCTGCGTTGGTTTCCTCATGTCAGGGGCATGAAATAAATGGAATTTCTTCAGTTATGGCACTTGGAAGATTGAGAAAACAATCCTTGAGTTTCTATCTCTGACAGTGAAATTTTCCATTTCAGTATCTAGTACGGAGAGCTTCCCTGACTGAAGAAGATGCCTTTGCCTTACTAAAGGCTGATAATGATAGTGATTGCATTACCTACTCAGGCTTCTGTGAAGCTCTTCGGCAGGTATGATAAGCGGAATCTATATAAACTCCTATCATTTTTGTTGCTGAGTAAAATGATTACACTCATTCCTTTGACAACTTAAACTGTTTCTTGATTCTGCAGCTTAACCTAACCGGGCATTGTTATGGACTCAACGACGAGGAAACAAAGGATTTGTGGGTGCAGGCAGACATTGATGGCAATGGTGCTCTTGATTATAAAGAATTTCAGGTAACCAACTAAAAAGTGAATGTTCGCATTATCTGTCATACTCTGATTTTCCGAACCTTTTTTTTTTGGCAATGCAAATGTCTTTTTAGCAAACTGTTCTAGTGCCAGGATCGGCAATCCAGGTTGCTTGAGCTCGAATTATAAGATTGTTTGCAACCCACAAATTAGTTGTATTTGTTTATGTTATTATCCTGAACCTGATGAGTGGATTCCATGTATTTGGCAATCTTAAAGAAATAGGTGTGCAGCTGCGACATGGCTTGCCATATCTTTCACCACAAATCTGTTTCAGAAAAGAAACCAATTCAGCATTAATACTTCTAGAATAATTTTATGAACTATGAAGTTCACTTTGTGGAATGTTGGAACTGCAGCAGCGAATTTGGAATCCTACAAGGTCAGATCAGAAAGATGATGGAATCCTAGATGATGATCACAAGGGTGGAGAAGAGCAAACCATTGGTTTCAGTGTGGAGAATGCGGTGCTATTCCCTCCTGAGGTAGAAAAAGGAATGTGGCCTGAGAACTACTATCTTTCCGATCACGCCCGACTCACGGTGGTGTTCTCACCAATAAGAATGCCATGCTCACAATTGATATCATGACAGTCCTCAAATGAAAAACAGGCACAGGATTTTATAACATAATGATGAGCAGAGCATGAGGGGCCACAAACAGGTTGTCAGAGGGGTGCTAAAACCGGCGCAAGAATTATCTAGTGAGAGGCTTCAAATTCTCTTTTAGACGGAGCAATGGCCGATTGATTCCTGCTCCAAATTTAACAGCCTTAGTGTTGAGAGTGTATCATGTTGCTGCAGATTCTCCAACGAACTTTCTCCATTTGAATGTTCAAGGACTCCTGTTGGACACTAATAGACTGAACTAGCTATGCCAATCTCCTCGTTGGACCCAGTTTCTGCTTCGTTTGCTTGCTCATTGACAATGAAATAGGAAGGGGGAATAAATGAAAGAGAGCAGAGGAGGAATTTTACTCTTGTGGATACAAGTAGGCAGCCATCACTTTCTGTAGATTTTGGTGAGTGCAACAGTACAATAGTGCTTCTAGCACTTGGACCACATTTAGATTGTAGACATGCAAGAATCGTCTTGTAATAGAGTTTTTTCCCTGCCTCTGTAGATCGTTTATACAAATAGTGGTCGTAGTTGATCAAACCGTACAGAGATAAATCTCAGAATCTAATAAATCAACCAATCTATCTTTTTTACTTTGTAATCCATGTCCCAAGCAACTATAGCTGAAACAAAGCTGGCTTCTTCAAACATTTTTAAACAAGTACGTGAAGACTCGATTTGGATTCATGGGCTAGCTTTGACTTGTCCTGAGGGCAGCCTGTGGAATGTTGGAAGTATGATGATCTTGCTCGTGCCCCATCTGTCTAAGGGGTCTATGTCTGGCTTGAAAAGGTAGAAAAATGATGCCTTTTGCTTCATCTTTTAAAATGATGATGATCTTGTTAGTGCCCCATTTGCTTACGTCGCGACTACACCATGAGGGTAGCCATGAACAAAAAGAAAACTCAAAGGGATCAGGGGAGCCCAGAGTTTCAAAAACAGAACCCATTTACCACACATGACCATCAAGAGCCCGCCTGAGCCCTCACAATTCTTTTTAAATCCTGTGACCGCTCCATGAATCCATAATTTAATTACCCTTTGGAAAGGTTTATATAAAAAACAAAAGATAGAGTAGACGAGGCCTGATACAGGCATGCCATTCCTTTTCTTCCTGTCTTTTCATTACCAGAAATTAAAAAAGAAAAAGTAGGGGCATGCAAAAGCTAACTTTTGAAATTCCACTAACAAAGCAACTTCTTTTCAAGGAACAGAGAAGGATATGCAGAACCCTAATCCAAAAGGTGATGGATTTTAACTACGAGATGATTCCACTAAACAAATGGGGGTGCCAATAGCAAAAAGAATTGCGTTTCATTCTTGTCTTGGATGAAAATTATCTTCTTTGTTTTTGGTTGCGTGGGAATCTTAACTTATATTAATTTTTTGGATTAGTTTAATTACAATATTAGTTGTTGATTCAAGGGTTTTAGAAAGAAAAGCAACGGCAGGGTCCCCATCTATCTGCCCCAAATGCTGTATCTTTTTCGAAAGCAGGCGATCGTCTTTCAGGTACAGAAACCAACGATAGCTCACTGGGAAAAAGTTTGTCAAGGACAACAAAGTCTCGAGCTATCACACACAGCTCCACAGATTTCTTGGGGTTCAAGCTTGATGCTTAATACAGTGCTGGGATGTACGTGGTGGGGATGAGAAAACAAGCATGCTGAGATCTAAGGCCAGAAAGTATTTTTTATTTGAGAATTTTTTATTTTTAAAAATTTATTTTTAACAAGTTTAGGTTAACTTTTTTAGCCGAGTGTTATTGACCTGGAAGGATGATGTTTCTTGGCACCTTCTTCTTCTTCTCCTTCTTCCTTCTTCCTTCGAAAAATATCTCCTCTCTTTTCTATAATCACACACGTCAGACGCTTAGACCCCACTGTATATGCCTACGCCATCCATATCACGTGGCAACATCTCATTCGCTATCCAGCCCTCTTAATCTTAATTACGGCCCTCAGGCGCCTATCTTCTTACCTAATCTGGCCCTATCAGATCCTACACTTTTTGTGTGGTATTTATGGTAATTAAGAAGAAGACCAAGGGTAAAAAATTAGGAAAAATCTTATACGCGGTATATACGACTACACGAGGGTGTCGTGTTTTTTATTTATATTTTTTTTTCCTCCAAAAACTTCTTGTTGGGTCCTCTACTTTCTTTTTCACTTCGATGACTAAAAAGGCTTCAACTTTCTCTGTAGTTTCATTTCCTGGAAATCTAAAGAGCAAAAGCCATTAATGAAACGTTTAAATTCCCTACCAAACTGAATCTTTATCTCTCTTTTTCACTTCTCTTTGTTAATTGGGCCCTTTGTTTCTCTGAAAACCATGGCTGTTTTGTCTATGAACTTCAATTCACTCCCTTTAGGCTTTAGATTCAGACCATCAGATAAAGAACTAGTAGATTACTACTTAAGACTCAAAATCAATGGTGATGATGATGGAGTTAAAGTTATTCGTGAAATTGATGTCTGCAAATGGGAACCTTGGGACTTACCAGGTACTTTCATACTCTAAAATACAGAAAAATCCCCCCCCCTTTTTTAATCTTTTCATGTTTTTTGAATTCAATATTGAATTTTGAGCTGGGGGGTTTTGCTTGTTTTTTTAATTGTTGGTGTAGATTTGTCGATCATAAAGAACAAGGATCCAGAGTGGTTTTTTTTCTGTCCATTAGACAGGAAGTATCCAAATGGGTCGAGGCAGAATAGAGCAACAAATGCTGGGTATTGGAAGGCGACTGGTAAGGATAGGAAGATAAAGTCTGGAAATAATTTGATTGGAAAGAAGAAGACTCTTGTTTTTTATACTGGACGCGCTCCTAACGGGAAGAGGACTAATTGGGTCATGCATGAGTATCGTGCTACCGAAGAGGAGCTTGATGGAACTAAACCTGGCCAGGTAAAATAAGTTTTTGGTCACTGGTTTTATGCTTTTGCTGTGAAGTTTAGAGTTTTGATGCATTGATTGATTTGTCTCGTTTGCTGCTCAAATGTTTGTAGGCGTGACAGTTTGTTCTTGACCAATTTGGAAATAATGGTAGTTTTGGATAGTTTTTTTTTTTTTTATTATGATTACTCAATTTTTTAATTAGGTATTACTAGGTTTATGTTGGTAAAGTTGTTTAGTTCACTTAGTTTTAGGTTATTTCATGCAATGTAGGTTGCATTTGGGTGCTTTGTTGTTTGTTTGATTGATTGGTCGCCTTTGCCACTTCAAGAGATGCTGCCATGATTGATTGACTTTGTTTGGTGCTTGGCAGTGGCGCTTTATGTTTGCTCAGTTTACAAATGATGTCCATGATAAAAGATGTTTTAAAATCTTTTGTGCTTCCAGAGTTCCTTTGTCCTTTCTCGTTTGTTTAAGAAACAAGACGAGAGCATTGAAAGTCTGAACTGTGATGAAGCTGAAGCTACTGTTTCATCTCCGACCATGGTTCAATCGTCTCCGGAAGTTACACAATCTGATCAACCACTGATTGAAGCATTTCCAGCAAATACAACTTCTGAGGTTGGAGCACCAGTGGAATTTCAAAGCAACAACTTTGGTGTCTGTGAAGGAGGAGGTCAATCTGTTGGTCTGGGAGCTTCTGAGGTGAGCTGGAGGTCAATTTTAATACATATGACCTTTTCTGTGTAAGACAAATGCAATCGACTAATTAATTATTTTTGTTTGTTTATGCATTTTGTAGGGGGATATACCAGTGGAAGAAGCTCTAAATTGGTTTATTGACTCCCCGCCAGAGCCTCTAGATTACAAAATCTTTTCACCACTGCACGTGCAGGTCCAATCAGCAATGGGATCTTCCTCCATGTTTTATCCCGGCAGCAATGAATTGAGCGCCAGTAATACAGGGCTGCAATTTAATAATGGTGCAAATGAAACGGATGCCGATACTTCTGATTTCGTTGATTCCATACTTCAGCAGCCAGTTGAGTTCTCATATGGGGAGTCTAGCATTCAGAACATTTCAACAATCCCACCCGAGAGCCTTAAGAGCGTGGACTTTGTTAAGGACTCTGGATCTTACAGCGGCTCAGATGTTGATCTGGCAACAATTAGAGTGAGTGGAAACTACCACACTGCTTCTGCATGTTGCATGGTCTTACATCTTTTTGGTCCCATTTAAATTTCATTATGGTGTGTCATAAATAAATTTTTTCCCTTTATAAATTTAACCATACACATTCCTTCTTATTACAGATTCAGCAAGAGTTTCAGGGCGCTGACCTTCTTGAAGGGAATGTTGACCAGAAGCCTTCTTCAAGTCTGTTTTCTGTTAGTAATGCGCATCAGCAGCAGATCAATCTGGGTCTGTTACAAAATGAACCATATGAACAGAAAAGTTTAGCGTCAATTTCTGCCACAGACCAGTTCAATAACCTTAACAAAGGAAGCAGCAATACAAATCAAGTTGGTGGTAGTGACATTGATTGGGATGGAATCAGGATCAGGCCTCGCAATCCACGACGAAATCAACAATTTAACAGGAACCTCAATATGCAAGGTGATGCATCGAGAAGATTTCTTCTGCAGAGTAAGCTCCAAGCTCATTTCAGCACAAAGTCTGGAGATTTGAGCTCTGAAGAAGTTGAATCTGAGTGTATTGTGACAAAGGTGAGAAGCCTGTTAAATGATGCTGCCTTATCTTTGCCTAAATGTGTATTTTGAGTATTATTGAATTACCATGTGCAGGAGACCAAAGTTACAGAAATGGAAACTCCTGTTTGTGGTGGTGATACTAATGGCATTGATGAACAGCACAAACCTTCCCTTGTTGAAGTTAGTGAAAGCCTTATAGACACGAAGAATAATTGTTCTATACTGAGCAAGGTTTCATCTATGCTCTCAAAGGCTTCTTGTGCTCGCAATTCCATCTGGCCAAATACCATGTTCAGGGTAGCTGTCTTCGCGGTTTTGTTCGCAGTCGTAGCGAGCAGATGGAGACACTTTATTCTCAATACTGCATAGGGACCTCATCTCCGTGCAGTTTTCCCACTTTAGTATTTTGTTTTTTGGGGGTGGGATCGCAAATTAAGGTTATTGGATAGATTTTGTAGGTCACACTATTCATGTATAATATCTCAACTAGTTAGCTGACTTAAAATATATAATCAGACTGAATCCTACCTGTGTATAAATGATATTTTTCTGGTTCGAGCCTTTTTGTATATCTTATTTGTAGAGAGGCTTTATTTAATGACTATATGGACATCTTTTGGTGTTCGAATATTTATGGAATAACTGTCTAGATTGTCCGGTTCTCTTAATCCAATCCGACCATTTTCCAAACTCCAGAACTTGATGTTTTGCATAATCATTAGACAATGGTTGTGGAAATCACCTCCGCTGTACATTTGAAATTGTGTGTATTGTTTTGAAAAAATAATTTTTTTCTAAATAAAAAGCATTTTAAATTATGGAAATAGAAGTACTTGGCAGCCACGTAGGCAATTGGTGGAAAGCAAATTGCTTGCTGGAGGCTACAACATGCATGGAAATTTCTTGGACATGAAGGAAAATCTGGGATGCAACATGTAGATTACAAGTAGGAGTGTAGAACTTTTGTGGCAAGAACAGCTGTCAGGGACACCATTGCTAGGTGAGGACAAGAGCGTTGCAACAAAATTATTTTATGGGGTGAGAGAGGCTCGAACTCTCGACCTCAGGATCACTCTTTAAGCTATGAGACCTACGCGCTAGCCAACTGCGCCACCACCCCACCTTCTGACTTCTTTGAGCACCATCCCATCAAATAGTAAAGCGTTGTACGAAAGACTTATTGTGGATAGGTTGTCGTCGTTTGCGACGACTCCCAAAGATTTTTGGTTTGACTAGAATTCTCTCGTTGCTGTTCATTAATCTTGTAGAATGTAAAACTTGTTTCGTACTTTGAGAAATTGAAATACAGTTGTGCTAGTTATAAAGATGGGACGTTTTCTGAATTTGATACTATGCCAAACCCTTCTTTCATTTCTTATCTGTCTTGACTCAACTCAGGCCACTTTTGATCCACAAAGCTATAGAGGACAGATTCTAAGCTTATCACAACAAGACAAAGACTGGTTAATAACCATTAGAAGACAAATCCATGAGAACCCAGAACTTAGATTTGAAGAATACAACACCAGTGCTCTTATCAGAAGTGAACTTGATAAACTTGGCATTTCTTACACATACCCAGTTGCCACAACTGGGATTGTTGCTCAAATTGGCTCTGGTTCTCCTCCGGTTGTTGCTCTTCGTGCTGACATGGATGCACTTCCCTTGCAAGTGATGTGCTTTTTTAGTCTTTTTTATTTTATTTCTGGGTTTGAGGATTGGAACCTTTTGCTTTATTGATTGTAATTGTGCTTTGTTTTTGGTGTGCAGGAACTTGTGGAGTGGGAGCATAAGAGTAAGGTAGATGGAAAAATGCATGGATGTGGCCATGATGCACATACTGCTATGCTTCTTGGTGCTGCTAAGTTGCTTAATGAAAGGAAACATATGCTTAAGGTAAGTTAGTTTGTTTTTTCTTCGTGAAGGTGTGGTTTTTAGAGGAGTTCTTGTGTTTTCAATTCTTTTACTGGTGATGATGATGCTTTCCTGGTAATGTCTGGTTTGGTGTGCTTTTTAATATAGTTGAAAGAACAATCAAGGTTGTAATTAGTTTGCATTAAGGAACATTTTTCTCGTGTCAATGATGTCGGAAGCGGAATGGTTCTTGATTATTAATTAAAATTATGCTTTTGCCTACTTTGAGTGGTATTACAATAAGAAGTTATTGTGGAAAGATAAAATGGCTCATAATCCACTCATTCAGTGTCTTCAAGGCCATTGCAGCAATTGAGTAACTCCCTTTTATTCCATTCTAAAGGGAACTGTGAGACTTCTTTTCCAGCCAGCGGAGGAGGCAGGTGCTGGTGCATCACATATGATAAAAGAAGGTGCCCTTGGTGATGCTGAAGCCATATTTGGAATGCACATTGATTACACAAAACCCACTGGAACCATAGCATCCTTGCCTGGGCCAGTCTTAGCTGCTGTGTCCTTCTTTCAAGTAAAAATAGAAGGCAAAGGTGGGCATGCTGCAGGACCCCATAATGCCGTGGATCCACTTCTTGCAGCATCATTTGCAATTTTAGCACTGCAGCAGCTCATCTCGAGAGAACTTGATCCCCTCCATAGTCAGGCATGCCCCTGTGATCCATCTCTTCTAGTAGTGTTCATTTTACCTAGCATGATAATTCCCAATTCAGGAATCTAGATGATCCATTAAAAGAGCAGAGAGTTCCTCTGTTAGCTCACCTTGAAATGTTCATGCATTTAATTCTCTGCCCTTCTCTTTCTCCTTTTTGGTCTATCTAATTCTATTAAAACAGTACTGACTTCAACAGGAAGTTCCTCAGCTATTATTTTCTTTTTCATTTTTGACATCCTACAGTTATTAGGAGAGAATGGTGAAGCAGGTATGTCTCAGAACTGATGTTTTGTTTTTGGCTGAAGGTTTTATCCATCACTTATGTCAGAGGGGGTACTGCCTTGAATGTAATTCCATCATATTTTGAATTTGGTGGCACTTTGAGGAGTCTTACAACCGAGGGCTTGCATCAACTCCAGCAGAGGTTGCAAGAGGTAAGGAGCAGTAGTTAACCTTTCCACTTTCACTTTGGTGGAAGAAATCATACCAAGTGATCAATTGTTCATTTTTCATGCTCACAATACCCGTAATGTTCCACGTTGCTGTATTTTCCTCTTTCAGTGAAATATGTATAAAACAGAATTAAATATTTTTCTTTCTCAAGCCTGCAAGTTAAATGTCAATAAATGCTGCTCCTAGTTTCATGCTTGGCTGTCCTATATGAGTCTCAAGAGGGACTAGCAATTTTAGTTACCTGCGTAGTTTCCATTCTATGCATTGGGCCCCATTATCTTGGATTTAATCATTCATATGCCATGCTACTAACTGCCAATTGAATGATAAAATCTGCAAAGTAGCTATTGGTAAGTGAATCATGCTCATACAATTGGAACTCCTTGTAGGTTGTTGAAGGCCAGGCAGCTGTACATAGATGTCGTGCGTACATAGACATAAACGTAGAAGGTTTTCCCTTCTATCCTGCTACTGTGAATGATGAGAAATTGAATTTGCATGTTGAGAGGGTCAGTGGACTTATTTTTGGCCCTGAGAATGTCAAGATGGGCGAGAAGGTGATGGCGGGGGAGGACTTTGCCTTCTATCAAGAAGTGATTCCTGGAGTCATGCTCAGCATTGGAATTAGGAATGAAAACGTGGGTTCAATTCACTCCCCTCACTCACCTTATTTCTTTCTTGACGAGGATGTTCTTCCAATTGGGGCAGCATTGCACACTGCCCTGGCAGAGATTTATCTGAATGAGCATCAACAATCTGCTGCACAGGTAGAGAATAAGACACCATAATAGCATGAAAAATCATGAATAAGTGAATAGTGCTCCATGTTTTAAAGTCCCTATATGCAGTGACAGAATATGTAAACACCAGGGAAAAAAACAGTAATTAAACTCTTGATTTTGGATCACCACCCAGTTTCTGGTTAAGGCACTCACCTGTTCTGAAGCAGTTTAAACACGAGCAACCTGGATACAGTTCCTGCTGCTTTGTTCTGCATATTTCTCAAAATGCCAAAAAGTAGCCTCAAAATGCCTATTCTGGTAATTGATAGTGTATTTACATTGGAATGTCCCAACCACTGCAGGCAAGTCCCAACCTGCATTCTCTTCCTTCTCAGCACAGGAGTTGAGGCCATGCAAGCTGAACACTGGTGAGTTTAAGAATCTTTTGGCTGGTGGAAATACTCCACTTCTATGAGCTGTTACCATTTCTAAGAATTCAAAATGCACAAATGATGTCTTTACTGCTCCGCGGAAGCAATGTGCATGAACCCAGTAATAATCATTATACTCACACAGGCAGATATAGAAACCTGCTGTAACATCTTCTAAACATACAAGGGGACGATGATATGGAATGGTCACATGTAAGATAAGTGGAGATCCATATCATTGCAGTACAAGATACATCAAGTAGGGCAGCATACAAATGAGCAACATTTGATTCCAAACACTAATGAAGATTTCATGGCATATAATATAACAAAGGATTGCTGCGGGCCTCCTTCCACTTCACAATCGTGCTCAGCATGTTGCTTGCATTCTTTTCATCTAGATGCCTATTGTTTCTGATCACACATGGACTCCATTTTAGAGTTCCTAGAATGCAGACTCGATTTCTTCCCTAACCCCACCAAAACTAGTCAGACCCCATCATGATCTATCATTACACTCCATGTATTTTCACCATGGAACAAGACAACGCTTGTTGTTTTGTGTTTTTTTTGGGCATCAAGTGAATGTCGCATGATTCTCAAAGGACGACTTGGTGCCCGTATTAAAAGAGAAGTATATGATAAAACAAGTTTGTAAAGCAGCCTTCATGTTCTCTACAAATCCATGAACATACAGAACGCTAATGACACAATTCCTGTTGCCTTGGCTTTGAAAGATTCTAACAGCAATATACCGATTTCGAAGATCTTCATCTCATTAAAATTTACACAACAGAATTAAGTTATTATAGACAGACAATCTGCGCGCGCATTGTGTCTCTAAGTATATATAGAGAGAGAGAGTCCCCAACCATGTATCTTCTAGTAACTTCTTCTGTTAAAGGCGGGGTTTTTCTTGCCAAACTTCACTCTTTCTTGCACACTCGTGATAGCGAGGAAAGAATCTGATCATAGAATGAGAATAGCTGTTTGAAGTATAAATAAATTTAGACAAAGCAAAAGAATAATTATTCAATAATATATATGACTCTTAGATTTTTTTGTATTACTTTGAATAATAATCGAAGGAATCGAATCCAAAATCTTTCCTAGTCACCTACTTTAATAATCACTGACTAATAATGCTATCGGACCAAGTGTTTTTATTTATTTATTCATATATAGTAATGCTCTTATTTATTTATTTATTCTATTTTAAGTTAGATATTTTTGAACTCTCAAAAAAAAAAACAAAGACAATATTTTATATTTTAAAAGTACAAAAAAATATTCCAAAATTATTTTAAAAATAAATTTATTTTATATTTTTATCTCTATTATTTCAAACACATTTCTGTTTCTTCTATGTCTATTTTCTGTTCTAGAATATTAACAAAATATAATTAATTTTAATTTTTTTTTAAATAAGGTTAATGCAATTATGAAAGCAAAATCATGTGAAATCAGGTACTTGCAGCAAAAATAAAGAGTGGTTGAGTTTATGATTCCTTAAGCCAAGCAATAATCTAGCTAGCAATATATATATATATATATATATATATATATATATATATATATAGAACACCATAATTAGAATCTTATAATTAATCATCCATCCCATAATTATGTTAATATAAAGTTCTAATTAATGATCATACATATTTAATCTCTTTCTTTATTCTGGAAAAGTGGTGTCAGTCAATCAAATCATAGCCTCATAAGCAAGCAGCCTACCATCCACTTAAGCAAAAAAACAATTGTCTGCCACATAATCTCTGCCTTTGTTGATCAAAAAGCATTCGAATAATGAAATATGGCCAAACTAAATTCATTCTCCTGTGGATGGCTCTTTTTGGCAGACTGATATTATTAGCTGTTTGTTTGTGTGTGTGTGGAAATTCTAGTGGTCGGGAGAGAGAGACCAAATCCTTAGACATTAAGTACCAGGTGGGGGCTCGACTGCGGCGTCCCCTTGCCAAGTCAAACAACCCAAATCCATTTTTACACATATTCGACGAAGTAGGTTCATGCATCCATTCTTGGAATGGTTAAAGATGTCAAAGAAATTATTTAATTTAAAAATTTAATATTTTACATTAGATTTTAAAATATAATTTATATTATTTTTTAATATATTTTTTTAAATAAAAGTTTTTTAAGTTTGAAACTTCCATACATCCATACTATTTTATATTTATTTTTTTATTAAATAAATAGAGATAATAAAATTTAAACTCGTGACCGCTAAGTCATCAAGATTCTGATATCATATCAAATAATTAATTAAACTCAAAAGTTTAAACTGTTAAATGATATCCCAAGATATTATTTATATTATTTTATAACAAAACTAACAAATCAATCCCAGTAGATAAGGAGTTTAATGTTCATGTTTATAAACCATTGCCATATACAGCAATTTAAGTGTGTAAACATCTTTACACGCAAAACTGATCACATTTTAAAGATTTATTTTGCTTAAACCCTAATGTGTTTAGAAATTAAGTTCATATCCTTATTAAATATAGGGACAATACTTTATTAATAAATTATATCGATATTAATTATAACTAGAAATTAAAGTGATGTGAGTTTCTTACATGAGATCCAAAATGGAACACACAAGAAACTAACTAGGAATCCATCCAGGTTGTGAAAGTCACCCAGCTGACTCATCACAGCGGTCGGTGGTGTTGGATTAATTATGTACCATCCTTTTCAATGTCTAGCTAGCTAGCTTAATTACTTCTCTTTTCCCATCTCTCCCTTGGCCTCACCAATTGATCATCTCCCCTTACTTTCTCTATAAATTTGCCAACCCTACTTCACTGCTTTCCTCCCCGCCCTTCTTCTACCTCTTGATTATTAGCCTTGCAGGTTCAAAAGAATTCTAAACGAAATAATATTGTAGTGACGCTTTAGTCTCTTTGTCCATTTAGTGGCATTCCATGTGCCTTGGAATCACATTGCTATACTTTGTGTTATTAATTAAACCCCACTGTCCATTAATACATTGCTCACTGTCTCTCACACTCTCCTATACGTATATAAACTGTGATCCCTTGCTGGTCTTGATTATCCAGGCCTCTCTCTCCCATCTTGTTGTTTAGTTCTTATATTAATTGGTTCATCGCCTCATTCTCAGGAAGAAGTTTGCTTTAGTTGTTTCTGCAAATGGGGGAAGAAGCTAAGCAGGTAACTAATCATCAGATATATATATATTCGATCCATGCATGGTTTTTTGTGTTATTTTTGGTTTTTGAAAAGTTTTGGGGGCTTGAGTCTTGTTCATTAATGTGATCGTGCCTGGTTATGAATTGATAGGAACAAGCCAAGGCAGAGGCTAAGCCAGAAGAGAAGAAGGAAGAAAATGTAGAGGAGAAGAAGGAGGAGAAACCAGCAGAGGATGCAAAGAAGGAAGAACCAAAGCCACCATCTCCATTTGTCTTGTTTGTGGACTTGCATTGTGTGGGGTGTGCCAAGAAGATTGAGAGGTCCATCATGAAGATTAGAGGTCTCTATGTCTCTCAATTTAATCAGTAAAGGAGCAAAAAAAACAAGAGAAGAAAACTAATTAAATAAAGCTCGAAACTAATGAATTCTAACAATTTTTCATTAACTGCAGGTGTGGAAGGGGTTGTGATGGACATGGCACAAAACCAAGTGACTATAAAGGGGATAATGGAACCTCAAGCTGTGTGTAATAAAATCATGAAGAAAACCAGAAGAAGAGCTAAAATTTTGTCCCCGTTGCCTGAAAATGAGGGTGACCCAATGCCCCAAGTTGTTGCTTCACAGGTCTAATAATTAATATTTGGCAGCATCTACTAAATAATAATCAATGCATGTAATTAATTAATTAATTTGTTAGACATTGTCGTTGATTATGGAAAGTTAAAACTATGTTATTTTTGTTGATAATTCCAGGTTAGCGGATTAACAACTGTGGAGCTTGATATAAACATGCACTGTGATGCCTGTGCTGAGCAACTTAAGAAAATGATTCTCAAAATGAGAGGTAATTAAGGAATTAACTTGAGTGTCACTGACCAACCGCATCAGAGAAGATGACAAGGGGATCCCATACATTTGGGCTACTGGGTGCCCACCCCAGATGTTTCCACATCTGCTAAAGGTGGGGTCTTTCTGGCGTAGGACTGCGGTTGTTTAGATGGAGAATCTTGGGGACCTCGCCTACCCCCAAACCCATGCCCTGCTGTAACTGCGTGCTAAGAGAAGCTGATTGTCTAAAGATGTTTCCTAGTGGAGTCCAACGCACTGTTTTCACCTTTGAAAAACGAGAAAACAAACAAATAAAAAAGAGAAAAACTGCACCGAATTTGACTTATTAGAAGTCGACACTGAACATGGTTCCCATGCTAATTTTTTCTCCTTTTATTTTGAATAGGATAGATTTTGGCATGAACAGAGTAAGGTCCACTCAGGATCGAATTGAGGATTAATCTGTTCATGTTTGATATAAAAAAATGTGATTTTTCCTTAATTAGAAGTGTTTTGATTGATTACAGGAGTGCAAACAGCAGTGACAGACTTGAGCACAAGCAAAGTCACAGTGACCGGGACAATGGAAGCAAACAAACTAGTGGATTATGTTTACAGACGCACCAAAAAGCAAGCCAAGATAGTCCCACAACCTGAGCCAGAGCCAGAGCCAGAACCAGCAAAGGTAGAAGAGAAACCAGCAGAAGAAGCAAAACCAGCAGAAGAGAAAAAGGAAGAGCAGAACGAAGAAAAGAAAGAAGAGGAAAAACCAGCAGAAGAAGATAAAAAGGAAGGAGGTGGTGACAACGCTGATAAAAATGAGAAGAAAGAAGATGAAGGGCACAAAGAAGTAGTAGAGAATATTGACATCATCAACAACATTGATGAGGAAAACATGAAGAGGATGATGCATTATTATGATCAGCCACTTTACGTGATTGAGAGAATCCCACCTCCTCAGCTCTTCAGTGATGAGAATCCCAATGCATGTTGCATTTCATGATCTTGTAATCATATATATTAATCAGTAATTCCATATAAATTGTTTATAGCAAGCAGCACATTTACACCACCATTGCTCATGGTGAGATAGAATTTAGAGAGGAGCTGATGAGATGGTGTTGATATAAGTCCGCTGTGGGGAAGATAAACATGGGATCTCCTGCTGTATTTTGTGTACCATATTAATTGAAGTATGCAACGCATGGTCATTCCATCTCCATGACAAAAATTATGCTTCTGCTAATTAATTATGAACTTCTGTGTCATGCTTGAAGGATGATATAATCTTTTGAACTGGACAACCTTAGAACTACATAATGATCTCTTAATTCAAGATATAAAGTAGCTAAATTTAAGGTGGATATAACCTTCTGTTTTGGAAGTTAATTAAAATTCAAACCAACATTAGAATATTCTTTTCAGAACTCAGTTGGCAGCACAATACAATATTCTACATGTAATGCTTTTTAATTAATTTTATAATTTAAAGAATAATTATCTATTGTAACTAGCTAAAAAGTCTTAATTTTCACCTAACAATAGAACGTTTTAGACTTAATTGCCGGCGGATCATCATGAGTTCACAAAATTAAACAAAAAAAAGGTGCTTGATGGATCATTCAAATATTAGTTAATTTGGAAGTGTTAACTAAATTGTAACTATATAGCTAGTTTATAGGTATTTTTGTTTATTAGCACTTTTTAAAAACATATTAAATAAATAATAATTTTTTTTTATGAAATAATATAGTTTGGTATATACCGTAGTTTTTAAACACAACATTTAAAAAGATTGCAATTGAAAAACACTATATTTAAAGTGTTATGTTTATGAACTGTAATATTTACATTAAGTCTCAAACTAACCCTCAAAACTAACCCTAAATAATACTCTAACCCTAACTTTAATATCTTTAAATGTCATGTTTTTAACTCATCATTTATTTAAATAATTAATACGAGTAGCAGCAATTATAGCATTAATTATCAAATTGTGTTATTTCGTAAAAACATTTTCAAAATATATTTTTTGCCAGTTTTTTGTTTTTTTACTTGACGAAGATTGCTATTTTTCCTATATATATATAAAAAAAATCAAAACTCATGACTTAGTCAGCTAGATCAATATTACCCTTCCATCTTCTTCTAGGTAATTAAGAGAGAGGACGAGGGTGGGTTTTAAAGCTAAAAGAAAAGGAACTCTTATATATACAACATATCCTATCTGCAAGCTTATCCAAAACAGCATGAGCAGCCATCTTAATAAGGTTTTGATGTTCTTCTTCGTCAAGAAATCTATGTATCAACTTCTTATTCACAAAAAGAAAAGTCACAGTAAAAGTTCCCTTTTTTAACCTAAAGAAATATTAAAAGTTGGCAGTAGACTAACAAATTATGTTTGTGGATGCCACATGTTAGAAGATCATCATAATAAAAATATTTGAAGTTTGAGATTCCTTAGTACTGAAAATCCAGATCAGGTGGGGCTAGCTAGGGTTTTCAAATCCAGAGGTGGGGCTAGCTAGGGTTTTCACATGCTCGGTGGGTCGACCTCATGATCAGGCAGGCACTGTATATGAGATCTGACTCATCTTGTATAAGATAGGATCATAATAAACACCAATGGGATACAAACTAACGTGGCGTAGAATGGCGGTGGTGATAACATGTCTTTTTGTTTCTATACACAAAAGTCGTCAGAGCATGCCCCTAGCTCATGGCCATGCCCAAATCCTCAGTTTCTTTTTGAAAAGTAGCTAGATGCTTGCCGATGTCACATGATGATTTGATATAAATTAGAGTTAAGCATCCACTTAACATTGGAAGTTGCTAGCTGCGCGCTGATGATCAGTTCAGAGACAGCAAAACATTGCTGGTTAAAGCTTGTTTGATTTATGATCACAAACTTGTTACAGTGTGCTTGGTAATGCATGCGATTACAGTTTGAAAAAAAAAAAAAGGTGTAAGAAAAGCTGTAATTTAGATTTAAGTTCTAGTGGAATTTAAAACCACAAAATTGAATATATGATATTTGAAGCAAAACCCAATCGATCTTAACCATATAAACAAACCGAAGCCTAGCTAGCTGGGTCACCATGAGAGGTTGAAACTGCTTGCATGCTGCATGTACTGTTGTCGGTCATAGAGAAAGATATAAAGGCCGGCTGTGGATAAGAAAATAGCTTGCATGAAATCTCTTCCCACAACTTTTTTGTTTTTGTTTTTGACTATCAGCATATGTTGTGGCAGACTTCACGTCAAGGAAAAGCATCTCATGTGTCATGATTAGTAATGCATTTGTTTGAATCATAATACCAAACTTACATTGGAGTGTTATTATGATTTAAAAGTATTTTTAAAAAAAATTAATTTTTTTTATATTTTCGTATTGTTTTAATATGCTAAAGTTTAAAATAATTTTTAAACAATAAAAATATATATTTTAAATGTATTTATAAATAAAAAAACACTTTAAAAAACAAATATTACCGTATTCTCAACACCCCTCTTAATCATTGCGAGGGTTGAGCTTAATTATCCAATAAATCCAAATATAAGCTTCACTTGTTAAGAATATTAAACCTAGTATCTATATATGATTTAAAACACAAATGAAATATATATATGATGTTGTAAATTCTATGTTGTTCTTGATAAAATTGGAAATTACAGCCTCATCTAGCTTCCTCCTCCCCATTTCTAGATCTTTTAGGTTTTACAGTACTCTCAGTGAGCCGGTAAGCAGTAACAATTCAAGAGGAGAGTGGATTTGTATCCCATTTATTATACAGAAACCCTAGTAATTCTTCTGTTAATATCCACTCGATCGATCTATGATATCCATATATAACGTTATATACAAGATATATATCCAGTGTAATTAATATATAGGCTTAATAAATCCCCAATAGGGTATATATGTACACTTTAGCCATTGATTTTCCACAGACAAATATATCCACTAGTCTACATTAATAAATAAATCTTACTACCATGAATTTTGAAGACAGCATGTAGTGTTTACAGCAAAAAGATCCCGTCGTCGAATTCAAAGCTTTCAATTGTAAGGACATAAAGGAAGAACATTGTATATGTTAGCCAAAACAAAATCTGGACTCTGCATGTTACTTTGCTGATGGCATTTGTTCTAGAGAGGAAGGCAATCCATGTTCTGATAATGCCGATAGAGATTCAACAGGAAGAAGACACTGAGTTAAAGTTAGCAGAAGCAAAGAATGCATGCATGTGCATGGTGGTGTCGCCGAAAACAACATGTATAAACTGATGATGCTTTGCGCACTTGCCTTTTCCTTTAAGCATAATTACAAACTGCATGATCAAATTAAGAAACAAAAAACATATTGGTGATCTCAATCAAGATCTTGTTGTTCTCAAAGGCAATTAATATTTGCTTCTTTGGCAAGGAAAACAGCTCACATGGGAGCCAAAACTTGGGGACAGTTTCAACTTCCATGCATGTATGCATCATCTTCCATGGAAAAAGAAATGCAATAGTGCACCTTTTGATTTAACAAACATAATTGCTGACACATCCTTTCCCTTATCCATGTCACACAGGTCAAGAATTTCCCCCTCTGTTGTCCTACCATGCATCTCTTTAACTTATTAATAATAAGCCTTCTAATCTAACTAAACTGATCAAGCCGCCATGAACAGTACTGCCAAAACAATAAACAACTGAGTTCAAGAAAATGTCGAGAGAAAGAGGAATGGAAAGAGTAAAAAAAGATTAGAGGCCACTTTAATTGCTCCTTTTTTTTTCTCCTCCAAGGGAATCCATGAATGTAAGCCAATTAGAGCTTTACCCAAAATCCTATATATACAAAGCATGAAACCATCTTCCATATCTAGCTAGCTCATCAGAAGTAATAAGTAGAGTGCTCGATTTAGTTCTTGGATGTTAATTAAATTGTACATAAGGTTGTTCTCCAAATGGCAAGCATGCAAATTGTTCTAGCTTCCAGCTGCAAGAATGTTGAGGCACAGCACGTGGAGTTGATGGTCCCTCTTTACTCCCATGGATGCGAGAAGAAGGTGAAGAAGACCTTATCCCATCTCAAAGGTAACTGATCAAGACTTATTAATTATAGCAAATTAAGATGACATAATTTTATTTTTTTTCGAGAATGATGTTCAGTCCTTAATTATAACTTACATTTTAATTGATTAATTAGCGAAGATAACACAATGATTTCACCATAATTGATGAACGATAATTCACCGAAAGAAACAAGAGCAAAAATGATGTATGGGATCGGCTTTGGCTGTAGGCTTGATTTGGAGACATTGAGAAGGAACTGGATTATGGACCCACTAATTATCTATGGGCTGATGGAATTTGCATCCAATTATGTGCTCAAGCTGGTCCAATATGCACTCAATCGAGAAACTAGCTTGGTCACAAGAGTATTAATTAACCTCATTATTGCTTGTGGGCGTCCACTTCCTCTCTCTTTTTTGCTTTGATTGAAATATAATGATTGTATTTGCAATAAATTCTTAAACATAAGTTCATATGTAAATTCAAAAACCACAATTGAGTGTTAGATTCATCGTAGTGGAATAAGAGTGCCCTTCTCATGTTTCCACCGTTTTAATCTTTTATATCTCGAAACAGTAATTTATGATAAAGGGTTAGTTGAATTAGACCCACTTTCGATTTCAAGATGATTATGAGAAAACTTCGGTAACTTTGTGCTAATTATTTTCTATGGAAATGGCAGGAATTTACTCCGTAAATGTAGATTATTATCAGCAAAAGGTGACGGTATGGGGAATATGCAACAAACATGATGTATTGGCAACCATAAAGAGCAAAAGAAAGGAAGCTCGCTTTTGGAATCCCCAAGACAGCACTCAAATGGAAGAAGAAGAATCACAACCACCGTCTCCGCCGCCGCCACCACCACCAAAAGACTCCAGTACTATTCCTTCTTTGACTCTAATGAAGGCTCGTTCCCTAACTCGTTCCTTAAGTCGGAAAGTATGGAAAAAGGTCTTCACAAGAACCTATTCCTTCTAAAGAAATTAAACATGCATTTTGTTTGCAGCTAAAATTAAGAACTCATAACGAGTGTAAAATATATTTGACAACCCAGCTAGCTAGCTTCTCATCTTTTGTAAATAAATTTGCTAGCCACCATGTTCAAGCATCCCGGCCCTTCAGGCTTTGTAATTCTTGCAAGAAATTGACGGTGGTGTCTTGCTTTTCTCCATCTCTTTGTTTGGTGGAAACTTGCAAGTTTTCATGGCTGTCCACGTGTTCTTTGAATTTAGAGTTGTAATAAATAATTCATTGACCATTTTGAGGGAAACAAATTTCTACATGTTAGGTCACGCGCCCATCTTAGGTGATTCGAGTCGTGGCGTGTTGCTGCATGCGCCATAACTTCGTAGGACTGCTTGGCCCTTTAATTTAATTTTTTCAAGAAAAAGAATATATATATATATATATATATATATATATATATATATAACAAATTGATGTATCTAGCTGGATCATAAAAAAATGAAAAAATAATAATTCCATACATTTAATTTAAGGATTAAAAAACTACCGTAAAAGAGAGATTTTCGTGGGGAGATGAAGGAGTAAATTTAAGGCCTCTTTGCCGCATAAAAAAGAGAGTAACTAAAACCAAAAGCTCCTTTATAATGCACATAAAATAATCTTTTTTTGACCACATATATAAATAGTTGGTTGGTAATCATATATAGGACGTACTGCTTTTAATATAAAGTTTGAAAATTATTTTTATATTGATATTTAGATTACGTACGTCGCCTTTGTTATCCTGGTGTGACTCGAAAGAGTTAGAGAGTTGTTACCAAACTGGGTCCTGTGAGAGGTGCCAAAGCAGCCACTCAAAATTCAGTCTTGGAAGCCATTGCAGGTCCCCCCACGTTGCTCCATTGTTTTCAGTCATGTCATCTGAAAAAGGGTACTCGAAAACGTCATATTCCCCATTGTAGTCATCGCCGTCTTATCCTGATTCTACTCCGGTGGCCTTTAGGGTAAGTAACGGGTACAAGAGGGGTTAAAATCAAACCCTTTTCCATAGTTCGAGTTTCAAACAAATTATTATTTATTTGCATCAAAGACGATTTTTTTTTTATTTCTTTACCTTCCCTGCGGTTTGAATTATGAATCATAAGGTAGAGAGAATCAACCAAGCTCACGCATGGAAATCTTAAGGAATTAAGCTAAGGTTAGTTTCAACACATGAAAATTAATTCCGAAATACCACTTGATTAATTGAAACAATTAATAGATATTAGCGTTATGATCACATCATATTATTTTTCTAATAGAGTACAATAGCTTTTGTTTTTTTAATGAATTTAAAAAATATATTTCACTTCAAAAAAATATTAAATTAATGTTAGAAATGGTCTAGCGTTTAATTCTCTGAATAACGATGGAACTTTAATAATTATTTCTTTTTCTTTCATTTTAAATGGTACGATTACCTTATAAAATTTTAAAATGATTGATTTAATATTTTTATATATTTTAAAGTAAAAAATATTTATAAAACACCACAATACCAAACACAAACAATATATTTATACTATACTAGGGTTAATATATATATATATATATATATATATATATAGAATAGCTACTATAATATATAAAAATATAAATATGTTAATAATTACGAGTTGATATTAATTAGCAAGATTCGGATTCTTAACTTGATGAATAAGTGATAACTTACTTATTGTTAATGCAATCTACTCGAGTCGAATATGACTTCTTTTAAAGATATCCCACTCACTGCCTTTTGGTTTATAAATTTGGCTTCATGTTGCCTACTTTCTTCAAGTCTTCAACAACTTATATTTCTACATATTCACTTACAAGAACACCAACATTTCACAACAACAAAACCTATAGCTACCTACTCTGGCAAGAATTGATTAGCACGTATATGCAGTACTGGTCGCAGATTCAGGAGAGACAGACAGACAGACAGACAGGAATTGAAGATGATAACGGTGGCAATCATGGCGGAGCTACTGGAAGGATATGCGGTGGCTCTGGCAAGAATTACAGAGAGATTGATGCCACCAAGACGCAGCATTAATGGTTTTCGAGGTCTCAGGAATTCCCGTTTGCCTTCTTCTTCTTCAGCTGCCACTCATGATCAAGACCCCTGTTCTTTCATTGTTTATTTCTGATTCATGCCTACCTATCTCTCCTGTTCTTCGTCATTTGTTCATGTTCTGAGTTTAATTCATTGATGTATGAGATTCAATCCCCCCCCCCCCCCACCATCTTTCTTGTAGTTTTCTTTACTTAATTAAGAGGCTCCAGTAGTTTATGCATTAATTAATTTGTGGCCCAGAAAATTTTGTTATGAACTCTTTTGAAAACACTGATGCGTCCCCGCACTAGAGTATGGACAATACTCAGCACATTTATGCGAGTGCTGTTGTTGTCCTTGTGGGGCTCCTCCTATTGCAAGATTCAAGCTTTTCACAATGACTCGCTGCAAATGATAGATGCAATCCATCAACAAATTAAAGAGCCAAGTGTGGTTCCATTTATGAACAACTTCAAAAAGTAAATTTTTTATCCAACTTGGTCAAATTTCTAACTATCGAAACATATTAAAAAAACTATCATCTAGTCTTTCTATAAATAAATAGTTGGTTTTCACTGAATTAGATATAAATAAATAGTTGGTTTTCACTGAATTAGAAAAAAGAATTTGGTTTTGATATAAGAAAATTTTTATATAATTTTTGGTTAATGTCTCAAAACAGAAAAGACGAAGATAATTGAAATAGAAATGTGTTTTTCTTTATTTTAAAGGAATAAAATTTAATTTAAAATTGTTTTAAAAATAAATTTATTTTTATATCTCTATCTATATTCTTATAATTAAAAATGTTTAAATATGCCGGGATATTAAACAAATACAACCGAATAAATAATAACTTTAGATTAAAATTAAGCAAATGTATACAATACCTTTTAGTTGCTTCCTCTTTTTAGCACACCAAACAATTGTGTTAAGTAGGACAAGAGCTAGAAAAGGAGAATTACACCCCAATTTTATTTAATTGATTAAAACCTAAGACAAATAATATATATACATATTGATTATTATTTTTTGATTTTCAATTAGGTTTTAGAGGAAACATTTCAATGTTGAAAGCCTATTTAAATAAAATTCAAGATTAGATATTCAATTATGAAAATCAGATAACACTCAAAATCACATTATTTCATACAATTTTTCCAGTGGGGACTTGATTGTTTGTTAGGTAAGATTGCAAGAATCAATACTTTAGGTACTGACATCATATACTAATCATAGTTTGCGGACTGCTGCCTATTTTGTCAAATCCAATACAAAGCACCAGTAAAATAACACTTGTTGCCTTGACAACCTTCAACTTGAAGACTCGCAGACAGAGCACTGCCATATCTCTTTCCCCGGCTCTCTGGCACCAGTCTTCGTCTCCGGTAACAACTCTTTTTTTTTCCTTTTGACTTTCCTATTCATTGATCTTCATCATTTGTGTTGTATATTGATTGTTTTTTGCATGATTCTTGTTCTTAATCATTATGGTTATTTCTTTTGATTGTTAGTCCTGATTATCACTTTAAAGATTCTTAATTTGACATGGATTTTTGTGGGTTTTGATCATTTTATGCAGTTGTTTGTTAACACAACATAAAGATATAGGCTTAATGAGATGATGAATTATGGGGTTTCTTATGGTTATAATAATGGAGGTGGATCATCATCTTCCTCTTCAAATTTATCAGCTTCAGCCCCACCTTTCACTGTTGACAGGCCTGCAGCAAAATCCCTTTTGGATTTAACTGAACCCACTTATCCTGTTAGCTTGAATCCCTCCTTACACAATTGGGTTACCTCCAACTCTCACATTCCCAATTCAAGACCTGATCTCTTTCCCATTCCAAACCTGGAATTTGATTCCGTGCCTTCCCCACCTGCATTTGGATACTCCTCGCCTACTTCCCAGATGCCATCTATGAGCCACCCTCTTGTTTCGGCTTCCACTGATGCTGTTTTGTATGTTCAAGGTAATCCTAGCATTGTTGAAGCTGAACCATATTATCCGTCATCGTATGTTTCACCTGCAATTGCTAGTGATGGTTCCTTGAAGATCCCCAACCAATCTGGTTATGAATTATTGTCTACCTCTCATGTTGGAACATCTAATGGATCCTCTCGTGATGATTATAGTCAAAGCTTGGTAGTTTTAGAGCATCCTGCACAGTGGAGTGGCTTGTGGGAGGGAGTTACTGATTGGCATCAGAGCAAAAAAATGCAACTTGATGGAGGTTTTTCTGCGAAGGAGAATTTTATTAATCAAGGTATCCTTGTCTTATTATTACTGTTATTATTGAGAATTCAAAAAATTACTTTGTACCTTGCATTTTGTTCTTGTCTATTCATACTCATTATTGATTTTGTCATCTTTATAAATTACTGTGCTTATTATTTGTCATACCATATACCTTGGATATTTATTTTCCTGTAGTTGCATCTCCACATTAGAATGAGTGCTATTCTGAAGTCTTTATCCATAGTCTAGCACAGCATACGCTCTATATTAAGCTGTAATTGTTCTGTTTCATGCCATTTGGTTATTGTTTCCATGCCCATTGAGAAAGTATAAGAAAGATGAACATAATACGAAAATGTGATTTTCTCTCAAATTCGTACTCATTAGTGAGATGCATTTTGTCATGTTTTCTTTTTCACTGCGGAGTAATTTTATTCACATCTCTCTTCTTTGTATCTATTCTTCTAAACTGTTTTCTAAAGGCACTCTTGCTCTGCTGGGCAAGTGGTAGGCGTCTACATATAAGCCTCTTTGTAACTTATCCATTCCTTATTGAAGAGTCCTTTTGATACCGAGGGATGTAGATAACACTGTCATAATTTTTAATATATCAGATATAAGGTTTGGAATATATTCCTTTTACTCAGCCATAATCTGTATACTTGGGGTTACTTTTTGCCCTTATGTCATTGGAAGTCTTTAAGGAGATTCTTCTTTACCATCTACCAGAGCCATCCTTAATTATGAGTAATTATATCTTAATCGAATGATTTTGGCTCTAATTGCACAACAAGTTCAGTTTTTGAAGTATGCACCCAGCAGAAAACAAATGGTAAGATAAGCATTTTTAGCTAGGATAGTTACCAGTTATCTAGCATTTCCTTAATTGCTTCTACTTGCAGGGTTTTCTGCATTCAAGGATATCAGCAAATGTGAAGAAACTTCCCTTGGAATCAACGTGGTTGGTAGGCAAACGCACACTGAGTCTGCAAGCACAGGACAGCTGGATTATAAAGCTTTCCTTGGTGAAAAACCCAAGTTCATGCCTGCGGGTTATTCAACACCATCACCTTTGGTGTTTCCTTCAGTAGCACCACAAGCTTATCCTCAGGTACCATCCTCAAATGTAGTCAATTCTCCGATTAATCAAATGCCAGATGTCATTTCATATGGAAAATCCTCAAGGAAGCGTGATGCTAGTCCAAATGATAGTATGCCAGTGACGAAGCCTTCACCTGCGGTTGTTGTTAGATCCCCAGGGCAAGATAAATATTCATTTAAAAATATGAACACTGGTTGCGATGGTGATGAGAAGGGCAATAATTCCTCTTCTGTGCAAGAGCCTAATCCATTTATTAGCTCTGAAGGAAAAGTTTTCTATGATTCTAGCCAAATTAATTTTCATCTGAAACAAAATGATGATTACTTGGCAGAAATTTCCTCTAAAAACAATGAGTTGCCAAGCAACAAAAATATTTCTGTGGATTTCTTCGATCAACTTTTCAAAGCAAAAATGGACAATAAAGTTCTTCGTAGAAATCTAGATTTCTTCAATTTGGCTGTGGATGGTCATGAAGCCATTGGTTCTGTAGAGAATACTTCTGAAAGTTTAGATCATTACAACCCTGCTGTGGACTCACCATGCTGGAAAGGTGCTCCAGTTTCTCATCTATCTGCATTTGAAATTTCTGAGGTTGTGGACCCACTGATTCCAAAAAAGGTAGAAGCTTGCAATGGCTTGAGTCCTCAGGGCCCTCAAATCTTCCCTTCCGCTACTAATGATGCTGTAAAAGCCTGCCCTGAAAAACAAAGTAATATCTCTGTGCCCCTCAATCATGAGAGTCTGGAACATCAACAAGTCTCTTTGTTTAAGAGGCCTTTAGATGCTAAAGTGTTATTTAGAGAAGAAATTGATGATGCTGGGAAGTATGGACCCTACCAAAGGATACCAAGCTATTGTCATGAAGCTCAAATTTCTGATGTCATTGATGATGAAACTAGGAAAGAAAGTATCCTTTCTGATTTTAACTCCCTGCACACTGAGCAGCGAAGTCTTGAAGACGGTGAATGGCCATCAAAGAAAAATTCTTATGTTGCAGATGTTAGGAGGAAAATCAATGATGACCCTGATGATTGTTCATCTCACGTGCCATTCCATGCTATAGAACAGGTCTTATGTTCACCACCTTCATCAGAACATGCTCCTGCTCAGCACACCCAATCACAGGGTGAAGAATCATTGTCAAAGATGCATGCACGGACACTTGTTGATACAATGCACAACCTTGCAGAATTGCTCCTATTTTACTCTTCGAATGACACTTGTGAGTTGAAGGATGAAGACTTTGATGTTCTTAAAGATGTGATCAACAATCTTGATATCTGTATATCGAAGAATTTGGAAAGGAAGATTTCAACACAAGAATCATTGATTCCTCAGCAAGCCACTTCTCAATTTCATGGAAAGTTATCTGATCTTTACAAGGTATTTCATTATTTTGTTTAATTCATGCAACAACTTAGGTTTTTATAGAACTGGAAGAAGCTATGGGCTCGGAAAAGGTATGAATTGAAGGCACTGCTTGGTGCAATGGTGAAACTTTAAAATCCAGTTTCCATCACACACAAACATTGACCTCTCATTGGTGGGTGATGTATGGATATCAGCTAATTTTCGTAGTGGCAAGATCATTCGATGGTCCAATCCCACACCTTTCACTTCTGGTATTGAATCTGTGATGTCCATTTAAAAAAACTAAACCAATAGGCATTATCTATGTGATAATCTTATGCCCTCATCAATCTTGCTTGTCCATGTTTTGATGTTTTATCACTACACTGAATAATGTAATTTTAGGTTGTAAATGTGAATTGACCTTGAGTATGTTGAAATTGTTATATTTCAGGGCCAACTTGAGTTTCAGCATTTTGAGGATGAGGAGGAGCATAA
The DNA here is from genome assembly GCF_951802175.1 of Populus nigra. Taxonomy (NCBI): domain Eukaryota; kingdom Viridiplantae; phylum Streptophyta; class Magnoliopsida; order Malpighiales; family Salicaceae; genus Populus; species Populus nigra. The sequence goes on along the minus strand of NC_084867.1, from coordinate 223,018 downwards.
AATTGCGTCTGATAAGAGAAAGGAGAAACTGTCGAATTGGGCTTCCACAAGGTGTGCTGCAGATACAGTCAAAGATGATAACATGACACAGGTATTCTTTTTGTTGCTGTCACATCTATTTTATAGAAATTCTAATCTTAAAATGATTTTTGCTATGAAGGATGAAAAAGAGTAAAAGAAAACTAAAACTTTTTGGTACAAAAACGTGATTTGCAGGCTATAAAGAAGGTTCTTGCCAAGAATTTTCCGTTTGAAGAAGAATCCGAGTCACAAATTCTTCTGTATAGGAATCTATGGCTTGAAGCAGAAGCTTCATTGTGCTCTGTTAATTATATGGCTCGCTTTAATCGAATGAAGATTGAAATGGAAAAAGGCCACTCACAAAAAGCAAACGGTAAACCTATCACCTATCTCTGATTGTCACTTTAATTTATTCAATAAAAGGACACATGCTTACTAAAATCTTGTGTGTTTTCTACTTAGATTGTTCTTCTGCTGCCCCTGTTGTGCTAGAAAAATCTATGGTCTTGGAGAATCTTTCAAGGCCCAAGGTTTCATCTGACATATTGCCTGCTGATGATAAGGGCAGCCCTGTCCAAGATGTTTCTTTTCTAGATTCATCTATCTTAAGCAGAAACAGCCATTCAGGTGATGTCATGGCCAGATTTCATATCTTAAAAAGCCGGGTTGATGACTCAAATTCTATGAGTACTTCAGCTGTGGAGAAATTATCAAGTTCCAAGGTTTCTCCTGATCTGAACCTGGTTGACAAATTGGCATGTGACACGAAAGATAGCACCAAGCCCAATGTATCCATCCAGGATTCTCACATGTCGGGAACAAGCAGTAATGCTGATGATGTTAGCAGCCATGCAGATGATGTTATAGCTAGATTTCATATCTTAAAATGCCGGGTTGACAACTCTAGTTCTGGGAATACCTCAGCTATGGAGAAATTGTCAAGTTCTAAGGTTTCTCCTGATCTGAACAAGGTTGACAAAATGGTATATGACACAAAAGATAGTACTAAGCCCCATATTACCATCCAGGATTCCCCCATGGCTGGAAGGAGCAGCCATGCAGATGATGTCATGGCCAGATTTCGTACTTTAAAAGGCCGGGTTGACAACTGTAATTCTGTGAATATATCAGCCATGGAGAAATTGCCAAGTTCCAAGGTTTCTTCTAATCTGAGCAATGTTGGTAAGTTGACTGTCGAAGCAAAAGATAGCACAAAGCCAGATATAACCAAGCAGGATTCTCCTTTGCCAAGCACATCAAGTCATGCAGAAGATATTGAAGCTGCTATTATGGCCAGATTGCTTATCTTGAAACACAGAGATGGCTGTTCAAGTTCCTTGGAAATGGAAGAGTATCAGCCAGAGAGCATTGATAATGGGTACACCAGTCTGAGAAGGGATGTTCCAATGGGTAAAGGTGGATTGAAAGACAGCATTTTGGATGTAAATATGGAACCTGTCATCCGAAATTATCCTGCTGACTCTGCTGAAGACAAATCAACTGTGAAAGAATTCCGTTTATTTGTCAATGATGATGCCAAGACCCAATCTAGCCTCACCAATAGGTTTGGAGACCAACCTCATGCTGGTTGGTATGATAGCTGTTCATCAGACTGGGAACATGTATTGAAGGAGGAGATTGTAGGGCAGGGTTATTGATGAACAAGTTGGATGCTCAATGTTTCCTCATCTGCAAATAATATCCTCTCTGTTTTCCAATAACATATATATGGTGTGACCAGACATTTTTACATTGGCTTTGCTTTAATGAGAGTTTGATGGCTCTTTGATCGTATGAAAAGTTTATGGACTTCGAATTTTGTAAATGTATGTGTGGCTTTTTTCCAATTTCATCTTCTAATTTACCTTGAACATCTAAGTTTAGTTTTTGCCTGGTTGCAGGCTGAGATATCTCAGCTGGTAAGTGGTATGACGTTTGATCCAGTAGTGAGTGCAGATGGAAGGGTATTCAGTTTCATCTTGAGTTCATAAATCCTTTGAACGGATCGCTCAATTACTTAGACAACAGAGGGACTAATTCAGGGGATCCCCCTATAATTTACCATCAATTTCCTTTTCCTATTCTAAAATCCAAATCAACTGTTCAAGTTTGATTTTGTCAGAAATTTAGAACACTACCAGGTCCGTCTCGCTGGAACTTCATCAAAACTGTTATGGATTGCTCATGGAGTTTGACTACTGTTTACAGAATGCCAATTGCATCCAAATTCTGTCAAATATCATTGTTTTTGTACCGATTTAGAACTGGTCAGGACTCATGGCCCCTTCTTGCACGCAAAGAAATCATAAAGTAGATTATAGAGGAAGTTCTTATCTCCTCCAAGTTACTAACACATGCACAATCTTAAGTACTGTATGATTATGATATGATATTTTATCCAATCTTTAACCACTCTTGCTGAATTCGTTCTTCTTGCTCCCAAGTCAAACCAGATTGATTTCTTTACGATTATAATGACAGAGCAATTGTTGCATGTGGATTATATTATAATGGGAATCATATCCGATTCCATATGTCATGAAACTGCCTCCACTTGTCTTTTCTTGTACTTTTGGAAGAGTATCATAATCTATTGCTGATCATGTAACAGGAAATTCAGCCTAGCTAGTGCCTTCTCATCTGGCACCGAAAACTGCATAGGACATTTTATATTGGATGGAATAATTCGTCATGCATCAATATAAAATGTTACGATGCCTAATTTCTTCAACTATATATAGACGTAGTTTTATGCATAGATCATTGATAGATATAGTTCGAGCTAGCTAGGGCGATATAAACATCACATCATGAGTTCCAAGAAGCTAAGTCGGCCATGTCTAGTTTGCTGGGTTGTTGTTTTCCTGTTCTGTACTCAAAGTGTTCATTCTCAGCTTGAAGTAGGGTTTTATAGAAGTTCATGCAAGATGGCTGAGTTCATTGTCAAAAGTGCAGTTAGAGATGGTTTCAATAAGGATAGAGGAGTGGCTGCTGGTCTTGTTAGAATGCACTTTCATGATTGTTTCGTTAGGGTAAGTATGTGTGTGTGTGTGTGTGTGTAGAGAGAGAGAGAGAGAGAGAGAGAGAGAGAGAGAGAGAGAGAGAGATGTGAACAAGTAAACATAATCTCTTCTTCTTTACTTCAAAGAAGCAAAAAGAGGAACCTTGGAAGTATTTCAAAGGAAAAAAATTAACAAGTTCATGTCACTATAGCGCATGGGTTTTAGATCTAATTCATGACAGTGCTTGATTAGACACCAACTTGGTTACCCTTTTGGTCATTCAGGGCTGTGATGCATCTGTGCTCCTTGACTCCACTACCTCAAACAAAGCAGAAAAAGACTCTCCTGCCAACAACCCTAGTCTGCGAGGCTTTGAAGTCATTGACAATGCAAAGGCTAGACTAGAGACCGAATGCAAGGGAATTGTCTCATGTGCTGATATTCTCGCATTTGCAGCAAGAGACAGCATTGAGATAGTAAGAAGAATTGTTTATGAAGTGTTAAACGCGCATGCTTCAGCATGCATGTATATATATAACCCTTAATTCTTTGTGCAGACGGGAGGTTTTGGCTATGATGTTCCTGCGGGAAGAAGAGATGGCACAGTTTCACTAGCTTCAGAGGTCTTAACAAACTTACCTCCCCCCACATTCAATGTCGACCAACTCACTCAAAATTTTGCAAACAAGGGTTTCTCACAAGAAGAAATGGTTACCCTCTCTGGTACTTTACCTATATTTACTATATCCTGTCAAAACAAGATTAATTCTTACCAAAATCTCGACACTGCTGAATGATCATAATTATAAACTCTGTGATGACATACATCCAGGAGGACACACCATCGGTCGATCACATTGCACTTCCTTCAGCAACAGATTATACAACTTCAATGGAACAACGAGCCAGGACCCAACCTTAGATGCTACGTATGCAACAAGTTTGAAGCAGATGTGTCCGCAAGGCAGTACAGATCCTAGCCTGGTGGTGCCAATGAACCCTGGTAGTCCAGCCACTACTGATGCAGGCTACTATCTCGATATCTTAGCAAACCGAGGCTTGTTCACATCAGACCAAACTCTCTTGACAAATGCAGCAACTGCAACTCAAGTGAATATTAATGCAAGAAATTCCATGCTTTGGAAGAGAAAGTTTGCAGCTGCCATGCAGAAGATGGGCAAACTTGATGTCTTGACCGGGAATGCGGGAGAGATTCGGGCTGATTGTAGGGTCATCAACAGTTAGCTAGCAAGAGTTGGGAGCTGAATTATTGATCTGCTTTCAAGCTTAAAGTCAATGGGATACTTTTTAAATAAAATATTAAAAAAATAAAATAATATATGTTTCCAGTGCTTAGTGTTATGATTCTCAAAAGCTCAAATTAATGACACTCATCTCCTACTTGAAGGTATCTACGTACGTTCGAGCAATTTTTCCTTTACAATCGAAAAAAAATAAAATTCATATACTTTTGATTCTTATATTATTTTTATTAAATTTGTTATTCTAAAAATAATAAAACTAATGGATGATTAATTAATATTCTCAAAGAATTAATAAGATTCCGATCCCATTAATTAATTACTTAAACAAAGGATTAAGCTTGCTTGTACGTACGTAGTGATATATGTTCTTTGACTTGGATATTGATCCGTGCATGCATGTAAAATGCATGATTTATTTTCTAATTAGCTATAAAAAGATCTCCTAATTCATTGTAGACTTGTCCTTCCAAACCTAAGGTAATTATTGCTTACAAACTACAGCTTTTTTTGGTTTAGAAACTACTCTCCGTTGCATGTCTATTTATTTATTAGAGTTTTAAAAAAGATGTTTATCTAAAAAATATATTGATTTGATGTTATTTTAATGATTTTTAATAATTTTAATGTGCTATATTAAAATTAAAAAATTAAAAAAAATATTTTAATATTTTTTTAAAAAAAACTCCGAAATTACATTGCAGTAACAAACACACACTAATCTAATATTCTAGAAGCAGTAATCCACGTATAGGAAGCTGTTTTACCTTGATTAAAAACACAAGATTACCCCTTAATTACAAAACAAGTTTGGATGGAAACACTTCTTTTGTTGCTATATAACACACACATAGATATAATTAATAATTTCACATCATTTATGGGGCATGCAGTACGTACAATCTAATAAAGCAACAAGATTACATATATATATATTAATCACAGGACAAGAATCTCAAACAGGATTGTATGTCTTTAATAATGCTTATATATATATCTTTAATCAAGTCACTCATAGTTTTGACAGCCGTGGGACTCATTCAGGGCCCTTTTTTTCACTTTTTTATGTCGGTAGCCCTAATTATTGCGGGAAAATTCAAGATGTGGAATCTTTGTGGGCAGCGTGCTTGTTTGAAAGTTTGGTATTTAACGTCCTTTTATACAACTTTTTGCTTTTAGAATGAATTAAGGAAGGAAATTTGAAAAACATTTGGTTATTGTTTCCAAAACAAAAATTATGGAGACAATGCGTGTCTATTTCTACTCCGCACACGGATAAACCTTTCAAGAATGGTTGTCTCTCAGCTGACATGAGTTTTTGTTCTTGAAAATACGCTTTTTAGAAAGAGAGGAGACCCTCATACTGTATAAACAGCTAAAATTCTTGTCTCTCAGAGATGGCAACACCATTATAGACTAAATTTTATCCTTGAAAAATCACCTCTTCGAAAGAGATGAGATTTTCATACTATATAAACGACTAAAATCCTTGTTTTCTAGTTGATGTTTTGTAGTTGATGTAGGATAGTAATTTCATCACAATGAGAACATGGTTCTTGTACTTTTGGTTTTGAAAACAAAAAACGAGTGTATATATATATATATATGAACTGCCGGTGGTTTTGGAATAGTACTTTAATATCCTTGAAGAAGAAAGCCAGATCGATATGATATTATACAAATTAATCTCCTTGAATTAGGTGAGTTTATTAATCTCCAACACCAAGTCTCAAATTTGGTTTGGAGTGTCGGCTAATTCCATGCAAACAATATATATTGATCGCAAGTGGCATTAGGTAGGTTCACGTTTTATTACTTTTCCTGCGCCTCATCCATCTCCAGAAAGAGTTATGGAGAGAGTACTGAGAAACATGTTTTTTCTATCTCGAGATAGTATAGTAATCAAATCGTTATCTAATTTTGACTAAGTTGGCATCCAAAGCTTACATCTTATTATTATTATTATTATTATTTATAGAATGCTCATACATAGACAAATGAGGGGGGAATCACCTCGCACAAGTGGGTTTAATAGGACAAATTAAGACATGCTCATCTAGATTTTGAAAACTCATACAAATCCACGAAAGAATTTACCAAACCCTTTAATTACCCACTCTTGCTGAATTTTCCTCCCTCGGTACTGTAGCTGAATTTATCCCACTCAATTAGTCAAAAACATTAGGTTTCTTTGTCTGATTGCCTGATAATTCTTTTGCATGATGCTGAATTGAAATCCAATCATATATGATTCCAAATGCCATGAAAACGATTCAACTTGTCCTTTCTTCTATTTCCTGACAACAGACATTACTTCCTCGACGCTGGCCATTCAAGAATAAGCATATATATTAATTGCAGTCCAGTAGTGGCTTCTCAACTTGCACTAAACATTATTCCACATTCAAGTGTGTGAAAGTGGAACAGCGTTTCCTTTCTTCAACTATAAATAGGTATAGCTTTCAAGTAAACAATTCAGGTTGGAGGATATAGCTAGTGTAAAGTTGTCGGGATAATGATGAGTTCCAAGAAGCTAACTCAGCTATCTGTAATTTGTTGGGTGGCTGTTTTGTTTTGTCAAAGTGTCCAATCTCAGCTTCAAGTAGGGTTTTATAGAAATTCATGCAGGAGGGCTGAGTTGATTGTTAGAAATGCTGTTAGAGATGGTATCAACAAGGATAGAGGTGTAGCTGCTGGCCTTGTGAGAATGCACTTTCATGACTGTTTTGTTAGGGTAAGCATAAGCTAGCTAGCACACACTCGAGAAAAGTTATTTTCTAGCCAAAAAAACACATGACAGACACATTTAAAATCATAACATAATCCAAAAAGCTTAAAGTAATTATTAACATGTTTTTGCAACGGCAACCCTAGGTTGCCTTAATCGGTGTAAGCATGTAAACGTTTTTGCTTGTTCGAAGGTTATTAACCTGGTTAGATGTGTGTTTCTTTTCTTTTTTAACTAATGTAGGGTTGTGAAGGTTCTGTGCTTCTCGACTCCACCTCATCAAACACAGCAGAAAAGGACTCTCCTGCCAACAACCCTAGTCTGCGTGGTTATGAAGTCATCGACAATGCAAAGGCTAAACTAGAAGCCGAATGTCGAGGAGTCGTTTCATGTGCTGATATTCTGGCATTTGCAGCAAGGGATAGCTTTGATTTAGTAAGTAGAAACGTTAATTAATTTGGCTTAGCATTTGTGGATTGTTTAGGAAACTGAAGTGGTAAGTGACATGCTTCAACCTTGAACCCTTTCATTATTCGTGCAGACTGGAGGGATTAGCTATGATGTTCCGGCTGGAAGAAGAGATGGCACAGTCTCGCTAGTCGCAGAGACTTCAGACTTACCTCCTCCCACCTTAAATGTTGATCAACTCACTCAAAACTTTGCAAAGAAGGGTTTATCACAAGAAGAAATGGTCACACTATCCGGTAGTATAATTAATTAACCTCGAATCAATCTCACTCTTCTAAGACAAGATCATTAACAACTTACTAATTACTGCATGTTAACAGGAGGACATACCATCGGTCGTTCACATTGCACTTCCTTCAGAGATAGATTATACAACTTCAGTGGAACAAATAGCCAAGACCCAAGCTTGGATGCCACATATGCAGCCAGTTTGAAGCAGAAGTGCCCACAAGCTAGTACAGATACTAACTTGGTGGTGCCAATGGACACTATTACTCCAACCATTAGTGATGTAAGTTACTACAGAGATATCCTAGCAAACCGAGGCTTGTTCACATCAGATCAAACTCTCTTGTCAAACACAGCAACAGCAAGTCAAGTGAATTCGAATTCGAGGAGTCCCTTAGGCTGGAAGAGAAAGTTTGCTGCAGCAATGGTAAAAATGGGCCAAATTGAAGTTTTGACTGGTAACACAGGAGAGATTAGGGCAAACTGTAGGGTGATCAACAGCTAAAGTTAGGAGGTGAATTGTTGGACTACTCTTGAAGCTTGAAGACTTCAAGTCAATAGGCAATTATAGCAAATGCTATATACTTCGTCACATGAAGCCTTTACATCTTAATTATTTACTAGTATTCTGTAATAATTGAGTCAACAAATGATCAGTGTACTGTAAGAGGTTTCCAAAATAAAATGTGATGAAGTTATTAGACATTTTTTTTTTTTGTTATTTGCATCCCTATTTAAAAACTATATAAAACACTATATAATATAAAATAAACTTCCTATAACGCAATTCACGCTACATGAAGCCCAATTTTCATGAAACGGACTTCCACTTGCCTTCTCAATGATATCTTGCAATGAATGAACGATACATTTGAGATACTGATCAGTAAAATGTTTTTTCATCTGTAATTAGACATGATCACCATGTACATGGCTTAATTTCACGTTTTTGTCAGAAATTGTGACGAAATATGATTTCCATGAAGCGAATTTTTTGTACAGTATGCAGCTGGGCTCGTCTTTCTTTGTCAAGATATTCGTTCTCAGCTTCTACACGGATTTTATATAAATTCTTGTAGGATGGTTGAGTACATTGAGCTCATGATACAAAAAGCTCAATATTCGTATGCTTACATACTCGCATTTGCAGCAAGGGATAGTATCGCTATGGTAAGTAGGCTTGCTCTGGTTAGCCTCTACGGTATCAGTTTTGCTAACATACTTCAACATGTTTAAATTCTGTGCAGACTGGAGGGCCTTGCTGTGATGTTCCTCCAGAGCAGAAGCTTTTATCTTGGTATAATTTACCGAGCCCCAGTGGCTCGTGTAATGTTAATAATCAGATACTCTATAGCATATATGCATAGTGGAATATGGCACGATTGGAAGAAGTAAAATGGAAAATAAGGTTTAGACATGAATGAGCATTTGGTGATAAGAGTTACAGTGTCTGGAAGAATGATGTTTTGGACAAGTGCCAAGACACTTGTACATTGGGCAAGGTTTTGACAGAGGATTTTCTAAACTAATTATTATTGTTGATTATATCAATCTGCACGTCTAACAAATAAGAGAGCTTACTACCAAAACAAAAAGCCTGCATAATGACCGCAATAATCTCAAATTTGACACAATGGATAATTCTCCTGGGAGATGGCGAGCCAATCTGACCACCATTAATTAAATGTTCTGAGAGCTCATAAACTGAAAATAAGAGAGTAACCAGGTAGCCAGCCTAAGTAGTAAGCTCCATGATAGCGCTGACAATGTCCCCATTGTTTGTCTGGAGAGCCTTGACAGCCTTGGTCCTAGAAACCCCAGCCTGTGTCATAACCAGATCAATGTCCCTAGGCTCCACCCCAGTATCATCGACTTCTTCCTCTTCTTCCTCTGGTGGAGCTGAAGCAGCTGCAGTAGAAGCATCTGATTTTGGTAACATAGATGACATGTCTGGCATCCTAAACTGCTGAGCAGCCTGTGTCTGCAGCTGAGAGCTCAAATCCTCTATCTTAGCCTCTCCGAATATGACATAAGTCTCAGAATTTGGGCTCTTGAAGACATCTGGCTTTGAGATAAAAAAGAGTATCTGAAAGGCCAAAGAAAAAAAAACTGGTTGCTCGCACAAAATCACATAGGCAGCCAAAGTTCAAGAACAAAAGTAATAGTAGTAGTAGTAGTAATAGTATATATTAACAATAAAGCAAGATAATACATTTTTGGTCCTCTTGATGGTGACCCTGCTAACACCAGTAACAGGTTTCATGCCAAGCTTCAACATTGCCTTGCGACTCTTCTTTTCACTTCTGCTCTGCTTTGAACTCCCATTCGCACCTGCATCTCACAGCACTCCTATCATTAACTTTAACAGAACAATGCCATCTATTTAAAACAAAAACAACATTCACGAAACCAAACCGATATTTAAAATGAACCTTGGGAAAAAAAGGTTAAGACTATACGAGATCAAACTCATAACCTATAGTTTAAAATCAGACAAAATGGATCTGTAATGCAACTAGATAAACAAAACACTTTAATTAAGAAAAGACACTAATAACATGAAAAGATGGAAACTTTAAGGATTGTTACCCCAGGAAAAGCATCATAACTTGACAAGCAAATACTCTCACGTATTGGGCCACAAAGATATCTTCCATCATATTTCAAAAGTCGATTTTCTCACATACGAAATAAGTAATTGAAAGAAACTCAATACACTTCCAATTCTCATAAACCAAAAGCATGTAAGCATTAGACACTAAACCATTTATTTGCTACAGCCACCTCACAAACCAAATAAACAGAAAAATTCTTTTTTTTTCCTCAAACAATGAATCGTCAAACAAAGAATTGAATCAAGGACACAACATTTGCAGAGAAAAAAAAAGTAAACTCACTAAAGCAACTTGAAGACTGAAAACAAAAATTCAAGAAAGAAAACCCAGATTCACAAATCAATAATAATTACTTGTGGGAAAAAAACGTATCAAATGGAATATAAAACAAGAACCCAATACGAGTAATGAGAAAAGGAAGTACCGGGGGTGTCATCATCATCGTCCTCGTCCTCATCATCCTCGTCCTCATCCTCATCGTCCTTCTCATCTTCTTTCACGTCCTCCACAACAGGCTCATCCTCGTTCTGCTTTTGAATATACAAACAGAATAAACTACCAAATAATAGACAAGTAACTATCAAGATTAAAGACATAAGCAAAAGAAAACCTGAGGAGGCTTCTTTTGCAGAGTCTCTTCCACAGTTGACTTGACCTCCTCGGTGGTGGAAACGGTGGCGGGTTCAGCCTCAACGACGGGACCGGGTGACATGGTTTTGGCTGCTGCTGCTGGTGGTTTACTTGTGTTTTGGGATAACGAGACAGAGAGAGTGAAGAGTAAGGAAGGTAGGGATATAGAGGTCTCTTCCTATGGGCTAAAGAGAAACGGACCTTTTCTTTTGGCCCATTTTTAAATTAATTTGTCACAACAAGAAGAGAAATTTTGTGAATATATATATATATATATATATATATATATATATATATATATATATATATATAGTTCTGAGAGAAATTAGATAATGATGCTTTTTATATACTTTTAGGAATGTCGTAAGGTGATAACTTAATGTGTTTTTTATTTAAAAATATATTAAAATAATATTTTTTTATTTTTAAAAAATTATTTTTAATATTAAAACGAACTAAAATTATAAAAAAATATTATTTTATATAAAATAAATTTAAATTTTAAAAAACCATGATTTCGATACATTGTTTTAATAGAAATTAAGCCATGGTTGAGGACTTGAAATCACCTACATGAATCCGACACATATTAATGCCAAGTGGGTTTGTGTTTAACAAGATCAGCAGTTTCTTACCGCTTCATGACCTTTCGAACAACTCAAAAACCTCCACCTTTCATATAGTTAACTTTTTATTCTCAACTATGTTTTAATTCTAAAAGATTTTAGGTTAATATTCATTTACTTTTAAGTTTTCAGGATAGCTTAAGAACTCAGATGCATTTCCATCTTTAAAATGAATAGAAAATGTTGACTATACTGAGATTCATATGCAGAGCACATAACAATGTTGGTGGGCGCTAACACGGTGGAGTCACTTCATTACAAGAGCTTCATAAATTTGGTTCCATGCTAACTAGTCCAGCACTGCCATGATCAGTTGGAACCAGCCATTTCCAGACCATGAAGGGTAGGAGTAAGACGTTTGCTGCTAGCAGAGGATACTTCCTGTGGTGTCTCACATTCCAGAAAAAAAAAGGGTCTCATTCAATCACAATATAAACTACAATAATAACCATATGCAAACAAATGTCATATAGTCCTAGAGGTGAAGTATCCAAGGTAAAAATTGCAGAGAAAAATATAATGGACAGGCTTTTGTGTACCAAATTGACAGAAGCGATAAGATGATGATTATATCTCAAGTCAAGTTGCAGCTGCAACAAACTATGCATGAAAAGATGCAGATGCAACAACAGATTGAAGTGGATGGTGTTGAAGGAAAACAATTACCCCGTTGACACAGGTATTATAGAACGATATCAGTTTTCCTAACTAATGCGATGAATGAACAGCAGAGAATAAATGGCAACCGAATCAGTCAAATGCAGCTTACATGATAAATGAATTTCACTGGTAAAATTTTGTTGGCTGTCTTCTGTTCCCAGATACCAGACGCTCAATAATTTACCATCCCATTTCAACAATGCAAAACACAGATTTCAGTTATTTCAGTCTTGCCATTCAGCACTTGTTCATCATTCAATTTTACTAAACAACACTGCTAACCTAACCAGCGATGCCATGAGGTCCAAGGTTTCAAAGAAAGGCATGAATTACTCAATCTCTCACCATCCAAACATCCTCAAGGCCAAGTTCCACAACAGATATTCTGAACAACTACCCCCCTATAAAACAAAGAAAGCCTAATTCCCACTAGTTCACATGGAAACATGATTCAGCAAAGGCTTCAAAAAGTAAAATGAAGGTTTACCATATCATGCAAATTTGGCAATCAGCGCATTCAAGAATCAAGAATAGCAAGAAGACAAACATGAACAATCCATAAAAAATAGCTTCAGTTTCTGCAAAAGGAGCTCAAAACAATAAGAGAAACTGAAAAGGTTCCAATTAAGTACTATGATGCACTCTCTCTAAACACGAGTAAGGGTTAAGGCAATTTAGAGAAAAGTTAAGACAATCACAGAATGAATTTAGAATAGCATATGGCCTATGACCACTTCGTTACCACCCTCTAGCAAAAAATTACAGACAATAGTATCACATTTGTATCTTTAAATTACGGCATTCAACATACTGCCTACTAGCACCTAGCAGCAACACGACAAATTCTAAGCATGAATTTGACTAATTGACATCAAAAGGATCAGATTTTACAATGTAAGTGTCAGATACCATTAGCAAAACCAGAAAGCCTACGACTTTGGAAGTTTGATCTCTTCCTTGCTCTTCAACTTCCTTTGTTCCTTCCAATCACCCACTTTCTCTGAAGCATTGCAATGAGCTGATTTAGAATCCTTTCCAGTCCTTACATGGAGCAGCACAATCACAAACATAGCAATAACACTGCAATCAAATCAAATCAGCATAATTAAAAACTACCAAACACGAAACACAATCCTCATTAATAATTTACCAGTTCACAATAGCTCTCATGTGGGGTTTTATCAAATGGGTATTTAGTGCAAAGATGCCTTGAGTGTGGATAATCTCTACAAGCCACCTATACAGCAAAAAAAGAAAAATCCAATAAAGATCAAAACTTTATAACCTATCAACAACAAAAAAAGCAAAACCCTATATCCTACTTGGCCAAAAATAAAATAAAGAATAAAAAAAGACCTGGCCTTTTTCAGCAACAACAGAGAGGTCATCGACACCACCACCATCATCAGTGAAGGTGGAGACAGAGAGAGTGGAGATACAATGAAGAGAAGTGTCAATATCAGAAGGGTCGAAATCAAGGATAAAGCAATCCTTGATCTCATCAAACTTTCTAATGTTTTCCGTGTTTGTTTTCTTCAAACAAAATATGGGTCTGATGGGAGTCCCATCTGGAGACGGTGAAGATGTTATCTCAATTACAGCTGATTTGATAGTCTTATTTCTTCTTTAACCTCCATGATTGTCTATTTGCCTTCCAGGACAATAAACAATACACTGGTACAACACCGAGCAAGTTTTAATCCAGAGCACGCAGACTCAAATTTCAAAAACTAGAATATTGTACGAAAAGAGACCGTTGCTTTTCAAAGAAGGCACGTATTGCCATAGAAGTTTTTGTTGGGCTGAGGAAGTATTTGTCGTTGAGATTTAAGGCCTAATCTATTACAAAGTTAAGTCCAAAACAAAATAAAATCCTGGCTCGCATGGAAAATAATTTTCGACAGAAAATGTTTTCGTGACATTGCAATATTGTAGCCCATCATTTTATGGGGCAAAATAGCCAAGTTCTTTCCTAATTCTATAGATGGTGAGCCCCTGCGCTCTGATGGCCGAGACACATAGGATGAATCTATGCACTCGTACGTCGAGAGGACATTATACGCAGAAATTATTTCCTCCAATGTATAAACTTCATCTGTTCAACATGCAACCCATGCACTATACAATTATTTAAATCTCACTTTTACGTAAGAAAAAAGAAGACGAAAGAATACAACTTTTGATGTACTGAATAACTCCATGAGACTACATATGCCACCACTCTTCTCTCTCTTTTTAACGATGAGAGATTGGTCAGATCGAGGGTGAAGGGCTACCCAAACTCTGGTGGGGGCTAAGTTAGAAATGTCATGGGACTTTAGGAATGAATATTTGAAAAATCTTCAAGGATTGGGGGGAAAGGGCTGGTAGTAACTCTCAAGGGATTAATATGAAAGTAAGGCTAACTTTCTAGACAAGAAGTGAATTTTTAAGAATCTTGGAGGGTCATGCACGGAGTCATAATTGAGTTATGTGGATTGTCGTGGAGGGGTACTTATGGGTGAATACGTTTGTATCGAGTTTGTGGCGACCATCACGCTACCCAAGGTCATGATATCCACAGAAGTATGCAGGCAGCTTGGCGTGACATAAGCTTTGCTAATTGCCTTTTAATCACTACTTCATCACGAAACCTGTTATTAGAGCTTAAAATGCGTACCTAATACCATAATTTATTGCATCTCATAATTAAAGCCAGACCTACCAAATGTGATGCGAAGTTGTTCATGTCCTTCTACAAAGTCAACTTCGTACCTTGGGACAGCACACCCTCGATAGAAGGTAATAATTAAACCATTATCTCTCTCGATCTTAGAATAAGACATGCAGGGGGTTGGCGTGCAGGCTTCCATTAATATTGTAAAATAAGTGATTAGAACAGAGCTACATGCTGGGATGTTATACGATATAAATCTAGAATAAGTGACAGAAATCTCCACTTGTCATGATATGAATTCTTCTAGGTTTTGGATTAACAAAATATGGAAGCAGCTTGCTTGTTTACCTCAAGCGGTACGTGCGTGGAGCTAGCTAGCTAGCATGATCTTAATTATTGAATGTATGTGGTAGGTAGGTTTTCGATTGATTGATAGCAACCTTGTTCTTAAGAAAATATTAATTGTCATGAGAATCCTTAGGAATTATAATATACTGCCATGCTTGTTGATCTGACAACTAACAACATATGGCTGGCGTTTGATAGATGCAAAGAGCGACAACCTTGTTTTAAAACATTTAATTACTTTGATGATCACCATATCAAATAGCCTCCCGACCTAACCTTTTTTATACTTATACTTGGTCAAGATGATGCCACGATCGAAGACGACGACTACTACTATAATAAGAATAAGAATAGGAATAAGGAGGAGGAGGAGGAGGAGGCACTGTGCCATTTTAGGCAGTGGCTATTGTGCTTAAGGGCAATGACAAGAGAGTAGGCACCAACTACAAGTGGTTGAGTACTTCCCCACTTCACCACATATATATATATATATATACACACACACACACACACACACACACACACATACTGTACACCCCTGTCCTAGCGTTCCCATACCCTCCCAAAGCATTTCTTCTCTTCTCTTACACCTTCTTCAACCCTCTGTTCCCTTAAAAGAATCGATCAATCTTGATCACGATGGGTTCAACAGGTGAAACTCAGATGTCTCCAGCTCAGATATTAGATGAAGAAGCGAATTTTGCCATGCAACTGATCAGTTCTTCAGTGCTACCTATGGTCCTCAAAACAGCCATTGAACTTGACCTTCTTGAAATCATGGCTAAAGCTGGCCCTGGTGCTCTCTTGTCCCCATCCGATATAGCTTCTCATCTCCCTACCAAAAACCCTGATGCACCTGTCATGTTAGATCGTATCTTGCGCCTTCTGGCTAGTTACTCCATTCTTATTTGCTCTCTAAGAGATCTTCCTGATGGGAAAGTTGAGAGACTCTATGGTCTTGCTTCTGTTTGTAAGTTCTTGACCAAGAATGAAGATGGTGTCTCTGTTAGCCCTCTCTGTCTCATGAACCAGGACAAGGTCCTCATGGAAAGTTGGTAAGTATTCTATCTCTCGGTGCCGTTTGGTATTGGCGCTTTTTAAATTTTTTACTTTTTGCTTGAAAAACATTATTTTTATTCATTTAAAAAAAAAATTAAAATGCAATCTTCACCTCATTCTTCAAGAGGTCTTAATCTTTACCCCCGTTTACCGATCGAAAGAATTATACTGAATTTGATTTTAAAATTTAATTACAAGTTTAGGCTATCATTAATGCTACTCCATCATCTTAATTATTAATATCACACCTACCATAGAATAATTAAATAATTGAATTAATTAAATGATTCATCATTGTTTAGGTAGATTGTGCTTCTTAATTAAGAAGATAATGTGACATGGTTCTGCTAGTGCTACAGGTATCATTTGAAAGACGCGATTCTTGAAGGAGGAATTCCATTTAACAAGGCCTATGGAATGACTGCATTTGAATATCATGGCACGGATCCAAGATTCAACAAGGTTTTCAACAAGGGAATGTCTGACCATTCTAAAATTGCCATGAAGAAGATTCTTGAGACCTACAAAGGCTTTGAAGGCCTCGCATCCTTGGTGGATGTTGGTGGCGGGACTGGTGCTGTGCTTAGCACAATCGTCTCCAAGTACCCTTCAATTAAGGGCATCAACTTTGATTTGCCTCATGTCATTGCGGATGCCCCAGCTTTCCCTGGTATATACTCACATTGTCTCATGTGTAATGCCAACACTTAGATTATCTTGGTGGATGGCCAGTACTGGGTGTAGTAATGCAGGCATGCATGCGCCACTTGCCTGTAATTGCTTAATTATGAGTTCTGATTGAGATCATGTATAATGGGTGCAGGTGTGGAGAATGTTGGTGGTGACATGTTTGTTAGTGTGCCCAAAGCAGATGCTGTTTTCATGAAGGTGAGCTTTATTTATTTATTTATTGAAACCACTATGAAGTCACCTTCCTCATTCCATTCCACGCCATGGCGTTTTAGTTGGATCTAATCTAATCACGGGCTAACAACCGCGTGGTTGACTGTACACACAAACAAACAGACCCTAAAACATTCTTGATCCACTGTCATGAAGCTCTTCATTCGTCGAATTTAACAAGTTTCTAGTCTATAAAATGTCTAGATTGAGCTGGGTAATTAGACAAGAGTCTTTCAATCTCAGCAAAATACTGAAATTATTATTTTAACTAATCCATATATGCACGTTGAGTACTTGTGTTATTGATGGGGGTGGTGCTTATATGCTCTCACAGTGGATATGTCATGATTGGAGCGATGAACACTGCTTAAGATTCTTGAAGAACTGCTATGATGCGCTGCCGGAAAACGGGAAGGTGATCCTTGTTGAATGCATTCTCCCTGTGGCTCCTGACACAAGTCTTGCCACCAAGGGAGTCATGCACGTTGATGCCATAATGCTGGCACATAACCCCGGAGGAAAAGAGAGGACCGGAAAGGAATTTGAGGGCTTGGCCAGGGGAGCTGGCTTTAAGGGTTTCGAAGTGATGTGCTCTGCATTCAATACGTACGTGATTGAATTCCGCAAGCAGGCCTAAGGCTCAAAGTCCCGGCTATTTTGAGTTCCATACAAAAAAGTTGGTGTCTGCCTGCTGGCTTTGAAAGGTGTGATTGCTTGTTATCTCTTATGAAACACATAAGATCGTGTCCTGTCTGCTTCTTGTTTCAAATTACCTCCATACCTCTAAGATCTCTTGTTCGTGCAATGATGAAGAAGATTTCTTATAGAGGTTGTAGTGAAAAAGAAAGCAACTCGTCTTTTATCTTGCAAGATCATGATGAATATTGTTCTTGACAGGAAGCATTTCCTTTTCTTTTTCTGGGCACTTAATTTATGACTACTTCTCGATCTTATGCCAGCCTTTTCATATTGAAATTATGTTTGTATTCAATTAGAAATTAAAACACGGAGCAGTTACTCTTGCTTTCTTATTAAAATAAATAATAAATAATAATTAAAAAATAAAGTGGCGCTGACTTCCAAACAAATCAGATCGATCTTGTTTATTCGAATAACGACAACTTGTCTGCATGTTTATTTATTTCTTCTTCAACACAAATTAAAGATGCTCAATTTCTCATCCGAGCCATTATGTGAAGAGGTTTTTCTTCTGGGCTTTGTAACCAACAATAAAGATACAAGTGATGTTAAGGAATGCTTTATGGCCTGTTATATATATTATTTAATCCCAGATCCTGTAATTTCATTATTATACCGTGCCTGAAGAGTTAAAAAGACTATTTTGCCCCTAATCAATATGAAGACGAAGGCCGTGCTCCCCCGGCCCCAATAGTTTTTTTTTTTTTTTTCTTGGTAACAGTTGTACAGTAAAGATGAAATAATTGTTCATTCAGCATGCATGAAAAATTAGGGTTTGCGTAGGTCACAGCTCAGACTAAGATATGGCATCAAGCCATCAGGTAGATTCATGAATATGGGTGGATGTAATTTTTTTATTTATTTTTTCTTAAAAGAAACAAAACCATCTCTCACTGGTGCCCCTCGGACCTCCGCCCTCATCCTCCTCTCCAAAGCAATGGTCATTTGAACATGGCCGTGAGGACTAAACAAACATATTCCATTCTTGATTCCTAATAAGAGATTGTATTTAACTTTTGTTCCTATAAAATACGTTTTATTCACTTTCAAGTGTCTTGGGTATTCAACTCACAATGTTTATAATCTAGGATCCATTCCTCGGCATCTACATAATATTCCAGGCAGATCCCAAGATTCATGAGTAGACTAATGGACTGCTAAACCTTCAAATACCCATTTCATACATGGTATTGTCACACTAATGTTCGGGCACACCCTTTGTCTAATAGTTCAGACATCTCTTTAACGGAGGCAGTGGGGATTTGACTTTCAGTGGGGTAGGGTATTAGAAAAGGAAGTTTACCCACCCAGTATTTGACTGATTTAGGTGCCAGATATTCGGAGTACCTGAGAATGCTTGAAGGAGAGCAACCCTTACAGATGAACAGGTAGGTCATTTGCGTCATCCAGGGACCTGTGAAGAAAGCGTCCCACAGCTCCACCATCAGATGAAGCAAGGATGATGTGTGAGGACATGTTTGTCATCAGACTTTTTGCATTGACAGACCTCTTGTCTAACTACTTACTAACAAATGTTGGACCACGAAATTCATGAGCTTGATCCGTCTCTTTAAGTTCACATTCGAGGTAACTGTAAGATTAGCCATCAGATCATGCTTCGGCCAGTTTTAGGCGAGGAACAATATTCATTGATTGAAGTTCCTGAAAATGGACCATTCATTGGTAAAGGTTCGTCAAAAACACAAGCAGAAAGCTTTGAATGTATAAAATGGATCAAATGCACACTTACCTGAATCAAGAGCTTGCAAGCATACGGTAGTTTCATAGTAGAAACTTTATCCCCATTTTTACACGTGGTACACATTGCAGCTTTCAGCTTCTGATTGTAATAGCCTAATAAACCACAAGCTCTGCAAACCTGCATTACATGGAGATGCTATCAGCTGTTATGGAAATATAATAGACCACCTTTCTTCTTTATTAAACAGAAGATACAAATATCTAGTAGACTTAGTGGCTATAGTAAGCAGAACTTAGTAACTCATCACATTTGGGATCAATCACTGTCTAAGCTAGAAATTTCTGCTATCAAATAAATTAATAGTCTAATAAAGAAGAATGGTGGCTAATTATACCAAAAGCATTTTCCTGAAGCCACTTCCAGAAAATCTCATTTGTTCATAGGAAGAGCCCACAGATAGATCCACACATCTAATTAATCAGATCATTTGGGAACTGATTCTGGGAACACACTTTCAGTAAAATTAGCATCACTCGTACAGAAAATGATCCTCAAATGTTGTTCAATCAAATTTGAAAGCTAAGGTCCAGAAGGCAATAGCCAGGGAAATACCTATAGCTAGTGAAAGTGTCCAATGAGACAGTTACACAACTGGAGAGTTTCAAAAAATAAATAAATTCAGTTGGATCGATGAGCAATTGAGCAGGTAACTTCAACATGCAATGATGTGCCAAGTGATTGTTTTTTGAACAACTAAAGCAGCAACTCCTCTTCTCTCATATAAAATGGATAGTTTCTCAACATGGATGCCAGAAAATACTTGTATCCACTTTGTTTCATTAAGTACTCCATGCTAAAATTCATTATGTGCATGTAGAGTACAAAAACAAATAAAAAGTTACCTGAGCTTCAAATTGATCACTGGAAACCATTAGGCGCTCATAAAGCAACATGCTAGTGCCATATGCAACCAAACAATCCTTTTCCATTTCTCCCACTCGAAGACCTGGGAAACAAACATTTATCTGAAGACGAAATCTTCTTAAACATGAAACATAAATTGATAAAAGTATCTTGGCATTGGAAAAGAAAACCTCCATTTCGAGCTCTCCCATCAGTAGGCTGTCTGGTTAGCATGACGCGTGGTCCACTACCTCGAGCATGCATTTTATCTAAGACCTAGTCACCACAAGATATACAATGTAAAATATATGAAGAAGCGAGAATACTGTGCTAATTGAATAGATAAGAGATGCAGAAATGAAATGTGACAGGGCTACATGTAATATGTGAAGGAAAAAAAAGAGTAGATGTCATGTTATAGACACTATCAGCAGATTCTGTGTTATAAGTACGGAAACAGTAATGAGAACTTGAATTCAAATGTTTTGCTTGAAAGAATACCCCAAGCCCCAAATGCGTAAAGGAAAGAACATTTGTTTAACAGAGTAAAATCAATAACTTGAATACACAGCAAACCTTAAACCCATCATTATAAACATTCCATGTCTCTTCTGGCACCTTTATGTTAATTTGAAAGCTATAGATTTGAAGCACCCAAGTACCAACCAGTAAATAAGTATAATAACAACCATGAACAGCTATCAAAGTACAGATGAACAATGTCACACCAGAAAGAAAGCTTAAGATCTCACCATATGTTTTAACTTCTGGTAGTAAATTGGCCCCATGAAAATATACGCCTGCAGAGGACAACCTGTGATACCTGGGGAAATTTTGAGGTGTCAGGATGACCATGTTGGAGAATCCAAACCAAGAGCTTAAGTTGGTATATGGAGAGGGCAGTGAAGGATATACCAAATTGGTTTTGTTTGTTAGATAAATGCTATACCAAACTTTATACTCTTCTTGAAGGATCTTGATAAAATATCTTAACCTACATGACTTGAGTGGGAAGGTTTGCGAAATAAAACCAGGAGCGTGCTTGGTGAAAGGTTTCCTTTAATTCAACTCCCCAAGAATGGCACTCCTAGAGGAACCTCAAAAAATACAAGTCACTAAAAAATCAAGGCCATGCTTGTTTGTGATGAACGAAATCCTTTTGGAAAATTAATTACAAAAAATGTATGTTTTTTTAATGTTTAGTTGAGTTGGAAAACATCTTCCAATGTTTTGGTGTGCATTGATAATATTTTTTTCCTATGGTATCCTATGTTATGATAGAATTTATATTGTTTTCGATATGATTATTGTATAGTATAAAATGTTGTGTATTATAATGTTATCTTATAGAAATATTATATAAATTAAAACAATTTCTAATATTATATGTTGATATATATTAGTAATTTATTATTTATAATAATATTATATTTTTTAAAGTATTATTACTAATACATTAGTGTTTATATATGTGAGAATATGGAGTGGTGCCAAGTTCTTGGTTCCTTCATAGAAAGTGTTTTCAGATCTTTAGAAAATAAAAAAAATAAAAAAGAAAGAAAGGAAATATTGATTGACATCTCCAGTTTTTCAGTCATTTGAGAATCAAAGGGGAAATGATGAATTCTCCTCAAGTCACTATGGCACTACTGAAAGCAATGGCAGAGTAATACATTGGTTTAATTATGTGCAAGACTCTCCATTGACACAACCAAGACAAAGAAACAAGATGGATCACAGCTTAAGTGCACAGTTCAGTCTGATGACCCTCAAAATAGTCTATAATATTTAAAATTCAATAAACAAAAATACAAGAACTATGTCTTTAGGACATGTTGAAATTTTGGCATGCAGAAAGCCATGTCCATATCTGAAAATCATGTCCATATCTGAAAAATACAAGCCATGTCACTTCTCCACTCAATCATGACTAGCATATCAAATTATCTTTTGGAACGAGGTACTGTCTCATTAATGCCAGTATTCATTTATTGGAATAATTTACATTTTGCAAAATAAAAATATCAAATTCAGAATGCTTCTAGAAAATCAAAATGAATTATTTATAGAAGTGCATGTAAGTTCAATTTCATAAGTAATGTCTTAAGGGTAAGCACAAAAACCTGAATAAATGAAGTCCTTGCCATTGTAGCTAAAGCCATGCTTAACAAGTGTTTCACTGTCATGAAGCAGAACAAGGATTGAAGAAAAATGAAGCTTGAGAAACATAGACCAAAAGCAAAGAACATAAGAGAGAGTAAGTGCCTTATAGCTTCAACCCTGTCTGCATGACCACTTGGTTCTCCAAATGCACTACCATAATGAAATCTACCACATGAAACTCCAGCTTTACCCCCAAGAAGCTCTATCATCTTCCCAACAGTCATTCGACTATATAAAAAACAAGCACACAATTACATTATTTAACTTGCACAGATCTTGCACTCCTATCAATTGCAAAGATACCACACGACAACTTATAACTTGTGTGCATGTGAAATGAAATAGTTGTCAAAAATCATAAAAAAGAATCAAGCGATTGCGATGAGGTGAAGCACCACATTGAAGAAGCTAGTAAAGTGCCCATGTGACATATTGTATGAATAATATCATACAATAGTTCCATCATGTGTTGTGTTATTGCAATTGCAATCTGCCTATTATATATTGGTTTTTTCTTTACTCATCTGCATGGTTAAGAGCTGTTGCAAACACAGATTTGGTTTCATAGAATTAGCGCAAGTAATACATACAATCAATGCAGTCACGGGTGTCAATCATTGAGAACATAGTCAATTGTCTCTAATGTGCAGACTTCAAAACATCACTAAAGACTGATAATACTTGTAACTTTAATAAATAAAGGTAAAATCTTTCCATTTTAAATAGAAGAATTACTCATCACATGGTCAAAATCCTTGAAAAGGGCATGGTGGAAAGCATTACTAAAATCTGCATAAATATGAATAAGTTGTCCCCACTCCCTCCCACTCTGCTTTGAGGAAATCTTTTGAAATGCTTATAACTGGTCAAATTCAATTTGGCAAGGTAATGGTGTTGGTATCCTTCACGAACAAATCATTGGAGATAAACTCCTTTCTCTATTGCTTCCAACTTCCTATATAAATAAAATAAAATTCTATTGGTTCTTTTATTTGAAAAAATACCAATAACTTAAGTTTTAATAAGCAAGACACAAATAATACGTTAGGCAATAAGATCTTTTTTAACATTTGAATTATTTTATACATTCATAATTACACTCCTAAGTATGAACTTATCGATGCATCCTTCAATCATTTACTAAAATAATAACTTTTTCAAATTTAAACCTTTTTTATCTGTATGGAATCTTCAACTCTCATTACAACTATAATTTTTAAGAAAATGTCAAGAAAAAATAATAGACACTCCACACAAGTGATGTGTGTTACAACTATAATTTTTAAGAAAATGTCAAGAAAAAGATAATAGACACTCCACACAAGTGATGTGTGTTGCTTCAATCAGTTTACAAAAGCCACTTCCATATGTGTTGAGTTCGTCATCCTCACATTTTCTACTTTCATTACTCAGATAAATGGGTGCTTTTAAGTTCGTTTTTTCTGTGATGGTCCACATGATATAAAGGGATAATATGCATGTATAATAATCAAGGCTCTTATTATACTTGAAAAAAAAAAGACAGTTAAAATGCTTTGCAAACAATGTCTGTTGACACTTTTCAAGCATCAACTATGAAGCACAAAAAAGAAAAAGAAGAATGCTATTGCTTGTTAATTAGATCATCAATAACAGCGTATATAATGTACCAAGGCTACAGCCTACAAGTATAAAGATAGACAATAAAGAAACAAAGAAACTCACAATTTAGCATATGTAACATTACTAGAAAAATAATCGAAGGAAAAAACATAGCATATTATTGATGCCTAAAGTACTTGAAAATTCTAAGCTATGATTGTGGACTAGTGATGGATAAATTGACAAATCCTTGTATTGGAGAGTTCTCTGAAATTACAAACATAAATATTTCAGAAATATGGAGTAATTTGTCATCCAAAACTATGAAAAAACTTATTGGTATTTTTCCTTTTCCTTTTGCTCATCAACTATTGTTCCATAAGATGGATAGATGATCATGCAAAATATCAAAAAGGGCAGGAAAGGAACACAAATTCGATACATTGTTGACTATTGCCTAATGCATTAAGATCTTCAGTGATATAAGAAAAAGGGCAGGAGAGGAACACAATTTTGATGAATTATTGATGCATGAATGCAATAGCATTTTAGAGTTACCAGGGGTCACAGACTACATATTTTGATATCCTCTGGATACAGAATACATGTATGTAGTCACTATTAAGAGCCCAAAAGTTATTTTCTTCTTCTCTTTAGTTAGCACAAAGTGATGAGAAAAGCAAACTAACTATTAGAGGAGGATACCTGGGAAACCCATGCGGGTTCATGATCAAATCAGGGCAAATACCACGTTCAGAAAATGGGAAATCTTCTTGTTGAATGATTGTTCCACAAACACCTTTTTGCCCATGTCTGCTACTAAATTTGTCACCAACCTGGGTAGATAAGTGAAAACAAAATGATGCTGTATCAATTCACCATAAACTCCAGTTGAAGAAACATATTTCCCACATTTAGGCAGAAAAAGTTCCGTACCTCTGGTCTACGAGTATGGCGGATTTTATATTTGATACATAGATTGTTGTTTTTATCAGAGCAAAGAGCAACTCTATCAACTACACATGACTCCCCTTCAGTACCTTTGAATATTTGGGCACAAGGCCGATATTTTCTGGAAATTAAAATGCATGTGAGGAATAATGATGCTGAAAAATAAAAAACTAATAAATTAAAATTGAGGGAGTAAACTACTGACACATCTGCTAAAGCTGCTGCAGACTTTAAAGGCCCCCTTGTTTCAATTGGGGATTCCTTATTTATATAGATATCACCATGCCTAATAATTTCCCCAGGAGCAGCAAGTCCATCATCATCCAACACCTACACAAGTAACACCATGAGGGACAGCATAAAACACAAGACAAATTATCTCACTGTTATAGGGTTCATTGTGATCTATATCAGAAAAAATAATTAAAACTGATTTCCTGCATCTCACTAGTTTTATAATGCTTAAGATCCCTAATTAAAACACAATGCTTTCATTAATCTTCTCCCTAGTAGTAAGTCACTGGTATATTATGGATTGACAAACAAATGAAAGTCTTAACTTAATAACCCTAAAGTGTCTTGGTGTTCCAAATGTGACTAGACCAAGGAAAAGAAGGTTTAGGAGAACAAACAAAATGTGCCAAAGAAAGACTTGCAAGTGTTGGGTCCCTCTAGAGTCCATATTGTCAATATATTCTCCTTTTCTTTTAATAGCTGTCTTTTGTAACTGTCAGTATATTCTCCTTTTCCTATTCTATTTCTTTCATAGCTGTCACTATATTCTTCTTTCCTTGTTTAATTTCTGTCATAGCTGTATATCCCTTGATTCTCTCTAAAGATTTCAATTATTGTCTAGGCCTAGTATTTTACAGGATCTGATTATGTTTATTCAATCCTAGAATTCAGGGATTTGATACTTCTTGATGTATATATATATATTGTAACTCTCTTAGTGAAAAATACAGAAAACATTTCAGAATTTCTCTTGTATTATCTTGTCATGGTATCAGAGCCAAAATTCTGAAATCAATTCATCTTGTGTCTAGTTCCTTGTCTGGTTCTTCTATTCTGTTTTTCTTGGACTTGATCTCTTGGTTCTTGTTTCTAGTTAAATCATGTCTCTAGAACGATCTGAACATTTTCTTGTTCGATTCACTGGAAAGAACTATTCTGCCTGGGCTTTCCAGTTTCAGATTTTTGTCAAGGGAAAGGAATTATGGGGTCATATTTCCGGGACAGTTCCTGCACCTGACAGTGAGCAGGAACAGGAGAAATATGTGAAATGGGAGGTGAAGGATGCTCAGATTATGTCTTGGATCCTTGGAAGTATGGAACACTCCATGCTTCTCAATCTCAAGCCTTACAAAACCTCTAGAGAAATGTGGGATTACCTGAAGAAAGTTTACAACCAAAGCAATACAGCACGAAGGTTCCAATTGGAACTCGAGTTGGGTCAACTCAGTCAAGGCAGCATGTCAATACAAGAGTTTTACTCTTCCTTTGTAAATCTTTGGGCTGAATACACAGACATTGTGTATGCAAGTGTACCTCTTGAAGGACTTATTGCTATTCAAAGTGTGCATGAGACCAGCAAGCGTGATCAGTTTTTAATGAAGTTAAGGGGGGAATTTGAAGCAATCAGGTCCAACCTGATGAATAGAGAACCAGTTCCTTTCTTGGATATCTGTGTAGGAGAGCTTCTCAGGGAAGAACAACGGATCATTACACAGGCTGTCTTGGAGCAAAAAGCTCAAAATTCCACTCCAATTCCTGTTGCATACACTGCTCAAGGGAGGTCTAAAGGAGGTAGAAATATGTCAAATGTCCAGTGCTATAGCTGCAAAGGATTTGGGCACATTGCCACTACTTGTACTAAAAAATTCTGCAACTATTGTAAGAAAACAGGGCATATCATCAAAGACTGCTCCATCCGGCCTCCAAAGAAATCTGAAACTGCCTATAATGTTTCGGTTGGTTCCTCAAATACTCCTAGTCCTGGTCAGTCCTCTATTACCCCTGAAATGGTCCAACAAATGATAGTTTCTGCCCTTTCTGCTTTAGGCCTTTCAGGTAACCGAAATTCTATTCCTAAGCCTTGGTATTTTGATTCAGCTGCTTCCAATCACATGACCAACACTGCCTTACCTTTAAATAATGTTCAAAAATATAAAGGCAATCTTCATATTCGTACTGCCGATGGTAATCCCTTGTCTATCACAGCTGTTGGTGATATTTCAGCCCTTCTGAATACTGTCTTTGTGTCTCCTAAGCTGTCCACTAATCTTATATCTGTTGGCCAATTAGTTGACAACAATTGTGATGTTCATTTTTCCAAATCTGGTTGTTTTGTGCAGGATCAAGTGTCCGGGAAGATGATCGTGAAGGGACCTAAAGTGGGACGCCTATTTCCCTTGCTTCTATCTCCCTCTCCTATGTCAAATTATGTTGCATGTAATGCTGTTCAATGTGATAATCAGGTGTGGCATAGACGTTTAGGACATCCTAATTCTCATGTACTTCAAGTCTTGTTTAAATCTGGTTTACTAGGAAATAAAAATTCGACTTCTTCTAATAATGATATTGTTGATTGTGCATCTTGCAAACTTGGTAAAAGCAAAACACTTCCTTTTCCATTGCATAAAACCCGCACCACCAAACCTTTTGAGATCGTGCATACTGATGTATGGGGTATTGCACCTGTCATTTCTCATGAACATTACAGATACTTTGTTACATTTATAGATGATTTCACTCGTTTTACTTGGGTATATTTTCTTCGATCTAAAAGTGAGGTCTTCTCTGTGTTTAAAGCCTTTCTTGCCTTAGTTGAGACACAATTTTCTGCCAAAATCAAAATTCTGCAATCTGATTCAGGTGGTGAATATATGTCAAATGAATTTCAATTTTTTCTTCAAAGTCATGGGATCATATCACAACGTTCTTGTCCTTTCACCCCACAACAAAATGGTGTGGCTGAAAGAAAGAATCGTCATCTTCTTGATATTGTTCGAACTCTTCTCCTTGAGTCATGTGTTCCTTCTCATTTTTGGTGTGAAGCTTTGTGTACTGCTGTTTATTTGATTAATCGCTTACCATCTCCCCACTTAAACAATGATTCTCCCTACGTTCGTTTGTTTGGACATGCACCAAATTATTCCAATCTTCATATTTTTGGATGTGTTTGTTTTGTTCACCTTCCTGCACATGAGAGAAATAAACTTACTGCCCAATCTGTCAAGTGTGCTTTCTTAGGCTATGCTGTCACCCAAAAAGGATTTCTTTGTTATGATCCACATGCACGTCGAACTCGTGTCTCTAGGAATGTCATATTTTTTGAAAATCAGCCTTTCTTTTGCACCCAACAGCCTTCAGTACTTCCTTCTCTATCTGTTTTACCATCTTTTCCTGAGTCGCCAGCACCAGTACAAAGGTTTAAACCTGGTTATGTTTATCATAGACGCACTCCTGCTTCTGCTCCTTCTCTAGGTCTCACTGAGGTTCCTTCACATCTTCCTGCAACATCTGATCCTGTTCTGCCCATTTCTTATGATCCCCTTCCTCTTCGTAGAAGCTCTAGACCTCACAAACCTCCTGACAGGTATGGTTTTTCCACTCCTGTGGCTATGTCTACTACTTTGTCTTCTATTTCCATTCCCACTTGTTATAAACAGGCTAGCAAACATGAGTGCTGGAAACAAGCAATGGAGGCAGAACTTCACGCACTTAAGGCCAATCATACTTGGGATATTATCTCTTGTCCTCCACATGTCAAGCCCATTGGTAGCAAGTGGGTTTATACTGTGAAACTCAAGTCTGATGGATCTTTGGATAGATACAAAGCTAGATTGGTTGCTCTTGGCAATAAACAACAATATGGCTTCGACTATGAAGAAACATTTGCACCCGTTGCTAAGATGACTACGGTGAGAACACTTCTTGCTATTGCAGCCTCTAAAGCTTGGCCTTTATATCAGATGGATGTCACAAATGCCTTCTTGCATGGGGATCTTAAGGAAGAGATTTATATGCAACTTCCACCTGGTATGTCCACAAAGGCTTCTAATGATGTTTGCAAACTAAGACGCTCTTTGTATGGGTTGAAACAGGCACCTAGAGCCTGGTTTGAGAAGTTTCGCAACACTCTTCTCACCTTCTCCTTCACACAAAGTCAATATGATTCATCACTTTTCTTTTACAAGACCACCACTGGTATGGTATTTCTCTTAGTCTATGTCGATGATATTATCCTCACTGGTAATGACATTGGTTTGATCACCAAGCTTCAACATATGTTGCATAGTACATTTCAAATGAAAGATCTTGGACATCTCACATATTTTTTGGGGCTGGAAGTTCACTCTAGAGATCATGGTTTGTTCTTAAATCAACATAAATATATTCAGGATCTCATTGAGCTAGCTGGTTTAAAGGATGCTACTGCTGTTGATACACCAATGGAGCTGAATGTGAAATACCGAAAAGATGAAGGCGAGCTTTTGCCTGATCCTTTTTTATATAGGCAACTTGTTGGTAGTCTTATCTACCTAACAATTACCAGGCCTGATATCTCCTATGCTGTCCATATAGTTAGCAAATTTATGCAGGCACCTCGACATCTTCATCTTGCTGCAGTTCGTCGTCTTATTAGATACTTAATTGGTTCCCCTACTCGTGGGTTGTTTTTTCCTAAACATTCTACTCTTACCTTGACTTCCTATAGTGATGCGGATTGGGCTGGCTGCCCGGATACTAGGAAGTCTCTCACAGGCTGGTGCATTTTTCTTGGAGATGCCTTGATCTCTTGGAAGTGTAAGAAGCAGGATTGTGTCTCTAAATCTTCTACCGAGGCTGAGTATCGCGCCATGTCTGCAGCTTGTTCTGAAATTGTGTGGTTACGTGGTCTTATTTCTGAACTTGGGTTTCCCCAAACTGCTCCTACTCCACTTCATGGTGATAATACTA
Source organism: Populus nigra (assembly GCF_951802175.1). Lineage (NCBI taxonomy): Eukaryota > Viridiplantae > Streptophyta > Magnoliopsida > Malpighiales > Salicaceae > Populus > Populus nigra. The sequence goes on along the minus strand of NC_084867.1, from coordinate 192,851 downwards.
GTGCTATTCAAATCGCTGCAAATCCAGTCTACCATGAACGCACCAAGCACATAGAGGTGGACTGTCATTATATTCGGGAGGCCTTTACTAGGGGTGTTATCACTCTTCCTCATCTCAATACTGATCTTCAAATAGCTGATGCCTTTACAAAAGCCTTGACACGCCAACGACATAAGTTTCTCAATAGCAAATTGATGTTGTTCGACTTACCCGCATCAATTTGAGGGGGGATGTCAATATATTCTCCTTTTCTTTTAATAGCTGTCTTTTGTAGCTGTCAGTATATTCTCCTTTTCCTATTCTATTTCTTTCATAGCTGTCACTATATTCTTCTTTCCTTGTTTAATTTCTGTCATAGCTGTATATCCCTTGATTCTCTCTAAAGATTTCAATTATTGTCTAGGCCTAGTATTTTACAGGATCTGATTATGTTTATTCAATCCTAGAATTCAGGGATTTGATACTTCTTGATGTATATATATATATTGTAACTCTCTTAGTGAAAAATACAGAAAACATTTCAGAATTTCTCTTGTATTATCTTGTCACATATATGCTTTCATCAACACTAGAAGAGATAAATAATTGAGAATATGAACTCTAGTTTTTTCTCTCCTGCAATCTAATTAAATTCTAAAGACAACAAAAGGGAAAAAGCTTCAAGCAATGGAATATCTCCTCCCAAGAAGTGCTATAAAATGAAATTGGGAATCACTACCATCTTTCTTTTAACCAGATAAGAAAAATTAACAACAATATATGAAATGAACTTCTTAGGAGTGCACAAATGATATTGCAACCATAACATCCCAGCCATTTTTGTCAAAAATCATACTTGCTCCAAATCAGTTTATACCAAATAGAACAAGGCTCTAAAGGAAACTGCCATGACTCGGTTAATGTTTTCAAACATGTCAAAAATCCTCAGCCTTCCTCTAACTAGGCTTACAAGCCTCCTCATTTACTAAACGACCCAACCCCTGTTCCCTCAATATCTTTTATCACATTCAGCAGCACTAATAGAAAAACAAAATAAATACATATACCCTAAAGGAATGCTGGAGAGGCAATAAAGGGAAAAAACACCTTTCACCCACCAAGCCTCTCTAAAAAATTCTAAGCAAAAAAAAATACTCCAAAAGGGATCTAAGTAATGCAAAGGTAAATGATGCAGGACAAATTCTAAGTAGTAGTTCATGTTAGTGGAGCGTGCATTTATATAAACAATTAGGGTTTTTTCCTTTCCTTGTTTATTTATGCATTATTTATTAGGGACATTTGGACAATGAAGATTTAGTTATTTTTAAGGGCTGGTGATGCAGAAGCTGAAACAATTAAAACATATACCTTTATATGATTTTTAAAGATGGGGGAAATCATAATGCTAAGGCAAACATACCCATTTGGCTTGACCTCCTTGCTCTGTGTGCATGTTGTTTGTAAGCCCCCATTGAGATGAATGAATGGATGAGAATTTCACTATATGGTTTGAGATTGTATGATCCAGTCTATCATAGGATCCATTGCGAAGAACCATGTGCATGGAGCTTAGGTTTCTAGTTTGTAGGTGTGATACATAGAAACACTACTAGTGTGACTCGTAGTTTTTTTATTCAGTTTAATTCAAAGTATAACATTTATATCCTTCATCCTTTAATCCAGTTTGATCACCTTACCCTTAAAGGTATCCCAACCCTCACCTATAACCTACTCCCCAATTCCCTAACCCACCAAATCTACTATGACCTAAAAACTATAGTATTTAGGTATCATAATTCAAAGATCCTGCATCAGCTATATCTTTTAATTTGGGGTTTTGTTTAGTATTTAAGGGCTGCTACTGCTGTAAAAAGAAATGGACAGTTTGATATTTTGTGAGTTTTAAAAAGAACTTTGTTTTCTTTTCTGGCAGTACGATCCAGATAACCAGACTTGGTGAGTTTGCTAATTTTTCTTTTTCTTCCTACATCAGTAAACCCTAAGGACGCACAAGAACCATCTGCCTCTAAAACTATCAACACTGAAAGAGCCTGATTCTAGACACAATTATCTTTTCTATTAATATTTCTTGTTCATCCAAGAGAAGGAAAATGAAATTCAGAAACCAACAAATGTTCAGCAAGCTAAACTAGAAGAATAATAGAGATGGAAACACTAAACTGAAAAGGGAATGGGTTGGGGGGGTAGTTTCATACCCTCTCTCTTTCTTCATTTTTTCGTGGCCTTAAGATTCTGTCTGATGCACCATTCTCATACTTTTGATTGGTGCAAGTGTATCTGTCATAGAGCAAAGACCAAAATAAGCGACCACTAACACTCTATCAAGGCAAGCGAAATCACACAGGGAATTACATTGAGAAAGGATGCCATCATAATAAAATATGGAAAAATGAAGGATGTCAAAATTATGTACTTCTTCAAAACAATACATCGACCAAAACCACGATCTAGAGAGGCCTTGTTCATGACTATTGCATCCTCTATGTCATAGCCACTATAACTCATAACTGCAACTGTTGCATTCTGACCAGCCCCAAGCTTATCATATCCAACCTGGAAGCAAACTGATTAGTTCACAGCCAATGATCCTCGCCAAAGCATTTATAATAGGAAGATAATTACCAGTTCAATTGTTCTTGTTGTCAATAAAGGCCGTTGAGGATACACCAATAGGTAAAGTAACGAGTCCATACGGCCTAACTGCTATGACACGAAGATCACTAGTCAAGAACAGAACATTTCTTATTATAGAAACCTACATAAATATCACCACAGCCATTCATCAAAAAGTGAAAATAACAAAAAAGATGCAAGGAACCAACAAGCATTCTTAGACATTTGCTCATTGTTTAAACTTGGATGAAACAAATCAATAACAATACGTTCAATGGAAATAGAAGTCACATAAACAACAGGACAAGAACAGAAGCACCAACTTTTGGAGATTTATTAAGAAAAAAGCTCGTGGAAAACACTTTGGGATTCTTTGAGAATGGAAAAAGGTAACTCGGCCCATCATTTTGAATCCAATGTGATTTGGGAAAGAGAATTAATGTCATCCACAAACTATCCAATATCCTCTGCTTCCACGAGTTGATCATGGTCTCTTACTTCAAATGGGAAAAGAGATATCACTAGCCTATTGAGCTGGTTAAACAATAATTCAGCCACATTATGCGAACAACTTAAAAAGTATACCCATATTTTTCTTTTCTTTTTTATTTTTTTGCGGGGTTGAAATTTATTCATGTAAACTGTATGAAGCAATTTTTCTGGGACTGATTTATGGAAACAGAAACACCGAATTTGCATGCTTCAAAGTTGAATATGTAGTTAGGCAGTTCAACAGTGATAACAATGATACTAATTAGCACATTTTCATAAAACAAATGCCTTCATCTATGCAATGAAACATCTATTATTTGATAATTCATTCATATATGGATCCATAATGAAATTCTGTAAATTTTTCTATCAGTTGTAGTACTCATGGGAGCATCACTCCAATGTGTTCCAATACATATGGATTTTTATCCATATAGTGCTCAAGGGTAGAGATAGTTGGAAAAATTAAAAGGATCTTGTCTTTATTGACCATGTTGGTAGCAGTACCACACCACCAGCAACATGCTAAGGCACATGCAAGAACAGTTGCAGCCTGCATAAAATGTAATAATTCAACCAAATCAATGACATAAAAGAACTTGCCTGGTTGTATGCAATGTTTCCCATAGCTTGCTTCCCCATAGCGCACTGCCACATGATACAAGTAAGATGTAAGGAGTGATTTTTAGAAATTGAAATGCAAATGTATCACCTTTAATATTGAGAAAATGACAACGAACCTGATATGTATTTCTTGGTGACTGATTATGATGAGGGTAAGGAATTAACCCAGCAACAACACCTAATATCGTGAAAGGCTCTATCTCAATATGGGTTGTCTCAGGAGTGGCCTCCCATTCATACAAAGCAATCTGTAAAACAGATAATAATATTGAAAAGGTCCTTGTAAATAAAAAAAGAGAAAGATAATGAAAATATAGTACAGTTTCTCAATAGTGATTTCAAGACCAACCAAAGCATTGTTCTCTTCATTGACATCAAGATACTCAATCAATCCCTCATGTAAGAAGTCATCAAAAGTGCGGGCTCCATCCTTGAAGAAAATGGAAATTAAATCAGGTTAAGAGTACCATCCTTTCCTTTGGTTCTAATAGAATAAATGAACTCACCATTAACTCTCTCATATGATGTTCTTTAATCCTTGATACACCTTTGTCTGCAATAACCAGCGGACGACAAACTCGACCTCCATCAGAAGCAATGTACACAGCACGCTAGCAGACATTTTTTGCTAAATATCAGTTATTTGCAGTCCACGACAAGATAGTCTACTCAATTGTACAATGCAGAATAGCAAAATGAATAGCTAAATAAATAAAAAGGATGGTCGAGTCAGTCAGTCAGTCATTTTTAGGATTACTAATGAATTTCCTACTTTCACAGCAAAACCTGAAGCTTTATTATGTGTCTTTCATATAGGTGGACAAGATTACCTTAGAGGACCACAGATAATGAGATATTATACCATCCTAAAGAATCAGCAGAAAGCACTTTTTATACCAACCATTCTTACCAGTATTACAAGCTTTGTACTTTCATGCATTATGACATTTACACAGGTATTACAAACTGTGTACTATCATCCATGTGGGTGACTAAAATGTGTATATTTTCAAAGGACAAAGGGTCTTGGCCCATTGGTGAGCACATCCTCTTTGAGGGTTGATCATGTGTTTGAGCCTCAGTGCCTCCTTGTCAGTGTGGGTATCTTCCAAGTATTACAAGCCCCCAAGATCTCCTCAGGACCCAAAACACAGAAAGGAACTTCACATTCTCATTCATTTTTCTTTTTTCTTTTGGTGCTTCACTCTCATCCATTATAAATGCCAGAGTGTATGCAAGTAAATGGAGGTATATTTAAAGCGCCATGAACAAGGCAGCGTGCAACCTCAAATCCTACAAAACAAGCTCTATGCATGAAAAAAGAAAGCTGAATTCTAAAAAAGAATACAAAACTGACATGAAAAGGCTTAGACACATGGACTTAGAGGAGTAAACAGATAAGCATACAAATCCATGCGCCATTTCTTCTGGAAAAGTCAGGACTCTGCCACTAAATCAGGAAATATGGGACATGGTCCACCCATTCTGGTAAACCACTTGTGAGCTAAGTCTTTAAAAATGCTTGTTACTTAAGCATGGGTTGGGGGGGGGGGGTTCAAAACGTACTTTTTAGGAGGGAAACATCAGAAAACAAGGGTCTTATATTTAGTATCCCAATAGTTAAGTTCATTCAATCTCAATGAATATTAAGTAGGAAAATATCCGTAAAAGCTCCAGAAGCATGACACCACACGGAGAGAAAAATATCCCATTACACAACAATTATCTCAAAGTTTGCTGGTTCATAAACACTCTAGCATTTCTCTCCAACCAAGTGCACATCACAGGACTTCACTGATGGCACGCAACCATAGAGTTACTAATTCTATCCTCTCTCCCACAAACCCACAGAAGCAATCGACAAGAAATCTGCCACACTCTTCGCAGAATTACCAAGAGTCTGAAATTATCTGTTATTTTTGCTTATCATAATAGAAACATGATTGTTGATGCAATTTGTTATTAGTGTTTTACCTTCTGATTCATATATATGATTTGGCCTATTTTGTAGTTAGTTTAAACCTAATCCTGTTCCATTTCAGAATCACTATCCAAGAAGCATGTTTCATCATAGTTGACACACAAGAACACTGTCAGAAAGATTTTTCCAATTGATGTCACAGAAGAAACTACCTGCTTCTCATTCACAAAGACACTTACAAACTCGCCAATTTTGCCAGCTCTTCGCAACTTTCTCATGGTATTTGCAAATTGCTAAACAGGTGTTTTGAGAAACAGGAAGATAAAGTCAATGAATTGAATGAGAAGGTTTTGACATCAACATCTGCTCAATGCAAAAGAAAACTTACCTGTGGCCTTCTGTGCTTCCCAAGAATAAGCCCATTAAATATAACCAGAAAAGAGTTTGGCGTGTGAAGCTCTTCTCCAGAGAGAAGTTCCAAGTCTTCTACACCCAAACACTTGCACTGCAGCAAAATTACAAAAGCCATAGTTCTTTTCTAAAATGTTCACAGGACCAAAAAGCATATGCATAAATGCTAGACAATTATACGTACATGTCACTAATAGTAGCTGACACCCTAAACTACATGCAGAATGTATAAACTAACTGCACATAGCTAAATGAGGCAGTTTTAGTGTTAAATATTTTTACACGGCATTGTCTAAATATTGGGGCAGCAAAGGTAGGCCTAATTTCCCTTGACAAGCAATTAAACATTGAAGTCTAAAGCTCCAGCCAAAGCATCTCTTTTGCTTGAGAGAACTTCAGGTAGGATTTCCCCATTGACAATCTCATGAGAGAGAGAGAGAGAGGAAAAGAAAAATTCACAGAAGAAGCTGAATTCGTCAACCATGAACCACCTGCTAGCTAATGCACAGTGCAATAGAGCTAACAGATACTTGTTTCTGACAGACTAATCGACATAGAGTTGGCTGCTAAGAAACAGAAAGTGGTTTTTTTTTAGAGAGATATGGGTGTTTGCTTTCCACTGGCTGTTATTTGGGTTTTATAGAGAGGGATTCAAAAATAGAGTTTCAGAGAAGAATCTTTGCATACATCATTTAAGGAGAATTGAGTTGAAAATATATTATTCAAATGCATGGCAATCCTTTATTGACAAGGTTTGTTTTCAAAATTTTCTGGCCACTAGGAGGCAATTTATCCATTGAGAGCCACAAATGCTGGTACTTCACTACATATAAACTTTCTAAGTAAAATTCATGGTAAGACTTCATATGATTTTAAACATGTAAAACATTGTGTCTGTGTTGCTCATGAACAAAGGGAAATTTAACCGAGGACAAACCAGAGAGATTAATGGGCTCTCTTCTTCATCAGTTGTAACATGAGTCATTAAGGCCAAGTTCTTCACAAGTCCACAAGCTTCTCCTTCTGGAGTATCACAAGGGCAAAGCATACCCCACTAGGAAAAAAAAAACTTGGAATCAGTAAAATGAAAAAGAAAAACCATCAGCAATAGACTGAATATTACCCTAAGAAACACATGACAATTTTGCAAGATTTCTTAGGGCAGTGTGGAGACATCAATATTACCTGACTAGGTTGCAATGCCCTGGGTCCACTTACTTTCCTGGACTTCTCAAATTGTGGTGAAATTCTGGTCATGTGGCCCAACGATGCCATATAGGATAACCTGACTAATACCTTTTAGCAGAGGATTCTCTGTCAGCTTATTGTGATACCAAAAAGAAACAGAGAAATATGTGCAAAAGGAATGATAAAGCAAAATGAGGGGATACTCAGTACAGAACCTGTGTCACGCCTTTCCTGTTCATCCTAAACCGTTTGACATCCCAGTTTCCAGTAGAGAGTGCTCTTTCAAGCCCATTGGTAATACTATCTCTAACTATATACTATAACAGGAAATAAAAAAAAAATTGTGAAACTTACTCCAAAAACAACTTAACATAATCAGTGTTAAATGAAACAGCAGACACTAGATTCCAACAAAAAAAAGAGGCTAAATTATTTCTTTGATTTGATTTTTATAATCAAGATATGAAAATCCGTTATATCAAGTCACAAATAGAGTTGATTTTGCAGCTATACTTACTTGAGAAAAGTCAAACCGGCTAGATCGATTTTGTTTTACTAGCAGAGTGTCTGCTGTTTTCTGGACCTCAGTTATCATCGTCTTAAACAAATCCTACAAAGAAAATTGAGAGAGGAGGGGGCAGCTTGAGAGCCCATTATAGTACCCATAGCAGTTCACTTAGTACGACCTGGATCCACATTACCTCAAAAAGCAGAGAAATCAATTGGCCTGATAGCTCCAATCGCTTGTTACCCACATAATCCTACATGCAGAAAAAAAAATTATTTGTCATCTACCATCACCCGTCCATCCACAGACTCAGAAAGATATGCTTTAACACACTCAATCTAGAACATTACATTGATTACATGGCAGACCAATCAGCCTGTTTCAGTAGACAAAGCTACAGAACAGTTTGTAAAGCAAAGCATAGAGGAAAAGGGCAATCATGGCATCAAAAGCATCGAAGCAATTGATCTAAAGTAGTTGATTTTTAAAAGCAAACATCATCATGCAAAATTCATGATGGGCAGGTCGTTAGTCCATGGGCAGGTGGCCTGTCCAATGCCTGAATTATGTTCTAAATAGATGTTTGGATATGATTGGTTGATTAGCCAACAAAACCAATCTCTGAGGCTTGTCATGGAATATTTTTGAACAAGATTGAAAGCTACATGTTCAAAGGTGTAAAATATTCACACCTCAAGATAAGCATGGTTTCTTACTGTTGTTTGAATGGCTTCGGAACAACCATCAGAATTCATCTCCAAATTTGCATTTATATTGTTTATCTAAATATAATCTATAAAACAAAGTGTTCATGGCTTACATCCAAAAATCCATTACCTTGTCATCCATTGCATCCTTGTTTAATAAAGCCTCCATCATCCTTCTCAACATTACCGCTACATATATACATTTTGGGCGGAAATTATTCTTGCGCACCTATAATGCACAGGAGAAGGTTAACAATCAAATAAAAAAATTCTGCAAATTTTAAAAATGAGACAAATCCTACCGGAACATTAGCAATAAACACATCTCGAAGAATGGCCAAAGCTCTATTTTCCTGCTGAAAACACCAAACCATTCCAATATCAAATAGAAGTGCCAACAACAGAAAAATAACAATAGTTCATGTCTATAAATGTTTCGATAGACAACGATGAAGCATATATATTATTACAGACGAAGAAGTAGCATTTATAATATTCACTCCACACACATGCATTACATAGAGAGAAGGGGGAAAGGCTACCTTTTCAGTCGATGAACTAGAGTATGTAGACCTCTTCACCTGCAAGAGCAAGCAACTGCTATGAAAAATTGGCCAAAAAGACAAGTATGATGTTGACAATAACAATCACATGAAGTTAGCCTATATGGGTTTATGAAGTCAAGAAAGATACACAAACCATCAAACAAAAACCTATAACATTAAAAGATAGCTTCCTTGTAAAACAAAAAAGATTGTTGAAATGACTCGCAATAAAGAAGCAAAATGCAGCTTGGAAGAGGTTATGAGCACCTAAAGGAATTCAACCCAACCATGCCTGAACAGTTATTTATGCTTGGTAACACTAGATGGTTGTTTCACAGGTAAGGACTCCAATGTCGATGTGGATCCATGATTTTCTATGTAGGATCTTAATTGTTAGCGACTTGTTTTCTTTATAAAATTTCTCATCTAAGCAAACATCTTGGAAGAAGAGAAGGGGGTGGGGGGGGGGGGGGGGGTTATGCATTTTCAAGACATAAAAAACAGCTGAAAAAAATTGCAATTTAGAAAAGAAAAGGTATTGGTAGGAACTGTATTTTATAGGCAACCATATCTATTCAGGGCACCAATCATATGGTGGGCAATTTAACACTAGGAATCAAGATTATGTTCCATAGAAGAGCATTATGAAGAGACACATAGGGCCCGATATGGATCAAGTGCTACCATTAGTGTTCGAGAAAGAAGAGGCAAATCGAGAAAGAAGAGGCAAACCAAGTCAAGAAGAGCATAATGAGAATAATTAACAATAACAGTACAAGTATAGGAACAAGAACGGCCACTGATCAGTAAATTGTCAAAAGAAAGCTCAGAGATGGTAAAGAAGTGATGAGCACAATGTCTTGAAAGGGAGATTGGAACCAAGTATGCAACATTTTTCTAATTCAAGCCAATGATTAAACAAAATATAAACAAAGCAAATGCATGCATTGAAGTTCTAATCACTTTGAAAGCGAGGGGAAAAGGGAACAAGTTCAAACTTCTTCAATATTAAGTGAGAAACAAAGATTGATTTTAGAGTCCATGCTACTTTGACATTCCAACCTTAGGATTGAGGTTTTTTTTATTTTTTGCTGAACCACACGACTTCTAATATTACATTTTGATTATCCAGAGTTTTATTATTCCTTTGAAGCAGATGGAGTAGATCTATCAAGACTTTGTTAGCATCTTATTTAATTGGATTTTTATTTGGGGATGTCTATTTATATTTTGGTTGTTTTATGGTTTTTTGGTGCCTAAACAACAGTACCTATTGAATGTTTTGATGGAGCCTATTTACATGATTGACACTTGATTATTGACAGTTGAGTTTTATCCCTTTCTTGTTCTTCTCTTTTAAAAATTTGTGGGGATTTTTACATAATTTCAGCATATAAAACTTCAACCTGTGGATTTACCAACGACCAAAGCAAACAAATTGAAGAATTAGGATAGAGAAAGCATGGAGGGAGACCAAATGCAGGTTGATGCTCCAGTACACAATAATCTTGTATGCTAACTAAAAGTGATGTAGGCAGATCATTGTACTCATTCCAACCAATTTAGGCTTGAGGCTGAGTTGGTTATGTGTTCACTTCAAGCATTACCACATTCAATTATGGAATTAAGTGGCAGCATCAATAGGTGTTCAACATACAAGTTAGAGACACCCAGATCACTTCAAGGATCAATACATTTAATAATGGAATTTATGATAGCGTTATGAATGTTCTTGCAACATGCAAGTAAGAGACATACCATTGCTTCAAGATATTCCAAGGCTTGTTGCTGTGTGTAAACACCATGACTTGCACATTCCTAGAAATAAAATGAACGATAGAAATGAGCATAAAACCAAAAGGTATGAGAAAAAATGAAAATGAAAAAAGAAAATAAAGAAAGATTAAAAGAAAAGGAAAGGAAGGGAAAGGAAAGGTTTGGGAAAGGAAGAGCTGCAGCAGTCCAATTTGTTTACTTGAGACAAGAAGAATAAAATTATGATAAAAATTTATCAACAATTTATGGGATATGTTAAAAATAAAACCTACCACTACTAAAAACATTAAAGCCATATGTTTGACATTCTTTCTCATCCAATAAATTTGTATCATTACAAGGAAGAAAATATGCCACTATAATAATCATGCAGGACAAACTACATTCTCACTAGCTTAATCGAAACCCATTTGACTTTTTATCTGCAGTTGCCACATCAGTCTCCCCTCAGGCAGGTTTGTGCGATATGAAACACAAACTCTTGCCAATTTTCTCTTCCAGCAGCAAGTTTAATAAATGGGAAAATGGAATGAGAGAAGAGAGGAAGTTTAGAATAAAAGAAATGTCAACAGAAGCAAAGTTGGTAAAGATAAGAACCAACAGGGAAAGTGTTTTCTACACCTTTCAAGCCATCCAGTTAACTTAGAGATCTAGAACAGGCAAGGATAGAAAAACTTTTCATTGACCTGACAAGAGGGAAACATCTATTTTTAAGAGAGCACTAAAACTATGCCTGCATTTCAGATCATTAAGAAAAGTCAAACACAAATCAGATACCGAGCACCCATTTACAGAAGAAAACAACTGATGAAAGAGAGAGGACAACAAAATAAGAGATGCTCAATCCCAGGGTATTGCAATTCATGTTAAATTCACCCATAATGTGTTTGCAAGGGCCCTGCATTTCCTTATCAAGGATAATCAAGTCAAATAGCAAGGACAATAAGAAAAATGAGGCTCCCATACATGAGGAAATGCTGATTTCCTAGGTGACATTAGAGTTTTTACATTAGCATCTGACATAGCATGGCTCAACAGCGGTATCTGGTGGTTGACATGATTTGGAAAACAAGAAAGCGCTAGCAATCTTATTGCAATTATAACTGAATCATATTTAACTTCAAGCTTTAAGTGTGAAAGCAGAAACTAAGTTAATGCCACAAAAATTATATAGCTTGAAAACCTGCTGCATACTAGTCCAAAGTCGTAAAAATCTCTAACAAATCAGGGGGAAAATAAAAAATCTGATCACATAAAACATCTATGAGAAACGAATTTAAAATCTTAAACCATCTCGAAAAAAACCAAAAATGTTGTGTCAATGTTAATCTCAATAAAAATTTAAAATTGACACAAGGATAGAATTGCAAAATGCAATGCAAATTTTCCAATTCCTGTATTTTAAAGGCCATTACCAACTTAGCAAACAAACTTCAAATATATTCAATAGAAGTTCAAATTTAGATTATGAAACAGCAATCCTAGATACCTGGGACATGATGAATGTTCAATGGCAAAAGGCCAATTCATTATGAACAAATCCAAAATTAAAATTATCTTGAAAGTTAGTTGACATTTTCTACTAAGAATTACATGATGTAGATTACCTCAATAGAGGGCAAAAGCAACGCGCTATATCGAGGATCTCTTCCTACCATCTGTACCACCTCTTGGTCGCTCTCCATCCCCATAGCCTTCATTACCACCATTATAGGAATCTAAGAAACATTTTGAGAAACATTACGGCACAACATAAAACAACTTGAAAACAAAAAATGAAAGGCTGGATCTGAACAGAAATCATTCTGATAAAGACCTTTTTTGCAAACTGGTTGAGACATAAATACATCTTCTCCTTTTCCATCAGAATGACTGTTTTGCTTTTTGTCGCCTCAGTGCTACTTGTAACAGATGCATTTATGCTGAAAAACAAGGGGGGGTATCAACTAAACAAGGATTCATCATCAAAACAGTTGCTGATATCACCAAAGCTGCCCTCGCAGGATAAGCTCATCCAGGTTACAAAAAAATAAAATGGGAATGCTAGAAACAGCAATGGATTTGATTGGAAAGTCCCATGACAGAACATTAGCTCTATCCAGCATGAATTGTTGGAAAATTGTGGAATTCATAAAAATTATTGAATGCATGCTAGAAGGAATTCTAAGGTGTCATTGAAGACCAATCTCAACATTGTAGAAGAGTCCTACTCCAAAATCAAAATATTGTATCAAGATTATATTTTGCTTTCCTCCAAATATAACTATATTTTTAATGTGTTTCTGAATAACTCTATAATTTAGGACAAGACCTTTTGACTTGCTTTAGAATTTCTAATAGTCACCTGTAAATGTATTGTGAATAATGTTCACACTTTTATAGTGAGATATTATTTGACATAAAACCATCAAAGTGTGCCATATGAGAATTAGAATCCAATGCTCGTAATCAAGATTCTTCTGATTTTAGAAAACATTGGACCAAGATAGATAAACTATATGGGCTTTCCCAATTGTTTGGATTCTTTATTAGTTGAGGTTGGTAGACATTGTTTGTAAATCAGAGATAACAAGATTGAAATAGCAATATATGCACTAGTGTTGTCAAGAGACACTGAGGCACTCACCTAGGCGCTCCAGGCGAGGCGAGGCCCTGACACCTTTATTAGCCCCAGACGTTGGGTTTCAATGAAGCACCTTACAAGTGGGTGCAAAGCGTTAAGGCTAGCGTTTGTTTGAAGTTCTTCGTTTTATGTTGGATTTTTCTTTTTTTTTTAACTAATTTACGTTTTGACCTATTTGTTATTTTTTTAATTGGTATTTAATTTTGCTTTTAATCTATTTGGCTACTTACTACTTTAAATTATCTTATTTTGTTTTAAAGGTGAAAAATATAACTTTATATGACTATTTTATGGTATTTTATATTTTCTTTTGATTTTCTAATGATCTAGTCTTAACTGGAAAGATGTATATTTTAGATTTATATAATATAATATAACATTACTTTTTTTTAGTTTATAGCATATTGCCTTGGTTCATTCAGGCATGCGCCTTGGGCATTTTCCAGGCTTGGCACCTTATATCGCCTTTCTCCTTTGACAACACTAATATGCATAAAGATTCTATAGTTACTTGTAAAAGAATTAAGGAGAGAGGATATTCTTCTATAGTGGTCTATGTTTGTGTACCATCTTTCTAGTCTTTATCACACTACAAGTTATCCAAGAATGACTTTGTAGATTTCCTTATGATGACCTGGTCAAGGTAGTACGAGTTTCTATAGTTTAAAAGGGAATAACATTTCCCGAGTTTTTCATTAAGGAACTTAACATGAGAAACAAAATTTCTTTAGTTACGATTTATTACGATAAATCCTTACTCTTGTTGTCCACTTCTTTTGAGGCCTTGAAAAAAAAAAACATATAAAATGCAAATGACCTAAAATGGCGGTAAATTTTTGCATTTTACCCAATACTTCGCAGCTAAAAATAATTTTGCATGTCTTTAAATGCATAATGCCAACTCAATTAGTTTTTCTAATTTATCTAATTTTAGCACATTTGAAACGAATGGTATCGATCGATCACCATCTAAACCGAAGATTTTTCTTGGTCAATAACCCCAAGAAGATAAATACAAATGATAAATCATATATGAGAAGATCAACAATGTCTCTTAATGTGTGCATGATGTGTCTAAAATTTGAGTGAGCCAAATACTTTTTCTTTTGGCTCCTTGCAACGTTTTACTACTTGAAATGTAGGATTTGTCTTTTTGGCACTTTTATGATCAATGTATTAGCCCACATCATTTGTGAGGTTCATCCAACTCATTAAATGGGTTTGAGAGGCAGATAGATAGCAAAATTGTTTACAGATTTCCTATGCTTGTGGTGATTTGGTGTGTTCTTATGGAGTGGAATGCTATGACTTTTTTATCAGCCAAAATTCTTCTAAGAAATTTTCAGAAGGCAAACCAATCTTTTAGATTTCTCTAAAATGCTCTACCCACTATACTTTTAGGGGAGTTTCATCATTGGACAACTAAAGATTTTGGTGATTTTGGTAATTGTAGGAATAAATCATCCCATAAGTATCTTTAGTATCCAAGTTGTGTCTTTTTATTCTCTTGATTAAGTATTCTTAATTAAAAAAAAGGCATTTCACCTAATCTATGCTCAAAGATAGAAGGTTGAAGAGAACAAGATTCAAACAGTACACATAAAAGAATAAAAGCTTTACAAGTTGATTGTAACAATATAAGTTAAGGAATTTCACAACATTTAGGAATGCCCCATTTCATAATGTTTTTTATTAACAAGAACATATTACTGTTAAGATGATTATATTTTCATTGTTGGGACTTCTCTATCCTATTTTACCATGGTATCAAGACTTCTTAGTGACTTTACAGAGAACCTACATAACTGTGTTTGTGTCATATTAGATAAATGAGTATCATCCCATTCTAAAACAAAGATTATTGAATCTATAGAAATTGAAAATCATCCATTACATTTAGGCATCACTTAAAGTAATCTCCAGTTGCCTCTATCTAATTTAGAGAGAAACATGAAAGGGAGAAGAGAAAGAAAGGGAGCGTCTAAATAACCAGTCAAAAGGAAGAGGAAATGCCATCCCATTCTTCAACAAAGACATAGTTGAATCTAACAAATTGAAAATCATATACTGCACTTCAGTATCACTTCTAATGTGATCTTTGGTTAGCTCCCTAAGTGTTAGAGAAGAAGAATGCAATACTTCTAATGTAATCTCTGGTTAGCTCCTCCCTAAGTGTTAGAGAAGAAGAATGCAAGGGGATGAGAGAAAGAAAGAGAGGTAAAGATAAGAACAAAGATATAAGAACTCACTTCCCTTTCTTGTCATTATCAATAATGATTCTGTTCTTTGAAAGTTGCTCTTGTATTAAAATCACCTAAAAGAGATTAATTGTATCAGAGCTATCAAAAAATAAAAAAGACAAAGGAAGGAAGTTCACATGAGCTCTTGAAAAAAAATAGTATAAACAAGACGACCTCACACAAAATAATTTAATTTGAGAATCTCAATAGTTGATATGAAATGAAAAGCTGAAGAAAAAGGAAATTTTGAACTCATTTGAACAGCTTATTTTGCAATTCGTGAGTCATATAATTTCCTGACTCTGATAAAATAGTTTTGTGTTCATCATCAGACCTCCACAAAGATAAACTTTTAGAATATTTGCAGTGTACTTGATTCACCAAAAACCACTAATGCAATTGATCCAAGAGTCATTTGAATGATTACTACACTATGACTCAATTCAACTAAATCTCGCTCCTAAACTATCGTGCTCCTCCATTCAATTCTACTATGAGACAAACTTTCTCAAATTGTATTGAAAAGCTAAATGTTCTCTGAGAGTTCAACCCACAGCATTTTTGGTCTAGTTGTCCACTTCTCTCCCCTAAACTTTTAGAACATGCAGTAACACTTCACTTGGGAGCAATAAATAGCTAAACATACATAAACATGATTGTTTTCCTTTTATTCTTTGACAGAATATAATCATTATATAAAAGAAAACAACCAAGTTTGTCTTTCTTTTCAAATAAACAGACTGTAAAGACTTACGAAGACCAAATCTCCTTTATTATTACTTATTTTTATTTGTAAAAACTTACAGATTTGTATTGGCAACTATACTTCAAGAATAAAAATTAAGGCCATGTTTGCTTGTAAATTTACAATTTTCAAAAACAAAAATCCAGTAGTGAAGAAAACATTTTTAATTATGGGTGAACTACGATTTAGTCCCACTAAAATCAGCAATCTTCCAGTTTGAATTTTATATTTTTTTTAGTTTTCCAACGTTAACCCTGCTGTTTTAAAAAATTCCAATCTAACCACTAGCTATCAAATACCGAGCAATGTCCACTTTTTCCATTTCTTTTTTTCACTTTTTCATGTCTCTCTCATCATTTCCTACCAAATCCCTATATGTGTGATGATGTCTGCCAGTACTTAAAACTTGAAAAGATTCAAAAGGTTGGTCCAGAAATGGTTACATTATCTATTTAATAGGTAGGGTCCCCAATGAACTTTCTGGAAACCTGATAGTTTGATATTGGGAACTTTTAGGAACATTAATAAATCAAAAATAGTGAAAATATAATTTACCCTTTCTTTTCTATGTTCTTTTGCTAAAATATGATGAATGCAACCTTGTTTCCTATAGAAAAAAAAAATTATAATAGAAATGAAAAAAATAATATCAAAGTAAATCCACCATCAATAATTTAGAAGTTATCCATAATTGATAATGATATGGAAATGCCAGCTAAATAAATTTCCCTTTAGAAAAAACTACCTATAGATATAGCTACTTCAAGATCAGTCTTTATGACACTAAGGCTCATGTTAACCCCTAACTTTATGCAAAATGTAAATATAAGACCTAGCATCATTAAGGCACATAGTTCAAATCAATGCAAAATATGTCACACAAGCATAAACTTTATTTAGACAAATTAAATAGATTATTTCTTCCTGATGTCAAAAGGCATTAGTAAACAACAAGCAGAATATCACCTTCTCAGTTCCTTTGACAACAAAATATCCTCCAGGGTCAAGGGGGCACTCACCTAAATTCAAAGGAAAAATGAAAGAATATGAAAGGAAGAAAGGAAGAAGCAAGAGGAAATAAGTGGCAGCAAAAGCAATGTTTGAGTTTATGCATACATACCAAGTCTCGCAAGTTCAGCTTCATTTTTTCCATACAACACACAGCAACAACTTCGTAACATTATGGGCATTCTTCCAATGACAACATCATTCTGCAAGAACTACTTTGTTTAAAATCCGAATCACACGTCCTCAATCATTAGATATCAAAGTAAAATTTGACTACCTTTATCATCTTCTCCTTCCGACCATGGCTTCCTGAAATATACTCTATATTAACCAATATCGGTGCAGCATACCTGAAACTCACAAATTCAAAAACTTGTACAACTTAGAAGACAAATAATTTAAGTGCATAATGGTTGCAAATTGCAAGTTTAGAGTTTCATCAGGGATAGCCAAACAGTTTAATGCGTTAATTATCAACAAATTTTAATCAAGGAAAACAGAAGAAACAAATTTAGGTTTTTTTTCCTTCTTGCAACACCAACATGCCGAAACCAGAGTTTCCTGCTTCTGACAACGAAATATATTCCCCATTCATCACACCAGAGCTAGAACATCATCATTGTACACTCTATAATAATACAAAAGAGAACACAGAAAATTGATGAATGTCTGATGTGGAGAGTGATGAAATCATATTCAAGTATCGCTAATGTGGACTCAAATGGATTAATGGAAGTCTCTTCAGTTCTCGAATTGAGAAGGGCATCATCAAGTGCAGGTTAGGATCATGAGGGAGCGTAACAACTGGTAAGTATATTTAGTCAATAGAATTGGCAGATAGGGGCTTGGGCTAAAGCTAGAGAGAGTGAAGCTTTGGACAAGTAACCATTTGCACTCTCCTTGAAATAATGCCACTCCCCATTTTGATTTTGCATCAGAAAGGGAAGGATAAGTCATAGTTTACACAGGTTCAGTGTTACCAGGGGCAGGCCATGGCACCCTCAAAATTTGGCAAAGTTAGTGCCATTGAATTTAATGCTTATTTCTAAAAAAATATGCAATTTGGAAACCCTCCTCCTTCCAAAAAAAAAAAGGTACTATTCTATAACCATTATTTGTTTATTTTATTTGCAAATGTATCATAGTATATTAGTTTTTGGCACCCTAATACCTAAAGCCCTAGTTCTACTCCTGCAGATGGCCATTGCAAGCTTGATTTTTTTTTGTAGCCATCTTTACTTGTACCACTTTGTGACATTTCTAGGATTTTCTAAATCAGTACACAAATGCATTGGAAGGCCTTCTGTTTTAATCTTCATACTTTAAGTTCTTTCATACAGATTGTCTAGCTTTATTCACTTTTACAAAGTTTTTCTTTTAACTAAAAAAATGGAACATAAGAAAAAAACCAGGAGAAAAAAAAATCAATTAAGAAAGTAAAAAGAACATGAATGGCTACATACGTCGTGTCAGATAAGCGACACATATGAGGAGTAATTTGTTCACTAATAGCATCGACCACCATAGAAGGCTTTCCAATCTTAACATCTGTAAACCTACAAGATTTAAGACCAAAAAGAAATTAAAAAAAGGTACCACAATTAATAGAATCCAATCTCACAAAATATTTTAAAAAAAAAAAACAAGATGATCTTTTTTTCCCTATTTCTAAATGCTGCTTCATTTCTCAAAATAAACAGACTTTACCAGCTTGTGCACCCGTGCACCCAGGGAAAGCAACCAAAACATAAAATGGATAAATGAATGATTACCTCAGATAAAGACTAGGATCAACTGTGGACACAATCCGATCATTGGCACGCACAATCTTCTTGATTCCAATATTTATAAAATAATTAAACGAATCTAAGTGCTGCTTCACTAACCCTCTCACCTATCAAAAACCATTAAAATTTTCTTTAAGAAAAAAAACCCTCTAGCAGTAACACACTGTAAATTCACATAACAAATATATAAGAAAAAAACAAAGTACGTTCATATTTAAATAACAGAAAGTTGGGTTACCTTTAAAAATTCAGGGAGAAGCTGGAATTTGTTGACGGCGGATTTTACTGGTGCAGCGGCATGCTTTTGCTTGTCAATTAAATGGTCAACAACGTTCTCCCTTTTAAACAGAATTTTAAAAAAATTGCAAATTTTTTAAGAAAAAATCAGTAACCAAAATCAGTTTTTTTTAAAAAAAAAAACAAAACAAAACAAAAGCGCCATAACGAAACAGAGAGAATGACTTACTCAGACAGAGAATCGGCTTGCACGACAACCATTAGTGGGTTTTTTTAAATGAGAGAGGTTTTGGTCTGAGCAGAACGGCTTGATGATTATGATCTCTGATAGACTCTCCCGGTGGTGAAGAGGGGTTTATGCTTTAATTCGTCTTAAACCCTGAATTTTGTACACCAGCGGATTGCGTCTGGGTTGGGAATCAGTTTGGGTTTACTTTCTTTCGAAGAGGGTTCGGGGTCGGGTCTAATTAATCCCCATTGGGCCGAAAATCAGCCATCTGAAGATTTTAGCTTGAATTACGCCCATGGGCTATTTCTGTGTTTTTCATAAATCAAAAAAGAAACTTGAGTAAACTATTATTATTGTTAAAAAAAATCATGAAATCACTGTACATACATTCAAAATTTATTATGAATTCATATAATAAAATTATTATTTTTCTCTTCATAGTAAAATTCATGTAACTTGCTTCTAGGAGCAAAATTATTTTTTTGTCATTATTAAATTGAATGAAGGAAGAATGATTTTTTAATTTTTTTTCCACAATGTAATGTAATTTGTTTAGCCTTTTTTAGCAGTAGAATTTTTGGTTTTCTATCTAGCCAAGAGTTTTTTATCCTTTTTTTTATTGGTTTTGGTTAATATCATTTAGGTTTAGGAGCCTACGTCTTTATATATATATATATATATATATATATATATATATATATAAAAGTTGTTGGCACATGTAACGCATGAGCTAACTTGTGGGAGGTGCCCGCGCTTTAAATGAAATTATCTCAAGATGGTACTTGTAGAAATAAATTTTTTTCTACCAATCAAATTTCACCATGTGTCATTTTTATTTTATTTTTTACATTAAAGAATAAAATAAAATTGAAATAAATGACAGAAAAATAAATAAATTTTCGTATATTTCTTGGTCAATGAAAAGTTGACATATGAGATGAGATATTTAAGATATTTTATCATAAATACAAGATCTCATAAATAAAAATCAGCTAATAAAATAATGTGATGTGACATTGAAAAATGACCTAAGAGCCTTTATAAATGTCTAAAAATAAGAGGCTTCACCTTAGACAAAAAGGAAAGAAGAATTCTTAGAGATACAAAATTTTCTTCAAGACAAACATTTTAAGTAAGGAACTCTCTCAAAAACTCTCAAACCTTCTATATCTATGCTTGAAATCTACAAAGAATGAGACTCTATTTGATCAAGTCTAAACATCTCATAAGAGTTCTTCAATAACACTTTGAAGACAAATCAAATATACTATTCAAAGTATCAAATCATCAAATCTCACTTCATAATACATGTCCAAATTTACATTTTTACAAAGCACAAATCTTGTATTGATTTCATAAAAATAAATCAAGTCGTCATATATCAAATTCAAAGAAAGAATCAGGGGATTGTCTTATTCTTTTGAAAGAATATTTTAGATAAAGATTATACCCGGTCATATATTTGTACATGTATGCTTGTTCAATTCCAAATGCTTAAAATTGTGTCTATAAAGATCAAGCCTTATCTTGTATTCGTATTTCCAAAAGTTTTCATCCATACGTTTATCTAAGAACAATATGTAATCATGTATTGTGAGCTTTCCTGTTATTAGAGGGACCACTAAATGCTCAACGAGCAGTTTTCCCATTTTAAATGTAGAATTATATGAAATTGTGCCACGTTTTCTATTTTTAGAGCTCATTTGATATTATGATAGTAGTTGTTTTTCAAAATGTTTTTCAGTTGAAAATACATTGAAATAATATTTTTTATTTTTTAAATTTTATTTTTGACCTCAACAGATCAAAATGATCTAAAAACATTAAAAAAAATAATTAAAACCAAAAAAACTATAATTTTTTACAAAAGCGCTTTCCAACTACAAAAACAAACAAAGTCTTATACCAAAACAAAACAAAAATCTCATTTTGAATGATTAAATCTAAGACCAAATAATATGTAAAACTGATCTAATATTTAAACCATATTAGAAATAGCACTCACACTACTAATAGTAAAAATCATAAATTCATTAACAAAGCAAAGGTGAGTTTTTTTTTTAACAATCAAGATTTTATAAAAAAACTAGTGTAAAAAAAACTTGGCTAACTAGAAAGAAAGTTATTTTTGTGTACATAGACATAGAGAAGGTGAAAGGAAAGATCTTTACTAAACTGAAAAACTGAAATAGTGAGACTCTTAAAAATCTAGATTGTCCATTATAAGATGCTTTCTGAGGCCCCTGTATAGATCCAGACATGTATAAAGAAAATTCTTATTTATAGACCTTAACTAAAGAGCCAATCTCTGAAGTATAAGATGAAAATCATCATTCCATTCCGTATTCTTTTCTTGAAACACTATGTTATTTCTAGTCACCCAGATCACCTAAAAAATTCCATAATACAATGATAAAATTACTCATCGCTGAAAACTCCCTATCACCAAAAGATCCTGTTGCCGCAAGACATGATCAATTGAATTTGGCACGCACCAATGGATCCTAAGCCAATTCATAAATCTACTCCATAGTTTTCATGGCTCCAAACAATGTAGGAACAAATGACAATAGCATTTTGTTTCATAGTTACAAAATGGACAAATAGCTTATTTGATGCATGTAGGCTAATAACTTCCTGGTACATAAGCTGTCATGCATATTGCCAAAGAAAGACTTCAATTTTTTTAGGTACTAGACCTTTCAATGGTAAT
This sequence comes from Populus nigra, assembly GCF_951802175.1. Lineage (NCBI taxonomy): Eukaryota > Viridiplantae > Streptophyta > Magnoliopsida > Malpighiales > Salicaceae > Populus > Populus nigra. The sequence continues at coordinate 170,484 of NC_084867.1, read as the reverse complement.
GAAGCGATTAGAGACACACCTGAAAATATTATCCTGTCAATAGTTATACATTCAGATTTAACCGTGTAATTTTATGTTGTTTCAAGATTCCAACACCGTTTATCTATCTGATCATACAATAAGATAACTCCTGCATATATAAATGAAAAAAGGTGTTTAAATTGTAGTTTTGTACCTCTCATCTCTCTTTGCCATTATAAGTTCAATATTGGGACCAACATATCATATATTGTTGTTGTCAATTATTAAGCTATAACATAGAGGCTTAAAAATGTCCCCTTCATAAACTTCACTAAAGAACCAACTATTGATTTTGTTCATAAAAATATATTTAATAAAAAAATTATTTATATTTAATATTCATCAATTATTTTATTTATAAATATAATATTTGATTAATAAATCTAGAGTAAATATAAGGTTCTTAGGACAAAAATGATTTGCAAATGAAATTATAAAGTTGTTATAATTATGAGAATGTTATTGCTTCAGAGCATTATTCATAAATGTTCATAGTCAATGCTTTGTGAAAATTGAACATTAATTAGAGTTGTTGAGATATGAAAGGAAGCAGTTATTTTTATAAGCTAAGATATGAGGGACAATTAAAACTAATATATAGGTGATTGTCAGATGAAATGTATGTTGAATTGACCAGCATGAGAATTTTATATGGAGATATCACTTGTGTGTATGGAAAGGTTCACGTGACAGTTGTATAAGTGATCCTTAGACTTGAGATCACTAAGTTATCTTATACAGATAATGTCATGCTTCAATCATACTATATGTTGTCCTAATTATGGGTAACAAACAAGTTGATATTGGGCATAATATGAATTATTTAAAGATATTTAAGTAATAAAAAAATGATTCATCATAATAGGTGAATTAAAAAAATGTTTCATCTGTTTTTAAATGGTATTGATTGTAAAACCTTACGCAATGTGAAATGAGATTTGAAAAAAGTTTTAAATTTTATTCAAAGAATTAATGACCATGGTGTTGAGAACAAATATGATTTGACAGAGTAGGCATACTCCATACTATAATGTCTAAATTGGAACATGATTGATGGAGGAATAATAATTACACCAAGAAACTGGTCATTGAAAGGTTAAGTCAACTCACATGTATCTTTCCTAATATTTGCATATCATTATAAGTTGTTAGATATTATACTTGATTTTCAAATATAAATTAATCAATTGTTGAATTGACAATAAATTAATTTGTTTTTTTTTATTTAAGATTATGATTTATATTTGGGCTACCTTATTAGAAAACCTATTGTGTCATATAAGAACCATTGATTATAAATTAAAATGAAATGATGAATCAAGTGTAACTTAATTATAAATATATTTTAAAAATGAATGTTACTAGAATCTAATATATAGTTTAAATGGGCTCCACCCAAAATATAGATATTTATGTGGCTGGCGGTCTAGAAACAACTTTCTACATGCGACTTTCTTCTCAAACGTCGGTTTATTACAAGTAAAGCAATCTAGATGTCCATTTTGTGCAGTAGAGCGGGAGACTTCGAATCATTTATTTTTCCATTGTTCCAGTGCTTGGCAATTATGGGAAAAATTCTTACAATGGTGGGGAGTATCCTGGTTTGTCCCTCGAACTTTGGATTTATTGATTTACCAGTGGCCTTCTTTAGTAAAAGGTAGATTTCAGACTCGGGTTTGGAATCTCCTCTCCTTCGGCATAGCATGGAGTGTTTGGCTCCTGAGAAATGATATTGTTTTTAACATATATAGTGCATCCAAATTGGAGTTCCATTTTCTATTCGATCTTACATAGACTATTGATTTGGCTAAAGCATAATAAACCTAATTTTAGCTGCACTGATAACAACCTCATTCGCAGTGTAGATGGTTTTTGGATGTGGACAAATACACGTCACTGACACAAATATTCCATTTTCCTGTAGACGGCCATTCAACTCTTCAGGGATCATTTTCTAAATGACTACCTTTTAATTAATACACTCGATTATTATTTATAAAAAATAAACAAGAACTGGACAGGCGCTGAACCGTTGTTAATTGTTATCATTGTCAAAATGATTACAAATTAATGAAAGCATCTTCTGATGTTCCATTGGATGTAAATGAAAGCAATGTGTTTATTGTGCATGGCATGCGATGGCCTTTGGGATGTAATGAGCAGTGCAGATGTCATAAGCATAATCAAGGACACCGTCAAAGAACCTGGTCTCTGCTCATCCCAGATATTGGCGACAGAAGCTTCCGAACGAGGCAGCAGAGATAAAATTATTGTCAATGCAAGTGCTTACTCATTCTTCCAGGCATCTGGTAGTTAATTCATTTGTTTGTATGATAATAGATTAGCCTATGATTTATTTTCGCGAAGGCTTGAATGTATAAAAGGGACTATAATGCCCTGTAACAATAGAGAAAAATGAAAGAAAATATCAGTTATTGTTAATTGCTCTCCCCGGCCCCTCTGATATTCTGCAGAAAATTGATGACTTTTTAGCTGAGAAAAACGGCCACCCAACGCTTCCTGTTGTTGAAATCTCAAATTCTCAAATCAAGTTGAATCAATGATCTTATTGTTTATGTGTGTGTATATATATATTGAGAGATGAGGAGCTGATAATTCCTTATAAGTTTTCAAACAAAGTTTGAAAGAAACTGAAAGGGCCAATTTAGCAGGATCACCTTCATGAACGTAAACATCGTTGCAACAAAGGAAAAACATACCATACAATAAAAAGAAAATATTATATTTTATTGATAAATTCAAGTGTTTGTAATTACAAATTGCGAACTAAGCTAAACCTAAAATGCAGTGCTAAACATTAGAAATCTCGTGTTTATAGCCCTACCAAAACAAAAACAAAGAACACATGAAACGAGCATTGCACCAAGACATATGTCCAGTCTTTGTGACCATAAGCTCCCTAAATCAACGTGATCATACTCGAACGAATCTTCAGTAGGGAAAACTTCATGCCCCGTCTCCTGATTCTTCAGCTGGATTGTCGTCGAGACTCGGCATAAACTGGTCGAGATCCTGAATGATCTGGCTGATATATATGATAACCATTGAAGATAGCTTCTAAGTAATCCGCCATCTCAATATCGTCCAGCTTATCTGAAATAGTTTCCTTCGCGTGATCATTATTGAAACTTGCAAGCGCCATCTGTTGATTTTCGCTAATAGTTGATTCTTGAATGAAGTCTAATTGCTGATCAGGCCCCACTTGAAAGGCAAGTTCATTGCTGACAATATCCGTCAAATCATGAAAAATATCTTCATCTTCAACAACACCATCCTCTTTTCGAACAATTCCTGCCTCAATCTCTGTCTCCAGATTTTCAGTAACAGTTGGTTCTTCAGTGAAGTTTACTTGGCCAGGCTCCACTTGTGCTGCAGGATCAATGTTGGTGAAAGAATCTTCAGTGGCGCAACCCGCATCATCCTCCCATGAATCAACACCCGCCTGAAGCCACGTATCCACATTTTCAGCAATCTGCTGCAGTTCTTGATCTCGTGACAGTTTAGCTCCCCGGTTGACGATTGCCGATAACTCAGGCTCCATGTTCTGAACTGGATCAGCCGTTGCTGCCTCAAGCCACGTCTCCTGATTCTGGATAATCTGGTGGGGTTGTTGATCTTGTGACCTTGTAGGTTCTGAGTTGATTACTGGAAGATTTTTAAATCTTTGGCTAATCTGGATTATATCCTCATCTTCAGCAACTCCAACAATTTCTGAAAGGTCCATCGACTTCCTTTTCTTCGATTCCTTTGTCTTGAGTTGAGAGATCACAATATTTTCAGAAATCAATTCTGAACTATACTGCAGCATTATCCAACCATCATGGTTCGGTTGTCGCTTGTTCTTGTAACGGAATCTGTTTTTCTTTCCTATAACAGCTCCTTCCCTAGTACTCACTTCTTCTCCGCCGTCACCATGCCATGTGCCGCCATTCTTACCAACCTTTCTGTTCTTGTTTTTAGTACAATTGACCGTTTTCTTACTTAGTGTTGTAAAAAAGTAGAGACCATTATCACCTGACTTGTGACCTTCAAACCTGTTGAAGATCTCCCAGGGTTCTTCTTCGCCATAAATATTGTAGTCCTTGAACAAGCTAGCAAATTCGGCAGGCAAACCTCCATTGACTTTCCTGTCTAGATAAAAGCCGATCAATTCTTCATCAGTGGGGAGGAATTTGTATCCAGGAGGAAGGCGAGAAGGGCTGTTTTGCATTGTGTAAAACGAGAGTAGGGTTGTGATCTTCAATGACAAAACAAGTTAATTAGGAGAAAGAGAGGCGAGAAGCTGATCTAATATTATAAGTGCTAGGGTTTTTTTTTTTCCTTCTTATGATCGGAAAGAGCTGAGGGCTTCGCTATATATATTCTCATTAATTAATTAATTATTACAATCCCAATTTGTTGCTGAATCTCGTTGAGATATAAACACGATCATCCTTATCCTTAAGTTTTTTTTTTTTTAATCTTTTTACGACGCTTATCTTTTGTCAAAACAGAAAATTAATATAAGGTATTTTGATTTGATTTAACGACGAAACTTTTGGTGTCTGTGATTATCCCATGCATGGCCACAACAAATCTTTTTACACTTTTTTCTGTCACCGAAAATGCTTTTCAATTTTTTTTTTTAAAATATATATTTTAAATTGTGTCAAATCATTTTCTTTTTTATTTTTCCACATTTTAAAAACCAACTTAAAGAAATTATAAAATTAACCATACAAAATTTCTTCCGTGGATAGCAAGAAAAAATCTTTAAATGCAAATTAATAACTATAATCATTAACCCTTACACATTTATCTTCATATATGCTAATCATTAAGATTTCTCTAACAACATTACCTTCAACCTTTACACATTAATTAATTAATTAATTAATTAATTATTACAATCCCAATTTGTTATTATCTTTTATCTTTTTACAATGCTTAAAGCAGATAATAGATAATAGATCATAATATATTTTTAACAACACTTTTTGGTCACTGAAAGTTAAATAATCTTCTTTTTCTTTTTTAATTTTCCACATTTCAAAAATCAAATTTAGAGCAACAACTAAAAAAATTTTCTTTCAAAAATATCGTAGATAGTAACAAATATTTTTTAAATGCAAATAACGTTAATCACTAACCTTTACACATTTATTATCATGCTATATACATCCCATGACTAGAATTCTAGTCATTAACACATTTATTATTTTGCTATAATTATCCCTGTGATTAGAAATCTAATCATTAAGATTTCTCTCACAACATCACCTTTTTCATTTTTATCAACATACTTGTATAATGATGTATGATGCCCTCTTAGTTCTACGACTTAGGTAAGACATTGTTTGGCTTACAGCTTGTAATGCTGGTTTATAATCAAAGAAAAAGTTCATCAGCTCGAATCGAGGTTTTAAAAGGAAAAATTTATCCAAAGGTGGGTTGATGGGCCATATAAGATACATAACAAAGAATGCCTTAATTATATTCATGTATGCATGTAAAAATATGGTCTCGATTAGAATAAGAGAAAGTTCTAAAGAAACAAAATCATTGAAAGAAAATCACACATAAAATGAAAATAGAGACCGATATTGATGTGTCGGTCATAAGGCTTAAAGTCTCACATGCTTGTGTTTACCAAATTAGTTACTTTAGTCCTAAAGAAAACAGCTTGACTAAACAATCTTAAGAAGCAAGATCATCATTCAATCATGTTATGATTTTTACAAGCTCAATTGGAAATTTATTAAATGACATTAACAATCAAGACATTGAAATAACACCACCATATAAGATATTTCGGTTCCAAAAGCATGAAAATTTTGCAACAAACAATCCAGTAAATCCTCCCCCAAAACATTTAAAAGCACCACATACCAAAAATGTCCATTCAAATATGTTGAATTTTCAAACATAAAAATTTATGTTTTGCTAGATATGCCAAAACATGGCATATTAGAAATGCCACAATAGACAGCCCTGAATCCCCCACACTTAATATGGACATTGTCCTCAGTGAACATAGTAAAGAAAGACGAGGAAATAAAGAAAAGTTCCTTAAATTTTTATGTCTACGTTCTCTATTTGATGACATGTTGGGTTTGTATAATTTTGGCATCCAAAGTAGCAAATTTCACACTAGTCGTAATGTGTTTCCCTATTTGCCATAATCTCTTAGGTTCGCCTCCATTTTTGTTGTGCTGCCCTGTCCTACTATGGAGTGGTGCAATATGGCATAGCAAAGAAATGGTGCTGGCAGGGGTGCTTACGCCATTACAAGCTGCATAAAAGGCAAGGTAGTAAGTCAGATCATATGTGAAAAGAAAATAAAATAGAAAAGAAAAAAAAATTTCTTTTGCAATTTATAATGTTTTTGTGTGGATTGTCTCTATATTTGGTTGCCTTCCTAAAGCGTTTTTCTTTATTGTATTTGGCTATATAAAGTTTTTTACATGTCATGCATCCTTGTATATTGGATTCACCAATTTTACTTCCTTCTAAGTAATGTCTTCAAAATTCTCAATAAAAGACTCAAGTCTGTAGCCATGCACTTTGAAAACCTTGTTGGTTTCAATGGTTTGGATTTTAATAACACTATGAGAAAAAAACATTCAAACACAACAAATGGTTCAATCTATTTAAATCATAATTTTCCAGGCATGAATTTTAATAGAGAGTTGAAAAGTAATATTTTCTGCCAAATAAAAAATTATTTACGTTGCAAAAACTTATCGTGAAGATATTTAGTTCCCTTTTTATATAGCCTTTGGTTGTCATATGCTTCCAATCAAACTTCTTCAAGTTGTTGCAGCTGCAGTTTTCATTCTTCTCCTGCCTTTTTAGCATTGAGATTGCACTGTTTCATTTTCCAAAAGACACGATATTCAATTTCAATCGGTAAATGACATAACTTATCAAAAACCAACCTACACGGTGACATCCCAATTAGAGTTTTTTATGTTCTGCGGTATGCCCAAAACGCATCCTCTAAATGAAGGCTCAAATCCCTTAGGTTGGGTTCACCATCTTCTCCAAAATGTGTTTTATTTCTTAGTTTGAAACCTTAACTTGTCCATTGGTTTATGGGTGGTAAGTTGTGGCTACTTAATGATGTACTCCATATTTTCACATTAATGCTTCAACAGTTTGGTTGCAAAAATAAGTGTCTTGGTCACTTATCATTGCTCTTGGAATTCCAAACTTACTGAAAATGTTAGATTTAAGAAATCTTCCAACAACCTTAGAATCATTAGTGCGGGTAGCCTTGCTTCTACCTATTTCAAAACATAATCCATAGCAAGCAAAATGCAAAGAAAACCAAAATAATTAGGAAAGGTTCTTATAAAATCCATTCCTCATACAAAAAAAATATATTACAATATAAAATAGGAGTTTATGGCATTTTATTCCTAAGAGACAAACCACCCATTTTTTTTGTCATTTTCAAAACTCTTGCGAAATTGGTAACCATCCTTAAAAAGAGTTTCCCAATAAAACCTATTGTCTTAGATTTTTCTAGCTGTTCTTTTGGGTCCAAAATGTCTACCATATGTATGACTATGACAATAAGTAAGAATGGAATGAATTTCATTGTTAGCTACACATCAACGAATAATGTAATAAAAACATATTTTCCAAATTTATGATTCTTCTCATATATAATACTTAGAGTCATTTTTTATTTTTTTTCTCTACCTTATTCAAATAATAAGGTTACATTTCAGCAACTATGAAATTTACCTGATCAGCAAACCAAGGTTCCTTACCTTGCACATACAGTAGCTACTCATTGGGGAATATCTCAGCAATGGGCAATGAATCTTCCTCACGCACAAGCCTACTCAAATGATTTGCTAAAGAATTGTCAGCTTATTTTCGATCCTTGATCTCCAAATCAAACTCTTACAATAAAAGAATCTTGTGTATATGTCTTGGTTTGGATTCCTTTTTTGCTAGTAAATATTAGAGGGTAACATGGTAAAAAAAAATCACTTTATATCCAAAAAAATATGATCTAAACTTGTCTAGGGTAAATACAATAGCTTAAAGCTCCTTTTTAGTGGTAGAATAGTTAAATTTAGAGGAGTTCAGCGTTATTGATGCATAACAAAAAAAATGACTTTTCTTTCCATTTTATTGGCCAAGTACACCATTTACGACATAATTACTCACATCGTACATGATCTCAAAGGGAATATCCTAATTTGGTGGATGTATAATTAGTGTTGAAATAAGCAGTGTCTTCAATTTGTAAAATGATATTTAACACTCTTCCTTGAAGTTAAATGGTACATCTTTTTGCAATAACCTTGACAATGGTTGTGCAATTTTCGAGAAATATTTGATGAACCTCTTATAAAAGCTTGCATGGCCAAGAAAACTACGGATGTCCCTAACATTAGAATGGTTTGGCAAACTTGTAATTAAATCAACTTTGGCCTTATCAACCTCAATACCCCTACCTAAAACTACATGGCCCAAAACTATTTCCTGTTGGACTATGAAATGACATTTTTTATATTTTAGAACCAAGTTGGTGTTAATACATTGTTTTAAAACCTTGGTTAAATGATCTAAACATTGATTAAAAGAATTATCATAAATAGAAAAGTCATCCATAAAAATTTCAATGTAATTTACAATCAGTTAGAAAAAATGTTCATCATGCATCTCTGAAATGTATATAGGGCATTACATTATCCAAAAGGTATACATCTGTAAGCGAAATTCCCAAATAGATAAGTGAAAGTTGTTTTTTCCTGATCTTCTTGAGCTATAACAATTTGATAACAACTAGAAAACCAATCTAAGAAATAGAAAAATGACTTACCTGCCAATCTTTTAAGCATTTCATCGAAAAAAGGAATTGGGAAATGATCTTTTCTTGTGGTAGCATTCAATTTCCTAAAATCGATGCATATTCTCCACCCATTCTGAATTCTCATAGGAACAAGCTCATTTTGTTCATTAGAAACAAACGTCAAACATGTCTTTTTAGGAACTACATGCACATGACTAACCTATTGACTATCAAATATGGGACCGATGATTCCTTTATCAAGTAGCTTCAGAATTTCCTTCATTGCCACTTCCTTCATGGTTGGGTTCATCTTAGATTGAGGCTCTCTCACGGGTTTGGCATCATCTTTCAGTAAGATTCTATACATGCAAATTGCAGGGCTCATACCTTTTATATTAGCTAAAGTCCATCCGATAACTATTTTATTTTCTCTTAAGCCCTTCAACAATTTTTCTTGAAGTGTCTGATGTATAACATCATTACAAATAACAATGCATACATCTTTTGTACAATCAAAGTAATTAAATCCTAAGTGTTATTTATAATTGTTATCTTCAAAGTAAACAATTTGAGAAGAATTGATTAGGAATCTCAACCTCATTTTCTTTAAGGGAGTTCTTCGGATTTCACTGGCTTGCAACAACATCTTAGGAAAGGTCTCAAACTAATAGTTGGTGGGATAGTTGCCTCATTAAAATTCATCAAAATTATCATATAATGGATCAGAAGTCAAGCATTTAGTCAAGTTAACATCCCTAAATTTCTGGACCACACTCGCTGAAAGTACTCTTTTAGTACAAGCACCTACAACACTGGCCTTATTATGCCTTTATATGATAATATAGATGAACTTTATTTGTTCAAGTTCCACTTCCAAGGCAAGTTTGACATTGATGATTGTTAGTTCAATCTCAAAGGTATGTTTAGTAAGGCAAACTCCATTTACCATAAAAAAATTTAGATTTATCGATAGAATTTTCCATCGGTATTTATACTCATTGTCCTTCGACATCAAAACTTACAGATAAGCTCACGGATATAAATAATCCATTAAAAAACTCTCGTTGGTGATTTGTGATATGTTGGCAATAATTTTACAAATGAATTTACTGATAGACAAAGCACGCTTAAAAAAAAAACTTTACCTGCTTCATTCTATCAGTATTTCCATCGTGGAATATAACATATCATTGACAAAAAAAAAACTATACATCATTCCATCAATGATTTTTTTTTCCTTTCGTTGGTATGTTCATTGATGAATTTGACATATAACCGTCAAACATACCGTCTATTATTCCGTCAATGAGTAAATAATGATAATGATATTTACAATAATATTTTTTCAACTTTGTAGAATGTACCAACGAACTAAGTTCGTCGATAGCCCTGTTAGTAATAATTTAAAATATATATATTTTAAAAAAACTATTAAACAAAAATATAAAATAATTTAAAAAATTAAATTAATATAAAATTCAAATTTTTATTAAAAATTTAAACATTTATAAGTTCAAATACAATTAATCTAGAACAAAGGTGCTGCATAACATCCCTATTTTCAGGACTACACATCAATCAAGAAAAGGGAAAATATGGTAAGAATTTTTTTTTAAAACCGGATCCATACAAGGTTGCCCAAAATTTTTACCAAAATTTTGGCAAAGTCTCCTCCATACCGGGAGATCCCAAGTTATCGACAAATAACTTATACACTTCTATTACTCATTAATCAATCACATCTCAATCATCCCTAATCTCAAACATCATAACATGCAATAGTATAACTATAATATCCCAAATATCTATATTCTAAAGTAGGACATAAAATGATTCTTAAATAGAAAAACAAGCATACATGAAGGAGTATATAGTAATATAGTTTACATTCAACCATTCAAATTAATGAATGCTATTGCAATTCAAGTTATATGGTTTCTTAAAAGACAAATTACATTAGCATTCATTCAGTCCTAAATAACACAGAAGATAGAGAATCTAAAACGTTACTCCTATCGTGAATGTGATGGACTTGCAACAATATAACATTCAGAAATAATTATATTGAAAGCAATACTATCATGAAGAAAATATCAAACGATATATGTTTGTGTCTTTAATACTACGTACTATCATAATTTTTTACAATACCTCATATAGTCTCCTTCTAATGCTTCAAGGTTTGCACCTCCAGAAATTCACAAAACATTTTTTTTCCTCCATTTAATCCAACAATTTTCAACCAATATCACATATTAATTTCAAAGGAATAATTCCTTTAAAATGTCGATTTTCATTTCATTAATATTATCAACCATTCACTACCAAGAATACCAATCATACCACTCCTTTCCTAAACCTGGGGAAGGTAATGCCGGCACTAATAAATCTCATTGGTGTCATTAGTCGCCTTTACCAGGACCGACTAATCAAGTTTGTGGTAGTGTTAACATCAATACAGTAGATTGATATCATTAACTATTTCCATCCCAAAATAGTTAATCAATTTTCCATAACACTTTGGAATATTTCCAGGAATGCCGATGTCAAGGAATCTCGGCATCATTACCTTTCACATCAGGAATAGTTAATCATGTTTCATGGGGTTGCTGATATTGATGTCATCTATCGATATTATTAACTATTCTTAACTTGAATAGTTAATCAAGTTTAGTATCCCTTATTCTCTGAAAAGGTCATACCAATGCTAGTAAATCTTACTAACATCATTAGCCTTTCATATTCAGTACCGGCTAATCAAATTCAAGAAGTGGTTATTCGTGAAGTCCATTAATATAGTTTGTAATTCTTAATCAAATCCATTAATCAAATCTGATTTTATTCCTCATTCATTCCATCTTATCTCTTCTCCTTTTGGCTTCATCCGCAAGTATGAGATCTAAGATTTGAACAGATTACTAAAATTACTGTTATTTAAGAAAGGTATAGGTATAGAACACCTACCTGCTGTAAAAGCTCGGCTCGCACTCCCTTGCTATTGTTGTGCCCCTCCTAAATCCACATGCATGCTACTTTATTTGTTACTCAAGTTACATTTCGCAAAATAACAACAATAATAATGACAACATTTATTCCCTCTTTTACAATTGTTTCCTTACATTTTTGTTTCCATTACATCCCTTAAGATTATGGTTCATTATCAAATCATAACTAACATCACAAATTCAATTTCAAATATAGATTATTTCCTTTCGAATGCCAAGACATGACGCTAAATATTTTCTGAGGGAAGGAAACCTGATTCTGCCTCTAACATGACTAAATTTCATCATTTTGCCAATTTGCTGAATCTGCCAGCAGAGGTGGCAACTCAAGCTCTCCTCATATATTTATCTCTATATGGAGTTCTAAAGCTCCAAATTAAATGAGATTGGACTCATTGGAAAGCTAACATCTCTAGCTATAACTTCTACGAGAAACCTTCCCCAAAGTTTGTCATTTTTAGGCTCGAATCCTCTCTGGAATTAAGGTGATGAATTTGCCTAGTTTTCGTAAACGGTTTTAGATGAATTTTCAATTATCCTTTCCCTTTCTTCTCTCAAAACAACTATTTCTATGTTTTTCCTCCATTTCGTAACTCCTCATAAGAAAAGCCATAGGCTATACATAAGATTAATAAACTGATTTCCTCCTCACGTAACATATGTATTTGATTCACGAAGTTCCCTACTACAAAGTTATCATGTTTTCCCCTATTATTAAACTTCTCACCATACTTAATTCACTAATAATTAACATATCACATCCCACAATTCCCCCTCCCACTATTCAATTTAGTCTTGTCCGAAACTTGGCCTAACGGCACCAAGGGTCCCCTTCTCCTTTCCATGCAACTATTTGTCTCATTTACTCATTGTTTACATCATGACAACATATCACAAAGATTTATCAAGCAAATTCAGAATTTCTTTTCCTTTCATTCAACCCTCACATGGCCGACCACTTTTGTCCCTTTGGCCATTGATTTTTCTTTGGTTTTTTTGCATGATTTCATGTTTAAGGCAACTTATAATACTTCAATTAACTTAATTTCAATATTTTTTTTGCAATTCCCCCAAATTTCACTCAAGAACTCTAATTTTCAAATTTTAAAATTTATGCACAATTCCTAATCGAATTTGAATTGGTTTTCACAACTAGGTTTAGGGCTCCTTACCTAGAGGAAATTTGGATTTCAACTCTAATTTGGTTGAAGATTTTTAGCTCATCCCCCCGTGCATATAGCCGACCCTCTCCTTTTTTTTCCCACACAATTTCTTCACTTGTTTCCTTGTCAATTCCTTTACCAAATGATGTTTTCTCTACTTAGTATCTAGAGTTTATATAGCCCTAACAATTTTGGTTTTTTTTCCCAATCAATTTTGATGGAAGAAAATCTTAAATCTCCTCCTCCTTTTTGTCTCAATGCAATCGGCCACATGGAGGAGAGAATGGAGTATTTATAGTCTCATTCTTCTTAATTATAAATTGGCCTATTCTTCCCTCTTCTTTATAATTTGAGTTGTATCTCTTTTCATCTTTTAAAACCCCCCTTAGCAATTGAATTTATTTGATTTCCTCCACACATTTAATCCCCCACCTTTTATCTTTTTTTATGAAAGTTTATTTTGGGGGTTTACACGCTAGAGCAGAAGGCGGGTCTTCACCTGGAACATGAGGCGAAAAAGAGGGAGCACATGCACTACCAATCTTTTATCTCATTTTTTTACCAATTGACGGAGTTCAGTTGTCTTAGCACTAAGTAGTTCATAATCAGAAGTAAGATAGGTCGTCTGAGCTTGAACCCGCTGGTCTAAAATCATCTTAAACTTCAAAGTTTGAGGGCTCGGAATTGATTGCGAGCATCCAATGATTGAAACATTGTGAATCTTCTGCAAGTTCTCAAGTGTAGTGTTAGAGAGGTGCACAAAGAAAGTGAGACATTAAAATGGACAATAATAATTAAAAAAAATCGGAAATCAAAAGGCTTAGTCAGGTTCAAGATTGGCCTTCTTCATTGTCTTGTATTTCAATGGGTTGGGCTGAAATAAACTATGTTTCTTTGCTCTTTTGGTAGATAGGAAAAGGTTTGTAAGCTATGGCGTAATCAGTGCTAGCTGGTTTCTGTGGCTGCATGAGTTTGGTGTTCTTGCCAACTATCGCCTCAATACTTTCCTTCTGTCTAAAGGAACTCTGCCTCTCCCTTAAAAAATCCAGGCTTGTCTTTGTAATGGCTTTTTTTTTTCCTTCTGTTTGCATTAATCTACATTTCTCTCGGTCTAACAATAATGATGATGATGAACTGAATATTTATTCCCAGATCTGAATCTTAATAGGGGGGAGGTCATTGTGTTAGAAATAAGAGTTGGAGGTGGATAACATTTTATCAGCCTCTGAATTGTTAATAGTTGCCTTATAATGGTTGCGTCTAGACCTGAGCCAATTACTTGGCCTAAAATTTTAGGAGACCATCATGGCCCAGGAACTGAAGCTGGAGGCTGGATGACTTTTGATAAGCCTTTGAATGGAATATTGTCCTAAGAAAGCACCTAGGATTGAACCTTAGTGAGGCTGTGATGCTGGTAATGATGTTATAGAACTGTTGTTGAGCAGGGAGATTCAACATTCTAAGCAATGGTAGTATAAAATAAATTGCATAAGTCTCTGTCTGATTACAACAACGATTACCAATGAACATCTATTAATAGTACATGAATCAAAGTTCAAAATCAACAGGAGGTAGCATGGACCAACAATTGAACACTGACTGGAACAAATTCGAATGTCTAATTAACATCATCTGAGACAGCAACAAATAATCTTCCCTATAACTCGCAGCAACACCCTGATGCTTGGAACAAAACACAGCGTATGCTAGAAACTAGCCTGCTGCTGCCATCATTTCACAAACTGAACAAGAATTTAAGGCTGATTTGGGCGATGTGTCAGTCCAGGATTTCAGAAAAAAAAAAAACAATAACTGCCTCCTCCACGACCTGGATTTATTAGCTAATTGCAACAACAGTAAGGTGATATATGGGCACCACTTATTAATAAATGTACTGCTATGAATTAGTTCTTGAAAAGTTCCAAACAATGTTCTTGATCCAAGTTCCTGCTCCAAAACTTCTTGTAATATTCAGCATACGTGAAATCCCTGTATATGGCTCCGGTTCCATCATCGGTGAGAGCTTTAGGTGGGGTGATCAATGCGTTATCGAACGGACAGAGGAAGGAAGCAACTGACATTCTTGCCTTGTCAGTATTGGTAATGGCTCGGTGCCACACACTCTTATATCTTCCATTGCTTAGTGCCTGCAATCATTCATAGTCGTAAGAAGACCCTTGAACTTAAGTTGTTAGCATGTGTCTGACAACAAACAAGGACATGAAAATATTCATTGCCATTGAGCCTTGCAGCTCGATCAACGGCACTCGTTTGCCGTTCTCCTTGGTAAAAGGAAAACAAAAAACAAAGGAAATGCAGGTTTACCTGTAACTGGTCACCAATGTTGATGACAAATGCATCCGGATGAGGATTAACGGCAACCCACTTTCCATCTTTGAGGAGGACTTGAAGGCCTGCCACTGATAGGTCTTGAAGTAAAATTGTTAGGGCGTTGGGGTCTGTATGTGCTGGCAATCCATAAGTCAACTCTGGCTCTGGACATGGAGGGTAAAAGTTTACAGCCATATGCTGTCCTTGTTCACCCAAAACATTTTTTATGTGATCCTTTTCGAGGCCTAAGCTCTCTGATATCAGTTCCTGTATTCTGAACCCCAGTTCTCGAACTTGTATACTGTAACTCCTTACAATTTCCCTATGGATACAACACATGCCACATCATTAGATCTTAGCTGTACAGACTCAGTTACATCTGAAGATACATGTACCATAATTTAAAATTTTCGGTTTCTCTGTTATTCGGAAGGATGCATGAGAGTGCACCGGGGATTTTGAAATTTGTTTCCAGAACTAATTAGCCGAAGGAATGAATCGACTACATGAAAGATGATTATACAGCTAGTGGATTCGGCGCGCGTTAAAGTTGAGTCATCTCTTTGTCATTAATTGCCTCGGAATTATCTAATGAGAATACGAGAAGATTCCCACTTAAACAATGGAAGAAAGTCTTGATGCAGGCAAGACTTTTAGCCCCAAATGCAGGAATACATCAACTGCCCCGATAATTGTCATCGTGTCTCCCAAAAAACGACGAAACCGAGTTTGCGTTCAGAATCATCCACCACCCAATTCTTATTAATTATATATTTGTTCAAAGAAGCAAAGAAAAGTCTATTAATTATACAGCAGGAGAAGGAGACATGACTCACTGCTTTACTTCAGCCACATCACTGGCCCTATCCACATGGCATCAATGCTATTGGATTGTGAAACGATATGGTTATCTCCTTCTCTTGGACAATCTTCAAGCTGAACCTACTTCCTTGCTTTTTGACATTTTCGAGCAAGTTGTTTCTATGATTTATTGATTAAAAATTAAAATATTCACACTGATCTTGGGAAGTCTATAGCCTCTGTGAATTGATTCTCGATTTTACTATTGTTTATTTCATCGATAAACATGAGCATAAGTACACTCTGCCGGTGCCCCGACGGAAAGAGAGCCGTGATTAAATTTGACTAAGCCCTAAAATAGACTGCTCCAACACCGACCATGTCATGGGCAAGCATCATCTTTCTAGAAGAGGGCTAACTAATAACTGCGACTCTTGCAAACTGCCCTACCCTATTAAACTGTAATAGATTTGAATAAATCATGCTTTAATTAATCCTAGGTTTTCTTAACTCTTTACAGCTTAGTCCCTCTTCTTTTTCAAATCTATAACTTAGTCATTTGACTCTTGTCAGCCTTTATTAGGGTAGAAATACCAAAACGTCTTAACAGGACAATGATGGCCACAAAGAGTAGAAGGACTCTAAGCTCGAAAGTCTTCAAAGCATGAAGGACTATGTTATAACGTGTCAAAATCCAAGGACTAGGGAATAATTCAGTGAGAAGAGATTCTTATATCTCATCACAAGGCAGGCAATCAATCATAAGACAATCAATCAATCATAGATGGCTCACAACCATAGGTGGCTCAATAATAAAAATTTAGAGTTAAAAATTTATATTTTTTATAATTTTAATTTTAGGTTCGAGACTTGTAATTACTAATATAATAGTTATTGGAGGATTATATTGTCATTAACTTT
The DNA here is from genome assembly GCF_951802175.1 of Populus nigra. NCBI lineage: Eukaryota > Viridiplantae > Streptophyta > Magnoliopsida > Malpighiales > Salicaceae > Populus > Populus nigra. The sequence goes on along the minus strand of NC_084867.1, from coordinate 153,430 downwards.
AAAGTTTATAAAATTAATCGAGGTACACACAAACTATTTCAGCCACTCATATTAATTAAAAAAATTCATAAATAGATCACATGATCAATCAGTTCTCTTACGTCATGACATTTCGAGGACATGACATCATATTCCACCCAGCTAAGACAACCTTATTTTATGTGTACGAGATTTTTTTTAAAAAAAAGTGTCGATGGATGTGATGTCATCCGGTGCATGAATAGTAGAGTCATGACCGTTGGATTATAAAATAATTGCCCACCATAATATTTTAAAGTCTCCTTTTTTGTACTTGACACGGATTGCAAGTTCATCGTGAGTGACAACCACGAGTGATTGATATGGTTTTGATGTTGTTTTTTAATTTTTATTTTATTTAAAAATATATTAAAATAATTTATTTTTATTTTTATTTTTAAAAAATTTATTTTAAGCATAAAAGAATATAAATTTTAATGAAAAATAAGATAAAACAAAAAACAAAACCTTCACGTAATCCAAGGAGCGTATCGAACCACACTAACTTTTGGATCCACCATGCCAAGTTTCTGACACCAAGTTGCCTAAAAGACAGAAAGTCTTCGGAGTCTAGAGCATGCCGGCATCAGCACCCACGATTTAAATACAGTAGTGATAATAGGCCGTAGGGGAGACTATGGTAGTGGACCTAATTAAGAGCAAATTCTTGTACACGTCATGCAAACCGGTAGGTGTTTTAATTCTTCTCCCTCTAATTGAATATCCTCTACATTCTTTAAGTTTTTATGTTGAAGAAAACTAAGAACATAGAATCAAACAAATATAATTATAATTATAATTATATACATGTGTGTGTTAAAAAGATGGCCTAAACACTCCATTTGCTACTAGAATCCTATTATTGATATTAATGTTGTGTAAGTTTTGCACATGGCATGTTGGAGTGTATCGAATTAGATAGCAATATATTTTATACATGCAACTAAACATAATTGAAGGAGATTATTTTATTTTTGGCACTTCAAACAATTAATTGAATAAATATTTAAAATAAATAAAATGAGCCACATATTGATATAAAAAAGTAAAGTGAACTCTAAGACGACAACAACAAAAAAAAGAGTGAAAATCACCATTAACTAAAACCAGAAATTGAAGACAATTTATGGAATATCCAATTAATTAACTATCAATGAGAGATTTTAATTATTAATTCTTCCCATGGCAAGAATACCTATTTTCCTTAAAATATGGTGAAATTTTATTTATTGCGTCATATATAGATATGCTCTTTCGAGGATCGGTGTGTTTATTGCACTAATTAACTAATAATTATTCAACAAAAAAAAAACTAATAATTATAGTGTGATTAATTACTACAGTTACAGGAGTCAACTCGGTCTCCTAATAAGTTAATGATGCTGGTCTCAACGGCAGAGATCTTTTTGTGATCGAGTTGTGTATATTTCTTGGGGGTAAGAGCTAATGGATGATTTTACGATCGACACCTAATTATATGAATATATTTATTAGATTATATCTTTGTTAAGGCATAAAAAAGAATCAATTATATTTATTAAAAAAGTAGTATTTCATATAGTAATATTTTCAAGTATTTAAAATAAATTATAAACAAATATATTATGTACAATTGATCAGAAATAACCACTAGCTAGATATATATATATATATATACATATATATATATATATATGCCAAAAAGGCACGGTTTAATTATAAATTCAAGTTAAGTTAAGCAAGAAGTCAAATAATATAAAGTTTTAAATTTAATGTGTTGAACTTGATTTAATAATAGGGCTTAATAACTTTCAATGGCTAATGCAAAAACTATAGTCTAGACAAAACGAATCAACTGCTTCGATCCATATTTGGTTAAGCGTGTGAAAAATCCCAGAATTTATGAGCAGAAGGCCAAGTTAGCTAGCAAGAGATGCAGAAAAGTACGGGTACAGATCGAATGAATCCTCCTCTCTCGAGCTGCATGTGCTCACGTGCCCATCGACTTCCTCGTCAGGACCACAGAATTTTTTTTATTTTTTTTTTCTGGGCGACAGGAAGATTATTTGGAGAGATGACTTGACGAGTGGGAGAGTTGACTTTTCTAGGTTAAATTTAACTTGATCAAAACCAACACCCTTCTTGCTCTGGTGACGAAGGAAAGGTAGGTTTTCTAGGTCTAGGCCAGCAGGACTAGGATCTATCCATCCATATATAGTACGATGTTAGACACTACACCTTTTGTTTTGGATTTTAATGCTACTGTTCATATCTTTATCCTCCTTGAAAAGATGTTTTTGACAAGATCTTAATTTAATCTAACTGCTGGAAAATGAATTTTACATCCTCTATGCAACCTAGAGTTTCCGAGGGTTATTTGGTATTGAGTTTTGTTATGTTTTTATTAAAATTAAAATTTTTTATTATTTTTAAATTTTTTTGATTTATAGATATTAAAAATAAATTAAAAAAATATTATTTTAATATATTTTAATTGAATTGCACATAAACTTTTACGCAACAATACCAAGTTGAGTTCATTAAATACCAAGTTGAGTTCTTTAATTATTAGAATAAGTTTGTATTTTTCTTTAATTTTTAATTACAAGTGGGGATTTCATTAAGAAAAGTCTAACCTAAATTCAAACCCTAACCATATGTTTCTCTCTAGGTTTTCTTTTTTTATTTCAAGATAAAGAGAAATTTTAAAATCTTCATGCAAATAAAATATTTTAAATGATAGATAGTATTCAAAATTAATATTATACCTCAACTATATAATTCCTATGATTTTATAACTATAAGTTAAAAAAATATCTTTAGAATGTTCTCGTAAAATAAAATATGATATCTGAATGACAGTTCTTTTCAGTTATCAATCAATTATATTATATTTAATATATATATTTTATTTCATTATAATTTTTTATATATATATTTATGTTATTGGATTTAATTTTCAATCCGATTATTAAATTAAGCTAATTTTTTTTTAAAAAAAAACCTCAAAATATATCGTTCAAGGAAGATTTTTCTAGGTACATTTTCGCTAATAAATGCTAACAATGAAAAAGAAATAACAAATATTATTACAGAAAGGGACGTGGCAGATCAATCCAGACACCTCTAGTGCATGCACCCAGAGTGTCTGAAGCATAGCTCTCCATGTATGTGGATCTACTCTACTGTGTGTGAGTATGTTGAGAAAGAGGAGGAGGAGGGAGTACTTACTTGAAAGGAGGAGGATTAGAAGGCCACTCAGGCACATATTTGTCAAGAGGGTAGCAATGGAGTCTAAGATAATCCCTCCAGTTGTGGACCTTTTCCTTATTCACATTAAAACTTGTAGAAAGTCTCATTGTCTTTGATGGGTCATCTGAGTACAGCTTCAGCTTCTCCTCAACCGGCAAGCTGAAGAAATCATGGGCCACTCCTAACATTTTCTCCACCGCTTCCAAGGACACTCCATGATTGATCACCTGACATTAAGAAACCAGAAGAACATTCTTTATATATACCTCTATTTATTACTACTGCATCTAGTCATCGTAGCGAAATCATGAAGCTAGCCGTGTATATATATATATATATATATATATATATATGAAGCAAGAAGTTATAGAAAGTGGGCTTACCTGGAAAAAGCCATAGTGCTCGCAGGCATCACCAACTTGTTGGACAATTTGGTTCCTATCCTGACAACCTAAATCTATAACCGGAACATCTTCGCACGTTGAAACTTCCGACAGCCTGGGACGCTCAGATTCCGGCCTAACATAGCTAGCCGGCAAGTTCGTGTAATGGACGCCAGAGGAAATTACTTTTGTATCCATGTTACTAATTAAAAACAGTAACGAAGGATGAAATAGACAGCAAGTTATTATAAATTAAAAGGTGGGCACCAACACTATGATTTTGCTGCTTGGAGTTGCTATAGCTATGCAAGGTTCCAGGAAGATGAGAGAGCTCTGTAAAGCACCACATGTATTTATATCTGCACATGGAGGCTAGGCCGGTCCCTTTTTCTTCCTCTTCTGTTTTTTTTCTAAAAAAAAAAAAGTCTCATGGCCTTTAGGTCGTCGTCATTTAGGGAATGATTTAACTTAATTTATTATAATTGATGATGCTTTGGTCCCACATGAATAAAATAATTATAAAATTTCTTACAATATGATTGATTTGATTTACATGAATTATGCCTAATTTCTTTTCCTCTTCTCAAGATGTGGTTCACATTTGGGATTATCTCTCGTTGCGCTTTGTTGTTGTGCAGGGGCTTCAAGGTTTGATGGGGCCACTGAATTTTACCAAATCCTATATGGATTCTGTCTTGGAGGTAGCTAGGCCATATATCGAAGAATATGGATATATAGAAATTAATTGTGGTGTGCTGAGCTCCTCACGGGTTTAAGGACAAGAAACCTCTGGTTTTTTTTCAGATTTATCTGGAATAACTAATGAATTATAATCTGTATACATGGATAAAAACTCTCTGCTAGAATTTTGATAGAAGAGATTCGAATTCAAACTTTCTTTTCGAATCGCAGATGCGAAAACTACCCCATTATCAAATACACACACGTAGTAAAGATCGAGTGGTGGGGATGAGAATTCGAAAGTGGTTCTGTGGCCAGAAGCGAACGTTGTTGCTCTTTGATTTTTTGAAAGGTTGCCGGAGATTGAAGAATATCTAGAATTCTTGTTAAGTGCCAAATTAGTTAGAGGCCCGCCATCACTTTCTGCTTTATACATGTGTTAAATATCAGAAGGGTAGTGGGAGTGTCTTCTTAAGACCTCCCAGATCGTGGGAATTAAAGTAGAGGGAGCACAAACCACTCACAGGAGCATCATTTGGTTTCTGATAAAAAAAAAAAGGGGGTTTATGTAGTTATGTCATGATGATCTGTGCTGCATGGCGCTTCCAGTGGACAGGAAAATTCATAGGTTAGGTTGCGGGCCGGTGAGTGGTCAAGGTTCTTAATCTATTTTTTCTCATAGATTTTAATAAATTGTTTGGGCCACTAAATCTTTCTCTCTCTTTTTGCTTCAAGATTTAGTCCATGTTTATATTGCGGGGATGAGTTCAAATTATTACTACTGTTTTTACCTAACCTCCTTTTGTTGTATCCTCTTGCCCTTGCAAGTGGTATAAGATACACATGATGATAATTTTGGTGCGTGTGCTTTATCAAAATCTCAATCTGAGTTGCTGTAATTAATTTTCACTTAACTTTTGTTTCTTTATTCTTAAAAAAAAAAAAACTTCATTACACCTTCTTTTTAAAGCATTTATTTCATAGTCACACCTTCTTCGGCTATAATTAGCAGCGCGTTATGACATGCCCAAACCTAATAGATAACTTTCATAATGTCTTTTTTTACTCAATAGTGAGCTACCAACTATTATGGGTTGTTATCTTAAATAATGGCCTACAAAATATTTTGTCGGTGATTAGGCAAAATTTTAGTGGTAATTTCATTGCCGATATTGGAAAATCATTGGTGGAAAGTGTCTTATCATAGGTTTGTTTTATATATTCAAACTTATAATTAATATAATTCAAAGTTCTAACATGCATATTAATAATAAAAATATATATGCTTAAATTAAAATAAAACAGGGTACTTACTTGTTAAAACACTTTAAAATAATGCGACTTTTATTGTTGTCAATGATAAACCTTTTGTTTTTAAAACTTTATTGCTTTCCACTTGTATAACTAGGATGTTTGTAATATGCCTCCCAAAATTCCAATAACACCACCTTGGTTTATATGCACTTCTAAACAAGGTCTTTATACCAAAGAATATGAAACTCAAATATCTTTTAACAAGATAAATCTAAACTCTAAATTTAAAGGGGAAAATAAAGTATTAAAAAGAATAAAAACACAAAAAATAAGGTGAGAAATAGTGCGGAAAAATCTAAAAATTTCTAGTTAGAAACTCTTTCTTCACCCTTTTTTTTATTGTGAATCTTGGAAGCTAAAAGGTTGAAGAATTAATAAGAATCAATTCTCACTATTATCAACCTTTGATTAGCCACCATAAATTAAGAATTAAATCTAGAAAATCAAGGGTTCTTTGATTAGAAAAACCAAGGGTTTTTTAGATTAATTTCACATTCACCTATAATTTGTTTAATTAAAACAAATTTCCAACCATCCCTTATTTGAATGGAAATTATCTCATTAGTTTGAAAACGACTCAAAGATTTGTTGAGAGATACTGATATGGTAGATTACTATATTAGGATAGATAAATTTTAGCTTTGAACCTTCCTTAGTGAAATCCTATCAGATTTACTCGACTAAATAGCGAACGTGTTGTCTTGAACTATTTAATCTTTATATAAACCATGACAATAGTAATCACATAGTTCTTTACCTAGATATTTTCTTTGGTTCTTACTGTTATATTCATTTTAGCTCTGAACAACACTTAGATTCATGAGTGCTTTAGAAAATTCAGTCTTTATTGAAATTCTCAAATAAATGTTCATATTTCTCACTCATATAAATGATTTTTTTTATTAAAAGTATTATGTTATAACTCATTTGGTGTACCAAAATATAGAAATCAGTAAGAGCTTAGCTCACCCTTTATCACACTGCAGCTAGCACTTATTTTATCATAGGAGTAAGCAATAAATAATAATATTTTATTGCTACCGAGAATGTTATATGACTTATTTTCCACTTGAATCTAGATTTTAGGATCTTCAATCAGCTAGTTATAGTTACCATCATTACACTCTTTCATCTTTTAAAGGCTTTAAACTCATTTCTCTCGATAAATTATACATAAACTCTCTCGTTAAACCCTTTCAAGTTTCTCACCATACACTATAAAAGGTGATGATAGAATCCTCACTATTGAAGTAGTACTTGTCAAAGCAGCATTGGTTGACATAACCAAATCTTGAATAGAAGGAGTAGAAGACATGATATAATCTATAAATAACAATAGCCAACAATATTTATAAATAAATATTTTATCTTCACAATAAGCAAGTAATACAATAAAAACTTGTAAAAGAGCAGTTTTTTGAATAAAAAAATATTTAAACTATGCAAGATAAAACTCACAATCATTTCTTTTCTTGGATTACTATGTTAAGCCTTATTTTATTCACTGAGATTTTTTTAATTATCATTATTTCACTTACAAATTATATTGTATACAAAAATAGTATCGTGTAAATAATATTTTCACTAAGTAAATTCCTAAAAAAGAATGGAGGGGTTATAAACGGTTCCGCTTAAAATCCAATTTTTTTAGACAAAAATTCATAGACCGTATCTATTTACAACACTAACTTTCTATATATATGAGCAAGAACATATATGCAAACAAAACCAACTAGAAAACTTTGATGTCAATCTTATAGAGTATAAGTAAGATAACATAAACTATCATAAACAAATTAAGTATTCACTTATTAAAAAAATATAAATCAATAAGATGTATAACATGCATTAAACCATCCAAATAGCATGAAAAGCAATTTTAAAAGACAAAATATAATTATAAAACACTGATAAATAGCAACCTTCTAAAATTAAATATAAAAAAAATAAATCATAGCATACTTAAAGGTTATAGATTAAAGCATTTAGAAATAAAATTAAATCTATATGTGAAAATATAGCAACTTAAAAGAAAGCTAAATAGTAACTTATATTTTAAAGATGCTAATAACCTCTTTCATAATTAATTTAAATTATTATTTTTTTCACAAGATAAACTAAACAAAGTCTATAAGGATAAAGTCTTAAGATTGTAGTACCAAAGTTTGTGTGTGTGTGTGTGTGTGTGTATTAGACTAGTGAGAAATAATGATTAGTTTATCATAACAAGGCATGTTAAACATAAGAAAGTTTATAAGGGGAGCCTAAAGTTATATACAAGTTTAAATTGATAAGCATGCAAAATAATAACTCATGGCAAACATGTTTTCAACACAAATATAATACTACCATACATGTTAAGCATATATCCAAACTTACAAATGATATTAATTTAAGTTCCTAGCTTGTATACTGATAATAAAAATATATATGCTTAAATTAAAATAAAAAAGGATACTTGCAATATGACTTCCAAGATTCCAACAACAACACCTTGGTATAGATGCACATAAAAAAATATGAAACTCAAATATCTTTCAACAAAATGAACATAAACTCTAGATTTGGGAGGAAAACCAAAACATGAAAGAGAATGTAAACACTAAAAATGAAGTGGGAAAGAGTGGAAAAATCTATGAAATTCTAGTTAGAAATGCTACATGTGGACATCAAGGCGAAGTAACATGTAAAAGGGGTAAAATACAAAAAATGAGTCAACACCTAGTTTATGGTAATTAGAAACCATAACTAATATTCAAAGGTTTTGGATAAGAGGCTGGTTATGTAATAGGAAAGATAGACATTACCATATACATCTTACCTAAATTAAGGTACATTGTTGGTTGTTTGCCTAAATTGGAATGTATGTTATTCAAGGTATTATTGTCTTTCACAAAATAACGTCCAAAGAACAAGGCCTGCTATTGGACCTCATCATTCAGGGTTATTTGGAAACGATAAGGACACCTGTATATAAGGTTTATTACAAGTTGAAAAATAAATATTATCTATTAATTAGCGTCCAAAGAATAGCGCCCACTATTGGACCATACCATTTTGGGCTACTTGATAAATGATAAGAACAATGAATTGAATTTGTAAAGATTAAAATGGTTATAGGGTGACTGGAAATTTTATTTCTTAATATCCTATAGATCATGTATTAATTGGTACTATTATTCAATTATTGACATCCAAAGAACATGATCCAATATTGCGCCCTACCATCTTGGGTCAATCAATAATTAATAGAAACAATTAATTCACTGATCAAGAATTAATTAATATTGTTATTCGATAACCACCATCTAAAAGACAAGATCTAATATAATATTATTTCATCTTCGGTCAGTTAACAACTAGTAGAAACAATTAATACAAGGATGATTTTATTACTATTTTTTTTAAGCATTGTCTTTTATTTTTTTCATTACCTTTAAAACCATATTTTATTTATTTAATTTTTTAAAAAAAATCGACATCTGAAAGACAGAGCCTAATGTTAGACCATACCATATTGGGTAGATTAATCAATTATTATTGTTAACAAAAAAAATTTAGAAAAATAATTGATCCATATAATGTTCATCTCAAGCTTTTTCACGATGATCTAAAAATTCTCAAATTCAAAGTTTATGGCTATATTCAATCATCTATCTTATCTTATCCACCCAACCAATAGACAAAATCAAAATTAATCAGTCCATATTCAATCATATTAAAACAAATCAAATCAAATACTCAACAAATTTAACAAGCCTATAACACAATAATTCCATTCATTCAAAATAAAATCTCATAATATTCATGCCCAATCCAATATTCATGAAAATCATCTCAAATCACAAACACACATCAATCCAAGTCAATAATTTCCAAACAATCCAAACATTATGCACAACAATGAGTATTTTGTCTCAAATTTCACAACATGCAACTTTTTTTAAAAAAAAATATTTGAGTTTACGAATCGATCTTTCAAGGTGTTTGGCATGTCCAAAATCTATTGAGATCAAGGCTGGAGGTTTGCTAGAATGGTGGTGGAACGTGTAACCATGCAACTACCAATGCATAGATTCACGCGTCGCCGTTGCTGGAGGTTCATGAGTTGGTTGGTCCAAAGCTCCTTTGTCTCATCTTCACTCTTGGATTAGTAGTGAGTTAAATAAACATACGAGAAAGAAAATATGCTTAGTTGATGATTTGGTCCTCTCTATCATTTTCTTCTCGATCTCTCTCTCTAGTGGTTTTCGCTGTATTCTTTCACTATTACTGTTGGCTTTAGGTATGGCTGTCGGCGTCAGCTTGTGGAAGAACAAAACATTAATTGATCTGGTGTTGTATTGTGGACGGAGTTCACAATTTAGAGACTTTGCTGCTATTGAGGTGGCTCTCAGTCGTGACTAGGAAAAGGTTGTGATCATTGTTTAGAGAAAAAATTATGGTTGTTGGTATTGTTGTGAGAGAGACGCTGATAAAGTTTATTGCTAGTTACTAGTAAAGATTCTTGGTGTGGAGACTAGTATGGTGGGAGATGGTGGTTGGACTTTGAATGAGGGTGATTATTTTGGTCTTCTTTCTCCTAGGAAGGTCACGGGGCTTGTGTGTTTGTTTTTATTTTTTATTTTTTATTTTTTAAAAGAAGTGTTTTGGGGTGTATAGGGTGTGTGGGGAGGGATAAGAAAGAATGTTTTTTGTGTTTTTTTGTTGTTGTTTTGGGGATCTTTTTATCTCCTTCTTTGTTTGGTGTGTAGTGACTATTTATAGTATTCTCAACCCTTCCACTTTCTAGATTTTTCTAAAGATTCTCTTTGCTTTTTAGATTTCTGTAGAATGTTTTCTTACCTTTTAGATCTTTTTAGAGTGTCCTTCCTTATAAGCTAATTTTATTTTTCTCCCTTTTCTTTTGTAATTATTATTTTAAAAATGAATCAATCCTTGTGTTTTTCTTAATTACGTTTTAATTACTAAAAAAATTTATTTGATTGATTTTTTTCTTCTCTTCTCTTCTCTTCTGAATTATTTTATTTATTTTTGAAAAACATTTTAATACAAAAACAATATGCAAAATGGTTAGAAATTGGTCAAATCATGTCAAAAACTCTATGAATTTTGGCATTTCTTTAATTTTTTAAAAAAATATGTTGAAAATAGAGGTAAAAAATGAGTGATGACAAGAAACTCTTCCTTCACACCCCCTAGAAATTTGAAAGCTAAAAGGTTATTATCAACCTTTAATTAGCCGTTATAAATCAAGAATTAAATTTAAAAAACCAAAAGTTATTTAAGTATGAAAACCAAAGATTTTTTAAAATTAATTTTTTATTCATCTATAATTTATTTAATTAAAATAAATTTCCAACAATAATTAACATCATCCTTGTGGGTTCTCAGTAAACCTCATCACCTTACATTAATTTCTATCACTAAACATTGCTATGCTACTACCAAGCCATGAAAAATAAACCCTTGTATAATGGCATCGGCTCACAGTAAATAAATTCTTTTTATTCTTGTAACCTACAAAGTCAGCCAAACACATATAGATAACTTGAACAATAATTCAAAAGACCTCCCCCCAACAAAAAAAAAATCAAAAATAAATAAAATATATTTATCAATCATACTTTATAACATAAAAATTATGTAAACTTAAACCTCATTTGTCATATATCTACATTAATAAGTTCATCCAAAGTGACAATTCACTTTCAGCCAGCTGTGTGTGAGCAACTATATATTCATAGCTAGTCAAGCTCAATGATTATCTTTGGAAATAGTTAAAGGGACAACCCAAGCAATTAATGGAAGCCACTACTCCTCCTTGAACCGCCCATATGGCATGTCCCTCTCCAGTCTCCGCCCACATTTGTCCCATTTTTATTTTTTATTAAAAAAAAGAAGAAAGATATCGCAGTAGCTGCTGCAATTTGCATGCCCCTCCGCTGTATCTAGGAGGAGGATCCTAGCTCTATTGCCATTGAACGCATATCACCCAGAGTTTGAGCCACTAGTGTCGTTATCTATTCCTGACAACACTTGCTAATTTTTGTTCTCTTGTGTGGAGAATGAAAAGGAGGATATCCATATCATGTGTGATAATGAAAAGGAGAAAAAGGGTCGGCTGCCAAGAGCACAAGCACCTCAAGCAGAAAGAGAGGTGACGTGCGAAGACTTGACGGGGCCGGCCCTAACGTGGGGTTAATGCAGCGACAACGGTGGCATGTTTGGCTGTGGTTCACCATGGAGTTGGTGAGTGTGTATGCATTTGATTCCCATGTCCTTGATGATACATGTTCGTCTCGGCAGTCGGCACCACTAGTGTGCGTGCGTGCATATCAGCATATGGCTCCTCTTCACTGCTGGATTTGATCTTAATTTCTCCTTGCGACTAAGACTTGCCTTGTAGGATCCAGACCACTTCTCTTTCATGTATATATACTTGCGTGTTTCAGGGACAGAATCTTAATTCTTCAGTTGTACGTAGACGTCGCACAAAATGGTTCAAGAAATCTCTTTTCATCAAATAAAAAAAAATGCATTTGTTAAAAAAACAAAGAATAAATATTCAGCATAGTAAAACTTAAAAAGAGAAATTCATACCTTTTCTTATATATATTTTTCAATCCCTAGAATACAAAACAAGTAGCTTATTTATAAGAGAAGAAATGAAAACATTAAAAGACTCTAGAAAATTCAAATATCATGAAAAACTACAGAGACTAAACCTAAAATTCATGAAGTCCAAGAGATTTCAATGAGCATTCAATATATATAATTATAAACTTTATAACATTTCTTCTTGAATGACCATGTACTCAAAATATATCTCATTAAAACCTTGTAAAGAAAAACCTAATGGGAAAAAACCTAAGCGAAGAAAAAGAGTACAACGTTTTTATGGGATTTCTGAATACTTCAAAATTTAATAGAAGATTTAAAATAGATGCTTCAAGATCCATATTTGAATGCTTTAAGATTCACAAAAATACCAATTTGCCTCATTGAAACCTTGCAAAGTAAAAGCTAATGGGAAAAACCTAAACAATAGAAAAAAGAGTGCAATTTGTATTAACTTCACCTCAAAAGTACATGTCTTATGATAAATCTTTAAGATGATGCATTCAAATATTATAGACAAGCTTCTTGAAAGTTGAGGCTAATAAAGACTTTGTAAATAAGTCTGCTAAATTATCATTTGACCTGATTTGCTTGATATTAATTTTTCCCTTCTGTTGAAGCTCGTAATAGAACTTTGTTGAGATATGCTTTGTTTTGTCTCATTTAATATAGCCTCCTCTAAGTTGAATGACATAGACAACATTATCTTCAAACAATATTGAGGGACTATTTTCAATGGTTGACAATTCATATTTTTATTTTATATGCTTGATAATTGACCTTAGCTATATACATTCTCGGCTTGCTTCATGGATTGCAATAATTTCTTAATGATTTGATGAAGTAGCCACTAATGTTTGTTTGACATATCTCTAAGAAATTGCATGACTTCCATAGGTAAATAGATAACTTGTTTTTGATATAACATGCATTTCCATATCTAATCAATTGTAAATTTGATCCATTATAAAATAACCTCATTTTAGTTATTCCAATGTTTTTTTGTGGGAGTGAAATTGTATCTTGCCAATAAATTGACTGCATAAATTATATCTGGTTTTGTATAATTTTTAAGATACGTAAGTGTTTCAATAGCACTAAGATATGATACTTTTGGACCAAGAATTTCCTCATCCTCTTCAAATGGTAAAAAATGATCTTTCTTCACACCAAGTGATAGAACAACCATACGTGTACTCAAAGGATGAACATTATCCATGTAAAAGTGCTTCAAGACTTTTTCTGTATACATCAATTAATGGACAAATATTTCATTTTAAAGATGTTCAATCTATAAATCAAGACAAAAAAAAATTTTACGAGATCTTTCATCTCAAATTCATCTTTCAAATAGGTTGCAATTTTTATGAGCTCTTCAAGAGTACCAATAAGATTTAAATCATCAACATATACTACAACAATAGCAAATTCGGATGTAGTTTTCTTAATAAAAAATATATGGATAAATCTCATTATTTTCAAACCATTTTTCTAGAAGGTATTCATTAAGACGATTATACCATATTCGACCAAATTGCTTCAACCCAAAAAAAGATTTTTGTAGTTTAATAGAATAAACACTTCTAGGTTTATCATAAAAGGCTTCAGACATTTTGAATCCTTCATGGATTTTAATACGGATATCTTTATCTAATGATCCTTATAGATATGTTGTAACTACATTCATTAAACGTCTATCTAGAGTTTTTGAAACTACCAAACCAATCAAAAATCTGAAAGTAATTGCAACCGTAGCCAGAGAATAAGTTTCCTTACAATTAATGTCAAGTCTTTATAAGAAACCTTGCGCAATAAGTCGTGCCTTATATGAAATAATTTCATTATTCTCATTTCATTTTCTAATGAAAACCCACTTCTATTCAACGGGCATAACACCTTTAGGTGTATGAACTACAGGTCCAAATACTTCATGTTTTTCAAGTGAATTTAACTCTGTTTAGATTGCTTCTTTCCACATTGGCCAATCATTTTTATGTTGACAATCTTCAACAGTTTGTGGTTCAATTTCATCATCATTTTTGGTAATGCCAAAAGCAACTTTAAATGCAAATACAACATTTATGATAATTTTATTTTGATCTAAAATCTCTTATGTGTAAACATAGTTTATGAAGATCTTATTATTTCCAAGTACCTTTATCTCTTCAAGAGATGCCTCTTTAGGAGGATCAATATTAGAAGATGATTTGGATATAATATTTATCGCCTGTTTTATGGATAAGAAATCTTCAAAAGTATCATCATCTATTTGTTGTAATTTTTATTTTCTAGGATTTTTCTCCTTGGCACCAAAGGGTTTTTCCCGCTTCAAGCATGGTATAGATTCATTTGCTACTATGTTGCCCTTTTTTCCTTCAGGAATTTCAATTCTAGATGGAGCATTTGCAACTAGAATATGAGATTTAATCATCTTTTCACTGTTGTTGAAAACATCCTGTAATTGATTTGCAATATTTTGTAAATGAATTATCTTTTGAACTTCAAATTCACATTGATTTGTCCTCGGATCAAAATGAGATAACTTCAAGTTATTTCAAATAATTTTTTATCGTGCTTCAAGCACTAACTTTTCTTTCCCTAATGATGGGAAAATGTTCTCATCAAAATGACAATCTTCAAAACGTGCCTTAAAAACATCACCAGTTTAAGGTTCAAGGAATCTAATAATAGATAGAGAATCAAAATCATCATAAATTCTTATTCTATGTTGTGGAACCATTTTAGTCCTTTGTGGAGGTGTTATAGGCACAACAACCGCACAACCAAAAGTTCATAAATGAAATATATTTGGTGGCATACCAAAAACAAGTTGCAAAGGAGAATATTAATGGTAAGCACTTAATCTAATTCTAACCAATGATGCAACATGTAATATAACATGTCCCCAAACATATGTAGGTAATTTTGATTTCATAAGTAATGGTCTAGCAATTTTGCTAGACTATTTTGAGTATGTAAATGGGCAACAAGATGTTCAACATTAATTCCAATAAAAGTGCAAAAGGTATCAAATGCTTGAGAAGTAAAGTCACCAACATTATCCAATCGAATTTTCTTGATTGGATAATCAGGAAATTGCATCCGTAGTCTGATAATCTGTGCTATTAATCTATCAAATGCATCATTTCGACTAGAAAGAAAACAAGCATGTGACCATTTACTTAATGCATCAATCAATACCATAAAATATTTAAAAGGTTCGCATGGCGGATAAATAAATCCATATATATCTCCTTGAATTCTTTCGAAAAAAAATGGTGTTTCTATAACAACCTTTGAAAGAGATGGTTTGGTAATTAATTTATCTTGAGAACAAGCAACACATAGATTTTCACTTGGTAAAAGAATCTTCAAGTTCTTTAAAGGATGACCATGTGAGTTTTCAATAATTTATCGCATCATTATTGATCCTAGATATCCAAGTCGATCATGCCAAAGCATAAATATTTCTTGGTCGCAACACTTCTAGTGTATCGTAACATTTGTTTCAATAGATTTCATGATCGTATAATAAATTTCAGAAGAGAAAACATGTAATTTTTCAAGTATAAGCTTCTAGCTTGAAATACGTGAAATAATATTCAAATATTTTTTTTTTTGTCTTCATCTATTGTTTCAATATAATAACCATTAGCACATATATCTTTAAAACTAAATAAATTTCTTCTGGACTTAAATGAATATAATACATCTTTGATGCTAAGTTATGTGTTATTTGGTAACAAAATATTAGCTCTTCCAGAGCCTTTAATCATGTCTGTTAGATCTCATATTATAGTGACATTAGCTTTGGTTAATGTCAAATATTCAAAGTATTTCTTTTCCTTGAAAATTGTGTGTGTTGTTGCATTGTCTGCTAGACATAAATCTCCATCATGAAAAGTCATGCCTTTATTCAAAATATAATTAAAGTTTGTTATTTAATTGAAATAAAATTGACATTATTTATTGAAAATATAATAAGATAAATATCCTAATACAAATTAAAAAAATAATAATCACCCCCAAGGATTCCACCACTAAGCATATTATCTATTTTATCTGGGTTTTCAAAGAAATCATAAACATCAAGATAAGTATTAACATCAAGATAAGCATTATAACCTTTAAAATCTTCTATATGAATAAAATTAGTCTCAACTGCATTTTGTTTCAAAAAAGCTTGATATAAATATATAAGATGTTTTGGTGTGTGACAAGTGTGAGATGAATGACCATGCATATCACACCTATGACACTTATCTTAATGTTTATTCAAATTCCTACCCTTTTCTTGTTTGGGTTCATTGTGTCTTCACTTCTAGTGGTATGGTATGTTGCTTTTTGAAGGATTGTCTCCATTCTTTTCCATTTTTTTTTCATATCTATGCCTTTGGTTCTTTCTTGTCTTTTGAACAAAGGTTTCATTCACTTCAGGGAATAGTTTAGAACATGTGGGATGATATTGATGTTTTTTCATCAAAAACTCATTATTTTATTCAGCCATAAGAAGACATGAAATTAGTTTCGAATACCTCTTGAAATTACATTCTCGATATTGTTGCTGCATGATAATATTTGAGGCATGAAAAGTAAAAAATGTTTCCTCTAGCATTTGTTATTTTGTGATATTTTCACTACACAATTTTAGTTGTGAGGTAATTTTAAAAAGAGTCTAATTATATTCACTAACCAATTTAAAATTTTGCAACCTTAGGTGCAACCAATCATAATGAACTTGAGGAAATATGGTAAACTTTTGTGGTCATGTCTTTCCTTTAGATTTTGCCACAAAACAAGAGGATCTTTTATTGTGAGATATTCAACTTTTAATCCTTCATGGAGATAATGACGAATAAAAATCATTGTTTTGGCACAATCCTGCAAGAAAGTGTTATTTTCTTTTTTGATGGTCTCTCCAAGATTCATAGCTTCCAAATGAATCTCAGCATCAAAGATCCATGACAAAAAAAATTAATCTCAGATATATCAAAAGCAGTAAATTCAAGTTTTGTTAGATTTGATATTATCTTAAAAAACAACTTATTGAATAAAATCATGAATATAAAAGAAAAGGTCTTTTATGATTGCTATTTATTTAGTTCTTTAAAAATACTAGTTCTTTAAGAACTGTATTTGTTTTATTTAATTCTTCATGAACTTACAATATTAGTTCTTCAGGAACTTTAAATTTTGATGAACAAAAAGGAAAGAAAAGTTATCAAAATAAGTTACAGAGCCAAATATATTTCATAAAGTATGGACAATATTGAAAAGAAGAAACATTGAATTGATACAAGCCAAGTAACATAAGAGTTCATGCATGCCAAGATTTCAATATAAATTAAATATAGTGTTCGTGATGATAACGTGTTAAAAAAATAAAGAACAAGTTCATGCATATTCAAAATAAAACTTAAAAGAGAATTCCATACATTTTCTTATATATATTTTTCAATTCTTAGAATACAAGAGAAGTAATTTATTTATATGAGAAGAAATGAGAATATTAAAGAACACTAGAAATCTAATTGTCATGGAAAATCAAGAGATTAAAACCAAGAGTCATAAAGTAAATTTTAATATATAATTAGAAATTTTATAACATTACTATATATATTGTTGATGTCTATAATGCTTTTATTTATTTATTTATTTTCATTTAATAGACATCCTTTCTCCAGCCTTTAAGGCATTTAACAATTCGTTTTAATCTTTTTAACAACTGATAGAAGAGATGTAGGTTAAAATTCTAAAAAAGAAAATGTTTTGAAAATTATTTATAAAGAAAAAAATTAAGAGCTTACTTAACATAAAACTAATTTGACAATTTATATTACCTAATGATGTAGTATTTTTTAAAAGTGTTTTTCAATTGAAAATATATTAAAATAATTTATTTTCTTTTCTTTTAATTCTTTACATCAAAACCATCATAAAAAAACACATGTAAAAATTACTTCAAAAAAATAAATTGAATCACATAACTAAACACACCCTTCATTAAACCACTATAACCTATACGACCACAATTAATAATCTCCAAATGCATATTAAGAAAATATATATATATATATTTAAAAGATTAAAATAGGCGAAACAAGGCCAAGTCCCTTTCCACTTGAGTACTTAGGTTC
The DNA here is from genome assembly GCF_951802175.1 of Populus nigra. NCBI lineage: Eukaryota > Viridiplantae > Streptophyta > Magnoliopsida > Malpighiales > Salicaceae > Populus > Populus nigra. The sequence continues at coordinate 135,045 of NC_084867.1, read as the reverse complement.
AAAATGTTGGTTAATCAAATATTTGTTGACGGTGGTGAGGGAAGCGCCGCCAATTGTGAAACCTTTTCTCTTTCAGTTCACACTTCCATTAATAAAGAGACATGGCGGCACTGCGGCGGTCGTTCCTTCACTCATGGCATCCATTCCATCCCATCTTTTTAATTTTTAATTAGCCGACATCTAATTATCTTCGGTTGAACTTTTATTTCTTACGCCTTTTCTTCCATTTTTTAAGGACACGGTTCGAATGTGTTACGGGCATGGATATATATATATATATATATATATATATATATATATATATATATATATATATATATATCAATAATGTTTATCAGTACAGTAATGATAAATAATAATGTTTTTATTAGACGAGAGATATTTAAGAAATGAAAATGATTTTTTTTTCTAATTTTCATTAGAGAAATATATATGATATTGTTATTTATAAATTAAAAAAAACTATATAATTTTATCATAAATTAAAAAAAAATGAAAAGGGAGATAAGTAATAATAACTTGATTTAAAAGGGAAGAAAAGATGATATATAATCATAATAATTATTGAGATGATTTGGTTTTTAATTACAAATCCAAATTTATTCGCGCGCGCGCGCGCACACCATAGCATATTCAATCGATGATATATTATCATTAGTTATATTAATCGTTGAAGTGTTATTTTTAGTTTTTTTAAGACAGACAATGTATAATATATAATATACCTGGAAAAAGAACAACGTATCCTCATATACTAAGATTTTATAAGCCTTTTAATTATATCATTATACTGCATCGTATCGTGTTCATATCTTGCACCCATGTTCATGCTTCAATGGTGAATGTGCTCACATATGCTGAAACACGTGAAAATCCAAGATTTTGAAGGAATAATCTACGTGGAATCGAACTCTATTGCAAACTATATATTTTATACCGTACGGTGTCCAAAAACTTCACCCCCAAGTTCAAGCCGCCTATAATTAACATCTCTCTCTATAGAGTGGAGACCATACAAAGCTTCAAAGTGGTCCTTCTACTCGGAATTTGCACCTTTAATTTTTTATTTTTTTTTATTGAATTGCCCTTTCATGGTTCATAGGTGGTGGTCTCTTATGGGCTTGGAATTTATCCTCTCTCTTTTTTTTTTCTTTTTTTGTTTGAGTCCTGAAACCTCATTAAGTTAAAGTAATCTTTAAGGATGGTTTTGGTGATATATAGAAGAGTTTGTTCTTTAAATTATTGTTTTGAGTTTAATCCCAAGAAAATAATTTTCTTGTAAATTTATTAGTCTAAATACGAGTGTGTATATATATAATCAACGAAGAATGCATCAAGTCCTTCTTTACTTGAATATGATTGAAGCATTAATTGACTTAAACACGGAATCACGCCACCATCTTGGTTTCCTTGTAATGTAATGTTTCTTTGAAGCGACAACTCAAATAATTATTAAGAAATTCCATGAATCAATGTACAATTAATGTTTTTTTTTAAAAAAATTAATATAGGTGTTTCGAGTTAATTTGCGCAAATCTCAACTAATCTCACAAACCTTGAAGTTAACAATCATGTAAGCCTCTAGTAACCCTGAGATTTATAAAACTCAAACCAATAACCTTTAAAGAATAAATTTAGGGTTTGACCAGTTAAAATATACCTTTTAGAATTAAATGAAACCACCTATTAATTGTGGTTAAATTAAAGCCAAGCATGTGATAAAGATTTATTGCATCATCGTGGAGGCAAGCACATGACCTCATCTCCATGACACAAGCTTTGGTAAGTCTGCAGAGAGGAAATGAAAAACAAAGAAGAAAAAGACCAAAGCGCCACCAGCTAGCTACTAGTGTTTGAAAAATATATTGACAGAAACTCTGCCTGCCTCTAACCTTTTAGAAGGTCCCCTCCCCTCCCTATATATATATATATCTGCCATTAAAATGTGGTGGTGCACCGCTCCATGTGACTTTTCTTCATTTCTCATGGCCATGCCACCTAGTTAACAATCACTGTCTATCTTATGGTTATCAAAAATTAATTTATATCACTAATGTCCCTTTCTTTCCTTCCATTAACTTTATCATCTATTATTCCAACTTAATCAATTAAAGTTCTAGCGCAACTAATTACGGTGGTTGTACTCGCGTTTCCAAATTAAAATATCAAATAATATTTTTTATTTAGAAACGCGGTTGCAACCTTAACCTCACCAATGCTTGATCCCAAACATATTATTATAATAATTATAATATAACATTAGATCATAATCTGAAACTCTATCAAGCATCTGGTCATTTTCCACAACAATTCTAGAAAGCTGATTTAATACGTGTCTTCTATTCATGTATTGTCACCCTCATCCAACTTGAAATCAATCAATCTCTACCATATATATATATATATAAAATTTTGCCAGAACATGGCGTTTAAAAGGAAAACTTCGTGACCAAAAAGCATTCACGGAACTTGGATGTCTTAATCAGAATCGGCATCTAGAAATATATCCTAATAGCGCTATGCAAATGGCTCAAGTTTTTTTTTTTTTTCAATATAAAAAAAATTGTTTGTGTTATTAATGTTTTAAAAGGAGTTAGAAAAATCTAAGATTTTAATAACTGAAAAAAAAAATCATATATACTGTCAGAGCAGTAACCCCAAAAAAAAACACCATAAATCACGCATCTCATGTTTCCTCTCACGTAATTATTTTAATTTAATAAAAAAATAAAATTCTTTTTAAAAAAGTTAGATTCAACAAAGATCGAGAAAATTTTTTGAGTTAAACTTTATTAGTTTCAAAACCACAAAAAAATTACTTAGAGAGTGAATAAACAAAAATAACATAATATTAGTGGATGAAACTGAAAAAAGAAAAGAAAAAACTAAGTAAACCCGAGTAAACTTTATAAATCCGGTTAATCTTTCAAACTCATAATCCATTATAGACTTGAACTAAACTAAAAAACTCAACACCCATAAATTAAATATGGGATAATAAAAAATTATTAAGTTTAATTTAATTCAAAAATATTAAAAAAATTAAAGAATCTAAATTTAACCAAAAAAAAAATTGAGGCAAGATGATTATTGATTATTGCAGGGAATTACTTTGATCGCCACTGCAAAGATATTATTGATTATTGCCAAAGCGAATGGGCCTTTTTTTTTTCAATCCTCCAATTGGAGACGTACGGCTCTGGTTAGGAAAGGGTTTTTTTTATTATTTTTTATAACAGATAAAAGTATTATTTGTTTTTATGTTTTATAAATATTAAAAAAAATAAATTTTTTTATTTTTTTATTTACTTTAAATTAATATTTTTTTGATGTATTTAGATTATTTTTATATATTGATATCAAAAATAATTTTTAAAAAATAAAAAAATATTATTTTAATATATTTTCAAATAAAAATTATTTTAAAAATAACCATAATAACATCGAACACTTCTATGGCTTACCATCTCGACATGGGCTTGTTGTGACATCACAAGGCAAGACTCGCTGCATATAATGGCGTGCTGCATTGCAGGATTTAATCCCTCTCCATAGTCATTTGAGCACTGGAAGTCTCCTCCACTCCTGTATGCTATCCAGGATGTTTCTCACCATTTAAAAGGGAACCCATCAGGTAATGAATCCAGTCAACTGGAATTTGCATGACCACACAAAGCCCTTTTCTACTGGAAAAAGTTCCCACCACTACGCTTGAAATAACCATTTTCAATCTCCAGTTACACACTTGAATCAAAACTGGATCACAACTGGCAGCAGAAACTACAACGCTAGGAGTTACACGCATCGACTTCAAATTCTGTTATAGATTCATCCTCGTAAAGAAACTGAAGTGCATCAATGAATGATCACTGCCGTGGAAGTTTTCGAAAAATCAGACATTCACTGATCCTCAGTATTGAAATCAAAATTATGGTATGCTATGCTCTTTCAAGTGGGAACAGAAAATCCTTAACATCTAGGGAGGAAAGTTAGCAGAGCAGCCAAAGGTAACCTTTACAGTGATATAACATTTCACCCCTACTTTCTATGATAACAGTTGCCGAATTTTCCATGAGATGTAACAGTTTTGAGTGATTGGAGAAGTACGAACGAAGTGCTAAAAACCAGGTGCCTATGTAATTGTTATAAACCACAAAACCCAGAACACAACAATAAGCTTGCATCAGCGTAATAAGGAACATAGGTCCATGAACCTGACCTGATTGAAGAAGGGAATTATTGATGTTCAAAACTCTCCATTAATGAACCACAAAGAAATTAAAATCTGCTTGAATTTATCCGTTACAAAATAAATGGGAATCTGATTTGACACAAACACGGGAAGGCCATTCAGGAGCCACCCCTGCTCATCCCTCATCACTAGCAATCAATCTGTCTCGAAAACTAAAGGAAGAACCAGACTTGAAAGGGTGACTTTTGTTGAAGGAGGTGCATGCATTATGGCCATAAATATTACCCGACCAGATACTGGATCATGACCAAGCCATTCAACAACAATGTCAGGGGAAAATTGCAGGTGAGGCTATAGAGCAAAGGGAACATGGACAACCAAGCAAACATTTGAGAATGAAAGTCCTGGAGTTGTGCAAAATGCCTAAAACCCAACACGAACTGAAAACTAGGAACCTGAAAGTAGCCTCGAATCTGAGAGAAGCTAGGGGGGGCAAGTACCGAAAGATGCAAAATTTGCACATCCAACTCTGAACAGCATGGATTGCAGTAATAATATTGCACAAGGTAAATTACAATTCTACCAAACTGTGAAACAGCATGCATGAACTAAAATGGTAGACAGGCATAAAAGAGGGTACTTTGTAGTTTTGTAAGGAGCAATTCAATTGTTAACTAGAAACACGCTCCAGTTTCCATAACACTACAATTTAACATTGAAGATAATACCAGAAAATTTGCATCAAAGATAAAATAAAAACGAATATTGATATTGATTCACCTCAAACTTTTAAAAGCTGCATTTTATTTGAAAACGCGATGGCAATCCAATCAGGCAGGGCAGCAGACCATTGAAGCTGGTTAATTTCAGAAGCAGCAGAGCACATGGACATTGGATCAATCCCATTAGGTCCAGCCACAGTAGGCAACTCCCAAATAAGAGCCTGTGAATCATCACCAGCAGAACAAATATGACAGCAACTCTGCGGAGCCCAAGCAATAGCATTCACACTCGAACGATGCCTCTCCAACTCCGCAACAGGTATTGTTGGGGACCTAATATCCAAGATCACAACTTTATTGCTATCCATCAACGTGGTGGCCATATACCTCAAATCCTGCTTGTTCCAAGCCAATCTCAACAAGGGTGTATCAGGTCTAGGACTCTCATATATAATAGTAGAATGTTCCTTATCTCTTAAATCAAAAATCCTAACTGACCCATCAGCTGAAACTGAAGCAAAAACCCTTGCTTCACCCCAAGCAATATCATAAACTTCCTTATCATGAGCTATAAGTTGTGTTTCAACAGCACCCTTTTCAATATCCCAAATCGTACAGGTTGTATCAACACTACAAGTACCAATTCTTTTAGGTTCAATATCATTCCAATCAAAAGAAGTTAAAGGAGCACAAAACTCACCTGTCTTACTATTGTTAAGCACAAAAACAGGCTCAATAGAAGCAGAGTCTCTAACTTCCCATAAGCGAAGATAGTCACCAGAAGAGGCTAAAAGGTCATTGGACTTGTGAAGAGAGGAAGGGCTGAACATGAGCTTGGTGGGTGGATAAGGGTGTTCAAGAGAGAGATTTTGATGGGTTTTGACAGAGAGGGTTTCAGGGTCAAAAGAGACAATGTCTATGCGGTTGTCGTAGTCTTCAGTGAAGCTGCCCAAGGCAATGCGTTGGTATTGGTTTGTGCGAGATGGGGTCGAAGAGATTGCCATGGCATAGAGAGGGTATGGAGATTCATAGGTTATGGTGTTTTCCGATCTTAGGTGGGATTCTTGGGTTGAGTTCTCCATCGTTCATGCAAGAGATTGGTTCTCTGTGTTTTCTTGGGGTGTTTTGGCGTTGGGGTCAACAGGGTATTGGGTTTCTCCTGGTTTTGAAGATGGGATATGTGAATTTTCAAGGAGCGTGGGGGAGAAGGTGAAAATTCAACAGTTCAGACTCCTTCAACCGAACCGAATTTCGGAGCAAGCTTAGGGAACGTTTGGTACTGCGTTTGTACCTGTGTTTCGTCAAAATTTAAATTTTTTTTTTTTTTACTAAAATTGAGTGCGGTTTGTACTTTTTAAATCGTTTTGATGTGCTGATATCAAAAATAATTTTTAAAAAATAAAAAAACATCATTGGCATGCATTTCAACACGAAAAACTATTTAAAAAGCACCCGCAACCACACTGCCAAACGAGGGATGGATCACGTGGCTTTCTACCTAACTTGTTAGTTAGTTAGATAGTCTGGTGGCTGGGCTACTGCTAAGCTTTCAGCCACAGAGCATCCACACCCTTACTCTCTAAATTTTAGCTAAAATAACTATTATTATTTTTGAAATATTATGAATATTTTAAAATAAAAAATATTATCATATTCATATTTTTTAAAATAAAAAATCATGAATATGTTATTATTATTATTATTTAAATCAATCAATAATTATTATTCTTAAAATTCAAGTACTATATTCTAATTTTCATTCTTAAAGACTGTATTTTAATAATTATATCTCAACAACCATGTTCCTAACAACGGCTACATTTTTACTTATAAAAAAAAACCCACTTAAACTTTTATTTTCATTCATCATTTCTCTCACTTTGTCCATCCCAACTATATTTTTTGTTCATCCAATCTTCATGGCTTTTAAGAATTTCTTACTTGGAAAGTTTTTTCTTGATTTAGAATTGTTTACAGCAACGAGCAACAAGCTAGTGAGAGATATAATATATATATATATATTTTCCCACTTAAATTTTTTATTATTATTATTAAATATGCGGTAAAAGCATACGATCCATACTTTGCTCAAAGAAGGGATATGCTTGTGAATTTCTCAGACTATCATCCTTTCAGAAGATAGTAGCATGCATCAATGAGAATCCTTGAGCGTGAAGCCTCTGCAGATTTTATGAACGAATATTTGTAGATCACCGAGAGCACCTCAGTAAAAAGCGTTGAGCATTTTGTGAAGGCAGTTACTGCAATATTTAAGTAGGAGTGCATGAGGTCACCAAACAGTAATGATATAGCTCTCAGCATTGATTGCATGCATTGGAAATGAAAAAATGTACAGCATCATGGATGTGTTCAAGTCATGTCCACGATCCATCACTTATTCTACAAGTCGTGGCTTCATGTGATCTTAAGATACGGCATGCTTCATGTGATCTTAAGAAGCTAGCGTACAACAAAATTAGATTACCAAAATTAATTAAAATATCATCATAAATAAAATTAGAATTGCAAACAAACTTCACAAATATTACATCATTGTATGCTATCTTTTTAATTTATATAATATTATTAAATAATATTAAACACTAATTTTTCAAGTAAAACACAATTTAAAATATATATATACACACACACACTAGGTCGGACGCGGTCTAATAAATAATTGAGACATTGTTCACGTGAACAGTGCCAAGTGAGATTTACCTAGCACTGTTCAGGTGAACAGTGCCCTAATGAATTAATTCACTTGGCATAGACGCGGCCGCGTGAAAAGCAGCTAAAAGCTGCTTTTGACAAACTGGCGGTTTCAACAGGCTCTATGGGAACGTGACTGCGGCTGCATTTCCAAAAAATTTGAATTTTTTATTTTTACTAAAATTAATATGATTTGTATGTTTTAGATCGTTTTGATGTGCTGATATCAAAACTGATTTTTAAAAAATAAAAAAAATCATTGGCATGCATTTTGACACAAAAAGTTATTTAAAAAATATCTGCAAACACACTGCTAAACACACTCTATATATACAATAATTTGTATTTTAATATTACCAAACATACTGTTTACACGATTTGCTTTAAAAGCTACCCAACCGCGTAAACAAACGCCTCACTTTTCCTATGTTCAAAACAAAAGTTCTATCTCACTCAAAATTAAGACTGTACATCAATGTCCCATTAAAGCATTCAAAAGCCAATCATCAATTTCAAAGATTCAAAAAGTGTTAACCACATTTCTACGTTGGAAATTTCTGTGTCTGGGTAGGCACCAGATGAAAAAGTTTCATAATTCGTTGCCTCACAGCATAGGCTTAGGAAAACTGTCTTTCCAGTTTTACTAAATCAGCTGTGCTTTTAGTAAAATCACCGCTTGAAAACAGATAGCTTGAGCAACCAATGAACATTACAGGAAACAGGGCTGACCTCTAAAGATTTACATTAGAAGAAACGCACTCTAAGAGGAACACCCACGCCCTAATATTTGCTCAAGCTTTGTAGTTCAGACTTAAATTAAGACACCGATAAACAACAAGGATTACATACATTTCCTTGTATAGAAAAACAGCACAGTTCACACATCAGAGCAAGAATTGCACGTTTCTCTTTGTAATTCAATTCAAGATCATAATAATTGATTATTGCGGGATGGTATCTGAAAATTTCAATCCCCGGTTTTTTCACAGCATTATAGAAATGAACCCAAAATAAATATGTTCTTCTACCCATTTCCCCATAACCAAATCTAGCTCCTAAAAACCCTTTTTGTCTGCTCATATACAACAACCTTGAACACAATCTAGTTTTGAGAGATAGAATTGAACTTCGACACCTTGGACTTTTGAAGAGTCTCTCTCTCAAAATCAATTCACACCATCTTTTCTTCAAAAAAACATAGAGAGAGATGGATCTGTGCCAACCATCTAGATCTATTTGTGGTGCCTTCTGAGCCAACAAAGAACAAAGTAGGGAAGAAGAGAAATGACGAGGGGGACTAAAATCAAGAAAGAAACCCTGGTATGCTACTGTCAACCCTTTTAGAGCATCTAGAAGAACCATGCTCTCTACATTTTACCTAAGATTTAGCTAAAAAATAGCTAAAAAGCTATTTAAAAAATGATATCACATTCATGCTCTTAAAAATAGAGTCATGAATATTTTTTATTATTCTTTGAAATGATTAGTGATTATTATTTACATAAAATCTTCTTTAAAAACATGTTCAGAGTGAGCATCATCCAAACAATGAAATAAATGGCCATTCCTTAAACTCTTTTTGTTGGCTCTCCAAGCCATCTCCTGTGTTCATATCATAAGAAAATTGCTGGTTGCAGCATTTACAAGAATGTCAAGCCTACCAAAAGGCTTGACAGAAGATTCAACCACCCAAATTGCATCTCCTCTTTTGCAAACATCCCCGTCGAATCTTATTGATTGCAACATACATGAGAAAAAAATATTTTCACTTGCACACTCAAAAACTCAGAAACTAAGTTTATCACATATCCAACTAAATAAAACATTGATTGGTTAGCATTGATTAATGAATTACTAGGGAACAAAAAATATAGCAGTATAAAAGAATCACTAGGGAACAGGCGATTACCCAACACCTACACAAGTTTTTCAAAATAACGAGCACAAACATGATTTTTCATATAACTTCAAAAAACAATATTACCAAACACATTTAACTTGAGTAGAGAAAAGAATTCATGCAATCCCATTACCTTATGAATTGAAGAAGCAAGGTTTGAAGGATTTGACAGTGATTTCTTCAAATAATCAAGATCGTTAAGCATCTCTTTCAATTCCACCTCCATTGCTGCTGCTAATCGCTTTCTCTCTCTCTCTCTCTCTTTAAATCTAGAATGTGTGGTTCAGCTTCAAGATCTACAAATGTAAAAACAGAAATTAAAAAGGAAATCTTTAAAAGTTTAAAAGCCAAAAACACAATTGAAGAATCCAAAGAAAAAAAAAATCAAAATCACATGCAAATCACCCAGCCCGAATAGCTCCAACTCATCCCACACAACACCATAACATTTCAGCCGCCACCATAGACTGCGCAGCAACCGAAACAGAAACTAGAAGCACAGCCCCATCCTCCACTCTTTCCTTTCCCGCGATCACCTTCTTTCTCGCTACCAACCGAAGAGTGCTACAATACTCGCTACATATAGCGAGTACTGTTCATAGTGTAAGAATAGGTAGCCAAATAGAGAGTAACAATGCTATTCTTTTTCACTCATACCAGCTATTACAGCTAAGGATTAAGTTTGGGTAGCATGAGCGTGGATGCTCTTACCCGCCATTCCCTCTCGTCTAGCGCTGTAAATTGGAGAGAGCTACAGCACTCGCTATACAGCTAGTTATGTTCACAAATCTAAAATGGCGAGCTATTTAGTGCTCTGCAAAAATTTCTACCTGCTGACTATTATAGCTGAGGAGTCCTTGGATGCTCTTACTAGCTATATGGTCGGCGTTTTACCGCGGGATATCTATTTCTTTTATTAGAACTATAGGTTTTTTTCAACTTATTTTCTCATATAAAAAATTATAAATTAAAAGGTTTATACAGTTATTTAATTAAATAATTTAAGAACTATTTTTATAAATAAATAAAAAAATTATTAATAATAACTTTAAAAAAAATCAAGATATTTAATAACTTTATTAATCTCACAATATAAAATGTTTAACTAATTGTTGCTTTTATTGAATATGTTTATTAAAATTAATTTTTTACTTAATAAAACAATAATAAAAATAGATATAAATATAAAATTAATTGAATAAAATAAAAGAAAAATAAAATATTTATGCAAGGCTGCCTATATTATATATATTATATAAAAACTTGAATTACTTTAAGTTAAAGATATTTATTTAAATAGAATACTTTAAAGATATTTATTTAAATACCAAGGAAAATAAGTTAAAGATATTTTCCTTGGTATTTAAAATAGATATAAATACAAATATATTTATTTAAATTGAATTACTTTAAGTTAAAGATTAATTATTTAAAATATTTTAAATTTTAAAATTATATTTGTTTGATATTGTGTTTCTATTACCTAATTTATAATTAATTTATTTTGAATATAAATTATATTTGTTGAATATATATATATATATATATATATATATATATATATATAACCTCAAAACGACGCGTAAAACCTGTAATTTTAATTAAAAACCTATCAAAATAAAATTGACAACCTTCTATGAAGTGGCGGACCCATTGACACCAGAGGGCATCATCAACCAAGAAGCCAACAAAGGGATATTATCTGATCCGAAACTCAAAGCAGCCCTCTGCTCAAATCCAATCCTCTGCTTCTCACCATTTCTTACACACAAACTCCTCTTTCCTTCTCCCTTCTCCCTTCTCGCAGTGGACCTAATCTCAAAAACCCAATCTCTTACAGAAACTAAACGCTGCTAATTACCTTGCGCACCACAGCACAACACAAGCATCATAATTGTCATGTCAGCACCCCCTCCACCTCCACCACCGCACCAGATACACATAACCCCCAAACCCACCACCACTCTCCCTGACCTCTTCCTCACAGCACTCTCCATTCTCTTCCTCTTCTCCTCCTCCTCCTCCTCCACCACCACCTTAACCTCCTTCCCCAAACCCCACTTCCCCAAACTCCCTTTTCTCTCCTTCCCATCAAGCCCTCGTAGATTCCTGAAAATCCCCTCCATGTCTGTCTCTAGAAAGACGAAAAACAGCCACCATTTCTCTACCCCACAATCTCTCTCTGATTGGCTCAAACCTCGCCTACCATCGGACTCCTTTGCCTCATGGGGTATCAAACCAGGCACCAAAAATATCCACAATCTCTGGCTCGAAATCTCTCAAGGTGAGACCTTTTTAGCTGACTCTACTCCTCCAATTCGCACAGTTAATGTAGTTACTGTTAAAATCATCAACAAGAATCAAACTTTGATTGAATCCCATCAAGAATTATCCGATGGCAGTGTTAGAAATAGGTGCAGACCTTTATCAGAGAAAATGAAGCCTAACGAGTCTTTTAAAGATGCAATCTTTCGTGCTATAAATGAAGAACTCGGTTCAATCTTGAAGGATGGTAATGAAGTTAGTATTAATATTGTGAATGGTTCTTACAAAGAGAAAGTTGAGGAGAGAAATTCAATGTCTTATCCGGGCTTGCCGGCACGGTATGTGTTGTATTCAGCGGATGTAGAAGTGAATGGATTGCCTGATGGAGAGTTTTGTACTGAAGAGGCTGAAGAGTATCCTGATTCGGAGGAGAAGAGGGTTGCTGAGAAAGCTGTGTCTGTTAAGAAGCATTTTTGGAAATGGGTTAGTTCTGATTCAGTTCATTCTTGATGGATTATCAGTTTTAGTTTTTGAATGGCAATTGAGGTCAACTTGTTATTTTTTGAACACGATCCGATAATGGTTCTTATTGTCGATCATGTTGTTTTGAGACAAATGAGATGATGAATAGCAATATTATACTAGTCTTAGTTTTTTATGAAGTATTGTTATTATTTAGTTTACGGGATTGATATGAATATCAGATATTACAAGATTCATTTTGAATTTATATGAATTTTTTTTTCTTGGTTCATGTCGTTGAGATTGATAATATTAGAATCATTCTTCTTATCAATTTATAATTTCAGAACCTTATAGTAGTAATTTCTTTACAAGCTCCATGCTTTAGTTTCAATTCAGGTTTTGGCAGTCCTTTGGTTATGTACCCTTTGGTGATTATAGCTTTGCAATTATAGAATGAGTTGAGGCTCTTTGTTTTTGAGTGATGATGGCAAGATTTAGGCTTGTAATTGAGCGATGGTGGCAGGGTTCTGGATGGAAATTTTGAGTGTCTAACTTTGGCTGCAAATGACCTAGAGCAGAATCCCTGTAGTGTTAGTTTAGGATTGTAGTTGCAGGGCTAACCAATTAACACAGCAAGCTTTTAATAGCTAGGAATTGCTCCTTCCTGTGGTGAGAGCGTTCAGTCCATAAGAGTACTGTGGAGTTGGATGTGCATGCCCCAATGCAACAATTGCTGTATCATAACAGCTTCCTGTGTCATTGACAAAAAACCAGGCCAGCTTCGTGCATGGTGTTTCTCTCCTCAACACCTAAAACTGTGAGAATTTGCTTCTTCAAAGGGATTTCCCTATACCTTTTACAGCTGATTCTCTCAGTGAACAAACATATGGAAAGGAATGATACACGTGTGAGTGTGACTCCACATGCTTGCTCAATTTTTTATTTATTTATAGCTGAGCCTTTACAGAAGCTAAAATTTAGTCATTTCCAAGCACAACATTATGTAAAGAAAACACTTTCAGTTGTTTTCAGGTCATCTGAATAAATGGAGTATTGGTAGAAAACCTCTTTTTTGCTGTTTAGAAGCAGACATACCTGCATGTGCTGTTAACTCATTGAAGGGAATGTATGCTGTAATGATACACGTGTGAGTGTGACTCCACATGCTTGCTCAATTTTTTATTTATTTATAGCTGAGCCTTTATAAAAGCTAAAATTTAGTCATTTCCAAGCACAACATTATGTAAAGAAAACACTTTCAGTTGTTTTCAGGTCATCTGAATAAATGGAGTATTGGTAGAAAACCTCTTTTTTGCTGTTTAGGTCCCCCCCCCCCCCCCCCCCCCAATGGGGCACAAGCAGACATACCTGCATGTGCTGTTAACTCATTGAAGGGAATGTATGCTGTATACATTGGAGCCTGCTTGTGATTATGACCTACCATTTTAGACAAAAGTACAGATATTCTCTAGTTTTCTAGTCTGTTTGGAAGGAAAGCTTCCGCCATAAAATTCAGTTTAATCAAATTTCAAGTGAGTTCAACTAGCAAAGTAGTTGTGTTTCGAAAAAAACCACTCGAATATATCTATGAAAATTTGACCCCAAGATACTGTATCTGTGTCTCATGTCCTCTCTCTCCAGCTCTATCTGTTTCATCTCCTCTATCTATCTCTCCACATGGATATCGCTTCCATATTTCTTCCTCCCTCAATCGCACATTTTGATTGTAAGTTTATGCTGTGGAGAACCCCAAAATGGTAGGACAGTAACCATGGAATTTCTTTGCCAACTACGATGAAGTGTAATTTTTGTTTTATTCAACTGGTTTTGGTGGAGATGATTTACCTGTTTGGTGGTGGTGGTGCTGCTGCTGCTGCTTGAAAACTAGGAACAAAATTGAAGGTTTGGCTATAGAGGGGTGTGGAGTTGGTATTTTAAGTTGCTTTTGATCCTGAGTTTTTAAATATGTTAATGGGTTGGAAGGATTTTCAAAGAAAAAGGAATATGAATGTTTGTTTGGTGTCCTCCTAGAGTGCTTTAATTTGGAATAGATGGCATATTTTGAGCTGAAAGGCTTATCAACCGCATTTAACAGTAATGCTTGCTTCATGGTTGCCTCTCTTCCCCTTAGCTGAGCTTGTGCTGCATTTAACCTGGTTAAAGCAAGTTCTCAAGGTTTATTAATTACCAGAAACGTATATGAGGTTGAAAGCAGCTAGCTTTTGAGATCTTGAAAAGGTTGATCACTTTTGAAAATTGTGGCAATAAATGTTTCTTGTTTCTTTAAATTTTATATTTTCTAAGAAAAATAGCGGTGGAGCTATCTTTGTCTGTATCACATTTTTCTTTCACCACAACATCAATTATTAGTCACAAAATGGCATTGAGTGTTTGATAGTTGGCTTATATGTGGCTGTGATGTTCAGACCTTGCCAATAGAAGGTACCAAATGGAAAAAAAAAAAGAAAGAAAAAAAAGAATTGCAATATTAAAGTTGGTGGCACTTGTATGTGCTTCCTTTAAACCCTTGTCCTTCCATGAGGGAAGAATTTATAATAGTATATTCCTGTCTTTATATGCATAAGTTTGGCCTCTGGTGTAAAACATATTTTAGCTTTGGTTTACAATTTTACCTTGGATAGTTTGAATGATTGTTGTTTTACATGGACAAGGGGAGTGGGGAGAGGATAGCTGGGATAAGAAGGGAAAGAAATATCGGTATCTTGAATTCAATCTTCACTCGTAGCATCAGATGTGTTTGATTAATAGTGTTTTCAGCTCTTTCAGAGACAGCAAATTCCATTACCTGGAATTAGTATGTTCTTTAGTATATTCATTAGCATACAGATCCAATTCCACAACATGAGTATGGTTGAAATCCAGAGAAAAGAAAGTGAATTTGAGAAAAGATTCCAGAAATCTAATGGCCATAGGGACCCAGTAGTTGTGGCTAGAATAATGTTATCTTGTGAGTATTAAAGCTGAGGGATTGACGTGGATATTTCATTCTTAGCAAAGGTAGAGTGTAAATTTCCCGCCTTTTATCTCCTTTTCTCCTCAGATTCTCATCTCTATCATTCTCACGCCGTTTCTTTCTGCTCAGAGGACATGCAAAGAAGCAAAGTTGAAACAAGAACCCCTCAAAACTCTCTTCAATCCATAAAAACCCACCTTAAAAGAATCTCTGGAATCCTGCTTTTTCACTCTCAACCATCACATGCTAAGCGACATCGAAGTTGCAATGATGAAAGATAAAGTGCATAATCCACAAACTTTCAGTGACACTATCATCTTAACTTTAGTCTTATCATGTACTATAACTAATTTACAACACTTAAGAGAAGCAAAAACATTTAGAACTCGAACATAATTAACTTAGCAGGTAGTGCGAAGTAACTCACAAGCAGCTTAGTTTGTTGCCTGGCGGATCTTATTCAGACAGTGGTGGAACATATAGTCCCTTGCCTTGAACTCAAAGGTCCTGTTGGGAGAGTAGGTCCAAGAGCCATAACAGCAAGGCAATTAACATTAATTCTGTATCGCCCTGAAACCCAAGTTCCGACCTTCCACCTGATTCTTCCATTCACCTTTAGATTTAGAACTAGTTTTCCAGCAGTTCGATCACGCCCCACTTCGTAATTGAAGGATGGAGCCACAGGTAATCCAGTTCCAACCAAAGATGCTGTTAATAGATTGCTATCCTGATGTCCTTGGTAGAATGGGGGAACGAAGGTGTCAACAGTAATCTGTTGACCCTTGTAGGCAGCATAAACTTGTAACTCCTCGTAGTAAATGCTGACCTTTTGATTTGGGTTCTTAGAAAGTAGGGTGAGTTGGATAGAGGAGTTGAGAAGGTTAGGACCAGAGAGGCTGAGTTGGTAGATATCAGCCTCTTTGAGAGTGAACTCAGGCTTGGCAGGTCGCAGGATAAGCCAGATCATCAGTATTAGTAAGAGAAGAGTGGTAAAGATTCCTGAGAAGGCAAAGAAAAGCTTTTTGTAGAGCTTGTCGAAGTTAAGTCCTTGCTTAGCACAGTGTTTTGGAGATTTTATGGAGACTTGAGACATTTGCAGTAGGGAGGCAAAACAGAGAGAGAGGGAAGGGGAGAGGAGGAGAACAGCAAGTTTACAGGGCTAAGGAAGGGAGAAATGACGGGGTTAATAAAAGGAGCACTGGGAAACACACAAAGCAGCAATTATTTTGACTGGTGCTTATCCCGATTATGGGAGTTGCTAATAGATACTTGCTTCTAAGCTTCTTGAATTTACCTTTAACTCAATGGTTATAAATTCCATTAATATGTGAAGCATGCATCTCGACCGTTGGATCATTCAACTCATGCTCCCTGCTTTCTCTGGATGTAACGGATCATATAACGTACAATGCACAGCCAGGACCAAATTGAAGTGGGACAAGGCTACCCTTTTTCAGAAAAAAAGCATTCTGACTTGTTTGGTTTTCATTACCTTGGAAGTCAATAGTACTTTCCTATATGAAATTAGAAATTCAAAAGGTGCATGCTATTTTATATTTGTTAGGGTAGGAAGTAGTTGCTTCTACGGAATTTACGTGTCCCCATAACATAATAATGCTCATTTTGTCATTGTTTGATTATTTTCCACTAACGTTTGATAGATCATTTTACCATGTCATTTGCACTTCCAAGCTCAGTTCAAAGTTATAACCTTACCAGAGCAGTATGAAAGTAGTCCTTTTTCAGGTACATAGGATATCAGGATTATTACAGCTGCTCCTATAATTCCTATCAGAAGAGCTATTGTTTTCAGTTTCTGCCTTATTTTGGTTAAACACTCACAGAAAGAGGGACATTGAACATCTGATTGGGGTCCCAGTATCTAAGATTGGGAACTTCTATCAAACAATGTTCATGCATTTTCTCAACAACCTTTACTTTTCAGGTTTTTATTGTATGCATGCTTTTACAAGGGAAGGATCGTAGATCTAACATGGTGGTTGACAAGATAGGATACGTTGGAAACACTTTAATGATAATTGTAAGGAAAGTAAGGCTTTTAAAAGAGCAAGACTCGATAGTGTAGTAGCCAGTAGCCTTTCTTGCGGAGTAGTGGTGATAAGTATGTAATGTACGCAAGCAATAATGCAATGGCCTAGTGGCTTCTCCATAACTCTCTTTACTTGCTCAGCTTGTGTTCTAGTAAAAGGCTAATTGTGTTGAAAATGAAGTTTTGATTAAGATATTATAAGTTGATGGTGATAATACTCTCGTTTAACTAACCACAGATTGACTAATTAAGAGTTTTCAAGTTGAGGGTGTCTTTTGTTTTATTGAGCTGTGCACTGTAGAGAGTTCAAAGAAGAGAAAACATGGAGAATCTCTGAACTAGCTTTTAGGAAGCGGCTGCCATTGTTTATTACTTGAGAAAAGGGTTGATATAGTAGAAGGTATGTTGAGAAACTATATATAGTCAGTGTCATGATTGTTACAATCTCAGCCGTTTGACAATTCGTTGTCGTGTATCGCTGCCGTCGATGCATGCCACGAATACCAATCATTTGATCAGTGCACTGGTCAGGTAAGCCTTGCACGATGAAGCCATGGGACCCCCTAATCAGGATCTCCAAAGGAATATTTAGTGCTAGGAACCATTGACCCTACTTGCAATGCCCACAAGGCATTAGAGGTTTGAAATCAAGGGAAAGAGTAGTTTTATCCTCTTAGGTTCACTTTTGAAAGGCTCTTATGTTTTGCTGTTTTCTTGTCTTCCAATCAAACAAGAAAGCTAGATGGCCCCAGGATCCTAGTGATCTCTCATCTGCTCTTCTTTTTCTGGCTAGAATTTGCTTTTTTCTCTTTGTTATAAAATATAGTATTGAATTGTATGCTTAACCTATTAAAAAAGAACTCATCAACTATCTAACTTACGGTTATATATATCACTTAATATATGATGGAGATATATGTATTATATATAATAGCAAGGGACATTAAAATAATAATTTGATATGTTCTTGATTAGTAATCATTTTCTTATTATCATATATTCACAGTTATAGATGAAACATCTATTATAAAGCAAAGTTAAGAACTCGGGTAGATAAGGATTGAAATCTCCGAGAGGCAGTAGTTGTGGATGGACAATGTTATGTTTCCACCAATCCTGCCTTGCGTTCTTTTCTAGGGCGGTGGTGGGCTGGCAATATTTAGGCAACAGTCAATCAGAAAAAGCTATGTCAGATCCTGAAATCACAGCAAACACATCCCATCCATGGCAGTGCCCCCCCTAGAATTGAATTGTTTTCAAGCCCACGTATTTTCCAACATTTGGAATATACCATTGCATTATCATTATCCTTCAAAGGGTATTGGTAGGTAGAGAGCCATTTGGCACAGTAAATAAAGGTCGAGAAAAAGCAAGCAACCTGAATGGCCTCTGCTTTTAACTCCTCTTTTTTGAAACTTCACTTTCACCATATCAAACACTCTAGGAGAGAGAAGGAACCAATGCAACATGTTAAGCACACTTGAGCCCACAGGAACAGGAATCACTTGTGATCGTTGCATCGGTGACTGCCAAGCTTGCCTACTGTCCTGGTCACAGGAAACAACAATAGAGTCCATTCAACCTAAAATCTTGACCTCCTCGGGGAAACAAACGAAGGACAAGTTCATCGACAACGATGTGAGAGCACGTTTACCCAGCCTTCAAGAGATTCAAAAGCTTTCAGACAGATTAAACAAAAGGACTGCACCATAAACGATGGCTTGATTTAATCAGAGCTGTTGAAAATAGAAACCCTTAATGGATTTTGCTCAATTACTATTACATTTGCTCCAGCCTCCAGGCATTCTAAGTGAGTCGCAAATTATAGCCGCTATCTTAGTGGAACTCATTTCATATTATGTACAACGAAGAATAGACACTGTTCACAGCCATTAGGCATAAACATAAACCTGTTTATAGTATCTGTGTAGCTGAGACAGTAGTTTTACAAAGCTATTATTACTAGCTTAATCAAACAAATTACAGCATCTGTAATACAATGGTTTGAAAGATACATTGTAGTCAGGAAAATGGCCAAAGAAACAAAAAAGAAGACAGGTGCAGATGAGCTGGTTTGGTCCTACTATATTTTGAGACGTGAAGAAGGCAGTTTTTCCTAGTTCATGTACTAGATACCTACGTGTTTTTTAAGTAACAGAACCTACCAGTAAAAAATTAAGATAAGATGTTCCTCGCAAAATGTGCGGAAGAAAAACCTGCGAAATAGAAAACTAAGCTGTCATATCCAGAAATCAGCTCAGCATGAATGTGATGTCGGGAACATCCTCATACTCTTAACATATTGTTCCCTCTAGACTTAACAGAGCAAAAGGCAGAAACAATCAGTGCCGGGTAATTTAAGTCTAAGTTATCACAGAATCCACTCTAATTGACTGTAATTACAGTATCATACTATCACTTGAACTCCCACTCTACTGGTCAGTTTCAGCAGGTGAAGGATCAATGTGCACTTGACGTACAAATTGTCCTTTTACCCTAGGACGCTGCTCAGCAAGTTTTTTTCTGCTCTCATACCGAACCTGCACATAAAATTCTTGTGAGCACAATGAATCACATATTTTCTGTTCTAATTTAGTGTAACTAAAAGTGTTTCTCACTTCGTCACTGAAATCAGCAAGAATCAA
The DNA here is from genome assembly GCF_951802175.1 of Populus nigra. Taxonomy (NCBI): domain Eukaryota; kingdom Viridiplantae; phylum Streptophyta; class Magnoliopsida; order Malpighiales; family Salicaceae; genus Populus; species Populus nigra. Next base: position 115,120 of record NC_084867.1, on the reverse strand, counting down.
TGCTAATAGTATTATTAGTTGCTGTGGCAGTGGAGAAGATTACATACCTTCTTTTCATAGCATCTCTCTTTACGCTTCAAGCGAAACTTGGTTAGAGCTGCTTCTCTTTGAATAGATCGATGAGAGTTTGAGTTATGTGTGAAAACACCTTCTTCATTCTTGCTCACAGAAGCAGCACTGACAGTAGCAATTTGATCAGCATTGCTGTAGCTTCCAGAAGCACTTCCATAGCCTATGCTGTTAAAGTGACTTGCGGCTCCATTACAGAAACTGCTACTTGCACTCTGATCAGTGGCGGAAGAAATATGTTCTCTACCTTCCAAAGAATCCAATTTGTTTTCTTGCTTTTGTAGAGAACCATTGATGGAATCATTTGCATTTTGACCAAGTCGATCACAGAGCTGTACAGAGGTGCTCCCATAATTGGAACATTGAAATGGGTTCACTTTATGGATGGGTTCTTTCTGGCTAGCTGAGCTTTGACTCATCATTGGTGATAAATCTGATTGTTTACAAAATATTGGGGGAAGCACAGCACCATAACTGTTGCATAGATTATTGAACCTTGTATCTTTCACAGGAATGTGGATTGGAAATACTTTTTCGCTGGAAGATGAAGTTACAATTTCATATTCCTTGGTTTGACCAGCAGCAAGAGAGATAGCACTTCTTCGAGTACTTGGTGCTAGGCTCAAGGCATCAGAGTTGTAGCCATTAACATTACTGGATATTTTTCCGTCATAATTGGCCCTGAATTCTTCCCGATTCCCAGTATTTGCCAGTGCTGAATGTGGAAGCTGCGAAGCCCTGTTAGTGTACCTGCAAGAACATCGGTGAATGCATTAGAAAGCAGATGCTACAGACTATATCAGTTTATCTCCTGATAATTTAGTAACTGCTTAAACATAAAATGAATCAAGGATATGGTAAATAGATATAGGAACTCACCACGTAAAGGCTGATGCATTAGAATGCCGGAGAGTGTGTCTTTCTTCTGTAACTTGAGTCTCTAACCCACTAGGATGAGATCTTCTCAAGGAAAGATCCAAGTGTGGAGAAGAACCAAAGTGGATTTCGATGTTATTGAAAGAACTGTGATTCGTAGATGCTCCCATGAAGTCAATGGCTTCTCTAGGAGAGTTGGCAAGGGCACCAATTTTGTCACAGCCCTCGATGGCAATATTAGCTGTCACTCTTCCACTTCCTAGAGTAATTTCCTTGTCCACCGTAATTTTATTAGAATCCTCACAGACAGCTGTAGCTGAACCTAATTTAAGTGAAACATGCACAATGTTAGTTCTCCTTACAGACTTTAACAAATATGATATTGCTAGATGAAATTGTTCAGTATTTTTACCTTCAGCTTCACCATCACGCACAAGCAATTTCTGACCCAAATTCACATGCTCTTCGTGCTTCTGTATATTCGTGTCAGTCAATGAAAACTTGCTCCATACTGGCTGCAAAAATTCCTGCATGTTTTCCATGTGGGCACCCTCAGCTTCCAAGCCTGGCTTTGTACAAGAGCTCTGCAAGAGAAAGAAAACATGCACTCTCTACATCAAACCTCATGTAGCCAACCTAAACTGGAAGGAAATTTCTTTTAACCATAAATGTACTCTTAGATGCAGATATGTATGTCCCTGATGATACATACGTTTGAGCTTATTGAGCTATTCAATTATCCCAGGAGCAGAATTCACCTAAGGGATTCAGCATTCTAGATGGACAGTCAATCCATTCGAAAGAAGATTCTCATATGGAATCTGAAGTCTAGAATAAGCGATTGAGATAAATTAATGGCCCAGCTAAGAGGATGAATTCAAACAATGACTAAAGATTTAAAAGATGGGAGTTCTCAATCAAATTAAACCTGACAAAGGGGTTTCAGTTGAGGCTATAACTGAAGAATGGACTCATGTTTCCCAAATAACATTTCAAGAACCCACAACCTAACCTGAATAGGTTGGATTGGCTTGAAATTTTCCCAGCCTTTTCGACTATACAAAACAAAACTCACCACAAAAAGAACTGAAATGCATTTATTTCCATTTAATACTAAATCATCACTTGACGCTATTTATAAAAGAAATATGTATTGGTAGTATGATAGTTATGCTTTTAATACAGAAGCATATGAAAGAATAAAGCAACATCATTTAAGATAGGTTTCATGCTAAGCCAAGCACCAAGTACATCATGTGCTGTCTGATATATGAAGAGTGCTAACCTGAGAATCACTCCTTTTCACCGCTTGCTCTTTACTTCTCTGGATAGAAGCCATTTCACCACTTGAATGATTGCCGGCAACATTATTTTCAGAAGTTGCTTCAGTCTTATCCTGTCCAACACTTTCATCATGGGGGCCATTTCCTCCACCAAGGGACTGAGAAATAGGAACTGATTAGGGCTTTAGATAGAATGGACCTTCAACTAAAATGAAAAGAAGAGAAAATAATATAAAAATGATCAAGTGCAAAGAAGGCATACAGATTGTTTTCTCCATACATGCTGCCACAAGTTTCTCAGTTCATTCTTCCTAATAGGCTTAACAAGATAGTCAGCAGCACCTCTCAACATGCATTTATAAACTGTTTTAATTGAATCCTGAGAGGACATCACTGCCAAATCACCCAAAAACATCGGTGTAAGTTCCCTTATAATTGGGGATAATCAAATCATTTCTATTCATCTAGAAATCAATTCTTCCTATCATACTTATGACTGGAATGTTTTTGCAAATCTCGTGCTCCATAATAAGAGTAAGAAGAGCATATCCAGATACTGAAGGCAAATCCACTTCGGTCAATATGAGGTCCATGTTGTGTGGTCTTTCTTTCAGTATCTCCCATGCCTTTAAGCCATCAGAAACAGTAGCAACTGCTCAACAGAAAAGAAAAAAGAGAAGAAAATCATCTCAGTACTTACAAAATGGAGCATGCTATAAAACATTAAGAATATCATATTAGTGTGTGGCCTATTTTTGTGCTGAATATATTGTGGCATTAGCAAGTAGAAATAAAATAAAAAATTCAAAGGAAGTAATCAGCTAATACTCCTTAGAAGCCCGACCCAACAAGTCAAGGATCTCAAAGCAATAATGAATCCATGTTAAACATTTATTTAGTGAGCATCAGACAAGCTTCATCACATATAAAAGCATTGAAGAGAACATGAATGGCTTAGGAAACTCAAGAATGTCTAAATGATAATTATCTTTCTTTTTTTGGTACAATGTCTAATTGAAATGGCCATAACCTTTGATTCACTCAGAGTAAGAGACTTGCAAGATATACATGAAAAGCTTTTCCTAATGTCACTCTTAAGGTCAAAATCCACCATTCCACTGGCTTCGGGCCCGTTGTGAGCTCCAGGGTCATTGTTTTTGGGCAATTTAGGCTCGTTCATATTCAAATCTTGATTAGCTATTTTTCTTTCCTCTCAAATTAAGCCTAGACTTCCTTTATGAGCATGTATGTTGGCTTTTTAGAGCTTTCCTTCGGTACCTGATGCATCAGAACTGATTAAAAGCACTTGTACTTTTCCAGTTTTTACTTGTACTGGTTCCAACTTATCCATCAAAACCAGAATAGCTAATAGATGGCGGAAACAAAAAAGAAAAGAGAACATATTTCTCATTGCAATACAAAGAAGATCTTTTCCTCATCTCAAATAGAAACCATGGCAACCAATAACTAGCTTAACAATAAATTAACCTCAAATCATAACCTTCACATAAAACTAACAGACCTCATCTTCAAAGATCAAGTTTAGACCAACATATACACATAAAAGCCTGCAACTTGAGTCCCAGAGCCATAATGTTACAAACAAAAAATATTTCTCCATTTCTCCATCAAACAAAGACAAGCCCACATCACAATTATCATGCTTTAAAAAATCAACATAAACATCAAAACGAACAAGAACCCAGTTCACCAATCACATAATAAACACAAGATTCAAAAAGAAGAAGAAGAAGAAGCGATTGAACCAAATTCAGAAACAAGACCAAGCAACTTACCTTTATAACTACATTTTCTAAGAAGAGCAGCAATTATCTGTCTAGTTGAGTCATCAGCTTCAACCAACAAAACCCTTAATACCATTCTTGGTAAAAATCTCTCCCATCTCACTAACCCATTATTTGAACCGTCACCTTCTTTCTTCTTCCTCTTCCTCTTCCTCTTCCTCTTCCTCTTCACCTCCCCTGTCTCACTCTCTGTTTCTTCTTTACTCTGTTTCCCCTCCTCTGTTTCTATTCCTGTTTTCACTTCCAATTCTTCATCACTACTAACCACTACCTCTCCCATGATGTTACAGCTTCTCCCTACCTCTAAAGTTTGAACATTTTGTATCCTCAATATTTTTTTTGCGTGTGCGTGCGCGGTTTTTCGTGGTCTTCTTGTTGGCTTGGTGCAGCATAAAACACAAAAATATCTAATCCTTGGCTAAATATTCTAAGAAATATCTGAAATAACCCACCACCTCCTTTTCATCATCCAAAAAGAAAAAAATCCACCACCTCTAATATGAGGCCAAGATCCAATGGTTGTGATACAGAGTCTATTGCCTATCCAGTATAATCATAGGATCCACAGTGTGCCATCCCTACGAGCATCCAAAATATCTAAATGCCTGTAGTGTACGGTCCATGTTTATGGATCAAAAGGGAATATGGCTTTCCTTTTTTCTTTTTTTTTTCCTGTACTATTGCTTGTTGCTTTTTAAAATTATTTTTTATTTTTTTTTAGTGCGGGATACCTTGCTGGGTTGGGGCCTTAAGATATTTTATTTGTTGTTGGTGCTCTGAAGGAGACAGTTGTCATCTCATGGTTAGTATTTGTCCACGTGGAAGAGCATTGAGGATGGTTCTGATTTGTGGTTATGGCTTTTGTCTTTGACATTGTCAGCTAGAAATGACATGTGTTTTTTTTTGTGGTCTTTGCTTCTATTGTCGACGGACATGGCATCAGAGCCGCCAAAGGGCCTGCCATCTCACCTCTTCTTTTCACACGGGGTGCTTGCTTGCTTGCTTGCACGAGTTTCTCTCTCATCTTTTAAAATTTATTCTCGATGCTAGAATACGATGCATTAACATCAAAATTAATTAAGAATAAAGAATTTGAGATTTTTAAAAAAACTCATGCTGAAACAATATCCCAAGAAAATACTTAATATGTTTATTCTTCGTAGGGCAAACGCAATCATGTGTTTACTTGGTATAGAAAAGATAAATATAATAATAAATAAAAAAAAATAGCGAGTTAAAGAGCAAAGATTATATTTATTAATGTTGAGTTAAAGAACATAACTCAAGAGATTGCATGTGTGCATGGCCCTTGTTGGAGGTGGTGATATGTTGCATGGTTTGTTTCCAACAAGGAAAGGCTTCTTGTGTAGACAGTAATAAAATAGATCTTGAGGCATTTTTAATAATATTTTCTTAATATAAGACTATTCTTCAGGATTTAATAAATTCCTTTTTTTATGTGGAGGGTTACACAAATAGACAGACTAAAAACGAAAACAAATATTAATAAGTTTTGTAAACACAAAAAAATATCATATATATATAAAAACCAAAAACAAATTTATTATGGCAACCAAAATAAGTTTAAAAAGTACTTATTTTGCCTCGCACATAAAAAATATTAGAAATCCTCTTCTTGCTCAACTCAACCTTATATGCGCGCGGCCGCTGTCATTTTCTTATTATTATTATTTTATTATAAAGTTCATTATAACACAAGATGAAGGTTTTATTTTTTAAGTACAGGATAGAAAACCTTATATGTATTGCACCACCAACTATGCATCTTAAAACAAAACAGCTATAGTATTATGGAAATTTTAAGTAATATATATAGTTGTGTAAATATTTATTTTATTTTATTAATGTTAGTATCAAGACCAACTTGTGTGTACTTTGACTAATTTCATGACCTTTAAAGTTAACAATCATATAAACTTTTAATGGCTCTAAAATTTATGAAATTTGAACTAGTGATATCTAGAGAATCATTAAAAAGGTTTACTTCCTCTCTTATCAAGTTAATTGATCAAGCACTTGATCACTAAAATTTAGAGCTTGGTTGGCATAAAACCCACCAAGCTGCCCATAATCAGACCCTTCTGATTATACATATTTCCCCATCTTTTCCTTTTCCTCTTTTTTTTTTTTTTTTTTGGTTTTTGTCACAAATTCTGTACAGAAGAAATTGGACACCAGAGCTAGGTCATCCCTTCAAAGTTCAAACACAAGGAAATAAGATATGGGCACCGACACATTGGGCCCACAAGCCCATTTCATAATGAAAAAAGTGGGTCCTCTTCCAGAATTATCCACTAAACACATAAAGATTGAAGCTTCGGGTTCATGAACCTAAGGATTCAGTCCACATCTAGCGGGGACCAACCAAACCCAATATGGAATATCCATCAGCCGACGTGTCTCCTTATCCATTTCTCTTGTAAGAGAGTGAGAAACCTCTCCAAAGGGCAAAAACACGTTATATTCCTCCATTCAATCCAAGCAAACCTGAAAAAAAATTTGCCAATGGCTTCTCTTGTAGGCACTTTGCATGCAAGCTTTAACAACCGACTTGCCCCTTTAACATCAACAACTCCTACTCCTTCACTAGCTTCTTCTTTTGTAAACTCCACAAAAACCCAAGTCCCAAAAGTGTTTCTAAAGTCCAGGTTTTTAGGCAAAAATGTCAACTTTGTTGAGATTAGAAGGAAAACAAAGTTCCCTTTGAGCCATGGTGGCTCTTCAATTAGGATGTCATGGGATGGCCCACTTTCATCTGTCAAATTAATCATTCAAGGCAAACACTTGGAGGTTTACTCTCTAAAAAGTCTAACTACTGCGTTTGCATTTCTGATTTTTCCTGTCTTTGAATTCTATAAAGATTAAAGTTTTGATCTTTTCTGTTATTAATTGTCCATATTGTGAATGTAACAAAATGTTTGGTTTGATATAGCTATCTGATACCGTGAAGAAACACGTGGAAGACAAAGTAGGGAAGGCAGTTCAAAAAAGTAGTCATCTTGTAAGGGGAGTTGATGTAAGGTTGTCTGTTAGAGGTGGAGAGTTGGGGAAAGGTCCAAAGATTAGAAGATGCGAGGTACCATTCACATATTGAATTGAAAGTTAGCTTTCTTGCTCTTTGGGTTGCTTTAAAATGGTGATTTTTTTTTCACGGGGTGTTTTTATTTGAAGGTGACTTTGTTCACAAAGAGGCATGGAGTGGTGAGAGCGGAGGAGGATGCAGAGACAATCTATGCAAGTATTGATTTGGTGTCGTCTATTATTCAAAGAAAGTTGAGGAAGATCAAGGACAAGGAGTCTGATCATGGTAGACACATGAAAGGGTTTAATAGGTTGAAGGTTAGGGAGCCAATGCATCAAGTTGTGGAGGATGATGCAGATGAAGTTTCACAGCAAGAAGATGAGGACTATATTGAAGAGGTTTCTTGTTAAAATTTTTGTTTAATCAAATTAATCTCATGGTTTAGGTTGCCGTTTATTGTTTTTGCTTGTGTTTGGTTATTATGCATTGTTTCGTATCACCAAATTTAGGTCTCATCAGTACATATGAGTTCATTGAATGTGGTCATGGAATGGTTCTATTCGCCACAAATAGCCCTTTCCATTCCACCATCTGATGACCAGTATGGCATGTCTAATTTGCAGATAGTTAGCATCACACCTTGTGCCATGGCCAATGCCGTATTAATTTTGCTAGCTACTCGTTTATAGACTCTACAAAAGGAAATTGTTTCACAAAAATCTATTTTTGTCCACATAAAGATTCAGTCTCAATCTTTTCAAATTATGGCTTGGCACTGAAAATTCTTCCTTACGGCTTGGTTGTGATGCTCCATATCAATAGTTGAAATTATATCCATAGCATCCCTTACTGTTTGGAATAGACTCACTCTCTAAACCCAATTCAGGTTGTTCGCACGAAGTATTTTGACATGCCACCCTTGACTGTTTCGGAAGCTATTGAGCAGCTGGAACATGTGCATCATGATTTCTATGGTTTCAGGGATGAAGAAACTGGTAGGAACTTATGCTACTTATTTCAATTTGTTTTTCACTAATCCTCTGCAATTTGTTATATAGAGGTTGAATTGCTTTGTGCTTGAGTCCAGGTGAGATAAATATCATTTACAAAAGAAAAGCTGGAGGATATGGTCTCATCATACCTAAAGGAAATGGCGAAGCTGAGAGATTAGAGCCTTTGGTGGTGGAACCAGCCAGAGAACCATCCTTGGCTGAATAACCAGACCTCGAAAAGAAGATCTTCCAGTGAAACAGATTAGAAAACCCTCGTTTTTGGTAATGTTGTGTACATACTGCTAAGGCTTCTGAGAGAGCATGATACTAGTGTCCGAGATCTTGTAAATGCACATTAATGACAAGTAGTGACATGGTTGTACTGGTTATTTGTTTTTGAAATATGAGTTTCAGTGTGTTTTATCCCAGCTTTCACTGGGATGAGAAGCCAAACCATTTAGTCACCTTGCAATTTATAAGATGGGAGTAAATTAGATAAAAACATGAAGTCTTCTTTTCATGTGGTCTTGAGTCTTTAACCACTTCCTCTTTGCAGTGGATTTCACTTCTTTGTTTTGTTAGAAGTTCTATTTTCATCTTATGCTATGGTTCTTTGCATGCTGCCATGTTTGGTTTTCCTAATTTCTTGTGAATTCTCTCTGGAGAAGCTTTGCACGAGACAACTTCTGCGATGCTTCTGCCTATGTTCAAACAAGTTAAAATTGGACTTCTGACAACATCTGCCCCATTTGACCCGAGTTTGGATCCTGACTTGTATTTACCTTTGAGAGCAGGGGAAAACTTGGCGAAAGAGATGTCCATGATAAGAGTTGAGCACCAGTTATGGCTATGTCAAGTGGAGGTTCAGGAATGAGCGCATATTTGGATAAAATAGCTCACTGCTCCAGAATTTTCAATTAGAGTGAGTTTCTGAACCTTTGCGACAGTTGTGGACTGGATATTCACTTCTACAGTATAAACGATTTTCTGTGGGCTTGATGTGCAAAGTTCCGTGAACAGCGGATATGGCAGCAGGCTATCTAGTATAATAATCCACCATAAGCTTGTCAAGGACGAGCCAGATCTGCTGCACAATTCATGTTCACAATGATGCATGCAAAATGAAATGGATCCGCAAGCTTACCTCTAGACTCTGGAGGAAAACTAGTCAAGGCCAGCAGGCCGACTCCAGTTCAGTACTTAAGCGTACAGATATACAATAAATGCATTTTCTGTATCATATTTTATGTTTGGTAAGATGAACCAGATTTCTTTCACTCCACAACTGGTTGGAGGGAGCTTAAAAAACCCTCTTTGCCTGCAACGTGTAAACGGAGCAATGATTACAAGCCATGTTTGAAAGCTCTTATCCTATTTATCTAAGCTTCATGTCTCGTTATGTGGTCCTGCAAAAGGGTTTTATCCTTTCTTATTCTGATGTGAAAACTTCTCATCCGAGACACTAAGAGCTTATTGATGGACATTCTTTCCCCAATAGCCATCGTATTTAGCAGTCTTCAAGGTTGTGACCATGAAATGCACAAAAAGACTATCATTCCATCTTCGTGATCCATTTCCTCAATCAAGCATTCCAACTGCAGAATCTCGGGTTCTTGGTCATGGAAAGACTGCCTGCATAAGAAAGACCATCATAACTCAAGAATAACCCAATCAAATTTTGCAAACTCTCGCAGCTTCTCCAAGAACAAAGGCTCTTTGGTCACGAACTTGAGTATCTCATCAAATTCAACGTGCTTTTGCTTCTCCTCTCCTCGCTGGCACTTAGACTTCCGTAGCACAAAGATAATTATAATAAAAGTAACAATAACAATAATTATGCATTGATAATTATGTTGGAGCAGGAAGCATAATTCCACGATGTAAATTATCTAAAGGAGATGGCATCCTCTCAGCATTTTCGTTTCCTTTTTCTATTCTTTTTCAACATATTACCTATAATATAAATCATGATGTGTTTTTCATGTAGCCATCTTTATTGTTCCCCTTTCAGTGGAACATAATAGTGAGATTTTCTTAAAAAATTAATTTGCTCCTTGAATTTTCTATTTTATATAATTGAGCTATTTTGAACTCAAATTGAAGACTAATTGCATATTTTTTAGGAGTGAGGATTGAATTCAAAAAAAAAATTTAAATAAAAAATACAGGTAATATAGATGATAGTTTTGCAATGTATTTGAAAAGTTTATTTTAGTTCCTCAACTTTTTAAGTTAGTGGGTAATTGATCCCTATAATTTTTAAACATTGTATTTTGATACCATACTTCAATTTTTTTTTAGTCCTTCATTGGAGGGAAGAGATGGGACCGCCAGATTCTAGTTTAGAGAGAGAAAGTCATTGCTGGGAACGATTCTAATATCTAAAACAGTCGATTTTTATGTTAAATTGTTTTATATGATGAGAAAAGTTAAGATTGAGCGCTTTCTTATCTTGAAAAGACCTAAAAAAAATATGAGCTTTGAAAGATTTTAGATTTCGGGTTGATTATGGGTTTTAAAACTATTTTTTGAGTTTTTGAAGGTAATGAATTGGTTAAACAAGGTTTCGAGGGTTTTTTCTAGGTATTTTAAATAAAAAATAGATTAAAAATAGATTTTTTAATTGAAAACATAAGAGCCTTGCTTTTTTGGCCACCACAATAGCTGAATTCTGGACAATTATAAACGATGTGTCGTCTATTTATCTTTTTTGACAAAGAATGGAGCAGATGGTGCATTGTTCGCTCCATTAACTTTAGAAAAAAAGCCCTTAACACGTGAGCCTGGACTTGCAGGCTCACACGCAAGCCCTTTTTTCGTGGGCCAGACATTACGCCTGGCTTACCAGGCTCACAACATCTGACTTCATTTTTTTTTTAGATTCTTGTTTTTTTATGTATTGTTTTATAAAATATGTTTTTAAATTTATGTTTTGAACAATATTTTTTCTCAAAGATTGTTTTGGCTTATCTAGCCATTTTGAGATGGCAATGTTTTTTAATATAATGAGTGTGTTTTGTTTTTTTATAAGGTTATTGTAATTTATTTATAATTTGTTTTATATATTTTATATAGATTAAACTTATTCTTAAAAATAAAAAAAATTTATAATATTTTTATTGTATGTAGCCTTGCATTTATTTTTTTTTCTTTTTATTTTATTTAATAAATTTTATTTGTGTTAATTTCTATTACAAATTAATTTTTATAAATAAACTCATTAAATACAGTTGAGTAAATGATTTTTATTGCAATATTAAATATTTTAACTTATATTCATCTTTTAATTTCTCTAGTTTTTTTTGTTATTTTTAATAATTTTATTTATTTATTTATATAAATAACTATCAATTTATTTAATTAAATACTTATATAAAAATTTTATTTATAGTTATTTTTTTTCTTAAAACTAGCTTATATACCTATGATTTGCTTTTTAAAAATTACAACTCGCGGTAGCGGTCATATAACTAATAAAATAAATAAAAAGAAAAGGCATTAATACGTGGGGTGCTGCTGGAGCTTGGTGGGAATAAATATGAAAGGGTAAAAAAGAAATTTTATTTAATAGTAAATCCTTTGTAGCTACGAGGACATGAAAGAGACAAATGCAGAGCCGGCGGTGAGTGAACAGACAAAAAAGAAAGAAAATAAAACGAAAGAGAGAATGAAATAATTCAGTTCACTCTACAGCTTGATTATCAAAAGCAATCTCAATTTCTGGTAAGGAATACCTTTTCATGTTATTTTTCTATACCTGCATTGATTTGGGATTCTTTTTCCTTTTTTTGAGGTATTATTTGCTTAATTTGGTGAGGAATTGTTAAAGATAAGTTATTCTTTTTTTTAACAATCGATTCTGGAAGATAATCTTTGAGGATTGATGGGTTTTTTGAGATAGGAAAAGGTGGGTTTTTGGTACAGTTAACGCAGGCAGTGTGCTGTAAAGATTGAAGACGGTCATATTACGACACATTTCCAAACGGATTTGAATTCTTTTTTATTTAAAATTAATTTTTTTATGGTTTCCAATCGATTTCACATGCTAATATAATTTTTTTTAAAAAATAAAAACAAAATTATTTTAATGTATTTAAAAAAAAAAATACTTTCAAAAACATCTATTTTAGGTTTTCTAATATCCCTAAAATATTAGAAATGTTTCTTTTGGGTTCATGCTTGGTGATAGATTTTCAGGTTGGTAGGATTATGAAGTTCTTATTTGCAACTGATTATCAACTATTTTGGATAATTGGATTTAAGTTGAATGGAATACTTAGATTAAAATGGCATGTAGAATATTTCGTTTTTATAAATATACAAAGACGATGAAGGATATTTAGAATATTGGCTACATCAATAGTAATGTTTGATTAAGAAAATGTATTCTAAAAAAATAAAATTTTGAATATTTAGTATCGTAATATCATTCACTGTAATTAATCTAGGGTAGCATGATCAACCATTACCATTGATTTCTCTATTTATATGAGATTCATGTTTTCTTTTTCTTTTTTTTAGTTTTGATTGCTCGCTAATTTCATGTCAAGAGTTGGGCTCGCCTTTACATTCTTCTACTGTTCAGAATCAGGCTAGACCAAGCATCCTACGTTGGATACATTGGCAACTCGCTGCAGCCTATTGAGAAAATTGAGGAGCCTGGAATTGGACGTTGTGTTGTTGTAGAGTCAGAAAACAGAGCAGAAGAATGGAAAATGAGGAAGATAAAGCTAGAAGTAGCTGCAGAAGCGAAAATATAGACAGATTGAGTGATCTACCTGATAGCATAATTCATAAAATTCTATCCTTGGTTGACCTCAGATGTGCTGTCCAGACAAGTGTACTGTCCAAAAGGTGGAGATTCTTGTGGACTTCACTTACTGATCTCAATTTCAATGGAACCTGTATGGATTTCACGAACTTCTTAACTTTCAATAGATTTGTGAGTAGGGTACTATCTACCCGTGAGGACAGCAATGTTTACAAGATTCAACTCTATTCCACTTGGAGCCCCCATCATTCTCTCTTGGATATGGTCATAAAATATGCAGTTTCCCATCACATTCAGAATATGGTCATTAATTATGGTCATTCCACTATCCGATCTTTCTCTTTACCTCCTGCATTTTTAACATGTCAATCGTTGAAAACCAATTATCTGGATTCAATTTTAAAGCTTTGGGTTTTGCTCTCCCGAATCTCATCTCCTTGAGTCTCTCCCACTGTTCATTTACCAATCCCAGTGATTTCGATGATCCTTTTGCTAGTTGCCTGAAATTAAAAAATCTAAGCCTACGCTCTTGCAGTTTTCTGTCGTCAAAGGTCTTGAAAATATCTGGGCTCCAGTTACTTAACCTAGAAATTGTAGGCCTTGGATATATGAATCTAGCAGGATTACTGTATAGGATTGATATTTTTGCACCAAAGCTCATCTCTTTCGTCTACAAACTCTCTCATGTAGTGGATTTCTCTGGACTCCACCTTCCCTCCCTTAATTTTGCCCGTGTTCATGTTTGTACCAAGCAAGACAAGAAGAAAGAGGCGTATCTGGGCTTGATCAATATGTTCAAAGGGCTTGGCAATGCTCAATCAGTCATGCTACATTCTCAAACCATTGAGGTATTTATATGTACATATCTTGTGCATCAACTTAAATATTACTTGTTCTTCTGCTTTGTTGCTTGAACACTATATTAGAGCCGTAATTGTATTCAGCACTGTGTTAAAGGTTTAGTCACATTGAAGCAATTAAAAGAAGTTTACATTGCTGCCAAAAGAATTCATTGATTAATCTGCAACATTTCTATCGATATTAGAGCTGTAAATAATTATATTCACGTACTTTGTTGACAGCCAGAGGTGCAAACATGATTCCTTGTTTTTCGGTTTCTTGAAAAAGCTGTTGATGGTTATCTCTTACATGGAATTTTGGTGTCTCTTGTAATTAGGTCCTTGGTTCATTTCCTGGTTTACTAGAACAAGAACCTTCTCCTTTTAAAAGATTGAAGTCTTTGCAAGTTGCCCCCAACAATAAACCTTTGGTGCCTCCTCATGTGATGACCTACTTACTTGGTGGCACTCCTCACGCCAAAACTATATATGCAGATTACCTATAGGTGCTTATCTGTCTGTTTTTATCTCCTACATATAATTTGACTTTTGATTATATTCTTCAGCTGTTTGATTCAATGTTATTGATTTTTCTGGCATGTCATCAGTCACCTTCTTCCTAAGCTAGATAAATAGTTGATTTGTATCCACATTGTTTATGTTATCTGGTGATTCTGACATTCTAAAATGCTGAAAATTAATCTGCCTTGCATTTCTTTAATTAATTGCACCTGTTCTTAATTAGGATTTGGTTAGACATGATAATTGTGTTATTATGTTATGTGTGCACTGTCCCAAGCATTTTAGTGTATTATGTTTTTCCAAAACTTCAAATTCAATAGAAAAGAGTTTGAATTTGTGTCCCTTCCTCCTGTAATTCAAGCTGGTCAGAGAATATTAGTAATAGCTTCTTCTATTTTTTTTTTTTTTGGGAGAGCCTGGAGAAGGAGATTGTGCTCGATGTTTGTTTCCTTGATCTCAATCAAGTAGTGAATTGATCGAAACCATTTCAGCTTTCATAAACACTGGCACAACATCCTCAAATTTGGAATACCATGTGTACATGTTTGGGGAGCTGGAATCTATCACTTGCTTGTGTCAATAACATCTGAAATCAATGGACTTCCTAGGTAGCAACCTGAAAGTTGCACAACGTGGAAAATTTCTAGATATGTATCTTGAAACACATTGCTTGCTACTTTGAATTATTGTTAGCTATGCATATTCAAAATAGGGTTCTTAAATCCCCTTACTTTAATGCAGGTGGAGCTTGATGTTTGATACAGCTGCATCAACACCAGGAGTAAGTTGATTCTGCTTACTTTGCTTGTTTGAGCAGAGAGGCTTATGAAGCAAAGGCATATAAAGCAGTATACAGCAGCCAAAAGGATGATATGAGAAAGTGCCCACTGCTGTTCAATGGAATTCATCTGACGCAATGTGCATGGGTTTTTTTTTCTTTTAATCTTATGAAGTTGTGTACTGGTGGTAAGAACTAAAACTGAACCATATTTGTTGGCACACTCAAAACCTCCAGTTTAATCTGTGTTTCCATGAAATAGGAAGGATTGTTTTGCTACAATTTGGCCATTTATTTGTTTGGGAAAGTTCGGGTTGAAATCTTTGACCATCATAGAAACGTTAGGTGAAATTTGTTTTTGGAAAGAGTTCAATAAAGAAGAAGCTTTTCCTGAACACACTGAACAGGCTCGTCTTTTCATGAATTCCAATCTCAACATTTTGGAGTTCTGAGAAACTATTAAAATCAATCCTGTTAGGATATTAAGGTTTATTTTCAGCGTCATACGAGCTGAATATGTGTAATGTAATTGGTCTTGAAAGTCTAGCAGTTAAAATGCCCCCTACCTCCCATGGGAGGCAAAGGCTCATTAATTCTTTGTTGATATAGTTCTTTCTAGAATTGATGTACATAAGAATGAATTTATATGACGTTATATACATTCTGCAAAATCTAAAGGGCAAAAGTGTTTCAGCATCCTAACTAACAAATTAAGTCACTGATGTTGATTGAACTTTGCAATTAACAGATCACATGGCAGAAAATAAGGCATAAGCTCTTGCAATTTTAAAATATTACAAAAAACCTTAGAATAACATAGATTGAAAGAGGCAAAGAAGCGCCATTAAAGTCTTGTGAGATCCGCGAGCAGGGATGTGGATAGGTGATCAGTATGATCCCCCGGTTCTGCAAGAAAACTGCCTTCCATGTGTAAGGTTTCTTCAGGGAGTTCATCACCAAGTAAGTAGATCTGCACATGATCAGGTATCACAAACGAGTTATCCTCGCCATGCGCTTTCAAAGACTTCAATCTTCTGAAGGGGCAGGTCTGTCATTCGTGCTTGTAAGCCAGGAACCAAATTGAGGACTTCAATGGTCTCAGAAGATATCCTTACAAATCGTGCATTGTGTAGCCCTCGGAACACATTGATCAAGTTCCGAGTCTCCTTTAAGTTGCGCTCCAAATCATCGGATGATGGTCGACGGACATGAATATCAGCAAAATTAAGAGAGGGGAGGGGAGGTCGAGCTGAGAGAAATCCACAGGATGTGAATGACTATAGCGAAAGGATGTGAGTTTCGGTGCGAAAATCTCAATCCTGTTACAACAACTATTAGAATGGAACCAGCCTTGAGTATCTAGGTTAGCTAGTTGGAGTCCGGATATTCTTAAAACCTTAAGACGGTAAAAGCTACAATGGTGCAGACATAAACTCTTGAGATTGGAACAAGCAGCGAAAGGGTCAGCGAACGAATCGGTTTCATATGATATTAAACAATGGTTGAGATTCAAGGAGGTCAGATTTGTCAAACAACCCAAGGCAAGAGATTCAGGCAGACGATAGAAAGCAACAGAAGACAATTCAAGGGTTTTCAATGATTTAGACTGTAAGATTTTGTGTAGTCAAGAAAATGCCTAACATTCTGGGAAATTACGTAGTCTATGAGCAATGAATAAACGTCCTCAAGATAAATCCATCTGGAATATATTTCAAAAGTACAAACCGTGAAGGAATTATCACGGTGAGACAGTACCTTGGTGACGAAATCTGAGAAGTCCTTAGGCGTCATATATTCTGGACGGTAGCTATCAAATTTGAGACAGGGAAGAGAAGTCCACGGGAATCTCCATCGCTTAGAAAGCACACAAGTCTGGATTGCCTGTTTAAGGTAAAGGAAAGACAGAACTTTATGGATAACGTGGTCAGGTAGATCATTCAATCTGTCTATGTTTATCATGTCTTCTTCTTGTATCTTTGTTGCAGGACCATCGGCCTCAAAAGATCTTGCTCTCGCATATTTGATTAGCTATAGGTTTTCCTCCTGAGCGGTGGGACTCTTGTAGTGTTGAAAAAGGGAACTGGGAGAGGGAGAAGTCCATGATGGACATGGAAAGAAAGAAGATGTACCAAACGTATGTGGGCCTCAAAGATATGGAAAGAAAACAAGCTTTAATTGCCCTCGTAACGCAAAGGATCAATTTCAACAATCGCTGGAGAAAGAAAAGTGATGTCTAACCATCAGAATTTGCAACTCTCCTGTCTATAATATCAAGTTCAACGAAGGAATGATGTTGATCCACATCATTGTTCTTAAGAATCACACAGAATATGTCTAGAATTAACAACAAAAGAGAGATTTGTAAATAAGCGTCTTCTTACGGTGACGATAACATCAGTATTTGAAACTTGGAAAGATATTTTGTTGATCCAAAACCAAACCTGATCCCATCAAATTTCAAGTTAAGCAGTTGGATTAATCCGGATATTTTGAAAACCTTTTCAGGGGGGGCTGTTAAGAAACAGAGCATAAACTCTTGAGATTGGAGCAAATACCAAAAGGGTGACCAAAACCAGTTCCATAGAGAGAGCAGCAAGCACAGAAATGCAACGAGCTGGTTAACGCTGTGGAATTTATAACGAACAAGCTCAAGGGCGGGCTTTCAGTGAATTGCAAGTTGAAAATGCTTTTAGCAAAAGGGAAGGAAGGAATGTGTTATAATTGATGGCGGACATAAGATGCTGCTGAACATTTTGATCTTCACCGCATCATGGCTCTTTTTTTTTTTTAATGGTTGTGTGTTTATGCTGCTTCACAGTGTTTTCATTTTCTCTGAACCCTAAACTCAAACTCTAAATCCTAAAAAGAAAACCAACTCATAAGTTCTAAGTGGGTAAACAAAAGAGATAATTTAGCAAAAAAAACAATTCAAAAAAATTTAAATTCAAGTAAACAATTCAAGAACATTACAAAAATTAATTTTTTAAAAAAATAAAAAAATTATAAAACACAATTTCTACCAAAATAAAAAAAATAAGAAATTAAGTTGACAAAATAAAAATTACAGACCTGGGGAGAGGGCCAGCAGTCACAGTCACTCGCAGCAGATGAGTAACTTTTCTTTTCTTGGGGAAAAAGGAGCAGAGAAATAAAAATAAAAGGTTTAACTAGGGCTTTTCTTTTCTTCATTTTTTTCTCAACACCAAGCCAAGCCAAGCCCAGCTACCAGAGCCAAAAAAAAAAAAAAAATGTGGAGAAGAAGTAGCAGCACTAGTATTTCTTTGATCAACCACGGCGTAAGAGCCTTCCACCACCACCTCTCCTCCTTGTCGGCTACCACCACTCCCAGAACCCTCCTTTCCTCCTCTAATTCTCCCTTGTTTCACCCTCCGTCTTCTCACTTGGCCCATAACAACCGCCTCTCCGTCCGCTTCCTCCGCACCGGCCGCGACCCCTTCACCAGGTGCTTACATCATTACCTCTTTTATTATTTTGGATTCAATTTGTTTGTTTGTTTAGCAATTAATTAAATAAATAATAGTTATGAGATAACGGCGCCTGTGAATTGGGGGATACGGATTGTGCCGGAGAAGAAGGCGTTTGTGATAGAGAGATTTGGAAAGTATTTGAAGACGCTGCCATCTGGGATTCATTTCTTGATTCCTTTTGTGGACCGAATTGCTTATGTTCATTCTTTGAAGGAAGAGGCTATTCAGATTCCTGATCAGTCTGCTATTACCAAAGACAATGTCAGCATTCTCATCGATGGCGTCCTCTATGTCAAGGTGCCCTTTCTTCTTTTCCTTCTATTTTATTTATTGAATCAGCTATCAATACTAATACTAAAAACAATCTTATTGAACAGATTGTGGACCCTAAACTTGCCTCTTATGGTGTTGAGAATCCCACATATGCTGTTGTTCAACTTGCCCAGACCACTATGCGTAGTGAGCTTGGTAAGATTACTCTTGACAAGACCTTTGAAGAAAGAGACACCCTCAATGAAAAGATTGTGGTATGCTATCCCTACCCTTCTTTCACCTTTCTCACTTGTTTTCTTACTGGTTTTCAAAGCGGGTTGCATTTCATTCATTCATTTATTTATTGACGAAGAAAAGGCGTTGATTTTTTTGATAATGTTTCTCATTCAATAATTCTAAGGCTGTTGATTATGTAAAACTGTCATCATTTCTGCAGGAGGCCATTAATGTGGCTGCAACAGACTGGGGTCTCCGGTGCCTTCGCTATGAAATAAGTGAGCCCATATTCTATGTTAGGTTTCTGTTGCATCTGCTGTAAATGCTTCACTGTCTTCTCTTCTTCAGGGGATATATCTCCTCCACGTGGAGTAAAGCAAGCTATGGAGATGCAAGCCGAAGCAGAACGTAGAAAGAGAGCTCAAATTCTCGACTCCGAAGGTAGTAAATGAAGTTTAATTTTTCCATTTTTTGCTCAGCTTAACTAAACTCTACTTTAATCAAACTTTGTTGCAATTGCTTGCATGCATCATTTTTATCCATTTTTACAGAATTGTTACGCTGTCTTCTCCCAATTAGGTCCTTTTCCAACGCTCCTTCCTGTCACATTTTCTTCCTGCCCCTGTCACATCTTTGCTCATACATAATGCAATAACTTTTTTTTCACAGTTTTATCTATAAATCTTTGTCGTTCATGACTGAGCCATCTTAGGCAACCTGTTTTAAAATCATTTATTCCTTGTCCTGAGGCATTGCAATATTTCTTCATTTGCCAATTTAATGCTTAACTTTTGTATTGATGATTTTTAACAGGAAAAAGACAGGCCGACATTAATATTGCTGATGGCCACAAGAGTGCTGAGATCTTGGCATCACAAGGTTAGTTTTCTTATGTGCTGTAAGAATTTCATTGATTACAAGTTTCTTTAGAGACAGTTGTAACCTCTCTAGTACTGTTTTGAAATAGAGCACACTTTACTTCTCTAATGTTCATCATCTAATTACCATTATTTCTTTATGGAAACTCCATCCTTCTACAGGAGAGAAACAAGCTATCATTAACAAAGCACAAGGTTAGTTTTCTTGTGTCCGTGTTTGTGCAATAATCCATTGATGCTCTTCTATATTTCATTTTCTAGACCCACAAGCCATTATAAAATAGTAGATAAGCAAACAGATTTCATGAGGCAATATTATGGCGTATTTGATACAGCTATCCTATAGGTAGCTAATCTCATTCTCTTTCAATCCTTGTCTTTCTTATGTCCTTATGTATTTGTGAATTACTCCAATGATTATGTTTGGGTTTTTTTAGGGATGGCTGTAACATAGCTAGTATTATTTTTTAAACAAACCACATGACGTGAGAACTTTTTTGTTATAATCATACTTTCCAATCTGTTGAAACTTTTACATGACAGTGCTAATACCAAGTTGCGCATAAAATAGACTGGGCATTTGGGCTCTTAATTTTCTCTTCTGGCTGCCTTGGATTGTTAAGTTTGATGTAATCCTCTAGCATTTCATTTTCTAGATCCATTAACTGCTCTGAAGTATTTAATAACGAACCAGACTTGATCAAGCAATATTATGGCTTATCTTTATATTGTTTTCGTTTACCTTGCAATCCTATCATTAATATTTCAGGTGAAGCTGAAGCCATCCTTGCTAAAGCACAAGCAACAGCCAAAGGAATTGCCATCGTGTCAGAGTATATTAAAAGGAGTGGGGGAGTTGAGGTGAGGTTCTTTACGTAGATTGTGATAAGGTTGCATTGGGATTTAAAATCTCATCTAAAAGAGAGATTCCTTAGATTAGTTATTTTTACACATGTTTTATACCATATATATGATTTATGATTCAATCATTTTAGCATATGCTAGAGAATCAATTGTGCCATGTCTAATGTGCATCAAGGCTCAAGTTTGTGGCATGATTTGCAGGCAGCTAGTTTGAAAATTGCTGAGCAATATGTGGGAGCTTTTGGTAACATTGCCAAAGAGGTAAGGAGATTTACACAGCTGCACATGTGATTGTCTAGTTTGATAAGCAGTTACTTGACAACTTTCTAATGTTTTTTTCTTTTCAGGGAACAACAATACTGCTTCCCAGCGCTACTGGCAATCCTGCCAATATTATGGCTCAAGCTTTCACTATGTACAAGAGCCTGCTTGGTAATGTTTCCAACAGTGGTCGTAATGGGTCTTCTTCATTAGCAGAAAGCACATCTGCTGAATCCGTGGATTCGACCGCAGTTTTAGAGGACAATGCTTCCTCCTTTGCAATCAAATCCACGGGTGAGAATGCTAGAGATAATGGCGAACCAGGATTTTCACTTCAGAGCCGCAAAAAGGGGAAAGCTGAATAGAGTTTTAAGGAACATGAAGGAAGGATAGAGTTGATTCTGCCAAACAAATTCACCGCCAGCCATGGTTTTTTTTTTACCAGTTGTATGACTAATTAAAGTCCGATTCCAAGTTTAGTTTTCAAAGAGAGAAGTTGAACATAGGCCACTCTTAGTAATTTGGGGGGAATTATTGTTCTTTTATTTGCTCTATTGTCATGGTTTTCTCACATTACCCGCTTCAAATGGACGGAGAGTTATGCTAACAAATTTATATGGCAAGAACAGGAACCGTTGAGGTTATTTTGCAGATGTTGTGATGACCGTTTTATGGTACTCATTGTGCATATTTCCTAGCTGTCTATCAAGCTGGTTTCTGTTTCTTGTGAAGGTGTTTTATTAAAGGCGCTGGCTTAGACAACCATTGAACAGATGATCGTTACGGGGTAGAGGGTAAAAGCATGCATTTTGCTTCTATGCAAAGACAAGTTTTCTCCGACAAGCATTGGGTATGCAGAAAGATTCTGGAGTCTGGACCCCAAATAGTTGTTTTCCAAACTCAGTGTGCGCAAAACAATGTGGCCCCAGCAAAATGGAACCTCCAAGACCCTTTACTGAGGAGGGATTCGAAGTTCAAACTCTGCAGCAATCAAAATCTCGAGTCATGGTGGAAAGAGGGCATAGATGCGCTTTTACAAATTGGATGCACGATTAAGCAACAGAATAACTAGTAAAAGCAGGGCTGTATCAAGAAAAAATGAAAAGAACGATACCGTAAAATAGTTGAGTAAAGCAACAGAAAACATGAAAAATATAACAGTTGAGTTGAGTTCATGCATGCCATTAATGTGTATTAACTCCAATTATATGTTCACAGAAAAAGAAAAGGCGAGAAAAACGATACAGTGGCTGGGAAAACCCACCTCAAAGCTCTGTCTCTCATATTCAAACATGGAGCAAGTGCAGATATACAAAAAGAAGCAGAAAGAGGAGACGAGAATTCGAATCAAAATAATCCAAACAAGATGGAGAAACCAAGAACAATGAGCCAAACAATATGAACAAGAAGCAGAGCTTGAGCAGCAGCCCCATTATTTCCAACCTCACAGAAACCCTTCTTGGTCACCTTTGTCCCTGCGCATCGTGCATCATCACATCCACACCAGTAAGTCACACCGTCCACGCCACAAACTGGGTCTGGCCGGAAGCACTTAACAGGGCAGGAGGAGACAGGGGATCTTCTGCTCCATTCTCCGCACGCATCATCATCATCGTTGTTGTTGTTGTTGTGGTCTAGGGTTGGTAATCGGATTGGATTGGCATCTGATCGGACGGTGGGGGCAGAGAAGAGGGCAATGGAGGTAATGAGGAGGAAATGGATTAACAATGTGGATGGCATCATCATCATCATCATCATCTTCTTCTTCTTCTTCTTCTTCTTTGGGAACGGAAGCTGATAAATCGTGGGAAATTCCAGCTCCCGTCAAGAAGATGAAATCATGGAAAATTAAGACAAAAAGGAAAGGTAATTACAGAATGAAGGCATATACTAATCTTAGCTTAGCCGCTTGAGGTTGGCCGCCTGGCCCATCTCATGTGTCCTTTTCTTTTTCTTTAGGTTCGCTCGCCAACTTTTATCTGTCTGCTCTTGTGTGCTTTTCTTGCCTCGTAATGCAAAGCTTACACCACACACACGTCTTTCAAAATACTCCTCCTTTGTAATATTCACATGAAAATAAATAAATAAATAAATAATCTTAAATTAACAACAAAAGAAAAGTGTGAATTACTACATTGTTTATTACTAAACTAGAAAGAAAGATGATTGCCAATGATGATATAGAAAACATCCAAGGGTTTTTGTACTTGTAATAATTATAATATGATTTAAAACTATTTAATGTTTTGCTCTATGATTACCTTCATGTGGCTGCCATGTACTAATTAATTTTTCCTATTGTTTTCTCAAATTCATTTTATATTACACTTGTGTTGTGTGTGTATAACTCAAACTTACCCATCAAATTAGATTAAATATATTTGTAGGATTATTAATTAAATAATTGAAATACATCTTTTTTTAAATCATATCATAAGAATCCAAAATACAATAAAAATAAGCAAAAATGTAATTTTTTTCCCTGGATGGATATGCAATTTAAATTATTATTCATTCTCAATTTTAAAGAGATATTACAAATTTTATCACTTGATTTTATGGTTTTATTAAGAAGGGGTCCAATTGTAGTATAATTATAATATCACACATAATTCACTTGTATTATCCAAGGTAATTGTACAATCACACTAAAAAGAATAATTCAATCTCATCCTTTGAAAGATGAGAGGCGTGTGTCCTGGAAAGATCGTATGCATTTCTGTTGTTGCGACAATGTTTATCTCAGAGATGTGCGATTGTATTATAAAGATTATGTCAATCACTTCCAAGATAAACTATATTATAGCATTAGGAAGGCATTACTTTCTTCCAAGGTAATTGTGCAATCATACTAGGAAGAGTGAATTCATCCCATCTTTGGAAAGATGAGGAGCTTGTACCCTAGAGAGCTCCTGGAGAATAAAAAGTATTGTTACTTTGAACAATTTAATTCATATATAAAAAATTTACATTCTTAGTTGGTGACCATTATATAGTTACATTTTCCCTTAAGGTACAATCAATTTTATGACACTCTTGTTGAGATCATTATCTTAGGCCTAAAAGTGAAAGAATAAAGTTTCTCTAGTGGATGTCTTCTAGGCGGTCGCTGAATATAGTTCTATAATGATATAATTTGAATTGATACTCCACTTGTATTTTATCTAAAGCTTTCCAAAATCTCGAGGCTTCAATTGCGCTCGTGAAATGAACATATGCATAACCTGAATTTTCTCACCTTACTAAGCTCATGGGCAAGTTGAAGGAAGTCCTCCTCAGACTTAGAGCAATCAAATTATTGCCTATACTTTTCTAGGTAATGAAGACTTGCTGATGCACCGATGAAGCAAGTGTGCCAATAGCTGTAGGAAAGTCTATGACATGTCTCATTTCAATAGTTCTTTGATGATCTACCTTTGGTGGTGATTAGGGATGTCAATGACCTGGCCTTGAAAGAAAAATTAATGATTTTTTTATCACTCTCTCACAGATGACATAACCGATGAGGTTCGGAAGGCTTGAGGGCTAAGATGATATCTTGGATAATAGTTTAATCTTGTGGATCTAATGATCTGAATTATTCTCTCTAATCAAGGTGGTTGATGAATAATACTTGATACCTGTAAAAGGTCTTCTCTTATAAATTTAGGAACTCTCCGATGCTTAAATGAGTATTGTTTTAGAGAAAATACAATCATCTTTAGAGAAGAATGCTACGAATAGATATATAATAAGAAGTGGAGAAAAATAAAAACATGCCTTTGAGAGAGAAGGGGTTAAAGTATAAACAACGTATCTCTAAGTTATCAGAATAAAACATCTCTGACTCGTCAAAGGATAAAATATCTTTGTTTTATCAAAGTAAAATATTTCTAACTTATCAGAGTAATCATAGAGCCCAATATTCTTTAGAGTTAAAAAAAATCATAAGCTTAACACTTGGTTGAGTTTGAAGATGGTGGGTCTGACATCTTATCAGATTCATATATATCTGGGCTCAGTACTTTATTGAGCCTAAGGATGGTGGGTCTGATAACTTGCTAGACCCATATATATTTAGGCTTAGCACTTGATCGAATCCAAAAATACTAAGTTATTATCCTATTTTTGATATTTTTTAAGAAAAGAGGATCAAGGTAAAAAAAACAAAAATATTGATCCATCACCGTATTTGTTTTTTCCCTTCAGTTTGTTTCCCAAACTATCCTATTCAGACTGCATTCCACTGTTTGATAACTAAAATCCTGAAGGCAACAGCCATACAAACTGCCAGTTGTAGATGCAAGTTTTTCCGGTTAATTCTGGTTGTTGCCCTAGCTTAATGTAATGGCCAAAACTTAAGCAAGTCCAATTTTGCTTGTCTCTTCCTCGACTCAAGTAGTTACGGATTGGGGACAGCTAAAGTGAGAAAACAGTCTCTAAATATAATCAAGAAAAAATATAACAAATCAGAGTTACGAGGAGGAGAGGAGTATGCGAGGGAAAGACACTTGGAACCAACGAATCCAGCAGTTTTTAACTGTAATAACTGGCTGTCTAGCTCCAACATGAAAATCGCCGAACAGAGGCATGCTGTCCATAGGAAAAGGTCATGCACAGGTTTGCCAAACAAATTTGTCCCAAATATGGAAAAATGAATCAACTATATATTATGCACCCCCATCGTAATCAAAGTTGACCCCTCAACCTCAAATCACCTTCTTGGGAATCGATAGCCATTTGTGTTTGTGATTTTAATCACTCTGCCGCCTCAGAATCCCGCATCCATTCCACCGGTGAAAAACATCATGGGAGGCTGTGCGGGTAAATTCAAGGGCTCTGATGATCTGTCTCCAGAGCCCCTCCCAAGTGACGCTCCTGTCAACCCTGACCAGGCTGAGGGCGAGACCGTTGCTAAGGTATGTTAATTACCTTAACTTTATCTTCTTCATTCTTTTGGTGTTGATGATCTTTTATTGTGAATGCATGAATGAGTCTTATAATCCACATTATGTGAATCAATGCAGGAGAAGGAGGTAGGTGAGATCAAGACTGAAGCACCTTTGGTAGATGTCTCCGAGCAAAAACACGAGGGTGAGAAACCCGCCGAGCCAGAGACTCCTGCTGCCGAGCCCGAGAAGAAAGATGAAACCCCTGCTGCCAAATCAGAGGACAAGGTTGAGGCCGCCGCTGCACCTGAGAAGAAAGAGGAAACCCCTCCTGCCAAAGAGACTGAGAAGAAGGAATCAGATGTTGCTCCTACCAAAGAAGCAAACAAAGAGACTCCTCCGGTTACCGTCTGATCTGAAATGAAATAAATTGTGTTGACAGACAAGTATAAACCAGATAATCAGATGTGCCAGAAAGTCCAATTGTTAATGTAAGATTATTGGTTTTTTACATCTTTTGTTGTCCAAACTTGCGAGGCAGGATCGTCAACCCTTCGATTAATTTCCCCTTTAAGTAAATTACTGCATTTTAGCGCGTTTAAGAAACAATTTGCCACAGTGATGAACCGAATTCATCATTCTAATGAAATAGGGAAAATAAATTTACGTCATCAACCCTTCTAATAGAACAGTTCCTTTCCTTTTCTTCTTCTTTCTTCTGGGTTTGTAGATGTATTCTGCTTTTGATTTGCCGCTATGTATATTTGACAGCTGATGATGGAAAATCACACCTCATTACTTCAAAATCAAGAACCATCAATTTCTTGAATTAATCTCTAAGATAACTTTCAATCTGATGTTACAAACTGACAAAATAAGCATTCTTGCTCTGCTAAGCCTGAATTTGCTGCTGTGTTTGGTTCTGAATTACCAGTTCTTGCCAACCTGAAATGAAAAGGAAATACAGTTTGCTTAACTAGTGTCACAGTTTGCTTAACTAGTGTCGTATTTCAACCTGCTGTGTTTGATTCATAGTCCTTGAAGATGCTATTTGTTACCCTTTTTTTTATTTAATCTGTCTCATTTGGGCTTCAAGGACATGGTATTTAAATCAAGTACAGAGGTGGGGAATCAAGATTTTGTAATCTTTTAGCCACTTTCCTAAGAAAAGGTTTTTGACAAACAGGGAAAGTGACTTTGCATCTCAAACTAGTAGCATAGCACAGGGTAACGCCCTTTCTCCATTTCACAAACTTCTCTCTTTATCCAGTGCAAGTCGACTAAGGAGCTTTAATTTGATATGCAGGGTGGTTGTGAATTTTAGACCTATGGACTTTGATACGAAAGTTGTGCACTTGAGAAGTGGGGGTGCTACAGGACTGGTTTGGTTTTGAAAGCTCATTGGTTTAAACATGCCCTTCCCTTGCGCTTAGAAGTTGTTAGGATGCTCTTTTCAGCTAGTTAGAATTGTTGTTTGTATCTTCTGCCACTATACATCACAGCTTAACAGCTTCTGATTTTCGTATAGGTCCTTCAAAGGCAATCAATATATCTGAAAAACTAACTGGGACTCCCCACTGTAGCTGTCTTTCATGCCCAAACTTTATGGTGCTCCTAGTGCAGAGATTAATGAGGTAGCACGGACTATCCTGTATGAGGTATATTTTACAGGACAATATCTTACAGGTCATAATTGATATGGAAAGATTCAAGCGAGATAGTCAATAGTTCTTGTACGAAGGACAGCATCACCTGATGTCATGAGAACCTGTGGCTTAAAGACTACGTATAAGATTGTTCTTCATGATGTCAATTGAGATGTGCGTTATGAAATATATGGAACATAAATCATCCAAATAATAATAAGCAAGATCTGAAACTCTCTGCTCATACAATTTATTTGTTTTAAGCTGGGGTGTCTGTATAGCCAATTTATTTCATATGAATTTTTCTATCATAAATGGAGTTGTTGCCTCATTTGTGAGTGTGATTCAGTAATAAGCGTTTATCCTCATACGCAAACGGAGATCTTTTGTGACGATAAAGGAGCAAGTTATTCCTAGTCCATATCTGAACCTGCTAATTAATATATATTATGCATTTAGAGCAATGACTCGATATGATGCCCACTCCTCGCTATTGGAAGCACCGCAAGAACAATATTGCATACCTTCCAATTTAGAAAGGCTCAGAGACCAGTTTCCACGAGCATATTTTTCTTTTCAAGTTGCTTTAGATCTTGTTTTATTCCTCCAGTTTTTCAGTAAAGAGTGTTTTTCCCTGACCAATAAAGAGCAGCGATTGTTAATTTGTTGATGCTCTATCTAGTATCTTTTTATCATCTTAAGGCTCTCAAGAAACCTTCATGAGAAACTAAAGCTTGCCAGAAGGAAGGTAAGGGAGCATGGTACTGAACAAGAAAGTAGGGCAGCTTCGTGCACATGCAACACAAACTCTTCATTCTGCTACAGCAGATAAAAAAACAATTATCTACATGTGATAGCCAGTTTACTACAGCAGATAAAAAGGGATAGCCTGTGGGATATACGAGTACTTCAGATATTGAGATTAATAAACAACCATCAGATATTTTTCGAAACTCAGGAAAGTACAAGTTTCCTTGGGAAGAAGCTCTTAGTGCCAGCATGTTCTTTCTTAGACGTTTATGCTAAGCAAAAACGCCTGAACTTTAGTATGTTCACAGCAGCAATGACCAAGCTTCCTGAGGTTGGTGATGTGGTTAAAACCTCTTCACTGGGAAGGAAAGCAACAGTTCTGGGAGTGGATCCATGCAACATGAAGTTGAAGTTGAAATTTACTGAGATTGGCGTTGAATGGTAGAAAATAAGCACACTGCATGTGCATCATGGGTAAGAGCATTTCTTCTTAATCCACAGATTGCTCCCTGCTTGTGGTAAAAACTACCATTACGTCATTTTTCAGAAACAGTGGATTATCTTAGTATAACAGTGGTTACACACACGCGTATATATGCCTGTATAGTACTTGTACTGTGTCGAATACTATGAATTAGCGAATGCATTCTATCTTTATATATATATTATATGTATAGAGAGAGAGAGAGGTACAAAGGCATTAATATTCTTGGAATTGTTAACAGTGCTGGAAACAGTTGACTATACAATGACAGTGCTGGAAACAGTTGGAGACTGAGATTCAAAGAAGGAGCTTTGAAGTCAGTGAGTGCAATCAATATTCTTGGAATTGTTAACAGCCCACCTGTACAGGTGAAGAGAGTTAATGATGTATTCTTTATTTCTTTTTCTTTTTTTTCCTATTTGGGAAGCACTTACCATGTGGATATTATTGTAAGCAATATAAACATCGAACTCTTTTTGCTAAATTTGTACGTTTGCTTATGATAAGCAGTTGATCAGTCCGTCTTCTTTGAACAAAACTTGATTCATCTAGACTTGTACTGCAAAAATCAATGCTAAGACATGCAGCTTGCCAAAAGCAGAGAGCGTGCTGATTTAAAATATAACAATGGCATATAATAAATCAATGTGGGAAGGATGTGCTGGTTGAAAAATAGTGTCCTTCATCGAATTTATATCCTGTAAATGAAAGATTAAACATTAGAAACAAAGGTTTTCTTGATTTGCAAAGTGCGGCCGACACACAGTACTGGAAAGTGGAGTCGGGCAGGATGAGGAGTCTTGTCTTGACCTTGCTCCTTGAAAATTGATGCAAGAAACGAACGTCTGGCATCTACCACTGCACTTTAGAAGATACCTCCTTCTAATAAAAATCCACCAACTACAGAATCAGCTGGAAAGTGGAGGTTAGTTCACCATTTTAATGTTGCTCCGCCAACCACGAGTGACAAGCGTGCGTGCCATTTTCGTAGTGCTCGGGGTAAGTAGAATAGCCCGACGGAAAGAATGGGATTTAATTTTACATGGGCTATGTGTTTGATTTTGTTCTGCATAGTTCTAGAGAGGCTATTCGGCCTTCTCCTCTTCTTTTTTTTTAATGTGTTTACAGGTTGTTTGTATTGAAATAATATATTTTTACTTTTTAAAATCCATTCTTAACATCAACAACAGTATACAAAACAATTAAAAAATAATAATAATAATTTAAAGTTAAAAGGTATTTAAAAAATTTCAAAGACCTAAAATGGAGTACCTCAACAATCCAACAAACAAGTTGTGGTGGTGCCCGAAATTCAACATTCTACACACAATAATAAAAGAGACACTAACCTCCGAAGATATGCGAAGGGCTTTGTGTCTGAAGATTGTTGCGTAAACTGATTCGATTATGACTTTTTATGGTCGAAACAACAAGAAAAAATGGAACACTTGTTGCGCACACAAGCATAGTCTGCAAAATAACAATAGAAAACACAGATACGGCCTCTTCGTTTTTTGGAAATTGTAACGCAATTCAAGTCAACTTTGGTATTGAAAATGAATTGCAGTTTGTTTCTTTCTGCTGCCGCCGCCTAGATCCCTAACTTTATTTGTTATTGTTTTAGTCTAGCACACATCAAGTACATCTCTAGTAGAGAAATCAAACTTGACTTTGGGACCCCACGTTCTTGTGGCCGACATCGTCGTCCTCGTCACCATCAGCCCACCCAGTTCCCAAGGTGACATCCAGGAAATAGAGCATGGAAACCAGGAAAACGCATGACAAAAACATTGGAATG
This sequence comes from Populus nigra, assembly GCF_951802175.1. NCBI lineage: Eukaryota > Viridiplantae > Streptophyta > Magnoliopsida > Malpighiales > Salicaceae > Populus > Populus nigra. The sequence goes on along the minus strand of NC_084867.1, from coordinate 84,616 downwards.
GGCCCAAAGATCCACAAAAAGAGTGGGAACGAGAAATAAAAGGCACGCAGCCCTAATGACCAGAAATAGCTACCCCTGTTCACGGACCTAGCCACATACTCGGTGCTGAGATGCTGATAGCGATGATTAGGGCACATCTTCTTGAAGGGCACGTTGATGAGGATACTTGCATGGCTGTAGTACCTGATTGACTGCACATTCAGCAAGAATGCCACCAGGAAGCACACCAGTATTGAGAAGAACTTGATAGACAACCCTAACTCACTCCTGTCCCCAAACACAAAATTCCTGGCTGACTTGTCCCCGCTGCCGCTTGTCATGAGAACGGCAATAAGGGAGCTGAGCATGATGGCTGTTGATGCCAAGACGGTGGATGCCATTATATTGTTTCTCAGCGTCTGCACTGCGAGAACTCCATTCTTGGACACGTCCTGCACCATTACAATTAAATCCTGATGGTCAGACGTACTGCTTCATCCTGAAAAGATGATCAAGAGAGAAATAACAAGAAAAATAAGAAATGAATAGGGATATATGCATATGTATAAGTCGACCTCCATCATGGCTCGAACCCAGAAGCGGCGATTGATAGCATTGATGCCAATGACAGTCTTGGTGGGGTGCTTCATGATTCGATACAGAAGCCATATGTGGTATGCCACCATCGTAACAAGTCCCAAAGGAACCAGTGTGTAATCAAGAATTGCTCTCCCCATTCGATCCTTAATTTCCCCTGATTTTGTTGATTCGGGCTGCAGAATAGAGAGGAGGGGGGGGGGGGGGGGGATAAAAAGAGTCCAAGTGTAACACGGGAGATTGTATGTGGACTCAGTTAAGAGAGATGGACTGGGCCGGGGCAGAGATTTCAAGGGATATTTATACATGGATGGATGAGTGACACCTGTGGGATTGTTTTTAAATAGTAATTGATAGCGCAACAAGTAGTAGGATTCTCACGCGGACGCAAACACATCTTTCCACTTATGTATGATTTATAGCTGCCTAAGGATTTATAAATTGATGAGATTTGTTTTTTGCATTTCTTTCCATAAGAAAAAAATAATACATATATATATATATTGACAAAAAAATATTTATTTATTTGATGTAAGAAAATTAAGCTAAGGAAATAAATCATACCAGGTCAACATTGTAATCTAAGAAATATGTATTTATTTGATGTAAGAATATTATTAAGCTAAGGATTTATAAATTGATAAGATTTGTTGTTTGCATTTCTTTCCATAAGCAAACAAAAATAAAAAAAAATATTGTCAAGAATGGGATTCCTGGATCTAGATCCTTAGAGCAGCAACTCGACCATCCTTGGCTATTTGTTCTTGTTAGCTGATCCTTGCATTCTAATTAAGGTTGTCTTTTACGACCAACACAACTCATGACACCATTGCTGAAAGGGATGGATCAGAAATCGCCAGTTTGAAACTGTTCATGAGCTGTGCAAAACAAAGCAGTGCTCCAAAATTTGGCAGGCCAGTAGGTTACAACCAACGCAAGGCTCAGTGCTCCAAAATCTTGATCTTTTCAAGACAGTTTTGCATGTGCTGATTAACATCAGCAGAGAGAGGTGCTCCAGCTGCAAGTTTGTAGTGCTCAAATTTCATTTCATCACACTTCAAGGCAGCATCTTTACAGGCCTTGATACTTCCTAGAACAAAAAGGACAAACAAAATTAAAGAGAAAAGCTGAGTAAAAGATCCAATGCCTGCAAAGGAAGTAAAATCAGAATAAAACATATTGGAACATTGAGATCAATTGGAAATAGTTTAATTTCGGGATCACTGAAAGGTTATATTGTTGCAAAAGGAGAGGGGGTAGAAGAAAAGGAAGATACTCACCACTTAGATCTAGCAGGTTGAATAGAACTGGGCAGTTACCAATGCGCCTAACCATGGTAATTGCAGACCAGACCTTTTGGTACTCCTCTCGTGAGGTTCTGATGATACATAGCTTGGTAATCGGATTCACATACTTGACTGCACATCACCCAGATATATAAGGGCAAGAGAAGATTTTAAAGTGAGGTAAAGGGAAATTTGCAAGCAGTGGAAAACTTGAACTGGCAACAAGTTACATACCTTGGAACGATCCAAGGGATGAAGCCAAACCACACTCCCCAAAGTTTACGAGAATACCGTCTTTAATCGCTTTTGAAACATTATATTGTGTTATTATAATAGGATCATCCACTCCAAGATCTCGATTTGGATCCAAGAAAACTTCCATTACCATGTACCTATTCTTAAATCCCACCATGATCCTTTACCTAGCTTGCAAAGACAATTTTGCCTGGATAAAGCAAATCAGCATAAAGAATATGGTACTTGGCATATGTTTTGTGAAACATGCACGAAATCTAACAAATTTTATCACCGAGAAGGACTTTGTGCACGGAAAAGACTAGTTTACATGTACTCGGAACATTCTAAACCCTGAAAAGGAGAAATTACTAAATTAGGAGAGAAGTGGATGAACTAAACCATGAATGGCTGGACAACCAAAGTAAATGAGTAGACTCACAACCCTGAACCAATAAAATTAAAATAAAACAAGGCACCAAATTTCTGTCAATAAGAAACATGTATTATCACCAAATAAGGTGGATGGAGAAACTCCAAGGCCCAAACTGAAATAACAACATATAATTGAAGTAAGCAATCAACTCTGAATTTAAACATAATTGCTAGCAGCATAGTCCCATTTCAGGCCTTTAAGTTCTGTCTCTAATGAAATCGAAATTTCTGATAAGTAAAGCTCAGATAGAAGGAAAAAAAGCGGTGTCTAACAGGATTAGCACTTGATGACACGGCTCACATGCACTGGGTGTTCACAAAATGATGATAAGCTTGTGCACGCCAGAGGAGAGAATCAAAATAAGGATGCTTCCAAGTTTTTAGCTACGTTGTTAGTGACCTAGTTAGTTATACCCAGTTATTTTTTATCATCACAGAAATGCTACCAGGGGGAATGTAAAGTCAAAAACGAATTCACATGCTATGTTTCATGGATATCAACTATACATACATAAATGCCACATCATATCACACTCCATGCACAAGCAAAAAGAAAATTCCAAAAGTCAATTAAAGCAGGAGGCGGTGAACTTCACTGATGTTATCGATGCCTTAAAATCAGTGCAATGCACAGAGAATCAGATATTAAGTAAATTGTCAGCCAAACTCATCATCTCTAACTTTAATATAACCATTCCAGCAATCATCATTTGCATTTATAAATGCAAAGTTAACTTCACCGAAACCAAAAGAAAAGTAAAAAAAAAATTCATTTAATAACTATCTATAGACCACCTTGAAACTACGCCAAAAACTATTAAACTATATTTAATTAAGATCAAACATTAGTTAACAAGTAAAAGAAAGGGCAAACCTGGCATTATTCCATCTTAACTCCATAAAAGCTTTGTGATGAGATTTTTTATTACAAATAATTGTATCCTCACCTTCGAAAACTTCAGTATCTCTACTTCAAATCAACCAGAAAAGAGCACGAGGAAGCAAACCACAAGGCTTTTGAGTATATTTAGAAAAAGCCTTGCAACGCTTTCCAAATGTGAACCTGAAGAGCTCACAGAACCTGGTGGTAAAAAATACTCATTGCAGTAAGCTCCACAGGCAAATGACAATGAATAAGCAGATTATTAACAATTTCCTATAAAGTTGGGCACTACTAGAATTAGGACTGTGGGGTGGAGCACCTAACAAAGAATCACTACTTCTGAATTGAGACCTAGCAAGGATACTATAAGGTCCTAACAATTCATCCACAGATTCTTCATGACCAACTTGAAGTCTTGAACTAAGATACAAGCTTGGTCAACGGTAGATACACCTTGAAATACAACTTCTCTTCTAAGATCATCATTCAAGCATTTACAAAATCTACACAAAGTCATGACTTCATTCTCTTTTATGGCACATCTCATCATGTAATCGTTAAACTGTGTTATATACTCATTGATAGACTCATTCCATTGTCTTAGATTGTTCCATTGGTCTAAGAGTTTATTCCTATAAGACTGGGGTAGGTACTTCTCTTTTTTTCATGGAAAGACATTTCCTGAGCACAAATACACATGTACACACAAGAACATAAACCTTCAACAGCTTTCAATAAATTTCTGGCCGAATCAAGAAAATCAATGAAACCAATTATTGTATATTGTAGTTATTAAAGAAGTCTTCTAATGATCCCTATCCATTTAAATTAAATAAAAAATAAAAAAAATACCACATTTGAAACTGAAATGTGATGGTTATAGCCATTACAAATGGGACAAAGAATGCTATCATCATAGATTACTTGAAACTAAATGCTGAAGCCAGAACGATACATTCCTCGGCCAAGTTAAAACAACAATCGATAGTTCATTACCAATTCACCCAGTCCGCTCAATAGTTTATTTCCCATATACCCAGTCCGCTCCTTTTCCCCTTTTACAGACATTTGTTCACTTTTCTGCAGTAGAAATGACTGTTCAACAGGGACTACCTCAGAAGCCTAAATTAATTGTTCATCATTAACCTACATGAATCTTTAGAAACTAAGTAATCAAGATCGACAGCTCTGATCAGTAAATAAAATAAAATAAAATAAAAGGCTAACATTTTAATCGGCTGTAAGAACCCTGGATCATAGAAATTCGACAAAAAGAACAAATAATACTAGATTACAAGATCAAACAAATGGGTTCAACTAGCAAATAAAAGAAAAATAGAGAAGGGAAAAGATCATGGAGAAAGATAAAACAACCATGACCAAAACCTAAGCCCTAAAATAATACATTACCGATTAAATGAAAGAAAAATGAATTGCTGAATCCGTGAAGCATACCTTGAGAAATATTAAGATCAGAGAGAATGATAAAGAGCTTTCCGATTGGTAGTAGCTTCTTCTCACCGCCTCGCCTCAACTAGCTGCTTCTTTCTTTCTTTTTTTCTGTTTGCTTGACCTTTCAAGTTCAACTGAGGCGGCATGCCCAATTTAACGCTCAGAATAATATTATTGGAAAGTTTTTTTTTTTTTTGGAAAAGTAAATTTTTAAAAAATTAATTATTTTTTTTGATATTTGATAGTATAATAAAAAATAAATTAAAAAATATTTTTAATATTTGATTATGTCATTAAAAATAAGTTAAAAAATAATTTTTTAATTTTTTAATTTTTTTAAGTTTATTAAAATAATGATGAATAAATCTTACAAATTAAAAAGTTAAATAAGAATGAAATTGAAAAATAATATAATTTCATAAATTATCTCAAATAAAATAAATAATAATTAAAATAATAGAGATCAAATCTAAAAAATTAAAAAATTAAAATAATAATAATAAACATTTTATAAATTATTTCAAATAAAATAAGTAATAATCAAAAGAATCAGAACAAAATTTGATAGATAAAAAATTTCAATTAAAAAATAATAAGAGAAAATCAAATAACAATTATAAAAATAAGAACCAAAGTTAATATAAAAATTAAATTTTAAGGGACGAAATTGAAAAATAAATATTTAAAACAAAATACACACACACACACACACATATATATATATATAACAATCAAAAGTTTGAGGACCAAATTTGATACAATCAACAAATAATATGACATTTCTAAATTTTTCACAACTTCTGGAAAGTGTTTTCCGCCAAAATAAAAGGAAAACAATTTCCTGAAAACCAAGCCAAAATAAAAGAAAAATGTTTTCTGTTAATCGGAAAATGTTTTCCGTTGACCAACTTTTCTAATGGCAAACAAACACAGGAAAGTTTGGAAGGTAGTTTCTCGAAAACCACTTTCCGGCAAACAAACACAGCCTACATGTGTGGTTGTATATAAAGTGGAGTCGGTACGCGCACGCCACTTCACTCGTGTGACACGCGTGCTCCTCTCTTTCAGACCTTTCTTGAATTTATGATCACGTACAGTGACAATCTCTCAGTTTTTTGATTGATACAATGAACACGGCGATCCAAATCCACTACGATCTCTCTTTGCACAGCGATCCAAATCTTTTTTTACCGTATATTAACTAAGGGTGAGAAAAAAACCGAAAAACCGATTAAACCGAGAACACTGTAAAAAAATAACCGAAAAAACCGAATCGTGAAAAAAACCGATCAAACCTATTAAAATTTTGAAAAAAACTGACCGGTTCGATTCAGTTTTAGTTTTTTTTCACAGTTCGGTTTTTTCGGGTTTTTTTTTTCAGTTTTCTCGGTTTAATTAATTTTTTGATTTTTTTGCTCACACATGGCCTAATGACCAGAAATAGCTACCCCTGTTCACGGACCTAGCCACATACTCGGTGCTGAGATGCTGATGGCGATGATCAAGGCACATCTTCTTGAAGGGCACGTTGATGAGGATACTTGCATGGCTGTAGTACCTGATTGACTGCACATTCAGCAAGAATGCCACCAGGAAGCACACCAGTATTGAGAAGAACTTGATAGACAACCCTAACTCACTCCTGTCCCCAAACACAAAATTCCTGGCTGACTTGTCCCCGCTGCCGCTTGTCATGAGAACGGCAATAAGGGAGCTGAGCATGATGGCTGTTGATGCCAAGACGGTGGATGCCATTATATTGTTTCTCAGCGTCTGCACTGCGAGAACTCCATTCTTGGACACGTCCTGCACCATTACAATTAAATCCTGATGGTCAGACGTACTGCTTCATCCTGAAAAGATGATCAAGAGAGAAATAACAAGAAAAATAAGAAATGAATAGGGATATATGCATATGTATAAGTCGACCTCCATCATGGCTCGAACCCAGAAGCGGCGATTGATAGCATTGATGCCAATGACAGTCTTGGTGGGGTGCTTCATGATTCGATACAGAAGCCATATGTGGTATGCCACCATCGTAACAAGTCCCAAAGGAACCAGTGTGTAATCAAGAATTGCTCTCCCCATTCGATCCTTGTGATAGTGCAAGTAGTAGGATTCTTACGCGGACGCAAACACATCTTTCCACCCATGATTTATAGCTGCCTTCCGTCTTCCACCTATCACCCTCTCTAGCAAGCGTTCATCTCAGTTATCAACAAGAGAATCCCAGCGAGGAATAAATCATACGAGGTCAACATTGTAATCTAAGAATTATGTATTTATTTGATGTAAGAATATTAAGCTAAGGATTTATAAATTGATAAGATTTGTTGTTTGCATTTCTTTCCATAAGCAAATAAAAATAAAAAAAATATTGTCAAGAATGGGATTCCTGGATCGAGATCCTTAGAGCAGCAACTCGACCATCCTTGGCTATTTGTTCTTGTTAGCTGATCCTTGCATTCTAATTAAGGTTGCCTTTTACGACCAACACCAAACAGTTGATTACGCATCTACATGACACCATTGCTTTACTTTCAGGTCAATGGTCATCAGCCCAGCTGATAAAAAGTCACTTTGCCTGACGCTTAGCAATCCCCTCTTTACTCCGGTGATACGAGGATCAGGGGAAACTAAATATAAGAAAAATCACTTGGAAAAGAAACATGGCGTCAGTATAGTCACAAATAATAACTTGAGGGCGAGTCTTTACTCTCCACCAAGTGTAGAACTGTATGAAAACTGAGTTCCGTTAATTTGAACAAGCAGTCAGTATGCAAATTCTCCTAATCATTATTCATGTGTGATATCCATGGATGATTGTTATAGCAGAAGTAAATTCTAAAAATTTCATGAGACTAAGGATAAACTCTCCAAATATTTTCTGCAGAGGAAAATATTTACCATCACTTGTAAAGCACACTTGACAGCAGTTTAGTGATGGTCATCAAGCCATCTTCATAACATCAGATACACAGATGCAGATGCAATCTATGAGACTCTTTACTGCTAAATAAGTTCTCCAAATTGATGCCGCAGCACCAGTGGAAGAGATATTCATTCCTTGTCCACTCATTTTTTCTGTTTTACAGAAATTAGGATTAGAGAATGTATATCAAAGAAAGATCGAACTATTGGAATAAATTGTTCTGTGATTTGATACATTGTGGTCAATAACATTTAAGTAGCATTCATAATAATCATTATTAGATGTGGACTCCCAAACGTGTATCAGCTTTTGCTAATGATTGCCAGATAAAACTTCACTTTCAAAATGTAAAACGATATGGCAGAAGTACACAAGTTCAAAATGAAAAAAAAAAAAACACAAAGCAGCTGCTTTGATAAAGGATGCACAAGATCAAGGTACAGTGGATCTCAAAGGTTCTTCACAGGCACTCTCACCTGGACAAGTTCTTGAAATGATGCTCTGAAACAAAATGGGTCAGCTAGTATGATTTCAAACATCTCAGATTTAACAACCCCAAAGACAAAGAAAAGCTGAAAGGGATGGATCAGAAATCGCCAGTTTGAAACTGTTCATGAGTTGTGCAAAACAAAGCAGTGCTCCAAAATTTGGCAGGCCAGTAGGTTACGACCAACACATGGCTCAGTGCTCCAAAATGTTGATCTTTTCAAGACAGTTTTGCATGTGCTGATTAACATCAGTAGAGAGAGGTGCTCCAGCTGCAAGTTTGTAGTGCTCAAATTCCATTTCATCAAACTTCAAGGCAGCAACTTTACAGGCCTTGATACTTCCTAGAACAACAAGGACAAGCAAAATTAAAGAGAAAAGCTGAGTAAAAGATCCAATGCCCGCAAAGGAAGTAAAATCAGAATAAAACATATTGGAACATTGTGATCAATTGGAAATAGTTTATTTTGGGGATTAACTGAAAGGTTATATTGTTGCAAAAACACATGAACCCACATGGACATCAAATTGATCACAGATGGCAGGAAGTCTGCGGGTCTAACTAATTTTTTTCTTTGTTCTAGTTCTCTTCATTATCAATTTGGTAATGAACAGTTTTCAGCTTACCACTTAGGTCGGCTCAAAAAGGAGAGAGGGGAGAAGAAAAGGAAGAAACTCACCACTTAGATCTAGCAGGTTGAATAGAACTGGGCAGTTACCAATGCGCCTAACCATGGTAATTGCAGACCAGACCTTTCGGTACTCCTCTCGTGAGGTTCTGATGATACATAGCTTGGTAATCGGATTCACATACTTGACTGCACATGACCCAGACATAGAAGGGTGAGAGAAGATTTTACAGTGAGGTAAAGGTAAGTTTGCAAGCAGCGAAAAACTTGAACTGGCAACAAATTACGTACCTTGGAACGATCCAAGGGATGAAGCCAAACCACACTCCCCAAAGTTTACAAGAATACTGTCTTTAATCGCTCATTTTGCTACAAAAATTTGTTTTTATTATTTTTTAATTCTTGATTGAGAAATAAAATAAAAAAGAGTTAATTTACATCATCAAAATAAAAAAAAGATATTTGTGTTAAATTATTTCATTTAATAATAAAATAGTCCCTTAATATTCAAGACAATACATCTTGATACCTGGTTTAACAAGGTTTCTAGGATGTTTTTTAGGTGTTTTGGGTTAAAAATAAAATTTTAAGTGTAACAACGACAGACCCCATTTTAGGTTGGAGCAAGCAACGCGTCATTTTTTAAAAAATATTTGGAGCAGACAATGCATTGTCCGTCTTAATAAACTTTTAAAAAGGGCCCGAGCTAGGGCCTGGTGTTACAGAGCATTAGGCCCGCGTGCGGGCCGTTGCTTCATTAGGCCAAGCGTTAGGCTTGGCTTGCTAAGCTTATAAGCGTCTGGCCTGGTTTTTTATATATATATTTTTTTTAATTATTTTTTAAAATAATGCATTATTTGTGTATAGTTTTTTCAAATAAATTTTTGGTTTATATTTTAATTAGATTGTGATTATTTTCAAATGATATTGAGTGTGTTTAGTTTTTAGAGAGGTACGTATGCTTCATTTGCTGTTTTTTTTTTTAATTTTATATAGATTAATTTTTTTATAATGATTTTTTTATAAGATTTTTTATATGTGCAGCCTTGTATTATTTTTTTTAATTATTGTTCAATAAATTTTATGTGTTATGTGCAGCCTTACATTGTTTTTTATATATATAATTATTGTTCAATAAATTTTATGTGTGTATCAGTTTCTATTATAAATTTTATGTGTTTTTCTATTACAAATTTATTTTGATAGAAGAATTTATTAAACATGACCATGTCAATTACCCGTGTTGCGATGTGAAATATCTTAATCTTTATTTTTTGCTTGGTTTTCTCAATTTCATTTTTGTTTATTGTTGATATTTTTTTTATTACTTTACACAATGGTTATTAGATTGTTTAATTAGACGCGTGCATAAGTTTTTCGGTTTATATTTAAGAGTCTTTTCGCTGTGTGTGTGCAGAATCTGGTGGAGAAAACTATTTGGCCAATAATAAATATTTTTTACTCTTTACTTGTTAAGAGTTGTTTGGACTTCACTTCTCACTTAAAAATTGAGCTTCCATACTTTTTTTGTTTATCATGCCACCTTTTGTTTTGAGTTGCTCAAATAATGTCTATGTATATTGATGTTCCTTTACATTTTAAAATTTAATTTTTACATGAAATTTGAGACAGTTTAAGCAAGCTTTTTGCATGTTATTTATCTATTACTTGAAAGCCAAATCATATACTTTTTAATGCTATCAACTCTTGATTGCATGCTTAGAAAGTGGGTTTTTTTTTCTTTCAATTATCTTATAATTAAAAGCAGCCCGCATTTTCAGAAGTAGTTTGTAGCCATGTGCGGACAACTTATCTAGTTTTTTGTAAAATTAGCTCAATTATTTTAAAATTTTTGTAGAATGATACATTAAATTTTTTTTATGAAATAAAATATTTTTATATATCATTATAAAAATTTGATATGGCATTTCATAAGTGTGACATTTAAATTGATATGAACCAGTCTATAAATTAATAGAACTATTCTGATGCAGTATATTTGCCTTTTCCCACAAATCCTCGATGTTATCTTTGTCCCTGTGCACCATTAATTAACAAAACTCTAAAACGCATGAGATTTCTACTGTACATGAATGCACTGTGGATCAAGAGATAATTCACTATGAACTTAATGTACATACATGCATTGTGAACCAAGATACAATTAACTATAGACTTACGGACATGTATTAAAACGTATAGGGATTTTTTCTTGTACATGCACTGTGGACCAAGATTCAATTAACTATGGACGACACTGTAGCACCATGGAAGGCGTTTATTCCCTGTGTTTTTAGTCAAGAATTGCAGCTGGAGGCGTGGCCTCCTCTGCCAAAAGTTGCTGGGTCTAGCTTTGATAGTCAGACTCAATGTTGTTGGGTCTAATTGACAAGCCAAACCCAAAACACTTCCAAAAAATGTTAATAGTGTTAGGTCATGGCTAACTGTGGACGACACTGTAGTGCCTGTGAGGGGGTGGAATGGCAATAAGTTAACCCATAACTAGGTAACAAAATCTCATTTCTTTTTCATGTGCAGCGTGCTTCAGAGGAGATCACCCCTTCCCTGAGTCAGTCCAATCTGTCAAGGGGAAGGCCTACTGACTGCATTTCGGGAGTTTGAACATCATCTCATTTCAACCAAAAATACAACCCTGTCAAAGGTATTTAACCTTCCTTCCTTATGCATGAAAATCGAATCTTGTTTTGTTTTTTTTTTCAGAAAAATAGCAAACGAGAAATTTTTTTCATTGAGATTCGGTTGGATTTTTTTATTTAAGCATGTTTGTTTTTACTTTCAAAAATGCTTTTAGACATAATTTTTTTCCCTTTACTTCAAATTAAGATTTTTATTATTTTTAATTTCATTCTCTAATATTGTCATATTAAAGTTGGTAGAGCTCTCAAAATATTTTTAATTCACATCATATACTTTATAAAATTTTGGTATTATATAAGAGAATTTTTTAACACTACAATCCATTAAAAAATAATTTATAAATATTATAATATAATTTTATTTTGGGAAATAGAAGATACGTTAATGTTGTAACATTAGTGTATGAGATTCAAAGTTTTATCAATGTTTTATCGTCTTTAGATTTTTTATACAGTGATTTTAAATTATATATATTATTAAATATATGCAATATTGGGTAAAATTGCTTTTGGGTCCTGACGTGTACAGGACTAAATTGGGTGTTAGATCCAGCGGCTGCAAGACCCAATATAGCTTTGGGTCCTGCAGGGTAATTTTAGGTCCTGCATCCGTTAGAACCCAAATTTATTGCTTTAAGAATAATTTGTAGCTTACTGTCACACTTATTTCTTGCTCATTGATTTCCACTTTTCTATATGTACTTTTGTTGTGCTTGGATTGAACTACCTTTATGAATTCCATGTCTTTTGCTTCAAAATATTTATAATTATTTTATCACCAGTTATTATAATAATTAAAATTAAATTTCACTTAAAATGGCAGACTCAAAACACTTTCTAAAAGTGTCAATAGTGTTGGATTCTGTCTCCCAGCAAAACCCTACAATGTTAACTTAATTTTTAATTTCTAGATTACTTTGAATTAACTTTTGACAAGCCATGCTAAAGAAATTTGAAGATTTTTAATTTTTTTAAAATTTTAAATTAATATTTTTTAAAAGTTTTTGTATTATTTGTTAAATATTTTTTTCTTTAAAAAAATATAGATATTGTGTAGACAAAATTTTAAATTTTCATCTTTACTTTAAATTATATATATATATATATATATATATATGTATATTTTGAGATTGTGTCTGACTGCAAAACGAGAACCAAGAAAAAAAATTAAATTTACAATAAATATTACTACTATAAAAAAAAACATAGATTTTGATTTTAAAGGTAAAATCAATTTTTATTATTATTAATTTAGGTCTGGCATCCTCTTTTAGATACAAGAAACTTGGGGCTTGAAAGGTGCATCTGACCCATAGTTTTAAAAATTCTTTGAAAAAAATTTGAAAATATTTTATTTTGTTCTCTAATATTGTCATATTAAAGTTGATAGAGCTCTCAATAAATTTTAAATTCACTTCATTTACTTTTATAAATTTTTAGTATTATATAAGAGATTTTATTTAGGGTAATAGAAGATATTTTAATTTTATAACATTCGTGTACGAGATTCAAAGTTTTATCAATGTTTTATTGTCTTTATATTTTTTATACAATTGTTTTAAATTATATATATTATTAAATACTTGCAGGACCCAACACCCAATTAGGTCTTACACACGTCAAAGATTCTTGAAGATAAATAAGAAATGAGAAATAAAGATATAATTGTTGTGAAGATTACATAAATAACAACATAAAGAGGAATTATTATTATTATATTATTTACTATATTAAAACGTTTTATCTTTACTGTTTGTAAGTCAAAAATTTCAGTTGGGTTGAAGGGTCCTGCTGCCACTAGGACCCAATGGCATGAGATCATGTTGCCAGCAAGTCCACATAGAGTGGGTCTTCCAGGACCTAGCTTTAGGTCCTGCACGACCCATCAACTTTGGGCCCTGCGGCAAGCAAGACCCATCAAAAAACATTGGGTACTGCCCCCAACAGGATCCAATACTATAATTTATTTATTTTTTCTCTTATTTTTTTTCACAGGGTAAAGAGGAAATATTATTATTATATTATTTTGTTATTGTTATTGTTATTGTTATTGTTATTGTTATGATTAATAAATTAAAAGAAAAAAAATTATTACTATCAAAGAAAAACCATAAATTTTATTTGAAGAGATTAAAAAATATAAAAACTTGGTCCATACAAGTTTAACATTATTATTAATATTATTATTTGTATTATTAATATAATTATTTTTATTATATTTAATATTATTAATATAATAATTAATAAATTTGAGAAAAATATAATTAATATTGTAAAACAACCATAGCTTTGATTTGGAGGGTAAAATTAAAAATTATTATTATCATCATCATCATTAATAATTTTGTAAAACAATATTATTACTATAAAATAAAAATAATAAATTTTATTTGAAGGGATTAAAAAATATAAAAACTTGGGCCAAACAACTTTAATATTATTATTCATATTATAAATTTTATTAAATTTGAAATAAATTGTATTACTATTGAAAAAACATAGATGTGATGTGAATGGTAAAATTAATTATATTATTATTATTATTATTATTATTATTAACTTGGATTTGACATCCTCTTCCAGATTTAAGAACCAGGACTCAACAATAGTGAGCTCTGCTGTCATCCCTACTTGTCCAACAGGACCAAACGATGTTAGGTCCATCAGCCAAGCATGACTCAATGATACTGGGCCAGATGGGTACTCAATTGCGAGGTCATTGTGCCAAGTAGGACCTTATGGCATTGAGTCCTCCAAGATCCATCAATGTTAGGTCCTACAAGACCCATCAACTTTGAGTCCTACGGCAAGCAAGACACATTAGAAAGCAATACTGTAATTTGTTTTTTTTTTCTCTTATTTTTTTCACAGGGTAAATAGAAAATATGATTATTATTTTATTTTATTATTGTTACTGTTATTTTTATCATTAACAAATTCAAAGGAAAAAATATTACTATGAAAGAAAAATTATAAATTTTATATGAAGAGATTAAAAAATAGAAAATCTTCGGCCAAACAAGTTTAACATTATTATTAATATTATTATTTGTATTATAAATATTATTAGTTTTTAATATAGTTAATATTATTAATATAATAATTAATAAATTTAAAAAGAATATCATTAATATTGAAAAACAACCATAAATTTTATTTTGAATAATGAAATTAAAAATTATTATTATTATCATTAATAAATTTGACTAAACACACAAGTGCCTCCGGTCAGAATGCCTGGTTCCATCACCATAACAGAGTTGCAACCCATGTGGGAACTAATGGTGAATCTGGTGACATGACCAAAAGATTGATGTCTTCTCCCAAATATAGGAGTGTCGAAGTAATAAATAACTTGGCAAGACCGGGGTCGAACTATAGGGAGGTTAACTATATAATGATAATAATAATAGTAATAATAATAAAAAAAAGTTGAAGAGAGCTTTGAGATGTGATATTGATATAAGAATTAAACAATGATAAAAACAATTGTCAAGGTTAGAGGATCTACTAATGGTATTTCAAACAAGTATAATATAAACTCTTATTACTCAACTAAAAACCATACACAAAATAGGTTCCAATCGAATTATAAATTGTTAACATGATTATATTAGTTATTTTATTCGAATAATGCTAATACTTGTAAATGTTTTCAGGTATTCATGATTACAACTTATGTTAACAACAAATTAAGTTTATTTCATAGCACAGGTATCGGTTATACCATACGGTTTGGGCTATAAAAGCGCCAAGTATTTGTTGTACCAAGGTTATACAACAAAAATCTAGATTAATCATTTAACAAGCAAAGTATTAAGAGTGAATAAGATAACAAATACAAAACATGTTAATATCAAACATTAAAATCCATGTTGAGTTTATACTATACTTATTCTTACACCATTAGTGTAACCTTTTCACCTTGACATCATAAACTTAGCTAAACATAATGAAGAAGATAAACATAAATAAACAAGATAAGAACATAAATAAAATATAAGTTAACTAAGTAAAGGAAATGAAATGAAAAGCATAAACAAGAGATTAATATAAACAAAACTTAAGCATTACAAAAATATAAAGAGAGAGAGCAAGAACATGATCTTGATTTAAAAACCAAGATGCCTAAATGCATGGCAAATGCCTCCTTTTATAGGCCAAAATTTGGAACTATTGATTTGATGACTAATTGTTGAGTGGGTGGCCACATCTTGACTTGGTGACAATCCTTATCTTCTTGTCTGAACAAAACATCATTGCTAACGTCTGAATTTGAACAGATTGTCCGAATGAAAGTTCAAGGAAATTTTCTCAACTTTTCAACAAAAAAAAATCGGTGCATTTGGACTTCTAGAACTCGAGATATGGGTTGAACATTGAATAGTGTCTAGATTGCAGGACAGATTCTGACTTCTCCATTGTTGCTAAGATTTGGACTTCCAAACAACAGAATTGAGTCTTTCACTCCTCATGAATGTTTCAAGCCTATGTCTTAGCTTTCTAGCCATATAAACCAAATTGAAATCCAAGATCTACAGCTTCAGATATCAATGACTAAAGAATGTTCCAGTTTGGACTGAATTAGCATATATTTTCTAAGCTTAACCCTCTCTTTGTCTTCTCAATTTCAGTAGTTAAACTCATCAATCAATCATTTGATTTATGTGATAAGCCTGCATTTAAGATGAACATTTACTGTAAATTAAAGGTATCTTATAGTATCAGACTTGTTATTATAAAACATGCTTTAGTTAAGGAGTTATTGATGCTTTAAGTGTAAAATGATGATATAAAACCTTGATAAAAATGAACTTTTAAGTACTAATCACCCGGTAGGGTATAAAACCTCAATTTTTTTTTAATTTTCTTGGTTTGAACTGAGTCAACCTGTGTAACTCAAGACCTGACCTCCTGGTCAAGTTAACCCCCTAGTCAGGTTTGATAACTATAGTTGTGATGAAAATATATTTTTTAAATGATCAAAATGCATTGAAAAAATCTTCATAAATATCTTTTTATAAAAAATAAAAATATTTGACCTGTAGCGTAGTTTAAATATATAAATAAATTATATACATTGATAAACATCAAAGTTTTATCAATATTTTATTATCTTTAAATTTTTTATGCAGTAGTTTTGAATTATATAAATTATTAAATACTTAAATAAATTATGTGTCAATTGGGTGTTGGGTCCTGCCGTGTGCAGGATCCAATGTAGTAATAACAATAACAGCCTACCACATACCACGACCCAACAGCTAGGAGTCAACAATGGTGGGCCCTACCTCTTAGCTCACTAGGACCCAACAACATTGGGCCTCATAAGCAGGACCCAACAACATTGGGCTTTGCCTCCTACCTCACCATGACTCAACGTCCAATTAGGCTTTACTGCCACCAGGACCCAACAACCCATGACATAACACCCAATTGGGCCCTTCTGCCACCATGACCTAACATCTTTGGATCATTTTCTAACCAGGACCCAACAGCTTGGGTCTTGTTAGGAGGAGAAGCCCAGCCGCATTGGGTGGGTCTATTTCATTCAAAATTTGAGCTTGCAATTGACCTGTAGTAAACTAATCGACCTGCAGGTCAACCAAAAACTCAGGTGATTCGGCAAAAATCTGGAAGGGACCCGACGGGTTAAAAAACCAAAAACTAAAAAATAGACAAAACATCCTCTCTTTTATCTTGTTTAAGAGCTCTTTTAAAAACTTTTGATTATTTGACCCGCGACGAGCGCGGGTCACATGACTAGTCTCTTTCTATTTCTTGTATAAATCTTTCACTTCCTCTTTGACCTCATGATCCGTTTCTTTCTTCTTATCCATCACATCATGTACCACATTAGAAACCTTGTATATGGCCTTATGTAGAACTTTAGTCATCCTATGTGTACCTTTGCCTAGTTCATCCAAAAAAAGCTCTAAAGGGTAGTGTTTCTCACCCCCAAAAGCATGAGAAATGCCTTCGCCAATATTTGGACGAACATAATCAATTGCTTCTTCCATCTTTTCTTTTGCTTTCTCAACCAAGCTAGACAATTTAAACTTAACACTATGTACCATCGTATTGTTGATGTTGTTGGGGTTAGGGTTGTTCTAAAGAGACCGAGACTTTAGTGTTGTGGTGACTATTTTCATCACAAGTATCAACAACTGTTGTAACCCATTTTTGGGCCCCCGCACAAAAAAGAAGAAAATACAAAAAAATCAAAAATATATTCGAAAGAAAAATAAAAAAATAATAGCAGTGAGAAGAGGATGTCGGAGTGCCCTAAAAATAGCTAGAATTTGATTAAAGAGGTTTAAAAATATAAATATTAAAATTTGACAGTATTTTGTTAACTGTTGAGAGCCCTGTTAACAAAGAATATTCAATTTGAAGAAGAAAAGTCCAAAATCAAATGTTTATGGACTCAATGAAAATAATTAACTGGTTACTGTGTTGTGCACAATAACCAGTTAATTATAATCTATTGGGCCAGTTGCTGGCCCATTTTTTCATGTTGGGTCGGTGCTGGCCTATTTTTATGTTGGGCCAGGTCCGACCCATTCCAATTAAAAATATTTATAAAAAAACATTAGTGAGGTTCTCACATATTTTTTCTATCCATTTTGGTTAATATCAATTTATATTTTTACACCGTAAAAATACAAATCCGATATTAAAATACCCGGTCTTGATCAAAAAATTGAAAAAATGAAAATATTGTTTTGTTTTCATGCATACGGTCAAGTCTCTCAAAGCTAAAATCATATTGTATTTTCATACATCAAAGAAAACTGTAATATATATATATATATATATATATATATATATATATATATATGTTTTATCATACATTTTGGTTTCAATAACCAGTTTATTAAAGTCATGAGAATTTGGCCAATATTTCAAAAATTTCAAAAAATATATTTTGTTTTGTTTTAGTATCAGGGATACGAATTTATACGTAAAATGTATTCTTGATGTTAAGAAGGTAGTTTTTTTTGTTGGCGTTAGAATGTTTAGGTTTTACCCGATAAGATAATGATCTCTTTACCGAGGATGACTTTTCTTAAACCGTAGATAGACCAACAATTAAAAACACGACAAGACCTTAGCATATATCAGACAATAAAACAATATAGCTTACCTTAGGTAGGGCATATTTGGGGTGCTAATACCTTCCCTTTATGCAACCAGTCTTCATACCCGATCTCTGAGATTAGTTAGGGTTTCTAGTGACCAGAATCCTAGGTGGCGACTCCCATTCCATCTTTCCACTGATAAGAGACAAGAAGTCCTTGTCTCTCCATATTTGTTAGATATACACACATTTTACCTGAGGGTGGAAAATTCACCGCGACGCTGCACACGTGCGACAACAACAATGACCTCATGGCCTTCTTTCTCTATAACATCTTCAACTTGCTTTTTTTGTGTTTGATTTGCTATTAGGCTTGGAGAACATACTTGTGCTAAAAATAGAGAAGTGAAAATGAGATAGAAAACTAAAAGATTCATCATTTTCTATGATTGTTAGCTACTACGTGTAATATGACATAACCACGTGGTCAATTATATGTCTCGTCCTCACAATTTTGTTCTTTTTTTGAAACTTGTGATTGCTTAAAAGCTCTTTTATATATATACTAGTTAGGTGGCTTGTGCTACGCCCAGGCCAACCTTTTTTTTTAAAAAAAATCTAAAATTCAAGACCATTGGGTCTATCTACAAAGGGAGACTCAAGAGGTTGGAGCCTGGCGTTGCAACCAGACCCAAGATTGTTAGGCACAGAGTTGTAGGCAGACCCAATACTCTTGGGTTTGGTGTTGCAGCCAGACCCAAGCCTGTGTCTGGACTCTTGATCAAAGTGTCTTAGGCCAGGCAGAGCTACAAGACCGTCACTTGGGTCTGCGCTCCCACCACTCCCAAGTAACTTGGGTCAGGTGCCCCTTTTCGGCTCCAAGTTTTTTGGGTATGGAAGGAGATGCCAGACCCAAGTTGTTAATAACAATAACAATAGATTTTATCCTTTAAATCAACTTTATGTTTTTTTCGTTGGTAATAAAATTTATTTCAAATTTAATAATATTAATGCAATTAATAATAACTATAATATTAATAATATTATTAAATTTGTATGCCCAAGTTTTTTATGGTTTTTAATCCCTTCAAATAAAATTTATTGTTTTTCCTTGATAGTAATAATATATTTTTTTTCAAATTTATTAATGATGATGATGATGATATTTCTTATTTACCTTGTGAAAAAAATAAGAAAAAAAAAATTACAGTATTGGGTTCTGTTGGGGGAAAACCCAACACTATATGATGGGTCCTGCTGGCAATAGGACCTATTGCAATTGGGTCCTGGTGGCAGGAGGACCCAACGACCTTGCTGCATTTTTTTACTTACAAATAGCAAAGACAACGCCCCCCAGGTGGGCCTGACTGCAACACTTAGCCCAAAAGCTTTGGTCTCATCTTAAATGTCAGACTCAAGAGCCTTGGGTCTGACTGCAACGCCAGACCCATTAGACTTGAGTCAGGATGGTGGACCTATTTGTCTTGGGTTCGGACGCCTGACTCAAGGGACTTAGGTCTGCGCTCCTGAAGACCCTCTGGATGAAAAATCATAAATTGACTAGTTTTATGTAAAAAATAAAAAAAATTCATAACTCTCAATCAGGTTATCATAAAATTTTGAAAATTTACATGGAGCCTTCTAATATGATGATTTAGCTTGGGTTAAAATTTCAGAATTTTTGGAGAAATTCAGAAATTTGATGAAAAATCACAATTTAACTAGTTTTATGTTATTGGACATAATTTTCAATTCGACCATTATATTAAGCTGAAATTTTACAAGGGACGTTAAAATATATTGAATAAAATCTGGTTAAAATTTTAGGATGAACGCAGATCGGTAGTGCTAAAAAAAATACTGTCAAATAGAAGTAAAATGACTCATTAAGGGTAAAATAATTATTTGTCATTAAAAAAATAAAACAAATCAGCTCTCCTTTCCTTTTATATGTTGCCGACTAGGCAAAAACAGAATGAAAAATGAAAAAAAAAAAGAAAAGACAAGAGAGAAAATTAAGGGAAAAACATCAAAAAATCCAAGGAAAAAAATAAAAAAAGTAAGAGAATAACCTTGTAAACTTATAAAGTTCAACTTATAGAACACTAATCTAAGGAAGAATCAAGTGAAGGAAGGAGAAATTGAGAGAGAGAATTTGGCTAACCTTAGGAGAGAAAAGAAATTGAAAGACAGTCAATTGGTAAGCATGAGAAGTTTGTATTTAATGTTTGATTTAGATGTTTTTAAGTTTACTTGATTAAGTTAGGAAGTAATTTCATGGAATTTTACTTTAATTTCCCTTAAATCCTTGATTTTTGAACTTAAGGTTCTTATGGGAATTTGAAAAAATTAGGAGGGGAAGGAAAAATAATGAAGTTGAAGTGGAATAGCATGAAAACAAGTTGAAATAACAAGTAAATAAAGAAAAATTTTGGAGGGGGGGAGGGGGAAGGAAGATGACATTCGGCCAAATAAAAGAAAAGTAAAGAAATGAGTTTTGATGTTAATGTTTAGGAAACTATTTTTAATCATGATATTTGAAATATGTAAGAAAGACTAAATGAAGAAATAACATTAAAGTTAAGAAAAATAAGTAAATTCAATTTAAAAGAGAATTGAACTAGTTAAAAAGAAAGCATGAAGACAAGATGTTTAGATTGTGTTTGAATATAGTTCTTACATATGTTTAGATAAAATAAATAATATGATGTGAAGGCATAAAAAATAGAAGGATTATTTGATGGAGAAATTATGAACATAAAACAATAAAAGAAGTAACTTGATTTAAATATGTGGTTGTATGTGAAATGATGATGTTATGTTTGAAAAAAAAAATTATCAGAACGAATTAAAAAAAAATTTATGTGCTTTACGTTTTGACACGTAAGAAAAATATTGATGGACCAATGATATAATGACATTTGATTGATTCAGGAGTTGTGTTTGGAGCTGGTTATCAAACAGCAGGAGTTGGGCCATCACGAGCAGAAGGTAGGTGATTCGTTACCTTATTTTGTAATTATTAGTTTTCCTTAAATATCTATGTTGTTTATTTAGTTGATGTTAAAAGAATGAAACAAATGAATAAATTAAGTGATTATTACAAATGAGAATAATTGGTAATTTATGTGAAATTATCAGAATTATTATTTTGTTAACAAAAGAGGTTAGCCAGATGCTAGGTAATTCATATAGAGTTACCATATTGATTTTGGCAACAAAAATGGGTTAGCCGGATTTCTTGGGTAATTAAAAGAATTACCGAGTTATTGGTTAAAAAAGAGATTGACCGAATATGGGGTAATTCGTATGAAATTACCGGATTAATTGGCTAATAAAAGAGGTTAGCCGAATGCTGGGTAATTCATATAAAATTACTAGATTGATTTTGGTAACCAAAATGGGTTAACCGGATTTTTTGGGTAATTACCAGGTTTATTAGTTAACAAAGAGGTTAATCAGATATGGAGTAATTCGTATGGAATTACTAGATTGATTGACTAACAAAAAAGGTTACCTGAATGCTGAGTAATTCGGATGGAATTACTAGATTTATTGGTAACAGAGGAAGGTTAACTAAATTTATGGGTAATTATATGAAAGTATTATAATTATTGGCAATCGAGATGAGTTAGCTGGGTATTTAAGTTTTGAAAAGATTATGTAAATTAATTGATTGAAGTTAGAAGTATTAAATTTCAAAGGTTAAGAGTAAAATGATTAATATATGACTAAGTTATTAAGTAAATTAATTAATGTGGTTATTGTTGAAATAGGTACACCATGAGGGGATGCAGATCGTTAGATGTGTGATTTTTCTGTTTATGAATTATCATTTTGAAATATAATATTTATATATCTTTATTTTCTTTGAAAACATTTGTGTTATAAAATCAAATAGAAAATGTGTAGTATATAATGGATATATATATATATATATATATATATATATGTTGGTATGGCTAAATCATTTTTAGAATTATAAGATAAGTTTATAACATAAAGTAATAGAATACATTAGACGTTTTAAGACAATATGACTTTTTAATCGTAATATTGTATTTATTTAGTCTAAATGAATATATATAGTTAGTTAGCAATTATTGCTCTTTAATGATGAAATTATTTATTTTTCAATTTGTTTTAGTAATTCTTTTATGTTGACTTATTAATTGATATAATAAGACTTGAATATATTGATAGGTATAAGTATTGAGAGATTGATTGATGAATTAGATGTAATATAGGATGATTGAATCAAGATGAAAGTTATAATGACATATAATAGAAGTGTTGTCGATAACTTGATACCAATAAAAAATAGAGAAAACTCTGCTGATTTTTTTTTAAAAAAATTCCATAATCTTAGACATATTATTCAATACTTGGCATTCATAAAGAAATGTTTGAGATTTCATGACATTATAATTTGAGGATGTTCCATATCAGAGCATGATTAAAGTTCAGTGGACCATTATTAATGTAAAATAACATTGTTTCAGGATGGTGCATACAACAAGGTGTCCTGGGCTGACCTGTCACCAATGAGGGACAAACGTCTAGTTGAGACAGGAAATAAAGGACTCGAGGGAGATCCTCTGGTAGATATAATATCTTTTGTGTCAACAGTGTCGTTGCGATCCAGATAAGGAGAGTCATCAGGACTCCGAGATGAGCGAGGGATGTCACGACCGGGGACATTTGATGGAGATAGGCAGGGGACTCAGCCCCCATCAACAGTAGTGCCTGCGGTAGCACCAACAACACCCCCTACGGTAGCACCTCCACCATACCCAGATATTGGGACCATTGAGTATTACCCTTTGGGATACTGCCATCACTTTAGTTCGATGGGTAAAGAGTTTGAGAGAATTAAGTTGTGAGACATTTATAGAAAAGGAGAATGCTGAGATAGTTGAGTGATGATTATGAAAGATAAAAAGGTCAATAAATCAAATATTAGTATCAAGAGAGCTTCGGGTGAATTATGCTACTCAGCTATAATCGGACAGATCCCAAACATGGTGGGATAACACTAAAGAGAGACAGGCTGCTGAGACGCTTAGATGGAGGGAACTCAGGATAGAGTTGAGAACTAGTATTATTCCCGTCAACATCAGAAGATCAAGGAATAAGAGTTATTGGCTCTTACATGGGGAGATATGATAATATTGGAATATGAGAGGTGGTTTTATGATTTTTTTTTTATGTTTGATTCTGTTTATTTCCCTACCCTAGGGTTGTTGGTTACTCTAGGATACATTGTGTGTGTAATTGAACTTGTAAAAACAGCTTTAAACTCGTGAGTTTTGGATGTTAAAAGTTTGTTTATTTTTGTATTTTAAAAGAAAAATTAATTATTTTTTAAAATTTTAATTTGTTTTGATTATTTTAAATTATTAATATAAAAAATAACCGCTAACAAATAACATCCATAATAAATTTAAATCGACTCGTTACTAGTCTTTTAATAATATTGATTAGTGAGAGATACTTGTTAGATGTTGATAAGATAGACGATAAAAGTCAATACCCGTTCGAACAGAAGAACCGAACGAAAGAAAGAAAAGAAAAGGCAATATCCAAGAACATACATGTGATGTGAGATGAGAGCAGAAAGGGAGTGGAGACAGAGATAGCCGTTAGACACGTGAGAAGTGAGAGACTTATTATTATCATCATGACATCCATTCCGCATATTCTCCACATTTTTTTGGTTAGCTTCCTTAGCGCTAGCTTACCATTTTTATTTTTTATTTTTTAAAACCATTACCATAATATATTATGCCAAACCAAGAGACCAAATCCCACTCTCATTTTCTTTACATGTATTTAGTCACTATTTATTTTTTCTTTTAGATAAATTTTAAAAATATATTTAACTTGAAAAGGAATAAAAATAAAAAAATTTAGAAAGAAATAATCGTAATATATTTTTAAATGGAAGACCATCTAATTTTTAAATTAGGGTTTAATAAAGTTTAGGGTTTAATATAACTTTTCAAGCTGGAATTTTTTAAAAATACATTCTGGAGGATATTCTTAGGATTCAGTTGAAAAAAAGAGCTCGGTATGTATGAGATGGTAGCATGAAGGCGTGTTGTGATGATGATGCTGGTGAAATGGTGATATCTCACTCCTCGGTCTGTATCTTTATAATCCAAATTATATTATTTATCTGTGAAATATATATAATACCACTTCTCCCTTCGTTTAAGAAAGAAAAATAAAGTAGAGTACTTAGTAATAAATACGTGTTGTCTGTACGTGCAAAGGAAGGGTCAAGTCAACACGAAGAGAGAGAGGCTTTATGAATAAAATTCTATAAATACCCCTCCTTCTCCCAACACAATCCTGCCGTTCACCTTCATTTTTTTGCTCTTTTAATTTTCGGTCTGCGTATTCTTATTCTTAGAGAGAGAGAGAGAGAGAGAGAGAGAGAGAGTGCGTGTGTTAGGTGTGAGTTAGGCTGTTTTGCAGGTGAGGAGTGGTAGCGTCGTCGATCGATCATTTCTTCTGGCCTCAGCTCTTCTTCTTCTTCTTCGATCTCAACTGCTTGCTTCAGATCAGATCAGGTCAGTTTTTTTTTTTTTAAACTTATTATTGTTTCTCAGTTGTGATTTTTTTTTATCATCTTCTTCAATAAACTCCTTTTTTTTTACCCTGTAAATCTTCCTCTTTTTAAAATAATCTTAATCTTAATCTTGTAGCTCAGATCTGTTTTGTTTTGTTTTAGCATGTTTGAAACGCGAAACGCGCAGACACAATTTTCAGTGTCTGCTGGGTGTTTGTAAATATTTATGATGGTTGGAATTCGAATTCTTGTTGGAGTCCCCTTTCCTGTTCTTTTCTTCCTACAGAGAGAGAGAGAGCAGGGCATAGAATTACTTTCCTTTCAATTTCGTTACTGAATTAAAGGGTGAAGATTTGGTATATATATATATAAAAGCCAGACAGGACAACCTGGACCCTCTTCTTTCGAGCACTACTTCAGTTACATCTCAGTTGAGCTTGACCTCGTTCTGTTGGTGGCTTTGCAGAACCCTTTCAAGCTGCCAATGGAGGTTTTTGGTAAATCCATGATGTCTGCTCCTGCCAATGTTGTTTATCTCTCCACTATCCTCGGCCTTGATGGCCCAATTCCTGTCCACAAATGTGACTGCAAGTGTCAGAATGAACATGTCTTTGGCAACATGTACCGTTGCAGGCTCACTGGTCTCACTCACATCTGTGACAAGAACTGTAACCAGAGAATTTTGTATGACAACCATTCTTCCCTTTGCCGGGCTAGTCGCCAGATTTTCCCCCTTTCCCCAGCTGAGGAGCAGGCTGTCAGAGGAGTTCGCAGGAAGCTCGATGCTGAGAATAGCAGTGCTCCCACTGATAGCTGTTCTTTCAAGCGCAGGCGTGATGCACAGTTTCATCCTTCTCCTTTCGAGAGATCTTTCTCTGCTGTCAGTCCAATCTGCAGCCAAGTTGGAGATGGCATGGATATGAGCTAGATATAATATATCGTATACTTGAAATAACCCTTTCTCTTTCTATTCGTAATGTTCCATTGAAGTTTTTCCTTTATATGTTTCATGAACGGATATGGATGACTTGGAACTTAATGTTGGGTAATTATTACGGTGGACCATAAGAGTCCTCCTCTATGTAGGAACGTTATTTACTTTTCTTGTGTAATGCAATTTAGCGGTTCCAATAGCGTAGCTTGACTTTTGATAGGGGATCTTGAACTCGCTCCATCCACTCTCTTATGAACCTTGAGTTTAATTTAGTTTCATTCAAGCCCTTTAATTTAGTTTCATTCAAGCCCTCCTCATCTTTTTTGAACTCTTAACAAACTACAGGTGCTTTCAGGTCTTTTGGAAGACTTTTATAGTATAATATTGATTTTTAGCAATATGATTTACTTCAATTTGCAATTATTTTGTGTGTGTGCCATGTTTTGATCTGTTGTTGTGGATGTGCTTATTTGGTGCACGTTTGTTTTGTTACCTTTGTATTGATTTTACCGAGCTTCATCGGTCTCTGTTTTTGCTGTTTAAGTTTATGTGTTAATTTTTCTGTGCTATTTCTGTGCTTTATGATATTGGATGGTGGTTGTGTTTGGGTGCTGTTGGTTATGCAGCATAGTCTTATCAGGTTATTCAGTTCAAGGGTCTTTTTTGCATTGTTCTGTGGTCAAACTTACTTGCTTCTTCGCTTTATTTTGTCTGGTTTATTGCAGGCTGAAGACAAATATTGCGGTGATTACTTGCTTTTCTTTGTTGTTGTTTACTTAGTTTTGCTTTTCCTATGATGAATGCTTTCCTGAATATGCTTTTAATTTTGCAGGGGTTGGAGTTTATACAATTCAGGAGACTTTAAATAAACCTTTCTGTTGTGATTAATGAATTGTTTTGTTTGAGAATATTTCTGACAATATAAAGCCTAAAAGGGAGTTTATTTTATCCTTTACAGGAATTCTGTCATTTCTTGCTGTGGTGAATGATGCTGCGTAGAACTGCTGATGGATTGAGAAGATGCTGCACTTATCTGCAGTTCACCCCTCCATTGTTGAAGAATTGAAATTGAGATGCATGATCGACTTATATTGACTGCTGGTTTGTTTTTTAATAGATCAGCGCCTCTGCTTTATGATACAGGTATTTCAAGGTCTGATTTCTTGCTTATCAAATGATGTTGTGCTGTAGGACTGATGTTTCTCAGACCCTACGTTATTGTCTGTTTTAGTTGAGTACCTACTACCTACCTAACGATCCTGTTTTGTCTATTAACGTGGCAGATGGAACTTAATTGGTAGGACTATCGGGCTGTGAATGCGGAGGCAAAAGGAAGTTTTATATTTTTGGTGAGCTTTGAAGCCTCGAAGAGCAGCTAGCTAAGTTGTAAGTAGCGCTGGCTTTAACCTCGTGATGCGTCGATGCCAAGCGAAGGCTTCGGCATCAGGAATGAAGATGAGAACAATCTGCAAGTCCACATGGGGCTACCCCTATCATGGTTACTTGTTAATGGTGTTAGAGGGAGTTGAGCTTTTTGTATCTGGGCTGGTCTGAAGCTCCTGAACAAGTACATAGCGTCCCCTTCTGGTCTGAAACCATCCTGTTCTCCCCTTCTGGTCTGAAACCATCCTGTTCTCGCCTCTCTTTTTTTTTTTCCCAAATGGGGGGAGATTGTTGCATTTTGCGTAAGCACTTTTTTCCACGAATTCTGATAATGGCCAAGAAAGAATGCTTTTCCTTGTTTCTCGTCAATTTGACCAAGCATTAACAAGTTAACGCTTCTTGTATGTGATCACGATCTGGTGTGCTGGTCATTCATATCAGCGATGAGTAAAAGGTGGTTTTAATATTGGGCTTTCAAAAGGATTAATATAATCACAGATGAAAAAGAGGGAATGGGAAAGGAAAACAGAGAGAAGAAGGGCGAGGGTTGTAATCTGAATCACATGATGGTGTGTGGACTGTGATTGAAGAAGCCCATCAAGGCAATTCCCTCCTTTTTCGTTCAGTATGTTCGTGTTTTTATTCTTTTTATGTTTCTTTCAGTTGAAGAGAAGCGCTCAAAATATTTTTTTGCTTCTTTTGGGGGAGACAGGAGCGAGCGTGACTTTGTTGTTATCATCTAACATGTGCTATGCAGTTTTATCAAGGAAGGAATTGCTTCGGCATGAGGCTATCTGGGTAAAAAGAAATACTAAACCCAGAAAAGTGATATTGCGGCTCGGGGCTCAGCAAAGCAACGTAATTCCTCTCCCTGTTAGATTCTCACCCCCCATATCTAGGAGTTAGCCCTTGTAAGCAAAATGCAAACCCTCTGCTACCCGTCTCTCCCGAGCGAGCCTGCTTTGACAAGCCACTAACATCCCACCAGAATTCTCATTATGCCAGTTAAGATACCCCGGACGGTGCTATTTTCCCCTCTCATTTTCTTTTCTTTCCTAATCCCCGTTTCGTACTCCTTCGCGTTTACAATAACAAACAACTGCCCCTATACCATATGGCCTGGTACCCTAGCAGGTGCAGGCACCCCGCAACTTGCAAGTACTGGATTTCGCCTGGATTCTGGTTACAGCATGCGCATTCCAAGTGTCCCAGGGTGGTCAGGTCGGATATGGGCAAGGACGGGTTGCACATTTGATGAGTCTGGAAACGGCACCTGTCAAACTGGGGACTGCGGGGGGAGGCTGGAATGTAATGGCATGGGTGCTTCTCCACCCGCATCGCTCTTTGAGGTAACCCTTGGCACAGGGGATGCCAAAGATTACTATGATGTCAGCCTCGTGGACGGCTACAATTTGCCTCTTGTTGCCGCACCTGTTGGGGTTCATGGTGCGTGCAATGCCACTGGCTGCCTTTCAGATATCAACATGGGTAAGATTTTCCAACTTCAACTGGTTTTCATTAAGAACATTCTTCCTCCTCGGTAACAAAATGACCTCATCCCTTGAAACTTCTCATCCCTGAAACTTCAATAGGTTGCCCAAAGGAACTTCAGGTGGCCGGTGGTGATGGTGGAGAGGGAGGGGTGGTTGCATGTAAGAGTGCATGTGAGGCCTTTGGGCTGGACCAGTACTGCTGCGGCGGGGAGTTTGCCAACCCAACCACGTGCCAGCCCTCCTTTTACTCGACCATTTTCAAGCGAGCTTGTCCAAGGGCTTATAGCTATGCTTTCGACGATGGTACCAGCATTTTCACTTGCAAGGCTGATGACTATGCCATCGTCTTCTGCCCCACAGCCAAAGGGTAATGCTTCTTTTCCTCTTTATTTATTTATTCTGCTGGGATCACAAATAGATCTTGTTTTTTCTGCTTCTCTCAAAGAAATGTAATAATTACCAATGGATCTCTGACACAGGATAAAGACACCTGATGGGGCACACGCAGCTACCATGATTCCCAATCCCGGTAATGGGGAGACAGTGAAGCTGGTTTCCTCCTCAAACATGCTCCAACCTCTTCCACTGCTGTTCCTTCTTCTCATCCTCTATCTAACCTTATGAACATAGATGGAAGCCTTGCCAGGATGGAGCAATTCCACAAAACACATTCTTGCCTGTATCTGATCGGTGAACTGCACAAATCTTGCACAAGGATTGGCCTCAGAATACACTCAGCCAAGAGCACTAAGAGCTATTCCACGGAAATGCATCCTTTCGCATAATGAATTTGTAATTGAATTGGTTCTCAATTCTATTAGAACATGTGAATCATGGCAGCAAATTAGCTCCCAAATTGAATTAGTTTATAGTGTTTCTATTGTAGAAGCGGCAAATTGGTAGGTTGCCCCCAGACACCAATTTATTGGTATGAAAAACGAACTTAAAATAACCATCAGTTTCTTCCAAAATAAATTAAATAAGCTATGATGATTAAATCCAGCAAGTAAAGAAAACTAATCTAATTGTGATTTCTATATCAATCTCAATCAGCTAGGTTTTATCCGGTCATTAATAATGGTTCATGATTTATGCAAGCATGTATGATATATCATACGTTGCACGGCTTTCCTCCTGCAGTTTTACCCTTCTTTCGAGCCCCTCCCTGCATCCAAACTTTCATGAATAAGCACAGATGGAATATATTGTAAAGCTAAGCAAAAGCACGGTTAAAGACATTGAGTTATTGATTAGGAAAGGTTTAGAAACATACAGATGATTTCTCAGCTTTTCTCTTAATCTTTCCATTGGATGGTTCTTCAACGTCCATATTCTGATCGGTTTGATGAGCAGTAGCCTTTGTTATCTTGTCAGTCTCATCTTCAGAAAAGAAGGAAAAACCCTCAAGCGTTCCTACTCATACAAGTCATTTCAGCGAGCTACAAAAGCGAGTCTTTTTTTTTCAAAGGAATATTTCTCAATAAAGTAATTACATTAAAGAAACCATTAAATAAAAAACCTAACCTTCAACTGTAGTTTCATATTCATAAACATTACTGCGTTTTAAGCTGAATGAAGTCATTCATGGTAGCCTCTATCTGATCAAGCACAAGAACAAAAATAATCAGACAAAACCATCTTATCTGCATAGAATGAGTAATCTGAAGAGCAAAGAGGGCACACCTTTGCCTTGGATTGACCAAAAGCTAACCTGAACCGGAAGGGAAACATGCTATATCACGCAATCATCCCTTTCAAAAGTAAAATGTAGAACAGAACCCATGGAAATCATGGGGGACCAAGATGGGGACGAGAAAGTGAAAAGAGGGGAGCGTGTCAAATCTGCAAATAAAAGAATTCAAGTAGAGATCCCTCACATACAACGTAAAATGTTCTGGAAGGAACTGTTGTTGTTCTGTATATTGTGCCTGAAAAAATAAAGTTAACACATCAGAAGCAAGCTCTTTATGGAGGCATGCATAACAAAAAATCACAAGGACGAGGTTTTTAAGGTGGATATCGAAACTGAGCCAAAAATCAAGCAGAGGTGAAAAACGAGAGTGAAAAGTAAAGCACACAAGACACCAAGTAACATGGTCAAGTAGAATGTAGGGGAAATAAAACAGTGTAACTTTTTTGTTGGGAATCTTTTCATAGATTGCTCGAGCTACTTTCTAATGAAGTTTAGTTATAGCAACATCAACATGATTGCTGTGAGCAAAATCTGGGAAATCATGCATAATGATTCTCAAGGGAAAAAAACCTTTTATTTCTGAAAATCTAATGCACTCTGCCACTAAGAAACGGTTGAGCTCTCTTCTGGTTCTATTAGAGGGGAAATATTTGAAAAATCCTACCAAAATCATCATAACAAGACAAAACATACCTTTCAAGTCTAGGTGCATTTCATAATCTCCAGATGGGGTATCTGGAATCACTGGTCGCCCAACAGCCCCCATTTCACCACTTAGATCAATGGATTCACCTTCACACTCAACAAGTGCCTGTACCAAAAAGCTTTTAATTAATCACTAATGTGCTTGTGCATGCATGGATAAATTTATGTACTCATTTCTTTATATACATAGATTAATATATTTTGTGGTGAAATCACAGAACCACCAAACTAGAAGCAAGCCCATTATTAAGCAGGGTGGTACATGGTCCAGAAAACAATGTCCAAGGACTCACCAAGAGACCAAATAACTAAGCAATACAAAAATAAGCAGCCGGCAGTGCGTAGTTTGCTTCTTCCCAGAACTGGACTTCTCTCATCCCAGGACTTTAAACCTTAATTATTTGAATTTCTACAAGTTATTGAGAGAGAAGACCTAACAATACATAAAAACTATGTCTATTAATAATATGTCCAAGATAGCACTTTGAAGTTAGGAAGTTAAATAATATCTATAATTAAAGCAGATGAACAAGAAGTGATAAACAAGACAAATCGGAAACCTACCTTGGAACGCTGGACTTTCTCAGAAAGCACCAATGGTAACCTTGATATAGAAACCTGCATGCTTATGTTACTGGGTGAATTGAGTGAAGCATGGGCAAGGGGTAGAAATATTGGTTACTACAGATAATTCTTGTTGTGCATACTGGACCGAAAGCAAACACAAATAAAACACAAACAAGAAGATTTACGTGGTTCCCCAAATAAGCAGGGTTTGATGCCTGTTAGCATCATTGTGCTTGTCAGTAATATCAAACATATAAATAGCAAGCTAGACATCTTCCAACGAGTTATGTGATCATTAAATATAACAGCATTACCTCATCTAAGCTGCATGTATATTGATTCATCACAATCTATAGAAAGACAGCTGAATAAATAGAGATAGAGAGAGTTAAATTCAGGGAGATCTTGGAGGAACTCTGACAAATTAATTTGATAATAAGAGAATATTAGAACGGACATAACCACAGTGTAGGTAGCACATGAAGGCCTTAGAGAACTAAATATTCAAAACCAGTAACCATGCTAGGGCTTCCTATTAAAGAAACATTCCGCACGCCAATAGTGGTAGAAAGAAAGTCTAAAACTAGTTGACTGTATACAATATCGTTTAATGCAATGAATGGTTAGAAATTAGACATCAACACCAAAATTCGTCACACCAGAATGAGCATAGCAGAGGACATTAAGTGTGGGGGAGGTGGCATGCCAACCATTTGATTCCTTCACTTGCGAAACCAAGGATGTCACTCTTAGAAACACCTCTAGCTTTTAGCAGAAAATTAAAGGTAAACTCCCTCAGTTTGCTGTTTGAAACCAGCCACTGTTATCTAACATCAATTTTGGCAATACATAAAAGCTTTCTTTGGCATATAACTATTAAACGACAATATTCCTTCACTATAGGAGCCATGTATAGCTAGCAGAAGCAACATTTCTTATGTGATATCCAGCTTTGGACAAAATTCTCCCACAAACTCAGACAACTCCCAAAACAGGCTATGGTATACACTTCACAGCTTTATGTACTGATCAATCAGAAACTATTGGCAGAAAACTAAAACGAACACAAAAGAAGTGTTGGTATAAATGTTCTTACATGACGTTCTTCAGTATGCTTTGCAGATGTGCCATCCTCAATATCTTGCCCATCATCCCCATCCCCTGAATCATCAACAGAAAAACAAAGTGCATTACTTGAAAGCCAATACTGCATGAATTTGAAGGGAAAAAAAGAAACATTGAAGAAAAGAGAATAAATTGTGAGAAAAACCACCATATCTAAGGCTTATCACAAGCGATGGTACTGTATCTACCATTGAAGAAGAAACCAATAATGTTTCGCTAACATAAAATGTATTGTTTCACCTTTTCTTTTCTTTTCTTTTTCTTTGCTCCCCCTTTTGATTTGGAAATCTTATTCAACGGAGAGCCTAGTAGTTGGAGCAACTGGATGGTTGTCTTCGTCTGAGGATGGAGAATCAATGGTATCACCCCCAGAAGGACCAGCCTTGGGTGAAGAGGCTGAATCAGAGGACAATGTCAGAACTGAGGCCTGTTAGGGAATGCTTTAGCGAGTTAGAATTGGAAACGTTATAACAAGAGCATAATTGAGCAAAACTCGTATGCAGTTGCGACGAAATGACACATAATTATTGGTTAATGTTCTTGGTTGCTGGCTGGGAAAAAGGGAAGAGAAGAGACCTGGAAAGAAGGTGGCCAGTCTGTAGAATACCGTGAAAAAATTAAAAATATTTAGTTATTTATTAATTATATTAAATTTAATTTTTAATTATTATATATTATATTTTTATTTTTTTAATTTTATTTTTTAAAATTTTATTTTTATATTAATTTTGATTCTTAATTTTGATTTTATTTTATTTTTTAACTAAATTTTTTTATATATTAGATTAAATATTTATTTTTTTAATTATTATTTACTTTATTTAAAATAACTTACGAAATTAATTTTTTTTTATTATCATACCTATTTTTTTTATAGATTGTTATTTTTATTTAAAATAATTTATAAAATTAAATTATTTTTTAAATTTATTATTTATTATTTTTTTATTTGTTAGATTTGCTATTTGATGTTTTAATAAATTTTTTAAAAATATTAATAAGTTTTTTTAACTCATTTTTCATACCTAAACAATAAAAATATTTTCTAATTTTTTTTAATACTATTAAATATTAAAAATAATTTAATTTTCAAGAATATACTTTATATAAAAACTATTTTATAGAAAGAAATTACTTTTAAGTTATTAAAAAAAAAACCAGAGGAAAATCGATAACACCTAAGCTGTTAAAAAAGGAAATGAAGGGAATAAAAACAAAAGAAAGAGAGGGTGAAGTCTTTCTCCTCTCCCGTATCTTTCTCTATCCACATAGCTCGAAGCAGCGGCGGCGGCGGCAACTAAGTGGTAGGAAAAAAAGAAATGGAGCAGCAGGGTAAACAAGGAGTAATTGTGTCCAAACTGCTACCCAATCAAGACCCAGTTAAGTTCGTACAGTTCAAGTATAAGGAATTGGAGGATGGCTTTAAGTCTTGGTTGTCGAAACAGTCTTTGCTTGTCGAGGCTGCCGTTGTCACCGCCACCAGCGGTGTTCAAGGCGCTGCCATCGGAGCCATAATGGGCACCATCACCCCTGACATCTCTTCCTCTATGCCAACTCCTCCTCAGGCTGCCCTCAACCCTCAAGCCATGGCCTCTCTCAAGCAAGCTCAAGTACCCTGCCTGTCTCACATACCTCACTCCATGCTTCTTGCTCTTCTTATTTATTTTTCTGTTTATTTCATTTATATTTTTTTTACAAAAGGGTTTATCTTCTTACCTCACTTGAATTGCTGTGCTTTGAAATGGGAGAAGATTAATTACCCTAAATGAATATCTTAAAGAGAGATACTTTTTTTCCTCAGATAACATAGAATTAGTTTCATCATTAAGTTACTAGGAGATTGTTATGAAAGTTTATGAGTTAAATAAAATAGGGTTTTACTCTTTACTGCATCAGAGTTAATTTTTCTGAACTTTCTCTCCTTAACATGATTGTGGGGTGGCATGTATTATTTGCTTCTGAATTCATATATTTTGGTAGAGTTTCTTCATTTGTTTGTTTTAATGCTGTATGATCTTGGAAATTGGAATACTAGCTCACAAGGTTGATGAGGATCCCTGTGGCAAAATCTACCAAGCAGTTTTTGCTTCTTGTAATGAAAATGGTGACTTTTCTGTTTGGTTCATATGAGTTCTATGTCTCACATACTTTCTCTTGAAACTCGGTTAAGCATTGCAAGGAAGAATGTGGTGGAGAGGGCAAAAATCCTTCAGAATTGGTTTATCCTTGGAATTATACTTCTAGTCAATATATTGAAGTAGATTGATTATGTGGTGACTGCAATTAATCGATACTGCTTCCATGAAGAGTTTGCTAATGTTTAACAAACAATATGCTTCACCTACAGGCTTTAGCCGGCGGTCCCTTAATACAAGCTCGCAACTTTGCTGTAATGACCGGAACTAATGCTGGTATAGCCTGTATCATGAAGAGATTGCGTGGCAAGGAGGATGTCCAATCTAGGTTAACTCTTTCTGCATCCCTTTTCCTTTGCTTACGTTCTTTTTCAGACAAGAATCTTTTTTCATGTCTTCATGTTCTCCTTAAGAGGATTGATCGACCTCATAAACTATTGTATTAGTTGAACTTCATTTAGCATTTTATGGTCACTCTCTGCACACAATTGAATTCTAAGAACTAAAGATGTATAAACTAAGCTGCACAGATATTAGTTACCAAATTTTTTAATCTATTTATTGTATGCTTCCTTCTAATGGAATCTATTTGAAAAGGGAAGAGTTTGGGTTTGAATTCTATAGTTGTATCAAAAGAAAAGACACAGGAATATAATAGATGGATTAGAATGCCTGAAAATGTAGCAATGAACGGACCAATGCCTGATTTAACGTGTCTGACAATGATATATCGTTATTGTCATGTATTAAACTCATCATCTCATTCTACAAACAGTATAGATCTTACTCAGGAAAATTAGGTCTTGAAAGGTAAAAAGATTCATGGAAATTCAAAATCAGTGTAGGAAATGGAATACTTTTGTGGTAGGATGCCATATATGGCTGGAGATTGGGTAAAAAAATCTCCAATTTTCTTTAGCTCAAGGTACTTTAAATTTCAAGATTTCTTATCCCAAGGTGCTTTAAAGTCCAATCCTATCTTTCACTATTCAAATATTAATGAAGCCTACGAAAATGTATCCATGCCTTCACAGCCTTAGAGTATTCAAGTGTATTCATGGCCTCTCCAAAATATTGTTCTGTTTCTTTTTTCTTTTTAACTCTTGGATTAAAAGACATCCAATATGTGTCTGGAGTCATCTGACCCAAATTTCTATTGAAGCATTTCAAGCATGGTTGATGATTACTTATTCCAATAAATATTATAAATTTATTGTTGCAGCATGGTCGCAGCTTTTGGTTCTGGTGCCATGTTCTCATTGGTGAGTGGCATGGGTGGCCCAAACAATGCTACAAATGCAATCACTTCTGGACTTTTCTTTGCATTAGTTCAGGGTGGTCTTTTCAAGGTAAAGATTTAAGGGAAGATTCATCTTTCTTTTCAACAGAATCATGATACGTTCAGTTTATTTCTTTTCCCATGCAAGTTGTGAGTATGCATTGAAAAGCTTTCTATTTGATATTAGTCCTATCGAAAATATTTCTTGCATTTATATAAAGAAGCAATCTGTTCTGGAGTCTTGTTTCTATCTTGAGATCATTCTTATATTTTGATTTTAATCCATATTCTCTAACAACTTTCTGTTGGTTTTACCCTTGCCAATGCTGAGATAAACTTTTATGTGATTTAGCTGGGGGAGAAGTTCTCTCAACCACCAACTGAAGATTTGCACTATGCCAGAACAAGATCCATGCTAAGTAATCTTGGCCTCCAAAATTATGAGAAGAATTTTAAGAAAGGGTTGTTAACAGATCACACCTTGCCTTTACTGACTGATAGGCAAGTTGTTAGATGGTCTAGTCTTCATTCACCTTATCTACGATCAATTTGCTTTTGTGTTCTATCAATATTTATCACGTAATATATTATTATATTTTAAAAAAAGATCTGTGGTGATCATTGATTACTATGTTGTGTTCGGTTACAGTGCTCTTAGAGATGTGAGAATCCCACCTGGACCAAGGCTTCTCATTCTTGATCATATTCAAAGGTCTGCCTCATGCTCTATCCACGACACTATTACCTTTGGCTATTGTATTTTATCTGATTTTGAATAATATTTTGTGTTTAGGGACCCGGAGCTGAGAGAGAAGACAGGCAAGCCGTGATTGATGATGTTTTAAAACAAATGGTTTAGCTGTGAGAGAGCACTTTGTTTTTAATACAACAGAGATTAGGGGGGAATAGTTGCTGTGTCTTTAATAAGATAGCCTTTTTCTCGTGAACTATCCTTCGAATTCAATTGCTGTTCTATTGTCTAAGGGATTTCTTCGTTACCATCCTGAAGCTTTAAATTTTGTTTTTGATTGTTGTGGAGCCTTGAATTGAATGATAATACGCTTAGCTTGTATAGTGAATGCAGTGGTGGTGTCTAACCTCTAATCAGGCGTTATATTTGGTTGAAGCAACTGTGGTAGCATGTGTATTGTGCTTTACTTTTGAGAAGCAAGGTTTTGCGTGGAACTGCATGTCATCATTTCATGCAGCGGAGTGGGATATGGTGGTAGTTATTTTTTAAAATATTTTTTATTTAAAAATATATTAAAATAATTTTTTTTATTTTTTAAAATTAATTTTGACACTAGCATATCAAAACTGTCTGGAAATACAAAAAAAAAAAAAAATTAAAAAAAATTATTTTTTTTCAAATATATTTTTAAAACATAAATTTTTTTTACTCTGAATCCTTGTTACACGAATTAATAACTCTTTTTCAAAAAATTTAGAGTTAAACACAAACTAAATGGAGTTTTTCTTTTTTTATTTTATCTCACTTCTCTTTCAACAAGGCTGTTAAATCCAATGGTATTTTATTTTTTAATATATATAATTTAATTCAAATGCAAAGATAAATTAACTTAAAATTATATAACTAAATTGTTAGTTTGAGTTATATTGTTGGTTGAATTAATTATTTTTAGTGAAAAAAAAAATTCCAGGCATAATTGATGTTTTTCTATTAAGAAAAAAACCTTGTGGAATTTAACTTGATGTAACTAGCTCGACTCGACAAATCCAAAGATAACCTAGACGATTAGTAAAAATATAGTTTGATTAAAAAAAATTAAAACAACATTCTTTTTTAAAAATATTAAAATGAGAACATATTGGATCAAAACAGGTTAACCTGAGTTAACATTTTAAATTCACGACCTGAGTCATCATACCATGATAGTCCTATACAAAATAAATTATAAAATTCAATTCCCGATAAATCCATTGTTGAATGAAAAAGTTGGTAAAAACTCTATCTAAAAAAAGACACAATAAAATTACCTAAATCTACTCGGGTTAACTTCCAAAGCCCGTGATCTGGGTCATAAGACTAGGATAACTTTATATAAAATAGACCAAAATAAATAACATAGTCTAACTCATAATAAACTAAATGTTGAAGATATTATATGATGAAACTAAAAAAAAAAACCAAAAAAAAGAAGAAAAGAAGACATTATTCACCAAATAGAACGAACATAATGAAACTGGAACATCTTGACCGGAATTTGGTCAAGAAATCCAATATGGACCAAGATTCAGAGCGAGATAATACTTATTCCTAATTATTCTATTTTTTAAAATGGTACGAAATATACCAATCATTTTAAGCAGAATGAAAGGAAATTGACAACCTTAATATATAAGAATAAAAAGAAATCTCATTAATGCCTTGTTTAAAAAACCAGGGAAATGATAATGGGAAAGCAACAAAAAAAAAGAACTTGGTTCCACGAAACCCGGCTTGAGTTCTACCTTAACCAATTTCCCCTATAATAAATATTACAATTATAAATTATATTAAATTAAAAAAAAAAACTAAAACCGGGGGGTAAAATCTAGAGTGCAAACATAGCACATACTCATAAAACATTGTGGACCACTGGAGGATTTTTTTTGTTTTTTAGTTTGTGTATAAAAATTGAGGAAAGATAGAAAAGAAGGGAAAGAAAAGGTTGTCAAGACTTAATTGTCAACATGCGTCACTCTAGGAAGAAGAGCTCAATAAAATGATTTTGACCACACCAAGAAAAATCATCATTGGAGCTCAAACAAGGTCGCAAGTGTTGTCTCACACATCGGCCTCCTCACACGTTTGTCCTATACACATGCCAGACAATCCTCCCTAGTTCTCTTATGTCATTTCAATTTAGTTCCATACTTCACATATTTTTTTATTTGGTCCCAAATTCTTTGATGACTTTTGAACTTGCTCCTAAATATCATCCTGCCCAAGGCAAATTAAGGTCTAATAAGAGAAAAGAAAGAGATATATTACTCAACTTGGTTATCTCATTGTGATCGTGTTCATGATACGGGTCGTGAATTGCATGAGTTTACTCAAGTTGATTAAGATCAATGCAATATGACATTTAAAAAAAAAATTATCAACAATTCTTTTATAGCTCTTCAATTAAGTTTATTTAATAACTCTTTAATTTGATATCAAATTTCATCCCACCTGAGACTAATTAAGACCCCACCAAGAAGAAAATCATGGATACAAAAGAAGACATACTGCCCAACCAAATTACCTTATTATGGTCGTGTCTATGATGAATTGTGAATTTCATGGGTTAACCTAAGTTGATTAGGTCGATACAATATGATATTTTTTAAAAGTTTATCCTCATATCTTTTATAACTCTGTAATTTAGTTACAAAATTCATCTTACCCTATGCTAATTAAGGCCCAATTAAAGCCTAATAAAAAAGAAAACAAGCGATGTAAAAAAAAAAGATATGAAAAAAAAGATATATTGGCTAATTGAGTTACCTTTTTGTGGTCATGTCCATGACCTATGTCATGAATTTCGAGATTAACCTAGGGTGACCAAGTTGATACTATATGGAATTTTTTTTAAAACTTCCTCCTCGATTCTTTTAAATCTCTTTAATTTAGTCTCAAATTTCATCCAATTAGATGTCAATTAAGGCCTAACCAGGGAGAAAATGAGAGGAAAATGAAAGAGATAAATTGCCCAACCGAGTTATCTCATTATGGTCATTCCCATTACCTTGATGGGTTAACCCGGGTCAATACAATATATGATTGTATTTTCATTTCACTTCCTAATTTTTTTTCTTATGATTTAATCCCTAGAGCCTGATAAGGTTAGGTAGAGGTTAAAATAACGACGATGTAGTCAAATGTTAACCTGTCATACTTGTGACATGAATCACATGACATTGAGATAATCATAAAGAAAGAAAATCACAACAAATTATGAAGTCAAATTTCTAATAAACCAAGTGTTGAAGAATGTGATGGTTAAGAAAATAATTAAGGTAAATACTATTGTTTATTTCATAATTAATAAAAGGAAGAGATCAATGAATTCAACAACTCTAGGTAATCAAAAACTCATATGATCAAGCATATTTTCTATAATTTTTTTTTATTTCCTTGTGTATTGCTATATGACTATATAAACTCTACATGAGTGTAACACATATATCAAATTATTGAATAATAACATCCTCTTATATTCTAAATTTCTTCTTGGTATTAAAGCAAGTCGATCATATATTACTCTAAATATTGACTTCTGCTTTTTCAGTGGGTGACCTTATGCCGTCTGTCCGACCACTTTAAAATACTTTGTTTTCAATCCTCTTCATTGTTTATCAAATATTTTATTTACTATCATTTTTTAATGATAAATCAACTCATGATGAGAAGAAGTCTTAAGATCATGCGGATGACCAAATGACATCCAAAGAATATAAAAAAAAATGGGGGTGAAAGATGACAAAGCCTAACAAAATAATTGTTATTATGCATCAAAAGAGCGACATACAAACAAAAATAAGAGAGACTTAGTGCAAGTTGATAAATTCTTGCAAAAGACATAAGATGGCATAAAAAAAGAGACAAAAAAAAAGAGTTCTTCCTAAAAAAACAGAAAGGAAAATGGCTAAGGAGTTATGATAAGAAGAAGTCACCAGCATGATGAAGAGTGAGCCAAAATAGAATGACCACTTGAAAAGCCAATTCTTGAAAAGAGATGTTTGGCAAAAAATATGGCATCAACCATAAGAGAAGAAAAATGGTTAAGAATAACTATATTTAGAAAAATACAATTATTGAAGATAAGCAGGTAAGACTACAATAACAATAGAAGTTGTGTATGTCATACTTATGAAAAACATTTGTCATGAGTTTGAAGGAGCATGTTAAGAAAATAATCAAGATAAATATTATTGATTATTTCCTAATCAATAAAAAAAAAAGAGATTAAAGGATTCAACAATCAAGAAATTATATCAATCATCTAATCAAAGGAGATGATCAAACATATTTTCTATAATTTATTTTATTCTATTTCCTTATGTGTTTTATTATATTGTTATATAAACTTTACATGAATTGAATGTAACACATATATCAAATTATTAAATAATAATACCCTCTTCAATTCTAAACTTCTTCTAAAATTCACACCAAAAAAACATAGATTAAAAAAATGTAAAAAAAGAGACATGTTGCGATAGGTCATTTTTTCCCATGCAAAAAACATAAATTAAAAAAAGGTGGAAAGTTATATCCATGATTCGGGTTGTGAGCTTTCCAAGTTAACTCAAGTCGGTGTAATATGACTTTTTTTAAAAAAAAAAATTCATCATCAATTCTTTTATAGCTCTTCAATTTAGTCTCTTTGACAACTCTTCAATTTGATCTTCTTTGACAACTCTTCAATTTGATCTTAAACTTCATCCCACCTGAGGCTAATTAAAACCCATCTAAAGAGAAAATAATGGATAAAAAAGGAGACATTGCCTAACCAAATTACTTCTTTGTGATCGTGTTATGGATTAATGTGGCTAGGTTTGTTTTTGGAATTGTGACCTCATTTCTTTGTGGTCGTGTCCGTGATTCATGTCATAAATTTTGCGAATGACCTAGGGTGACTAATGTCTATACATGACATCTTTTTTTTTTTTTTAATTTCCTTTGGTTTTTTGACGGCTCTTTAATGTAGTCTTAGATTTTATCCAATCGGACAACCGAACATCAACTAAGGCCAGGCCTAACTAGGTAAAAAAGGAGAGGAAAAAAAACAAATTACTCAAATGAATTAGCTCATTATGATAAATTAATTTAAACCAATACAATATATCATTGTATTTTCATTTTACTCAATTTATTTATTTTTTATTTAATCGTTGAAGCCTATAAAGATTAGGCAAAGATTAAACCAGTGACAATGAAAAAATAAATAAATTGGGAGCAAGATCGCCGTTTGAAGAGGGCGACTAGTTCACCTCTTGCCTCATGCAGGTCACCAACTCTCTTTTACATTTGTTAACACATATATGGTAGGAAATTAAAATTTTTATCCGGCACACGGGTAAAGTTTTCAATTTGCATTTCACACTTTCTTTTCGTCATATGAAAAAATTATCGTGCTCCGGCCTGCAGTGAAGCGTGGGACACCGGGCCTGGTCCTCTTCTAAAAGGCAAGAGCTTTGTTATCACCAAATTTTTTATGTGCGGAGACAAACTCTGGCTGCCCAGGTAAAAACAGTTAATTAAACTGTTCTGCTGCTGCCATTAG
Organism: Populus nigra; assembly: GCF_951802175.1. Taxonomy (NCBI): domain Eukaryota; kingdom Viridiplantae; phylum Streptophyta; class Magnoliopsida; order Malpighiales; family Salicaceae; genus Populus; species Populus nigra. Next base: position 41,799 of record NC_084867.1, on the reverse strand, counting down.
AGGGCTGGTTACTCCCTCTGCAACCAAGCTAAAAAGGTGAGTTGCTGTCAGAACCCCTGTACAACATGTTACCATTGGCCATGCATGCTTCGATACATCTCATACAATGATTTTTTCCAGAGAAGGTTACGACGATACAGGAGAAAACACTGCTGAAATAAAAATAGAAAAGGAAGAAACTAATCAAGGCAAGGGCGAATACTCAAATTTCATTCACTAAAGAAAAAAGGAAAAAGAGAAAACAATGTACAAAATTATTGACTCTCCTGGAATCGGGAAAGGGAGGGAGTCTTCAATCATCTAGAGAGAGACCTAATCAACATACAAAGGTACAGGCAAGAAACATATCTGCCCGCTCCCAGATACATATATGCTTGTTGAGGAGCCAAGAAGACAAGAAAAAAAAGAAGAGAAAAGGGGATGTTGACGATGATGATGGTATTAATTGGTTAGATGGAGAAGATTGTGGGCTTGGGAGAGCTCGTTCATGAGAGAGAGAATGCGGGAATGGTAGGCACGGGCTTGATTGGCAGCCTCGGCCTCCAGCTCACCCAGCTGGGAGCAGAGACTCTCCTCAGCCTCCTCTGCCACTCTGAGCCTCTCCCATGTCCTTTGTAGCTCTGAAATCATCTTTGCCTCCCTCCGTTTGCTTTCTTCGAGGGCTTTCTCCAGCTCCTCATTTCTCTTCTTTAGCATCATCTCTATCCTTGGCCAACCCCATTACTACTACTATTATTCTCTCTTCTTCCCTGGCTGGCTACGAGAAGACAAACCTCTCTAATTTTACCTCTCTTGGTTTATGGATGGCAACCAGTCCCTGCCCTTGTGGTTTTCTTATAGCCTCAATCAGTTGTGTCCAGGTTCAATGTATCTTCTCTCCCGATCTCCGAAAGACTAGTACTTGCCATTTCGTCTCCACGTGTTTGTTTTGCTTACGTATGTGCTTTGCTTGCTATTATATATTTATACACCTACTTTTATATTTATTTTAACAAGTTTTTGTTTCGAGTTAATTATAACTTGGTCCTCATAGTTTAGTAAGAAAAATTAATTGGTTCTCGAGGTTTTAAATTATATATTTAATCTTTATATTTTTTAATATTAGTCCTCATGCTCTTAAAAACTATTTATAGCTCTCTCTTTTTTCTTTCTATTCATGTCCTTTTCGATTTATTTTTATTTTTATTTTAAGAAATAGAAAGAAAATGAGATGGAAAGATTAATGAAAAAAAGAAAATATTTTACAAAAAAATGTATTCTCCTTGGTGATGCAAACAGAAAAGTTCTCGAAGGACACAACAAAAAGAAGAAGCATTATCGTTACAATTCCTTTTAGTTTTTATTCACACCCTCCTGCATCTACACGTGAGGCTGAGACCCAATTTAGTTATCTGACAATGAGATTGCAATCCTCGTAGCTACGAATATTTCCAGCCCTAGGAGGCCCAACCCAAATGTAAACCAGAACAAGAAACGAAATTGGATTTTTAGCCTCGTGGGCTGGGGCTATTCAGTGGTTTGATTAGCGTCATGGCTACCATCAATCTCTATTTTAGTTTACGATCCATAAACTGACAAAACACAACAGCAAGATGATTTTAACTGGAGTTTATAAACCAATTAATGGGATAATTAAACAACACTAATAATTGATAACTGGGGTCCAGGACATGATGAAAGGGGCGGTGGAGTGGAGGAGTATGTAGTGTATTTTTAATAGGGGAGGGGGGGAGGGGGAGGGGGAGGTTTTTGAGATGGGTTTAGCGTTTTAGGATGGATGGGTGAATAAGTGTTCCATCATTGGATCTGTTTGATCATCGTGACAAGTTCTAGGTAGTGGTGTAGACTATGAACTCATCTTCCTTTTAAACCCCTTCCATTTCCATTCCACTTCCACCACTGCTTCGCTTCACTTTTCTCTGAATCTTTTTCCTTTAACCATTTTACCTCCTCCTGCTGCGAGGAATTCTGTTTCTCCCCTCTCTCTCTCCGCGCGCGTGCGTGTTTTACCTCCTCTTCCTACGCCAGCCAGCAAACCATCTCGCATAATTTATTTGTTGTGTGTTGGATTGTTTCACTTCTCTCTTTCTCTCTGCCGGCAAAAAATTAATTACTAATCATTCCCTTCCCTTCCCCTCCCTTCTCCCCCACGCCTCTTCTTTTTGTTTTGTTTTTGTTTTTGTTTTTTTTTTGCTGGTGAGTTTTCCAATCCTTCCCCCCCCCCCACCTTTTTTTTTATAAACATTTTATTTATTTACATCAAGATCGCTTTGCTTGCCTTGCGTTATTAGATCAAGATTTTCTTGTTTTCTTTTAATATCATAAAATCTTGAATCAGATTGAATTTGTTCTTGATAATTATTGCTGCTTTTTGGATCAACATTTTTCTGTCTATTGAGCTATCGCTCCCGGCCTCATCTGATCTGATCCGTCGCTCTTCGATTGCTTTATTATGCTTCTTACTATTCACTAATCCATTGTCATTTGTTTATTTTTTTGCATTCTTCTACAATCTGTTCTGTTGTATGCATGCATAATATAACATAAAAGCTTCATTCATTTGATCAACTGGCTTCTCAAGAGCAGAGCTGCCCAATCCATTCTTAGCTTCATTTCCTCTTACTCAACCTTTTCCATATTTCCTTTCTTTCCATTTTTCCCCTTTAATCAAAATTAATCTTCTTGTTTATCCCTAACCTCAGAGCAGAGCAGAACAGAGAATCGTGGTTTTATCTTATTGATTGATTGATTATCATCGGGATTTTCCTCAAGTACCGTGGATATGCATGGCCATTCTCACCAAGATTCTGGAAAACAAGAACAAATCATTTCCCATTTTCTATTGAAGAGCTTGCACATCATTTTGGACTCCAGGATTCCCTCTCTTCATCCCCATAATCACCCTCGGGACTTTTGTTCCACTTCTCATGTTAAAAAGAGTGACAAATGGTTCAATTTAGTTCTTGGAGACCGCCGTGCTGCTCTGGATAACTTGAGTTTTTGGCACAGAAATCTCATGGATCCCATGGTTATTGATGTAATACTTGTTCACCAACCGTCTCCTCTATCTTCATCCATGCACAATTTGTATGTTGACCCCGGGACATCTGTCGAGACAGTTTTAGAGAGGTGGGTTGTTCACTATGAGTCCCTGCGGGTTATGCCTCCCCAAACCGCTGAAAGTTCTGCCTCTTACAAGAAGACATATAAGAAGTCAATCATACTCTTACGCTCCCTTTACTCCCACATGAGGCTTCTCCCAGCATACCGGATCTTTCGTCAGCTAAGCTCATCCAAGCAAACTTACAATTTTGATATCATTTACAAAGTTTCTTCATTTTGCGAACCCTTTTCCAGTGCAGATGGGGAAGTAATGAAGGAGCTCAGTTTTGTCCCTGTTGAGGCCCTGCCTGGCAGCCTTTGTGTAACTGTGACCTATCGTTCAACACTATCTGATTTCAAGCTTGAGCCTGTCACAACTATGCCACCAAAGATTATAATGGACTATGTTGGTAGCCCTACCACTGATCCTCTTAGGTCTTTCCCCTCTTCAGAGAAGGGAGCTGGTGCTACATCCTTTCCCCTGAGAGGAATGCAACCACCTGTTTCTTCTCCTTTTCAACGCCCTCATAGCTGGACAAGCTGTTACCACAGAGTAGCTCATATGATGAACCAACCACTTGGTGGATCTTCACCACCTTGTCGCACATCTCGCATGACGTGTGATTTTCCATCTTCTCCTACTGATATTTATGGTCATAGAGCCCAAAACTATCGACCACCAACTCCTCAAAAGACTAGTTGTTATGATGAGTACCAGATTTCTCCTCCATTCTCACCATCAATGTCCCCTTCTACCCCAACACACCTCTACAATGGTAGTCCTGTGCTAGCTCGCGTTACTTCAGAAACTGCACCCGTAACTATTCCACTTCCTATATCAAGCAGAAGTTCTAGATACCTTTCTCCTAACTTTTCTGATTCAAGTAGGCATTCTCTTCCACCTTTATCTCCCAGAAGCACAAAGCACGATTCATCATCACAGGAGTCTCCTTCTGGGATTCGATCATTTAAGAAAGCAGAAGCTATAAGGTTTGCCGAGTTAAACTCTGGCAATGTAAATCATTATTCTGGTCAGAAGGTAGTCTTTGCTCCCATCGACCTGTTTTTAACGGTTTTCATTCCTGCATGCGAACTCCATCTATCTAATCGTGTTCTGACTAATGAGGCTAATTTTATTTGTTCTGTAGCTGCTCAAAGATAGCAAAGATGATTCAGGGCGCTTCTCAGGATTGTTATCTTCTAGTGGTTCTCCACGCATTGGTTTTTCTAGAAGTTCAAGTAGATTATCTTTCCAAGATGATTTAGAGGATGACGATTTCTCATGCCCTTTTGACGTTGATGATGTTGACACATCAGATTCCCATGCCAGGTACCTATATTTACCTCAAATATTCAGCTACGATAAAATGGCAGGCATAATTAGTGTTTACCTAACCATATATGAAGTGGTTATGAATCTGTATGGTCAGTTTTTATTCCAATATTTTATTCTCATGTGGATATTTTCAGTATGAACATCTCTGCTATGTTGGTTGCATGTTTAGTTTGGATCTATTGGGTAAAGCCTTGTGATTGGTCTCTAGATTGCATGAAATACTTCTCCTGAAAGATAGATAGTTCAGTTTGTTCCAGTTTTCTCGATTAGTTATGTTATCAATTCCATCTCCATTGTTGTTTCTTTGTTTTAAGTCGAGGGGGTGATGTGGAATGCTTTGTTTGATATTACGTCATCTAAGCTAATAGTAGTATGGAAAATTAATAAATTTGTCAAGGGAGACCTAAGGAGAAAACAGGTAGTAGGAAAAGATAAGTTTAAATGCAAGGATACTCTCAAATGAACAAGAGAGATTTTATGTCTGAAGAAAGATAGCAGAACTTGCTTGCAGTTTGGCACAACCTGTTCTATGATATCTCCCACTGATGAAGTTGAGAGAAAACACAATGATGCTTTTATTTTCAATCCTGGTATTTTGACGTTCCATGATTCGTCATTTTGTTTGTGCATTTGCTCTTTGTGCTCAAGTTCACCTGTTTACGATGCTTTTCTTTTCAATCCTGAGATTTTGACGTTAAATGCTTTTGCTGCTGGGTTATTTTTCTTATTTTTTTTAATCCCCATGACCTTCGTTTTGCATTTTCTTTTGAGTCCAGTTCCCACACTGCAGCAGTAGGGAAAAAATCTCAAGATGCTGCTGTTGGTATCCTTGTTCAGATGCTGCGGACAGCGCCTCCCCTGCGACAAGATCCAAGCTGTTACTCATCCCAATCCATGAGGACTGATGTAGAGGAAGGGATAGGCACAGCTTCTGGGTTTTTTATGCCAAGAAAGACAGGAGATGCGCTAGAAGAGCTGAGGAGTTACAGAGAAATGAAAGACCTACTACTCTCTAAGAGTGGAACTCGGGCGGTCAGCAAAGAAGAAGCTTAACTGCAGCTGGTTCTGGCGGGTTCATTATCTTAGAGAGACTTTGAGTTAGGAAGGGAAGGTACACGAAGGAACTGTTGTAATCAAAATAATTAACAACAGAAGCTCCACCATAATACATTTTATAACATGACAGACCGTTCTGTGAAGATAGAGAAACATATTACGGGAATGAATGTCGAACGTTGGCGCAATTACGGGACCTGTTTTTGGTTCGGTTCTGTTGAGTCAGCTAAAGCAAGTTCCCGAAGGAAAGGGATGGCAAGTAGTTGCTAGTTTTAAGAATTTGTGAATTGGAGGGTAGGATGAACTGCCTGCTGTAGTAATAAATTATTTTAAAGATGTATTGAGGCTTAAAATATCTTTTATGTGAAAATCTTACGTTTGCAACAGTTAATGGGTAACAATTTATAAGCGAGAGAGAAAGGCCACGCATATTTATTATTTCATAAATAAATTCTTATTTAACTTCGTTACTTCTCTACTGAATAATTAATTTCATAATTTTTTTTTTTTGAGGATAGATCTTCATTATCTCAATCCATTGGAAAACTGATATTTTGCCTCTCTTTTTTTTTCCTGAAAATTGATTTATTATCGTTTCATTATTAGGAGCCTTAATTAAGACAGAAACTAGTATCCGTAGAGGACATCACGGAGGGCAGGCAGTTGGCAGGCATCGGTTGGGTTGGGAATGAGGACAGGACAGACTCATGTCAACTAACTACGTGTTTATGAAAAACATTAAATTAATATATATATTTTTAATTTTTTTATAGATTTTATGCATTAATATTAAAAATAACAGGGCTTTCTTGTATTCTACTCCTACTTATGCCGCGTTGCCTCCACGTCTGCCTTCCTGATGATATAATCCTTTTCTTATTTGGTTCCTTTAAAAAGTTTTACACTGATCGCCCTGCCTGGTACACTATAATTATATCTTGCAATGCAGGATGGATAGAATATAATTAAAGAAATAATAAAATGGATTCTCTTGCAAGTTGTCCCTTAACCCCTCCTCCGTCACAGCTTCAAAGGCAATTAATCTTTCCTCCCTTCCTGTGTATTGAATTATAAATATTCGATGGTGGATGCTTGCATGCCAACAACCACTTTGACAAGGATGATGATGGTGATGTTGTTGTTGATACTGAAAAGGATGAGCAATTTGCAAGGGACTTGGAATTGGCCCGACAACTTTCTCTTGCCCCTCCATCTTCTACACCCACAGCTCTAGAGAACAACACCATGGTTGAAAAGATTTCTTGTTTGATTGCTTTGCAGAATAGGAGCTCCTTTTACCATGTCAACCCCCGGGTGGCTTGATCGCCTTGTTGTCCAACTGTTTCGAATTACATGCTGATGCCAACACCACTGTCTTACTGGCTGGCTGTGTTGACCATTTTCAGAGCTTGCATTCTGAAGATGTTGGATGGGTTGTGGTTGGCGTAACACCCAAATGCTTAGTTCCCATTTGCTTTCCCATAGACAAGATGCCAGAGAAGTTTTGTTTGGTGGCTCTGTTTTTGTCTCCGAAATTCCCTTTTTCATAGATGGCTTGAGGATTGCCTGGGAAAAAAGGTTTTGATGCTACTGAATGTGCTTCCCCTTTTGGCTCTTTTGGCCTTCGTGCTAGAATTGTTGATTTTGGTCCTGAGGAATTGCAAAGCTTTTTTCTTTCTGTTCCCAGTACCGGTCTTCCCTCACCTCTCATGACAACAAATGCCAGAGGCAAGAGAAAAGCTTCTCAGGTTTATGGACCCATGGATAGATATCTGGTGGGTCGAAATTGTGATGTTTCGCAGCTAGAATCTGTTGTGAATGACAAGTCTCGATCCTCTACCAACAACAAGGCTGGTGGAAGTGATTATTCTGTGGCAAATAAATTTCCATGAAAGAATGAGGGTCATCGAGCTCTTCTCGATGGGATGTGGAATTATTTTTCAAAGAAAAGCTTAACCAAATCTGCCTGAAATCGACATGTTTTCATTTCCAACAGAGCGCAAGTTATTCTTGCCATGCATCTTACTATTTGCTACATAGTTTTATCAAGTATGAAAAAATGCAATTCTTGAATTGATTTAAGTTGTTGCATTAATGAGTAGACCCTTGTACTACCAACACGATGGTCACTCAATAACTATTGTTGGGATTCAAGTCAGACGTCAAGAGATTAAAGTGCTGCAGTACAACCTCTTGATTTTGGACCCTGCTCATGTAAGTAATAAACCTCCTGCGTTTTTGGCTTGATTCTTGAACATGTAATAAAGGACACCAAAATATTCAAAACCTTAACATGCTTCCCTATTCATGTCTCACTCTAACTATTCTTATGGGAATTCAGGTTGTTACGTGCAATGAATCTTGCATTTAACTGTTTCCAGTGTTCAACTTCAGTGATCAGGATCAGCCATTTACAAGAATAATTTATTGGTTCCATCTTTTTTCCTCTTTGGTCTTAATATTAGTAATGAATCCAGAAAATATAATGCTCTTTGTAATTTGTATCCCCCAAATATCCAGAGTTTTGAGCTAGTTAAATTCTAGCCTTTCTATCTTGATACATTTCTGCTGAGAAATTGTTGTCACATAACTTGTGGAAAGGACATGAATCCTATAATTTGTGGTTTTTGAAATAATTCAATCCATATGACAAGTTTTCAGTTTGGAAACCTTTGTTGAACATGGACATTGAAGAAGCCCCATTACCAGGTTCTACTCCTCTAGTTAACCTGTTTTTTCTCTCCATGCTGTTATTTCATGTGGAAGCTTCACATCGGATTTTTCTTCTTCTTCCTTCTTTCCAGTTGTGTCCCATTGATCCTGGGATAGCAAATGGACAGGAGATAGAGCAGCTCAAGAAAATAGATGGCGTCTTCATTGCATTTTAGAAGAATATTTCAAATTTCTGTGCTTCTCTTTGATCCTTGACCATTGGTAATTAATTAAATCTCATCCCTTTCTTTTTAATGATGAAAAGGACATTTGCATCTACATCATGCTTTGACTTGTAGTTGATATATAAAGTTCACGCAGTAAACTAACATCTATGATGGAAGAGGAATCACTCTTCTATTAAGTTCTGGAGCTGGTATAATCTCGAATATAATCCATCAGATGTCGCTATTAGAGCTGAGTGGCTACCCATCTGAACAATCTCACCTTTATCCATTACGACTATAGTATCTGAGTTTTTAACTGTAGAAATCCGGTGTGCAACTGTGATCTGTGTGGTTGTGTACCCGGAGCCCCTGTTGTCGTTCAGTTTTACTGATCCCAAAGCACTCACTATAGATCTTTCAGTCTCAGTGTCGAGGGCACTCGTTGCTTCATCGAGGAGCAAAATTGCAGGCCTTTTTAGTAGGGTTCTAGCAATTGCTATCCGTTGCTTTTGTCCACCTGAAAGTTGGCAGCCCTTCTCCCCTACAACTGTATCATACCCATCAGGAAAATTACTTACAAACTCGTGTATATTTGCCTCCCTTGATACCTTCACAATTTCAGTTTCTGAAGCCCCTTCATTCCCATAGATGATATTGTCTCTTATTGAGGAGCTAAAAAGAAGTGGTTCTTGTTGCACCCACCCAATTTGTCTCCTCAATTTCCTCAGATTGTATTCTCTTATATCCTTCTTATCAATTAAAACCCTTCCTTCCCATGGATCATAGAATCTTAGCAGAAGGGCCAAAACCGAGGACTTTCCAGATCCGCTTGGCCCAACAAGTGCCACCTTTAATCCAGCTTCAATTTGTAAGCTGAAGTTGTGGAGAACCGTCACTTCTGGTCGTAATGGGTAGTTAAATTGGATGTTCTGAAATTCAATTCTCCCCACGATCGTTTCAAGATCTGGACTCTTTGGAATATCTGGTTGAATTTCAGTCTCGCGGTCAAGGGTTTCGAAAGCAGGAGCCAGTACACCAATGGCAGAGATGACAGTGGGGATCAGTGTCCATAATTCTGTGATTGAAGGTACTGTAAGAGAGAAAATCTGGTATGATCTTATGCCATCTAAGAAGGTGGCTTGATGTTTGTCAACTAAACGTGTTGTGTACCATAGAGCAACGGCATGTGCAATATTCCATAAACAAAGGGAGACGCCCTGAATGAGCCCATACTTGATACTTTCTTTCCTGCTCCTCCTTTTTGGATTTTCCAGACATATCTTGGCTTTCTTGAGAATTTGCTCTTCATGGCAAAATGATGCAATGGTTTTTATGTTGGCTGTGGACTCGGAAGCAAGTTCAACAAGTTCATAATGTGCAGCAGCAGAGTCACCCGAAAATCCTTTGGCAGACTTGGCTTGAATTAGTCCACCTATGAAATGGCAAGGCATCACTGCCCAAGCTACCAGACCCATTCTCCAATTGACAACCATGCTAACAATTGTTGCAATCAGAATGGAGGAGAGGCATTGGACAATTACTGACATGCGATCAGAAATTATGATTTTGACCTTGGAGGTGTCGTTGATAATCCGAGAAGTAAGTGAACCAACAGTGTTCTCAGGTTTCTCAAACCATGCTAATTCATTGAGTAGAACACCTGCAAAAACAGGTTTAATTTGCATACTTATGGCTTGATCAGGAACAGAGATTGATTAATGGTGATGCGAGGTTATATGACAAAAACATGTAAGTGATGATGCAGGTACTGGTTGACATAACTGATACCTGAATATAAAGCTTGTCTGAGGTTTGCCATTGCCTTCTCCCCTACTGCTCCAAAGAAGTAGTGCTGCAAGGTGTGCGTGAATAATGAAAGGAGTCCTATTAGAGCAAACATGATTGAAAACCAACCAACACGGCGATTTGCATCTTCCTTGTAGTATGTCACTCCAACCGTTATAATGAAGTACCCGAAAAAGGGCTTTGAGATACCAGAGAAAGCCGCTGCAACAGAGCCAATGACAGTCTTTACAAGATCTTTATGTTCCAATCCAAACCATATTCTGAAGAATGGACTAGCTTCCTTCCTTCCTTTCTGGTCCTCTTGCAAGGGAGGTTTGCAAAGGTGCTTGTTGGGTTCTCCACGTTCCTCATGTTGATCAAGGTCTGCAGATAAAAGCTGTTGGTTGGTACTTGCTGATTCTTCAGACTCTGCAGTTCTGTCATATGGTTCACATTATTCAATTAGATTCTTTCTGTTACTGAATTTATGATGAAGGAAGAGGGACTAACCAACCTTGATTTGTTAGCTGTGCTGATGTTCTGCATGCTAAAAAATTTACCATACACTTTACTGGTCTCTAGTAAGCTGCGGTGTGTTCCTGTCTCTATAACTTGTCCATTCTCTACAATCGCAATCATATCTGCATGAATAATAGTTGACATCCTGTGTGCAATGAAGATGACTGTTCTTCCCTGCATAGCCTTCTCAAGGGCATCTTGAACCAGCTTCTCTGATTCTGAATCGAGTGCACTTGTGGCTTCATCAAGCAAAAGAATTGGAGGATTTTTTAGAATAGCTCTTGCTATGGCAATTCTCTGCTTTTGTCCCCCAGATAATTGGAATCCCCTTTGGCCTACCTGAATGTTGTCATTGTAGTCACACATAACAATTTCAATATAGAAACAAATTTGTAGCATATTATTTACAGGTGTATCAATTGAAGTATTCACAGAGATGGAGGAACACATGGTATCTGTGTTTCACCGTGTTTCATCGCTTAAAGTCCTTGATCCTGGTAATTAAGTGAATTATTTCATACTACAATGCAGGTCATCGTTGTATCTGTGCTCGCTCTGCAATGGCTCTTATATCTATGAGAAAGTTCATACTAATCACAGAAAATTCTGTTTTGGATGCTGTGGTAAAAAATGAACCAAGATGCATTGGTAATTAAAATAGTGGTTCGTGTAGAGCAACTAGATAGGGAGCAAGTAAATGACCTCTGTTGAGTACTGATTTGGTAGTTGAGAAATGAAGGAATGTGCATTTGCCATCATAGCTGCGTTTTCAACCTCTTGATCATCAGCACCCATGTTTCCCACCATTAAGTTATCCTTGATCGTCCCAGCAAAAAGGGACGGTTCTTGGGAAACTGCTCCTACGTTCCTTCGCAGAAATTTCAAATCAAGATCCTTAATGTTATGATTGTCGATGAGGATCTCCCCTGGGAAGCAAAGGGTTGCACATTTTGTCAGGGTTAACAGATCAGGTTCAATCTGTATTTTCATGAAAAGTATCCATTCCTGTTTTCATGCATTTAAACTTGATGCACATGGCATATACAATTTTAGGATCTAGGGTTTTGGATGTATGGATACGTTATACATCTATCCTAGTGTGTGTGTGTGTGTGTGTGTGTGTACATATCAGGGTTCCTTGAATTGTAGTTTAATCATTTTCATTGAATGGGAGGAGCTGCAAACCTTTAGAGGGATCATAGAACCTTGCAATTAGGGAAATAACAGTACTCTTCCCGCACCCACTACTTCCCACCAACGCAACCATTTTTCCAGATGGAATTGACAAAGAAAATCCATTGAGTATCAGTGCGTCCTGCCGGGATGGGTATGCAAAGTGTACATCACGTATGTCAATGTTGCCATCCATTCTATCGAGAGTCTTCCCCTTTGAATCATTAGTTATGAGAGGCTTCCTCTGGATAACCTCAAAAAGTTCATTTCCCGCAGCTTTTGCCTGATTGAAGATTTGCATGTCTGGAGCAGCGTAAGTGAGTGATCTGCATATTGATCAAACAAGTCATCCTTGTTTACGCATCTGAATAAAAAATGCTAGATCCATCTGTCTTTTCATCAAAGGAGGGATCCTACAGAAGACGCCACTACTTACATAGCTCCGAAGAGAATGCTCATAATTGCAGCTAAGACGTCACCGCCATGTGCCCTCTTGGCAGTGACTACAACGGCACCAACCCATATGATGAGTGCCCAAGAACAGAACGTGACTGTTTGAAACGTTCCTATTCCAACTCCTTTTATCAGTGCTTCCACTTTGCTTTTGGAAAGCTGCTTGGCCATGCTCTCTGAAAAAGTTTTGATTGCATAACTCTCCCCAACAAATGCAAAAACTGTTCTGATTTGAGACACGGTCTGTGATATATATGATGAAAGGTAGGAAACAACTCAATTAAACAATGATCATATATATTATTAACAGCTTAATTAATTAATTTGCCCTATGTTGTGACCTGGATATATATGTACCTGCTCAACCATAGAGGTAGCTTCTGAAAGGTAAAGCAGTTTAACTGTTGAAACAGTGTTCATTTTCTTGGTGTAAGTGGCTCCAATCACAAGAATCATAGGAACAACTAATAAGGAAAGCAGCGCCACCTCCCAACAGCATATGGCAGCAATTAAGATTCCAGAAAAAAAAGTTGCGAAGCTCGATAGAAAATGGCCCAACTGCACGGGGTCGATCCGTTATGATAAATTATATATATTAGCACCATAGTTTTGTTTTTCGGACAGCAAATTAAAGAGAAATTGATCGAATATATATATATATATATATATATATATATATATATATATATATATGCACGTACCTTCTCCCCAATTGCATCTTGTATGATGCTCATGTGGTTAGTGACTCCAGTGATGATTTTTCCACCTGATAAATCTGTATCGAAAGCCCCAACATCCTGGCTAAGGACTGCTTCAAGGAAAGCGAATCTTAATCGTGCTAACTGCCTTTCACTTGCATACATCCAGCATCCGACCTCTGCAAAATTTAATTAATTCCAAGTGCATGTACATTCACGTGAGATACAAAGTCAATATTGACGTCTTTTGTTTTCGATCAATACATTGAACAAGTTGCCTTGGCATGCATGTTGAAAATAGTTTTTTTTTCTTTTTTTTTTTAGATCTAATGATGGGATGCATAAAATCAACTTACCCAGTATTCCAGCTGGAAAGGTGGCGATGGCCATGTACCACACGAACGGAATAACCTACAGGTATATAGATGTACACATTAATTTTGAAGATAGATAGATAGATAGATATACAGATTTGCATGGAAATTAATGGAGATGCATGGGAATATTACATATATACATATATATACATACCTTGTCGAGGGCTTTAACCATGGCAGCATCGTCTCCGATGTTGCTTCCAAATGCATTGAGGGCTTTACCTAGCAAGAGATACCCTATGGGTTGAGCCGTGCCATGGATGATAGAACCCAAGGTTCCGAGAGCCATGAGTAGCCAATCCACCGCATCAGCGTAGCTCAACAGCTTATGAAATGGTAAAGGTTTATTGATGATCTTCTTATCCTTCTTCGTCTCGTTCTCAATATCAACTACATTAATATCTTTACTACTCTTGTTTTCCTCCACCTCTATGACAAGATCTTGGGGTTTGGGGGACATCTTGAGCATTTTGCTAGCTCTGGGTGCTATAGCTTCTCTTGTAATTGATTCCACACTACGCTAGAATACACAACTTGAGATTCACTTGCATTCAGTTAGGTATAATAATTAGCTTACATACGAGGATATTTATATTCCTATTTCACAATTATCAATGTGCAATAAGGAATATGTAGGTGGATATTCCCGGGATGCGGAGGAAAAGATTGGAGTTTTGCTCTTGGTTGCATCTCTTAAGCCCTATTCATGTCAGCAAAGCCAGCTTTCTGCATAAAACATGCACAAGGGTCTAGAGATAAGAATTTAATTACAAATTGATTTTTCTCGCGCGCACACACATACATAGTTGAAATATTAAAGGCAATGCATCACACACACAATATTATTAATTTCGCATATGAATGGCAGCCACCTCTCTCTAACTAAAACTGTGATGTGTTCTGCACATATATAAGACAGACAGCAGTACTGCTCATTATCATTGATCTTGTCACCAAAAGTATAGAAAGAAAATTAATTTAGATATATACATACATACACACACACTGTTATATATTATTGATCATCATGAGTTCAATTTATTCTTTTAAATACATCAAGTTATATATAGAAAGTTAGGTTTATGTGATAAATAATTAGTTAATTTTTTAATTTTAGTAATTTGATCTATTTTCTCTAGTCAAGATGACTAGTACTGTAAAAAACCTTATTTGTTAGATTTGAGGACTTTTAGAAGCTTAAGTATTTTTTTAGAGAGAGAAAACAATGATATTTCAGATAGATATATTTTGAGAATATATACGCTTAAAAATATTAAGAATAAAAAGATTATGAACCTGAAATTTGAAAGATTAATGGGATATTTATAGTTTATGAGTCTTGTCCTTCTATAAATAAGAGAGATTGAAGAGTCACTTTATCCCTGTGATATTTTGAGTTATATTCTACTCAAAGTAATATATATTTTATCAATATAAAATATTGAGAGACTCACATGAAATCTTGAAGTTTTTTACAATAAAATGTTGGCTCCAGGTAAAATGAATGAGCTTATTAAAGTTGGAAAATAAATCCGAGTACGCTAATTGCTAATTGAGTTCAAGTATGTATATTAGGCTCATACATGGTAGCCCGAGCTCATGTAAATGATAGGATTATCTAATGTTTTTACTGTCATCATAATGATTAAAATCTGGACAAAATAAACAATACATCATCTAGTTTTTTATTTTATTTTTTTTCTAAAAAAAAATCCCCCTCCACCCTAAATACAACCATAAAAAAATAAAGGGTCTACAGGCTTAACAAAATGAGCTGGCTGACCTAAGGTTATAAGCTCTTTGCGTTTTGGGCTTGTTCTAGGAGAAATAACTCAGCCTCTTGGATAATTTTGGGCCATCTCTCCGTAGCCGTGAGCTCTTAATATTGGACACACACACACACCAAGAATGGATTAGTGAAATTATAAAAAATCCGCCAGTTTCTAATGAGATAACCCATTTGCAAAACACACACGTGTTAGGGAGAAAAAAAATTGATACTCAAAATTCAACCACTTCAAGAAGCTTCCAACTTGTTTTAAGATAATAACAAAGGGGAAAACTGTAAAATTTCAACAATGTTATTGTCAACAAACCTCAAAGCTTGAAAAAAGAACGAGAATTTTTATTTTCCAAAGCGAATGAACAGTAAGAGAAAAGACTAAGAATTGTAGAAAGAAAAAGAAATGCAAGGAATTACAACAATGCCACATTTCTTTAGAGATGATATATTTGACTTTATACTAAATTACTTCTCATAAAATGTGTCAGAGAAAGAGAAAAAAATCTTCATATTATCGTTTTGTATTTTAGTTTCTTTGTTAATTATTGTAAATAATAGTAATCTTTAAGAAAGAGGATGGAACGGTCCATAGTTAAAGATTTGGATAGCATAATTGTTGACCTTGTTTATTTTTACAACAAAAATAATATTTATAAAAAAATTAAGAATATTTTTTTTGTTTAAAAATAATTTTTTAATAATTTTTTAATTATTTTAATATATCAATATTAAAAATAAATTTTAAAAATAAAAAAATATTATTTTAATATATTTTCATATAAATATAAAAAATTAGCCTCGCAGAAATGATGAAGAATGAGAGATCATAATTAATCATAGCTATTATTTATTTAGTTTTTATAATCATAAGTATTCGGGTCAGTTTATATATATATATCGATTAAGTTTTTTAGATCTTGAAATTATGAACCCAAACCATGTCTATTTAGGTATTTATTAATAAGGTCCTTTGCTCGGTTAGAGATAGCATCTGGGGCCAATGCCCTATTCTAGTTACTATAATTAGTGGAGCACCTTTTTTTTAAGGGCTTAAAGGCAAAGCACTTCGTCCGAGTTTTATCCGAATGAGCGGAGCGTTCAACAGTGTGGGATCTGGAGAGATTTGTTCATGAAAACATCCCCTTTTCAGTTCGGGGTATTCCTCTTTAGTGATTGACACCTCTAGTCATTTTTCTGGCAAAGGCCTTGGGGTTTTAGTGTTTGCCGGCCTAACTCACTAAGCTTCTAGTCTCATCCATATGAGATCCTAACTCAAAGGGATTTTCCACACTTGAGAGTTGGGTCTTGGAAATGTTTTATTAAAAGGATTTGTCTCTGTATGACCGGTGACCAGGAAAACTAATGCAAATTGATTTGGATGAACTCGACCGGGTAATCCTACAATTTATATCACTTAAATTAATGATATTTAAAACAAATTCAAAACATGATAAATTAATCTTCAATTATCATAATTGACAATACTTTTAAAAGACATGGGAAAGTTTAATATATTATATTATAATAATTATAATTATTATATTATTATATTATATTATATTATATACTCGCCTTTTAAACTTTTCCTATTATTAATATATTATTATATTATTATTATAACATATACTAAAAAGTAAATTAAACGGTGAGTAGATTTTTTATTTTTTTTAAATAAATTTTTCTTATTTAATTTAATTTGTTAATGTTAAATTTTTTTATTTAGTTATCAGACTTTCATGACATGGATCCCTGATTTTATGAGTTAACTTGGTTTGATGAGTTAACCTGAATTTTTTTTTTAATTAATTTTTTTCATTTAGTTTAGTTTGTTAATGTTAAATTTCTTTCTATTTAATTATCAGACTTTCGTGACACGTATCTCGGGTTCGAAGGGTTAACCCAATTAATTCGGGGTAAACCTATCAATTTTTTTTTTCTATTTAGTTATCAAACTTTCATGACGCGAATATCAGGTTCGACGTGTTAACCCAGTTAATTCTGATTTCTTTTTCTTTTTCTTCATCAGTTTTTTTTCTTCCTATTGGTTTTTTTCTTTTTAATTAATATATTTAATTATCACACTTTTATGGCACGGCCTTATAGCCAAACCCACATCTATTGCTATTGAGTCCGATGTTGCAGCCAGACTCACTTAAACTTAAGTCATATGAGTTTAATATTATTATTAATATTATAAATATTATTCTTGGGTCAAGCGTTGCAGCTAGACCCAATACTTTTGGATATATTTTTACAAAAATACCTAACACTCTTAGATCTTAGTCTTTTTTGATATTTTTTATGCAAGAAAAAAATTTAACCCGTGTCATATGCTTTTGTTTGTTTTTTCTTTTTAAACCTTTTATTGTATACTGCATGGTGCAGTCCACAGTAAAAAAGCTTATATCTTTAGTTTATTTTTTTTGTCTATAGTTTCTTAATATTAAATTTTTATGTTATATTATCAGGCTTTCATGACACGGATCCTAAGTTTGATAGTTTAACCCAGTTGATTTAGATTTTTTTTCTTTTTTTTCATTAGTTTTTTTCTTCCTGTAACTTTTTTTTTCTCTTTGCTTTTTCCTTTTTAATTAATCTTTTTGTTTTAATTTAGTTCATTAATATTAATTTTTTTTTTCTATTTAGTTATCACACTTTCATGACGTGAATCTTAGGTTTGACGGGTTAACTTGGTTTGATGGGTTAACCCGATGATTCATATTTTTTTTCTTTTTCCTCATTAGTTTTTTTCTTTTGATTTCATTTTTTAATATTGTATGCAGTCCACAGTGAAAAAACCGATGCTTTTAGTTTTTTTTTTTTATATACCTTTCACTGTGGACTTCACAGTGTAGCTCACGGTGAAAAGGCTGATATCAGTGCAGCTCACGGTGAAAAGGCTGATGTCTTTTTTTTTCTTTTTAAATAATTTATTTATTTAATTTGTTGATATTAAATATTTTTTTATTTAGTTATCCAACTTTCATGACATGGATATTAGATTTGACGGGTTAACCTGGTTAATTTAGATTTTTTTCTTTTTCTTCATAAGTTTTTTTTTATAAGTTTTTTTTCTGTTATTTTTTCTTTTGAATTAATATTTTTTTATTTAATTTAGTTCATTAATATGAAAATTTTTTCTATTTAGTTATTGGTTGATGCTTTTTTTTTTATTTAGTTATCTTAGGTTTGGCTAATTAGAGAATTTTTTTTTTTGCTTTTTTGTCGTTTTTATGCCTTTACCACGGTGAAAAGGCTGATGCTTTTTATTTTTTTAAATAATTTTTTTGTTTAATTTAGTTTGTTAATGTTTAATTTTTTTCTATTTAATTATCAAATTTTCATGATATAGATCCCGGGTTTGACGGCTAACTTGGTTTGGCGGGTTAGCCCAGTTAATTTTATGTTAACCCGTTAATTTTTTTTCCTATTTAATTAATAAACTTTCACGACACGAATTTAAGGTTTAACGGGTTAACCTGGTTTAAAGGGTAACCTAGTTAATTCAGATTTTTTTCTTTTTATTATTTTTTTAATTAATCTATTTAATTATCATACTTTTATGACATGATTTTATTACTAGACTCACATCCAAGGCTATTGGGTCTGGTATTGCAATTATATCCAAGTTTAATATTATTATTAATATTATAAATATAACCCTTGGGTTAAGCGTCCAGTCAAACTCTAAACTCCTGAGTATATAGTTTTATAAAAAGATGTAATATTTTTAAATCTTAATTTTTTTTAATATTTTTTTTAAAATTAAATGGACATAAAGGAGGCAGCACTAAGCAGTAAGCACAACTACCTTTATTGTGGGCTGGACAAGTAAGAACAAAGGCCTAAAAGCAGCGAGTGGCTATCAAGCACTCGTTTGACACAAAGGAAAAAATAGCCCAGCCTCACCTTAGAGACTTCTCCCTCTCTCAAAGTATCGAGTAGAAATTGTAGAATGGCATCACCAACTCACTCCCTCGCTAACAAAATACCAATGGAACGCCAGGAACACAAATTGGTGTTGGAGGAGGAGGAGGAGGAAGTGCTGTCTCTGCAAACCAGGCAGTTTCAGCACAGCAACACTGCTGCAGACACTACTACTCTGCTTGCCAATATTTCCTCTAACAACGATGATGGTAATGAAAATGGAAATGGAATTAGTAGCCTTATTAGCAGCAGCAGCAGCAGCATTAATGACCACTCAGAGACACCGAAAGTAGGAGTATCATCTCCCTGTGGATCTCCACATAAACACAGTGGGGATGAGGAGAGAGTCCACCATCTAGATAGCGTTTACTTTGACCAAAACCAAGGTATGCTTCTCCTAAATCTTGTCACCATTTCTCTTTTTTTCCAATATATCCATCCGACCTCCCCTCCCGCTTAATTTTACTTAAAATCAATAATACCTTAACCCTCCTCCTCCTCCTCTTCTTCTTGGACACACAAATAAGTTATAGAGATCAAGATTTCTTTCTGTTGATTTCAATTGTTGGATCGATTGCCATTTCTTTTCAATTCAATAATCTAATTGGAATGCTACTGCAACTGGACCTCCTACGTTGGAACTCCGTGGATTGGTCATGTTCAGAATCATAAACAGTGCTCCCACATGCTCATAAATTTCGAAAATTTCAATAAACAGGAACCACGTTTCGTTTTTGACACTTAAGGTCAGTAGCTGCCAAATATTTCTCAGCATGAGAGTGCCACTTACTGTTAGTGAAACTGCTAAATATTCGCAATGCCGTTCAGTCCTCTGATTTATCGGTTCTATTCTACTATATTCCAGCATGCTGCCTTTTCTAGTCCATGCCAACAATTGTAGGATAAAATTAAGTTAATCAGCCTCCTATTTGCAGCATGATCCCAATTCCGTAATGTTCTCACACGATGCTACTTTTGTGAGATATTCGTTTTATGTTATCATTTCTCATTACCAAAATTTGCCTATCTGTAGATACGAGATTCAAGATTATTATAAATAAACGAGATGTATCAATTACGGGATGATAACCAACATTACCACTTGCCATTGCACTATCGTGAATTTGCTACTTTTGCATGATCCTCCGCTATTCTTCAGATGTCTTTGTGTATCGAAATTGTAATTGTGCATATAGTTTATTGATCCATGCTCTGCAAATGAAATGCTCGCCTTATGCATGAATGCAGGTGCTGATTCCATTGATGGAGTTTCAGACGTGAGATGTGGTGGTGTTACATGTTCTGTTTTTGAGACAAGTCCCGGAGATGTGGAAGTCCTTATAAAGAAATCTGAGATTCAGAAAAGTCTAATCAAAGATGTCAACCTTCAATCAAGGGAAAATTTGGACAATGAAGGGCTTTCTAGTTCAAGTCTTACACCTTTAGAAGGTACATTTGAAGAACACAATATTAAATCAAAACCCTCTGACAGTGAAACTAGAGTAGTTGGAGATCTGGACTTGATAGAAGAAACAGACCAGGAAGTGACAGAATTAGATGTTGAGAAGGTGTTAGAGAAGCAGAATACACATGATTTGTATTGCCCTAATTGTAATTCTTGTATAACCAGAAGGGTTATCCTTCGTAGAAGAACACGAAAGATTCATAAAGCACCCCGTAAACCAAAACACACAAAAGCTGACACAATTCTTCCCTCTCAGTCAGATGCCAATTCTACCTATTCAGATGCCAATTCTGCAGATTCAGCCAAGGGTTCAAGTCATGATATAGCTAACATTGGTTCAAATGATATCCCAACACCTGCAGTCGATGAATACAATGGTGATAGACAACCAGATGTATTCAGATGCTTATCATGTTTCAGCTTCTTTATTCCTGCAGGTATAGTAGTGATCTCTGCTCACTGAAAAATATACATTATGTTAATCTTTTATTATCTTAAGCATTGTAGCTTGTAAGAACGGTGATTGATGTGCTTCCTGCTTATGATTTTTAGGAAGTTACTGCTTCATATGTCTTAATATACCTTTATATGGATGTTATTGCTTAGAATGAGCATTAATTAGCAACCTGTCAAACACTAGTTGGTCATGATGAGAGATAGAAGAGTCTTTATTATGCGAGTTGATGTGTGCACATATCACCAAAGCTTAGTCTGATAGTTTATTCTTCAGGTTGTGATTTCTTATCTTGTTGAAGTTGTGTTTGTTATTTTTAACTACATATCACATGTACACATTTTTTTTTAATTCTTTACTGTTTAATGCTTCCAACTTCTGTTTCACTTTGTTTCAAAATGAAACGTGGTTGATAAAATCTTGATTCAGATCCTAAGATATTTCGATTCTCAGTCAAGTCGTTCGTGGTAGCTTCTAATTTGTATCCTTTTTGTAATGCTTTTTAGGCAGTCTTTGCTTTCTCAGTAATTCAATTTAATATTGATTTTATCATGACGGTATCAAGTATCATTTAGTGAATGTCTTTTCTGATTGAAGGAAAAAAAATGATGATGAGTGTGTAAAATGCTCTGCCATTTGGCTGATGATAATGAGTTCGTGTTTGAGGGTAGTTATCTTTATTCTTTGTTTTCCTTTTCTTCCCCCATTCTATTGGCCCACAGGATTCCACCAATTTGGGTAGTCTTCATTTTTGGATGGATTTTTAAACCGAGGCTATCATACTAGGATCCAAATCCAATGTTCTTGACTTATGCATTCTATCAAGAGCCATATCTGCTCTGCTAGTTTAACTCTTTTGTTGAATTTTCCAGGAAATGGTTTTAAATTGTTTCGGGTATCATCCACCGAGAATGAAAATGAACAAGTTCCTCCGAAGATATCAACAACCAACACAAACTGGTTCTTATCTATTTTTGCAACACATAAGAGGAAAACAACCACCGAGCAAGGTAATGCAGTTATTTTATCTGCAATTGACTCATTAGCACAATGATATTTGCTTGAGACATTTTATATTGTTCAGGATTGTTCCCTGTGCCTTTAATGCTTGCTCTGAAATTCTAAACATGACGCTGCTTGTTTGGAAAAGGTTTCATACTCTCGTTTGGCTACAGTTCTTGCTTCTTTGTTTTTTGACGGGAAACATTTTTTGCATCTTGTTTCTTATTAACTTTAAGCCTGGCCTACTGCTGCTACTTTAACATGTTGATGTTTGTGAGTTGGGACTGGGGAAAGAGAGATTGTTAGTTACACTTGGAAATGCTGTCTTACTACCAAGATTTAGCAACAATGATACTGTTAAAGTAAGATGGCATTTCCAGCAATACTATATTTAATTGACTTTAACATTGGAACAACCCGGATCACATTATCTATGGTTGCAATATTCTAATCTTTACAAATGAGATTTAAATTTGCATTTCTATGTAAAGAGGTTGTTTCTAGGAATGTTATTTTAGAACCTTTGGCATTATCAATTTGCTATGCTTGTTTCTTTCACATGTAATGTTACTAGAAGTATGCATTTTATTGACAAATTGATTCCAGCCAAAGTTAATTACATATCATGCCTAATGAGACCGGCTGAGACCATACCAATGTACATCAGGTAGTTGTGTGCAGATGTTAAAACTTATATGAATGCAAGGATTTTCACACCTCAGGAATGTTTAGTTGATATGCTGTTGCAGGTAATGCTGCAGTGGACCACACTCAAGTATGTGGAATGAATCAGGACACCTCATCAGGTTTTCCTAACAATGTTTCATCCTCAAATGGAAGCGATCATTCAGTAATGCCACATGCTGAAAGAACTACAGTCAAAATTGGAGAACATCCAGAAGGTTCTTATTCTAAGCCTCACCAAAGTGGAACAGAATCTCTGAATCCTTCAACAATGGAGCCATTATTGCATGATAAATCACCACAAGGAATAAACCTCAATTCCAATTTGACAACTAGGAATGGGATACTTGCAGATCAAAATTCTCCTCTCCTTTCTATTGATTTGCCACCAGTTGAATCCTCTTCTATTGCAGGATTAGATGATATGGGGGGTGCTTCTCTTAAAGATGGAATGGGGATTGTAATTTCTTCAAGGGAAACAAAATTTGCTGAAACTACATTGAACAGTGCAAGAGAGAAATCAGGTGATGCAGCTGAAAACTCAGGTATGACAGAACTTTAAGTTCCCTTGTTAAAAGAATGAGTAGGAGTCATGATGATTTGGAAAGATGCTTTTTGGTTATATATCCATTTTTTTGTACCTCCTAATGCGTAGTTATATTTCATTTTGTGAATTTTGTACTGGTGGGATTGTGAAGGCTTTATGGTCTTGTCTTTTCTTGAGTTATGAATATGCCTGTATTCATTGTTGGCCAGTCTAATGCCAAGGAAAAGTATCATACCGTGGACTTTCACTTACCACATTATTTGGGTGAGCCAATATAATGTGAGCGATTTGTGGTCTTGACACCCACATGTTAAGAGTTTCTGTGTGCAAGTGCAATTTTCTTTGTTTGACGTGTCTGCACATGCATGATTGTGTTCTCATCACATTCGTGCTCTGAATGTCTGCGCACCATTTGTTTTATTTTTTTGTTGCTTCAGCAGTAAATTTACCACAGTGACACTAATACACCATACTAAATTTTTTCTACGCGATCTTGTGCAGGTGGGTCTTCAGTGAACCATGCTATCATGGATACTGTTCAACAGTTACCATACTCTTCAGGTAGCATAGAGGGCCTAAAGGAAAATGCATCACTCCAACCCTGGCAAGGCAGAGTGAATCCTCCAGAGTATTCAACTTCCATATCTTTAATCCTTGAGCAGTCAGAGATACGAATAGAAGAGAATTTCAACATGGCAAAAGGGAATGAAAAACCTTTACAAAATGGTCGGGCCTCGTCAACACAAGGAACCTCATTACCCTCTCAATTGTATTCTAAAGAAGGATTTATAAATGATGCTCCTTTGAAATACTATGAAGTTGGAAAAGGTGCTCTAAATTCTTTGAGCCAAGGAACCTCAAGGCCTGAAAAGGAGAGAGTCAATATTGGAGAAGATGCAGTTAATTCTGTCAAAAACAAAAATATAGGTATGCACAAGAATCAGGGGTCTCGAAATTCTCCCTCATTTGAACTGGACAAGTTTTCCTAATTGTAACTTGATTCTGCTGTCAAATTTTATTCTAGAATGTGTTTTTTTTCCTTACACCAGAGATCAACAG